>NC_139392.1:90848750-92200000 GCF_054392235.1 Sus scrofa | reverse complement strand
CCCGAGTCAGGCAGGAGGTGCTGGGGACTGGACGGGGTGAGAGGTCCGGGTTGCAAGCACCTGGGGTGTGCAGTGCTGAACAGCAGGGTCTGTGTTTCCAACAAGGAGAGGTCGGTCCCCAAGGGACCACGGGGATGATTCCTGGGGGGCAAACGGATCCTCCCTTTGTGGGTAGGGAGATCTGCCTTTACCAAGGGAGACAGAATAGGTGCTTACGAAGAGTTTTCTGAACAAAGCCCAGTTCTGAGCATGAAAATCACGTGAAAGAGGCAGGCGGATGAGGGCAGGGGGCTTAGAAACTGCGGGCTAGGACCCCTCCCCGTCTGCCGGAGCAGGAGGATGCTCACACTCACTGGTGATCAGATGCATCTCCTTTCATTCTCCCCACACACCTGTGAGGCAGGTGATGTCTCCTCTTTAGGAGGTGGCCACTGACAGGCTACGGGGTCCACTGAGGGCATTTGAGGGTGAGGGACGTTGCCAGCTCAGGACCTCTGCCCTCAAATTCCAGGGCCCTTTCCTGTGGCTACAATGGGGACACTGGAGGAAGGGGACAGATGCCTGCAATGACTAGGTGCCACCCACGAAGGGAAGGATGCTGGAGGTCTGCATTCGAGGTCCAAGTGTTCTGAGAAATCCTATTTTCAATGTTCTCCTGTGACATTGCCATCTAGCGTGTGTGCACACACACACACACACACACACACACACACACACACAGAGCACTTCTGAGAATGAACGACTTAAGAAAATGCACATGAATGCTGTCCATGACAAGTGTTCTCTCCGGCATATCAGCTTTCTCCTGCCTGCTCCTCCCTCTTTGCAGGGAGGACCTTTCACGAATAAACCCCCTCTGCTCACTTGGAGGGTGATTTGCTTAGAGGTTTGCATACGTGTGACACTCGGGGCTTCTACCCAGCGCATGACTATAACACCTTTGGAAACGCTTAATGCTTCCCTCCATTCAGTGGTCATAGTTTCAGCAAGCGTCTTTTAATTCAGCCCCTTGCTGGTGTCTGCAGAGGAACTGGGTCAAATGGGACCCTCTCGGTCTCTTTGCTACTGGAAAACGGGGCTGGCCCTGGGCATGGCTGTGGTCACGCGTCTGCCCTCTGGCTTCACTTTTTCCTTTGCGGGCACTCTCCCTCGCAGGTGCTCTGAATGTCAGGTCCCCTCCCTGCCTCTCATCCCGGGGTGACTGTCACAGCTCTCAGAAGTGTGTGTCTTCAGAGAAGCACTGCCTTCAACGAATGGCTGAGTTTCAGGTCTCCAAACAAGAAAACTAAAGATGCAGGATTTTACTCCTGAAATCTCATCTACATGGGGAGCGCTTGTTTTCAGAGCAGGTGGCAGGGAAATCCCAAGCCTTGGTGCTGGTGCCCTAGGGGCGATGGCAAAAAAAAAAAACCCCAAAGGATGTAAGAGAGAAACTAGCTTAGGAATCCGACTCTAGTCAGGAGCAGACACTGGACAAAGCTAAACAGAGAGTGAGAGAGTGAGAATGAGCGAGAGAGAGAGAGAAAGAGAGAGAGAGAGAGAGAAACACATGCTCAATCCCCTACTGGGCCCCAGGGGAGCCCAGTGAGGAGGGCCACAGTGGGAGGCCAGGGCTGGGTCTGGTCCCTGCGAGGAGCAGAGGACAAAGGGAGAGAGCGACAGAGAAAGGTAACTTTCCCACCAGTACCAACCCTCTCTCCGTGAATTCGTTTTTGGGTTTTGTGGTTTTGTTTTGTTGTTGTTGTTTAATCTTTGAAAGTGCTCCCAGGCTTTAAGATGCCTCCAAGGTGCGAGGCAGCTCAAGCCATGATTCATGGTAGGTTTATGCAGAACAGCCAACGAGCTCCTCAGTAAATGATAAAGCCGGAAGTCCGGTTATTGAACACCCTATGGAAAAAAAGAGGAAGGCCACTTTTCCCACAGTCAACACACCCTTGTAGAAGAGTCTCCGGGAACTGGGCACACAATTCTAAGGAGCTCAGAGATTGGCTGGGAATCTGAGACAGTGGTTCTCTAAGTGCAGTCCCTGGACCCACAGCATCCGCGTCCTCTAGGGAGGTGTTAGCAATGCTGATTCTCAGGCCTCGACCCAAACCTGCTGATGCAGAAACACGTGGGATGGGCCCAGCAGCTCGGCTTTGAACAATCCCTTCAAGGGATTCTTTTTTGTTGTTGTTGTTGTTGTTGTTATTGTTGCTATTTCTTGGGCAGCTCCCGCGGCATATGGAGGTTCCCAGGCTAGGGGTTGAATTGGAGCTGTAGCCACCGGCCTACGCCAGAGCCACAGCAACGCGGGATCCGAGCCGCGTCTGCAACCTACACCACAGCTCACGGCAACGCCGGATCGTTAACCCACTGAGCAAGGGCAGGGATCGAACCCGCAACCTCATGGTTCCTAGTCGGATTCGTTAACCACTGCGCCACGACAGGAACTCCCCTTCAAGGGATTCTGAACACTCTGAAGCTGGAGAGCCGCTTACTTAGACTGACTTCAAGGCAAGGGGAGCCTGCCTGGGTTAGGATGGAGAGAACGGTATGCAGCCCAAACATAAAAGCCAGAAACACAGCAGAACAAGGATACTGGTCTGCAGGATGAGACGATGCAGCATAGCTGTGTATCTATATTTATTTTGTATTTATATACACATTACACAATTTATATTGTATTATTTATATTCTTATTTATCCATTTTCACAACTTCTATTATATGTATAGGTAGAGGTCTATCACTTCCGAGATGGCTGTTCATGAACCGAGTTTTATCCTAACTGGACCTGGAGATTATTTTTATGTAAACAGATATGAACCAAGCTTCTTCGTTATTTGGTTAGACCAGAAGCTTTTCCATTTTCACCTGTCACTTCACCTTTATAAGGTAGAGGCTATTATCCCCAATTATCGGATGAGGAAGTCGAAATTCTCAGAGGTTAAGTAATCTGCCCATAGCCCGCAGGCAAATAAAGACACAGTTGGAATTTGAACCTCCATCTGTCTCACCTGTGTCCACACTGCTTCCCCCCGCATGCTACGAGCTAGTTCCTACGTTTGGATCCTCTAAAGCCAGGATCACCTGTCATCAGAAGCATCGGAAGGGCTTGTGACAATGCAGATTGCTGGCCCCAGAGTTTTTGATTTACTAGATCTTGAGCAAGAGGGGAGGATTCTTTGCATGTCTGACACATTTTCCCTGATGCTGCTGGTCCAGAGACCTCTCTCTGAGAACCACTGGAGTTGAACATTAACAAAGCCCTGCTGGCTGGGAATCCGACTCCTTCCCGACCCGAAGGCCCTCTCACACCCCTCCCCTGATGCTCTTTTCTGCTGCAGGGAGAGATGCTGATTGCAGCCCCCTTCCTGCTGCTGCTGCTCCTCGGGGCCCCCAGGACAAGCCTCTCCCAAAAGCTCCACAAAGCCGAGACCCTCTTCAGCTGCATCAACGCAGCCCTGACTGAGGCCAAGAAGGGCCAGCTGGGGGGCGCGCCCCTGCCGAGCAAGAGAAGCTTCCCGCTCCTCCCCAGCCAAGACCCGCCCTCGGGAGCAGCCGAGGAGAAGGGGGAGGAGGAAGACAAGGAGAAGCGGCCCTTCCCTGGCTCCGGGGGGGGCGGGGGCGCCGGAAGCACCCGGTACAAGTACCTGCCCCAGCCCCAGCTCAAGGGGAGGCTGTACCAGGACAAGGCCAAGAGCGACCGGCGCACCAAGTTCACGCTGTCCCTCGACGTCCCCACAAACATCATGAACGTCCTTTTCAACATCGCCAAGGCCAAGAACCTGCGAGCCAAGGCAGCCGCCAACGCCCACCTGATGGCCCAGATTGGGCGGAGGAAGTAGACGGACGCTGAGGCCCGCGGGAGGGCGGTCCAGGGGGAGGAGGAGGCGGGCCGGGAGGGATGCGCCCTCGGCCCGTCTGTAGTGACAGGCATCGGCCCTGCTTCGCAGGCCGCTCCACCGCTCAGCCCCTCTGCCCCTTCCTGCCCCCCGCCCAGCTCCCCCTCCTCTGTCCAGACACACAGCCGTGCAGCATTGTCCCTGCTGCCCAGCTACGAGGCCACTGATGTCGCTCCCTGCCTTCGGCCTCTCCTTCCTCATCCCCCACGGGGAAGGGCAGAGGTCACGCCCTCCTGCCCTCCACGCGGCCCTCTGATGACCCAGAAGAGGGCGTGCAGCCGACCCCTTCCGCCCACCAACCCCAGCCAAGGCCGGGAGACCAAGGACTCACCCTCCTGTCACCAGACCCCCTGCACACCCCCCCCCCCACGCCGCCGTCCCCAACCCCCATCCCCACCCCATTAAAAACGATGGCTTCTCCAACCGCTGGCTTGTTTCGGTTCCTCTTCCGTCAGCCAGCTGCCGTCAAGCCTCTGCCGGCTGGGACAGGGGACACCCACTGAGGGGAATTACAGGGGAGTCCATTTCTGACCTCGCTCTGGGCAGGACTGGTTCCTGGAGGCCTTAGGAGCTGGGAAGAAGGGCCTGGGAAAGGCCAGATGGGCAGGGCTCTCCATGGCCTGGTCCCCGGGGCACAGCCTGGCATCTGCCACAGGGTGGGCCCCCCTGGGCTTGGTAGAAGAGGGCGCTTTCAGTTACCCGCCTTGGGACAGCCCGACCTCCCAGGGCTTGCTAGGGATTGGGCCACTAAGTCTGTAACAGGTGCTTCTGGGACCCATGTCACTGTCCAGCCCAGTGCTGGGCACCGTGGGGAGGCTGATGTGGGAGGCAAGGCCTCTGCTCTCTGGAAGTCAAAAGTCTAGGTGAACAGACAAAGTCAAAGTGTGAAAAGCAGGGACCACCAGGGACCATCTAAGTGGTGATCTGCAAGGTGAGAGCAACTAGTGTAAAAAAGCGAGGAATCTGGAGTGAGATGAGAGGATTTAATATAACAGTCACTAAAAATGGACATCAGTGAGAATTCTGATGGCCCCTGGCTCCAAAGCCTTCTGCACAGTGATAAGTTCATAAACCCATGAAAGGACCTTCTGCACGATAAACTAAACCACATGCACACACACCAGCAACAAACCCCACCACCGCCAGAAGCAAATTCCAAAGACACATGAATGACAAGTTTGGGGAAATGTTTGCCTCTCATGTAAAAGACAAATGTCTTCTTGGTCTATACATATATAAAGAGCTACTAAAAACTGACAAGAACAAATGCAAAAGAAAAATAATCAAGAACATGAATAGATCATAGACACACACATACACACACAAATACAAATAATCCTTAAGTGTTATGAAAACATTATAAACTTTTTTTTTTTTTTTGTCTCTTTTAGGGCCACGCCTGCAGCATATGGAAGTTCTCAGACTAAGGGTTGAATCAGAGCTGTAGCTGCCAGCCTACACCACAGCCACAGCAATGCCGGATCCAAACCGAAACTGCAACCTACACCACAGCTCATGGCAATGCCAGATCCTTAATCTACTGAGAGAGGCCAGGGATTAAACCTGTATTCTCATGGATGCTAATCAGATTCATTTCCACTGAGCCACGACAGGAACTCCATAAACTTCATTTCTAAGACAAATTGAAACTGTTCTCAGGGAGTTCCCGTCGTGGCTCAGCAGAAATGAAAATCCCACTAGTATCCATGAGGATGCAGTTTTGATCCCTGGCCTCACTCAGTGGGTTAATGATCTGGCTTTGCCACAAGCTGTGGTGTAGTTCGCAGATGTGGCTTGGATCTGGCATTGTTGTGGCTGTGGGGTAGGCCAGCAGATACGGTTCTGATTGGACCCCTAGCCTGGGAACTTCTATATGCCACAGGTTCAGCCCTAAAAAAAGAAAAAGAAAAAAAAAAAAAAAAAAAACCAATAAGAACAACAAAACTGCACTCAGGAGTTCCCATTGTGGCTCAGAAGGTTAAGAACCCGACATAGTGTCTGTGAGGATTCAGGTTCTGTCCCTGGCCTCGCTCAGTGGGTTAAGGATCCAGCTTTGCTAAAGCTGTGACATATAGCTGGATCCCCCATTGCTATGGCTGTGGTATAGGCCTGCAGATGCGGCTCTGATTCAACCCCTAGCCAAGGAACTTGCACATGCCACAGGTGTGGCCTTAAAATAAATAAATAAGGAGTTCCCGTCGTGGCGCAGTGGTTAATGAACCCGACTAGGAACCATGAGGTTGCAGGTTCGGTCCCTGCCCTTGCTCAGTGGGTTGAGGATCCAGCATTGCTGTGAGCTGTGGTGTAGGTTGCAGACGCGGCTCGGATCCCCTGTTGCTGTGGCTCTGGCTTAGGCCAGTGGCTACAGCTCCGATTCGACCCCTAGCCTGGGAACCTCCATATGCCACAGGAGCGGCCCAAGAAATAGCAAAAAGACAAAAAAAAATAAATAAATAAAAATAAATAAATAAATAAAAATTTTAAAAATAAAATAAAACAATACTTATGCAGAATTTCTCACCCATCATAGCAACATAGTGGCAGGTAGCCAGGGTTAAAGTGTATTTTACTAGGCTACGGCAAGCCCGTGGGAGTCCCTGGGTGACACAGCAGGCTCCTGGGACTCAAGGATTTCACCTCAGGATTGGGACTTTCTTAAGTCCTCAGTATGCAACCATTTGTTATCTTCCCGAGGTAGAGGTTTGAATCTCTCTGTCCAGCCAATCACAGAGCATCTCCTGAGTCAGGTGTCCCCCCTCTCATTCCACTGACGCTGCTCCTCCAGCTCAGCTAAGAGCCCCATATTGCCGAATTCAGGATTCAGGCCACAGCCTTCACATCTCTTGACAAAGCATCCTGCTGGACCAGCACCTGCCCCCCCCACACTTTGTCCAACCTGGCTTTCAGGACACCATAGTGTTTCCTTTCTTCCCCGACAGCCCTCCCTCTGAACCTCCTTTGCAGGTTCCTTTTGCCGGTATGTTCTTCCTCCAAATACCTGCATCCTCTCTGTGTCACTCCCTCCAAGTCCTTGTGAAATGCCTCTTTCTCACTGAGGCCTCTGTGACCACAGCCTCCCACACTGCAAACTCCCGCCTCTGACCAGGTTGTAGTGTTTCACCAGAGCACCAGGGTACCAGCCACTTTAACGTGATGGTTTCCTTGTCTTTCAGCCCCACCTCCACTGACATGGAAGCCATAAAGGGAGGGGCTGATTTGTTAGATTCAGTGTTTATTCCCGGTGATCAGAATAGTGAAGAGCACATGACTGGGGCTCAGTGGATGGCTCATGATACAGTTACTTAAACGAGGATGAGTAAATTTCTTGTGACAAGCAATCTGTACATATGTAGCATTTAAAGGACTGTATGCATAACATTTAAGAGTATTTGGCCTATCAACTATAACAGAAAAAAATAAAAACCATTATAAAAAAAGAAAGAAATCGTAGAGGAAAAGGCTGACGGATAAAATGTAAAAGTTTCTGTATGTTTAAACAAAATGAGAAGATAACAACAGACACATTTAAGAAATTGTGACTTTATATATATATATATGAAAATCACAAAAAAGGAAACAGAAATGGTTAACAAAATATGAAAAAATATTCTTTTCCATGTATATATATGTATAATTGGGTTACTTTGCTGTACAGCAGAAATTAACAGAACATAGCAAATCAACTATAATAAAACTTTTTAAAAAAAGAGTATTTGGCCTAATGGAATCATATTCAGCCTTATAATTCCAATATTTAAATATGCAAATTGAGTAAATATTTTATACCTGTGAACTTAAATAAAAATCTTACTAGTGTATAGACAGTTTGGGACACCTAAGAATAATAATCCCCATATTTATAGTTTAATGTATTAGATTTTAAAAGAATTACTTAGAGTACTTGGGAAAGGTTGTCAGACAAAGTTCTTAGAATAAAATAAATTTATAAATACAATCTAAAATATTTGAGATTTATCTAAGATTGCAAAGGAAACCAAAAATTCATATATATCCCCTTTGAAAGTGATTATATAAATTTGCTAAGCTTAGAAATAAAAAGATTTATAAGCCAAGCTTAAAAGTTTAAGAAACTATTAGGAATTTAATCTTAATTTTAGTAGTTTATTATTTTTAAAAAACAAAAGCAAATTTCTAAATGGCCTTTTCTCAGTTTTCTAAATGTCTTTTCACGTGTGCACACGCACACATACACAAAAACAAATACCCTCCGGAACACCAAAAAATCCTATGAATAACAGCAATTATTTAAGCATTTCACTAGCGCCCTCCAGTGTCTGAAGAGAAAAACAACACAAGCACATAGAAGAAGATTTTACTTAGTATAAAAGCCTAATAAAAGTTCAAAGCACTATATAGGATATTCACAGGAAAAGACATGCCATCAATGAGTATTTACTGCAGTATTTTCAATATAGTGAAAAACTTCATGGTGTTTCTCCACTCCGCCTACCTCCCGGGGTCAGAGTAAATGGATTCCCAAGAGGCTACTTGGAACAGGTGACGCCTGAACTGGGTTTGGAGTAGGAATTACATCACACGGTGTAAAGAGGTGGGAAGAAGAGAGAACGCCGGGAGAAGCGGCAGAGGCGAGAAAGCACGTGCTGGGAAGAGGGGAGCCTCCGGTTTGAAGGGAATGCAGAAGAACATGGTGAAAAGTAATGAAATGTCCCTTCCACCAAACTGCAGTCATGGAGACAACAGCTTGAGTTGAAAAGCTGTTGAAAGTGGTAGGTTGTTGGAATGGAGCTCTCGAAAGCCAAATCTCATCACAGTGATTCTGGTTTGCAAGGGCAGCTCCCAGCAAAGTGTCCGAAATGTAGGGGAAGTTCCGGGCTCCAGGTCTCGAGGAAGAAGGTGCTAGCGTTGCACTTGAGTAAATCTCACACCAAGACCCTCAACGGTAGGCCTCCAGCCAAGGCTTTGGAGACTGTTACTTCAGCTGCCTGCCCGGAGCCAAAGCACTGACTGACCACGTGGAGGCACCCAGCGGACGGGTAAGCCCCGTAATGCAGGAGGCACCTGAAACCCACCTACAGGCCACTCAAGTGCCACACCTGCTGAATCTCCTTCACCTGGTCACCTTCCTGTCAACCAGTAGGCTAAATGTCCCAGATTTTTAAAAATCTTGCTATTGGTTTTAATGCATTTATAGCTGTTCTGTCCCTTTTCTTTTTTTGGTGGGGGGGCGCCTGTGTGGCATACGGAAGTTCCCATGCTAGGGGTCAAATCAGAGCTACAGCTGCCAGCCTGCAACACAGCCACAGCAACTCAGGATCTGAGCCTCCTCTGCAACCTACACCACAGTTCATGGCAACGCTTAACCACGGAGCAAGACCGGGGATCAAATCTGAGTCCTTATGGGTATTAGTCAGGTTCATAACCCACTGAGCCATGACGGGAACTCCCGAGTCCATTTTATATTATCACTTGTTTAAACGCGGGGCAGTTTAATACAAAAAAGTTAATCCCGTTAGGTGGTTTTTGAACTTAAATCCTCAGGTGCCCCTCCATCCAAACGCCAGGGCTTCTCACTCAGCAAGTCCGCAGTGAAGCTCGAGCATCTGCATTTTTTTCCTAAACCTCTTAAATGGTTTGGATGCAGGGCTCTGCTGGCTGCGCGTCAAGAACATGTCCTCAAGGACAGAGGGGCCGAAAGAACTGACTTTGCCCGTCCAAGCTGCAGGACACACAGATTCTCACGTTTGAGACATCCGAGAACATGCTGCTCCTTTGTTTGTGTAGAGAGCAGACTGAGACGGGAAGGCCCACATCTGGAGGAAGCAAAGGACCGAAAAGAGTCACTGCTTCATCAACGCACAAGACAGCGACGCGGGGGGAATGACACCCATCATCCTGCTGCACTGGTTTCCGCCTCAGCTCCGGGGAAGGGGAACCATTCACTCTGCGGTTCCACAGACACTTGGCTGAAAAAGCGGAGAATAAAGCCAGGTTTCCATTCCAACCAAAAAGGAGGAAAAAGAAAAGATGAGACCCAGAAGTTGAAAGGACTCCAAACCTTGGAGGCGCACAGGGAGCGGGGCTGCGCGGCACCTGCGGAGGCAGGCGTGTCCGCTCACTGTCCACACGGACCCATCTGATGAGGGTGGATCTCAGGGTCTTGCTTCGTTTCCTTTTTCTTCTAATCCGGGGAACTCTACCCATCGAGAGTAGAGCATGCGCGTTGACCGGAGCGCTCAGGCGCACCTGTCAGCTGTGCATCAGAAACTCCGCCCCACTTCCTCATAGTCCTTCTCCAGGACGGCCAAGTCTTCCCTGGCCTCTTCAAACTCGCCCTCCTCCATGCCCTCCCGGATGTACCAATGCAGAAACGCTCTCTTCGCGAACATGAGGTCGAACTTGTGGCCCAGGCGGGCCCAGGCCTCCGCGACCGCCGTGGTGTTGCTCAGCATGCAGACAGCCCGCTGGGCCTCGGCCAGGTCCCCTCCTGGCACCGCCCTGGGGGGATGACCATTGATGCCCACCTTGAAGCCAGTGGGACACCAATCTACAAACTGAACGGAGTCCCTGGACTTGACGGCCGCGATCGCCGCGTTGACCTCTCTGGGGACCACGTCCCCTCTGTAGAGCAGGCAACAGGCCACGTACTTCCCCAGGCCAGGGTCGCACTTGACCAGCTGGTTGGAGCGCTGGAAGCAAGCAGCAGTGATGTCTAACACAGAGGGCTCCTCGTGGTGGGCGTTGTCGGGGGAGAGGATGGGGGCAAAGCTTGTCATGGGGAAGTGTATTCTCGGGTAAGGGACCAGGTTGGTCTGGAATTCCACTAGGTCCACGTTGAGGGCCCCCTCAAACCGGAGGGAAGCCGTGATGGAGGAGACCGCCTGGCTCACCAGCCTGTTAATGCTGGCGTAAGAGGGGCGTTCAATGTCAAGTCTGTGGTGGCATATGTCATAGACGGCCTCATTGTCCAGCAGGAAGGTGCAGTCTGAGTGCTCCATGGTGGGGTGCGTGGTAAGGACGGAGTTATAAGGCTCCACCACGGCAGTGGACATCCTGGGGGCTGGGTAGACGGAGAACTCCAGTTTAGTCTTCCCGCTGTATTCCAGCAAGAGCTGCTCCATCAAAAGAGATGTAAATCCCGAACCAGTGCCTCCTCCAAAGCTCCGGAAAATCAAAAATCCCTGAAGCCCACTGCACTGTTCTGCCTGCGGAGAATAAGTGGGATGTGAGAGTTTGGCCAGATAAACCCGGAAGCAGTGGTCGTGGTCAGACACAACCAGTTCCCCCAAACAAACCAACTTTCGGAAAGGACTGGTTTTCCACTGTTAACCCCACAACCCACATATTACTTTGACACATACCTGAGCAGTGAATTCTGGAGTGGGGAAAGTGCTTTAGAGTTTTACCATAAGCAAAAGCGCAAATATTCAACCGTCTTTTGCTACCCTTCATGCGTGTACCTGTATGGGCCCTAAAATGAGTTCTCTATTGATAACAAAGAAAATGACAAGCAAAATGTTGAAGCAAGGTCATTTTCTGACCCCTCGGAAGATGTGGTAAATTTCACTTCCACACCGGATCTACTGTGCTAGTGTCAAAGGCACTGTATTCCCTAATGATTATGCCAAACACCAAAATAATTACTAGAAAAAGATTCTCCAGACACAGGTCCTTAAAGAAGAATTAGCTGTCAATAAACAGAGTAACTAGTCAGGTAGGATGTACTTCCTGTTAATTGTGACCACTGGAAAATGACTAGTTTTAGACTGCTTTGGAAGTCTCTGATAAGATGAGCCATGAGCCAGCAGAAGCAAGAGTAGGTAGGGTCAGGAACAAGAAGGAAGTCCTGCCATCTGTAACAACACGGATGGGCCTCGTGGGTAATTAAGGGAAATAAGCCAGAGAAAGACAAATGCTGTATCAGTTCACTTGGAAATGGCATCGAAAAGAGCCAAACTCACAGCAACAGAGTCTGGGGGGAAGTGAGCTGGTGGTCGAAGGGGAGAAACTTTCAGCCAGAAGATGCATCAGTTCTGAGCATCTAGTGTACAGCACGGAGTGTAGTTATTAACACTGTCTTGTACACTCGAAAGTTGCCGAGGGAGTTCCCGTCGTGGCGCAGTGGTTAACGAATCCGACTAGGAACCATGAGGTTGCGGGTTCGGTCCCTGCCCTTGCTCAGTGGGTTAACGATCCGGCGTTGCCGTGAGCTGTGGTGTAGGTTGCAGACGCGGCTCGGATCCGGTGTTGCTGTGGCTCTAGCGTAGGCCAGTGGCTACAGCTCCGATTGGACCCCTAGCCTGGGAACCTCCATATGCCACAGGAGCGGCCCAAGAAATAGCAAAAAGACAAAAAAAAAAAAAAAAAAAGAAAGTTGCCAAGGGCATAGATCTTAAAGGTTGTCACCACCAAAAAAGGAGGGGCCGGGATTATTCGAGGGATAGATCGTTAACTATCCTGACTGCGGTGATCGTTTGGCAAATACACGTACATCGAAGCACCGCATATTTACAGAGGGTCATGTATACCTCAGGAGAGCAGGGACAGAGTAAAATGAAACATTTCCTCCCAAAGGTGGAGAAAAACACCAAAGGGTCGACGGGGCTTCTGCTGCAAGCGCCGAGGCTTCCTTCCCGCTCCCTAGTAAAGAACCCTGATCAGCTCCCGCATCGGGCCCCGCCCAGCTCTGAGCATGCGCAGGAGGCTCCCAGGTGAGCGGTGGGGCGGGGATGGAGACGCAGGTGCAAAGGGCTGGGGCCGCCTGCGCGGGTCCCGGGGGATCCCAGCCGCTCAGGCACGGCCCCCGGAAAGAGAGCGGAGCTACTTGCCAGCTTTCGGAGCCTCTCTAGCACAATTTCGACAATTTCAGGCCCCACAGTGTAGCGACCTCGGGCGTAGTTGTTTGAAGCGTCCTCCTTTCCGCTCACCAGCTGCTCAGGGTGGAAGAGTGAGCGGTACCTGCCCGCGCGGATTCCGTCTGCAAGGGGAAAGGAGGGTCAGTGCCTCCACCCCATCCCGCCGCTAATCTGCTAATTTACGCAGCCCTCTCCCTACCCCCCCCCGCCCCCCGTCTCTCTCCCACTGTCGTGGAAAAGAAATGGATTTATTTTATTTTTTTTAAAGAAGTGGATTTAAAGTGCTGAAATGGCCTTCCTTAGTCTAATATTATTCCTATAAAACTGAAAGCAACAACATCTGTCATTAATAATCATAAATACTTATTTTATAATCATTAGTAATCATTTCCCCCACAATTAGAAGATTCATTTGGCTCCTTGCTTTTTTGGAATCATTTTCAAATCTTCCCTTCCCCCCCCCCCCTCTTTTCCCGCTGCACCCGTGGCATATGAAAGTTCCAGGGACCCGCATCAAATCTGAGCTGGCATTGCGACCTATGCCATGGCTTCACCAATGCCGGATCCTTAACCCACTGCGCTGCTCTCGGGATCGAACCAGCGCCTTCACAGAGTCAAGCGGATCATTAACCCACTTTGCCACAGTGGGAACTTCTCCTCTTTATAAGCAGGTAATGCCAAATTTCAGGTGCTTTGTCAGAAGGTTCTAGCAACTGGCTTTCAAATCCAGGAAAAGATTTACTGTTCTGTTACAATAGATTTGTGTGGGGAAATTAACAAGGTTTTCATTCTTTTCATCACACAGAAAAAGAAGGCTAAGCTGGGCTTCCCTGTGGGTATGTTTGTCATGCTAATCACCCGAGTGGCCACTGAGAGAGCCTCTGGATTTGGAAAAGGGCCACATGACCCCCTTCAGATACAGCCATGTCATCTCAAGAGGCCACCCGCCGAAACCTGACGGGTTTACGTGGGTTGTGGACCTATGAGTACACCAGAGCAGAAAGCTTACGTTACCTACAACCGTCGGCTCCAGGTCCATGAAGAGTGCTCTGGGCACGTGCTTCCCAGCTCTTGTCTCGCAAAAGAAGGAATCGAAAGATGCGCCCGCAAGCTCCATTTTATGTGCCAGCCGATCCTTCCCACCGTCGAGAACAACGCCGTCAGGCTGGATCCCATGTTCCAGGCAATAGAGTTCCCAACAAGCATCCCCAATCTGGACGCCAGCTTGGCCAATGTGGACAGAAAGGCACTCCCTCTGAAATGAGACGTACGAAGTTACAGCTCCCCTGCTTCTTTAACCTGCTAACATGAGCTAATCGCTCAGCACGTCTGCTCATAACTAATGCGAACCAGGCTGGCATGAGCTACATGGCTAAGGAAAACTGTCTCAGGGAGACCAAAAACCAGGGTACAGGCAAGCTTCAGGAACATCTGAGCCAGAGACCGCTGTTCGAACAACTTAAATTAAGCACCTATTATGTGATGGTTAAGAATGAGTTGAAACATATCACATATTTTCTCACCCAGACAAAAATTAGCTACTTATTGGAAAGGAATAAAACCAAAATGGATATACAGGCTGATACATAATAAAACCCACTGAAGTAAATTAAAGATGTTACCTTTTCATGTCTTGAGATTTTACATTTACTATTCATATGTGTTCTAAATAAGGAAAGATGTTACAAGCCTCAAAGTAGTACAAAATTTACCCAGGGAACATGCTAGAGATTTAACAACCCCAAAATGTAAAAATTCTATACCATAATAAACAAAAATATTGATTATATTAAGGCTTTATGGGAGCTCCCACTGTGGTGCAATGGGATTGGTGGCATCTTGGGAGTGCTGGAACAAGGGTTCAATCCCTGGCCTCGCTTAGTGGGTTAAGGATCCAGTGTTGCTGTGAGCTGTGGTGTAGATCGCAGGCACGGCTTGGATCCTGCACGTGGCTCTGGCTGTGGCGCAGGCTAGCAGCTGCAGCTCTGATTCAGGCCCTAGCCTGGGAACTTCCATATGCTGTGGGTGTGGCCCTAAAAAGACCAAAAAAAAACAAAGGACTTGTGTACAGTTCTTCATACATAAGGGCTATATATATATAGGCAATTTTATATACATCAGTTAAAAAAGACTTGAGGAGTTCCCATCGTGGCTCAATGGTTAATGAATCCAACTAGGAACCATGAGGTTGCGGGTTTAATATCTGGCCTCACTCAATGGATTAAGGATCCAGCATTGCCACGAGCTGTGGTGTAGGTGGCAGACACGGCTCCGACCCTTCGTTGCCGTGGCTGTGGTGTAGGCCAGCGGCTACAGCTCCAATTAGCCCCCTAGCCTGGGAACCTCCATATGCCATGGGTGCGGCCTGGAAAAGACAAAAAAAGACCCAAAAAAATAAAAAACACTTGAGACCTCTACTAGGTACATAGGCAAATGACATTAACAAATGAATTACAAAAGAAAGAGTCTAAAGCACCCAGATTTAGGCACAATGGCTTCACAGGATCACTATTTATAAGCGTAAAAACCAAGAACCCATCTACTTAACCATTCACCTGTCGTCAGTCACTTAAATACATCAATACAGTGGCATGTTATGCGACCTTTCAATATTTACCCCCAAAAAAGCATATGACATGGGAAATGCTTGTGTTAAAATATTAAGGGAAAAGCATATGTTATATAATTGTACCAAAATATGCTGTCAGGTACATTTAAAAATAAGCATACTCAACCATGAAAAAGAATTACATAACACCCTTTGCAGCCACATGGATGGACTTAGAAATTATCATACTAAGTGAAGTAAATCAGAAAAAGACAAATATCATATGATATCCTTTATACATGGAAACATGACACTATGAACTTATTTAGAAAACAGAATCCCTCTCACAGACGTAGAAAATAAACCTATCGTGGCCAAAGGGGAAGGGGGAAGAGATAATTAAGATTTAGGGGTTAGTAGACATTAAACTACGCCATACAAAATAAATAAACAACAAGGTCCTACTCATAGTACAGGAAGCTACATTCAGTGTCTGGTAATAAACCAGGGTGGAGGAGAACGTGTATGTGTTTAACTGAATCACTTTACACCAGAAACTTACACAACTTTGTAAATCAATTAGACTTCAATAAGTAAAATAAAAATAAGCCTAGAACAAAGCCTTTAAATGCACCAAAAAAAATTTTTTTTTGCTCTTTTTGCCATTTCTTTGGGCCGCTCCCGCGGCATATGGAGGTTACCAGGCTAGGGGTCAAATCGGAGCTGTAGCCACCGGCCTACGCCAGAGCCACAGCAACACGGATCCGAGCCGCATCTGCAACCTACACCACAGCTCACGGCAACACCAGATCCTTAACCCACTGAGCAAGGGCAGGGATCGAACCCGCAACCTCATGGTTCCTAGTCAGATTCGTTAACCACTGCGCCAGGACGGGAACTCCTTAAATGCACCAAAATATTAACTCTAGTTATATCTGGGTAGTGATTTTTTTTTCCTATTTAAACCTTCCTACTTCCCTTCACCGTCATCAGCCTCCACTCTTCTCTCCCACTTTTAAATCACTATTCCCTTTTTTTTTTTTTAAGGCAAACACCTTTTTTCCCTGTAATTTCCTGTAATTTAAATATCTACGCATCTAAGAGCAGAAAAGTTAAAACTAAAAATCTAAAGGGACAGCAATTGCCGACTTAAATATTGTGGTTTGAGAGCCAATGGCCACGGAAAAAATCTAGGCAGAGGGTCTTACAGGGTGAGAAACCTGTTCTTTGCATCATCAGGCCCCTTCAAGCTGTGTGCCTGATATGCTGATAGGGAGCCCCCTTGTCTGTGCACAGCTGCCCTTTCTCAAGATCTGAGACTGAACAACCAAAAGACCAAGGCGGGGAAGAGGGAGCGTGGCCGGTCACACCCCTGCAATCTGACCCGGACCCTGATCGGCCTCAGCCGCAGCCACACAAACCCTGTACTTTGTCTCCTGGATTCACAGGGCACAGCACAGCCGGGTCTCTGCTTTACAAGGAATTCAGGTTCATGACTTGCATAGAACTTCCCTCTTGTTGCTTTTCTATGCAACTATGACTCGCATGACAAAGGCAGTAAACTCAATTCAAGAAGCACTTCACTTAGAACCAAGCACTTTTCCAACCTCTACCTGCAACAGAAACATCCAAAGGGCACCCCCCCCAGCAGCCTTCCAGCACCCCCAGCCCCCATCTCCAAAGCAGAATCCATTCCTCACCCCTCCTGATGGACTTCAAATGACCCCAGTACATTGCCTGCTGTAATCAGATCAAAACTTACCTAAAGCGTGGTCAGTTTTAAAAACTTAAAAGGGGGGCTCCCTTGTTTCTACATCATTAAAGCCTCTTACATGTAGATTTCTCTCACCTCCCTCCCTGGCTGTTTACCACCCAGGCCACGGGGCAATTACAATATTCGCAGTATAAACAGTTACCGACATGAAAACAACCACTGCTCTTCGTGGGGACTGTTCCCCAAGTGGTTCGGACACAGGAGTAAAACTGAGCTTTCTGAACTTGGCAGGAATGCTTGACCCAAAGAAGGATCGATCTTGACCCTCTGGCTCGAGAAGTAGACGAATTTATCTCATAGCTGTGTCCCCCTTATTCTCCATCTTATTCTTCTCTTGGCCTTTCATCCTTCCCAAACTGCCCATTAAGATATTAGTCATACTATTAAATAAGACTGTAAAATAGCCCTAAATATCAATTAATAGATGCTGCTTTAAAGCATATGGGAATTGCTAGGACAGCCAAATTTTTTTTTTTTTTTTTTTGGCTGTGCCCACTGCATGCAGAAATTCCCAGGCCTGGGATCGAACGCTAACCACAACAGTGACCAGAGCACAGAAGTGACAACACCAAGTCCTTAAACTCTAGGCTACCAGGGAACTCCAAGGACAGCGCAGCTTTCTAATTACCTTTTTATTGGGGGATAAATCTGAATTGTAGATTCATGTGCAGTTGTAAGAAATAATACAGAAACAGCTTGTGGCCCCCTTGCCCATTTTCCCCCAGTGGAAATCACACCCAGATCACACCCAGAACAGCAAAATTGGCAAGTCAGGACAGGCCACTTCCATTCCTGCAAGGATCCTTCATGTAGGAAGGCATAATTTTTAAGAACCAAACAATATAAAACTTCCTTAAAATGTTGGAAAGAGAGTCTAGTGGGGTGAGAAGAGCAAAGATGAAAAAACAGTTTGCTTGCTTCCATTTAAGAATTAAAAATTCTAAGATAACTAAAAATTGCTATAACTGGAACTTAGGAGGTTACACTGTTGGCAGGAGTATAAATTGGTGCAGCCACTGTGAAAAACAGTATGGAGGTTTCTCACAAAACTAAAAATATAACCGCCATATGATCCAGCAATTCCACTCCTGGGTATATATTCAAAAAAAGCAAAAATACTAATCCAAAAGATACATGTACCTCGGTGTTCATAGCAGCCTTATTTACAATCGCCAAGATGTGGAAGCAACCTAAGTGTCCATCAGCAGATGATAAAGATGTGAGATAGATAGATAGGTAGATAGATAGATGATAGATAGAGATACCACACACACAATGGAATACTACTCAGCCATCAAAAATGAAATTGTGCCATATGCAGCAATATAAGTGGACTTGGAAGGCATGATGCTCAGTGAAATAAGTCAGACAGAGAAAGTCAAATGCCATATGATGGCATTCACGTGGAATTTTTTTAAAAAGTACAAGAAACTAGTGACTATAAAAAAAAACAAGCCAACTCACAGATATAGAGAAGAAACCAGTGGTGACCAACGAGGAGGGGGGAGGGGGGAGAGGGATAAAAAGGCACAAACGATTAGCTATAAAATAAGCTGCAAGGATATACGGTACAACACCGGGCACAGAGCCAACATTTTGTAGTAACTCTAAGTGGAGTATGACCTTTGAAAATCGCCCATCACTGCACTGTACGCCTGTACATACATACTGTACAACAACTCCCTGCCAAAGGAAAGCGACTCTTAAAAAGTGGTCCCCAAATAGAATTAGTGTCAGTTACTGTATTCGTTATTGTTCCCAAAGAACCAGACTCAAGAGAGGACGAGATAGAGGTGCCCTCTCTTCCCCCTGCCACACCTTTATGAGCTTAGCAAGGCCGACATGGGTCTGAAGTCCCCAGAAACTCTGAAAGCATAACTAAAAGCGAAGCAATTAATTTCTACAGAAGAATTGGCACTCGGTCTAAAGCGAATATAAAAACTTAAGGAAGGAGAGGATTTTCCCTCAGGGCTTCCATTAGAGGCAGGGGACAATTACATATCGATGAAGCTTTTCCTAAAAGCAGTAGAATTACAGATGAACAGATGAGATTCAAAGATTCAAATCTGGAGTCCCCGTCATGGCGCAGTGGTTAATGAATCCGACTGGGAACCATGAGGTTGCAGGTTCAATCCCTGGCCTCACTCAATGAGTTAAGGATCCGGCGTTGCTGTGGCTCTGGTGTAGGTTGGTGGCTACAGCTCCAATTAGCCCCCTAGCCTGGGAACCTCCATACATCGTGGGAGCAGCCCTAGAAAAGGCAAAAAGGCAAAAAAACAAACAAACAAAAAACCAAAGATTCAAATCTGATCCCGAGACGGGTCTATCGGAAGAAACTAACATCTCTTTAAAAATTGTCTTCTCATATTAAGAATCTATAAAGAATTGTTTGGTGGGCAAAAGAGACAAATCTGAGGAATCAAATTTGCTCCCACTGTTGATGGCAATATCGTCAATAACATACAAGTGCCAAAGCCACTTACCATGCTGATCTGAAGGTGCCCTGCTGCCCCGCGGTAATGACAGGAGCCCGCCCAGGTGAGCTTTATAACAGAGCAGGAAATGACTCCACCTGAGGCCTGAGAAGCCAGCTCCACTTAAAGCAGCACAACCTCTTTTCAGCTTTTCAGTTCTCTGGTGTCGAAGGAGCTGTGCTGGGCCTGACACCCTGTGATAAAGTCTATGCACCACTGGGCATGAATTTGCTAAAGTTTATCCCAGTCTGCTTCCAACTTCTCAGACCTAGGTTGAAAATAACATATATATATATTTTTTAAAATCCCCCTCTCAGAGTTCCCATTATGGCTCAGTGGTTAATGAATCCAACTAGGAGCCATGAGGTTGTGGGTTCGATCCCTGGCCTCGTCGGATTAAGGATCCGACGATGCTGTGAGCTGTGGTGTAGGTCGCAGACAGGGCTCGGATCTGGCGTTGCCGTGGCTGTGGTGTAGGCCAGCAGCTGTAGCTCCAATTAGACCCCTAGCCTGGGACCCTCCACGTGCCACAGGTGTAGCCCTAGAAGGACAAAAAGAAAAAAAAAAGAACAAAGAAAAAAATCCCTCTCTCGTATTAAGAATGTATGAAGGGGAGTTCCTGTTGTGGCTCATCAACTTAGGAACACGACTAGAAACCATGAGGTTGCAGGTTCGATCCCTGGCCTTGCTCAGTGGGTTGAGGATCTGGCGTTGCCGTGAACTGTGGTGTAGATTGCAGATGGGGCTCGGATCCAGCGCTGCTGTGGTTGTGGTGTAGGTTGGCGGCTGCAGCTCTGATTTGACCCCTTGCCTGGGAACCTCCATATGCCGCACACATGGCCCTAAAAAACAAACAAACAAAAAAAACGGTTAAGTGTCCGCTGTTGTCACTGCAGCAGTTTGGGTCACTGCTTTAGTTCGGGTTTGATCCCTGGCCCCAGAACTTACACATGCGGCCAAGAAAAAAAAAAAATCTAAGAACACCAGCAAATGTATCACTTGGTAAGCAGTTTTACAAAGTTTGATTTATTTGATTAATGTAAGGAAATGGATTTTAGAATAACCGACTTACATATTTTTTTTTCTCTTTAGGGCCACACCTGCGGCATATGGAAGTTCCCAGGCTAGGGAACTGCAGCCACTAGCCTATACCACAGCCACAGCAACACTAGATCCAAGCCACATCTCTGACCTGCACTGCAACTTGTGGCAATGCCGGATCCGTAACCCACTTAGTGAGGCCAGGGATCAAACTGGCATCCTCATGGATACTAGTCAGGTTCTTAACCCGCTGAGCCACAATGGGAACCCTGACTTACGTGGTGATTTATATTAGAATACCAGTTGCGGAATATATGCACTATCAACCTACGTAACGACTGGTGTCATTGCCTGTGGCTGGAGACTTGGGGAATAATCTTTGAGGAAATTCTCCCAAAGCATATTTGTCCGTCTGTGGAGGTAAAGCTGCGGTTAGAGAGACATGTGGGTATCGTTTAGTTCCAATTAAGACACTGGGAATAGCTTCTCTGGGGGGGAAATCTGGAGCCTGATTTTATGCACGTGGAAACTGAACCATAACTGATTTCCTCGAACCCTGTCCTGAAGAATATATTAATGGAGGGGACAGGTGGCCTAGGGCTGAGGAAAGAAGATGGAGGGAACATTTGTGTGTGCTCAGCGCTGTCCAAGGCAGAGCAAGACGGGGCGTTCAGACAGCAGAAAGTCGATCTCTCATAAAATCAGGACGGTGCCCCAGACTTTCCTGTGTCTTGAACAGTCAACCCTCAGAAGCGTCCACTCCTCTTTGCTCCCTCCGTCTAGGTACCCAGCCTTTTTCCTGATACAGCTTGCTTTCTGTTCATTGCTTTCCTAGAATCTAGCCCAGAGCCTGGCACTTTAGAGTAGGAATTCCATACATACTTGTGTGTGATTGAACAGAAGAGTAAGTTCCCGAGCGTCTGAAAATTGCAAAGGGAGCTCTGCCTAAAATGACAGGATCCACGTCCCCGAAAAGAAATCCCTCCCCACCGAGAATCGCCACATCCACATCCTGGATTACTTACCCCTCCGGGAACTGATTATCACAAGTTCCCGCGGGACAATCTTCCGTTCCCATACCGTCAAAGAGCTAAGGACAGACTCCAACCTCTGCAGGTCTCCAGTGCTAGGCTGAAAGGATGAAATTGCCCTTTCTGGGACTAGAAAGGTCCGATGTGAGGGATTCCATACAGCAGAGTTTAAACCCCTCAATCCTAGGAAGCTCTCTCTCTAGGTGGAGACCAACCGCCTGGACCACATTTTTGTACTGTTTCATTCTAACCGCTACAAAGCAGTACTTTCTTAAAGGGGGGGGGTGGGGGTAGAATAGAGTTGGTTCTTAGCTACAGGCATTTTCCTCTCTAATTTCTTACCCTTTTTAACACAAAAACATTTTTCCTTGTACCATAATTGTAGTGCAAGTTCAGTACCTCATGGGTTTAAAAAAGTACACAGGAAAGTAAGAAAGAGAGAGAAAAAAGGAAGGAAGGAAGGAAGGAAGAAAGAAAGAAAGAAAGAAAGGAAGGAAGGAAGGAAGGAAGGAAGAAAGAAAGAAAGAAAGAAAGAAAGAGAAGGTTAAATTTTTTTTGCTTGTTTTTTAGGGCCGCATCTGTGGCATATGGAGGTTCCCAGGCTAGGGGTGTAATTGGAGCTGCAGCTGCTGGCTTGCACCACAGCCACAGCAACACCAGATCTCAGTCGCATCGTCAACCTACACCACAGCTCACAGGTCCTTAACCCACTGAGCCAGGGCCGGGGATCGAACCCTCATCCTACATGGATGCTCGTCGGGTTTGTTACTGCTGAGCCACAAGAGAAATTGGAGGATTTTCAGTACTTAATGTCTGAGCACCTCGAGACATTTGAATACTTGGATTTCATCTTTTTCCTCTGCTAAAGCTCTAAAATGAATATACTGAATATACCACTGCGGTCCAGATTTTTCTTTAGAAATTACAATATGCTCTTCTATTACACACTTCCCCGTTAACTTACATTGGCTGAAAGTATCCTTTCCAGTGGCTCGACCATAATTCCTCATTTTCCTATTACAATTTATTTAGATCATCTTTGTTCTACCTGGTCTTATGAACACCAGTGCCCTCAACATCTTCATGTTGTCGGGGAAACAAAACTTTACTTCTAGCCTTTTGGAGTATCCAGCTGGGCACGAGAAGATGGATTAACAGAAGCGCCAACAGGGGAGCCCCCACAGGAAAACAAATACCAAAGAAGTAGCAAAACTTTAGTGATGACTACTAGGTCGGAGGATGAGAGGGAATTATGGAAAAGTAACTAAAGCACGTGGGCAGACCAAAAGAAGATAAGAGTTATTTAAACCAGGTCTGTCTGGACAGAATTCTCTGTCCTCTGACCCCACCCCTATCTCTGGTGATAAGGGCCCCTTATCTCTGGGGAGAGGGGCAGCTCGGCTGTCACGTGGGAGGTTTCTCTCCTGCTTGGTTTCTTCAGGTGCCTGCCGCTCAAAATAATCCTACGGCTAAAGTAGCATTTTTGGGGGTGGCAAATCCTGGCTCCATCAATGTATACGTAATTTTATTCCTTATGCTAGATTCTCAGAAATGGAATCACGGTGTCACAATAAAGGTTATTTTTAAAGGCCTTGACACATACAAAGCAATATTTTCAACCGAAGAATAGGCTATTTAGCATTCGCCTTTTTTGAGAGGGTCCTTTATGTGACATGGCCCCCTTTGCTGCTTTCTCAGAATTAGAGGATGAAGGCACTTTCACCTCTCCTTTGCTGAGGAGCAGCTGTCTCTTCTGCAGTGGGACACAGCAGGTCTCAGGATCAGACTTTACCGGTTTCCTGGAAACGGCGTTGAGAACACATTTCCATTGCCTTTGGTAATAGGGATTTATCTCCCATGATTAATTCAGCACGTACACGCCGCATTTTAGGTGATGACTTTCAACCTCTCTTCTCCCCCACAAGCTAAGAAAGATCTAAAATGCTTCCAATTTGTCTTGGCCTCTGGTGAAAGCCCTAATGAACACTGAACAGTCCCCAGGCCTTGGGGATTTAGGAGAGGCGTCAGAACTAAATCCGGGGCCACGCGGATTTATCAGCAGATTTATCAGCAGAGCCCTCCCCTTCGATCCTCCTCCCGTCCGAGGGGAGGGGGCGGGACTCCGCACTTCCTAGCAACCGCGCGCCGTCCCCTGATTGGCTGGTCGCCGCGCGGCCGCCATTTTCAAACCCCGGAAGATGGCGGCGGCGGCGGCGGCGCCCTCCTGACAGGAACCCCGCTCCGGGCCGCAGCGGTCGGGCGCCGTGCGGCTCCCTGCCGGCCTCCCGGGCAGCCGGCCACCGCGCTTCCCTCCCCGCGCCATGGAGTCCGAGCCGGCGAACCAGGAGCAGAGCCGGCCGCGGAGGCGAAGCCGCCGGGCCTCGGGGCTCAGCGCGGGCGGCGCCGCGGAGCTGTTGGCGGACACCCCCGGGCCGGGGCCGGACGGCAGGTGAGCGCAGGGCCGGCGGCGCCTGGGGACCCGGCGTCGGGGCGAGCGGGGGGAGGGCAGGGCCGGGCCGGGCGGCTTACGCTCCCTCCTCTCCTCCGCCCCCTCCCCGGCCTTCCTTCTCCTCTCTTTCCCCCGCCGCCGCCTCTCCTCCCTCCTCCGCTTCTTTTCGTCCCCCTCCCGTACTGACCTCCCTCCAGGATTTCCCTTTCCTCGTCCTCGTCCCTCCTCTTCTCCCCCTCCTCCCTCCCTCCTCCCTGTCCCCCTCCCCGTCCCCCTCCCCCTCCTCCCTCCAGGATTTCCCCTTCCTCGTCCTTGTCCCCCCTCCTCCCTCCCCCTTCCCTGTCCCCCTCCCCCTCCTCCCTCCCCCTGTCCCGCCCCCTTCCCTGTCCCCCTCCCCCTCCTCCCTCCCCCTGTCCCGCCCCCTTCCCTGTCCCCCTCCCCCTCCTCCCTCCAGGATTTCCCCCTCCTCGTCCTCCTCCCTCCTCTTCCCCCTCCTCCCCGCCCTCCTCCACTTCTTATCGCCCCCTCCCTCTCCCCTCCTCCCTCCTGTATCTTCCCTCCCTCCCCCCAACCCCCTCCTCTTCCCGTCGGGTCTCCCCTCGTATTTCCCCTTCCTTGTCCTCTCCCCCCCACCACCGCCCACCTCCTCCCTTCACCGTCCCCCAGGTCCGCCCCGCACACCCTGCAGGTGGCAGGTTTTGGGGTTGGCTTTGGGACGCTTCCGGAAGGCCAGCGTGGAGCTGCGGGATCGGGGGCGGGGGGGGGGTTGTCACTGGAGCCGGGCGACGTCTAACACACACCAGGCTTCCCGCCTAAAAGCCAGCCTTAAACGGAGAGTGTTGCCGAGGCCAGAGTCCCTGTTCTGGGGCCTTGCCCGTCGGTGGTCAGAGCGCCGCTCAGGGCTCCAGCCTCCTGGGTGAAGCGACCCAGAAGGACGGACGCCGGCTTTTTAGCTGCTGACCCATTTCCCGTTGGGTCCGGTGTGTCTGCAAAGGGAGGAGCGAGCCGGCGGCTTCCGAGGCCGCGTCGGGAGGCGATGCTGCTCCAGCTCGGCGGCGGAGCTGCGAGTGGAGGTGGCGGGCTGCAGGGCTTGCTCGTTCATCGCTGGGGTTGTGTCCTGAGCCGTCCGGGGTGACACTGGCACCCACTTCTGCGAGTTGGAACGTCAGTGAGGTTAGGCCACAGAGAGCTCTCAGCAAATGCTACCTGTTATTCGTCGGTTCCTCTAAGAGTAATTCCACATCCGCTCCATCTTTTCAGAAGTTCCTACGGTCCGCTCACGTTATTATTTCAGGTACACTATAGGACCTTACATAATTTACATTCCAGTCCTGCCTGGATGTGCCAATCCCTTTTTGAGAGAAAGGAAAACACCTAAATAACAAGGCATTTATAAACTCATTGTACGTTGCCATGCGGAGAGCTAGACGTTTTCATGAGATAATTGCTTCTTTTTTTTTTTTTTTTTTTTTTATCTTTTTGCCTTTTCTAGGGCCGCACCCGCAGGCCTTGGGAGGTTCCCAGGCTAGGGGTCTAATTGGAGCTACAGCTACAGCTACAGCAACGCCAGATCTGAGCCACGTCTGCAACCTACACCACAACTCACGGCAACGCCAGATCCTTAACCCACTGAGCGAGGCCAGGGATCAAACCCGCAACCTCTTGATTCTTAGAGTCGTTAACCACTGAGCCATGATGGGAACTCCCGGATAATTGCTTTATATTTTGAAGTTTAGGATAGTCCTTGCCTGAAACCTTTATACCGATTACAGGCTGTGTGTAAGAAGTAGTAAAAGAGCAGAGAGGCTGAGAAATCGGAGTATCAGGAAAGCCTGGTTAAGGGAGAAAGGAACATAGAATTTCAAAAACCTGTAGCAGAGGTGGTGTTAAATTCATTCTGCATGCATTCAGTGATGCTTTTGAGCCGCTGCCTTGTGCCAGCATTATTGTAGAAACAGGGATTCTGGTGAACAGATGGAGTAAGTCCCTGCTCTCACGAAGCTTAAGTTCTGGTTGGAGATGAAATCAGTAATGAAATAAATACTAAAACATCAGGTGGGCATACAGTGAAGAGACCTAAGGCCTGGTAGGGGGATAGAGACAAGGAGAGAGCGATGCTGCTCTTTTTTAAAAGATCGCAAGGAAAAGTCTCTCTCCTGATGGTACTGCCATTTAATCAGAAATCTGGAGAAATTAAGGAACTAAGCCATGTGACTGTTTGGAGAAAAAGGCAGTAAACGCAGAAGCTTTGAATTAGAGTCCTATTTGGTATGTTCAAGGACTGCAGGGAAGCCAGGATGACTGGAGTGGAGTGAAATAAAGGGGAGAAAGGTAGGCGATGTGGTCGAGGGGTGACTGGGGCCAGGTCCGGTAGTACGAGAAGACCGCGCAAAAAGGGGCTTTAACCTCGAATCCGTGATGGGGAAGCAGAAGGAAATGATGTGATCTATATTGCAAAAGAATCCTTGCTTATGTGTGGCAAGGACACAAATTGAGGAAACCAGTTAACAGGTTATCACATTTGAGCCATCTGAGTGCTAGACGTGGTGGAAAATATTCTTTTTAGAATGTGTTTTGAAAATACAGCTGACAGGATTTGCAGATGGATTAAATATGGAGTTGAGAGAAATAGAGGAATGAAGAATGAGTCCACGGTCTGAGCACCAGAAGGTAGGGTTTCCATGTTCTCTGAAAGGAAAGACCGGGGGGGGAAGTTTGCTTTGGGATATATTCTGAGATTCCTGCTAAGGAATTCATCACATTTTTTTTTCCTTTTTCTTTTTTTCTCTTTTTTAAAAAAACTTTTATTGAAGCATAACGGTCAAATGAAAGAGTGCATGCATCGTATTTTGCTTGGTGAAATTTCATAAAGTGAACACATCTGTGTCACCAGGGATAACTCGGGTTAGCAGCAAATAGATTGAAGTCATAGCACTGGGAAGTCATCTAGGTAGTGAGTCTAAATGAAGAAGAGCTTGGGGATCAAACCCTGAGGCCCCCCCAGCCCTCCCATCTAGGGTCAGGGTAATGAGGATGCTTAGGAGCAGCTGGTGAAGCAAGAAAGAACCAAGTGAGATCAGTGTCCAGGAAGCAAACTGAAGAAAGAATTTTTTTTTAATTTTTTTTCCACTGTACAGCATGGGGACCAAGTTACACGTACATGTATACATACTTTTTTCTCCCATTGTCATGTTGCGATATAAGCATCTAGACATAGTTCCTAGTGCTACACAGCAGGACCTCATTGTAAATCCATTGCAAGAGCAATAGTTTGCATCCATTAGCCCCAAGCTCCCGATCCCTCCCACTCCCTCCCCCGCCCCCTTTGCAACCACAAGTCTATTCTCCAAGACCATGATTTTCTTTTCTGTGGAAAGGTTCATTTGTACTGTGTATTAGATTCCAGATATAAGTGATATCATATGGTATTTGTCTTTCTCTTTCTGACTTACTTCACTCTGGAGGAGTCTCTAGTTCAATCCATGTTGCTGCAAATGGCATTATGTCATTTTTTGTGGCTGAGTAGTATTCCATTGTGTATACATACCACATCTTCCTAATCCAATCCTCTGTCGATGGACATTTGAGTTGTTTCCATGTCTTGGCTGTTGTGAATAGTGGGGCTGCAATGAACATGCAGGTGCATGTGTCTTTTTTAAGGAAAGTTTTGTCCAGATATATGCCCAAGAGTGGGACTGCTAGGTCATGTGGTAGTTCTATATATAGATTTCTAAGGCACCTCCATACTGTTCTCCATAGTGGCTGTACCAGCTTACATTCCCACCAACAGTGCAGGAGGTTCTCTTTTCTCTACACCCCTTCCCACACTTGCTATTTGTGGACTTATGAATGATGGCCATTCTGACTGGTGTGAGGTGGTATCTCGTGGTAGTTTTGATTTGCATTTCTCCAATAATCAGGGATGTTGAGCATTTTTTCATGTGCTTGTTGACCATCTGTATATCTTCCTCGGAGAAATGTCTATTCACGTTTTTTGCCCATTTTTCCATTGGGTGGTTGGCTTTTTTGCTGTTGAGTTGTATAAGTTGTTTATATATTCTAGAGATTAAGCCCTTGTCAGTTGCATCATTTGAAACTATTTTCTCCCATTCTGTAAGTGGTCTTTTTGGTTTCCTTTGCTGTGCAAAAGCTTGTCAGTTTGATTAGTCCCATTGGTTTATTTTTGTTCTCTGTTGCTTTGGGAGACTGACCTGAGAAAATATTCATAAGGTTTATGTCAGAGAATGTTTTGCATATGTTCTCTTCCAGGAGTTTTTTGTGTGTGTGTGTGAAATTTTATTTTTATTTTTTATAGATTAAAATGCATACATTTAAACACAATTGCATTCACACAGATTATTATATCATGGATCTTAAGAAACAGATTAAGTTACTCCCACTGGAGAAGTGGAATGGAAAATATGCTGAGACAAATAGGAAATTTATTCTATACTTTATCCCATTTTTATGGCTTCTCTTCTAGGAGTTTTATGGTGTCTTGTCTTATATTTATAAGTCAAGAAAAGACATGGTGGGAGTTCCGTCGTGGCGCAGTGGTTAACGAATCCGACTAGGAACCATGAGGTTGCAGGTTTGATCCCTGGACTTGCTCAGTGGGTTGAGGATCTGGCTGTGGTGTAGGTCGCAGACGCGGCTTGGATCCTGCATTGCTATGGCTGTGGCGTAGGCCGGCAGCTACAGCTCTGATTAGACCCCTAGCCTGGGAACCTCCATATGCCGCAGGAAGCAGCCCTAGAAAAGGCAAAAAGACAAAAAAAGAAAGAAAGAAAGGACATGGTGAACTATGTGGAATGTTATGATGAGGGAGACTGGAGACTTCGGTTCAGTAAGGAATGAAAGACCATTGCAGCTGGAGAGGAGCAAGTTGATCTTAGTTTCCATCAGACAGTTGAAATAATGAATTTAGAATGTTTGGAGCTGGTTGAGAAGAGGACGAGGTATGATTTATTCAGGAAATATGTGTCAGACACTAGGAATATGGAGACGGAAAATACTGCCCTTACTCTGCAGGAGCTTATAATGGTATAGAGAAGAAAGTCAGTAATTATTATAGTGTATGGTACCAGTTATCATAGTGGTTATACACAGGATGCCATAGAGGCAAATAAAAGGAACCCCTCTCCTTCCTGGAGAAAACAGGAAATGATCCCCTGTTGTAATCCCTGAGTCTTGGAGGAGCCCTGTAGAGAGTGGATAGAAAT
This sequence comes from Sus scrofa, assembly GCF_054392235.1. NCBI lineage: Eukaryota > Metazoa > Chordata > Mammalia > Artiodactyla > Suidae > Sus > Sus scrofa. The sequence continues at coordinate 92,170,741 of NC_139392.1, read as the reverse complement.
AGGTGCTGTCAGGACAGGGCAGTATGTTCAAAAGGCCTTCCTTATGCAAGTGAGCACAGTGAGTTCCTAGTATCACGGATGGCTCACTGTGGAGGGAGAGGACTGAGAGGGAGAGAGAGGAGGAAGTGCTGAGAGGTTATACAGAATGAAGAAGGAAGAGCTGCATCACCAGGGGTCTTGCATGCCTTGTCAAAAAATCACGGGAAAACGATTCCCCCCCAAAAGTGCTCATAAAATTTCAGATTTGTGAGCCTCTGCAGTCCACCTATGGATACCAAATTAAAAATCCCACAAGAGATCATTTGGTTCCCTTTAAGGGAATTTAACTTGTGGGGTGGACTGTTATTCAAAACATTTTTTAAACTAAGGGCACATAAACACAGATCAAGCCTTGATAACCCAGGATTGTCATTATTATCACTGTTTATATTAACAGTTGCTGAAAATAAAAGAATGCACCCATTAACTCCTAAGGTTCTCTGCTCCCACACCAAAATGACTGCACTTTTGGAGTTGCCTGGTAGTCTAGTGGTTAATATTCGACACTTTCTCCTCTGCAGCCCTGGCTCAGTCTCTGGTCTGGGAACTGAGACCTCACAGCAAGCCAGTGCATACTGCAGCCAAAAAAAAAAAGGGGGAGACTGCACTTTTTAACCATTTTAATTGAGATATAATTTGCATGTCATAACATTTACCCATTATATGATTCAGTGATTATTAGTAAGTTTATGACACAATCCACTGTCAGAACATTTATACCCCAAATATCCTCTCAAGTTTGTTTGCATTCACTCCTTGCCCCAACCCCCGGGCCTAGGCAGCCACTGATCTGCTTTCCATGTCTAAAAATTTCTATTTCTGGACATCTCATATAAATAGAATCATGTAATATGTAATCTTTTGGCTCTGCATGTTTTGAAGTTAATCCATATTATGGCATGCATCAATATTTCATTCTGGTTTTTTTAAACATTTTTAAATTAAGATGGGTAAACAATGGCTATTATTTATTTATTTATTTATTTGGCTATACCCTTGGCATGTGGAAGTTCCTGGGCCAGGGGCTGAACCCTAACCATAGCAGTGACAACACCAAATCCTTAATCGCTAGGCCACCGGGGAACTCCCTATTTCATTCCATTTTATTGCTAGATAATATTCCATTGTATGAAATGAATATTCCACATTTTCTTCTATTTACCAGTTGTTGGAGATTTGAACTGTTTCCAGTTTGGCTGTCATGGGTAATGCTGCTGGGAGCATTGACATACGTTACACACAAGTCTGTGTGTGAACACGTTTTCATTTCTCATGGGTGGATTCCTAGAACTGGCATTGCTGGGTCATAGGGTAAGCCTGTGTTTAACTTTTTTAAGGAATTGCCAGACTGTTTTCCAAAGGTTAGTAGTTTTTTTTTGGGGGGGGGTGTCTTTTTTTCTTTTTTTTTTTTTTTTTGCCATTTCTTGGGCCACTCTTGAGGCATATGGAGGTTCCCAGGCTAGGGGTCCAATCGGAGCTGTAGCCGCCAGCCTACACCACAGCAACATGGGATCCAAGCCTCGCCTGCGACCTACACCACAGCTCACGGCAACGCCGGATCCGTAACCCACTGAGCAAGGCCAGGGATCGAACCCGCAACCTCATGGTTCCTAGTCAGATTCGTTAACCACTGTGCCATGACAGGAACTCCCAAATGTTAGTAGACTTTTCATGATGTATGCTTTTAGATATTGTTCCCTTCCTTCACTGTTACTTGCTGCTGATGGTATCCCTGTACCTCTCTCCAGAATTTGATGCTGTGGGCAAGGCGTCCTGGCAAGTCTATTGGAAATGCATAATGTAAAGGTGCCAGATGATCGTCTGAGTGTCAGTGTAGGATGTTGTGATGTCTGGAATGCGTGTTTGCGCACTGGCTTCTATTTTTTTTTTTTTGTCTTTTGTTGTTGTTGTTGCTATTTCTTGGGCCGCTCCTGCGGCATATGGAAGTTCCCAGGCTAGGGGTCGAATCGGAGCTGTAGCCACCGGCCTACGCCAGAGCCACAGCAACGCGGGATCCGAGCCGCGTCTGCAACTTACACCACAGCTCACGGCAACGCCGGATCGTTAACCCACTGAGCAAGGGCAGGGATCGAACCCGCAACCTCATGGTTCCTAGTCGGATTCGTTAACCACTGCGCCATGACGGGAACTCCCGCACTGGCTTCTAGATGCTCCCTGTGTTCTAGACTAGAGATGTTCCAAGAGGCGTCTGCTATTTGGGTCTTTCAGATACAGGTGAGGAAACTCCAGTTTGATAGAGGAGATAGTCTCCATGATTACCAGCTCCACCAGACTTCCGGGGGGGGTGGGGGGGGACGGGACAGGTCCTTAGTGGCAGAGATGCTCGGCAGTCAGAACCACAGGCAGACACCATGGATGCAACTACAGACTCTCATACTAAGGGAAGTAAGTCAGAGAGAGAAAGCTAAATACCATATGGTGTCACTTACATGTGGAATCTAAAATATGGCACAAATGAACCTATCGACAGAACAGAAACAGACTCAAGGGCACACAGAACAGACTTGTGGTTGGCAAGGGGGAGGGGGAGGGAGAGGGATGGACTGGGGTTGGGGTTAGTAGATGCAAACTGTTCCATTTAGAAGGGATGGCCAGTGAGGTCCTGCTGTACAGCACAGGGAGCTATATCCAGTCACTTGGGATAGGACGTGATGGAAGATAATATCAGAAAAGGAATCTATGTATATGTATGACTGGGTCATTTTGCTGCACATCAGAAACTGGCACAATGTTGTATATTAACTATAGTGTAATTAAAAAAAACAATAGGTGATGTCTACTACATCAGATATTACACCCAAGTTATTCGTTTCTCTAATAATTATCATTGTTTTTGCCTGATATGCAAAGCAGTCAAGAACCTGAGTAGTTCAGACCCCAAATAGAAACAAGTGTTGACCATAAAGAATCATTGGCATCATTCTTCCTACCGTCATGGCACCCTTGGCATTTACAGATTAACATTTTCAATTTTAGTTGCTTGTGAGTTATGTATAATAGTTTGTAATTAGGCTAAGAAATATCTTTGGAGTTCCCGTCGTGGCGCAGTGGTTAATGAATCTGACTAGGAGCCAGGAGGTTGCAGGTTCCATCCCTGCCCTTGCTCAGTGGGTTAACGATCGTGTGCTGTGGTGTAGGTCGCAGACGCGGCTCGGATCCTGCATTGCTGTGGCTCTGGAGTAGGCTGGCAGCTACAGCTCCCATTAGACCCCTAGCCTGGGAACCTCCATGTGCCGCAGGAGCGGCCCGAGAAATGGCAAAAAGACAAAAATAAAAATAAAAAATAAAGAAATGTCTTTGAATTGCACCCAACAGCTACATTTCAATACTACTGCCTTTTCTTGTTTTCACGTAGGAAGTAATTCTTGTTAACAGTCTGAGGCATCCCCCAAAATTTTCAGTTATACTTTGTCATATTTCAAGTGTCCCTATGCCTCGAGTCTTCTTTCTTGCTAGTGGCAGTGACCTGCTCTGCTATACTCCTGTCATTAGTCCTTCTATTTTGCTTGCTTAAAAATTTTGGTTGTTTTCATTGTAAAGCGCTGAGTATCTTTTGATAAGCCAGTATCATTTTTCTAGTTTATTTTCCTTTTTAATTAGAAGAGTCATGTCACTTCCATTGTCTGATACACCTTATGAAAATGTTATTGAGCTGTTTTTCTACCGTTTATAATTCCAGTTCAGCTCTAATTACCTGTGTGGTAGAGGAGGGCAGTGACCTAAGTCATAAGCTCTGAAAATATAACTTGGCTTAAGAATGAATTAACAGGATCAGTTTCCTTTTGAACATCAACTTTACCATTGTTAACTATGCTTTGTTTAGACTAGATGTAGTTTAGTGTAGCAATAATCTATGGAATTCAAAAACACCAGATGATGCAAAAGGAAGTATGTTAGAGGCCAAGGAATAATCACATGGGGTTAATAGGAAACTCAGTTTAATACACCAAGCCAGCTCCTTCAAGTACCAGCTTATTTTATGCCTTAAATTCTGTAACTATTTGGGTATATGAAAAAAAAGACTGGAGAAAAATTCTTGAGAAGATGAGGGACCATCACTTCTTATTTCAGCTTTGAACTCCCATGTAAATGGACTGTACTGGGTATCTTCTAGAAAGGCTACTTTTAATGTTTTCTGAAGTCAAAATTTTTTCCCACAAGGATTTAAAATAGCTCTTACATTTTGAGTCTGACCCCTGTTAAAAAATGACTATATGTCTTTCCAAGATTTTTGAAAGTTGGCACTGACTCACATGCTTTCTGGGTACAATTTGTTTTTTTGGGTTCCTGTTTTCCATGGGTATTCAAGATAAATAAGTACTTGTTATTGAAATGGGAAAAAATAGCATTACTGTAAAGCCGATTACAGCTAGAGCTAAAAAGAATCTTGCCATCCAATTGGAAATACTTTGTTAACCTGTTTAAAATTCCTACGAGCTAATTCTTTCCAGCTTTTAAACATCTAATTCATTCCAAAGTCAATACGGACAGTTCTAGGGAATCAAGAAATGAGTAGCTCTGGTTTTGTGTTCTCCGCAATGTTTGTCTTACACCTGAAAGGAAATGGGTTTTGACTGTTTTAAGTGCCATTGTGATGACTACTTTGTGACGAATATTGGTATTAGATTAAAAAATAATCTTCTGAGAAATTATAATTACTACTTCTCAACCCAGTCCCCACCGATGGCTCTTTTGAACTATGTAGTATGTAAGCAGTGTTTTTAAAGTGTGACCTGTGGACTCATAAGGTATGAAGGTCCTGTTTTCCCTGTAATTTTTTTGGCATTTGCTTTTAATATTGTATGTATACTATAATATGATATGTATTCTTTGGTCATATGAATTATAATTTATTTCAGATGTCTTCGTGTTTTATCAAAAATTATGCTATTTTCTTCATTCTTTCTTGACTTTTCTGCAGTAGCAAGAAAAATCATCAGTTCTTTAAGTTATTTTGCTCCACTACAGAGGCCCTCAAATAAATTTTTTTTTTTTTTTTTTTTTTGTCTTTTTGTCATTTCTTGGTCCGCTCCTGCGGCATATGGAGTTTCCCAGGCTAGGGGTCTAACCGGAGCTGTAGCCACCAGCCTACGCCACAGCTACAGCCACACAGGATCCGAGCCGCGTCTGCAACCTACACCACAGCTCACGGCAACACCAGATCCTTTAACCCACTGAGCAAGGCCAGGGACCGAACCCGCAACCTCATGGTTCCTAGTCGGATTCGTTAACCACTGCGCCACGACGGGAACTCTCAAATAAATTTTTGAGCTCCAAATAATTATTTAGGAAATGTTTGCTTTAAATAGCTTAAGATCTTTCTGCGTCTGTTTCTAGTTATTATTAGTGGCATCCTCTTTCTCCATGCCAGGAAGCGTAACAGTTCCTGAGCAGGCGTGGGGAAGAAGAGGAAGCTCCTCCTGCCTACCGTTTTGTGCGGGCGGGCCCTCCTGCTCTGCTGCTCCTCTCTAACCTTGCTGTGTCCCTCCGTCCCCGACCATCTGCTGTGAGCAGTGTTGGAGCTGCCTCTTCACGGGTCTTCCCGACCAGTCTTGCCTGCTTCCAGGCCATCCTTCTTGTTACTTAGAACGCAGTTGCGGACGCTGCCATACATATTCAGGATCAAGTCCATCCTCTCTAAGGGTTGTGTGTCAGGCCTTTTATCATGACCCAGCCCTTCTTTATTTCTTGTTATACTCAAACATAGCAACTACTTGCAGTTTCCTGAATATAATTCATTGCACTACCCCTTAACATGTACTATTCCCTTTGCCCACAGAACCTTCCTGGCTCTTCTATGCTTTGCTCATTGCGGTCTCTCTTTGATTCAGCTTTAATATTACTTAACCGTTCATTCTTTTGTGACGCTCTTTTGCTAGCCTTTCTCTTCTTACAGCTGTTTTCCCTTGTGTTCCTTGTCAAAAAGTAAGTAAATGTCTGCTTTATATTTAGTTTAGAAAACTTGTGTTTAAGTTTGTAAATTTTTGTAGAAATAACTGTCGTCTCTGGTGTTTTGTAACTTATAGTGACCTTGAGGGTCAAGGGTGAGAGACAGAATATACAAAGGGACAATGGCCTGATAACCCAGGAAACCAAGCAATAACTTCTGTAATAATTGGCCCCAAATGGCCAGGACTTGATCCGTAACTATCACCTTCCCTAAATTTTGTCCCTGCTTCCAACTTAAAACCAGATAGAGCAAATAAATACCGTAGGATGCCGCGGTGCTGGTTAGCCTGCCTGCAGCTTCCCCCTGCCAGCAGCCTCCTGTCTGGGCACACCTGCAGCCCTCCCTCTTCTCCATTCCTCAGCCTGCCTTTGGGGCTGCCTGGCCACAGGTGATGGTGAGCAGCTGCCTTGCTCTTGCCGGCTCTGAATAAGCAGCCTTTGTTCTTCTCACAAGTGTAGTTTAAAGCTTTACTTCCTGTGCTATGTTTTGTGATTTTCCTACGTGTTTTTTAAACATAGATGTTTATGTTTTATAAAGGTGAAGACATGCTTATAAGCAGATTTATAAGACGTGTTTATAGGATTCTCTTGCTTTGTTTCTTTACATTGAATGGCAAGATGACACAGAAGAAAAATGTGTCATTTTAGTAGTAAAGAACAAAATCCTAGTCAAATTTCAATCTTCATTGAAACCTCCGCCTCAGATATAGTTATTCAAAGCTTTTCATTTTGGTTTATTAAACCATAATTTTTTAAAAAATCAGTACATGGAAGAGATTTAAACATGAAATAGAAAATAAATGCATTTGGGTTTTGTTAATTATCTAAGTATTCTTTTATTCTTGCTTTTAAAATATTAGGCATGAGGAGTTCCCATCGTGGCTCAGCGGAAACAAATCTGACTAGCATCCATGAGGATTCAGGTTCCATCCCTGGCCTCGCTCAGTGGCTTAAGGATCTGGCATTGCCATGAGCTGTGGTGTAGGTTGCAGGCGAGGCTCAGGTTCTGCATTGCTGTGGCTGTGGTGTAGGTTAGCAGCTACAATTCTGATTTGACCTGTAGCCTGGGAACCTCCATATGTCATAGGTGTGGCCCTAAAAAGACCCAAAAAAAAAAAAAATTTAAGCATGAATGCTAAATTTTATCAAGTACTTTTCGCATCGTTTACTGTTTTTTAAGCTATTAGTGCAATATATTAATAAATATATTTCATATTATTGAGCTGTGTATATGTTTCTAAAATGAACTCTGGTGAATTATTTTTTTTAATATTTTTAATTTATTCACTGATTTTGTTAAGGCTCTTTCACTTTTGTAAAGTTTTGGAGGTCCCTAGTGGCTCTTCAGGTTAAGGATCTGGTGGTGTCAACTGCTATGGCTCTGGTTACATTCGTGGCATGGGTTCAGTCCCTGGCCTGGGAATTTCTGCTTGCCGTGGGCACAGCCCCCCCCCCAAAAAAAAGATTGCTGAATTCTCCACTTTTGTAAAGTTTCTTAAAATGACTAGAACTTATACCCTGTTTGGTGTTTTGTGTGTGTGTTATGTACACCTCCCTCTTATTTCTACAACTGAATGACTGCTAAGGCTACTTTGAGCAGCTTTGAAACTATGAAAAAAGATAGCTTTTTATCTGCCTAGTGCTTTATTTTACTGAAGTTACTCTCGCTGTATTTATTGTTTGAATTTTCTGTTAACAGATACTCCCTTCGGAGAGGTAGCTCCTTCACATTTTTAACACCTGGCCCCCATTGGGACTTAACTTTGGTGAGTAGAGACCTGGGTTTTTATTTCAAGACATTAGGTAGAATTCCTGGGTTGTCTTTCAGGCTGGTGAATAGCTCAGTTGTCTGAAAGTCTTGAAGTAGAGATGCTGTCACCATCTTTGGCAACCTGATATAATTTTTTTCTGCCAACAAACTGAAAGAGTTTTTATTTCAGTTACATATAAAATGTATTTTGAAAAGTATCAGATCTGTTTATCTTTATGCAGTTCTTTCTCTTATTCCTACCAGTGTTAAAATTAAGAGAATATATTATGAAATGTGAAGCTATTTTGATGCACATACTCTAACAATTTTTTTCTTGGTTGAAAAACATAAAACTGATGGTAGATAATATATATAATGAATGAATGATTTCTGTTATAAATCATCTTAATATAGAAGTCTGCTTCATTATTTTCAGAATGAGACTTTACAGAGGCATCTAATCTTGTGCAAAGTGACACCAGAAAATTGGAGGGTTTTGGTAATTAAAACTTATTACTTCCTGATACTCCTATAAATAAAGTATGTACAAATAGAGCATAATTCTTATGCTTTTCTTATTTGGAGGAAATAGCAAAAATGATTCTGCTGGTTGGCCAAACTTGTGTGCACGTGTTGATGATGTGCCGATGGGTTCAGCAATGCATATTTCATTTGTATTCTATTCTGTTGTATTTAATTTCTGTGTCTGGGATTCCTGTTTGAGATTTCTGTACCCTTAACATTTGCATACATTAATTCCTCAGTAAAGTATTCCTAGCACAGTCTCCTGATTTTAATGCAGTTCCACATTTTCCTTTGAGATGTCTTTCACCTTTATCCCTTTCCCTTACTAGTTGAAGAACCTAAATTTAAACAGAAAAACTTTATCAGAGAAGTGTCTCTAAATATGATTTTGCAAGCCTACCAGCAAAAAAAAAAACAAATATTTTTTTTCCTTTTTTGGCCACCCTGAGGCATACGGAGTTTCTGGGCCAGGGATCAAATTCTAACCGGAGCTGTGACCTGCACCACTTAACCCACTGTGCCAGGGCCGGGGATCAAACCTGCATTCCTGCTGCTGCAGAAACCCTGTCGATCCCATTGTGCCACTGGGGGAACTCCCAGCGAAAATATTTGGAGCAGTACCCCTCATGCATTTATTTTAATTTTTAGGTATCTACCAAAGATACACTGTTCGTATCTCAAAGAACAATATTCACCTAGGGTGAGGTTACTGGTGGTAGCCACAAATGTATATTTCAACTAACCAAAATAATTTCACAGTTGGGGGCTGGCTTCCAAATTGGACCTGATTAGATTGTCATTGTCTTTCACTCATTTAAAAATGTGAGTGATGATGAGCTTATCATCTGTATATTAAATTTTAGTAAAGTTTATTTTAGGGATTAAGAAATGCATAAAAGTGAAGCTCTAACATTTTCCTCCTGTATTCCAGGGAAGATATTTTGCATATCCTCTGGGATAAACGGATCTAACTTGGGAAAACACTTTTGTAGAGGTTTCTATAGCAAAAGAAACATCTCATGGTTCATGTATTAAAACCTTTGGGAGTTCCTGCCGTGGCACCACGACAGGGTCAGTGTTGTCTCTGCAACATCAGGACACAGGTTCAATCCCCAGCCTGGTACCCTTGGTTAAAGGATCCTGCATTGCTATGGGGTGGCCAAAAAGGAAAAAAAAAAAAAACTTTTGGAATGTAATTAAAGAATACTAAGAAGGGGATTTATAACTCTAAATACCTAGGTTAGGAAAGAAAAAGAACAAAAATTAAGCATCTAATTCGAGGTGAGAAAAAAACAATAGAGTAAACCAAAAAAAAAAAAAAAAAAATAGGAGAAGTAAGAGTAGAAAAAGTAAAATCAGCAGCCTGGCATGATTCTTGGCAAACCAGGGATAGAACAGAACTTCCATATCCTGAGACCTACCACAGACAGTATAGGTAATGATAAAATGTTAGAGACATTCCCTTTAAATTGAGAAAAAAGCGTGCTGTCATCGTGTTCGTTCAGCATTGTACCAGTGCTCCGAGCCAACCCAGTAAAGCAGGAAGACCAAGGATACACAGATTAGAAAGGAAGAGACAGCATGATTTCATTGTCTCCATAGAATATACAAGAGGGTATCAAGAGCAGCTATTAAACTAAGAGTTTGAGCAAGGCTATAAAAATTATTCTAAAAAAATCGACAGAATGTATATATATTAGTAGTAAATAATTAAATACAATTTTTAAAGATGCTTTTATTGACATAAAAAAATTTAACTAGGAATAAATCTATGAAAAGCTCTGTGAGACTTTTATGGGAAAAATCGGAAAGCACCAGTAACATTAAACACCTAATTAAATGAACAGCTCTACCATTTCCTGCAAGGAAAGGCTCAAGAGCATAAAAAATGTCCATTCTCTCCAAATTAATTCATACATTCAATGCAGTTCTGATAGAAACCTCACTAGAGTATAATACATCTCATTCTACAATTCTTACAAGGAAGTAGAAGACACACAACAGCAAAAGTAGAGTACACATCAGGGAGAATATGACTTACTCCAAAAGTACAGAAATTACACGGCATAAAAAGGGTGCAGGTATGGCTCAGTAGACCAATGGAATAAAACGGAGACCCCAGAAGCCGACACCCGTGTATAATGGCCTTACTGTCTCCTAGGCATTGTGAAGGAAGCACACTCTCAACATGGGGTTAATAAGTCCTAGATGGATTGAACAGAAAATGTGAAAAGCAAAATTTGAAAATATTTTAAAGAAAGCAGTAGAATTTAAAAAATCTGTTAAATTTCGTTATACATATGCCCACATGTGTATACAGTTTCACATACTCTGTGTGACCCCGCACGTGCTTTTTTACCTTCAGCACCGTCTTTTTGTGGTGGTTTCCTCTCCCTTTCCTCTCTTCTCCCTGTGTAAGTTCTTCCTCCCCCAACTTCCACTCTCACCCACGTCACTAGCACTGTACATACCCCTCTACCCTTGGCTCTTAGGGTTATTGACACACAGCCTCAAAGGATATTTGCTTAGTTTGCTTTTCAAAATTAGAATCATGTTGCATCCTCTCACTTTCAATGTGTAGGTGTCCCTAGAAGTGAAGTGGGTCTCTTGAAGACAGCATATATATGGGTCTTGTTTTTGTATCCATTCAGCCAGTCAGTCTATGTCTTTCTGGTTGGGGCATTTAGTCCATTAACATTTAAGGTAATTATTGATATGTACGTTCTTATTGCCATTTTATTAATTGCTTTGTATTTATTTTTGCTGCTCTTTTTTCTTTCCTTCTTCTCTTGTTCTTTTCTGCCTAGAGAAGTTTCTTTAGTATTTGTTGTAAGGCTGGTTTAGTGTTGCTGAATTCTCTCAGCTTTTGCTTATCTGCGAAGGTTTTGATTTCTCCTTCAAATCTGAATGAGAGCCTTGCTGGGTAGAGTAATCTTGGTTGGAGGTTTTTTCCTTTCATCATTCCCTTCTGGCCTGCAGAGTTTCTGCTGAAAAATCTGCTGATAACCTTGGGGTTCCCTTGTATGTTATTTGTTTCTTTTCCCTAGCTGCTTTCAAGATTTTCTCTTTGTCTTTAGTTTTGGTCAGTTTGATTAATATGTGTCTTGGGGTGTTCCTCCTTGGGTTTATTTTATATGGTACTCGTTGTGCTTCCTGGATTTGAGTGAGTGGTTCCTTTCCCATGTGAGGCAAGTTTTCGGCTATTATCTCTTGGAATATTTTTTCTGTCCCCTTCTCTCTCTCTCTTCTCCTTCTGGCACCCCTATAATACGGATGTTGGTGCGTTTAACGTTGTCCCAGAGTTCTCTGAGACTCTCTTCATTTGTTTTCAATCTTCTTTCTCTTTTCTGTTCTGCATCCATAATTTCCACTAATCTGTCCTCCACCTCGCTTATTCGTTCTTCTGCCTGCTGTATTCTGCTGTTAGCTGCTTCTGGTGAATTTTTTATTTCAGTTATTGTATTTTGCATCTCTTCTTGTTGAAGTTTTATATCTTGTATCCCTTTGCTCGGTGTTTCCTGTAAGTTATCCATCTTTGCCTCCAGTTTATTTCCAATGTCTTGCATCATCTTCAGCATCGACAGTCTAAAGTCTTTTTCCTGGAGGCTGAGAATCTCCTCATGGCTTAGCTGATTTTCTGGGGGTTTTTCCTTTCTCCCTCATCTGAGTTATAGTTCTCTGTCTTTTCATTTTTATAAATTTTTGGTGTGGTGACCTTTTTATAGATAATAGAGTTGTAGCCTCTCTTATTTCTGGTGTCTCCTCCCCTTGTGGCTGAAGTGAGTATGGGGGGCTTGTTGTAGGTTTCCTGATGGGAGGGGCTGATGCCTGCCCCCTGGTAGGTGGAGCCGATTCTAATCCCTCTGGTGGGTGGGGCTTAGTCTCTGGATGGGATTAGAGGCAGCTGTGTGCCTGAGGGGTCTTTAGGGAGCCTGTTTCCTGAGGGGCGGGGCTGTGAGCCCACCTGGGTTGTTGTTTGCCCTGGGGCTTCTCAGCACTGGCTGACGGGTGGGGCCAGATTTTCCCAAAAGGACCCCCTCCAGAGAAAGGCAGGCTGTTGAATATTCCCAAGAGCTTTGCTTTCAATGTCCTTCCCTCAGAACAAGCCACGTTCACCCCTGTTTTCCCAGGTTGTCCTCCAAGAACTGCAGTCAGGTTTGACCCAGTTCTATGGAGACTTTGCTTTGCCCTGGGACCCAGCACACGTGAAAGTCTGTGTGCGCCTTTTAAGAATGGGGTCTCCGTTTCCCCCAGTCCCGTGGAGCTCCTGCGCACAAGCCCCACTGGCCTTCAATGCCAGATGCTCCAGGGGCTCTTTCTCCCAGGGCCAGGTCCCCGCATGTGAGGGTTTGATGTGGGACTCAGAACTCTCACGCCTGTAGGTGAGTCTCTGTGAACCAGTTAGTTTCCAGTCTGTGGAGCTTCCCACCCAGGAGGTATGGGGTTGTTTATATCGTGAAATCACCCCTCCTACCTCTTGATGTGTCCTCCTCTTTTTCTTCTGGAGTAGGCTATCTTTTTTAAGGTTTCTGGTCCATTTGGTGAAGAATGCTCAGTCTTTTGTTGTGAATTTTGTTGTTTTTAGGAGAATAGTTGAGCTCCAGTCCTTCTGTTCCGCCATCTTAATCCCGTCTCCAAATTAGGGTCATGTTAATGAGACTTTCCTGCATCTTCTGGATATAACCTTAGGATCAGTAAAGGTTTCTTCAGTTCTGTCACCTCTGATTTATATGTTTGTTCATGTCTTGTATCATTTTCTTAATGTCTTTTAGCTAAAATTGAAATAGTACTTTATAGGTTTGCTCTGCCTCTTTGAGCATTTCCTTTTGAGGTGACTTCATTCCTTGTAGGGCTATTATTCTTCCCCTCACTCTCTTTCTCTCAGAGTTGCTTTGTGTAGGATTTGACTTGGAGGATTTTTCTGTTCATTTTTTATTATTATTATTTTTTATTGTCTTTGCTAGGGTGCACCCTCAGCATATGGAGGTTCCCAGGCTAGGGGTCTAATCAGAGCTGTAGCCACCGGCCTACACCAGAGCCACAGCAACGCCAGATCAGAGCTGCATCTGCGACCTACACCACAGCTCACGGCAACACCGGATCCTTAACCCACTGAGTGAGGCCAGGGATTGAATCTGCAACCTCATGGTTCCTAGTCAGATTCGTTAACCACTGAGCCACGACGGAACTCCTCTGTTCACTTTAATGTGAATTAGTTTTCCTGGTCTTTCACAAAGAGGCTTGATTCAGGTGGCCTTTCTCACTTCATGAAGTTCCCTCTGCTGTTGTCTTCATGACAGCTTGCTTCTGAGATAGACGTCCAGGCTCCGTGTATCCCCCCCCTTCTGGACTCTTCTTTCCTCTTCTCTGTTGTCCGCTTCCTGCTCCGTGCTGACTCGCCTCCCACCAGGTTCTCTGGGGGCATGGGGGTGGGGGGGGGGGAGGTTCTTGAAGGGGAGTCCCTGCTGGTCAGGTTTGACAGTTCACAAGAGCTAGGCTGTATCACAAGTAATCTGAAAAGTTTTCTTGAGATAGAAGAGAAGAAACATTGTTTAAGGACCAGAAATGAAAGCTGTACCTTCAGTTTTTGTCACTATTGGCACCAGTGGTGCTGAATGAAGGTGGTGGATGCTTACTGGATGGTACTCCAGGTGTGGGCATATTCATCTTCCAGCTGGTAAATCCTGCTTCAGGCAATAAATCTTTTTTTTTTTTTTTTTTTTGTCTTTTGTCTTTTTGTCTCTTGTTGTTGTTGTTGTTGCTATTTCTTGGGCCGCTCCCGCGGCATATGGAGGTTCCCAGGCTAGGGGTCGAATCGGAGCTGTAGCCACCGGCCTACGCCAGAGCCACAGCAACACAGGATCCGAGCCGCGTCTGCAACCTACACCACAGCTCACGGCAACGCCTGATTGTTAACCCACTGAGCAAGGGCAGGGACCGAACCCGCAACCTCATGGTTCCTAGTCGGATTCGTCAACCACTGCACCACGACGGGAACTCCAGGCAATAAATCTTAATTACTGGGGCCATGAGTAAAGGATAGTTTTTTCCTACTGAACCCCCCAACAGGATAAATAAAATGTGTTCCGTTTTTAAAAAAACATATTGCCTTTATATATAAAACATATTTACTTTTTCTCTAACAAAAGTAAATGTAGAATTAACTTACATAAGAGTTCTGTTATGGAAAACTTGAGATAAGTTTTTTTTTAATGGGGCAAAATCACTTCACAAGAGATCATTTCGTCAGAGGGGGCTTTTAGAAAGTATGACATCATAGGTGCCAGAGATAATTTGTGACCATCCCTCCTAAACAGCCTAATTTTAAAGGGGACTTTTCTAGTTGTATGTGGTCTTGGTTTATGGAGTACCACCCATTCCTTCCATGTAAGAATGAAATCTTTTCTTTTTCACAGAAAAGGAAAAGAAGAGCAAAAGATGATGATGTCGTAAGCCTTAGCAGCCTTGATCTGAAGGTAAGCCTTACTACTCTGGCGAAGGAGAAGGCACTTAGGAACACGCAGATACCGTTTTATTTCTGCACTATAAGGAGGGCGAGTGCTGGGGGTTTTGTTTGGGGTTTCTTTGCACTTTGCATTTTTTAAATGTAAAACTGAATAATATTGGCTCTTGCAGATAGTTCGCCTTCTTTGTTAAGAATGAGCAGAAAATCTCCCGCAAAACAATGTTGGCCGATAGTGGTGTCTCAGACTCCCCTGCCTGCAGAGACCAGGCCTGTGGTTTGTGCACAGAAGGGACAGGGACGGAGGGCACCGCACCGCTGCTGCTGTGCTCCAGCCCACTGCTGGAGGCGGGATTGTCCACATCTGGGCTCCGTGGGAAGTCTCCTAAATTTTAAATGTGGGATTTTTTTTCTAAAAAATCATGAAGACCAAACAACTTGTCTAGAGGCCAGATGTGGCCCAGGGGTTTCTGGAGTGTGACACATGATAAACTAAAGCTCAATGCACACGTCAAAACAATTATGTATATTCTTCTGTAAAGTTGTAGTTAAGTCCAAAAATCTGGTATCTTTGGAATTATTTCATTTTTTGTCAGTTGGCAAGTTTTACAGAACCATGTTAGTTTTAAGAAATCTTTTTAAAAAGATTGTTACGAAAAGTTATACATTTTAAGTGAGATTTTTTAAAAAAGTTTGACATCACATTTAATGATGACAGCCTCTGCTTATTTTTAACAATAAGCTATCTTCTAAAAATTAAATTTTTATAGGTCTGCTCATCAAAAGTTGAGCAAATCTGGCAAGCCAGATTTTTTGGAGGGTGTGTACATAATGTCTTTATAGAAGAATTTAGGCTTTTTGCAAAACAACTTTAGTTGCATTTTCTTAAATCTTGTTTTCAAAGAAAGAAAAAGGTGTTGTAGTTAAATTGAGCCTCTATCGTTCCTCTTTATTAACTGGACTACTTCTGTAAAGAGAAACTTCCCTTCGTCAACCATCTGGTTACGCCAAGGTACTGATTTATAATAAAGGCAGGCCAGGTACTTGATTCCTTCCTTTTACTAGTTTTCAAAAATTATGGATTTTCTTCATTTGAATTCTCTAAAAGTAAGTAATGATTTTTTTCTCTTTTGATATGTTACGAACTCATGGATGTGGACACATTTGATATGTTATGCCTCGATCCACTTTAATTATTAGTTTTACTGTGCTCGCATTATCCCGTCTTTGACCATGGTTGCTGCCTCAAGGTGGCACCTTTGTCCTTTGCTCCCCAAGCTTTAAGATGTAGCTGACATAGGACATCGTGTAAATTTAAGTGTGCAGCGTGTTGATTTCCTGTGTCCTTTTGTCACGGCTCTTGCCTCAGATCTAGAAGCTGAATAAATAGCCTCCTTTTCTTCCTGGATGACAAGTTATTCCAGGCCTACCTACTTTTTTTTTTCTCTTTTTTTTTTCCACACCTGGAATCAGTCATTTCCAAAAGCCCTAGTTTTAGAGGCTAAAATCGGGGCACGAGGAGCACTTGTTGCTACTAATCGATCATTGTTTCTAGGCCTTTTAATGGGCAGAGCTAGAAAACATATATACTTTTGAGATAAACTAACTCATGAGTTTATATTGCGATTTTTAAAGTCAGTGCTAAAGGGTCTTTTTCTTAATCTCCTTAATCTTAACAATCTAGATCTTTTTCAACTATACCAACAATCTGGGTTCTATGAGACAAAATTACTCTCGATTTACTCATGAGTTAGTTCTTTGCTATGTGTAATTATGCCAATGCACTTTTTTATTTGCAAGATTTAAGAATTACTCCTTTTTAAATTTTTCTTAGAATTGTGTAACAAAATTGTATACAGTTTTAAAGTCAGCTCTACAAGATTCTTGTTTCTATCCCTGGCTCCTCTCCTCTACTTCTTTCTTCTGTACAAAATGTTTTTGGTTTCTTTCACCAATTTTATGGTTTATTCTTCCACTTTTTAAAGTCATAAGCAGTTGCATGTATGTTTATGTATCCCACTTTTTTGATAAACAGTAGCATACTGTCTTTCATTACATGTTCTATTTTTACACTCTTTTTGGTTTTGCTTGTATGTTTTGCTATATCTTTCAGTATTTGGAAGATTCATGGTTTTGTTCTGTCGGTTGTCTTTATGGGATGCCTTCAGTCCCCTCTCTTTGGCTGCGGTAAATTTGTTCATTCCCGTGAGCGTTATTTTAATCAACCAGCACCTCTTCTCCTTCCTCTCTTCTCCTTGTTTTCTGAGGTCTTTCTTTCTGCTCCCCGTCTCTTTTATCTGGACTTCTTGTCTTTGCTTCTGTTGCCCTTTTCTGCTCAATTTGGACCCTACTCCTAGCAGTTTTTCTCAGTGCAGTGTTCTTTTCAAGAGTTTCTATGGCCAAGGGCGACTGTTGCAGCACCAGTAAACCTTGTTACCTGGCAGTGTCCTTGCCCTTGGCCTAAGGCTTTGGTCCTCGGAGTCCTTCCCAGTTTAGAGCGCTGTTCTCAGACTAGGGTGCCATGGTAGGGGTTCCCTACTCTTGGGACCATCAGAGAAGCCCTGCTGCCCTCCCTCTCCTTCTCTGTCAGATACTGAAACCCTGTGAGTCTCGTAGCTGTTCCGTGTGCCTCCATTAGACCAACAGAAGGTTTGGGGGAAACACGTTCTTTTTTGGTGTATATTTTAGATTTTCTGTGTTCTATGTTACTTGCTACATCTCTTTTTTTTTTTCCTTTAAAGAGGGAACGCCTGTCAAAGATTAACACATGGATGAGTGAGCTAACAGAATGGTAAAGCTGGTGCGAGGACTATAGGAAACACTGAAGCATTCTAATCCCAGAGAGAGGTGGAATAAGATTGCTGCATTTTATACGAGACAGATCAATGTCCCCATCTGCATCTCTGCCTACAGAATGTATTTGCATTGCTACAGAATTAACATCTACCTTGACAGAGTTGGTAAAAAGAAAAAAAAAAAAAGCCTAACCACTAGCAAATAGTGAAATCAAGCAAAAGGTACAGTACTAGAAAATGAGCTGATCCCATTAAAAGGCTTTTGGAGGTCCCACTGTGGCTCAGTGGTTAATGAACCCGACAAGCAACCATGAGGATGCGGGTTTGATCCCTGGCCTTGCTCAGTGGGTTAATGATCCGGCGTTGCCTTGAGCTGTGGTGGAGGTCGCAGACATGGCTCAGATCCCATGTGGCTGTGGCATAGGCCGGCGGCTACAGCTCTGCTTCCCGATTTGTCACTTAGCCTGGGAACCTCCATATGCCGTGGGTACAGCCCTGAAAAGACAAAAAAGACCAAAAAAAAAAAGAAAAGCTTTAAAATAAGATTAAGTAAAAGGTATTCGGGCATCCTTTTTGTCTGGTTTCAGTCTTTGTATATTTTATTTCTAATTCTTTCCTTAATTTTATCACCTTTCTAATTCTGACTGATGTTCCTTTACAGCTGACTTTGGAATATTACGGGTTTTGTGAGCATTTTTTTCCACCATGCTTTTATTTTTTGTAGGGATGTTGTTTTTTTCCCTTATACTTTTTTTTTCTTATGAAAACTTTGTATTGGATTTGACTGTGATTTCTTCTGTTGGTCATTGTTATGTGAAAATAGTTTTAGAAAGGAGGAATGAGTCAGGAGAGCTTTTCAGAGTTTCATGACTCTGAAATGCCCTCTTCTGTTGCCTTTAAGAAATGATAAATGTAAATCGATTTGATGAGTTCCCCAGGACCTGTTTTCCTCCTCAGCTTTTACCCAAATCTTCTGTTTCCTTTGCATCTGTCACCTCTACTCTACTTGAAATCTGTTCCCAGAGCTCGGTCCATTGAGTTGAGCTTTGTGCTGGGGATGAGCTTTGAAAGTCCCTAAGGCTCAGGTGTTCCCGTCACAACCCCTTCGGGTCATCCCTGAGTACGGAAAGTCCTCCCCAGTTTCCCTGCTCTTCTCACAGTGACCTGCCTCACTCCGCAGGGAGGTGCTGCTGATAGATCTGGGGATTCTTCTCTTCTCAGATCTTTTGTTACTTTTCTCTGCATTCTCTTCCAGTGTCATAGAGGGCTTATGGTTATTGGTAGTTTATCCATATTAACTGAGTTTTTGGATTCGTGGAGATGTGTACCTTAGTCCAGAGTGCTGTGCATATTGACTCTGGGTTGGGGCTTTGCTGTCCTGTTCTCTGCATTTTTATGGAAGGATTTGAAGCGGTTGTAAACTATGCCATTGCCTTACTTCCAGAATTCTGCCTCATGTTATTTTGTTCCCAATTTGTGGTGAAGGGCACATTTAGCTTTCTTCTAAACCTAATGTAATTTTAGCAATGTTTATTGACATTTAATTTCCTGGAATTATTTGAATTACTACAATTTTTAGGGTTGATAATATATTCTTAATTAATATTCATCACCTAGCCTAAGATAGACTTCTATTGTCCTTCAAAATTCAGTATGTTTTAGGGCACTAGTCATGTCCTATTGTTAATTTCCTTAAATCAAAGAATTCTATTCAAGAAGGAAATCCTTATAAAACTTTGGTTCCATTAAACACATGCCCGACTGCAAAGAGAATAATGCAATGACACTCAGCTAAGGATTTATATACAACTATGATAAGGAAAGAATGACTCTGAAATAGTGGTTTACTGAGTATCATCTTTGTATACTCAAAACTTCACAGAGGTCTGGTCTAAATTCTTTCCTTTATTCTTTTATTTTTAATTCCACAAACATTCCATAATATTCCAAGTACTATACTAGACCTTAGAAATAAGACTATATACAAACGAAACAAGAACCTTTGACAGAATCATACCTGTGTAGATTACAATAGACTGTGCAGAAGTACCAGTTGGTATTAGAAGGAGGGATGGGAGTAAAAAAAATATTTCAAAGGTCTTGATTTGGAGTTGGGTTTTTATGAAAGCAAACGTGAACTGGGGAAAACCAACCCAGACAGGGTTTTGTTGTTGGTTCGTTGAGATGTCCAGACGAGGAGTTCCCACCGTGGTGAGACGGGATCACAGTGTCCTGGGAGCACTGGGATGCAGGTTCAGTCCCTGTCAGTGTGTTAGGATCCAGCACTGCCACAGCTGCAGCCTACATCACAGCTCTGGCTCAGATCTGATCCCAGGCCTTGGAACTCCATATGCCACAGGGGGGCCAAAAAAAAAAAAAGAAAGATGCCCTGATGATTCTTGCCTATAGCCAGGGTCGAAAACCACTAACCCTGACATTCTTAAAGTTATGCTTTCTCCCAAAAACAGATACTCTGCCAACTCCTCACCCCCTGTTTTCTTAATGGACTTTCATCTAAGTACAACTATTATTATGTAATAAGCTAAATATAATCAGTTTGTGTGGTCATTTGATGCCCGCTGCTGGAAGTCACTCTGTTTACCTCTGTATTTCAAGCTCCTGGCCACATAGCCTGACACTTAATAGGTGTTCAGTAAATATCTGATGAATGAACAGATGAAGTAATAAAGGTCAAATAAATGAAATAAGACCTCGGACTTAAGTAAGCAAGTGACATAAGCACTATGTTATGTATTTTGACTTAGGATCTTCAATGAAGAATTTAATACTAATGTTAATTGGAGTACTCATGGGATGGAGCATTGGCTATTTGTCTTGAAGCTGGGATTGCCTGCCAAACTTGTCTCTAAGGAAAATTTCAGCACTGTCTGTTATCAGATTGCCTTACCACTGTGACATGTGTACATTTATGCATTTTAAAAAGAACACAGGATTTGTTTCCAAAGGTATTTCTCAGCTGTTTCTTAGCAGCCATCACCTTGCCTTTTTCCCCTGCTGGGAAGAGTTGTGTGTTAACGTGAGCAAGCACTGGGATGAGTGATACTGAGTCACATTTCTACGACTGAAGTTCTTTAAGGCTGATAGTCAATGACCAGAAAACAAACCAAAATACCTCAAAGGAAAAGTGTTAAAATATGTGAATGGTTGGTTGTTTTTCTGAATGTTCAGTCTAGCAATCTAATTTCTAGTGTTACATTTTGAGTATTGCTATATTCTGCAGATTGAGGTTAAACATGATAATAAATTATGTATTTTATTCCTCAGTGACAATGACAGGTAAGTGGTCATTTTCCTGAGGCGCAGATTTGAAGAGTTTGAAGGTAACTGGCGTGCCGAAGCTGGTGCCTCATGAGTAAGGCCACCTCCCCGCCCTTCGTCTCGCGTGTCCACATCCCTTGTGGTCTCTACTGCTTGCCCTGGAAAAGAGGACACACTGTTTCTCTGTGACACGGCCCAGAAAATAAAGCCAACTGCTAGTACAGGTGATGAAAGTTAAAAGAAACCAAAGATATAACAACACCGTTCTTTTTCACCAAAAATATAAAAATTAAATACAAAACAGTTATTCCTGATGATGCTCTGAAAAGCCATTGATCCAGAGCTGTCCGTCCTTAAGCCTAATCATTCCTAGACTGCAGTGTGCATCTAAATACTCGTCTGCGTTTCTGCTGTAAAAGTAACGCACGACAGGACAAATGTGTATTGCCTATCCGACGTACCTAAAATTGTCAAATTAATTGAAAGGAAAGGTCGAGTAGTGATTACTAGGGGCTGGTCAGAGGGGGAACGGGGAGTTATTGTTTAGTGAGGACAGAATTTCAAAAGTTCTAGAGGCGGATGGCAGTGGTGCCTGCCCAACAACAGGAGTGCAAATGCCTCTGAACCTACCGTACCCTTAAAAATGGCTACACTGTTAAATCTTATGTATATTTCACCATAATTTGTGTGTGTGTGTGTGTGTGTGTGTGTGTGTGTGTGTGTGTGTGTGTGTGTGTGTGTGTCTTTTGTCTTTACCGGGCCGTATCCGCGGCATATGGAGGTTCCCAGGCTAGGGGTCTAATCGGAGCTGTAGCCGCTGGCCTACACCACAGCTCACAGCAACGCCGGATTGTTAACCCACTGAGCAAGGCCAGGGATCAACCCCACAACCCCATGGTTCCTAGTCGGAATCGCTAACCACTGCGCCACGACAGGAACTCCTGTTTGTTTGCTTTTTATAATAGACTTTTTTTTTGGAGTTTCTGTCGTAGCTCAGCAGAAATGAACCCAACTCATATCCGTGAGGATGCGGGTTTGATCTCTGGCCTCACTCAGTTAAGTTATAGATCCAGCGTTGCTGTGAACTGTGGTGTAGGTCACAGATGGGGCTCAGATCTGGCGGTGGCTGTGGCTGTGGTGTAGGCCAGCAGTTGTAGCTCCAGTTTGGCTCCTAGCCTGACATATGCCTCAAGTGTGGCCCTAAAAAGACAAAAGGTCTTTTTTTCCTTTAATATATTTTCCTCCATTAGTTTTCTGGAGATATTAATTGTTTCTTTCGACATCTCTTGTTTTCTCTGTTAACCAATATAAAATAAGTCATAAATCAAATGAAATTATGCTACAGCAGGTGAAGATTGTTTAGAAGTTATAAACTCAACTTTTGGAGTTTTTGTGTGTTACTAGTTGTATGAGTGTGTAAATTATATAACCATTCTAAGCCTCTGTTTTGGGGATTTAATGATAAAATTTTGTTCTCAAACTTGATCATAGCTCTTCTCCGCTCGCCAGCACATTCAGTCTTCATTCATTCATTTGTTCACTCATCCATTTCTGTATTATGGAGTTCCCACTATGCGCCAGCCACAGAGCAAAACAAAGTCTTTGCCCTTCGTGAGGCTTACATCCTGTTGGGGGCATAGACGGTCTGCGACTGAGGGGAATGTGTATCCTACTCTTTGAATACCTTGCCTCACCTCCCTGAGACCCAGGCTCCTCCAGGATGTCAGGCAGGGAGAAAGGACATTAAATATAATAGTCTCTTTACCTTACCAGATGAGATTACAGTCCTCTTCATTGCTGACTCCAACGTCGGTCCTAAATTTCCCTCTGTGAGCTCAGTGAGAATGAGTGACGGCTCCCTGCTACTAAGGGATCCACCCTGGCAAAGTCCTCCAGGTACTGGTAGTCTCTTGCAGGAAGAAGCCACGACTTTCAGAGGACCTCTAGGAAGACGGACACCAACAGCCCTTCCGGTGTGTGCTCTTCTTTGCCTGCCCTGGTGCAGCCATCCCAGCAAGACCCATCCCCAGTCTCTTCTCTGTCCCTCGTACTGGAGGGACCAGAAACCCATGTGGAATCAGTGCCATACTGGCCCTCTCTGCTTTTGAGGGTCCCTAGAGGAAGGAAGCCTTGGGGAGAAGAGAGAATGATCTCTTTCCATGAAAACTACAGGCCCCCAGGGACCGACAACTTTATTTCTCAGGCCTTTTCTTATTCGCAGGGGTGGCCTCAGGGAGAAACCTGCTGAGACGCACAGGATAGATCCTGCTGTCTACCTGCTGCCTCCTCTACCAGTACCTTGTTCTCTGGATGAGCATTAACCTAAGACAGACCCTCCCACTCTGCACACGCCCTAGGCCCAGCCGAGCCTCTTCTCCAAAATGTTTTGTCTCAACCGTTCCGCTTTTGCTCCTTCCAAGTCCCTGACCAATCAGCCAAACCATCCACCGCCTCTCAGGGCCGGTATGTATCTGTACCTCGTGCCCTTTCTGCCTCTCTGTCCAGTGAACATCAGGAGTGCTGCTCACAGCTCTACTCACTGGAAATAGTTCCCTTTGCTGCGCTCCTCAGGACCGTCCTTAGACGATGCCTCATGACAGCAGGTGAAGCCAATCCACCCGCAAACAAGGGCTGTGTTCTCCCCTCTCAGCTGATTATGGAGACCCACCTCCAGCACCAAACGAGGAGCTGAGGAGGAGGCATCAGGGCACTGGGCTGGCCGCTCAGTAATTTCCTCGTGCCCTTTGGTCCTACTCAGGCTGCTTCCAAACGGGCCATTTCCACTGTATGATAGGTTGCCACTGTGCCTGCCCAATCCTGGGACTCAGTAGACTCTCCCCCGTGTTCATTTGGGGCAACTCTAACTGCATGAGTCACGTGACGTACCCGGGGCAGGTCCTCAGTCTTTACTAGAGCTGCTGTTCAAACAGCAAGTGGTTTCCTTCATGGGAAGCAGGCCTGACTGCAGAACCCTGGGAATCTGCATTGCATTTCTCCTCCTGGCCTTGCCAGAGACATCACACAGCATCCTTGCCTAGCCGTGGATACCTCAGGCTGGGTCAGATATGCCAGCGGTTTCTCCGTGGGCAGCATTCTTCGGTTTATTACCTTGGCCCAGGAGTAGGGGGTGCGACTTCAGGCTCCCACTTGCCCTTCCCTCTGTAATGACTCTGAGAACATCACGAAGGTTACCAGCTGCTTTTTCAGGCTTTTAAAGCAATTAACAAAAGCCAGGCCGTCCATACTGTGGCCCCCTTTGTTGTTCATTTGCCACCACCACTGCAGAAGCCATCGCTTCACTGCTGCGTCTGTTCCAACTCCATAGCTGGGTCCTTATCACCATCTTATCAATGAGTGACCAGTTCCAGAATCCCAGACTGTGTGTCTTCTAATCTCTAGGCCAGGCTCAGTGTCAGTCAGTATCTCAGCCAGTGTTCCCTCCAGAAATCAGAGCCTGAGACGTGAGGTAATTGAGGTGGAGCAAGGGGGCAGCTAATGCAAGTGTCTAATTATGGGACCTTCTAAAGAAACATCTGACATACAACACAGAAGTGTCTCCCCAAGGGACTGAGGCAGGAGCTTTTGTCCACCAGTGCCTATGCTCTCCGAGGGTCAGTGGGTATCCCATTCTTCCAGGTACACTCTGGCATCTGAGGCGTCCAGGGTGGGGAGCAGAAGACGCCTAGTGCAGCCAAGGCAAGTGCTGGCTCAGAGGTGGTTGCCGCAGCAAAAGGAAAAAGTGGGGAAAATCCCACTGAACACTCTGCATAAACACAGGTGATCTTACAGGACACCGGAAATTGTTCCCATGTGTGTTTGAGAGAAAAAGTCTTGACTAACCAGCACAAATACCCAATTTTATTTGCTCCTTGTTTTACCATTGTAAGAAGAATCATGGTTTTGCTAGTACCAAACTTCTTAGTCTGTCAGCAATTCTGTTCATAGTCTTTCTAATACTGTTTAACTGATCGGAGTTGATCTTTTCCCAAAATAAATTCTTAGTAAGCCTTGGACGTACTCACATTTTAATCCAAGTGATTTTTTTAAAAAACTCAAATCCACATTTAACTTTATTACTAACTTCTTTCATACTCATCTCCAAATGTGACTGCCTTTTTTGGTGGTGTTTTTAACTCATTACTAGATGTTTTGGAAAACTCTGGTTCCTCAGAACCATTTTACTAATACTTCTATCAGTGTTTCCTTTTTTAGTAAGATTTGAAACTCTAATTTTAACTAAACTATTTTTAGTGAAATACAAAGTAGTTATTCCTTATCTTGAACTCCATAGATTTTTTTAATTCTATAGAGTTTTTAGGTGAAACATAGTTTTTTAATGTTTAAAAAAGTCCTTAAAATATTTCTTGTGAACTGTGGAATCTTTTTTATACACTTGTATGATTTTAAAATAGATGTTTGGAGTTTGTGTCATGGCTCAGTGGGTTAAGAACCCAACTATTATCCACTAGGATTCGGGTTCAATCCCTGGCCTCACTCAGTGGATTAAGGATGTTGCCATGAGCTGCACAATAGGTCACAGAGACAGCTGGGATTTGGTCTGTCTGTGGCATAGGCCCGAGCTGCAGCTCCAATTTGACCCCTAGCCTGGGATCTTCCATATGCTGCAGGTGTGGCTATAAAATGAAAAAAAAAATAAAATGCATAATTAATATAAAACATGAGAGCTACACAATGGCTAAAGATAACATTTTTTTGCTGTCATCTATATAAGGTCCTTGCAAACATAATTATGAAGTTGAAAAAAAGCAGGTTGTCAATTGCCTGCCTTTCCCAATATCCTTTGTAGAGGGCAGCAGAGAGCTTAGATTTTTTTTTTCTCTTTCTAATTTCCAATTGCTTGTTATTGTTCCAGACAAAAATTTTTAAAAAACAATATCTAAATCCAAAAAAAGTAATGATTATTCTTCATCTCTAATTTACTTCTAAATTCCGGAATTCTAATTATCACATTAAAAGGAGAAAAAACAGTAAGTAATTCTTTTTTCTATAGAGAAGGGAAACTTACCTTTCTCTTTACCTTACTCATATTTTAGGAAAGAAAACATTGAAAGCTCCATATAAACAGAAGAATATAGGCTATAACTAAACCCGGTTTTTGGAAACCAATAATTTTACCAAAAACTTCATACAAACTTCTAACAAAGCTGCTTTTTTATTCTTTAATGGCCACACCTGTGACATACAGCAGTTCCCTGGCTAAGGGTCAAATCAGAGCTACAGCTGAAGCCTACACCACAGCCAAAGCAACTAATAGGATCAAGAGACCTACGTGGTGTGGACTGAGCACTAAGCCTTACAAACCTGTGCTGCAGCTGCTCCATTGGCCGTCTCATGCAGAAGGGATGTTGCAGCAGCACTTGAGCGAGCAGACCGGAGTCACACCTGTCCAGGTGATGAACATGCAGCTTCTTAAACTTTCTGAGTCCTGATTTCTTCCATCTGTAAAACGAGGGTACTGATACATACTTGATACAGTTAGCTGAACAACATGCATAAAGCTCCCATCACAGAATAAGCTGTCACAGTTCCCTCTTCTTTGTCACCACTCTCCAGTTTCCTCCTAAGAAAACTGGGGAGGATGAGTCAATGATCACAAGGGGCCTTTTCAGCCTTGAGATTTTATGGCGCATGTTAGAGTCAAGATTCTCTCAGAGTGCTAACTGAACATCCCATGTTCATTGTTGCTTTTACAAATAATGTCTACAGTTGTCTAAATTATATTTAGGCCACAAACCTGAACACCTAAAATGAAACTAAGGTTTTAGGTTTGGTGAGCTAGGATTTCTGTTCTGGGACTGTAGCCACTAGATCCTCCTTGGCTCCTGTAGGCTTTCTGCTTGTAAGATTTTTCTACCTGTGCCCCTTGGATCCTTAATGAAGTAAAAGTGAAAGATACCCTTTCTCCTCCTGGCCTTGGCCTTACCTGTATCAGAACTAAATAGAAAAACAGTTTGAGAGACCCATGAGAACACCCTAGCAACTTCTTACCTAACTGCTACTCTGCCTCAGTCCTTTATTCCCTATGAAACTAAGTAGCTGTAAAGTATTGGCCTTACTCACAACTATTTTTTAACTGTTGAAACTAACTGAACCAGACTTCTGGCTTCTTGTAAGCTCTAGGGCTCAGGCAGATCAATGTTCTTACCTGTTAAATTAGGGCACTAGATTCCGTGATGTCTAAGGTACTTCCACTTTAATGCTATATAGAATAGAACTGTCTACAAGAAACAGCCACTCTTAAGGCTAGCTGCACCACACGTTTGCCCAGGTGTGACCTGGTAATAAAGAAGAGATGAAGTATAATCACCATTACTTTTTCAAAAATTTCTCTTTAATTTTTTTCTTCCATTATAGCCGGTGTACAGTGTTCTGTCAGTTTTCTACTGTACAGCATGGTGACCCAGTTACACATACACGTATAGATTCTTTTTTCTCACATTATCATGCTCCATCATAAGTGACGAGATATAGTTCCCAGTGCCAGAGAGCAGGATCTCATTGCTTATCCATTCCAAAGGCAATAGTTTGCATCTATTAACCCCAAATTCCTAGTCCATCCCACTCCCTCCCCCTCCCCCTCGGCAACCACAAGTCTGTTCTCCATGTCCATGATTTTTTTTTCTGTGGAAAGGCTCATTGTGCCATTTATTAGATTTCACATATCATATGGTATCATATCATATAGTATTTGTCTTTCTGACTTAATATGGGAGTCTCTAGTTCCATCCATGCTGCTGCTAATGGCATTATTTTGTTCTTTTTCGTGGCTGAGTAGTATTCCATTGTGTATATATACCACATCTTCCGAACCCATACATCTGTCAGTGGACCCTTAGGGTTGTTTCCATGTCTTGGCTATTGTGATTTTCAAAAATTGCAAAATAGAAAGTCAGATTATTAATATCATCCTGAATGCATCCTAAACACTGGTGTTTATAGAAGGATAGCATTGGTCCTTCCTGCAAGAAGTAACACTGTGCTGCAAACTTCAGTAAATTGTTTTTTATACATTATTTGTCCTTATAGTCTCTGACCACTATTATTCTGTAGTATTTACTCTTCAACCTGTTATATATTTTTAGGGAAGAAATCATCTTTTATGTATTTCTTATTAAAAAATCTCTTACACAGGTATCATGTTTTTTACGTATATAGAAGAAATATCTATATTCTGTAAGTGTAAGAAACACTGAACTTTAAAATTCGAGGTAGTTCAATTATACTGCTGCCCATAGCCCCACAGAAGACTTACTTTAGGAAGAGAGGGAACTGAAGCCTGCCTACTGTGCTTACTCTGTTGGTCTTGAGAACGGTGAGAACCAGTTTGTAAAGGCTTGGATAATCTCACAATTGTGAAAATGTTTGCACTTAAGTAAGATAAAAGCAAGGTCCCTGGATAATTAGGCTTTTCTTTAGTGTATACGTTATTTAACTCTGACTTACGATTTTCTTAAAGTTGTCAAGGTGTCCGTACTAAACTACTCTCTAGGTACTCAGGTTTTATAGAAAAAGGATCCTTGTCTGCAACTAAGTCCTAAGGAGGGCAAGCAACCTCGATAAGCAATCGGCTGGTCTCTGGAAAGGCTTTTTGCATCAGGAAAAGCCTCCCATTAACCCAGTTTCCCTTCCCCTCTGGGCTCACCCTGCCAATTCCCAACCCTTGGATTCAGAGCTTTCTCTCTCCCTCGCAGCGAGCCAGCCAGAGGCCTAGGTGTGCCGGGCTGTCAGTTAGCAGTCACGTGGCCTCAGGTGCCGCCCCCGGAGCCGGCGCCCGGCCCCGCCCACGGAGCCTGGAGGGCTGCGGGCTCCTCGGCCGCCCGCAGAAGCCGCGCCGCCGGGGAGGCGGGCAAATGGCTGCCTGGGACGGCTGAGCGCCCACGGGAGCGGGGGGCGTCCTGCAGGGCCGACTCGGCGGGCTCAGTCCGAGGGCTGCCGGGGACGGGAAGCATGGTGGCGCATGACGAGGTCGGGGGTCTCCTGCCTATTAAGAGGACTATACGAGTCCTGGATGTTAACAGTCAGTCCTTCCGGGAGCAAGAGGTAAGGCTGCAGAGCAAAGCCGAAGGCGTGCCCTCTAGGTCCCTGGGACCGGGACGGCTTTGACCCGCTATGACAGTAGAATTTTAAACGTAACCTTGGATCGTACCGAATATTGCAGTGTATGACCTCGATTTACAGGCGGGTTTGAAATGTGTTTCGGGACTATGCTACAGATTAAATTTATACATAGCATAGCTTGAGTGTACACAAACTTTTACACAGAGGAAAGATTTTAAATATATATGCTGTTCAATTTGGTTAGATTTCTGTTGCTTATTACAGCTGTTTATTTGGGTTGCGGGGGTGGGTTGTTTGCTTGAGCTGCATTTATGTGTATTACCTGTTAAGTCTTAGGAGCTGCCTTGTGGAGTAAGAGGAAAATAAGAAACCCTCCCTTGCAAGTGCATGCTAGCGAACAAAAAGCCCTCCGACCTGGTGTTCACTTTTAATTTTCTTTCCACATCTAATAAATTCCTCATGTGAGACTTTTGTTCTTCAGAAAGAAAACCATGTTAAAGTATTTAAGCCAGTGAGTCATTATTCAGACACTCCTGCCTTCCTTCCTTCAAGTACCTGAAGCCATTATACTTTTTTAAAGTCTTTATGAACCTTTACCAAAATAAGTGGCGTTTATGCCATTTTATTTACTTCTGATTGTCGATGCGGGACTCTCTGGGCATTGTTTCTGCAGTGCACCACGGTAGATGTCGGTGGTGTACACTGTCTTGGTGCTTGGTAAGGGCAGTGTATCCTCCGTCTTGGTAGAGCCCTGCGTCGCGCACACACCTTTTGGTCGTTAAACTAGCTGCCATCTTTAGAAGGTAGGCTTTCATTTGGTGTGATTTGGCTTGGGTTTTGTTTTTGTGTGTGTTTGGCCTTGGCTTTTGTGTATGTGTTTCAGTTTTCTCAGAAGTGGTCATGGGTGTAAATACTAAAACAGATCATTTTCTGCACCATCAAGAATTAGTCTTTTTGTTTGGTATCAGACACTGGCCATGCTTCTGGCATACCTTTATTTCAAAGATTAAAAACACTAGGAGTGTTCCCGGGTTTTTAGCAACACAGCCTTAAATAAACAATTAAATTTGACTTTTTCTTTTTTTGACAACATTAGGAGAAAAAACCTTTTTTACAAAAAACCTGGGTTCTCAATAGAATTTTCCCAAGATCTTTTAAGTATGAAATCTGACTGCAACTAGATTAGTAAAATAAATAGATTGATTAAAAATTTGGTCTCAAGGCAGATTCCCTATAACAATGCATGTGATTGCCTACTAGTTTAAACTAGATAGGCTGGTTAAAAGCTAACCTAAATAAACAACATGAATTTATATTAGAGGGTGTTGGGGTTTTTTCCCCTGTCTAAGTGAACCTTAGCCCTGGTGAAAGGTTGCCTTCAGTAGAAAGTTCCTTGAGCATGTAAACTTGTTGGTGTTCTTTCTCTCTTCCCGTCGATTTTCAGATTCTCTTTTGAGGAGCGCAGTTTCAGTTATCTGTGCTCATTCTTGAAGCTTCTTGTAGCCACCATGATGCTGTTTACGGTCTCCATAACCAAACCCTATGTCCACCTTATTTGGGGGTGACGAAAATGTAGAAGGCCCCTTACCCCCCTTCATCACCTCCAAACCCTGTCCCTGCTCCTGTGTCTGCCGAAGGGCAGATGCAGGTGGACCCCACTTCTCGAAACACTTGGTCTTCAAAATATGTTTAGGTTCTTAATTCCCAAACCAAGATAACTAAAATGGCTCATCTAGACCCACCTCTAAAGAAAAACTGCTTCTGGTTGTAGCCAGCGTGCGCCAAATTCTAATCTATTGAGAGACAAATTTTTGTCCCTGTCTTACAGGTGGCCCATGAATGCCTAGTTCATATCACTTTTCCACAAATGTTGGCCATATGATATTTGTTTCAAGTAACGCAATTATCCTGAAGTTAGTTAGCCACGTCCGGAATCATGCCTTCACATTTCAGTCGCACTTGCCATTTCATCATTAAAGTTCTTCATATCTTGAAATATACATGCTAAAAGTTTGTGCTGTGTCTGCCAAACATTCTTCACACACAGGGACGGTCCTTTCCCATCCGAAAGCCTGTGTGAGGAGGAGTCCAGGGGTGGCCTCCCCGCCCGGCCCGCGGGTCCCTGACTCAGCACTCCCTGGCCTTGCCCGAGCCGCCGGCCTCCTCCCCGTCCTCCTCCGCCCCCAGACGGCAGGAGATGAGCTGACACCCTTTGTGAAGAAGTGAGATTATAGATGGGCTCCCAAGGCCTGTGAAACAGACTTCACACCGAACACTGCTTAGCATAATACCCTGCCACCCTGAAGAGAGTGTCGTTTCAGAAGGATGCTTCAGATGTATTTACATTTAGTTGTATCACAATTTTGAGCTACCAGGAAATGAGTAGTGGTAGTGATCCTACAAATAAGAATTTTGGATCATTACTTTGAATTTATGTGCTAAAATGGATTTCAACACTTCCTTCCCTCCCAGCTAAAGTAAGTTTTCCTTTGAAAGTCACTGGGAAGAGCACCTTTTTAAAGATGTTCAAAGTGAAATATGTTAGGGCTTACTCAGGAGTCAGGCTGGTTATGCTCCAAACAGGGAAGAGGAATTAACCGCTCTCTCCAGACGGTGGCACAGAACTGCCAGCTGCTTTCTCCCTGGTTAACGTGGGCATATCGCACTCTGTGAGGTAATTCTATCTCCCTCCAAGCGGAAGCATGTTCGTACCGGCCTTACTAAATGGAAAGGAATGCCTCGCGCTGCCCGGGCACGCGCGCCTTGGGTCTGGCAGGCGGGCCTGCGGGAGGGAGGCCTGCACACTCGCGTTTTACCCGCGTCTCCAAGGTCGCTGGTTCGCTTCCCTGAACACGTGCGCGTTAGTGGCTTTATTCAGAGTTTACTTTGGAGGCTGACTCCGGCGGGGGAGGGTCGGTCCACACCACCCCTTGCAGACCTCAGGGCCTGGGTGGACCCTCGGGTCTAGGAGGTCTCCTCACCTGGGCGGGTCGCACGCCCTCCTCCCGTGGCCTGTGGCCTGTACCTTTAGGCGCTGCCATCCGTCTGGCTGCTTCTTTGAATAGTCAAACCATTTACGTTTCTTTGCAGAGGACTTCAGCGCCGCCTCTTTACCCCTCAGTCACTCTAAGGGGGTTACTTTCACTCGTCTCTTTTCTATGACTTTGGTCATCTCAAAGAATTTTTAGAAAAGAGTTTTTTTCATCTGCCATTTTTAAGTGGTACTTTGTAAGTGGTGATTTTAATGTAATTTTTTGTTATATTTCCTTCTGCATTCTCATTAAAATTACGTTGTCCAGTATGCCACAGTTGTCAAAGGCACCCAATACGAACACATACTGACGCCTCAGAGACTTTCCGAAGGAGAGGCCTGCTTTGTGATCGGCCTTTATCTCTGTAGCTGTGTGAGTCACCGAATGGTGTGCCTCCGGTTTCCTGGCAGTCAAGGGAGAGGGCTGCAGTTGGTGAAGCTGGAGATCCTTGAATGATAAGTGATGTGTTCACTACGCTAGTATTATTTTTTAAGAGCAATACGTGTGGAACAGTGACTGTCTTCTGAATTTGTGTATATTTTTCCTTGAAGTTAATTCATTAAATGTAAGAGAGATGATCTAATTATTTATAAACCCCAACATTTACTTAATAAGTAGAAATATTCCTAAGAAAGAACGTTAGTAGTAACTGAAACTATATGTCCCAAGAACCGTCCGGAGCCCTTTAAACGTACTTCATCTTCATAACACCTTTGTAAGAGAGGTTCAGCTATTGGCCCCATTTTACAGATGAGAAAACAGGAGACCCGGGGTGCTCCCCATCGAGAGCCCCAGCCACGGTCTGGTCCCGGTCCGTCTGATTCCAGAGGCCGAGTGGCCTCTTGACCAGGTCCTGCCTGTGCTCGAGTGCCTCCCATCACAGAGACCTCCCTGCCTTTAGAGCAGACCCGTTCCCGTGTCAGACACATCCATTTAAAAGCTCTTCGCTGACTCCGAAGTATTTGGGTGACATGATAGGATGTTTGGCACTTGCTTTAAAATATTTCAGTAGGGGCAGAGATGAAACAAAGTGTTATACCCAAAGTAGCTGAGGCTGAGTGATAAGTACGTGAGATTCATTGTGCTGTATTTGAAATTTTTCATAGTAATAAGCTGGGCTTTCTTAAGTTTCTATAGTAAACTAGAAACTTCTATAGAATTTTAAAACTTAATTTGCTTTAATTTTGGTTTTTCTTCTGTTTAATGACAGTATTTGTTACATTCTCAGAGTGATGTTTAGATATTTGACTAGCCTTTCTTATGCCACTTATTTTTTAATAAATCCCTGTTACTCATTAATGTTCTTCGTATGTCAGCACTGAAAAACAACATGCATTTTCAGAGTTCATTGAGTCTATATTTTATACTGTACAAATATCTGGTTTTTGAGAGGGCTTAACTTTGTCCAAACTTGTTTGAAATCATTACACCTAAACACACATTTGGTACCATTTGTTTTTGTTTTCACAGGAGCCAAGCAATAAAAGAGTTCGACCTCTAGCCCGGGTCACATCCTTGGCAAATTTAATCTCTCCTGTAAGAAATGGAGCCGTCAGGCGCTTTGGTCAAACAATACAGGTAAGAGGGGAAAGGCCAGGGCTGAGTAATTAGTGAGGAGGTGTTTATACATAGACGCCTAGAGCTCGGTCTTCTGTGCGAGGTACAAACAGGTCTGTCCTGTTGTGTTTAAACGTCGAGGGGTGGGGGATGTGCTGGTAAGAATGTTGTTACCAGAACGGTTGTTCATACCGTCTCATCATATTAGTTTGCATCTTATACCAAAACACAGTCTTGAATAGTTTTTATTCCCAGAAAGTAATTTTGGTTGATAAATATTTTGGAATACTAGATTGAAGCCTGGATAAAGGATTGTTTCCAGCATTAAAAAATTCTCAGGACCTTTTTTTTCAATTTGTCTAACTTTTTTAAGGAAAAAAAGGAAATAATTCCTGTATCTGCCAAATCTTTTTTCTTGGTCACCTCTTTCTCTTTTTCCTTTTCAGTCATTCACCCTTCGTGGTGACAGCAGATCCCCAGCTTCTGCCCAGAAGTTTTCGAGCAGATCCACAGTGCCCACGCCTGCCAAAAGGCGAAGCAGTGCTCTGTGGTCCGAGATGTTAGACGTGGGCATGAAGGAGTCCTTAACGACCAGAGAAATCAAGCGTCAGGAGGTGCGCTGCCCTCCCTAGCAAGACCGCTCACGGGCTTGGGCGAAACAAAAACTAGTCCTTGGATTTTAAACATATTTGCCGGACAAGTTGCAGACCTAATGGGGTCTGTGCTCGAGTGGTCATTCGTGACCCGGTGGAGCAGCTCCTGTGATGGGTGGGGGTCACGGCATGTGCCAACCCCGATGGGGTTCAGTGACAGAACTCACAGCATCCTCTCACTCGAGATTGCGTGCCGAAGTCTAGTGCTAGACTGAGCCACTTTAAAAAGCACTGTTCAGAATCTTCGTTAGATAATGGTAAATATCAATCGTATACGGTTTTCCTTTCTCAAGGGAGTGACTGTTAATGTTTGCTGGATTTTTTTCCCCTTAGGCAATATATGAAATGTCCCGAGGTGAACAGGATTTAATTGAGGATCTCAAGCTTGCAAGAAAGGCAAGTATATAACTTTTATCATGTGCCATGGCTTATAAGAATTGCATTTCAGGGAGTTCCCGTCGTGGCGCAGTGGTTAACGAATCCGACTAGGAACCATGAGGTTGCGGGTTCGCTCCCTGCCCTTGCTCAGTGGGTTAACGATCCGGCGTTGCCGTGAGCTGTGGTGTAGGTTGCAGACGCGGCTCGGATCCCTAGTTGCTGTGGCTCTGGCGTAGGCCAGTGGCTACAGCTCCGATTCAACCCCTAGCCTGGGAACCTCCATATGCCTCGGGAGTGGCCCAAGAAATAGCAACAATAACAACAACAACAACAACAACAACAAAAAGAATTGCATTTCACAAAATCTAAAGGATGACTTTCTTACCTTTAGACGTTGAAAAGTAGAAAATACCTACTGTCGAATACTTTTTGTAGAGGACGTTTATTAGACAAATGTGAATATTTGTAAGAGAGTCCATCTTGAGATTAATTTAGACCTTAATTTCGTTTATGTGTAGAACAGAATCCATGCTGTTTTGACGGAGTCAGTCGTGCTTGCTTCACGTAGACCCCTCTGGTCGTGTTTTGCTTGCCCCATCTCTGTATGACACCTGTCTCCTCTCTGACAGGCCTACCACGACCCCATGTTAAAGCTGTCTATTATGTCCGAGGAGGAGCTCACGCATATATTTGGTGATCTGGATGCTTACATACCTCTGCACGAAGGTGAGAAATGCCGCCAGAGCTGCGTTACCCACTAAATAGGAGTAGCACAAGTGATTTTAAATCCAAACTTCTCATTTAGTGCTGATTTTTAAAAATTTTTACATTTTATTGGAGTATAATTGATTTACAATCTTAGTCTCATGCGTCCAGCATAGTAACTCATACTTTTATAGATTATACTCCATTTAAAGTTATTATAAAATGCTGGCTGCATTCCTTGTGCTGTACACTCTGTCCTGTAGCTTGTTTATATTATACACAGTCGTTTGAACCTCTTAATCCTCTAGCCTATCTTGCCCTCCCTGAACTACTTTTTAGGTAAACGTAGTATTGATATTTTTGGTTTTTACCCTTCAGATTTGTTGGCAAGAATAGGAGAAGCAACCAAGCCTGGTGGGACAGTGGAGCACATTGGTCACATTCTTGTAAACTGGGTATGTAGCAAGTTGTCTACTTCTGAGAGGTTCATACAGATGCGCCGTACCTGTCACTTGTTTTTGTTTTTGCTTTTTAGGGCTGCACCTGTGGCACACGGAGGGTCCCAGGCTAGGGGTCCATTCGGAGCTACAGCTGCCGGCTTCCGCCACAGCCACAGCAACACCTGATCTGAGCCACATCTGCGACCTACACCACAGCTCATGGCAACGCTGGATCCTTAACCCATGGAGCGAGGCCAGGGATCAAACCTGCAACTTCACGGTTCCTGGTTGGAGTCGTTTCTGCTGCGCCACAACGGGACCTCTCATACATGTCATTTGTGATGAATATCACATTGGTTTCATTCAGTAACTGGATTCTAAAATGAGATAAATAAGGCATTAAAACTGAACACATTTACATAGCTGTTATAGAAGTTATAGTCTCATTTTAAAAAAATTCTTCACGAATGATGCTATTTCATTTGTTTTAAGAATATGTTCCTCCTTGGGCAGAATCACCTACCGTTAATCACCTGTTTTCTTCTCTCAGTGAGTCTTGGAGCGTCTGCCAAGCTGCCAGGCATTGTTCTAGGAGGGATGGCTGGGGACTCGGGTGAAAGAGGGGCATTTATAGTGTGGCGAGAACAGTCAGTAAACAGGCAGTCTCAGGGCGGGAGAGGAAGGAGACAGAGGAGGCCCAGGTGTCCTGGGAACGCAGAGGACCAGCATCTGATGGAGCCTGGGGCACTAGGAGTCGTGAGGCTTTGGCTGGATTTAGCCAAGTGAGGGAAAGCGGGAAGGGCATCTGATGGCGGCCCAGAGGACTGCGCGATTCCACAGGACCTGCAGGAACATTCTCACAGCTTCTTAGAGCTTTCAAGCATGCTCTGCGTTTTGTGGTTTGTGTCCAGTCTCACGAATGGACTAAATCGCAGCAGGAACTGATGATCCTTTGTTCTCCTCTTCCCCTTCAGCTGCCGGGCCTGAACGCCTACCGAGGCTACTGCAGCAACCAGCTGGCAGCCAAAGCCCTCCTCGATCAAAAGAAACAGGACCCCAGAGTCCAAGACTTCCTCCAGCGATGCCTGGAGTCCCCCTTCAGCCGCAAACTAGATCTGTGGAGCTTCCTGGATATTCCTCGAAGCCGCCTCGTCAAATACCCTTTGCTGCTGAAGGAGATTCTTAGACACACTCCCAAAGACCACCCTGATGAGCAGCTTCTGGAGGAGGCGGTAAGTGGCCAGTCAGAGGCTCTTCCGTCCCTCACGTTGAGTGCCAGCTTGTCTTGTCTGAGCAAGGTGTGCAGGGACATTCCCATGCCTTCTGCGTGTGGTTGAGGCAGCACAGCGGGTTCTGTGGTTGTTGCCGGGTCCCGTGTGTTGCTGCGCTGTGCGCTGGCCAAGAGGAGCTCGGCTCGTGTTAGACTTTAATCAAGCGCCTGGACGCTGATCTGATCCTTTCCGTTACCTAGGTGTGTGGCTTTGGCAAATCACCCAGTTTGGCCCAGGCTGTAAAGTGAGGGATTGACTGAATTACCTGATTTCTGGGGTCCCTTCCCCCTTTAAAATTTTAATGTGACATTTCGGTCCTGTGGGAAAACAGGATAAACCAACACCCTGAAAACGCTCTGTTGATTTTTCTTGATGCATTTTAGATACTGATCATACAGGGAGTCCTCTCTGACATCAACTTGAAGAAGGGAGAGTCGGAGTGTCAGTATTACGTTGACAAGCTGGAGTACCTGGACGAAAGGCAGAAGGACCCCAGGATTGAAGCAAGCAAGGTCTTGCTTTGCCACGGGGAGCTGAAGAACAAGAACGGACACGTGAGTGCCCTGCGCACGGACGGGACGTGAGCCGTCGCGAGGCGGGTCTGTAACGCGCTCGGGAGGTGAGGTTGCTGGATTTCAAGGCAGCAGCTTTGATGAAGCAAACCTCTGGTGTCTCATGACGGAATGACTTCAGTGTCTCAGTGGAGAAACCGTAATACGTTATTTTTTAGTTTTGAAGCATATATCAACTCGTTTGGGTAGGGGTTCCTTTCTAAATAAGTTATTTTATAATGTTTAATACAGAGCAGCAGAGCCTTCAAAAAAAAATTTTAAGTGTTTTTTTAGCATGCCTAGACAAATTTCTGCAGCAGATTGAATGAAAGAAAACTTACTTTTAACATCTTAATTACAAAGGCATCTGCTTGAATGAACTACAGGCTCAGAAAGGTATTTTTCCTTCATTAGGTGCTTTTCAGTAGCCCACTTTGCAAACTGAGGTTCTTTTTGGAAATAGTTGAGACCGGACATCCCCAGTTTCTACCGTGAGGCCTCGTTGTTCCATAAGAGCCTGCGTTTGTGGGGACAGGCCAGACCCTCAATGTTTTACCAGCTTCCCTTCTTAAATTCCGGCCCTGTTAGAAGCCCGTGCCAGCCAGCCTGGTGTTGCCTGTCCCGTTTCCCTCGACAGGCAGCTCTTTGTGCTGCGCAGCATTTGCTCAGCTGCTGCTGCGTCTAAAGTTACACGCGGATGCCAGAGTGGTCTGTGGGCTGTGATGAGAAGGCTCTCCGAGGCAACCGCGCACAGCGTGCACCTCACGGCTTTATGAGGTCCCTTGTCAGGCACATCGCAGTAAATCAGTGCGAGGAAGTTGGTGGATCAAGTCAGGTTACTCCAGCGGCGGCTTTCATCGCTTAAAGTCGCAAAGCTCCATGTTTAGGAGGCGTTCGTTTCTCGTTTCTCCAGAAACTTTACATTTTCCTGTTTCAAGACATCTTGGTTTTGACTCGGCCTGTGACTCGCAGCGAGCGTCCCTCCTACCAGGTTTACCGGCAGCCGATCCCGGTGGAGGAGCTGGTCCTGGAGGACCTGCCGGACGGGGACGTGAGGATGGGAGGGTCCTTTCGAGGGGCTTTCGGCACCTCCGATAAAGGTAACTGCCCGCGGAAAGCAGTTTAGACCAACTCGCAACCCAGCCACTTCAGTTTGAACCTTTAAAAAGGCTGTTCCCACACAAAAAACTAAAGGGGAAAGGGGCTCTGCTGTCCTCCCCCTGTTAGGCTCCCCGAGCTGTCAGGCCCGCTGCTCCAGCCCCACCACGTGTATCTACTAAGCACTGTCGGGCCTCCTTTCCCGTCTCCGCCTCAGGGACCTGCGAGTGGGGGAAATACCAGCAGCCACGTTCAGATCGCCTGACCCCTCTCTCTGGAACACGCTCTCTTAAGTCTGATCTCCTTTTTTTAATTTCTATTTTTCTAGCCAAAAACATCTTTCGCGTTCGCTTCCAAGACGCCTCTGCAGGCCAGTCCCACACTCTCCAGGCCAACGACGTGTTCCACAAGCAGCAGTGGTTCAGCTGCATCCGCGCCGCCATCGCCCCTTTCCGGCGGGCCGCCAGTCCCTCGGAGCTGCGGGGTGTGCCAGAGCTGCACGAGGAGTACGGGGAGAACCACCCTCCTGCTCCCGCCGGGGGCACCAGGGCCCAGAGACGGGCATCCACGGCGGCCAGCCTGACGCAGGTCGAAGTTGACGGAGAAGCTCCCCGGGGCGGCCCCCCGGCGCCCACGGCGGATGACGTGAAGGGCGGGAAAGCCCGTCGAGCCCAGGCCGGCTTCCGAAAAGCCAGGGACAGAGCCCAGGTTGGTGGCCAGCGGAAGGAGACTCTGGTGTAAAGGACACCCCGGGAAGCGTTTGGGGAGAGACTCTATTTATGCTGTACAGTCGCCCTTGCGATGTTTCAGGGTTACTCAGTACCAGTCGACACGTGCTCTGTGTTTTTGGTTGGTTTTGGTGGTTGTTCCTCTTTTTTTTTTTTTTTTTTTTTTTAATGGCAGCTAAAGGTACATATACAGATTACTGTTAAACTGCAGTCTTTTAAAAAATATATTTTCTCAGATGTAGAACATGCAGCCTGGTATTTTTAATCAGATGAAATGCTTACAAAATGGATTTCCTCCTCATTCTGTATTCATGATGATTTTTTTAATACCAATTGTGATATTTACAATGTTTGCCAAAGCCTAAAATTTTACAAATACTGGGATTTTACCAGTGTTTCTTTGATAAATTCTGAATGCAGAATTTGAAATTTTAACATTGGCCTCTAAGATCTACTTGGAAATATATGTTTGTGTTTCAGAATTTACGTTGAAACATAAGTTCCTTGGAAAACGAACACAACTTAATAGGTTTTCCATTTTACCAACTGGAATGCTTTTTCTTGTTTGTTTTTCACTGCACATTCCTCATTTTTCATTGATTG
Organism: Sus scrofa; assembly: GCF_054392235.1. Lineage (NCBI taxonomy): Eukaryota > Metazoa > Chordata > Mammalia > Artiodactyla > Suidae > Sus > Sus scrofa. The sequence goes on along the minus strand of NC_139392.1, from coordinate 92,130,825 downwards.
AACCTGCCGATTATTTAATTTTTTTTATTGTAAAGTAGTTTTTAGTATTTGCTTTTATTTTTTTACTTTGATGCCTTTTCAAATTGGCATGTCTCTAAAGTATTTTTCTTCCTTGATTAAAAATGTGTGTATGTGTGTATGTATATACATGTGTGTGTTTTTTACATCATATTAACTTTACCAAGTGAAACCAAGCCATACTGTTTTTGAGCCAATTCAGAAAATTGCAGTTTTTTAAAGGGTAGGATTGCGGGGTGGTGAGCACACGTGAAATGACTTGGTGTATTCTGGATTACGGCAAGAAAACCACCTTAACGCGTTCATGGAAAGTTCGTGTTGTCTGAAAAAGCAGGCGGAAAGAAACTGACTGGTAGTAGGTTTTTTTTTAAAAAAAAAAAAAAAAAAGAGGGACAAAGAGAGTAGTCTTGTCTTAAAGCAGAATGTCTGGTTGAGTCAGACATTTATGAAAGGAGATGATAAAAGCCAGACTTGAGAGTTTGTAGTAAGTCGTAGAAGGCTTGGGGGAAGTGAACTGTATTTGCCTTGGTTTACAATACTTGGAAATAATGGGGTTGGAAAGAAAACGGCATGTTGAAAATTTGACCATAGCAGATCAATTTGGGCAGATTTATGCATAAGAGGGAAAAGAGACTAGTGCGTCTTCTACTCTGAAATGTTTCTGTTCCAGTGAGACCAGCGTCTTTCGGGGGAGCTCTGAAAGCCCTGTGTCAGGGCAGATTTGTAACGGTGATCAGTTCAAGTAAATGGTGACTATTATGTGAACTCTATTTGGCCAGTGGAAATGAAAATTGGAAAAGACTGTAAATAGTTAAATCCAAATGATTTCTCTGTATAAATGAATTATACAATTAAAAAAAAAAGTCACACACGTAATCACCCTTAGAGGTTTCTTGGCTGGTGGGTATTTGGGGGTGTCTGGCAGGGTGTTGGTGCAGCAAAGGAGATGACAGCAAGCTCCACAGAGGGTGTCGTCGGCAGTCGACCTTTGAAATTCGTTGAAGAGGAAGAGGAGTCGGGCAGGTCAAATGTGTGACTCTCATTAACCATTTAGAACATGTGATAATCAGAATTAGCAGTTGAACTGAAGACGGCTGAACATCCGGCCACTTTCTGGATATTGCAGTCAAGCCAATCACAAAGCATCCTGACTAATTTGATTCATTTCAGACTTTAATGTGGGTATCTCAAGTTTCTAACTCTGGAAAATCACAGTCAAGAGTGTAGCTTACTGCTGTCACCTGAAAAATCAGAATGCAAGACTTCTGGTCATTTCCAGGGATGCTACGAGATCGTTTCTTCCCGAATTGCCTCGATGGGCGTCTGAGGTTGTGGAAGTGAGCGGTAGTTCACATGTTGTCCTTCACGAAGTGTTTTATTGAAGACTCTGGCTTCCTTGGGTTCACTCAGGGGAAAAAACAAGACCTGAACAAGTCCAGAGCCAACTGCACGTCTGAGGGCCTGGCGGCCGTGGGCGGCTCCTCAGGCCCAGTGGGGCCTGAGCGCTCTGAGGCCGTGGGAGCAGCGTCCAGGATGACAGGGAGACGTGGGGTCCAGCGCTTCCCAGTGATGCTGCGAGGACAAGCTCCACCATTGACATCCCCTTTGGACTCTCTAGGAAGCCAGCTTACTCCTTTGAAAACTGAGAAGGCATCAAGCATTTATTGTGCCCTTTCCCACGAACACATCTCGGGGCGGGGGGGGGGGGGCTGCAGAGCTGAGGAAGGGAAGGCTTTCTGGATAGCAGGAGCCCAGCCAGTCAGTGAAGAAGGAAGGCCACCGTTTTGTAAGCCCTCCCCCGCACTGATGGATCTAGACGTCAGCCACTAATAAAGACCACCAGGAGCTCCCACTGTGACGCAGCGGGATTGGTGGCGTCTTGGGAGGGCTTGGATTCAGGTTCAATCCCCGGCTGGGCACGGTGGGCTCAGGATCTGGCGTTGCTGCGGCTGTGGCCTGGGTCACGACTTGGGCTTGGGTCACTTGATCCCTGGCTCCATATGCCGCAGGGGGGCCGAAAAAGAAAAAAAATAAAGACAACCATACACAGCGTGCCCTCCCCAATGGGGGTGCCCCCACCACTTACGCAGTCTCGCCAAGAAAACCAGCCTGAGTTGGATCTGGAGGAAATGAAGGGAAATGACAGTTTCTTCAACAAAATAAAGTTGAAAAAGACAAAGACGGAGGAGTTCCCGTCGTGACGCAGTGGTTAACAAATCCGACTAGGAACCACGAGGTTGGCCTTGCTCAGTGAATTAAGGATCCGGCGTTGCCGTGAGCTGTGGTGTAAGTCACAGACGTGGCTCAGATCCCGAGTTGCTGTGGTGTAGGCTAAGAGCTACAGCTCCGATTAGACCCCTAGCCTGGGAACCTCCGTATGCCATAGGAGTGGCCCTGGAAAAAGCAAAAAGCAAAAAAAAAAAAAAAAAAAGTCAAAGGTGGAGGGATATATGACTCAAGAGACATGAACAATCGCAATGTGTGGATTTATTTGGATCCTAAAATCAAATTGCTTTTAAATAAGGTAATCTGAAACATCCAGGGGGGACTGATACTTAAAGTCGCACAGATACTGGCAGGGTTTATGTCCCACAGTAGCGCCGTGATCGCAGTCCCTTTAGAGACACAGACGGAAACAGTCACAGATAAAATGGTCTGAGGTCTGAGATTTCCTCCAAATTGACAGAGCAGGAGCATGGCTGGGGATAAAGAGGAAACCAGATGGGCCGTAAAGTTAGAACTGCTGAAGCAGGATGAGAGAGAATGAGAAATCATACTCTGCACGTCTTGTTGAAGGTGGGCTTGAAATTTTTCACTAAAAAAGCCAAAGTTGGAGTTCGCATCATGGCCCAGCGGTTAACGAATCCGACTGGTATTCTTGAGGATGGGGGTTCGATCCCTGGCCTCGCTCAGTGGATTAAGGATCTGGCGTTGCCGTGAGCTGTGGTGTAGGGTGAAGACATGGCTTGGATCTGTGTTGCTGTGGCTGTGATGTGGGCCGGCGGCTACAGCTCCAGTTCACGCCCTAGCCTGGGAACCTCCATGTGCCACAGGTGTGGCCCTAAAAAGACAAAAAAGAGACCAAAAGAAAAGAAGCAAAAGTTTAAAAGAGAACTTAATGGAATTCCAGGATTCTAGTAAGTTTCCAACTCCTCAAACTTTTAACCTCCTCTGTACCCACCACCTTCACTTTTCAAAATAAAGGCAGAATGTTTCTCAAACACAGATGATTTGCTCTCTGCCCCTCACAGATACGCAAACCTTTTGCCTAAACTCAACGGTCACGTCCTCTGTTACAGTTAGACCCCAGGATTGGACTGATCTGGATTCTGAATTCATCCGTTCAGGCCTTTCCACCCTCTCCTTTCCTCCCCTGTGTGTCCCCCTGTCATCATCTGCCCCCTCCGCCTTCCCTCTTCCTCAGGCTCAGACGTTCCCCACACTGAGCTGGGGCAGTGAGAAAGCAGGCGTGTTGGCAGGTGCCCCAGGGCAGCAGCTCCACGCAGCCCGACCCGAGAACATCCAGCAAGGGCCTGCTGGTCAACCGCCACCCGCCCCATAGGAGAGGAGGCAGCGTAACAGTTTCTGGTGACGTTTATACTTTCTGCTGAGTACAGTGGAAAGTGAGGCTAACTAGCTGTCTTCAAAGACTTAGACAACCTCCCACGGAATTGGGGCTCCTCTGTAGCTGCAGCCGGGGGCAGGAGTGGGGCTTTTGTCCCGCCTTCACTGGCTGGGGCCGGCAGAGATGGGTCCACAAGGCCAGGCCTGCACCCCGTGCAGAGCACCCAGTGGGATCCCCCGGCACCAGCTGGGGCATCTGAAGACATCCAGACATCCCAGAATCGGCGAGCCGGCTGTGGCAAGGCTGAGGTTAAAGACCTGTGCCAGGCCTGTGTGTGTCCCCTGAGGACCCTGCCTCTGCTGCCAGCCCCCTGTAAGGCTTCTGTCAGTTCGCCCGCCTTGTCCCTGGACTTCTGCAGACCTTGGAAGTGAGTATGTCATGAACAGTGACCACTGGGGAGGTTCGTGTCTGGTTTCCGTCCAATAGACAGGTACCACCCTGGTCCGTTCACTTCTTCGGACAGCTCTGCAGAAACATCTCATTCTGTTCCCAGGAGCTAACACTGCCCTCAAGTCAGAAACGCCCAACCAGAGCCCTCTCCCTCCCCTTGACACCTCTCAAGGCAGGTGGCTCATGCATGGGGACTCCCCGAGTTAGAGAAATGCAGGGGCAGCATCTAGGCCCTTCCCCAGGTCACAGCAAGCACGTGACAAAGACAGGCTGGAAATGAGGCTCAGATGCGTCCTGTTTTCTCCACTCCTGTGTTCACGCCTTCCCCTCGTGGCCCCAGGAGGTCTGAGGGGGTGGGGGTGCTACTAAGCTGGAGCTCTGCTGCCCTGAGCGGCAGGGTGCCCCCTCAGTGTGCCCCACCCGCCCCCCAGCTGGCCGCAGGTGCTCTTTCGTTTCAGCGTGAAGCAGAAGAGGGTGGCACAGGGCTGGCAGCAGCCGTGGGAATGAAGGGGAATAAAAGATGCGACCCCTTCCCGGGTTTAGATAATGGCGGTTTGACCTGGCCTCTATGACCCCCTGCCTCTGAGCTCTCTGCCTTCGCCGAGGCCTAAAGGCTGCAGACCAGAGGGTCCCAGCTCTCCAACCAGGGTGCTGGAACCTCCGCGTTCCCAGGCAGGACACAGGCCGCCCGGTTGGAAGGTGTCTCCCTTGCCCCCACCCCACTCTGCCCAGTCCCAACACGAGCCCGGAGACCCCATTCTTGCTGTGCTCCCGTGCCCTGCGATGTCAGCGCCATCCCTGGCAGAGCCAGGTACAAATGGACCACGGACCAGAGCAGACGCCACCTAAGACGACTCACGGGTGGCAAGGAAGCAAATGAGAAGATGCTGAGCATCGCGGGTCGTTGGGGAAATGGAAATTAAGACAATGAGACGCGCCTCTCCCTGAATGGCCCCGTTCAGAGCACCACCGACAGCACCCAGTGCCGGGCAGGCTGTGGAGCAACAGGCGCCCTTCCTGCCTGCTGGCGCCCACGCAACCTGGGGCCGCCGCTTTGGAAGACCGCTGCCAGTAAACCACAAGACCCGGGGATCGTGCTTTCCGATGCCCGCCGGAGTGGAAAGCTTAGATCTACACAAAAGCTCGCACACGGACGCTTTCTCAGCTTCGCCCGTGATCTCCCACGCGTGGAAAGAGCCCAGTGTCCCTCCGTAGGGGGCAGCTAGACTACGGCACATCCAAAGGCCTGTCACTCAGCACTCAAGTAAATGAGCTGCCAAGCCATGAAAAGACAGGAACCTTGAGGCCACAGCCTGTGTGAGTCCAACAATCGGATGTCACAGAAAAGGCACAACTCTATGCGAACCGTGAAAACACCAGCGGTTTGGAGCGGTTAGTGGAGGGTGAGGCGGCAGAGCAGAGGGCGCTCAGGGCGCCGGGACTGGTCTGACACCACGGGGATGGGTCCTCGTCCTTACACGTCTGTCCAAACCTACAGACCTGCGCCACCAGGACCCCAGCGTCATCTCTGGACTCGGCGATGATGACGAGTCACTGTGGGTGCATCCGTCGTTAACACACGCCCCTCTGGCGGGGACTTTGATGGGTGGAGAGGCTCTGGGTGTGAGGGAGCGGGCGCGGGGGGATCGACACTTGCCACCTAGCGCAGCTGTGACCCTAAAGCTCCTCGAAGAAAATAGTCTGTTTTTTAAAAAATTGCCCACATCAAGGGGAAGAAAGCACGCCTCCTGGACGTACAGGCCGTCAGGACCGTCTGCAGAGATCAGAGCTACAGCCGCCGCACACGTCCTGCGGACGAAGGGACGGGCCTGGGGGTCTGGCCCCGCCTCTGGTTCCGGACCAGGGCTGCTGAGGAGGACGCCGCCTCAGGCTCTGATCCCAGGCCGGCCCCTCCCTCCGCAGGGGCGGAGGTGACAGTGTGAGCAGCGCCACCACCGTCTGGGTGGGGACGGCCTGCTGCCCTCTGTCCTCTCCCAGCTGAGTCTGGGGCAGCCCCTGCCTTACAGAGACTCCAGATCCAGCTAAGCCGGGGCAGACCAGCCCGGCTCCATCTCTCCTCCTCCGCCTGGACCCAGGCTGCTGCGCCTGCTCCCTGCCCAGCAGCGCCCCGCGCGGGAGGGCCAGGCTGCACCCCTCTGGGTGAGGCCGCCCAGACCGCAGCTGTCAGGGGACATCAGGGCGGCCCTAGGCCTCCCCCCAGGGCTGGAAGGGAGGCTTTTACGTGACACCACGCACCTGCACCCACCTCGGTGCAGAGCCGCTGCACCTGCACCCACCTCGGCGCAGAGCTGCTCTGTCCGCCCGCCAGGCTCCGCCGCAGGCCCTCCTGGACCCTCTCCATGCTGGGCCACTTCCAGGTGTGAGCTCGGCCCTCAGTGAAACCCGCAGAAGCTGCGATGCCTGGGGGAAGGGCAGGGGTACCCAGGGATCAGGCCCCTGCTCAGTGCCCTCCAGGCTCGGGACAGGGGGGAGGACCCCAGCCCCGGGGGAGCGCCTGCTCTAAGACAGCAGTGAGGCCAACCCAAGACCTCACAAACCACACGGAAGACGAGCAGCCAGCGCGGGAGCTTTCCAGAGCGTCAAAGTACACGCATCTCACCGGGCAGCATGTGAAGCTGGAAGCTCAGCCCAGGCCTCACACCGTCTGGGACCCGCAGGCCCGTCAGGCGTGTCCCCTCAAGCCTATGCGGGCCTGGTCCCAGCGGGCAGCAAGCTGCTCCAAAACAAAGGAAAATGGCACACGGGCATGTAAACACACACTCCCGAGCCCCCATCTGAGAGCCACAGGGCAGAGGCTCTGCAACAATGAAATCACGTTTGCCTGAGGGCAGAGCCTGGAACAATCCCTTCCACAAGCGGAAACTGTTTCCATGGTCATTTCTCTGCTTCTCCGACAGTCAGGTCCTCCAGGGCTGGCTCTCCCGAGAACCCGCCAATGGGCTCCTTTGTTGCAGTGACAGGCAATCAAGTTCAGCCACTGGCGTCTGCCTGCTGAACAGCAGGGGCCCACGGGATGCGAGAGAAGGTTCTGGAACTGGAGCAGTGAAAAGTGATGCTGGCCACCCCACAGTGCCTGGCACCTTTAGTCCCCTGACCAGCCAGGCTGGTCCCAACTCTGGAAGCTGTTCCTCCCTCCCCCTCCCCTACTCCCCTCCCCCTCCCCCACCCCCACTCCCCCTTCCGTCCCCATCTCCCGCTTATCCTAAACCAGGTTGGCTCTGTCCTGCACATGGCAGAACCAAACGGCCAAGATGCCAGGTTTGCAGCAAAGAGGGTTTATTGGCAGGGCAGCCACACAGGGAAACAGGCAGAGAAACCTCAAATCAGGCTCAGCTCAGGCTGCTTATGGGATGAAGCCTAAAGAAGTAGGGAGTGTGGGGACGGTGACTGGGAACAGATGCGATGATTGTCGTCGCACAGACGTAACCAGACGACAGGCCTGTGCACGTTCAAAAGGGCCCCACGTGGACACGCGCCTGCCCAGCCGAAGCGTCGGGGGCCCCATCCAGTCTTAGCCAGCCCAGCTCTCACTGGACACAGCTGAGTCTTGCCCAGCTGAACTAGACACAGCCGACCCCAACTTTCTGGAAAACAACTCAGGCAAACGCCTTATTGTTTGGGCTCCGTGAGCCTGAAGGACATGCCAGCCTTTTATAGCAACAAAGAGGCCACCGTGATGGGTACCGGCAGGCGATAGGTGCGATGGCTGAACTAATGATTACCCGGTTTCCAGCCCTCAGACCCACCAGCTGGGCCTCACCAGCTCTCGGCAGCGGCCTGGCTGCCCTGTAGACACACCCCCACCCGGCCCCCACCGCCCGGGGTCTCTCGCTGCCCTGTGACTCGTGTCACTTTCTCGCGAGAGCGTCATCTTCAAGACTCAGGGTGTTTGCTGAATGAGCCATGAAGGCTGTCACCCAGCTCTGCCTTAGCGAGAGTCAGTGGTCAAAGACAGACTTGCAGCCCTGCGAGGGCTTGTGACTGCCGGGCCTGCGACATGCCCGCCCTGGAAGCCACACCTTAGTGCATCAGGGCTAGTCTGCACGATGGGCCTGAGAGCATGGGACTGCCAAGCCACTCTGCCCTGCTCACCCTGGACACCACGCGGTGAGGCCCCTCACGCTGCCCTGTGAACCACGCCTCCTGCCCACAGCCAGCACCAGCTCGTCCACAGTGAAGGGGAGCCCCGGGGGCCAGACCCCGAGCCCCGAGCCAGGCCTTCGGATGATGCAGCCCAGCCATGGGCTTCTTGACTGCAGCCCATCAAAGCAGCTGGGCCAGAACGACCCCCAGATCTGCTCCCTGAGCCGCTGTGAGATTGCGCGCGTTTGTTAAAGTGTTGAAACCACGGGTAACCGAGAGTTAAATCCATCACACCTGTCACCTGCCTTCACGGGCACTCGCCTTAATTGCTTGTCCTCCATACATCACGGAGCCAAAACAATAAGATGTTTGCCGGAGCTGTTAGCCAGGAACTTGAGTCAGCTGGGTCTAGTTCAAGCAGGAGCCAGTTAAGACGGGTTGGGACCCCAGCCTCCAACTGGTCATGCACCTTTGACTTCAGAGGGGCCAGACACCACCTCCAGGACCTGCTATCTCCATCTTCTGAACAAGCATCCGGAGAGGAAGCCTGCAGCCCAGTTAGGCCTGCGCGAAACATCCGTGACCTCAGCTCTCTCTTATTTCCAGTCGCCGGTCCCCACGCTGCCCAGGGCCAGCAAGCCCCGCATCCCTCCCCATAAATACTCCAGGCCCGAGGGTGCAGGCAGAGGTGAGGCTTGTCTGCCGGCTCGTGGTCGCTGGCCGCCTCGGGTCCAGGCCCTCCTCCTCCTCGGCGTCTGGCTACTGCGCACGCTGAGCCTGGCCCGCTGGGGGTTGTCACGGGGTGGGGACCGGGCAGCAGGTGGCACAGTCCCCAAGCGCTCAGCTGGGCTGGAGCTACTGTGGGGGTGCAGGGAGAGCCCAGGCTGGGGCTCAGCCCAGACGGAGGGGACGAGTTAACCTCGGGAAGAGGAGCTGAGGCTGCGGGCGGGGGAGGGGTCCCACTCTGGGCCGGGCCGCCCTCTGTCCTTGAGTCCCGCTCTCCCGGACGCAGCGCATGGGCTGCCCTCGGGCGCCTCTGTTCAGCCTCCTGACCTCACGGCCGCAGCCTGACGTGTCCCTGGAGTCGGTGGCACCAGCCACACCGAGGAAAGACTTCACCTCCCTCCCATCTCCTCCCCTGCCAGCTCCCTCCTTCCCCCCTCCCCCACAGAAAGTTCCTGAGCATCTTAATCCGAGACCCAGACAATGACGCAGGACTCGTAGACAGGTGAGCTCAGTAGATCAACAACATAGAACCACCGTTTTAGGAGTTCCCGCTAGTGGCTTAGTGGTTACAAGGACCCATGAGGTTGCGGGTAGATCCCTGGCCTCGCTCAGTGGGTTAAGGATCCGGTGTTGCCGTGAGCTGTGGTGTAGGTTGCAGACGCAGCTCGGATCTGGTGTTGCTGTGGCTCTGGCGTAGGCCAATGGCTACAATTTCGATTTGACCCTTAGCCTGGGAACCTCCATATGCGGGTGCAGCCTTAAAAAAGCACAGGACACACACCCCATTTTAGGTTTCCACCGCCTGCGAACAGCCCAGCCCTGCCCTTTGGGTCGAAGGGGTAACAGGCCTCTAGCCCAGACCTCTTTTCTCCCCACCCCAGCTCGCCCTGCCCTGGGAGGGCCGCCCATGTGCCCAACCCACACAGCCAGGTTCTGTCCACACCCGCCCCCACCCCGGGCCCTCGGGCCTGCTTGTGTGAACGGCAGCGCCCCAGCCCAGAGACAGAGGCAAGCACAGGCCTGGACACGGATGCCAGGCGCCCCAGGGGACCTCGGGGTCCCCGCACCAGGAGTGTGGTCTAGCAGTCGGGCTGGGCGCTGACCCTTGGCCCAAGGCCTGTGCGCGGGAGGGGCTGGGAGGGCCGGGTTCCCGGCCCCGGGGCAGGCTTTTCCAGGCACGTGGTGGATCGGGGCTCCGTCGGTTCTTCCTAAATGGCCACACCTGCAGTAGGTGGCGGTTCCTGGGCCAGGGATTGAATTAGCCACAGATGTGGCAACGGGCGATCCTTTCACCCACTGCCCCCCGCCAGGGTCACACCCACGGCTCTGCAGACCTGAGCCGCTGCAGACAGGTTCTCAACCCGTTGTGCCACAGCAGGAACTCCGATGACACGTTCTTTTGCTGAATCCTCAGGAAGTCAGAATGGGGAGGCTGGCTCCAGTTCACAGGTGAGAGAGCCGAGGGGTAGGGTGTGGCTGTGGGGGGGCTCAGGCACGTGTGACTGGCAGGTCAGGGGCGTGGGGCTCAGGAGCCCTCTCTGCCTGCCTGTCACCCCCAACTTAATCTCGTGCGGGCCCAGATGGCACCCTGCTCCCTGACACTAACTTTACTATCGTAGCTGTAATTAAGCCTCTATCGTTGCATCACAAGGCAATGCCCAGAGGTGGTTTTCATGGACCTGGGGGCGGTGGTGGGAAGGGCTGGACCCTCACCGGTAGGCCAGGTATTCTTAAAACGCGGGGAACATGCAGCAGACTCTCGGGTGGGTGGGGAACCCTCCACGGCTGAGCGTCCCCCACCGGGGGTGGGGGTGGGGCTGTGATGCGGACACCCTCTGACAGGCTAACAAGTGGGGGAAGGGAAGTCAGAGTCCCGGTGCCCTGCTCAGCATGGCAGCCACAGGTCTGGGACAGCGTGTGGCCCACAGACAGGGCCCCGGAGAAGCCGAGGGGCTGATTGATCGAAGGCCCCCTGCCCCAGCCCCGACCCCCCGACCCAGGAAATGGAGCCGCTGGTCCGCCACGTCTGAACTTAGGCTCAGCTTCATGCTAACCCGTCACCACGCCCCCTCCCACCTCCACCTGGAGTTTATTCTCAAGTGCTTCATTGCTAAAATATGTGAAGGCCACTGAGATGGCAGGCTGAACTCAACTAAAAACTGTATGTGAACTTGGGAAGTTCCCCAGCAACCAGGCTGGAACGGCCTGAGAAGGTCATCAGGCCTGACGATGCTGAGTCAGAATCCCCTCTTGCTGCACACGAACCACCTTGGCGCCTCCGACGGACTCCCTCGCCCCCACCTGTCTCGCAGGTGGACGGTGGTCGCGCCACCAAGGGCCTGTCCTTCGTGTGTCTGGTGGCCCGTGCAGGCTGCTGTTGACCCAGTGACCTGTCTGCTCACGCCTCTTCACTCGTATCAGGAATGTTTTCTGACGTCTCCCCCAAGTCCCCCGAAGTTACAAAGCTAACCTTGGTTCTCGGACTTTCCTGGACCCAGTAGGACAAGTGCTCGTCCCTTGCTTCAGGCCAAACAGCCCCCAGCCCTCTGAGTCCTGCTTCTCTGCCTCCCTGGGGCTTGGATGGAAACCCACAGATCAAGCAAAAGCAGAAGTTTTGAGGCCTCAAAGAATTTTTTTAAAATCTTTGAAACAAAGAAGTTTTGGAGGCTGTAACGCAAAAAAAAAAAAAAATCCCCCTGTGGCTGCTGCTAAGTTTTGGCCTCTGGCTTGAGTCTCGAGCTCCCCCTTGGGCTTGAGAAAGAGACAGAGGGTGGCCGGGGCTGTACCCCTGCCCCAGGGCAAGAGCCGGGGTGGAGAGGCCACTTGAATCTGTGGGAGGTGGGGGCATGGGCCCCTCTGCCCCCCCAGCCCCCCCAGCCCCCTGTCCCACCTCAGCTCCCCCGGGAGCCTGCGCAGCTGAGTTTCCTTCCTGTGACCCGAGTTGTTTGTCCTGTCTCTCGTTTTCAGGGCGCTCACCCTCTGTCCCCATCACTCTCTCTCTCGGGGCTCTAGTCCAAACCATCCCTTCCTCAGTGTAGTGGAAGGTTTGGGCCATTGTTTCCAAGGGCCTGGTCACTTTAGAGCCACTGTCACCGTTCCGCATGTTTTTTGTACCCTTCCCCACTTGCTGTCTTTTAATCTATGTCCTGCACTAATAACTGTATTTTAAATGACCGCGATGATAAGTGGAAAACCAGCTTCCCTCACTATAAATAGAAGGAAACAATAGCCATCAGTGTCCTGAAAGCAAAACACAAGTCAGTCCTGCCTTAGACACTTGTCACGGAAAGCAAGGTCGTAGCTCTCCTTTGTTCCCTTGGCCAGGCTGAGTCCTAAAATCAGCTCGGGGACCCGCAGGGCTGCAGACCCCAGACGCTGGCCAAGCGTGGACTCCCTCTCAGAGCTACCAGTTTATTTTTTCTCCTCTCTTCCCCCTGTCATAATCACACAAATACAATCCCCTAGTCTAAAAGCGGGTGCTGACCAAGCCTTTTTTTTTTTTTTTTTTTCCCCCAGCACCCTCCCACAGAACAAGATAGCAGCATTGTTTGCAGAGCGATAACAGAGCTGTTTCCGACGCCCCTCCCGCTGGCCTGGCCCTGGCAGATACGGTGGTGGTTCCTGGCAGGAAACCCCCTCCGCCTCGTGGAAAACCCGGAGGAGGAAGCAGAGCCCCAGGGACCCTTCAGGCACCGCCCAAAGTTGCAGGCAGGCAGCCTGCCCATCACCGCGGGCCTGGGAGGTCTGGAAGCCCACTGGCTCTGAGCACACTTCAGGGGACGCAGGAGCCTGGGACACGACACACACCACCGAGGCCTCCCAAGGCTGCCTCTGCACCATGTCCGTGGTGGCCTGGCCTCTACCTACCACTTGATCAAGTCCGCAGAGGAAGGGCTATGGCTACCTCCGTTTTGCAAGAGAGGAAGCCACGGCCAAGAGCTCTGTCCCAGGTCTAACTCAAGGTCAGTGCCAAGGTCACCTGTGGTCCCTCCCACCCCTGGTGGGCGTGTGTAAGGCCGCACCAGACATACTGCCCGTTCCTTCCAGAGCTCAAAAGCTGAGCCCTGCGCACGGCTGGTGAGGTGGGCCTGAGCAGCTAAAGAGGAGGCCCCCTGTCCACAGTCTCCGCTGGGCGGCCTCCCCTGGTGATGGCCCGACCCATCCTGCCTTCTCTGCTCTCAAGGACCCTGACCCCCATCCTGGCCTGGGCCACAGCCCCAGTGCAGCCGAGCTGCAGCTACAGGGTTCCTGGCATCTGGGACCACCTGCCACCCAACCTCCCTGCCCGGGAATGGGGCCAGGCCTCGGGGCGGGGTGGTACCAGGCTGAAGACGAAGGCCTTCCGCCCAGCCCTCTCGCAGCCCTTCTCCAAGACGGGGTGGAATCGGGAGCCTGGCCCTGGTACACACAGCGGGCTGAGCCAGGCTCGGGGCAGAACCCTGCGTTGGGCCCAAGCCCGGGCTCCCACTTCCGGGGCCTCGGTAGCTGCCTCTGTCCTCCCTCCCCAGTTGGCCTCACCCCGGAGGGTCTTCAAGACCCTCGCGGCCTAGGGCTCCCACATCGTCTACCCAGGACCTGTCTTACTCCCCAGACAAACCACAACTACAGCCTTGGCATCATCTGTTTTCCAGATGCCGGTGGGGTTGGAGGGTGGGCGGAGCTCCCTCCGCTGGCCACGCCCCCAAGAGCCCGGCGTCCCCTTCCTCCACGTGCAGTTGTGCGTGACCACTTGCCACTCTTTTCACCCACTTGCATTTATCTGCCCTCTGTGGCTGCTGGGACCCATGAGCAGACTTGGTGGCTCTGCCCTCACATCTGGAGGCCAGAGGTCTGCGGATGGCAGGGCGGGTCCTGCTGGCGGTGCCGGGCTCCTCGCGCGCGCTGGGTGCGGGGGATACCGGTATCCGCGCCCGGCTTGCAGCAGCAGCCTTCCCGCCTCTGCCGCCGCCTCACGTGCCCCTCGACCCCCCGAGGGGGGGGAGAATCAGCGTGTAAATTGAGGGCAGGAGACACAGCAAACCTGCAGCCAGTAAAACAAGACTCTTTAGACTCTCGTTAGGAAACCATCTCCAACTAGAGAGCCGTCGAACCTCAGACTCAACGTCCGCCCAGCCCCGGCCGGGTGCGTCGGCCTCCTCCGCGGCCCCCCGCAATGCCCCCACCCCAAGCATCTTGGGGGTCGGCTCTGTCGCGTCTCCGAGGCAGCCGCGGCCTCCTCGGGTGGCTCTGCAGCCCAGGCCCTGCTGAGGCCCCGTCCGGCTCCCATCCCCCAGCGCTCACATCAGCGGGGCCATTTGAGGCAGGTCGGAATCCTTCCCGGGTCTTCCCAGCCCCGGGCTGCACACCCCTGCAGGGCCTTCCCCATCCTCCTCCCGGACAGGTGCCAGGCGTCTCTGCCCCGCGCCCAGAAGTGAAAGCGTTGGCTGTCCGTCCATCCTACGCCATGGGTTCCATCACTGGGGTAACGGCAGCGGTGGGCGGTCCAGCCGGTGGCCATGCACGGGGTGGGGTGGGGTGGGGAAGCACGGTTGCCCCTGGGAGTGGAAGCAGCCCTGTGACCAAGCCGGGCAGTCACTGGACAGGCAGCGTCCCTGGGGCTGATGGGTCTGTCGAGATCTGATGACAAGGACAACCCAGGCAAAGTCCCAGACCCCGAACACATCAGCGACCCCTCCTGCGCACCCCCTTTTCTTTACAACTGTCTCCTCTCCCCCAGGCAGCGCCTGCTATGGCATCTCCCTTCACTCTTCCGGGACCCCCAAGGAGGTGGGGGGCTCAAGAAAACACTGTGGAGTGGGTAAGTGTCACCACCACGCCCCTGCTGTCAGGACCACAAGTCCTCGGATGCAGGAAACCTCGGTCCCTTGAGCGCCCTGGCATCCCCTCCCAAGACTCTGCTTCTGCCTGGGTCAGAGGTCAGCCAGGCAGTGGGGAAGGGGTGGGAGCTCCAGGGTGGGCTCTGGGAGGCAGAGCTGGTGTGGGGGCTGCAGGTCACCGAGCAGACACTATCAGTTCCTGGGCCAAGTGACTCAGACTGGGCTTGGGCGGCAGTGGCCTCCTGCTGTGGGCTGCTGAGCCCGGGCCCCGTTCCTGCCCAGCGCCGCAGAGGAGGCCTGGGCACCCAGATGGACCATGGTTTGCAGAGGCAGGTCAATGCTTGGTACTCGGCTTCTCTATCTTGGCCACACAAGCCCCTGGCATGAAGTAGGTGACCGAGCCTGGGGCCCCCAGACCAAGTGAGGGGTCCCAGACCGACGGGGGGTGGTGTCAGAACTTTGAGGCCCCCCAGACCAGCTCAGGGGTGAGAACACTGGGGACTCACACAAGGTCTTCTCAGAAACCTCTCCGGGTGTTTTAATTGGCAGCTAGGACTGAGAATCCGGCTTCTAGCAAAGGCGGCCCAGGCCCAACAGGCAGAGGTGACAGGGAAAGTTGGTGCCGGTGCCCTGGGGAGTGAGGGGAGGACAGGAGATGGGGGTGTGGCCACCTGAGTGGGAAAGAGACTCAAGCACCCAAGACAGCACCCAGCTGCAGGTAAGCAAGCAGAAGCTTGCAGAGGTGCTCGGGCCCCTTCCAGGTTCTGGTAACTGCCAGAGAGGAGCACGGGAGGGGCGGGTGAGGTCAGCTGTGCCAGGGGTGGCGGAGCGGAGGCAGGGCCTGGCTTCACAGGTGCCGCAGCACCCTCTCAAGGATAGAGGGTCCTGGTGCAGCAGGGGTGGGGCAGCCGTGCTCCTGACCCCAAACCTCAGAACCTGGACGAGTTCGCAGAGAAAGTAGAACTGGGTCACTTGTCCAGCTTGTTCCTGAGAATCTGGAGGGCACCTCGTGTCCAAGAACCTGCTCTTGGTGACTTTTCTGGGTCAGGGAGTGGCGCTGTGAGGGGGCGCATTGATCTGAAATCTTATCAACGGGTGGAAGTGGCCTGACGTCAAACCGTTGTCTGTTCTACCCGTTCCGTGCCCTGGCACCAAATTCCCTCCTACACCAAGAGGGACTCCTGACTTAATGTCACCTTGGCTGTGCTAAGCTGCCTGGAGAGTGGGTGGGACGCAGGTTCTGGGTGTGTCTGAGGGCGGGTCCCATAGAGATGAGCCTGGGAACGGGGGGCCCAGCTAAGCCAGTCTCCTTCCCCTGTGAGGGGGCCGTCCTCCCATCCACTGAGGGTCCACGTAGAAAGAAAGTTGGAGGAGTTCCCGTCCGGGCTCAGCGGTAATGAACCAGACTAGTGTCCTTGAGGATGCGGGTTCCATCCCTGGCCTCGCTCAGTGGCTTAAGGATCTGTCGTTGCCATGAGCTGTGGTCTAGGTCGCAGAAGCAGCTCAGATCCTGCGTGGCTGTGGCTGTGGTGTAGACCGGCAGCTGTAGCTCCGGTTCAGCCCCTAGCCTGGGAACTTCCATATGCCACGGGTTCGGTCCTAAAAAGACACACACAAAAAACGAAGATGGAGGAAGGCGAATTGTCTGCTTCAGGCTGAGCCCCTGCCTTCTGCCCTCAGCCGCGGGCCTCGTGGTCGGAGCCTTCACGCTTGGGTCGGGATTGACACCTCCATCCTCAGCTGTCAGGTTTGGACTGAACTGTCCCCTCCCCAGCTCCCCTGGGCCGCCTCCACCTCCACCGGTCTGAGCACCTCCTCCACCTGCCCTCCTGTTGCATCTGCGCGTTCACACCGGTCCTGTTGCTCTGGAGACTCTAATAGCGAGCCGCTGGGGTTTTGTCATCACGAGCAGACGGTTCTCGTGGTTCTGGCGGGCAGGGGGGTAAAGCGGGTCCCCTCTCGTCAGTCATACACTCCCTGGAGTGTTCCAGCCCATCGGCACCACGGAAGCCCCCCTCCAAGCCTCGTCGGGAAGCCCACCTGGTCCCCGGCCCTGGGGCAGAGGATGGGAGGTTCGTACTAAACCCGCCACACGCCCTGCCCTCATGGAGCTTCCCGTTCAAGGTAAGTGTTGGTGAATTTCATTGTATCCTTTGGGGTCCTGCAGAGGGACCCTTGGCCTTTGCCACAAGGAGTTACAAGACGCACCTTAGCGAGAGACACATTGTCACATTGCCAAGAGTGTGTGGTAAGACCTTATTCATCATGGATCCTTATTCTGGAAGCTTCCTGGAAGAAGAGGCCTTTGATGTGGACCTTAAAAGAAGGTCTTAAAGGAAGACCTTAGAAGGGAGAGACAGTAGAATTGAAAAGATCCCGAGGCAACACCCAGTGAAGAGAATGTGGTATTCAGCCTGTGGCATTTGAAACATCTGTTTTGACCAGAAGTAGCGTAATTCATCTCGAGTTAAGTCTTTGAGGGATTTGGGAATTTTTGCTTTCGTTTTGTTCTGACCAAAGTGGTTGCACCCCAACCCGTTCCCGTAGCTGTATCAGCTCAGTTCTGTGCAGCCAGCTGTCGGTTTTGTGTGTGACTCACAGGCCAGACCCCGAGCCTCTAGCAGATGCTTGAAACCCACACAAAACACCCCTGCGAGCCAGTTAACAAATCTGAATTTAAAGAACCACCGGCTCCGCGGTTTCCCTTGAGCGTCTATTAGAAACAAACCCGTCCCACTTTGATGCTTAAGCCCTCGGTGTCGGAGGCGCGTGCAACCACGCCATCTCGAAACAAATCAGTTCTCCTTCCTCAAAAACGGACCCCACAGCATACCAAAAACCCCAGAACATTCCTCTATCAGCTCATGTTTTTTGCTGTTTAGGTGAACTTAAACCGTGAATGATTCACTAAGCCACACGTCAAACTAAACACCCAACCAAACTGAACAAAGAAACCTCAGAGAAACAGACACGGCTAAGAACATCGCATCTGATGCAAACCTCTGTATTGTTTGTTTGTTTGTTTTTTTGTTTTTTGTTTTTTTTCTTTTGGCTTTTTAGGGCCACACATGTGGCATAGGAGGTTCCCAGGCTAGGGGTCAGATCAGAGCTGCACCTACCGGCCTACACCACAGCCACAGCCACGGAGGGGATCCAAGCCACATCTGTGACCTACACCACAGCTCATGGCAACTCCAGATCCGTAACCCACTGAGCGAGGCCGGGGTTTGAACCTGAATCCTCATAGATGCTAGACAGGCTCATTACGGCTGAGCCACAACAGGAGCTCCCAAATCTCTAACCCTTATAACTCATTTTTGGAGATCATTTTTTCTGCGATGCCAGCCTGGTGACCATTTGAAGGAGGTCTCTGCAGATGGCCCCTCCGTGAAAAGGCGATTCTAGACTGGGTGGGGCAGGTGACCCTAATCTCCGAGGTCCTCCAGACTACTCGGTTACCGTGACGTTGTTTCTGTGCCTCCTGCAGAGTCAGGTGTAAGGAACAAGGCACCAAGACGCAGGCCCACAGCATCGAGAAGCCGGTCCCCCAGGTTCCCCCCCAGCCCTCCCCGCCGACCCTGCCCCAGGGGGGCCGCGGTGCAGGTGGAGCCTGAAGCCCACCCAGGCCCTCCTTCCACCCAAGACCCGAGTGAGGGACTCCCTCTCCCAGGCCCCCGGGGTCCCTTCCTGTTCCCCAGGGCGATCGGTAAAGAGAAATGTGTTGCCGCCTTCTTGCCTTGTGGCCCCAAAAGCTCCTTTCGGCAGCAGCTCAGCAGGGCTAAGCCTCCAAGTTCCATCTCTACCGCCCGCCAGACCCCGACCGCCCCCTGCAGCTTCCTCTCCTTCCCTGTGCCAGTTCTCACCGTCCGTGACCTGCTTGCAGGGGTCTCTGTAAACCATTCTGTGCATATAAAATGCGGAGAACGATGCAGCATCTGTGTCGCTCCCCGCCGGCCTCGGAAACCCACTGAGCCACCCCAGCCACCCCTTGCGGGCCACTCGTGTCTCCAATCCGGCTCCTCCTCCAGCGGAACCTCGCCCTGAACGTGGATTCTGCTGTTGCCACAGGTACTTCTTCAAGGTCAGAAAAAAAAAAATGTTTTTAAGGAAAGAAAACTGATACTCCACAAACGGGAGGTGGTGTCCAGCCACCTGGGCCCAGGGGACAGTAAGAATTCAAAACTCATGGTGACCCTTGCGGGTTCCCCGTGTTTCAGTGGGTGACGTGAAGGAAGAAACACAAAACCACCCTCTGCCGTCACAGTCGGTTCAGGAAAGGGATTTAACACAACCTATAAAAAGAACACATTTGCCTTTGAAAAAACGGAACGTGGTTCATCCACAATGTCATGGTCTTTCCACCCAGAGCCTGGAGCACTGCGTCTCCGAGCAGCCTGGCGTCTTGGAATCTCTAATGGAGAAACTCAGGTGTCCGTGACCTGCGTCCCGAGGAGGGAGGGGACTTTCTGGGATGACCCCCCCCATCCCGGCGGGCCCACCCTCCCCGTCTCCGCAGCCGCTGCCTTTCTTCTCTGTTTCCCCCACACCCCAGGACCCCTCCCTGTGGCCAGACCCTGAGGGGGCGTTGTGTGAGGCCCCAGGGAACCGAACGACCCGCTGAGAATGTCATCAGGTAGAGTGACTTCATCGATGCTGAAGCCACCCGCCCAGGGTGGCCTGGCCAGGCTCCCACTGCCCGGGGATAGGGCTGTCCCTCCCCATCCACCTGCTGGAAGGAGGGGGCGCTATTTTGCAATAGCCCCCAGGTAAGCAGGCTCTGCCCCTCCCACCCCGCGCTGGGAACCCGTGACTGGCCTGGAGAGGCTTTCAAACCACACAGCAACGCCACAAAGACCCTCTGCTTGACACGGGGGGTGGGGGGTGCTGGCAGGTCCTCGGCTCCCGTCCCCATCTTCCCTGAGCTCCACAGCTCCTCCAAGGGGAGCACGCAGCCTGGGGGCTGCCGCAGAGCCCCCACTCACAGGGGCCCTGGGGGGCTGCAGCCGGAGAGGGTCTGGGCAGTGGTGGTGGGTGCCGTCCCCGTCCCTGAGCTGTGCCCTCCTAAGATCTGACTGGGGAACAGCCCCACCCCCGGGGTGAGCCCCTCCCCTTCACCCATCACAGCACCTCTGGTCCTTCTGCTTCCCGACTGTCCTGCCTGCAGGTGAGACGGGGCTGGTCCCCCGTGCCCCCGCCTCTGCTGTGGAGGCTCCCACCCCTCAAATGCAGGATGGGCACACGCACACTCCACGCACCCCCACACTTTTTTCTTTCACATCTGTCTCCATGCAGAAGATGATAACTTTGTGCAGGGGGTGCCCAGTCCTGACCGGAAGCTCAGGCAGACCCTGGAGCCTCCTCTGTCCCCCTCCCCCCTCCCCCCTCCCCGTCCATAGGCAGCCGATACCGGGGCCGAGGGCAGGGCAGCACGTCCCACATCCAAGCACAGTCTTTACCACCTCAGAGCTCACATCCCTTTTATTCTGGACACCCCCCCCCCACCCTGCGGCTTCGGGGTGCCTCACAACAGCCCTGTGAGGTAGGGAGCACCCCAGCCCAGGAGCACACGCGGTCGCGCTGGGCAGAGAGCAGAACCCGGCCCAGGAGAGGCCAGGCCTCCCCACCGCCCAGACTGTCCCTCTGCGTCCCCTCGAGGACGCGGGGCCAACGAGGGGCAGAGGGGCCTCACTTCTGGGCGAGGACACGCAGGAACTCCTCGTAGTTGACCCGCCCGTCCTGGTCCACGTCGGCCTCGCGGATCATCATGTCCAGCTCCTCCGGGGACAGCGTCTCCCCCAGCTTGGCCATGGTCTGTCTGAGCTCGTCCACGCTGATGTGGCCGTCGCCGTCCAGGTCGAAGGCGCGGAAGGTCTCCCGCAGGCCGCCCTGGCTGCCGTGGGCCTGCATCACCGTGACCATGGCGGCCAGGAACTCCTCGAAGCTGATGCTGCCGTCCCCGTCCTTGTCCACTCTGGCGATGAGCTCCTTGAGCTCGGCCTCTGACGGGTTATGGCCCAGGGACCGCATCACGGCGCCCAGCTCCTGCACGTTGATGGTGCCATCCTTGTTCTTGTCGATTCTGTCGAAGGCCTCCTTGAACTTGGCCACCTGCTCTTTGGACAGCTGCTCGGCCATGTCGCCTGCACCTGCCACGGAGCTTCTGAGCTCGCTGCCAACCAAGCCTCCCGAGGGCGCACGTCGGAGCTGGGACCAGCGCGGAACCGGGGCTGCGTCTGGCTGAGGACAGAGCTCCAGCGACAGTCCCGCTGCAGATGGGCTCCCCTCCTTTTCTGCAGATCCGAGGGAAGGGAGGAGGAAGACTCCCCACCCACCACCCCCCGACGTCCTGGGGCAAAAGCCTCCTCCCAGGGAGGGACACACCAGCCACAGACAAGAAATGCAGGAACCGGAGTGGCGGGCCCGCCCAGGAGAGCCCCGGGAGCCAGCCAGGGCTGGCCTCAACCGCCCGACAGTAGACACGGTGCCCTGGGGGCTTTGGCCTGTGACTCTCCCAGAGACCAGGGCCAAGTGGGGCAACAGAGCTCATCCCCAATTTCAGAGACGGGAAGAGGAGGGGACCCGAGGGGACCCTCCCCTCCCTCATCCGACACGGCCAGGCTGGGAGAGACGGGAGGGCTGGGTGCTCTTGTCCTGCGGTGGGGGGCAGATGGTGGCCGCCTTGAGTGGGATCCTGCCAGGATGCACGGTGGGCATCATCACTGTCCAGTCCAGGGTAGCCAGCAGGTCAGATGGGGACACAGCTGCCTGCCTTGACCCCAAGAAACTGGGGACCTGGCACACAGGCCGCTGAGACCTGTTTATTAACCAAACGTTTGAAGTGTGATTTCAGAGACGAGGGAAAGGCTTCCTGTCCCCTCCTCTTGCCTGGGCCCCTCTGATGCCATCCTGCCGCCGAGTCCAGGGTTCTCCAGAGAGACCCCCCGTCCCGCCTGAGAGCTTTGGTGAGACCGGAGAGCCCTGGGCCCGAGAGGCAGCCCCCGAAGAGCCGGCAGTGGGAGGGCGTGGAAAGGCCGAAACCTCGAACGAGGCCTGGCTGGTGGCTTTCCTAGGTCAGCCCTCAGCACAGAAAGAAGCCTGGCTGGGAAACTCCCGGCCACACGCTCGTCAGTCTCATCTCTGCACGCGGCTCTGAGTAGCAGACTTTAGCCCGAGAGCATAGGCCTTGGGGACCGTCCCTGAGTCCTTCACAGTGAGACCCAGGGCTGTGAAGGGCATTGCCTCGGAGTCCCCACAGTGACTTTCTCAAGCAACACCCCCCTCCATCCCTATTCATTCTCTGACCACCCCCGACCTCTGCCCACGTGGAAGGAACAAACTTCTCTCCTCCCCCGCGGTTCAGCCCATCAAACAGACCAAGGATTCTGTCCTTGCCTGGAGGACACCCAGGTGGCTCAGCTGTAGAGAGGGACGCGATGGGACGCCTTTGGCTGGCTGACTCCTCACGTAAACTCAGCTTGAAGACGGAGTGCTACCTCATCTCAGAGCTGGAAGAGCACAGAGACCTCAATACATAATGAGCAATCAATTTCCCAATGAAACTGACAACCAGTGTCGGGAGGAGGAGTGGGTCCCGGGGAGACCAGCCCAGGGAGCAACTGCCTCGTAAGCACGGGCCACGGGGCGGGTGGAGCTCCTAATTACCGGGACCAGCCCAGGCCCTTCACTTGCCCTTGAAGATGCGTCTGTTTCACACTCCCTTTTCTTTTGGTCTTATTAGTGGGATTTGTGATTAAAAATCCAAGGCAATTGGAGTTCCCGTCGTGGCGCAGTGGTTGACGAATCTGACTAGGAACCATGAGGTTGCGGGTTCGGTCCCTGCCCTTGCTCAGTGGGTTGAGGATCCGGCGTTGCCGTGAGCTGTGGTGTAGGTTGCAGACGCCGCTCGGATCCTGCATTGCTATGGCTCTAGCGTAGGCCGGGGGCTACAGCTCTGATTCGACCCCTAGCCTGGGAACCTCCATATGCCGCAGGAGTGGCCCAAAGAAATAGCAAAAAGACAAAAAAAAAAAAAAAAATCCAAGGCAATTGATATTCTGTTATTACTTGCCCTTGGTATTAAATGCTGCGTTGGAAACAGCTTTTCAGATGCTGTTGGGAGACTTGAACTCTGGCTTCTAACTGTCGCTGATTTGGAAACTTGGGCATCTGTATCTTCCTCTGCAGGTAGGATGAAAGGTCTCTGTATCTGATCAGGGCTCCTAACGTCACAGTTCAAAGCATCTTTGATCAGTGGAAAGTGTTGTTGTTCCATGATGCACCTCACGTTTGCCGTTGGTGTAAACCACCGCTCAGAAGGGGACCGTACACTCAGTTTTGCCACTGTTCCTTCCTTGACCGAACCGATGAATCACACTGCCTGCCTGCAGGATTTAGTCCACAAACAGCCCCGGACTCTGAGTGGGGGCTTCTGTCTGGAAAGAGCGTCCAGCTCAGCACCAGGGGACAGGAGTGACGCTGCATCCTCTCCACTTAGAGGTGGGGTCACTCGGGAGGTGAAGCTCGGTGCCCGAGACCAGCCAGTGATGGCGGGGGTGGGGAGCCTGTCTGCCCCCCACCCCACCCCCTTGCACACGCCTCTGTCCTCACAGCCTGTTTCGGACGCTGCTTCCCCTCTAAGCCCAGCTCCCTTTCAGTACATGGATCTGCACGGAAATCCTTCATTGCTCCTCCTGCCCAGCCTCAGCCTAGGTGGGCAATGGGTCAGCAGCTCATAGGGGACAGGGGGACCCGGGCTGGGAAGACGGGTAACTTGGCGTTCCTGGCACAACCTGGTTATGCTTGCACATTCCCTGCGTTCTGGGCACAGCAGCGGGTGCAAGGCCTGGCCTGGCGCTTAGAATCAGTGGAGAGAACCAGAGACGTCCCATGGTCAGGCGGCACCTCCTGGGAAGCTGCCACCGGTAAGGGGACAAGGTGGCCAGGGAAAGGGCACAGGAGGGAGGGAGGAGCCCGGGGCTGGGGGCTGTCACCCTGGGCACAGGAGGGAGGAAGAGAAGAGTACCCAGCAGCCCCAGTGGAGGCCATGGCCCCTCCACAGCAGGGAGAGGGTAGCAGGGGCCGGGGGCCCAGGGTCTGCAGAGGAGGGAGAACCTGGAACCGCAGGAAGGGAGAGGCCGGGTTCAGCAGAAAGGAGAGGGCGGCACACGTACCAGGGAGCTGGGTCCCCTCAGCTTTCCCGCCAGGGCCTCCTTCCCACTTCTGCCCCCCCCCAATCTCCCAGGGACCCCCAACTCTGCCCAGCAAGAAGGAAGGGGGGTCCCCTTCCAGGAGGAGGCTGAGCCCCTGTGGCTGTTACAGAGAGGGTGGGCCCCTGGGGGTGCTCGATCTGACAGACGATGGCCTCCAGGGTGGGTGGGTGTGAGGTCTGGCCCAGCGCCCTGCCCCGCCCCCAGGAGCCTGACCTGGGACCAGCCCCCACCCCCGCTGCTGCTGTTTTGCTTTTGTGCGAAGCCCTGAGGAACCTGCAGGACAGGCTGAGGCTCCTCTGGCTCCCGACTTGCAGGAACTTGTCCCTTCCCCCACCGAGCCAGTCTCTACTGATGGCCCTGCCTCGAACCTGCCCCGCCACCCACACGTGTGGCAGCAGAAATGTGGAGCCGGCTGGGCCCCCACCTGAACGCAGCTCTCCCCACGGAGGCCAGACAGTGGGTCTCAACCACTGGCTTTGCAGCCAGGCAGCTGTGGGGCAGTGCCGGCTCCTACTAGCCTGGGGCGGTGGCTGCGCCTCCCTGGCTCCAGCGGCCTTCCTTTGAAGGAGCCAGCACAGCCCCTGCTTTACAGGGTGTCAAGGTCACCGTGAGCAGCAGAGAAGTGGTAACTTAGGGCCAGGCATACAGTAAGTGCTCAATACCAGGATCTGTCACTGTCGCTCAGGCCCCATCTCCTGCGGGCGGTTCTCGGCTCAGAACCATGTCAGACCCTCTTCCTCCAGGGCCTCTTCTTCCAAGTCAGAGGAGCAGCCTCCTCGAAGCCGACGGGTGGCTGCTCCCAGTTCTCAGAAAGCCTTCATCCGAGGTAACCGCCGGGCTCACGGACACCGGAGGCGGCGTCTGTCCCGCTTTGTTCCCAGCAGCCTCCAGGGAGCATGTGCTCCTGGTTGTGGAGCAGATTTGAAAGATAACCTCATCCTACCAGAAACGATCAGAAGCTGGGGGTCGCCTTTCCCTCTGGGTCCCTGTCCTAGCAGAGGTGTGATTCCAGGGCTGCCAGGGGGCAACCATCCCATCGCACGTCTGTCTGGTGGCTCTGCGCTCACAGCTGGTTGCTGGGCGGGCTGCTCTGTTCTCCGGGCCTACGGTGGGCCTGGGCTTGTCTGCAGGTTGGCAGGCACAAGCCTTGCTCCTCTTTTAGGGAACGTGGCAGGACTCGCATCACTCCCTATCCATGGTCCTCACTCGTGCCCAGCCCAGTGACAATGGACGTGTGACCCTACAGTTTCTGCAAGAACGGCTTTCATCAGGTGTTGCCCAGATAGCGAAACATGTCCGTGTGATGCCAGGCATCTTCACTTGAACCGCCCCGGGCGGGAATCTAAGGGGCATTATCACACCTTTTACTGTAGAACTGGCTCGACTGAAACCTCAGTGGTCAGAGGCAACATGTGACTGCCAGCCTTGTTACAATGTACCGCTGCCCACAGGGACTCAGGTGTGCTGACCATGTGCCACCCAGCCCTCATTGGCTGTGTGTTCCCACCTCCTGCCCTCTCTCTGCTGTTACTAATGTCGCTTAAGGAAGAGCCCAAAGTTGCCCAGAGCGTGGTGGGCCCAACAAAACAGAGGGCGGGGACCCCCAGGCCTTGGGGCCCTGGCCTTCCCATGCTTCAACTTGGGGCCACTGGCACAGCAGAGCAGGAGCACAGGCTTAACCCAGGCCAGGTCCTACAACTGCGGCCTGGGCAGGGCCACGCTGCTGCCCATCACCTGAGGGAGGGCGAAGGTCAACCAGGGCCATCCTCGCTGCCGCCCCGAGTAGGCTGGGGTTGGTTTTGCCACCTTGTGCCATGGTGATGCTCTGAGGCGTCAAGGACATTGAGAAACAGCCGGTTTAACAGCAGAGTCAAGACCAAGCCTGTCATGTCTGGTTCCAGGCCTATGCTGTGCGCATGGCCAGGACGCCTGGGCATCGGCTCACAGGAGCTCGGCCAGCGTCGCTGTGTCCCAACCCCCGCCCCCACTGCCTGGCTGTGTCCCGAGCCACTGCCCCTCCGCTGGCCGAGGCACCGTGCCAGCAGAGTGTCAAGGCCCAGCCCCTCCTATGGTCGCCGCACGGTCTGCCGTGAAACGATGGGCTGGAGGGGGCGCACGCTTTCCTGCTAAGATCCCCTCATCTCCCGTGCACGAGGCTTCATGTCCACTCAGCAGCCCTCTCCTTCCGGCCCTGTAGCCGGTGCAGGGCCGGTCAGCACAGTTCCCCCTGTTTCAGAGACGGAGAAATCAAGAAGACAGCCGGCTCCTTAGAAGGGAAACCGGATGCAAACGGTGTGACCGGTGACTCGGCCTGGCCACCGACGTGTGCCCGTGGCGGATGTCGGCCTCTGGTCCCCACCAGACGTCTTGGGGTCCCCGAGCCCCCCACGCTGCCTGTGACCCGGCGTCGGAGCACCGCCACCCTGGGCGGCTTGAGCACCTTGCTTCCAAAGACGCCCGTGAGCCACAAACCCCTTCTCAGGTCTCTTCGTGGGTGGCTGTTTAATTACGAAAACCACGTACGCATTTGTAAGTTTTGCCCATCTGTGATTTCCCTGCCGCTCTGGTCCCCGTCCCACCAACCCCCACATCCTGGGTCGCCCCCTCACTGGAGCCGCAGCCTCTCTCCCCCGAGATGGGATCGGCTCCTTAACTCCGCTCGAGCGTCCGCTGGCGCTGAGAATTTCACGTCTCATTGACGTGACTGGTATCAGTAAGTTTCCTCCTCCCGAATCCTCAGGCCCTGGGAGCCCTTTAGGGTCCCCGTAGCAGGGGGGTCTCTCCGCCCCACAACCCTGTCTCCCCAACCGCGCGTCTCAGATCCAGCCCCTGTTGCTCGTGCTGCCCCCTCCCTGGGCAGGTGGCTCCTCCTGCTCTGCAACCGCATGTTCCCGGCCTGCTCGCTGCCACGGAGCCCGGGCCTGACGTCCCGCAGCCCTGGGTATTCCTGCCACTCTTGGGGCTGGTGTCGCTGTAAACCTGCCTCTGCGTTGGGTCACGGCCTTCACCGCGGCTCTACCCTCAGCCATCCGTCCATCCTGGCCAGTCAACACCCCGCTGCCCCAGCCGGTGGAGCCCCGCCGATGCCTCTGCTCTGCTTACCTCCCTGAGAGGGTGAGAGTATTCACACCTGAGCTCCCGCGTGCCAGGTGCTGTGCCAAGGGCTCCGAGGGCTGACCCCATCTTTGTCCTGTTTATTCCTGTCACAGATGAAGCACCGGAGGCCCAGAGAAGTCACAAAACAGGTTCGTGGAAGAGCCGGGAATTCAGGTCCGGGTGGCGTTACCGTGGAGCCCAACCTTTGCGCACTGCATACAGCGCCTCTCTGAGGCGGTCACCGGCCTTACACGCCAGCCACGGACCCCGGCCAGGGCCCAGCTCGCACACCCTGGGAGACCCGGTGAGGTCAGAGGTGGCGGCCACGCCATCAGCACCTCACCGGCACACCTGTGACAAAGCAGGGCCATCGCTCTGTTCAGGGACCTGGCTGTGACCTGAAGCGATGGTGACACCACGGGATGTGCCTGAAGAGGCCGTGTTTCCACCTCCGGGCTCTGCCTCCCCCAGGTCCCCAGTCAGCCGCACTCTCACCTGCTCACAGTCGGTTTTACGTCTCAAATTGGCCGCCTCGGCTGATGGACGGTCCGCAGGCAGCTCTCGGGACATGTCCATGAAATCCTTGGAAAGAGCTCCCGAGGACGCCATCGTCTTACTGCATCCTTTCACCTGCACCTGCGTCCTCTGCATGGGTGAAGTCCACCATCCTAACTTCTGGAACGTTCTCTGCCCAGCTGCCCTCTGATGCTCGCTGGACTTCCTCTCTGTCTTCATAACCTCGTCTCTGGCTTCACAGATTTCTTTGAGCGTTGGGCGTCTCCCCTGCTTTTAGTCCCATTTCCTCACTTGTGTTTGTAACGGCTGTGCTTGTCACTAAACGTGTGGGAACAATGGGGGGTTTGGTGGGTTTTTGTTTTTTCTTTTGTCTTTTTTAAAGCTCCCTAGGCTTTAACGCTCCTCAAAGAGTTTTCTTCCCACTTTCACAGCGTTTCTGACCACTTTCTGTGACCACTTTCTGGCGTCTTGAAACAGTGGGGCTTTTCCTCCTCTATCCTCCCTTTTCTTACGGGTTTTACCTCTTTCTGTTCTGGGGGAGCCACCCCTCATCCGCCCCGGTTCCTGGCTTGACTCTCCTGCTCAACTCCACCACGGGCAGGATCAGAAAGGGAAGGCGTTTGCTCTTATGTGATAAGCTCTTCTTGGCGGCTGGGAGATCCTGTCTGGCCCATTTCCCTCGTGACTTTTTTTTTTTTGGCCTAAAATGGGCTGCACCCACGGCATATGGAGGTTCCTAGGCTAGGGGTCAAATCAGAGCTATAGCTGCTGGCTTACGCCACAGTCACAGCAACATGAGATCCAAGCCACATCTACAACCTGCACCACAGCTCACAGCAGTGCCAGATACTTAAC
Organism: Sus scrofa; assembly: GCF_054392235.1. NCBI lineage: Eukaryota > Metazoa > Chordata > Mammalia > Artiodactyla > Suidae > Sus > Sus scrofa. The sequence goes on along the minus strand of NC_139392.1, from coordinate 92,102,470 downwards.
CCACTGAGCAAGGCCAGGGATCGAACCTGTGTCCTCATGGATACTAGTCGGGTTTGTTAACCACTGAACCACAATGGGAACTCCCTTGATTTTTTTTATTAAATAATGTATTTTTGTTCTTAATTTTTTTGATCTGTCGATTTCTGCTGAACAGCAAAGTGACCCAGTTATACATTTATATGCATTCTTTTCGCCACATTATCCTCCATCATGTTCCATCACAAGTGACTAGATAGAGCTCCCTGTGCTATGCAGCAGGATCTCATTGCTCATCCACTCCAAATGCAATAGTTTGCATCTACTAACCCCAGACTCCCAGTCCCTCCCCCGCCCTCTTGGCAACCACAAGTCTGTTCTCCAAGTCCATGAGTTTGTTTCTGTTCTGTAGATAGGTTCATTTGTGCCATATATTAGATTCCAGATACAAGTGATATCATAGGGTATTTGTCTTCCTCTTTCTGACTTACTTCACTTAGTATGACAGTCTCTAGTTCCATCCATGTTGCTGCAAATGGCATTATTTCATTCTTTTTTATGGCTGAGTACTATTCCATTGTGTATATATACATCTTCTGAATCCATTCGTCTGTCGATGGACATTTAGGTCATTTCCATGTCTTGGAATAGAGTTGCAGTGAACATAGGGGTGCGTGTTTCATTTTCAGTGAAAAGTTTTGTCTGGATATATGCCCAGGCGTGGGATTGCTGAATCTCATGATAGTTCTATTTTTAGTTTTCTGGGGCACCTCCATACTGTTCTCCATAGCGGTTGTCCCAGTTTACATTCCCGCCAACAGCGTAGGAGGGTTCCCTTTTCTCCACACCCCCTCGAGCATTTGTTATTTGTTGACTTGTTGATGACGGCCATGCTGACCGGCGTAAGTGGTACCTTGCAGTAGTTTTGATTTGCAGTTCTCTAATAATTAGTAATGTTGAGCATTTTTTCATGTGCCTGTTGGCCATCCGTAGGTCATCTTTGGAGAAATGACTATTTAGGTCTTCTGCCCATTTTTCAATAGGGTTGTTTGTTTTTTCACTGTTTAGTTGTATGAGTTGCTTGTATATTTTGGAGATTAAGCCCTTGTCAGTTGCATCATTTGAAACTATTTTCTCCCATTCTTTAGGTTGTCTTTTTTTTTTTTTTTTTTTTTTTTTTGCCTCCTAAATTGGTGACCTTGTGAATTTTGCTTTACTGCAGTTTGTTGAAAATGGCATGGTGTATGCTGATCCTTCTGGTAAACAGGAGGTCGGCTGGCACCAAACAGAAACGCCTCTGCTCACACTCCGCTAGACCACAGGCCGGGCAGAGGAAGCTGCCGGCCGGCTGGTATCTGTGTCCTAAGAGAATCTCGTACCTCGGAGGGATCTGGCTTGGGACAGGGGAGGCTCCTCTCCGCCAGGATAAGCGCTTGCCACACGAAACTGAGGCTCTCAAACTCTCCCCGGAGAGCCCTGACCCAAATTTTAGCATCAGTTTTTTCCATTTCACTTTCTGGGACTGAAACACAAAGGAACCAGTGTCCAGAGGCAAGTGACAGAGGCCTTAAACTTGCTGCCATCTGTAATTTCTTCATTCGTAAACTTCGCTTCAAAGACCCAAAAGCCCCATTCCTCTTTTTAAATAGATTCCGGCCCTCTGCCCTGATGGCCAACAGCCAGCTTCTATTTCCCCTTGGACGAGGGCGACTCCTCCACCTTCTTGGTCCCGGTTGGGAGCGGGTGGGTTCATGTGCTCGTCCACACGCCTGGTCATCCAACTCTCCAGCTGCCGCTTCCCCTGGAGCTCCTTCCTTCCTGCACCTATTGCATCTTTGGCTTTGTCACTGCAATGCATAGTGCACCCAGCCAGGCGGTCCTGGAACTTCTCCAGCTCACTGGTGACCAGGGCCTGGGCTTGAGCCAGAGGTGCATGGCAGCGCTCAGTGCACTGATATACCTGCCGCATGGATGCCTGGCTGTCCTCACAGCAGCCAGCACGGCACCGGAACATGAGGCCCTGCATCTTCCGAATGTTCTCTCTCTCCAGATTCTTCACCGTGGCGTCCACTGCCTCCTGCACCCAGAGCTGCTGCAGCTCTGCCACGCCAGCACCCACATGGACTCTGCCGAAGGGGGCCCAACGCTTCGCGGGTCACTGCTGCCCATCTTTCCAGAGCCCATGCCAGCACCGCCTCCTTAGGTTGTCTTTTTGGGTTTGTTTAATGGTTTTCTTTGCTGTGCAAAAGCCTGTCAGTTTGATTAGGTCTCATTGGTTTATTTTTGGGTTTTATTGCTATTGTTTTGGGAGACTGACCTAAGAAAACATTTGCACGGTTGATGTCAGAGAATGTTTAGCCCATGTTCTCTTCTAAGTCTTGTGGCATCTTGTTTTATGTTTAAGTCTTAAGCCCTTTTGAGTGTATTTTTGTGCATGGTATGAGGGTGTGTTCCAGTTTCATTGATTTACATGAGGCTGCCCAGTTTTTCCAGCATCACTTGCTGAAAAGACTGTCTTTTTCCCATTTTATATTCTTATCTCCTTTGACAAAGATTAATTGACCATAAGTGTCTGGCTTTATTTCTGGGTTCTCTGTTCTGTTCCATTGGTCTGTATGTCAGTTTTGGTACCAATTCCCCACTGTCTTGATGACTGTGGCTTTGTAACATTGCCTGAAGTCTGGGAGATTATGCTTCCTGCTTGGTTTTTGTTCCTCAGCATTGCTTTGGCAATTCTGGGTCTTTATGGCTCCACATAAATTTTGGGGTTGTTTGTTCAACCAGAACTGTGAAAAATGTCATGGGTAATTTGATAGGGATTGCATTGAATCTGTAGATTGCTTTGGGTGGTATGGCCATTTTTACAATATTAATTTTTCCAACCCAGGAGCATGGAATATCTTTCCACTTCTTTGAATCCTCTTTAATTTCCTTGATTAGTGTTTTATAGTTCTCAGCATATATGTCTTTCACCTCCCTGGTCAGGCTTGTTCCTAGGTATTTAATTTTATGTGGTGTGAATTAAAATGTATTTTTCCTTTTCTAATATTTCATTGTTAGTATACAGAAATGCCACTGACTTCTGAATGTTAATGTTAATCTTATATCCTGCTACTTTGATGAATTTGTTGATCAGTTTAGTCGTTTTTGGGTTGAGTCCTTAGAGTTTTCTATATATAGTATCATGTCATCTGCATACAGAGACAGTTTTACCTCTTCTCTTCCGATTTGGATACCTTTTATTTCTTTTGTTTGATCGCTGTGGCCAGGACTTCCAGTACTATCTTGAATGAAAGTGGTGAGAGTGGGCATCCTTGTCTTGTTCCAGCTTTTAGTGGGAAGGCTTTCAGCTTTTCTCCGTTGAGTATTATATTTGCTATGGGTTTGTCGTAAATGGATTTTATTATGTTAAGGTATGTTCCTTCAGTACCCACTTTGGTAAGAGTTTTTATCATGAACAGATGCTGGATTTTGTCAAATGCTTTTTTTGCACCCAATTTCACTCTGTCCCTCATCCCTGGAGACCTGAGGGTTTTGTTTTTGTTTTTGTTTGTTTGTTTGTTTACTTTTTTGTGTGTGTGTTGGGGGGGAGTGAGTTTTGTTTAAGTTTTATTGACGTCTAATTAATTTACAAGGTTGTGATAATTTCTGCTAAACAACAAAGTGACCCAGTTGTACATACACACATACCCATTCTGATTCTTTTCCTGCACAGTCAATCACAGAATACTGGGTAGAGTTCTCTGGGCTCTACAGCAGGTCCCTGTTGACCCATCATTCCACAGACTTCAGTGTGCACCTGCCCATCCCAAACCCCCAGTCCACCCCTCCCACCCACCCCACCCCCCGGTCCCCTTTAGTAACCGTAAATTTTTCAAAGTCTGAGTATGTTTCTCTTCTGCAAGGAAGTTCACTTGTATCCTCCTTTTTTTTTTTAATTCCACATATAGGTGATATCATATGATGTTTGTCTTTCACTGTCAGTGTGATAGTTTCTAGGTCCATCCATGTTGCTGCAAATGGTATTCATTCTTTTTGATGGCTGAGTGATAATCCACTCTGTATGTACCATGTCTTTATCCACTCCTCTGTGGGTGGACATTTAGGTTGCGTCCATGTCTTAGCTATTGTAAATCGTGTCGTGATGATCATTGGGGTACATGTATCTTTTTGAATTATGGCTTTCTCTGGATAGATGCCCAGGAGTAGGATTGCTGGATCATAGGGTCGTTCTATTTTTAGTTTTTTTAGGAACCTCCCTGCTGTTCTCCATGGCGGCTGCTCCAATGTACATTCCCGCCAGCAGTGTACCAGGGTTCCCTTTTCTCTGCCCCCTCCCGGAGACCTGAGTTCTGCCTCAGCCCAGTCTCTACCGAGCCACGCGGCCTTGGTCAAAGCCTTCACCATCCATCCGCCAGGCGTGCCGGGGCTGAGCCAGACCTCGAGAGCCTTCTCTGAACGAGAAACTCTCCTGCCCTGAGGGACACGGAGGCCAGCGAGAAAGGCCCTCAGCAGCTGAAAGAGCCCTCAGGTCCATTCCCCAAGGTCAGCCCTTCCTGGGCAGAAGGAGGACTTGGCTTGGAGCAGGAGATCCTTCTCTGAGGCCCACTTTCGTCCCTTGCTAAGCAGTTGCACAGTCCCGGGTAACGGCTTCCGTGTGATGGGTTGCAGGGCCCAGAAGGTGAGGGGGTGGCCTGGGGGGTATTCCAGAATTGCATCAACAGTGGGAGCCACGTCTTAAACGCAGTCTTATTCACATGATAAATACTAGTTAATATTCGTCGAGCTCTTACCCTTCCAACTACTCTTCTGGCCCTTCCATGGATTAATTCACTGTGCCCTGGGCAAAACTGTGCCCATTTTTGCAGGTCAGGACCACGAGCCAGGAGCATTGCGACTCGCCCAACGCAAATGAAGCAGTTAGAAGCAGACTTCACAGGTTGGCAGTGGGAAACAGCAAGAGACCAGGCCATTCCCTTTCACCTGCCCCCTCAGCATCTCTGGAAGGACCCCTGCAGGGTCCAAGGATCTCAGGGAGCAAGTTCAAATCCACCCGATGAGCAGCCCCAAAGTGAGCTGGCACTGCTCTCTCCCGCATCACCACCGAGCCCATGCCCCGAACCTGCTTCCGCCACACTCCTGTGCTCACCCGCAGACACACGTGTTCACACATGATGCTTGAGACACACACACACACACACACACACCCTCCTGTATTAAACACAAAGATTTTTATCACTATCATAAACTTCAAAGGCTTGGAACTTGGAGCCAGTGCCTTTCTGGACTCTGGGTTCCAGACCCTGGGGGGGTGGAGAGCGGCTGGTTCTGCACGTAATTGCCACACCCCCATGGCGACAGGGCTTCAAGTACCAGACGGGCCTCCTGAGCCACTTTTCAGGCACGTCCTGGTATCAAATGCTGTGCAGTACGCAGTTCTGGTCCTCTGAGCAACACCAGTCCCTGTCGTAGTTTTGGTTTGTCATTTTTTTTTTTTTCAAAACATCAACTGCAAGTTGGAAAGGCAGGCAGATCCTATAGGAACACTTCCAGAACCAGCAGGGTTTCCTCCCAGCCCTGCCCTCGCTCCAAAGCCGGCCCAGGCCCCCTTCACCTGTCCGCGGCACAAGCCGGCCACTTGGGAAAGTCACCAAGCCCAGCATGAGTCACAAAATATCGCCCTTTTCCCAGGAAAGCAGGAAGCCCAAGAGAGACTTGAACTTTTAGGCGGCTTTAGTTGTGAGGCTTAGCGCTCATGTGCTTTGGGCTGAGGGCTTAATCCTGATTTAATCAAGGCAGCTCTCAGCAATTAAATACAGGCTGACTACGTCCCTGTGTCACCCTGGTGGGGGCACAACTGAGGCCCCCAAAGACACAGGCAGGTGAGCTCGGAGCTGGAAGGACCTGAAGGCCGACCACGTACACCAGCTCCGGGAGAAAGCAGTGGCCTGACGGTGGGACACGCGGGCCCAGGAAGATCCAGGAAACGCTCCACGGCTGCCACCACGCTGGGCGCACTCTTCATCCTGCGGGTGAGGCCTCGAATCACAAACATGAGCCATCCTGTGCTTTATGGCGAGAGGGAGGCCGGGCCCAGGGCCCCTGGCTCCAGGAGTGGCGTTCTCCTGTCCCAAGAATGACATCTCTGGTTACTTCTCAGATGTCAAATGATGCACAGCCCTGCTCTAGATCAGTGGCCACCCGGACAGGACAGGCCTGGAGGAACCTCGCTGATTCGACGAGACAGACCAAAAGCCATTCCCAGAGCTGGGTCAGGCCCCGGAACTGGAACGGCCATGTGCAGGGAGGCGGCAAGGACGGCCCAGCCCCTGTCCCCCCAGGAGCTTCCCCGCTAGCTGGCAAGACCCTCTTCTGGCAACAAGGGGGCTGAGAAAGGGTAGTTTTGCTTGTGGTCCATACAAGCTGGAAAGTAAAGCAGGAGGCCTGTGTCATGGCCCCTCCCGGCCTGGGAAGCAGGAGAGTAGCTGGTCAAGGGCACGGGCCCTGTACAGAGGCCACTGCCGTCCCCAGAGGACCTCGGACACAACTGTCAGTGTCTCATCACCGAACTCCACGTCTGGGTTGGCACTGCTGCTCCTTAGACTGTGACGGCAGCCCGCACAGCGCAGGCTGCATACCCGCTGCCCACTCGGGTGATGGGGTAGAAAGCCACAGGCAGAGCTTCACCTGCTGAAACCGCACAGCCCACAGGCAGGGCAGCCAGGCACTCACCTGGGACGTGCAGGCTGGCATCGGGGAGACTTTGAGGAGCTTTGGGAGCTTCCTGGGTGGTCCCAATCCTAAACCCCGCCCCCTCCCAGGGTCCTGGTCCCTCTGCCTGGCCCTTTAGATGCATGCCCGGCAGACGTTTGGCTTTGAGAAGTCCTGCCTTCCTGGACCTGCCCGCCCTCCTCACCCCCGCTGCCCTCTGCCCCTTCTCTGAGGAGCCATGCCAGCGTCCTGTGGTGAATCTGTGATAAAGATCGAGTCAGGTCCAGGTGCCAGGTGACCCGACGGAATGCGGGGAGCTGGGGGGGGGCATCCATCCTCCTGGTGCATGTAGAGGTGGGCTGGAGGGGCCAGAGGGGCTGCAGCTGCTCCAGGGGTCAACGCAGAGGTCACACGTCCCCACGGAGCCATTCGACAAACCTGTGAACAGCAAGGGAAGGTGACAGACCACACAGGGTAAAGTGGCACCTGGGCCAGGGCACTTGAGATCCTGCAGGGGTTTGAACCAGAGGGAAGGGCTCAAAGGGTCCAGTCCTCCAGCAGGTGGAGGCTATGCTGAGCCTCTTGTGCTCTAGTCATTCAGCAAATACATCTCCTGGGCACGAGACATGTCCTACGGCAGAGCTTGGCCGGGGAGGAATCAGAAGCAGACCTGCCTCTGGTGAAGCTCACACAGGAAGAAACTGAAAAGAAGTAAGTCAAAAAGCAAGATAAATGTAGGAATCAGAGTTATGAAGAAAATAAAAAAGAAGAGAGGAGGCAGAGGAGGGAGGTTAACTGGAAGCGAGTAGTCGGGGAAGGCCTGCGAGAAGGCGATATTTGACCCTCCAGTGAAGTGACGAGAAGGAGCTGCTTGAAGGCTGGGGATGGAGCGTCCAGGCAGACGGAGCAGCTTGTGCAGAGACCAAGGTGGAGATCAGGTTGGGAGTGTTCAAGGAGCAGAAAAGTGGGCCGGTGTGAGGAAATACTTAAAGAGGGCCAAGAGGGCTACCCTAGGGAGTTTGGATTTGACTGAAACTCAGGACATTACAGGTTTTAGGAAATGACATCACTGATAGAGAACACAAAAAGGGAGGCCCTGCTACAAGGCTCTGGTCCTGCCTGGAGATGATACCATCTGGCCCAGGGGGTGTGTCAGGGTAGAGCTGAAAGATGGGGGTGAGGTGAGAGAGAAAGGGATCAGATATGGCTCTGGGGTTTACTGGCTCAGGGCTTTGTTTTTCGTTTTAAGTTGTAGTTTTTACTGAGCTGTGGTTGATCCACAATGTTGTGTTGATTTCAGGTGTACAGCCAGTGATTCAGCTACGGCTGTACGTGCATCTGCTCTCTCTCGGATCCTCTTCCGTGAGAGGTTATCACAAGATGTTGAATGTCATTCCTTGCGCTGTAAGTAGGTCCCTGTCGGTCATCTATTTGGCGTCTAGTGCCTGATTCCCCCTAATTTGCCCCTCCCCCTCCCCTTCCCCCTTCCCTCCCCCCTTCCAGGTTAGGGGTCTCATCGGAGCTGTAGCTGCCGGCCTACACCACAGCCACGGCAATGCCAGATCCAAGCCGCATCTGTGACCTACACCACAGCTCACGGCAACACCGGATCCTTAACCCACTGAGCAAGGCCAGGGGTCAAACCGGTGTCCTCACGGATACCCGTCGAGTTTGTTACCACTGAGCCACAACGGGAACTCCTGTATCCTTTCTTTAGAGTCCACGCATAAGGGATCTCACGCTGTTTCGTCTCTCTCCGTCTGGCTTACCTCACTCAGGCGATCACCTCTAGGTCCACCCACGGGTGGGCTTTTTTAAGAGACGGGGAGGCCGAGGGGAAGCAGGCTCAGGGGAGGACCAGCAGCTCCACCTTGTCAGGTGGACTCTCGGGTACTTTCCAAGCGTCAGAGCAGGTGCGCAGCTGGCAGGGGCCCCATGGAGCTTGGCGGGAGGGCTCTGCGTCAGGAGGTGCGTCCCGACGGTTCTGCAGAGGAGAAAACAGCTGCTGCCAGGGCTGTAGGAATTGGAAGGTCTCGTTTCCGTCCAAGCAGTTGGGCTGCTGGTGGTCTGAGCTTCACGCCTTTGCTAATTCTCCCCACCTGCATCTCTAACAGGGAGACACAGGCTAATGGGAACGTGCCTGATACACGCTCGTCACAGAGCAACGGTGATGACTAGGAGGTTAACCCCTAAATATTACATCTAAGGGTACACTGGGCTCTGAATGGTTGTGTCCCCCCAAAATCCTCACCCCCAAATTGATGGGATCAGTCGGTGTGGCCTTTGGAAGACGATGCGCTCATAAGGGCGGATCCTTCAGGAAGGTGATTAGTGACCCCACAAGGGGGACTCCAGAGAGACCCTGAGCCCTTTCCATCAGGTGACAGAGGGCACGAGAAGTCTGCCCCCCGAAGAGAACCTTCGCCCCGCAGGCGGCACCCCGACCTCAGACCGCCCGCCTCCAGGATTGGACTCGTAAGTTTCTGCTGTTAACAAGCACCACCCCCCCCCCGCCCCGGGTGCCCAGAGCCACCTGAACCATGAAGCCAGAGGTTAGCCTTGTGTGGGGGGGAGAGGAAGTCGAGGAGTAAGTGTTAGGGCTGGTGAGTGGCTGTGTGGGGGCGGGGGGCAGGAAGAGAGAAAGAGGCGGGAGAGGCCCACGGCCACGCTCAGCCACACACAGTCTTGCAGGGAACACAGGGGTGCAAGCATAGCTGAAAGGCATGGGGGTCCCAGTCTGTACCTTTATAGCACCCAGCACGAGAAGCACGAATTCTTCTCGACAAAAGCTCTCCTAGGAGTTTCCTGGTGGCCCAGAGGTTAAGGATCCGGCATTGTCACTGCTATGGCTCAGGTCACTGCTGTGGCATGGGTTCAATGCCTAGCCTGGGAACCTCTGCATTCTGTTGTCGTGGCCAAAAACTTTTTCACAAGGGCTCTCATAGCAGCAGTTCAGAGCAGAAGACACCACTGCAGCTCAGCTGCTCTGCAAGGAGACGGCTGCAGCAGCCGCGCCCTGGACGTGCGGCTGCCCTGCTCCACAAGGCCAACCCCAGCCCTGCCAGGATCACGGTGGCCCAGGGGCCTCTCACCCCCAGCCCAGGCCATTCTACTCCCAGTTGCCTCCTGGTTCCCAGCGCTGCCAGCGTGGACCTCCAAGTGTGGCCCAGGGGTCTGTTGGGGAGGGTGCCCACGGCACCTTTCAGGAGGCCAGGGGGTCCCAAATCTTTTCACAGCACCAGGCACGGTGTGCCTTTTTCACCGTGTTACTCTCACCCAGAGGTCCAAGCCGTGGTGGGTCCCGTCACCAGCCTCTTAGCAAGACTCAGGGCTCCCCTGCAGCGGTCATTAAATTCTTCACCACCGTGTGGTCTCGAGTCTAAAAAGCCAGTTTCACTTAAGAACATTCCTGCAGAAGGAGTAAAAGCAGTGTTTTATTAAATGTCCACCCTTGCGGCCACATCCTTCATATTCTGCAATGTCACGTGCGACGGTGGGGAGGAAGCACGTGTGTGCCTACGTGGGTTGCAAGGTAAGCTTTTTCCATGAAATACAACCTTCCTTGGAAAGAACAGCTGAGAGGCAAGCCGTGGTTACTCAGCCTTGGTGTTTGGCATTTCCTCAAAAATCAGTGAAGTAAGCTTGGTCATGCAAGGAAAACGACCCACAGTATTTGTTGCAATGATAAAATGTGAGCTTCCAAATGAAAGAACTTTCTAGATTTTGGATTTGCCAGGGTGAGCCTGGGACTTCTCAATACTTAGACTTTTCTAATGGGGCTGGTAGTGATATTGATGAGTGTGAATTTTTTTTTAATTACGCATACAATGATGCCGCATTGTGGAGATGTGCAGAACTCGGTAAACCAGTATTTTCCAAATGACCAAGGCAGGGCGTTGCAGAATCATGCATATGGGTCCACGATCCATTCAAAGCCGAGAGTGACCAATGGATTTTCACGTAACAGTGTGAAAAGTTTGTTGAAGGGATTTCAGAGTCCCCACTGCAGCTGACATTTAAGAAACCACCCCTGTCAGATTGTGATGGGGTATCCAAGAAGAAGAACCGCAACTGTCCAAAAGGGTCACGCCAGGGCTCTCCTTTGCCAGCTGTGCACATCTGTGTGAAGCTGGGTTATCCTACACTTCAAAACCTCTCCCCACAGCTGGGTGCAGAAACAGACATGCTCTAACAAAGCCAGGCATCAGATTTGCAAAATTATTTGTTTAGGTGCCACTCTTCTTTGTTTAGGAAATAGGATTTTTTAAAATAAAACCACGTTATTTGTCTTAACATATAATGGGACGTTTAAAGTTATAAACATATAAAACCATGTTTAAATCGTCTTAAATGTATTTTCATTTCAAACACGGTAAATATCAATAGACATTTTTAAAAGATCTTCAATGTCCCCAGTAATTTTTTCAGATCCCTGTCCTTTTTTCCCCATTTTTTAAAGCTTTATTGAAGCGTAGCTGGTTTACACTGTTCTCTTTCTGCTGCGCAGCGAGGTGACTCCGTTATACACATACGCACATCCAATCTTTTTCAGACTCTTTCCCATATCGGTTCTCAGACCGTTGAGTAGATTTCCCTGTGCTCTACAGCAGGTCCCCAACGACCAACCATTCCCTGCACCTCCCTGTGCATGTGCCAAACCCAAACCCCCAGTCCACCCCTGCCCTCCACCTGCCATCTTTAGCAACTGTACGTTTGCTGTTGAAGGCTGTGAGTCTGTCTCTGTTTTGTAAATAAGTTCATTTGTATCCTTTTTTTTTTTAGATGCCACATGTGATGCCACATGTCATATATTTGTCTTTCTCTTTCTGTGGCGTCCCCCGTAAGCATTTAAATGTCCTGAGACCACAAGTATCTTCTGTAGGGCAGGAATCCCTTCGCTGAGAGGCTGCAGAGGGAGAGCTCAGAGGCTCAGGAACTTGCAAACATTCCCTCTGTCATAGTTTCCCAACCAACCAGTTGCCACATTTTAGTCACCACGGCGCTGTCCCTTGTGAGTCATGAGCCTGTTGTAGGCTGGCTGATCTCCTTTCCAACAGGTCTTTTTGAAGAACACACTCAGGCCATCACCCAGAAACCTGCAGACACCTGTTGTCCACTCACCTGTGGCAGGTGAGGTCGGCAGAACACAAGAACATACCAGCCCATCTGCAGGCCAGTGGGAGGCACGAGTTTGGCTGAATTTGGTGGGGACGACGCATTCCGACTACAGCATTCGTCCCATCCTTCCTTTCAAAGACATCGTCTCAACCCAGACACAAACTAGATGACCTCAGGTTTGTATCAGCATCAAACCCAAGGTCATCCAGAGTCCCCTTGGCTGTCTTCTAGGAGTTTTCTAGTTTTCTACATTTAGGTCTGTGGTCCATTTTAGTTGTTGTCATGGGCGAAAGCCCTGTGTCTGGATTTTTTGATTTTTTGATTTTCTGATTTTGATTTTTTTGCAGGTGGATGGCCAGTGTTTGCAGGACCATTTGTTGACGAGACCCGCTCTGCTCCCTTGTGTTGTCTTTGCTCCTCGGTCAAAGCTCAGGTGACCGAGGAGGGGGTTCCCTCCCAGGGCTCCCTATTCTGCACGGACCTGCCAGCCTGTCCAGAGCCCTGCAGCTGCGCGTGGTCCCTCCTCTCGCTCTCTTCCTGGCCTGCAATCCCGCGCTGGCTCCCCTGGGTTTGGGTTTCCGTGGAGTCCCACAGGCAAAGCCACCTCTCCGGCTCCCCAGGCCCAGCGCTGAGTGTGCAGGTGGGCGCCCACGTCACCTTCTCAAGAGTATCTTCTCTTAAAGATGCCTCCCTCTTCGGCTCTGCCCCGTCCCGCTCCTGAGTCCAGGGGCTCAGACTTTCACCTGTGGCCGGGTTAAGGCCTTCCCGGACCATCGCTGTCGAGGCCACCCTCCCGTGTTCTCTGCAAAGCCCCACTTTCATTTCCTTTCATGTATTTGTCGGAAGTATCTCGCGTTGCCCGCTTCTGTGAGTTCACTCATTAGCTATGTGATGGATGGAATAAGCTTCTGGAAGACTGGGGTTGCCTGTCTTGTGCTGGGCTCCGTTCCCAGCATCCAGAGCGGCGTCTGCACACAGTGAACCCTCAGTAAATCCTAGGGCTGAAGGCGCAAACGGGAGAGTTGGAGGAAATTCTTCTCCATTCAAGTTTTTTCCTGAAGATGAGAAGACAGTCGGCTTCTATCTGAAGAAATAATATTGTTCTTTTCTCCTTCTCTGAAAAGCCTCTTGGGAACCCTGGAGTTCCAAGCTTTGGAAACCAAAGACAACGTCTGTGCTTCCTCCTGCCAGAAACCTCAGCTGCCAGGAGGAAAATGCGCAGGGCTGGCGGCTGTATTGAATGGATGGTATGAAAACCAGAGCAGGGAACCCAGAACTGGCCCCTCTAGAGGCTTCCACTGCCTCCCCAAAGGTGTCCCTGCTGGTTCCTGCCTCTCAGGGTGGTGGCAGGAGGCCCAGCCTTTTCCAGGGCTGCTGGCTCAGCACGACCAGCGGGCCGGCCTGGAGCCTGTCCTGGACTCCTGTTCCAACAGGACCCGGCCTTCGGGCAACCCAGGATGGGACTCTGCAAGCTGAGCCCCCGCTCCTGCCTCAGCCCAGCTGGGCAGGCTGGGGCCAGAACGCCCGTGCCCGGCCGCCTCCCTGTGCCCGGCCACGGATGGAGTTCAAGGCGGCCTCCTCCTCCCTCTTCCGCAGGGACGGGGCCAGGGCCCCACGGAGGCCGAGCTCCCCTGAGTTCCTGGGCCTGCGGTCCCGGCAGGGGCGAAGCGGGGATGGCGAGGACCAGATCCGGGAGGCCTTTCGCGTCCTGGACGAGGACAGCAGGGGCTGATCAGCGGGGCCGAGTGGCGGCCCGTGCTGACCCCGCTGGGCGAGAGGCTGAGCGACCAGGAGGGGGGACGAGGTGATCCGGGCAGGGGAACTACGAGGAGTTCGTGGGCACGCTGGTCCCCAAGTGAGGCCGGGGAGCAGCCTCCGTGCCTCCTGCGCCCCCAGGCAGCGCGGACCCAGCTTTCTGCCCTCACCTGCCTCTCCTTTTCCCTGCCAACCTCCCTCCCTCCACCTCCCCCAGGCTGAAGGACGCGGTGCTCCCAACCCCGAAGTGCTCCCTCGCTCGGACCCAGGCAGGTCGCGTGCGACCCCGCCAGCCCTCCGTGCAGGACCCCTCAAAGGCACCTCCCGTGGCTGTGGGTCCCAGAGGGAGCACCCTCCGCCCTGGAGCCAGGCCCCCTGAGATGCACCGCCGCCCTCACCCCGATCGCTCGTTCCCTTCTGTCTCCGCCAAACACGGCGATTCATCTCCTGAAAATGCGAGGCTAACATGTTTATACGCATCTTCTAGGCGGGAACTTTGACTGACAGGGAGAGTGAAGCCGCGGGGAATAAAGCACGGGCTCTGCGCTCCGATCACCTTTCTTTTTCTCTGGTTCCAACTGAAATGATCTTTGTGGACTCCTGGGTTTCAAAGAGGCAGGAATCTCTCTTGTGCTGTTTTGAAGGGTGTAGCAAGAGTCTCGGCAAAGGTAAATCTGACTCTTTCAAATAAAATGGATTAGTTGGAAGTGAAGGCTGGTTAACAATCGGCGTCGATGGAGTTCCCGTCATGGCTCAGGAGTTAACGAACCCGACTAGCATCTGTGAGGTTGCGGGTTCGATCCCTGGCCTCGCTCAGTGGGTTAAGGATCTGGCATTGCTTTGAGCTGTGGTGTAGGTTGCAGACGCAGCTTGGATCCTGCGAGGCTGTGGCTGTGGTGTAGGCTGACGGCTACAGCTCCAATTTGACCCCGAGCCAGGGAACAACCATATGCCTCGGGGGTGGCCCTAAAAAGCCAAAAACAAAAAACAGAAATCCCTGTGTTGAGCTCCTGGGATCTGAGTCTGTGCCGGTGGGGAGGGAACTCTGGTCCCTGTTCCTGCATGCTCAGCTTTCAGCATCCAGTCGTTGGGACGTGCTCTGGGGCTTGAAGAAAGTGGGGCCAGAAAGGGCACGTGTGACACCAAGCAATTAAGAGACAGTGCTTCCTGCCTTAAACTCTCACTCCCACAGGTCGAAGGGGCTTGTCGGAGACGATTTGGGTGCAAGGAAGGTGTTTCGTGGAGTGGGCCCTGCCCTGAGGCTCATCAGAAAGGATTGCCAGCCCAGGACGGCCACAGGGCAGCTGGCCCATCTTGCGTTTCCTCATATGGAAAGGAAAGCCCGGGCTTTGGGCTTGTAGTTGTTGTAGCCCCTGCAACAGTGCCATAGCTATGCAGGATCTGAGCCATGTCTGCGACCTGCACCACAGATGAAGGCAACACCAGATCCTTAACCCACTGAGCAAGGCCAGGGATCCAACCCGCATCTTCATGGATACTAGTCAGGTTCTTAACCCAGTGAGCCACAATGGGAACTCCCTGCTGACACAACTTTTTAAAAAACATTTTCCATTGTCCTTTCTCATTCAGGCAAGGTCATGGGCCAGCTCAGCCATATGGCTGGGTTCGGGACTGAGAGGCGGGCCTGAGGGGTTCCCAGTTGGGCAGCACCCTCTGATTCCCAGGGGTCCCCTGCCGTGGTTGGTGGGTCCCAAACACAGTGGGTACAAGTTCCTCCTGGTGGTCAGCAGCCGTGCAGCACCCCTCACGGTGCCCACTGCCACACCAGGCATCAGCCACTCCCAGCCCGTGTCCTGGCCTTCACCAAGGCAGGTATAGGCCCCTGGCCTTGGTGAGCAGGGTGGGGGGCCAGGGGCTGGAGCACCAGGAAGGAGGCAGCCCACATCCTGGATGGAGGGGCGCAGCGGGGCCCACAGAGCAGCCCTCACCCCTGCACCAGTCTCAGAGGGGCTTCCCCAGCCTCGCCTCTTTTCCTTTCGGTCGCCGAATAACTGGACTTAACCACCTCTCTTCATCCCCCAAAAAGGTGCTGTGTGACTGCAGCTCCGAAGAACATTCCATCCGTCTTTGGGGAAGGAATTTATAAACATCGGCTCGGCTTCCATGTGCTTTCAGCAGGCCTGTCATAAATCAGGGCCGGGCTCCTGGACCTCCCAGACTATATAAAGCCACTCTTCTGCCGCCTGTGTTTCCAATTTTAAATCAACCACCACCCAGCCCCGCTGGCTCCTGATGATCCTCGTGGATTCCAGGGGCCGTTCAAAAGCTCCCAAACCAGCCAGCTAAAAATGACCGCTCCACTGGAGAAATTTAAAATTAAAACTCAGCGTTGGGGGAGGAAGCTCCCACGATGAAGATGAATGGGGGGTAGGAGGTATGTTTCTCCACTGAAAAGCCAAGCAAAAAAAAAAAACAACCTAGCCCTGAAAACAGTCTGGGCCCAGTTCACCCGCCAACCTTCCCACCCTCTTGCTTTTTTGAGTGGTTCTTTTTTTTCTTTTTTGGCCACACCTGAGGCGTGTAGAAGTTCCTGGGCCAGGGATCAAACCCATGCCACAGCAGCAACAATGCCAGATCCATAACCTGCTGAGCCATCAGGAAACTCCTTGGGTGGCTGTTTCTATAGCAACCGGGTTCGCAGACAGCTGCCTGGACCCACTCAGATGCAAGGTCCCCCGCTGTGCTGGGTGCTGGGGAGTGGGGCAGCTTCCTCCAAGCAAGGGCTGGTCCTGGGAGGGGCTTGACTCAGCCTGGAAAGGATGCAGTGTTTCATGCCGGGGGAGACATCAGGGAAGGAAGCCCTTCTCAAGACTCCCCATCTTTACTGCGGCCTCGGAATTTCCAGGGAGAAGAAGGAGCCGGGCACTTGGTACAGACGAGGGAAGGTGGCCTGAGGATGGGTCCAGTGGGCCCAGGCTGGCTGGCTGCCTGGCCACGCAGCACCGCCCTGCAGACCTGGGGTAGACAAACACCCCTGGAGAGACCCCTGGAAATGGACCCCAGGCAACCCTGCCAGCCCACGGGGGAAGCTCATCTCCACTGGTCACAGAGCTGGCCCATCTCTCCTCTGTTGCGTGCCCTGCGGGCTGGTGTGGCAGGCCCCCAGCACTCATGGGGGCAGGCTTATATGCCAGCAGAGACCTCGGGAAGTGTTCACCACATGATGCGTTGGCCCCTTGAGTCCTCAAAACAGGTGAGCGTGGCAGCTGTTTTTAGCAGCCAGTTTTAGAGACAGTTGAGACCTCAAGCATCTAAATAGTGTCCCCAAAGTCACACCTCTAGTAGATTAGAGTTTGAACCTGGGTCTGAGGGGCTCCAGAGCCAGCATCCTTCCCACCACCCAGAGAAGCTTCTGGAGGTCAGCAGCCTGAGATGGACAGCAGCCCGACCTCACAGAAGCCCTGAGGCTGCAGCAGAGCTGCGGGAGGCACGTGGATGAGAAAGGGCTGCAAGTGGGCAGGGCCACCGGGCAGAGTGCGGGCGGACTGGACACGGAGGGAGAACAACATGGACAGGTGCAGAGGGACCCAGGGCCGTGAGAGCCGCTGGGCCGGCACCTGCGCGGCTGCCGAGGGGGGAGTCAAGCTGCCCGCACCCCCAGGCCGGGGTCCTCACCACCCCGCCCCCGTCCAGGCACCGGCGGTCAATGCCGTGCAGAGGCCCGGCTGCCCAAGGAACGGGGGCGGCCGCCACTCGCAGGAGAGAGCTCTGCCCTGGCCCACGTCCTTGTGACAGGAGATGCCCACCTGCTCACAGTGCAGGGCGGGCATCTCTCTGCCAGGGGACAGACGAGCCCAGGGCTGTCTGGACCTCTCGGCTTCTGCTCAGGGAGGACAATGTGGGCGATGATGGGAAATCACAAAAGACGCCTCTTATGGGGTCAGTTCTGCTCCCCCAGACCCGTACGTTGGCGTCCTGACCCCAGGACCTCCGGATGTGACCTGTGGAGATGGGGTGGTCAGGCTGGAACGGGGCCGTTAGGTGAGTCCTAATCCGATATCACTGACATCCTTACGGGAGGGAAATTTGGATGCAGAGACCCTGTGAGGAGACGGAGAAGACGGCCATCTGCATGCCCGGGAGAGGGGCCTCGGGGGACCCAGCCCTGCCCACTCCTTGATCTTGGACTTTGAGCCTCCAGGATGGTGAGAGAACAATTTCTGTGGTTTAAGCCCCACGATTTGTGGCGCTTGGTTCCGGCAGCAAACACTGCCTGTGTAAGGCGGGGTTAGGGCTGTTGACAGACTCTTGTCTGACCCTGAGCCCAGAGCTGGCCTTCTCTTCGTCCAGCTCTGATTTCACGAGTGATGCATCGAGCCATGCACACTAGACACCGAACAGATCCAAGGACGAAGGAAGAAGCAGAGGTGACTCCTGCCACGTGGGAAAATGCCTTCGGACGCACGGGCGCCGCTTCACGCAGTCTGGTCTTGCAGGTGGCATTGAAAGCCTGGCTCACCTCTCCCAACCTCAGCGCCTCTGCGGAGGTAAAACACTCACTGGAGTCGGCGTGACACCTCTCGGGGCTTCAAAGTCTGGAGGTACGTTCACGCTGCGCCCCTGACCCCGCGTGAGTGCAACGTGGCCTTCCCCCCCCCCCGGGCCCGAGGTCGAGATAAACACTTAGACGTGTGGACTCTTAGGTCTGTGAGCTCCTTCTCGCTTATCTGGCCTAATTTCCCTTCCTGGACAAAGCGCCTCGATGTGACAGCGTCCTGGAGGGATGGCTGGTTTGCATCTTCCTGAACGGGTCTGCTGTAGAGAGCGCAAGGCCAGCTGGCCTGCAGCTGGATAATTCTTATCCTTCTATGGGTCTGAAATGCACCTTTGTCCCTCCTACCTGCATTCTGGGTAGATTCCGGCACCCAGAAAAGGTGGCGAACGCCTTCCGTCTGTGTCGGATCTTCGAGTAGCTGCAGGTGGCACCACCGCCCGCCCCTCTCTCAGCAAAGCAGCGCCGGTTCCCTCCAGAGTTGCCTACGTGGCACCTGTGCAGGCCGCCGCCCCTCCTGACGCAGTTCAGCTTTTCGAAGTCCCTCTGGATGTTGGGATGGCATCCCGCCCGTGCTGAGTGCAGCACCTCTAAGAAGGAAGTCTGGTGGTCAAAGCGGACTCGTGTGCAAACTAGATTCAACCAGACCTTGTTGAGTGTGTATGTGCACGTGCAAGCACGTGTGTGTATGTGCTAGACTTTGGGGACCCAAAGATGATTAAGACTCACGGCCTGACCACGGATGTTGGGAGGCCAGTAAACAGAAGGTCATGTGCAGCGCGGGGCGCGGGGTGAGGGGAACGTGGCCTCGTGGAGAAGGAAGGGCCCCGTCTGTCCAGCGAGTGGGGGACTTGTCAGCGGGGTCCGGAGGGCAGCCAGGCAGTCAGCGGGGGTGGGTGGGCTGAGGCGGGCTGCCCCCAGGACACAGGGCACAGTGCATAGCACGGGAGAGGGCACAGAGACACGAAGGAGCCACCACCTCCTCCGTCCATCAAACGGGAGGTCCCTCCTCCAGGAAGGCTTGACTTTCTGAGCCCGCCTCCAGACTGGGTCAGCTCCCTTCCCTCTGTCCTCAGGGATGCTCGCTGCAGGCCTGTGACCTCTGCACTAATCCCCGGATAGCGTCCCGCTGCTCGTCTCCCGCTGAGCCGAGACTTCCTCCACGAAGACCTGGCAGCGTCTGGATGGACGCACCAAGAGGCTGAGTGCGTCCCATCACAGGTGGGGGTGGGACTGGGAGGGGACCCTGCCC
Organism: Sus scrofa; assembly: GCF_054392235.1. Classification (NCBI taxonomy): domain Eukaryota; kingdom Metazoa; phylum Chordata; class Mammalia; order Artiodactyla; family Suidae; genus Sus; species Sus scrofa. The sequence goes on along the minus strand of NC_139392.1, from coordinate 92,083,145 downwards.
CCCTTGGGAGTCTGGGCCTCGCAGGGCAGGCAGGCAATGCAGGCACGGGGGTGGATGGGGAGCCCCTGGAAGACAGGCGTCAAGGCCGTGTAGCCGGGGAAGTGGGAGAGCACAGGGTGTGCCCAGCAGGAGGAAGGACACGGGTGACGCAGGTGAAGAGACAGAGCCTGGCGGGACTCAGGCGTGTCCTGCTGTCCCCAGTCTGTGTCCACGCAGGCCCCTCATCCCCACACGAAGGCAAAGCAGCATCTCCCTGGGGGCTGCTGTTTGTTCCCACCTAAGCTCTTGACACACTTGGGATTCTTCTTTGGGGAGCTTCTTTCTCCAGACCGGTACTCAGCTCACAGCCCGAGGGGGGAACATGACAGCTCTAAAGCTGCCAATGCCCGTGAGCTGTGGGGACCAGACCCGCAATGACCCCGCTTCCTCGCCCCTGCGGAGGGCTCACTGGCTGGCCAGCTCAGGGTCCCTTCTCAGTACCCCTTCCACCGGGGGATGGAGGCCCCAGACCTTCCCCCGGGCACCTCGGCCAAGACGGCAGATCCGGCTGGCAAGGCCTAACAGCCCCGAATGTGTGAGTGATGAGCCTGGGCCGAGGTTGTCAGGTCTCCCCCAGGGACCCTGTCCCATCGCCAGCAGCACCAAGAGGAGGGAAAGAAATCTTCCAGGGTGACAGGATTAAGGCCTTTGGCTCTGAAAGGGGGTCGGGCTGGCAGAGAGATGTTTTCCTTTTCCAGGAAGAGCGAAGCCACAAGACACGATGCTAAACAGCCACAGAGAAGATTCCGACCAGGGGTGAAAAGGAATTTCACAACAGCACAGGTTTCGAGAGGCTCTGGAGGAGCCCAAACTGGAGAAAATCGACCGGTGTGGGGGCACCGCCTACTGGGGGGGGTCTTATAGTCCAGAAGCCTCCATTTCAGACTTTGCCTCAGGGGCTGGTAAGTAAATGCCTGAAGTTATGCAAGAAAGCTTTGAACATATCCCAAGAGACACCAGCTGCCTTTCCGAGAGCAGGCTCTCCAATGGACATCTGGGCTCAACGTCCGCTACGTAATCTTCAAAGTACATGTTCGGTCCTTGGCTCCAGAGGCTTTGTGGCCTTGTCCAAATCTCAGATTCTGCACCGTCACAACTTCAAAAAATAATACAGCGTTCCCAGGGGACCCGCTCCGGGGATGGAGCCGACACTTTGTAACCCAAAACCTGTGAGGAAACTTCAGTTCAGGCGCCAAAGAGAGGTTTGCACTGAAAGGGCACAAAAACAGGCAAAGAGCTTTTGCAACAGGCGGGCCCTCTGTTCAAAAAAACTGCAGGACGTCAGGAGACACCCAGAACGGGCCAAAAACAAGATTTCTTTAACCTAGAACATGGGGACGCCCAACCAGGCGAGTGAAACTGGATGTGAGAATCTGCTCTCGTCAGCGGTCTCATTTCGAACTTTCCTCCACCTGCTGGGGTGGGGGGGGGGAGGACCATGTACTCACCTGGGCAGACGCGGTCCCGAGGTAGCTTCTCTTCCCGGGCGGACAAGGCTCCGTGGTGGTGCAGGGAGAAGGATGTTGATTTCCATGTGTGTTTCACTCATTTATAAACCTCACCGTTATTTGCTGAATGTCTGCTCCCTACCAGGCACCACTGCTGGTTACGAAGATGAGAAACACCTGCCTCCAGGTAGCGACTGTTGCACAAAATCACTGAAAGATGGGCTGCAGAACTCAACTCCCTCCAGGACTGGAGAGTCCGAGCACTGCGTGAGCCTGCGTGAGACACATCATCCGTGTCCACCTCCGTGTGGACGAGGGCTCAAGAGGAAGTAAATTCCCCCCCGACTGTGTTACCTCTGATGATTCAAGAATTTTCCCCAGCCCAGTTTCTGGCCCCATATGTTTTGTTTCATTTCATTTCTTTTCTCAGGGCTGCACCCGCCGCATATGGACATTCCCAGGCTAGGGATCGAATCTGAGCTGCAGCTGCCAACCTACACCATAGCCACAGCAAGGCGGGATCCAAGCCATGTCTGTGACCTACACCACAGTTCATGGCAACACCGGATCCTTAACCCACTGAGCAAGGCTGGGGATCAAACCTGCGTCCTCATGATTACTAGTAAGAATCATTTCCGCTGAGCCACAGTGGGAACTCCCTGGCCCCATACATTTCAAACCTCGTTTCTCTTCCCCGCCCGGTCCTCCCAGGCCCAGCACCGCTGGCTGCCTTCTCAGGCAGTGCAACCATCGGCCAGCGGTGGGAGAGGCACTCCTGAAGCCGTTGCTCTGGCACGATGTGTGTGGATGACAGAACTGTGCTCGGAGTGACGGCAACCTGCCTGAGTCCAAGAGGAATGTGAGGGCAGCGTGGCCGACCCACTTACAATTTGTCCACGAGCACACGGCCATGCCAGCCCCCTGCAGGGCCCCTCCCAGGCTCTGGAGGGGGTGGCACCATGGGGGCGCAGAAGCACAAGTTTGAGCCGACTTTTCCCTGGGGTCAGTGCAGGTCTGGGTGGAGGGCGGGGGTGTCTACTGCTCTGAGAAGTCACCTCGGTGTCTGCCATTCTCAGCCCCAAGGGTCACCTCAGGTCTGTGTCCAAGAGTGGCAAACGTTTAAATCAGTCTCTCCATAAATGCCAAGAAAAGATGTTGTGACGCCAGCCCTGTGCCCTGTTTTTAGATCTGACCTCCCCTCTCCTTCCTCGACCCCCCTTCCCCCAAACGTGGGCTTCTCTCTGCCAGGCCTTTGGAGCCGTCCGCTTCTCACGTGCTCCACTCTCTTTGTAAATCGCATCGCCTCCCGACCAGCCCGCCCGGCTCTGACCTGCGCTGCTCTGTCTTCTCTCCACCCTCCGCCCGCCCTTCTCCAGCATCTCTTTACCTCACGGTCTCTGCCCCCCTCTCCCCTCGTCTTTCCTCCAGCCTCCCCCCTGTGACTTTGTCTCTGCTCCTCATTTCTCCCGGGCCTCTCCCCACCCCCCAAACCAGCCCTGCTGCTCCCACTTCTCTCCAAAGACAACCAATCTCCAACCTCCACACCATCCGAACATATTTTTTCCTCTCTGTTCACTCGTCATTTGCACTTGCTCTCAGGACTTAGGGCAGCTTGTTTTTCCTTCCTGTGGCCTGGAAGCCCTTCCCTCCAGGCTGCAGGATGGGAGGGAGCAAGGCCAGAACCGAAGGAGCCCCTCTGGGGCCTCCATCTTCACAGGCGCTGCCCTAAAACGAAGGGTTTCTTGGGCCGCCCTGGGTCCAAGAAGGTGTTGGTTGTTTGGAAACCCTCTTAACGCTCGGTTCTTTCTCTAAGGCCCCCTGGTTGGGGCTGTCTTTCTACAGAAACCTGTACCTGCATGTTCATGGCCGACGAGTTCTCCGAGAAGGCCCTTCTGTGAGCTTCAGAGAAGCAAAGCCCCGTCCTCGGGAAGCACCGTCCAGGGTCCAGGGCCTCCAAACAGCCAACAGTCCTCTCAGTCACAGAATGCGCCCTGCTGACCGTCGGTGCAGGTCGGCGGACAGAGAACCCAGCGTGAGGACTTGGAGGGGCCGGGAGTCAGGGTGGGGCGAGGACAAGGACCTTGGAATTAAGCGACACTGGAGGGAACCCAGCCACCTCCGCATTCTCGCCCTCCCCGCCCCACTCCCTTCCAGCTGGGCTGTCGAGGAGGGCGGCTGTAACATCAGCTGATGCCCTCGCTCTTGGAAACTGATGACTGATCGACTGCTTTGGTAAAAGTACTTCCAGACTCAGAAGGGAGGGAGGCGGCCGGACTAACACACCAGGTGACATCTCGGTGCCTGAATATGCCCCACATTTATGCATCCTTTCAACCGGGGACTAGGAGCATCGGGCTGTCACTTGGGGGTAACGGCGGCCACGCAGCCATAGACGCCCCCAGGTGGCTTTTCTTACTGGACACACCCTTTCATTCCTAGGAGGGCACTGCTGTGTATTGTAACAATCCTGGGTTTAACTGGCAAACCTGATGCCAATTTCTCATCTTTTTTTTTTTTTTTTTTGGTTGCACCCACAGCATGTGGAAATTCCTCGGCCAGAGAGCGAACCTGCACCACAGCTGTGGCCGCCCCAGATGCTTAACCCAGTGCTCCCAGAGGGACTCCCTGCTGCTCATTTTTCTTTTCTTTTTTTTTTTTTTTTTTTTTTTTGGTCTTTTTGCCTTTTCTAGGGCTGCTCCCGTGGCATATGGAGGTTCCCAGGCTAGGGGTTCAATTGGAGCTGTGACCACCAGCCTACACCACAGCCACAGCAACACGGGATCCAAGTCACGTCTGCGACCTACACCACAGCTCACGGCAATGCCGGATCCTTAACCCAATGAGCAAGGGCAGGGCTCGAACCTGCAACCTCATGGTTCCTAGTCAGATTCGTTAACCACTGAGCCACGATGGGAACTCCCCTGCTGCTCATTTCTTTAAGGAACTTTCCTAGCCATGAAAATAATGGGTCCAATCACGCAGGCATCTTTAACGTGACGATGCATATGGTCAAGTTACACTCCTAAAAACTGGGCCAACCTCTGGCCCCGCCGGCAGCGCAGGGGGACATGCTGACGGTACACATCTGGGCTCCAGATGCTCAAGGAGGGCCCACAGTCACGGGACCTGTTTGGAGCGGCAGGGACTCCCGAGGCAGCCACTCCTCTCCTGGACGAGCTCTGTGGAAGGATCCAGAGCTCCGGGCTCCCCGCCCAGGCTGCTGCTTGCTGGCCAAGCCCCCTCGAGCTAGGGGTTCATTTTTTCTTCGGCAAAAGATAACCCTCTTCTGCCCGCCCCCCTCAGCGGATCGGCAGAGGAATGCTTTTGTCATGTAGACACGCCAGACACCAATGACTGGCCACGGGATCACTTTTGAGAAGCACTGCTCACCTGGGTTGTCCCCAAGCCTCAGGACTTGGGGGGGGGATGTGGGCTTGGGGTCCCTGGTTGGTTGGCTTGCGAGATATCGGCTTCAGCAGAACGTGAGCACAAACAAACTTCCTTTTCCTGCTGAGTGTTATTGCACAGCACGCTCTGACCTGTCGTTAAGCCACACACCCGCATGCGTGCACACACACACATACACACACTCCCAGCAGTGGCCCAGCTAGGGGGGCACAGAGAGGGCTGAGGTGCCGGGGCGGTAGGAGGAGGACCTCAATGGTGGGTTTTTCTTATTCCTGATAGAAAGTTCTTTCCTCCATTGGGCCGATGTGTGTCCTGCAGGAATACCTGCCGTCAGGCCTGCAGCCACAGCCACAGCAAGACTGCCTGTCTGAGAGGCTGTGGCCAGTGCACAGTGGGCCCGCACAGAGCCCGAGGGGAGCCCGAGCCTGGATGGGGACTCCAGATCTTCACCAGGGACCCTGCGGGTAGCAGAGGACCCGCCAGCCTCCAGGGTGGCTCGAAGGCAGCAGAGAGGAGAGGGGGAGGGGCGCTGGAGGTGCTGGGGGCCTGGTGACGAGAGCCCATCGGAATGCGGCGTGTGTACAAACCCCAGGTCAGGGGCGGAGGGACAGACCAGGTGAAGCCAACACCCTCTGTCCAGGGGTCCATGTAATCTGCGGGCAGGCGGTATCTCTGATACCACTTCCTTCCGCTGGACCCAGAGGGACATTTGAGAGGTGAAGACAATTAATTGAATAAGGTTAGGTTGGCTATTAGGTAACGCCAAACGTATCAAGCTGTCCACTTTTTTTTTTTTTTTTTTTTTTGCTTTTTAGGGTGTCACCCATGGCATATGGAAGTTCCCAGGTTAGGGGTCCAATCAGAGCTACAGCTGCTGGCCTACACCACAGCCACAGCAACGCAGGATCCGAGCCTCATCTGCAGCCTACACACAGCTCATAGCAATGCCGGATCCTTAACGCACGGAGTGAGGCCAGGGATCAAATCCGAAACCTCATGGATATTACTTGGGTTTTTAACCCACTGAGCCACAACGGGAACTCCAAGCTGTCCACTTTACACATGTGCAACTTCTTGTGTGCCAGTTCCAGCTCCACAGAGCTGCCTAGAGAAACCCTGGCTCAGGGCAGCTCAGACCAAAAGAGGTACACTGGCAGAACAGAATGTGTGTCTCCACACAGCCCGGCACAGCTGCAAAAGCTGCCCCCAGGCACGCCCAGGCACCGGCCACACCAGGTACTGTGACACCAAGCTCCACCCCCGTGAGCATCACAAAACCCAGCCCCTCCCCCTCCGTCCCAAAGGGCAGGTGGGGGCCCAGCTCGGCTCTGCCTGGTTTCCAGCAGATAAGGAAATGGAGCGTGTGCAACGGGGAGGAGGGGAAGCCGGTGAACCAGCTGCGTCACCTCTGAGTCAAGGCACAGACTTCTGACACGCTTCCTCCTCCAGCTGCCGCAGAACGAAACCTGGGCCTACAAGCTCTGACCCATGGCAGCGCCCCCCAGAGATGCCCTCCTGTCTGCCCCAAGGCAGTCCCCTTGCCCACACACCCATCCCTGCCCAGCTCAGCCAGGCCCAGAGCACAGGGGCCTCCTGCATCCGGGGGTGTCCAGGAATGGGAGGCCCTTACTTGCAGGTTTCTTTCCACACAGCTGGGCTCAGTTATACTGGATTCTGCGAAATAGGATCCTTAATCTCAGGTGCAAAGCCATGACCGCCCCCCCCCCACTGCCCCCCAAAGGCATCGTTGCATGTGCTGGAGGGCTGAATTAATACTAGTGGAATAACCCAAAAAGCAGGACCGCTGTTCAGCCTCACAGGTTGCGCACTGCACAAGTGCAGAGGGTGACAGGCCCATGGTGACCTACCCGGGGTGGGGGTTAAACTTTAATGTTACTATAGATCTTTACTAAAGACAAAAGGGTCAGGAACAAGCAGGCTTGTCCACATCAGGGCCAGGAATGACAGGGGTGGCCGTCAGGCTAAGCCAGGCAGAGGCCAGAGGGACCGGGCTCCAACCCCAGCTCAGCCAGGGACTACAGGTTCCCCTGAGGCAAGAGCCATCATTGCATCACTTCCAACAGTATGGAACCCAGGCAGGCACCGCAGAGCCCTGCATTTTAGCAAGGATCGCACATCATTAATCGGAGAATGAAAATCCAGCTGGACTGAAGACTTCCAAGTCCCTCCCGGCTGGTGGCTCTGTGATTCTCTGAGGCAAACCAGAGGGCCGCTGGGTAGAGGATTTGGGGTGGGGGCGGGAGGGCAGCCAGGTGGGGCCGATCCGACCTAAACACTCCACCAACAGAGAAACAAGCACACACCCTCTCCCAATTCTGTTATTTTTTTTCACCCGCCTCAGCTGGAACAAAGAGCTTTTTGTGAGTTTCGTGGAGCCTGACGGAACCCCTTTGCTGTCTCCTTCTCCTTCTGCGTGAGAAAAAAACAAACCGTTCCATCCGGGTTCGCGAGGCTCCTTTGAAGGGCTTGCGGCTTTGGTTTAGGCAAACAGGAACCTGGCCGGGACACCTCCGCCCTGGTGAGTGAGTTTTTTGGCAGGACGCTCGCTCGGGAGGCCTCCTCGTGCACAGATTGCAGACGGGCGGCGGGAGGGGAGCTCGGGCTGGGGGCGGGGGGGGGGGGACGGCGGCGCGGGGGGAGCTGGGCAGCAGCGTGGAGACGGGCCAGGTACCTGGTGGCTCCCTGGGGGACATTTCTGATGCCAGGTACGCTCCGTGCGTGCCACCGAGCCCTCTCTCGGGCTGTTGGGACCCCAGACATCCGCTCACTGCAGCCTCTCCTCCACCCGGCAGGCGGGGGCCACGGCCCACTTTCCAGATGAGGAATGCAGGCTCCCAGGGCCCCTGACCGACCAGGTGAGTCCGCCCCCGTGGCCTGTGCTCCTCTGTGGGCCCATCTGCCCCCTCGAGAGCCCGGGCCTCCCCTCCCCCTGCCCGAACCCGGACCCGGGACCTCGACCGAGGCGGAGGCGGCGGGAATCACGTCTCCGTCGCAGGCGGGGGTCGGCTGCCCAGCCTCGGGGAGGAGAGCGCGTTCACGCTGACTCCAGCCCCAGGGAGCCCTGCACGCGCACATGTTCACACCCCCCTGCACTCACGCACAACCCCTCACACACTCACCCACAGTCACACGGGCACAGCCCCCCCCCCGGGGGGGGGTACCCGGGGCCGCGATGCACAGGCACCGCCCAGGAGCGAGAAGCGCTCTGTCTCCACCGGGGGTGACTAATGATGGGCGCCGCCTCCGAGCTGAGGTCGCGGGCATCGCGTGGAGGCACGAGGGCAGTTTCCGCACTTGCCTCTCCTCGGAGCCTGAGCTACGGGCCAGGGAGGCAGGTTCTCCGGAGGACCACGTTTGGGGCCGGGCTGTGTGAGCGGCCCTGGTGGGAAACAGAGGCGCATTGAGATTCTGTGGATTCCCCCCCACCGCCCTGGCCCTCCAGCCTCGTAGCACACACACATGCACACGCACACATTCACACGTGCACGCACGCGTGTGCTCACACGCACACATGCATGTGCCCACACACACACACACACACACACACACACACACACATGTGCACACTTGACAGGGAAGCATCCCATCAGCCAGGGAGACGCTCCTGAGTCACTCAAGCTGCAGTAACCCCACCACGCTGGGGACTCAACAGTCTGGAGGCTGGGAGTCCAAGGTCAAGGTGTGGGCGGGGCTGAGGCGTTGCTCTCTCTGGTGTGTAGAGGGCCACCTGCTTCACGTGGCCGCCCCTCTGGGCACACACACTCCTGGCACCTCTCTGTGTCCCAGTCTCTTCTCATGGGGACACCAGCCAGGCTGGCTTACGGGTCTCGTTTGATCACCTCTGTAAAGACCCTGTCTCCAAGTCCAGTCACACGCCGAGGCCCTGGGGGTTCCGGCTTCAATGTGTGGGTTTAGGGGGACATAATGGGGAGCCCCACGCTTGCCTCATTCCCACACTTTGCTGGCAGCTTCCAGACCGCCCCAGGGCCCAGCCTGAGTCCACACAGCCTCTGCCTGTAGAACCAGTTGGAGCTGCTTGGAGAACCGGTCAGGGCAGGCCCGGGTGTGGGTTTGCACAAGGGGCCAGGGATCCCCAGGACTGGCCTGGCACTGAGGCCGGGGCCCAGATACAGGGATCCCAAGTGGGGCATGGAGCCGCTCAGTGTCTCCCAGACCCCAGGCTCTTCTCCCCGTCCTAACAGGGCCCCCGAAGGCACCAGGGAGCAAGCAGTGGTGGCAGGCAGTCTGCACGGGACGGCGAGGTCGGCTATTAGACTGCCCTGGCGACACAGAAGGGACATTAACAAGGTCCAGAGAGCCAGGGCAGTGTGCAGCCCAGGACTAAAGCTCTGAGAGGCCAGAGGCTCCTGGGTCCCTGCCATTCCCATCACCACCCAGGCCCCTGACCACACCTGCCCCAGGGTCTTGGGTGCAGAGGTGGCTCAGAGCGGCCTTTCAAACTGCCCCCTCTCTCTGCTTCCTCGCTGACCTACCATCCCCCTGCCCCACCTGGCCTCCCCTTCCTCCCTGCCAAGGGCAGGGTTCAGCCCGAAGACCGCCCAGGCCAGGTGCTTGACTAGAGGAGACGCAGTGCAAGTACTTACAGACTCTAAAAAGGTAAAAAGGTAAAAAGAGAATTTGACAGGATCACCCCTGGGGCTGAGGCAGCAGAGAGAACAGGCTGGGATCGTGGAAACTTGGAAACATGGGCTGGGACCCCAGCCTCAGAGAAAAGGGGTCCAGCTGGTGCCAGCATGTCTGAAGAGCCGTGAAGCCGTTTTCACAAGCGCTGGAAAAGCCACAAACAGATTCGGCTCCCTAGCCCAACCCTCTGCCTCTGAGACGCTTTGAGGGTTGGTTGGTTGGTTGAATTTATTTTCTTGGCCATCCCCACAGTAGGTAGAATTTCCTGGGCCAGGGATCAAACCCAGGCCTCAGCAGTGACAAGGCTGGATCCTAACACACCGAGCCACCAGGGAACTCCTGGCCCTGAGTATCTAAACACAACTATGTTCCCCGGGAAAGAATCCCAGCCTTCCCTAACTCCTTCCTCCTGCGTTGCCCCCGCCTAAGTCTCTGCCGAGGATGAAAAGTCTTGGCACCTATTCGGGCAACCGTCAAACCCAGCAATGACCCTTTTTCTCTCTTGTTCTTCGGCGTGTGCAACGGCTGATCTTTGTGGCAACCTAGTGGGGCTGAGGAATGGCCAGGGAGCTGGTAAGGCGTGAATCCTGCCCAAGTGCATCTCTAGCTGCGAGCGCATCTCTGGAAGAGACTCACATTTGAATCGCTGGGCTGGGAAAGCAGGTGCCCTCTGCCAGGGTGGGGCCTCGTCCTGACCTTTTGATGCAGTCGGGGTGGCGGAAGGGGACATTCACTCTGCCGGGTGAGCTGGGACGTCCACCTCCCCTGCCCTCAGACACTGATGCTCCTGCTTCTCCTGGTTCCCAGGCCTTTGGACACGGCCCGAACCTCCCCAGCAGCTCGCCTGGCCCAGCTGCACACCGTGGGCCCTGGGGCCGCTCAGCCACCACCATCACGTGAGTCACTTCCCGGCACTGGTTGCCTTCTGTATCCAGATACGTCCTGTTGGAGAGGCCCGGCCGGTTCTGTGCCTCGGAGACATTTATTTGATTTTATCTGTTATTGAAGTGTAGTTGATTTACAATATTACCTGAGTTTCAGGTGTATCACACAGTGAGTCAATATGTTTATAGATTATATGCCATTTATTTATTCATTTTCTTTTTAGGGCCACACCCACGGGATATGGAAGTTCCCAGGCTAGGAGTCGAATCGGAGCTACAGCCGCCAGCAGTAACAAACCCGACTAGTATCCATGAGGACAGGAATTTTATCTTTGGGCCCACTCAGTGGGTTAAGGATCTGGCGTGGCTGTGGCTGTGGCCGGCAGCTGTGGCTCTGATAGGACCCCTAGCCTGGGAACCTCCATATGCCTCAGGGGTAGCCCTAAAAAGACCAAAAAAAAAAATAAGAAAAACAAATCCTGAAAGAAGCAAGGGGGGAAGCCTTTTTTTAAAAAAAATATTAGTAATGGCTGTATTCCCTGTGCCGTAGAATATATTCTTGTAGCTTACTTATTTTATGCTTAGTAGTTGATCTCTTAATCCCCCACCCCGAGCTCACCCCTCCCCCCTCCCTCTCCCCACTGGTAGCCACTAGGTTGTTCTCTGTATCTGTGAGTCTGCTTCTGTTTGATGTACACTCATTTGTTTTGTTCTTTAGATTCCACATGTAAGTGATAACATAGGGTATTTGACTTATTTCACGAAGCATGGTACCCTCAAAGACCTTCCATGTTGTTGCAAATGGCAACATCTTGTTCTTTTTTATGGCTGAGTAATATTCCATTGTGTATATGTACCACATCTTCTTTATCCATTCCTTTATTGGTAGACATTTGGGTTGCTTCCGTGTCTTGGCTGTTGTAAATAATGCTGCAAAGAACATTGGGGTGCCTGTATCGTTTCAAATTAGTGTTTTTATTTTCTTCAGTTATGTATCCAAGAATGTAATTGCTGGGTCATATGGTAGCTCTATTTTTAGATTTTTGAGGAACTTCCCTACTGTTCTCCACCCTGGCTTCACTAATTTACATTCCCACCAATGTGTGTAGGAGGGTTCCTTTTTCTCCACACCCTCTCCAGCGTTTGTTATTAGCAGACTTTTTAATGATGGCCTTTCTGACAAGGATGGGGTGATATCTCATTGTGGTTTTGGTTTGCATTTCTCTGATGACTAATTATGTTGAGCATTTTTTTCACATCCCTGTTAGCTATTTGTATATCTTCTTTGGGAAAAATGTCTATTAAGGTCTTTTAGTCAAGTCGTTTGTTTTTTCCATGTTGAGTTGTATGAGCTGTTTTCGTATTTTACATATTAACCCCTTATTGGTCATATGATTTACAAATATTTTCTCCCATTCAGCAGGTTGCCTTTTTGCTTTGCTGATGGTTTCCTTTGCTGTGCAAAAGCTTTTAAGTTTAATTAGGTCCCATTTGTTTATTTTTGTGATGACAGATCAAAAAAACATTGCTGTGATTTATGTCAAAGAGTGTTCTATTACAGTTTTAAGTCTTACATATTTTGAGGGTTTTTTCTTACATGATGTGAAGAAATGTTTTCATTTCATTCTTGTACACATAGCTGTCCAGTTTTCCCAGCACCACTTATTGAAGAGACTGCCATTTCTCCACTGAATATTTTTGCCTCCTTTGTCATAGATTAATTGACCATATAAGTGGGTTTATATCTGAGATCTCAATTCTGTTCCATTGATCTATATTTCTGTTTTTGTGCCAGTAACAGCTGTTTTGATTACTGTAACTTTGGAGTATAATCTGAAGTCAGGGAGCCTGATTTTTCCAGCTCTGTTTTTCTTTCTCAAAATTGTTGGGGCAACTTGGGATCTTCTGTGATTCCATATAAATTTTAGGGTTATTTGTTCTAGTCTGGTGAAAAAGGTCATGAGTATTTTGATAGGGCTGGCATTAAGCCTGCAGATTTCTTTGGGTGGCATGGGTAGCATTCTAACAATACTAAATGCTTTCGATCCATGAACATAGACTATCTTTCCATTTCTCTGTTCCATCTTCAATTTCTTCCATCAGTGTTTTATAGTTTTCGGAGTATAGGTCTTTCGCCTCCTTGATTAAGTTGATTCGAGGGTGTTGTGCTGTGTTGTTGCTGCTTTGATGCAATTGTAAATGGAATTGTTTTCTTGCTTTTCCTTTCTTATAGTTCATTATGAATATATAGAAAAGAAAAGCAATAGATTTCTGTACTTTAAGTTTGGGTTCTGCAGTGTTGCTGAATTCATTTGCTAGTTCTGATAGTATTTGGTGGAGACTTTAGGGTTTCCTGTATAGAGTACCATGTCATGCAGAAGGGTCTCTCTGGTCTGGCAACCCCTACCTGTGGCCAGGAGGCTGGGTGCACACAGAACCACAGGAGGGTTTTGGTGTCGTTACCAGGGCTAGGCCCCTGGGACAAAGGATTTCCAGTTAGTTGCCAGCATTTGGTGAGGGATCCCAGGGCACAGGCTGGCACTCCTGCTCTCATCCATGTCCCTGTGAACCAGGTAGATGCTCATCCTGGGACTCAGCCCCATCGTGTGTTTCGGGTCCCACCTGGCACCAGTTCGGCGAGTGTAATGCCACAAAACGCCACAGCCCTGAGCCCTGGGATGTTTTAAAAAACGTTTTCATCCCTCATTTGCTCTCCAGCTCATGTGTTTGAGGAGCTTTGTTTTCAGAACTTGAGACTGTCCAACCTCACTTTAGAGGAAAGTCCAGAAGACAGTTTTCTGATGAGAATAATTTGAGGAGGACGTGATTCGGGGGCTGGTTGTGAAGGGTTAGAGGGTAGGGAAGCCCCAGGGCCCTGCAGAGGCAGGAGTGATCAAGCAGAAGAAAAGGCTGAGAGGAGCTCCCCCCTCCACCCCATGGCAGACGGAAGAGGTTAAGTCTGCTTAACCCGGCGGGGGCGGGGAAATGAATTCTTGCCCCTCCCCCACCCAGAGCTGGAGGTAAAGGGTCCAGAGAGGCCAGTGTCAGAGAAGATGCAGGATGGACGTGGAGGGCCCGGCAGGCACCCAGGCCCCTGGAGAACAAAGAAGCCCCATGGAGAACGGCAGTGCTGCTCTCGCCCAAAAAGGCCTGCCGGGCACGGGACAGCCGAGTCCCCAGTGGAACCTGGGTTGACACGGGTGGTCTTAGGGTCTGAGAAGGGGCAGCCAAGTGTCCTCAGAGAGCAGACCTCAGTCCTGAGAACTAGCGGCTTCCCTGGCCGTCCCCCCTCTCTGTCCAGCACACTGTCTGTAGAATTTTGGAATTTCCATCGGCTGCTTTGATTTAGATCCAAGCCTGTGGTGAGCCATGGGACCTTCCACTCGCCTCGCTCTGTGTCCCCGGGGACCCCAGTGGATTTCCCTCCGAGGACCCGCAGCGCCCACCCTCCGCCACATCCAGAGCTGCTGTGGGAAACATGGGCCCCGCAACTGATGGGGTTCGGCTTCCCACAGCTCACTTCCTGAAGCCACTTTCTTCCCCAGCTAGCCGTCCGCTCCCACGAAGCAGCTCCCCAAGGACAGTGTGTGTGGCACTGCCCCACCCCGGTGATGTTACCCAGCCCCTGGCCCGGCCCCCGAGGCTCCTCAAGTGTGCTGGGCACCGCCTGTCAAGGACAAACACGGGGTCTCGACTGGGCCGTGTCTCAACATTCCCGGGGCGGCCTTCAGACGGGAGCTGAGCGCCAGCTCCTCAGTTCAAAACCCAAAACAGCCCTGCGGGAAAGCTCATCAGGCACGGCTCCAGGCCAGCCGCTTAAAAATGGATTCTGATCCCTCGGACCCTTGCATGGATGATTTGTGCTAATGAAATGTTTTTCCAGACCTGGCTTGGTTTCCGCCACGGCCGTGGCCCGAGTCACTGGCACGCCACTGGATCCGGGCCCCGAGGAGCAGCAAGATCAGGACAAAGCACTCTGGAAGCAGCATTAAAGACGGGTCCTCGGAGCAGGGGTTTGAGTCCAAGCAGGGCAGGAAGAGGGAGGAAACCCAGGGCTCTGATGCTGAGTCACAGACAGCTTGCAAACGCCAGCTCCTGCGCGCGCGCGCACACACACGCATGCACACGTGCTGACGGAAGACACAGGCTCTGCCCCCCAGGAACCCCCACTGCCCTCCTCCCTCCCCCCACGCACAGATGACCTCATCCAGTGGGCATTTTGTTCCCACCCTGAAGGAAGCACAGGGGCAGCTAAAGAAGTTACCTGGAGGAGTTCCTGTTGTGGCTTAGCTCGTTAAGAACTAGTGTCCGTGAGCACACGGGTTCGATCCCTGGCCTGGCTCAGTGGGTGAAGGATCCAGTGTTGCTGTGGGCTGTGGTGTAGGTCACAGATGCAGCTCAGATCCTGCATTGCTGTGGCCGTGGCGTAGGCCGGCAGCTGCAGCTCTGATTCAACCCCTAGCCTGGGAACTTCCATGTGCCGTCTGTGTGGCCCTAAAAAATAAATATATTTTTTAAATGTTAGAAGCAACTGCCATACCGTAGAAACACATAAGAGGTGAAGAGCCCCCCACCTCCCCTCTACCCCCAGGACTTGGATAAAGCAGTACTTGAATGAGCATCGTGGCAGCCTCAGGGGGCCCAGCGGTTTGCGCCAGCAGAGCTGGGCACCTCCACCTGGGGCTCAAGAAACAACAGGAGGGTGTGAATTCCACCCCCTGCTCCCCCAGCCAGTGCAGCTCTGAGCCGTCACCCGCCACGGCTGCCTCCCGCAGATAAAGGGTTAACTCCCAGCTGCCCTCACAGGGTGGGAGCGAAACCACCAAAGCATCAGTCACCCCGATGAAGAAGGTGGTCCGGCTGGTGAAGGCCGGATGGTCGGGGCTGAATAACCGCCAGAGCTTCCAAACCACGAGGGAGTCTAAGGCCTCTGCTGATCTGGGCTTCCAAGAGCTTTCGTTTGGCAGGGCTGGCAAGAAGCGCGAGTCCAGCACCACGCGGTCGTATCATGCAATCAGCTTGAATACTTCTGGTGATGGGGAGCTCTCCACCACGCGCTGGGTGAAGATCCTGCTACTCAGAAAGTCCTCCCCCCGCCCCCAGGGAGCCCAGACCCTCCGCCGGCTGCCCGCCCCGCCTCCAGGCATCTCCTGGGCCCCCCACGTGAGGACACTGTACGCTGACACCTCACCAAATAAAAAATTCCCACCTCACATCAAAGAGACCTCGCAGCGGCATTCTGAGTGGCCCGGCGTCCTTCCGGCTGGACGTTCTCTCCCTAATCACCAGAGCTGCCCGAGCGCGGCCGGGCCAAGTGTTTCATCTCCCCGCGTCCTGTGTGAGCACCAGGGGAAGTCGTGGGCACGTCGGATCTCCGCCTCGCGGAGCCGGGGGCAGACAGCACATCAAAGCCAACTGAGGTATTGACAGTACAGACAGTCCTCTTACAATCCCGGGACAGAGTCCACTGGGCGTGGCAGGAGGACGTCCAGCTGACCACTCCCTCCCTGGACCTTCCAGCACTTAACTCACGGCCGCGCCGTCCACCAGGCACCCGGACGCATGCTCTTTCCGGGCATATTGTATCCTGGAGAGTCTGGGAGACTCCGGGTAGACAGCACGTTTCTCCCGCTCTCAGGGGAGCGGGGCTCCTTCCCCAGCCCCCGTTCTGATCACCAGCTACATGCAGGGTGGCAGAGCCCCCCCACTGGTTGTCTGGCTCAGGGGTCACATCTGGAGACCAAAGTGCCACTGCTGCAGGAAACCCGGGAGGGAGGTGGGGGTGGAAGGCTGGGCTCTTCCCAGACGAAGACTGAACTCAGCCCCTGCCTGCAGAGGGGTGTCTCCGGGCAGGACCAGGGGACCTGGCTAGCATGTTCAGGTGGCACTTCTCTATCGTGGGTGGGAGGGTGGCACAGACCTGCCCGTGAGGGAGAGGATGCAGCAGAAGGGAGCAGTTCCTGGGTGCAGGGGTGTCAGCAGGAGCAGAGCTGGGGGAGATGGCATCCTTGCTAGAGAGGGATGCGGAAAAGATGGTTCCGGAATCCGGGTTCTTGCTCGCGGCGGCCGAAGAATGAACTCCGCGAACACACAGGCAGCAAGCGAGCAAAATTTTTATTACAGGAAAGCAGATAGCTCCCAGGGTTACTGGGAGCGGGGAGAAGAGCCCCCTTCTCTATTGTCCTATAGGGGTTTTTATTCCTTAAAGTTGGTACCAACGTGGGGTCCCGAGAGATGTGGCTTTCTCCCATTGGCCTTACTCAGTTACCCATGTCAGTCCTTGTCCAATAGGGTCCCAGGGCTGGAAATGTCCCGTAAATCTCATGGCTTCTTTGCCCTTTCCCTCCTGTAAACTGAGTCACAGGGGATTAGAGATTAACGTCCATCTGGGCGTGGGTACACGCCCTACAGTAAACAAGGCCCGTGGGGATGTTACTCCCTGGAGCCCTTGAGCCGCAAATGCCAATCAATGGCCACATCAAAGACTGCAGGGAAGCCCAGGCTCCTATCCCTGGAGAAGCCCGGAGAAGCCAGCACTGGTGCCTGCATCCCGCCTCACATCTGGACCCTGAGGAGCCCGAATCCAGGCAGGAGGCTCCAACTCGAAGCTGGCGGTCAGCAGCAACAGAGGCCAGGCAGGGCTGGGCCCTGCCTCTTCACTTCACTCCTTCATTTGCTCTGCACACAGGTCTTGCCCTGAGTGGAGCCCTAGGCACTTCCTGGTGCGGGGAAGGGCACCTCTGGGCACCCACTTCAGAAGGGGGCTCCCGGCAGAAACAAGGGGCAAGGTGACCGTCCCCACCTGAACACAGGAGGGAGGCACCATCCAGCACGTCCATCTCCAACACACTAGGCAGCAACTGTTTCCCCGGCGCCTCCCAGAAGATTGAAACTCAGTGTGTGCGTGGTGTGGACCCCACCTGAGATCCACAAATGCCCTGGATAACGGAGGGTCCCCCACCAAGAAAGTGCTTCCAAAGTACGTTCTGGATTGAATTTAATCGAGAAGCCCCGGGGGCAGTGCTGGTGGTCTCTGCCCCACGTCAGCCAGCTGCTTCCTTCATCCATTACACACGAGGAGGGTGTCCCGCCCGCTGCCTTCGGGACTTTGCAGGCTGTGGGGTGCTTCGACCGCAAGATCACAGCACACATTCTGTTGTGTCGGGGATAAATCACAGATGGTACAACCCGAAATTCTCTTCCAAGCATCCTTATATGGGAGAGTCCACCAACAGCCATAACTCAGCTCTGTGTAGATGTATGTACACCTTTTTAAGTGTGCAGACTTTTTTATGGGCCTCCCCTGCACAGAGAATGCCTCGGCGCAGTGACGCCGAGCAGGGCCTGTGGGCTCCTGGGCACACAAGCCTTTCTGGGGCCCCATTTCTTGCTTTGAGGGGATAAACTTCAGCCTCCATGACCTGCCCTGAGGTCCAAAGGGCAGGTTCCAACAGTTGCCAGTCAGGGAAGGGAGGGGATGCCGAGACCAGGGCGGAACAATCAGGAGACCAGAGTGTGGCTTTGGGACAGGGTCCTGGTCCCTCCTCGAGGCATCTGAATAACAATATCTTTGATGTCCTTGGCAGAACTAAAACCCCCAACAAATGGAAGATGTTAATGAAGCTTCTTTATTCTGGAAAGAAGCCCACCAGACCACTGACCACCAGTTTTGAAAACAATGCAAGCTTGCCTCTGCCCTAATCTTTGTCTGTGGCCCTATTTTTCACTCCCCAAACTGTAAAACCACCTCCTGATCTCTCCCGAGGGGGGGCACAGTCTTTAAGACATGAGCCTGCTGTGACCCTCCTTTGCCTGGCAAAGCAGTAAAGCTATTTTTCCAAGTTTCTATTGGGCACCGGTGAGCAGAGGCCGAGTTTCAGCACAAGTGCTTAATAAATTGAAAATAACGTGTCAGCGAGTATTTCAGAGAGTAGACACTCCGTGCTGTTATGCACGGACCACGGCCCTCCGTGAACTTTCCACCTTGCATCAAGTGGGCTTTTTAAAACCTCTTTCCCAGGACCCACAATACCTCTGGGTAACTCCGCTCCTATAAATATTTAATCAAGTTGTTCCACACGGGATTTCCAAGCAGCAGTGATGCAGTCTCCTTTGTAAGAAAAGTCTATGCTTCCCTGACTTGCAGTCACATCTCCCCCTCCAGACCCCCTGCTCACTGCCTTTTTCCGAACACACACACACACACACACATACCCACACTGTCTGGAGAGAAAGCCAAGAGTCGTCTGAGGGGGAAACTGCGAAGAAACAGAATGTCTAAATAAAGTCAAGTCTTCTCTGAGCACCTCGCCGTCGTTATTCAAAGAACACCACACACACAACTCTCTGGCTCCGTACAAGCGCGCCTTCCCCGGTGGTTCTGAACACTCACAGGCAGCCCGGCCCCATCATCCATAAATAACGGGTCCCAGGAGCCGGCCTCGAATGTAACTGCAGCCTCGGGAGGAAAATGCAAAGAATACCTAAACTTAAGGACACGTCACCACAACTAACTGGCCAGGGCCAGGCAGGCTCTCACCTACAATTAAAGGCAGTGGTGTTCGCAGCGCTTTGACTCCGTGCCTGCAGATTCTTGCCTGAAATAGGTCTGAGTCTCGGCCTCTTTCTCTGAGCTTTGTCTCCAGACAGCGTGTCCCGGTGGGAACAGGTCGGCCACCGTGGGCACCAGGGGAGGGGGTCTGACCACAAGCCTGGGGGTAAAGGACGATCCATGCAGAGGTTCTCTGCAAACAAGTTGGAAAGGCTTGTCTAAAGGATTTGGACGCCTTTCGAGAAACAGAGTCTATTTTACTTAAAACAGTCTTGCAGGACCAGCAATCCATCAGTGGCTGTTTGTCAAGACCAAAACGACAGGAAAAGGACCACCCACGTGGGCTCTGAAAGGGGGGGCGGTAGAGTTTCTGGAGGCCAGCAGCTGAGTTCCTCGGCCGAGGCTGGTTGATGGGTTGAGGTCTGTCTCGACCAGCTCTGCCACACGCTAGAGTTCGTACCTCCTGGGAAGTCTCTGGGCTCCTGAGGGTCTGGGGTTTCCTGGCTGTCAAGTGGGGGTGGGCACAGTTCCCTCTCGGAGCCTTATTGCCAAGGTTAAACGAAGAGGAGGTACAAGAGGCCTGGCACACGCCAGTTCTCCAAGGGTGAATTGTCACCGTCACCTGTCAGTTAAGTCCCCGACACCCCAGGTGACACAGCAAGGGGCACAGTCATCAAACCCACAGAAGCTCGGGCTGGCCAGCTGAGGGGCGACCCAGACAGGGAGGAAGAGGCCCACATGGAAAATGACTGTGGTTTCAAAGGTCTGGTCTCTAAACCCCCAGCCGGGACCCTCCGGCCTCCTTAGGCTTGGTTTATTCTCGTCTTGGCCGGACGGGGGCGCTTGTCAACGGTGGGATTCGCGCCACCCTCCCGTGCTGGACCGCAGCGAGGGCCTCGAGGTGGGTGGGGAGGGGAGGGGGCCCTCAGGGTGCTCCCCGGCGGGGCCGCTGGGTATCTTCAGTGAGACGACCACCAGCTTCCGCCCCCCGCCCCCCGCCGTGAGGTGGGTCCGGGCAGAGTGGGGGGTCCGCGTACACCTGCGGTCAGACTCATTCTGCGCGTCCACTCCCACCCTGTGGCCGCCCAGGAAAGCAGTGAGCAGATGCCATGCATGCCTGTGAACCCAGAGGGTACGGGGGTTGGGGGCAGGGGGCGGGAAAGCCTGCGTCGGGTTCATTCCCTCCTTCATGCCACCTGCTCGCTGAACACCTGCTGACAGGTCATCCTGTTCTGCTGGGCAGTGATGGGAAAGGGGAGGCAGAACACGCGCAGGCGGGGGCTCGAACAGGTGCCCCAGGTGTGGACTTTACTGGTGGTCAGGTCTCCTCTGACTTCTCATCCCCATCCCACAGTGACAATAATGATAAAAATAATCACAGCAATACCTAGCATCCCCAGGCGCTAAGCCTGAGGTGATGTTTGAAGCATTTTGCATGAATTAGTTCCTCGAGCTTCACAGCACACTGTGGGGAGAGAGGTCCATTTTACAGATGAGGAAACAGGTGCAGGAAGGACGCTTCCCAGAGTCAAAAGCTCCGAGTGATGAAGTCTCCCCGCCCCCCCCAGGCATGCGCCTCTCCTGACCCTCCCAAGTTCACGCTGCCTCTGAGCCCTGCCCCCCTTGCCCCCACCAGCCTGTGCCCCAACCCCCACCCCAACCCTCCACCAAGAGTTTATCTCCATACCCAGTCCACATTCACCCTGGCAGCCCTCAGGGCAGGGAAGCGTCTGACTGCTACACCCCTGTCACAAAAGGTGGACCGTCTCCTGGGGTGTCTAGTAGGCTCTGTAGCTCGTCCAGCGGCTCCTATCAAGCCTGGGTACCCACCGCCTCCTGTCCTCTTGTTCCTGAAGCCGTGGCTGCCACCGAGACCAGCACTCCTCAAGCCTGGAGCCCAGGCCTACATCCTCCTGGGAACAGCTGCAGGGCGGGGGGGGGGGGGGGGGACTAGATGGGCCCAGCTGGAGAGCTGACCACCGCCCCTCTCCCTCTCCTCCAGATCAGCCATTGGAGACCCCCCACGGCCCCACCCTGTGCAGCCTCCCACACCAGCAGCCAGAAAGGAGCGGGCAAGGCGTTTGGGGTCCCACCTCCAACCTAACCCCACGAGACCCCCCAAGACCCCTTATTTATGTGCAAGTTTTACAGGAATTGTAGATGTCTATTTCACCTCTTTTTCCTTCTTTTCAAACTTTATTAGACATAGTTAGAGAAACGCCAATAGCTCACTTTCCTCCCTACCCGGAAATTCTAATTTTAAAAAAAGGCTTTGCTCAGAATTCCACACTGAGTTTTTTAAGGATGGAATGATTGTTGTCGAGATTCACTTAAACATAGTTTGGGGAGTTCCTGTTGTGGCGCAGCGGAAATGAATCTGACTAGGAACCATGAGGTGTCGGGTTCGATCCCTGGCCTTGCTCAGTGGGTTAAGGATCCGGCGTTGCCGTGAGCTGTGGTGTAGGTCGCAGACACAGCTCGGATCCCGCGTTGCTGTGGCTGTGGCCTAGGCCAGCAGCTGTAGCTCCGATTCGACCCCTAGCCTGGGTACCTCCATTTGCCGCAGGCGTAGCCCTAAAAAGCAAAATAAATTAGATAGATAGATAGTTTGGGAGGATAAAGGGACTATGGATAAAATAAGTCTGGTTACGAGTTGATCAGTGTGGCCAAAGATGGAACACAGGGTGCTGCATGGGGGCTGGTTTCTGCTTTCCGTGTAAAGTCTTCCAACAAAACGTTAAGAGACATATCAAATTTAAGAAAATGTTGGCGGGGCAAGAGGTTCAAACTCATGCGAGTAACACCATTTTGGAGTTTCTCTTTATTTCACGTCTCCTCTGTAAATCTCCGGTGTCCTGCTGTCAGGGATTCAGGGAACCTGGCTGGCTGGGTCAGCTGAACCAGACAGAGCTGGAATTGACGTCTAGGAGGTTGGTGCCTCCGGGAAGGCCTTGCCTGGGCTGCTCTGGGTCTACACTCGCGGTGGGAGGGTCATGGTTCTAGCTTCTGTTGAGTCAGGGAAATGCTGCATCCGCCACAGAGTGACCTCCTGGAGGTGGCGGTGGCGGCCGGCACAGAGGCCAGCATAGCAAACGTCCTTCTGTCTTTGCCTTCGGTGATGGTTGGGGGAAAAGTTTCTAGAACACCTATATAAATGAGCCCTGGGTCTTTTTGTTAAAACACTTGCCAATAAGACTCTTTGAAGCCCTAGCCAGTCTTCACTGGCCCAGGGGTGTTGGGGGCTACCCTGATTTCCCAGAGCCTTCTGGAAAGTTGAGCACTGAGTCCCATGACAAAGCCGCCCACCCCACGCTTCCATCCGCGCCCATCAGTCACACACACACACACACACACATCTGTCCTGCTGCAGAAGGAGACGAGGTTCGAGGTTTGGGTGCCTGGCTTCAGAATGTCCTCAGTGCAGATGAAGAGGCTTAAGGAGCCGCTGTGGGGCAGAGCGGGGGGAATGAGGTGTCTCTGGCTGAAAAATCGTGACTCAGGGAGGAGTCAGCCTCTCCGACAGGCGCGGGGAGGCAGGTAGGATGAGACACCGGAGGTGAGGCTCAGCCTCTTCTATCACGTCCCCATTATCCCCCCTGCCCTCCCCTGAGGCTTGCAGATGTGCTGGTGGAGGGGGTGGTGGGGGCTGTGGGACTGTGACCCTGGGGCTTGGAGCAGAGACAAGGCGCTGGTGAGGGTGGCTGGGCTACAGGCATGCAAAGGAGCTCAGCTTCTGCAGACAACCAGCAGGGCAGAAGAGAAGCGATGCCAGGTGCTTGAGGGTAGACCTGTCCCACCCCCACTGTGGCTGGCGCATCCTGGTCCCCCGGAGCCTTCCCTCGAGCCTGAGGGACCTTTCCTTGAGATCCACGG
Organism: Sus scrofa; assembly: GCF_054392235.1. NCBI lineage: Eukaryota > Metazoa > Chordata > Mammalia > Artiodactyla > Suidae > Sus > Sus scrofa. The sequence continues at coordinate 92,060,277 of NC_139392.1, read as the reverse complement.
GCTTCTGGTTTCCAGGAGGAGCCCTGGTACGTTCTCGTCTTGATTGGGAGAATCCCATTGCTACTGGTTAGGGCAGCACCCGCTCCCAGCCTTTTAGTGGCAGCTGATCCCTCATGCAGCCCGGTGCTCACCAGCGCCCCCTGGGGACACTCCACCGGCTCATCCCCAGATCCCAGCGCCCAAGTGCCTGCGGACCCCTGGGACGCCCTCCCCGCACACCTGCTTCTCACTCCCAGACCCCCACCCCCGCCCCGCCCCGGGAGGAGGAGGAGAGCCGGGAAACGGTGCCGCGAAAGTCGTGCTCCTTGGGGCGGATTGTTTTCCCTTCATTTCTGAGGATCTGGATGGCGAGGAGGCCCCACGATCTTTAAAGAGAAGAGGCAGAACGTGGAGCCTCTCGCCGGAGACCCAGGGCGAGGAGAAGGCATTTCCTTCCCCTTCTCCAGAAAAGTCACAACATGGAAACATACACATTCAAATCCAATGTGGACAAAACCGCGGAGGACTCTAACACGGGAGCTGGGGACCTGCCAACAGACTTCTCACCTAGCCGCAGGGCACCCATGGTCTCCCCCATGCACCCTGGGGGTCCCCGAGCCAGGCTACGGTTTCTGCTCCTCCGCCGGCTGCTTTAGAGGCCGGGTTTCCATAACCACGTGATAGGGCCTCAGCTCTGGACCTTCAGATGCTCCCTCCGCCTTTCTCTCCCACCTCCTCCCATATCCTTGTCCGTGTTCTCCCTCCTCCTAAGACTCCTTTCATGGAGTTCCCGCTGTGGTGCAATGGGATTGGCGGTGTCTCTGCAGGGATTCCCCAGCCGCCCGGCGGGTTAAAGGATCTGGCGTTGCCACAGCTGGTGTGTAGGTCCCAAGAGCAGCTCGGATCTGATCCCTGGCCTGGGAACTCCACATGCCACAGGGCAACCAAAAAAGACTTTGGGGCGGGGGGAGGTTTGGTCTTTTTAGGTCCACAGCTGCATCTGTGGGTCTCCGCCACAGCAACACAGGGTCCAAGCCACATCTGCGACCTACACCACAATGCCAGATCCTTTACCCACTGAGAGAGGCCAGGGATCCAACCCGAGTCCTCATGGATGCTAGTGGGGTTCGTTACCGCTGAGCCACAGTGGGGACTACTCATATTTCCTTCTAAACCAAAATTCTCCTTCTCCTTCATTTTCTCACTGCTCGTCACCATGACAGCCCTCCCCCCTCCTCCCAGGAGTGGGCCCACAGGCGGGGGCTTGTTCTTGTCCCGTGTTAGTCAGAGTGAGTCAAAACTCAGCCTCCCCCTAGGATCAGCCATGACTTCTCCTTGCATTTGTTTCTTCCTGGCTGGGACGCCTGGGAGGTGGGGCAGGAAAAAGTCTTCCCTGGGGGCAGGAAATAGGTTATTTGCCTTTGGTGTTGGCTTCTCCTGTGATAAAACGGAGTGTTCTGGTTTCCTGCACAGCAAAAGACCTCCAGTGCAAGATCTTAAAACATAGGTGAGTATACACACATACACACACATAGATATTTAAGTATAGTTAATTTACAAGCTGCGTTCATTTCTGCTGTACAACAAAGTGACTCAGTTACACATATGCAAATACACACTCTTCTTCACATTCTTTTCCGTGATAGTTTATTACGAGATATTGACTGCAGTCCCCTGTGCCCGGCAGTAGGTCCTTGTTGTTTATCTCCTTTATATGCAGTAGTCTGTGTCTGCTAATCCCGAAGTTCTAGCTTATCCACCCCCCTCCCCCTTTGGTAACCACAACTTTGCTTTCTGGGTCTGTGAGTCTGTTTCTGTCTTGTAAATAAGTTCATCTGCACCATATTTTAGATTCCACATAGAAGTGACATCATACGATGTTTGTCTCTCTCTGACTTACCTGAGTATGGTCATCTCTAGGACCTTCCTATATATTTTTAAATACACACACCCCCTCCGTGTTACAAAAAATAAAAACTGCTTTGAAGATTTCTCTCACTCACAATCAGCAACTGCTTTGATGGGTGATTTTGCTCAAAATTAGTCGTAAATTCACAGAATGAATGAAAAGCCTCTCGCAAACCTTCCTTTGTCTTGTGGGAAGCAAATGTACTGCACACTTTTGATTTCTCAAGAGGCTACCCAAGTATTTGTCAGGCAAAAAAATATTCGGAAGGTGTAGATTTCAATACATATGTTGAAGTAAGCATCCGTAAATTTTTGCCCGGCGATGCGGGGAATACTCCCTTACTTAAAACTTGTCTTCTTTAAGGAATCCTTTTAAGAGAATCAGCTCACTAAGTAATGCTGTATTTTTCATCATGGTTGAAGGGAATAACCCTCCCTTTCTGACACATGTGTGCATTTTGTTTTGGGATAGGAATGCTATCACGTGTATTTTATTAATTTATGGCCACGTTAATGAGCCTGAATAGCAAAGCCACACCTGGGTGTAGAGGAGGTGTGGTCTTGCCAACAGGTGAGGTCATTCCTAATGGCTCACCAGGTAAAGGAGGTGCGTGGCTCAGATCAAAAGTAATCAGAGGATCAGAGATGTAAAGTGACTTTAAACCTTGATCCAGGGGTGATTTCACAGGTGTATCCGCATGTAAAAAAGTCCACCAACCTGTGCGGCTTTGTACACTTCCCTGCGTCATGTCACATCCTCCTAGAAAAATAGAATAAGTGATCAGAGGACATGCACCTCAGAGACCGTCTCAACTCTCTTGGCTTTGAGCATAGAGGTGTCACAAATACCCCCTGAACTGCAGAGAGAGGCTGGCAGAATGAGGCCCAAGTACCACACCTGCGAAATGATGTAACCTCTAAGGGCTGGGAGATGCGTATCTAGGTGAATAGTAATAAAAGACAGTTTGTCCCGGACTTTGTAATCAAATTTGTTTTATGCGTGTTGGACGCTCTCCATGTCTTTCCTTTCTGTCTCACTTGGTATTAGACAAAGTACGGTTGCTTATCGTCATCAGGGTAGCTCCCTTCGTTAAAGTCGCCACTAACACGGAATTAGCAGACACTAAGCCATCGCTCCGGGGGGAAATACAGAACTAGGCTTCTGTGAGCCGCTCAGGACACGTTTCCATTATCCTGTCCATAAGTAACCTTGTTTTGTGGGTTTCTGTGCCAGACGCCTCACTTAGTGTATATTGTTGACTCATTCGCACTGAACTTGAGCGCCCCAGTACCGTGACTCACACCTGAGCAAAACTCATCCCACGCATGTGTTTTCTCTGTAACTCGCATCGCTGCCTTAGTGCATCTGGACCACCGGCCAGCACTTTGGCCCTGCACATGGGGCGAAGCCACCAACGGAAAGCACAGCAATGAGGAAAAGATGGCACTAAACCGGCAGCAAAAAGGACGTTTTTCAGAGCTAGACAGAGAAGACAGGGCATGGCCTCAGCTGGGAGTATGTGTGTTGAGTGATCCAAATTTTTGCCGCTCGGTGCATGATCACAAGTAAGTCTGAAAGTGCTGTGTATATTGATATGGTTGCCAATACATTTTAGCAAATAGGTGAACTCGCAAATACGGAATCCGCAGCTAATGAGGATGTACTCCTTTAACTGCGAAAAGAGGAAGTAAGGGGACCTCTATTGTCTGCATCACCCCATTAACAAACTTTAGTCCGAGTTAGACTCTCCTGGGGGGCTTCGAAAACCCTCAAGGCCCAGACCACACGCCCAGACAATTAATTAAGACTCTCTGGGGGTGGAAGCCAGGCACCAGTTGTTGTTTTGTCGTTTTGCTGTTGTTTTCCATTCCCCCGGCTGATGACAAAGACCAGCTGTGGTTAGAGACAGTGGTCACTGCTTTAACCAAGAGTTTACTGGGCGTGACCTGGGTTGAGGGCTAGCTAGTGCCATTGGCATCAGCACTTAGAGGAGAAAATCCCAAATGGCCATTAGGTCACCCCATGCATCAGTTAGTTACATGTTGCTCAGTAAGAGATTCTGGCAAGCCGCAGCCTGAAAGGACATTTATCATCTCCTAGTGTCTGTGGGCTAGGAGTCCAGGTGTGGCTGAGCTGGGTCCTGGAGGGGCATCATGGGCTATGGTGCATCTGCAGACTCAACCGGTGGGGCTCTAACTCCAAGCTCCCCTCAATGAGCTTAGGCAGGGCGGGGCCCCTCGTGAGCCTGTGGGCAAGACCCTCTGTTTCTTGTTGACTGGTGGCCGGGGGGCACCCTGCATTCCTCAGCTTAGGGGCCCCTCCAAAGGTTAGCACACAACACAGCGGATGGTTAGCAGCAGCATGAACAAGTCAAGGCACAAGAATGTCCCATCTCTTCGTAACCCAATCTCAGAGACGCCTTCCCATCCTTCTCTGTATTCTGTATTATCAAGCCACTGGGTCCAGCCCACACCCAAGGGGAACGCATTACATGAGGCATGAATGTCACGACGAGGAATCCTGGGGGGGATCCTAGAAGCCGATGACCACATCAGCCGTTCCCACCGAGAGATGTTCTTTCTGGAGCTGAGATTTGGAATTCCTCGTTTGGCCTTAAACAATGAACGTATTATTTCCTTATGCCTATGTGTTCAAATAAAACATGTTTATGAATTATCCACTTCCTGGATCATATGTGGATAAATCCACACGCCCTGGGACTTCCTCCCTTTCTTGTTTGCCTCTTCGGGGAGGATAATCACAATTCCACACAACTGGAAAGATATGTTTTTCCACCAAGAAACCATAAATCTCAGGCATAAATAGAAGTTATTATATTGACTATAAATGAGTTATAATTATAACTATGATTCGTATTATAATTTATGGTCTATAGGTTATAATTCATTATAAATTATATGAATTCTAATTTCGCTCATTTCCAAGCAAAAGGAATACACAGGGAAGAACTTAAGACATATTCAGCAAAGAGTCCAGTGTGGCTGGAGGAGGGTTTGTGGGGGAGGCGCTAAGCAAAGGAAAGAAGCTTCTAGAAATGATGGAGGTGCAAGGGCAGACCTGCAGAGCCCTGTAGGCCGTGTACTGCCTCTATTGCCACGTAACAAACGGCCCTGACATTTAACAACTTGAAACAAAAATAAACTTTTATCTTCTCCCAGAGTTTCTGCAGTCACAGCTTCAGGACTAGCTTAGCATTTGTATTTCTCATGCGGTGGCTGTCAAGACGTCCGCCAGAGCCCATCCGTCTGAAGATCTGACCTGGGGGTCGGGGAAGGGATCCACCTCCAAGAAGGTGATGCTGGGGCAGGTGATGCTGGGGCAGGTGATGCTGAGGCAGGTGATGCTGGGGCAGGTGATGCTGGGGCAGCACTGGCTCTGAGGACTTCCTCCAGGGGGACCTCTCTTTAGTGCCGTGTGTGTCCTCCCCCCATTCCCAGAGATCAAGGTGGAACGGCAGCATCTTCCACAACTGGCCTTGGTCACCTGCCCAGGTGTGATTGTGCACTTTGCTTAACAGATGTCTGTGCAGACAGGAGGCACCCAGTCGACACTGGGTTGCTGCCAGTCCGCCTGTTGGTTACTTGAATGAAATAACGAGCATCATGCCCTCGGAAGCCTGCCTTCCCCAAGTCCCTTCTCCACCAACCTCAAGGCCTGACACTTCCAAAGTGGGGGCCACCAGGTCAAAAGCTTGATGGAAGCAAGTATTTTAACTGGATCACAGAATTATGTTGCCAGGGACGGTAGAACTGCTCACAAGCTCGTGGGTACCCGACACTCATCTCTCTAGTCCTGCTTCCCTTCCATCCAAGGACAAGTGGGCAGGTTGTGACGGGAAAGGCCCAGAAGGAGGGCAAGGTGGAGCCGAGCTTCCACGCTCGTTCTAGAGAAGCTGTTGTGGGTCTCTCTGCAACTCAAATGAGCTTCTTTTTTTATTTTATTTTATTGTTTTAGGGCCCCAGCTACGGCATATGGAGGTTCCCAGGCTAGGGGTCCAATTGGAGCTACAGCTGCCAGCCTACGCCACAGCCACGGCAACGCCAGATCCAAGCCACATCTGCGACCTACACCACAGCTCACGGCAATTCCAGATCCTTAACCCACTGAGCGAGGCCAGGGATGGAACCCACATCCTCATGGCTCCTAGTTGGATTCCTTTCCACTGCGCCACGGCGGGAACTCCAAGCTTCTTTATTCATCTTTAAACGATGGCGACCCGATCCTTTAATGTGTTACCGTGATCACAAAGCTTGTCCAAAAGGGAGGGGGGTGGATGGGGAGTTGGGGTCAGTTAGATGCAAACTATCCCTTTTAGGGTGGATGGGCTGCGAGGTCCTGCTGTACAACACAGGGAGCTCCATCCAGTCTCTCGGGATCGAACATGACGGAAGAGAACACAAGAAAGGGAATACACACAGACACACACAGACACACATACACACACACACACACACCACACATATACACACAGACACACACACACACCACACACACACACACATACACACACATACACAGACACATAAACACATACACACACACATTTACATACAGACACATATAAACACACACACATACACACAGACACATATGCACAGACACATATACACACAGACTCACATACACACATGCACACATACACACAGACACATACACACGTATACACACACACACATACAGACACACACACACATGAATGGGTCACTGCTGTACAGCAGAAATTGGCACAGCATTGTAAGTTAACCATAATTTAAAATTTTTCTAAAAGGCAAATCTCCTCCAAAGACAGAAAGTGGTGGGGTGAGTGAACATCTGGAGAGGAAACGGGCATCTGCCACCCGCTCCCCTTTGGCCTGGGCTGGTATTGCTTCTGTGTGCCCCGTTGTCACTAAGGGACACCCCCCCCCCCCGCAACACCTCTGCTCTCAGTCAGAACAAGGGGCCTTGGGGCTCTTGCCTCCATCTGGCCTGGGAGGGGCCGTGGGGCATCTCGGGTTGCCAGCTGTGTGATCTGGACAAGCCGCTCAACCTCTCTGGACCACAGGGTGGGGGCTCTGCAGGTGGAGGGCTGTGCCCCGAGCCCATCACTCCAGATAAAGTTCTATTTACCAATAAGGACGTGGCTCCCACGTCACGCATTTACACAAACGTGTGTTCGTGTCTGTGGGTGGCCTACGTGTGGTCAGGAACGTGCACGGTCCAGCGTGGACACTCTGACCAATCACTGCCTGGGCCCCGGGCCAGGTGCCTCCGGGACGAAGGCCCAGGTCCTTGTTGGTGGGGACCCTGCACTCCCGAGCCACAGCCCCTGGTTCTCATGGGCGGCGCAGCTCGGGTGGCCGGGCTGGAGGGGAGAATTCTTGCAGTCATCTCGTGTGCTCTGTGCACAGGGTTCGGGTCTCCTTCAGGTGGGTGAAGGAGCCAAAGTTACTGATGAATTTATTTCGCTACGTGCGATCTTTATTCCCGCAATGTGTTGCCTGCTTGCTGTGTCTGGGGTTTGGGAAGCAGAGGACGAGGAAATCCAGCTGAGGCGTGGTCAGGGCCAAGGTCCCGCCAGGCCTGTGGGATGGGGGAGTGGAGGATAAGTGCTCTCCTGCCCGCGCCCCCGAGGAGGTGGGCACACCTGCTCCCACCGGGGTCAGGAAACCCTTCCGCTGGAGCAAAGCGGCCTGAACATGAGATTCTGGGTGGGGGCGGGGGCAGGAATGGGGAGTGACCACCAAGCTGAATGTGGCTGCATCTGTGTCCTTTTTCTCCCGCCCTGGGCCGTGGACTTGGTAAGGGCAAGGCTGCCTGGGGGCCTCCCCAGGGCGGGGCTCACCTGGCCGCATGCTCAGAGCGTGCACAGTGCCTCGAGGGCCCCAGGCTGGAGGGGCCCTGTTAGCCCTCTCCCCCTCCCTGTCACGGCCACCTTTGCACTCTGAACCAGAGTCAGCACAACTTAGGCTGGGTGAGCCGGGCCTGGGGAGGAACAGGAAGGCGAAGCCTTGGCCCCTTTGCAGCCCTGATGCCAGGGAGGGTGGCGCTGGCCTCCCTGCCGGGTGGGTTCACAGGCTTTTCCGCCCACAAAACACAAATCTGGTCACTTCGGCTGCGCCCGCCTGCTTAGCTGTGTGAAGAGCCCAAAGTTCAGGGAGATAAAGGCGTTGCCAAGTTCAAGGGGATGACGGATGACGGGACCTCTGAGTCACGCGGCGCCTAACAAACCTTGTTTCAACAAGGATGGAGCGGGAGGCCAGGCCCCCGACACAAGTGAGACGTGGGAAGAGGGAACCGGTGCCGGGCAAGTGGCTCGTTTAAAAGGCAGGGGGTCAACTGCGCCGACAGGACCTGGCCCCTCCTGGTCAGGATCTCACGCTCCGTCTGAGACGCTGCCACGTGGGTCTGTACTTGGCAGAGACCAGGAGGGGAGGGCTTGGGGCCAGTGGGCGCAGGTGTTTAAGTCTGCGTGCTTGGTTCTCCTGGGTGGGGGGATGGGGAGTTCATGTGTTCATTCACCTGCCTGGACCTGCCGGGCTAAGGGTTTCCTGTGCAGAAGAGTCTGGGAGGGGGTAGGACTGGAGCCCCAGGGACCTCTGGCCACCGCTCTTGCTGGGCGCGTCACATTCATTGTCCCCCTCAGCGGACGGCCTGGCTGAGGCCGCCAGGGAAGGCTACTCTGAACCAGCCTCCAGCTCGGCGTAAGGGACCGACGAGGACTTTGGAGAAGACAGGGGTGCTCAGAGGTTGTGAGGACGTCACCTGCCTGGGAGAGAGTCCGGGGCTCTGACGCTGCCGGGACAGCAGTGCCCAGCACTTAGAATGTTCCAGGCACCGGCACAGCGCACCCCTCAGGCCCCTCACGGCCCTGCGAGGCCAGGCCTGCTGCCACGCGCGTCACAGGAGGAGGTGGAGGCAGGGGACGGGCTCGCCCAAGGCCGCAGTGGCCGGTTAGGCTCTTGCCTGTCATGCCCCTGTGCCTCTCACCAGAGGCCAGCGGGTCAATGACTGACACGGATCAGCGTGCCCACCCCACCATGAGCTCGCCAGTGCCCGCTCTTCCTCAGATGTCGTCACCGTCCTGTGACCATGACAAGGGTGAAGAGACCCTCAGGTGAGACCAGACCCACCGCCCACTGCCGCACACTTCCTCCTGGTGCCAGGCCTGGCCCGCACCCCCGTGCCAGACTGGCGGGATGGTGTCCCTTCTCCACACCTGCCCTGGCACAGGCCTCCCCTGCCTCTTGAAAAGCCTCCTCCCAGCCTGTGCTTCCGAGAGGCCAGGGTGGCCGTGGCGGGGAGCTCGGCTCGCCTCCGATCCGGCGGCTTTGGGAGCAGAGGCTTTGTTTCCTCGTTTCTAAACTCCGCGCCGCGGGATTAGCCCAGCGAGCATGTGTGAAGCAGCGGCGCCCTGGGTCAGTGTGAGGCTCACTCCCCGCTCCTGGCCACATGGCCGTGGCCTCTGTCCCCTCACAGGGACCCCCCGAGGGCAGGGATTGTCTCTCATCCCCCAGCGCCCAGCCACAGAGGCGATTCTCAGTGCATGGTGACTCCTGGGCTGGAAGGCTCTCCAGGCGAGCGAGGTGGCAGTGACCCCTTGAGAAGATGTTCCTTCCTAATGACCTGAGCGAGAGCAGGTCTGCTGCCCGCCTCCTCGGTGCCCGCACACTCCCAGGACACACCAGTGCCCACACACAGGCCCCGGCTCGTCCCTCCTGAGCCGTCCTCCACCTGTGCACACGCACGTACCCGGAGAGGCCTCTGTCCCCAGGGGCGTGGACCCCTCTCCCGGATGAGGGCCCACCAAAGACCCCCGGCCCCTCTTCCCGCAGAAACCTGAGCCCCCTGCACAGCGTACACACGCACCTGCACACGCCCCACCACCTCTGCCTTGGTCTCTGACGTCTGCTCTCCTCCTGGTCTCTCTGTCAACACACAGGCACATTCACTCATGCACACACACACGTGCACATGCCTGCACACGCGCACACACACGCCTACCGCTTGCTCTACAGTATCTCCACACAGGCTCAGCGTGTACATACGAACCAAGAAAGCTGACCTGCGTGACACACACTGCGTGAACGGAAACCCCGACTTAACAAAAATGACAGGAAGCCAGGCCTTATGAAGGCCTCAGGACCTCGTGACCAGGGGGCGGTGGGTGCCCTCTGCATTGCCATCACTCCCCCAGCCCGGGGCCCCTTCCTCAGCAGCAGACCCCCCAACTTCAAAGGTTTCAAAGGCTCCACAGCTCGGGTAGGATTTACGAATGAACACACAGGAGACAGCCCCCCAGCCCCTACCCTGCGCCCTCCCAGGACGTGCAGAAATCCTCAGAGGGGACAGCTCCTGGGGACACTCGCAGGGACCAGCCCGCCCACGGGACAAAGCCCCTGGGGCTGCAGGAAGGCTGCCCCCTGATGCGGCTGCAGGGGAGCAGCTGGGGCGGGGGCTGGGCACAGAGCAAAGGCAGGGCAGGGCCGCGTCTCTCCAGGTCTTCCAAGGGCGAAGCCCCTCGGACTCCCCAGGGGGTCCTCGTGGGGGTGTCTTACCAACCCTGACCTGGGTCTCACGTTGCTGGCACGGGCCAGTCGGAGGTCAGGTGCTGAGGATGCTGGGGAACCCCCCAAGGGGACCCCCGTCCCTCCCAGGCCTTGATTTCATCCGATTTTTATTTTCTGCTTCACCGTCTGTCTTTTGAGTCTCATGTTCCCATACCTGGGAAAGGAGGGGGAAAGAGTCCCAAAAGAGGAAGAGAGAAGTGGGGGGACATGTGTAGAAAGAAAGGGACCCTCGGGTGCAGGCGGGCGGGCCTCTGCCCCAGCAGACGCTTGGGGACAGCTGTCAGAAGGGCGCAGCGGGCGCCGTGGTGGGTGCTGGCTGCCCGGAGCAGGCGGGATCCGCTGTGGACATTTGGAGCAAGTTTCTCCTGAACAGTGGACTGGGCCCGACCCTTGGGCCTCCCCTCAACTCCTTGACCCCTGGAGGCCAGTCCAGAGCCTCAGCTCTTTTCTGTCCCTCTTTTGTGCACCCTGGTTGCCTTGGCAATGGCTGCTGCTGGCCCCTGGCCTTCCAAAGCCCGCGCTGTAGTCTGAATCTCAGATTCAGGCTTGTTCCGCTCCGCTGGCTTTGAAGACAACACGGGGAAGTTCCCCAAGTGGAGGAGCAGCGTGAGGGTCACGGGGCGGGTGTGCACTTGACGGAGGAAGAGCAGCTGAAGAGAGAGGGCCTGCGCCCAAGGTGCTGCTCTGTTTCAACCTGAGACTAGAATGAAGTCGTGCCACTCAGACCCACAGGTGACACGGACGTGCAAGACCGAGCTGAACTGACAGCACAAACGGGCTGAACCTGGTCAGAGCACAGACTGGGACTCGAACCCGGCCTAACCCCAGACTGAGACCTAAACCCACAGTTTTAAATTAGAATCGCTCACCCCGTGTCTGGACTCACTGAGTTCAGGTCCCTCCTGTCCCCTCGCAGAAGGATTCAGCGAGAGACGAAGTGATGGGCAAGAAATAGATTATTAGGGTAGGACGCTTGTGAGAGATGCCAGCGGGCAGGCACGGAAGCTCTGGGCTAGGGTTTTATCATCCAAGGGGCCTGGGGGTCGGAAAGGCCCGCCTCTTCCTTCCTGGCAGCGGCAGCTCCTCCTTGGTCTCTGTAAGGTGTGTATTCAGATCCGCACAGGGTGGTCCTCAAACTCCCGCCCTTGGTCTGAGTCTGAATCCAGGCCTCAGCCCATCCCCCACCCACGACCTGAGGCCGTTCTCGCATCTCCACTCGTGAGCAAGCCCGCCCTGTGCGGAGGGCTTTTTTGAGCCATTTATTAACTTACAGTGATGTCCCAAAGTCCCCTGGGTTTCCCTCTCTTTCCAGGATCCTTTGCTGGAACTGCTACAGCCACCCATGCCTCCTCCATCCGTATCAGAGCTAACGGGCTTCCAGTGACGGACCTGGCAGAAGAGGCGTGATGGCATTAGAATCATGGGCCAAAAGCCATCATTTTAAGCAATGCATGAAGGGGGGGAAGCAATTGGTTGCAGAGAAATTGTCTGGAGGGTTCCAGTCGCCCACCAACCCCATGTGCGCTGGTAGGAACAGGGCGTCTCAGAAAGCAGACGTGAGCGGAGCACACCTGTGGCCTTCGCCCGTCACCTGCTCCGCTCCGCAGCCCAGAGGCCGGGAGTCCCAGGGAGAGTGTGTGGACCTGACACGTGCGCTGGCTGATGTGAGGTCAAGGGTGTCTCCGGGGTTGCCTTGAGGAAGTAATTGTGTCCCTCCAGTTAAACTAGCCGGGCTGGAGCTTGACTGCAGTATTTACAGGCTGGGTGGCCCTGGAAACGGCGTTAAGCTCTCTGTGTGTCAGTTTCATCCGCGCCGTGGCCGTGACACTCCCCGGGTTTCTGGGCGGATTGAGTCGGGGTAAAGCCCTAGTAAATGTTTGCCGTGGTTTCTGCAGGTGTCAGTGACTCAGCCTCGGGTTTGAAAAGGCTGGGGTTGCTCGTGCCTGGAGGGCCTGACTTTGACCGCTCAGACAGCTCCACCTCCAAGCTCCGGGTCACCCCCATCTCCTGAGGCCGTGCCCCGCTCTCCTGATAGGGGCGAGGTGGACACTCAGGGAGCCCTGTCAGCCAGAGGAACCGGTGACCCTCCCGGGACCCAGCCTGAGCCCACAAGACCCCACCCACACTGCTGCCCTTGGGGGGACCCACCTACGGGAGGGCCGCCCCTCCTCGGGCTGGTCCACGGTGACCCCTACTCTGAGAGCCCCTGGGTGCCCGGAAATCACATCTCCCACCCCGACGCCACATCCAGCCCGTGCTGAATGGACGAGGCCACCGGTTTTGTCTCCCGTCTCCAGCCAGGGGTCTCCCCTCTTCCTGCTGGGTCTCGGGGGGCATAAGAAGACACTACCCAGTGTGCCTAAAACGTCTGCTTGTCCAGCCTCACTCGGTCCCTAGAAGAGTTTTCTGTAACCAGCCCCTCCCCACCGCCAACACTGTCCCGCTCTGCAACCTCAGCCGAGGCCTCTCAACGTCTTTTCTCCCAATGGCGTGGATTTCGGGGGCCGTCCCCCACACGGGACAGCAATGAGCAATTCACACGGTGCCCGGCGAGAGGCAGGCCTCTGTCCCAGGATACCGGCTCGCAGGCGGGGGTGTCTTTACCTGCTTGTCACGGCCCCAATAGGAGCCACCTTCCTGCCCACATGCCTCTCCCCAAACCCAAATCAAGCTACCGAAACTGATCTCAGAGAGACGGCAGCGAGTGATGGCTGGAGCAAGATCTTAATTCTCTGCTCAGGCATCGAACCTGGGTAGCCTGGGTGAAAACCGGGAATCCTAACCACTAGACCAGCTAGAGGCTAAAAGCAGAATTGCCCTGATTCTTGCCCCCTGCTGAAAGCAAGAATGTCTCAAGGAGGCAGAGACTGTGAAAGCAGGTGTAATGTTTATGGTTAGAGAGACGGCGCGTGCGGGGGTGCACGCAGAGAAATGGTTTACTTAAGGCAGAAGCAAGACAGTAACACCCAAAAGGGGGGTGCAGGTGTGGGTGTCCCCCTCAACGAGGAGTGCCCAAGAGGTGATTTAAACCACTCATACGGGGAGTTCCCATCGTGGCGCAGCGGAAACGAATCCGACTAGGAACCATGCGGTTGCGGGTTGGATCCCTGGCCTCGCTCAGTGGGTGAAGGATCCAGCGTTGCTGTGAGCTGTGGTGTAGGTTGCAGACGAAGCTCAGATCCCATGTTGCCGTGGACTATGGCCTAGGCTGGTGGCTGCAGCTCCGATTAGACCCTTCACCTGGGAACCTCCATATGCCACGGGTGCAGCCCTGAAAAGACAAAATAAATAAATAAACCGCTCATATGGGACGGTTCTTCTGGGTCTTTGTTTTCCTTTTGGCCAGTTATTTTGTTTTATTTCTCCCGTCTGATTGGACACAGGACCTTCCCTGATGCGTGTGCATTTTGGGGTCAAGACAGATTCCAGAGCGAAGGGTCCCAGCACTGCCAACAGGACTTATTATGGCCTGGCGCCCCCTCCCTTTCTGGCCCCAGGAGTCTCCCCGCGCATGTGTACTCGGGGAGGTCCCCTGGACCCCAGGAGTGACTGAAGGGTCATCTTATCTCTCTACTCCACAGAGCCTGGCTCCTGCCAGGCACTTTCTCCCTGATGTGTCAGAGAAGCGGGGCCCAGTTTACGCGGCCTGACAAGTCCCAGCTGCTCTCAGCCCAGGGGCCCATCTGCTTCCGACTCGAAACTAGGCTGGATCCTAAAACCAGAGCCCATCTCCCTCTTTGTCGTGGCTTCTCCGGCCACTCGTTTAGTGTTGGGTTATTTCTTTGGCCAAAACTGGGTGTGTGATGTCGGGTGCTGTTTGCAACCCCTGCCAGAGTGGGTGCCATCGTTGTCCTCACCCCCACGTGCTGGCGGAGCTGAGGCCCCAAGCGGTTCCGCGCGAACCACAGGTGTACGGACACTGAGAGCCTGGTCAGGGTTCAAGCCAGGGCAGCGAGCTCCAGGGTCCCTGGTCTGCTGGTCTTTGCTGTCTGTAAGTAGCCTGGGATCTTCTAGAAGGCAGAGATGGTGTCATCACAAAGGGATTTTGCAGGAAATTCCCATTGTGGCTGAGCAGGTTGTGAACCCAACTAGTATCCGTGAGGACGTGGGTTCGATCCGTGAGCTGCGGTGTAGGCTTGGATCTGGCGTTGCTGTGATCTGTAGTGCAGGCTGGCACCTGCAGCTTTAATTTGACTTGTGATGATGCTGAAAGCGGTCGACCCAGAAGTGCCATGCATGCCCCACCCGAAAAGCAACCTCTGCCCCGGGAGCAGGATGGGAGATGCTGCCCTAATGCCTAGCGAGGGGCTCCAGGGCCCTGGGGAGGGCAGTCCCGTGGTGCCTGGTCTGGGGACGGCTTCCCAACAGCCCTTGGCTGACCTCTCGGCGACTGTCACCACCACACCCACTCCGGCTTCCCCAACGGGAAGTCGGCATCTCCTGCATTGTTCTCTGAGGGGCAGTGTCCTCCCAGACCCCAGGCGGCTGGCCGGAGCCTCACCGACCAGGAGTCCCCAGATGCCCCCGGAGCCCTGGCCAGAGCCTCTCCCTCGAGGGAGGCACTGAGCCGGGAGGACAAAGCTGGCTCCCCGTTACGCGTGCAGCTGGAGCCTGGGATGGGGCAAGCTGCTGGTGTGAGCAGAAGCCACCTGCGTACTTGCCCCCGGTCTGTGGAAGGTTGTCGTTTCTCACACGTGTCACACGGGCAGGAGGACCTCCCCACTGCAGGGGGTCTCAGCACACAGGGGGGTTTGCTCCAGAAGGGTCCTCGGTTTACTGCACAAAGTCTGCTCTGAAGAATCCACAGATCTGAGCCCACTCCTACCGCGGGCACAGCATCTCCCCGTACCCTCCAGCCGAGGGGGCGGCAAGGACCGATGTGTGACCCCAGGGCGAGGGAGGAAGGCACATTTGCCGTCTGCTGCCTCTGTGTCTCTGTCTGATCGGCTGGCGGGCTATGGTCACAGGCCAGCATAAGTCATCACAGAAACCCTGCCAAGGAAAAGGGCTGGGGCTGTATCACCCCCATTCCACAGATGGAAAACCCACAGCCGGAGAGGCCAGCTGTGGAAGGGCACCCTGCCCCGTGCTCTGAGGCTTTAACCTGCTGTGTAGACAGTGGAGTGGGGGGGTGAGGAGAAGAATTGCACAAACCTGAGGCTGAGCGCCACCTTACACTGGGGCCAGGCGCCCTGCCTGCTCCCCTCTGTCCTGGAAGTAAAGGCAGGCACCCCGTCCAGGGCCCGGCGGCCACCAAGCCCAGCTGTCCCCTTACCTACTCCGAGGACAGCCCGCCCAGACTGAGCACACGTTTCTAATCCAGAGGCCATCCCCTGGTTTCCCCAGGCCACCTCCTCCACTGGATCCCAGCAGGCTGGAGGGCAGAGTCGCCTTTCCTTAAGAAAACCCAGGGCCACGCGGTGACCGTCGGCCAGCAGGGTGGACCTGAGGGACCCTGGAAGGTGGCCTGGGGGGCAGGGGCCGGGCACGCACGGGGAGCCGCCTAAAGATCGTCCGCTCTGGGGCGCTGAGTGACAGCCCCTCCATGGCGCAGCTGTGGCCCGGTGACAGACGAGTGGGGCGGCGGGAGCCGGGGAGACTGGGTGTCCCCAGTGGGCTTAGCGAAGCTATTTTGAAGCCAGTTTAACAGGCTTCCCACGATGGTGTGGTGACCTGGTGACCCTGGGTTCGGGGAGATGATGGGGAGTGTGGCTCGGGGAAGCTGGCTCAGCTGGCACGGGCACCGAAGGCGGGAAGGGGGCACTTTTGAGGGGGTGGCACAGAGGACTAGGAAGGTGGCTCCAAGGACTTCCAAGGGCCTTTCACCCGGCTGCAGGCCGGGGGGCAGGCTGGTCACCTCCTGCCGCCATGAGGGCTTGGCTGGGGAAGGTGGCAGGTTCTCCTCGGTCCTGGGGGGCCGTCACCCCCAGTGGAGGCACTGCGGGCCGTTCCCGTCCCCTGGCTGAAGCCTGTGGTGGCCACATAGCCAGCCCTGCTCTGGGCTTGCAGGGGCCGTGTGGCCCAGTTTCCATAGAGAGCAGCCAGGTGCAGAGTATCCTGTGCAGCTGCCACTGGCCTGTGACACGTCCTGCTGCCCACCCCCACCCTGCCCGAGACGCTGGCAATAATAATTCAGAGTCTACCGATGCTATTGAGACACCATGACCTGAGCATCCCAGAACCTCCGTGGTCTGAGACACAGTCCTGGACCACCCGGGATGGTCCCCTGGCTGGAGAGAATACGTGCATGAAAAAAACGATGCTATTACATCCCAGCCAGGGGTGAGAACCGACCCAGCCTTGCTCCCATAACAGGTGACAAGAGTCCCAGAGAAGGACACCCCAAGGGGGGCTCAGGGTTGAACTGAACTCAGACCCCCATCTCCCGGTAGGGATGCGGGGGCAGGGGGAACACCATGAGGGGCGGGGGTGGCCGTGGCGGGCGGCGGTTGGGGGGGGAGTTCTCCTCCAGGGGGGGTCTTTGGTGGAATGGGGACAGACAATGAAGGCATCTGTCTTCAAGCTGAGTGAGGGGCTTAGTCCTCAACCTGTGGCCAGTGGGCAACTGTCAAAGGCTTAAAATGGTGCAGGGAGGGAGGCCAGGTGGGGCCGTCAGGAAAGCCGTCTGGATGGGATCAGAGAAACAGCCCCCAGGGCCCTGATCAGAACGGGAGACAGGCAGGCAGGGCCTGGGGGAGGCGGAGGCGGAGGGAGGAGAGAATGGTGACTCCACAGTTTTCAGACACAGTTTCCAGAAAATCCAATAAAGGGACGCTCGCTAATTGCCCCCTTGATGACTGCAGCAGCCTAATTAAATGGCATCTTTTAAAGTCGTTCCTTGAGGAGTGAGGCTGGTGCCCAGAATTTCAAACCCTGGAGGCGCGGGGTTGGCAGGCGAATTGTCCCAGCTCCTACCCGCTCCCCTCATTCTGTGCCAGTGACTGTGCTGGTGACAGCTGGGCCCAGCTGTGATGGGCCAGGCTGCCTGCTGGGCTGCGCAGACAAGGAGGAAGGGAGAGGAGCCCTGGGTGGACAAAGACGCCCCCGCCCCGTCGGGCAGACCCAAGCCCCGAGTCCACCCTCCCATGCCCGGCTTCGGGAGCAGCTCTGTTCTGTGGTGCCCCCACAGCGGGCATGGAAGGGGCCTGCTCCCCCCCCCCGACACACCCACCCCCTCCCCCGCATCAGGCTGCTTGCGGGGAAATCACACGTTTCCCTTAAAATTTAACTTGATGCTGTCCAGAGACTCACCAGCCTTCTGTGCTTTTTTTCCATCATTCTTTTCATGAGCTGGGGGCCAAAGTGCCTCCCTGCTCCAAACTTTGTTCCCAGCCTCAGGGTGACTCTGTCGGTCCCCATACTCACTGCTCCCCTGCCCGCAAGAAGAGAAAAATGGTGATGAAGTGACAAAGAGGTGAGACGGTGTCTGAGCGGGCGGAGCAGAGCAAGGAGGGAGTTGGGGCTGGCCTTGCCTCTCAAGGAGGTAACGGGCGCCGAGGCTGCAGGACAGAACAGTGGCTGAGCCGGGGTTCCACCAGAGCACCCCCAACCGGGCTTGAGGGCACCCCCAACCTTCACAGCCCTCCTCGCCACTCCCCCCAAGGCCCTGACCTTCCGTCTTCCTGGGTCGTTCTGTCATATGTAGCAGACGTATCCAGGACGCCTTGATAGCTTCACTTTAGTTCCTCAGAATTTGGACAGGATGCAGTGCAAACACAGTTGCATTTTGCTTTTTACCTCCCCCCCCCGCCGCCCCCACAAGGATAACTGTGTGTACAGATCTCCCAGCTAAGCCATTAGAAAGGACTTAGAAGATAAAATGACCTCTCCCAGGGGTCAGCTTGGAGATTTGGGGAGGTGGGCTGACGAAGGCACGGGAAACATTAGGTGCCCCCAGCTGTGCACTGGTGACGGGGCCCAGCCTGCAGGAGCCCCCACTTGCGGCCTGTGCACATGTGACCGGAGCGTCCCCTGCCCTGCAGCGTCAGGGCCGGGCTGAGCTCCAGGGCCGCACGCACCTGTCGCTGCCTCTCACCAGCCCCTTGAGAGGCCCCCGGGAGGCCTCCCAGGCCCAGACGTGGGGACCTTTTGAGTCGAGGTCTGGAATGAGGTCTTTCCAGGTCGCAGTGCACAGAGCTGGCCTGCCAGCATGAAGGGCTCGAAGCTGGAGCTCTGCGCCACAGCGCGGGGGTGGCCAGCGTGGCTAAAGGCTTCCTGGGACAATGGGCCAGGGCTGCTTTCACCTGTTGTTCTCGCCCAACAGCTGCGGGAGATGAATGGCCGGAGCTGGGCCAGCGGTGAAGGGGCAGCTGGCCTGGCCCCGGGGTGGCCCATGTGCGCCCAGCACTGCAAACCGATCCCCTGGAATGTGCCCCCTCGGACTGAGCAGGACTCACAGCCTCCAAGCCCCGTGACGCCACAGCCCGAAGCTGTGCTTGTCACAGGGTCTTGGGCTGAGCTCCCCCTGGGCACACCTCTGGGAGGACACGGAGGAGCCCACTGCAGCTGTGCTTTCCATCAGCCCTGTCCTGGGAGCCCCTCTGGGCCACACCTGCAGCAACTGCTCCTGGGCCACCCAGGAGGCAAATGCAATGACCCATGACCTGCGAGGTTTCATGACCTGCGAGGTTTCACGACCTTCTCTGGAGCATTTTTCCTGCTCTTGAGTGTTCACACCCTGATGTTCAGAACTCCTCCTCTGTCCTATTCTGCAGACTTGGTGCTGATGCCTGGAAGTCCTTGATTTCCAGGTTCTTAGAATTCAGACAGGAAACTAGCAGTGAAATTCACACACAACTGCCTCCTGCATTTACTTCCCGATGCCTATGAGGCATGGAGCTAATCAATTAGAAATAACTAAAGGGCTAAAATTGGAACAATGCAGAGACAATTAGCATGACCCTTGAGCAAGAGTGACCCCCAAATTCGGGAGGCATCCCTTGTTTTTCAAGTCACCAACCTCGTTGCTGGTTACAATGATTTTGCTGTACACACATCAAATCGATACTTTGTGCAACTTCGACCTGCACAGTGTGGTCTGTAGTATAGCTCAACAAAGCTGGAAAAGGAAAGAAAGAAAATAGGAGGGAGAGAAGGGAGGAAGGAGGGGAGGGAGGAAAAGAAAAGAAAAAAGAGAAAGAGTTTAGAATGAAAATGACACAAGGGACCTGCTTGAAATTTGGAGAGGCAAGCTGACAAATGGACCTAAAATATTTTAAGGACAGCACAAAAAAGAATGGAGTTCAGGGCCCCAGATATGATAGGGAGCTGAGATGCTATGAAAGGAGGGCGAAGCCTGAAGTTCCCGTCATGGCTAGCGAATCGGACTAGGAACCATGGGGTTGCGGGTTCGATCCCTGGCCTCGCTCAGTGGGTGAAGGATCCAGTGCTGCCGTGAGCTGTGGTGTAGGTCGCAGACACAGCTCGGATCCTGCATTGCTGTGGCTCTGGCGTAGACTGACAGCTACAGCTGCAATTAGACTCCTAGTCTGGGAGCCTCCATATACCACATGTGCGGCCCTAGAAAAGCCAAAAAAAAAGAAGGAAGAAAGAAAGGAGGGAGACTCCATCCAGGCCATGCAGGGTGTCCCGTGAGAGTGCGTGTTCTGAAGGATGGAGTCCTGTGTCCTCTGTGAGGTGCCGATGACGGAGGAGGGCGTAGAATTGCCCAGACCCCACCCGAGGGGAGGACCGTCCCTGGGCACAGCAGGAAGCCCATTTCAGGAAACTGACCCCCACCCCCCGTCATTTCTAAATGACCAATTAAAGGAGACAGATTTTTTTTTCTTGAAACTTCTCCTCTATATGTGTGGTTTAAAAGTATCAGAAATACAAGAGTTTCCGTTGTGGCTCAGTAGGTTAAGGACTTGACACAGTGTTGGTGAGGAGGCAGGTTCGATCCCTGGCCGTGCTCAGTGGGTTGAGGATCTGGCATTGCGGCCAGCTGTGACCAAGGTAGAAGATGGGTCTCAGATGTGCTGTTGTGGTGGGTGGATTAACCCCCCCGCTGCCCGCCACCCCCGACACGGTTTAACAAGTTCACGGGCGTGCATACCCTAAGCGCTGGAGAGGGAGTGAGAAAGCGCCTGGCCCCTCCCCCGCACTTTGATATTACAAAAGTTTCCAGAAAGCGACTTGTCCCAAAGCCTCTTGCAAAGCCCCCACATGTCCATTTCCGACCCCTCATGTAATTTCCTAGCAGTTTCTGTGCCTTCTGGTTGGGGCCTGTACGCATCCGCCACATTTTTGGTGGGTTTGCAATAAATCACCATGACTCACAGCCGCCTCCTCCAAAAGGCAACTTCGCCCAGAGCCCGTCCAGGGCCAGTGATGTCAGCGCTGATCCCACCGGCGTCGGAACAGGAAGCGAACCCCAGGCTGGTTTTCTTCCCCGAAAGGCCCTCCCCGTGGAGTTGCTGGGGTTTTATAAACCAAACGCCTCTCCTCCAAACGAATAACCATGACCTCAGCCGGCACACACGCAGCCCCCCTGCTGCTACACATTTAGCATCGCGGGGGGCCAGGCGTCCTGCAAATAGCCCACGTCTGGGACGCACGTGCGGGGGGCGAGCTGCCGTCAGAAAGGGTTCTAGGCGGGGAGCCTGTGAGCGCCACTGCCATCTGTTAGTGATTTCCCGCTCCCATTAAAACCAGACGAGGGATCTGCTCACGTCGTCCAGACGGTCACAGGGGAGATTCATTTTTATTGCTTGGACGCAGGTCTCCAAACCACATCCACAACAGCCCCTGGCGTTGCCAGTGGGGGTGCGAAACAAAATGAGGTCCATCTCGCTGGGAACAATTCACAGATTGTACAGAGATGGAATCCTGCCTTTAGAGGAGAGAAAAATCTAGGCAAATGCCTGGTCACCATCGGCCGATCATTGCAAAGGGGAGTTTAGGCTGCTTGTAAAACTAACTTTACGAGTGTCAGGCAACGGAGACCGAAGACCGCAACTTAAGGAGTAATTTCCAGAGCTGCAGAAACAAAATGTCATTATTTATCATTAAAAATAAGAATAGCAGGAGTTTCCATCCTGGCTCCGTGATAATGAACGAACCCGACCAGTATCCACGAGGATGCAGGTTCGATCCCTGGCCTTGCTCCGTGGGTTAAGGATCCGGCGTTGCCCCCAGCTGTGGTGTAGGTCACAGACGCAGCTCGGATCCCGAGCTGCTGGGGCTGTGCTGTAGGCCAGCAGCTGCCGCTGCAATTCAACCCACAGCCTGGGAACTTCCATATGCCGTGGGTGTGGCCCTAAAAAGACAACAACAATAATAACAACGGCATATGAAAATTTTCATTGTTATTAACTAGCCTCATGAAAGCCCTCAATAAAACACAGTGCACCGGCCAGAGAGGAATCCCGGGGTTTGTCCTGGTTCTTCCATGAATTTTCTCCCCAACCTTGGGCACGTCACAGGCCTTGAGTCTCAGCTTCCTCTTGGGCCAAAGGAAGGGTTTAGATGATCCAGTTTTCCCTCCATCTCTAACTGGGACTAGGATTCTAAGCGCCTTTGGGAATAAAGTCATCAGCAGAAAAAGCCGCGCCTGACCTGAAACGTCCTTGTCCCACAGCCGTGAGCGCTGCTGGGCTGAGGGGCACCAAAACATTTTGGACAGAGAGTGGGTGCGTTCCTGGGGTCCAGGGTCTGAGACGGCCGTAACCGCAGCCGCAGGGACTGGGTCCACACCACGAAGCCCTGCCGCATGGAGGCTGCCAAAGACCTGCGTACAAGGCGCAGGCTCTCCAGGGACCTGGGGGACAGGCACGTCCTGCCTTCCAGGGACACATCCCCCCATTTCCAGGAGAAGAGACGAGGTTATGCCCCGTGGGACAAGGGACCCTGGAAAGTGTACAGAAAGTAGCCTTTTGTCCTCAGGGAACTCCCACACCTCCCAGGGCGGGCCTGACTTGGTCAAAAGAGGCACCAGCCCCCCAGGGCTCATCAGCCACCACAATTCGCACATTTCTGGGAGAAAAGGCGGTTTGCAAGCAGGAGGTTGCAGGCCGGCCCTCTCCTGCTCTCCGGCGTTTCCTGGAATGACTGATGGTGCCCTGGAGCCGAGCAAGGGCTGCCAGTGGGTCATTTCCCCTCCGGGGCAATTGACTCACCTCTGATTCACCTCCAGCGAGTCTGCTCAGAACCAGACAGCACGAGGCCTTTTCCTGATCTGCTGCGGGTCTTGACTCGAGCCCCTCAACCCCCCAGGTCATGTGGTTTGTGCAGGAAGCTGAGGTCTGGGGCCTCGGGGCTCAATCCTAATCCTGTTCCTCTGCCTGGACCTCGACGAGGCCTGGGGAGCTTCTGGAACCTCAGCTTCTGGGCTGGGGGCATAGGAGGATGCAGCCGCCAGACTCGCAGGAGCTCGGGGTCCGGCCACAGTGGGGCCAGACCCCACGTGTCCTGAGCACACAGGACACCGCCTGCCCCCAGCCTTGCAAAGGAGTTTGACAGCAGCTCTCACCAGGCCTGACATCTGCCCGGATGTCACACCCTAAGAAGAACGCAGAGGGTGCTTCCCGCTTTTAAGCTTTTAAGTCTCAGTGGGAGTTCCCTGGCGGCTCGGCAGGTGGAGGAGACACTGTCACTGCGCTGGCTCTGGTTTCTGCGGTGGCGCGGGTTCCGTCCCTGGTCTGGGAACTTGTGCCTGCCGTGGGCGAAGCCACAAAAAAGGCTTATTGCTGCACCCACCTCATTTCTTTCAGACTCACCCCCAAGGCGGGGTGGAGGGAACTGCAGCTGACAACCCCGGAGGAAGAAAGCAGACTTCACACTCTGCCCTTTCTCTGCCTGTTGTGTGCCTGGGGACACACACACACACACACATACACACACACACGTACAAATGCACACGCACACACATACACATGTGCACAAGGTACACGCATGGCCACATACACACACACACGCTGTCAGGGACATGTGCCAGCAGCCCCGTCAGGACGGATGGGCAGAGCCCCATGGTCTCTCGTGGCCAAGAGAGACCCCCCCACCCCACCCCGGGCTCCAGCTGATGGGAGAGGAAGTGGCCACTCCACCTGCTCCCTGTGGAGGACGCTGTCGGCCCCGCACAGAGGTGACCGTCCCCCGCCTGCTCAGGCCGGCAGTTCCCTGAGTAATTGCTGACGCTGCAAGAGGGACCCTCCCAGCGCAGGGCCGCTTCCAGGGAGGCTCTGCGCTCACAGCCGAGGCCTTGGCAGACGGGGAGGAGGGGTGCCGGTGGTCACCTGAGGGAGCCCAGAGGTGCTGGGGAGGAGTGGGCTGTCTGCAGAGTCTCCCGTCCCCGGAGGGGCCTGAGCACGGGCGGGATGGGGGCGGGGGCAGGGCAGACGCTTGCAAAGACCCTGTTGAGTCTCACTTTCTGTGAGGTGACCAGGAGCCGGCTTCTCCGGAAACGAAATAGGTGCTGTGATCCGAGCTTGAGGTGGGGGGGTTGATGGAGGAGGGGCTGGGGATGCCCCCCAACCCCCGCTTGGGCATCGAGGGACTGCAGGCGCAGCTGGGGAGGGGGGTGCGGTGTCATCCTCTTGAGATGGGGTCTCTCCCCCTGAATTTCCCCTTCCCCAGTCAAACTTTGTGCCCCCAAATCCCTGGAGTACAAGCAGCAAGGATGAGAAGAGCCACCTTTATCAGGCACCCCACGCAGGCCGGGCACGGCTATTACCGACTCACTGAGTCCCGAGGGAGGCACGGGGGCGGGGGCAGCAGAAGGAGCTGCCGGTTTCCTGGCTTTGCTGGGATCCTGGAGAGGCCGGTGACCGGCAGGAACTTGCAGGGAGAAGGATGTCCCTCCGCAGAAGATGCGCCCGGAGGAAGGAAGGAACCGAGGGAGACAAAAAGGGCGAGAGGGAGGATTGGGGTTCCTAGGCAGGAGCCTGGGGGCTCTGTGCCCACACCCATGCTCCCCTGGGGACAGAGGCAGGTGGGAACGTGAGAAGGACCCCCCGCCCCCACCCCAGGCCTCGTCAGGGCCCAGTGGTCGTCAGACTGGACAGTGGACCTTTCAACATCTCCCGCCCAGAATCAGCGTCAGGCCACAGGGCCACCCCCAAAGCTTTTGCGCTTACTCAGGAGCCCAGGACACACCGCAATCTTTGGGTGGGGGGAGCCCCAGAAGGACGGAGGTTACATTTCCCAGCAGCCTAGAGGAAGATGGGAGTGAAGTCAGATGATTACGTTGTTTTAGGAAGATAAAGTCGGTTCTGCTTCTTTCATGAGGGGGTTTTTGGACTGAGTCACATCTTTGTCCTTAAATTCCCAGCTTAACACCTGGTCATCCTTCAATGAGTGTCCAATAAATGACTGCAGGAACTGAGTTTAAAAAGGTGTTGTAGACGAGGCAGATACAGCGAGAGCACAGGTCAGTGGTTCTCAAAGTGGGGTACAGGGAACCCCGTGGGTGTCCAAGATTTTTTGTAACAATCTGAGGGCGTTAAGTGGCTTTCTTCTCTCTGGTCTCTCACTGTGGCGTTTTCCAGAGGCTGCATGCATGACGTGTGATATTGCAACCAATTGAAGGTGGAAGTAGATATTACCTACTGTCTTCTTGTTTATTAAAAAAATGTTTAATTTTTATTGTTTTGGTTTTTAGGGCCGCATCAGAGGCATGTGGAGGTTCCCAGGCTAGGGGTCATATCGGAGCTACAGCCACCGGCCTACACCATAGCCACGGCAATGCGGGATCCGAGCCACATCTTCGACCTACACCACAGCTCATGGCAACGCCAGATCCTTAACCCACTGAGCAAGGCCAGGGATCGAACCTGAAACCTCATGGTTCCTAGTTAGATTCGCTTCTGCTATGCCATGACAGGAACTCCTAAAAAAATATTTTATTATAATTGATTTACATGTTCTGTCAATTTCTGCTATACAGCAAAGCCACCCAGCTATACATGTGTATGAATTCTTTTTCTCATATTACCTTCCATCATGTTCCATTAAAAGTGACTGGATAGAGTTCCCCGTGCTGTACAGCAGGACCTCACTGCTTATCCACTCCAAATGCAGTAGTTGGCATCTACTTACCCCAAACTCCCTGTCCATCCCACTCCCTCCCCCTTGGCAAACACAGGTCTGTTCTCCACGTCCATGGGTCCATTTCTGTTCTGTAGATAGAAAAGAAATGGATTCTGTTTGTGCCATATTTTAGAGTCCACGTATAAGTGATATCACGTGGAATTTGTCTTTCTCTTTCTAACTTACTGCACTTGGTATGAGAATATCTAGTTCCATCTGTCTTGCTGCAAATGGCAGTATTTTGTCTTTTTTATGGCTGAGTAGTATTCCATCATGTATATGTACCACATCTTAATCCATCCATCTATCAGTGGACATTTAAGTTGTTTCCATGTCTTGACTATTGTGAATAGTGCTGCAGTGAACACAGGGATGCATATATCTTTTTGAATGAAAGTTTTTTCCGGATATATGACCAGGAGGGGGATTTCTGGTCATACGGAAGTTCTGTATTTAGTTTTCCGAGGACCCTCCACACTGTTTTCCACAGTGGTTGTGCCAGTTTACATTCCCGCCAAGAGTCCTCCTGCCTTCTCTTAAGCCAGGCATGAAAACCACTTGCAAAATGTGGAACAAATATTACCCTTTTCACTCATTTTTTTTGTTTCTTTTAGAAAACATTGCTACCGGTCATAAAATACGTTGTGTTAACATGCACTGAGTTTATTCGTATCATTTTAATGATGAACAAATCATATGTTGTTAAACTTTCCCGGTGTTAACTTTCAACATGGTGTGTGTGCATTGATAACTATGACGCAAATAAACAAAAGTTCTTGGGGATCCTCAAGAAATGTTGGGAGTGAGACCGGTGCCAAGATCAGATTTCTGGGAACCACTGTAACAGACTCAGAGCGGGAGGTGACATCAGGGGGACCAAGGGACCGATTCGAAGCTGACTGCCGGCCTCTCCAGGCTCGTCAACCAGATGGAGATGCTGATGCTGGACCGACCGCTCCATCCTCCGGAGTCTCTAGTTTCACAGGCGGAGGCGGAGATGGACACTCTACACGGGCGAAGGGGCCCTGCCTGAGATTTTGGCTCCCTGCGGGGCTGTGGGAATGCCACCCGACGGGTTCGCTGGCTAAAAATATCTGCCCTAAGCCCTGGGGGTCAGAGGGCTCCCCCGAGAGCCAGACGGGGGGGTCGATGTCAGTTCCTGGGAGCATTCCTGGCGGCTCAGGTCTGCGGCTGCCGCTCAGGAATCTGCCATCCTTCTGTGCCTGCAGAATCTCTGCCTGAGCCGTGTGTGTGTGTGTGTGTGTGTGTGTGTGTGTGTGTAACCTGATTCAGGCGCTGACGTCCTTTCAGGGAAGCTTGGTGGAGGAACAAAACTCCGGCCTTGTTTTTCAGCAAGCCCCGCGGGCCCCCAAGTCGGGGCCTCCGCAGTGGCCGTGCCCAGGAGAGGGGGGCTTGTGATCCTGGCAGCCCTGTCATCCCTCCCCTTCTAGCCCGTCCCTCCCCAGGGCTGCTGCCCACGCTCCTTTGCTGGGTTCTCGGGACCTGCTCTGAAACCCTGTTATAAATACCTGCTAATAAATAAACACGAGTTATTTCTGAAATGTACCCAGGAATAGCCAACTGCCCGAACAGCCAAGCTTGGTCTTCAGATCCTGGGAAAAACAGAAATGTGGGCATGGTTTATTTTTCCATCGCCCAAAGCAGAAACGTGGATCACATGTGCCCAATTTTAGTTTTCTGTTTCCATGGCTTCTTCATCCTATCATCTCGCGGCTCGGGGCAAGAGAGAAGAGGGAGAAAGACCATGAGAAGGAGGAAAACAGCGGATTCTGCTCTTGTGCTCCGGCTTTTGCAATAACAT
Organism: Sus scrofa; assembly: GCF_054392235.1. Classification (NCBI taxonomy): domain Eukaryota; kingdom Metazoa; phylum Chordata; class Mammalia; order Artiodactyla; family Suidae; genus Sus; species Sus scrofa. The sequence continues at coordinate 92,032,973 of NC_139392.1, read as the reverse complement.
TCAGGAAAACAACATGGTCTAGGTTTGGATGTTTCCTTGACCGCATAGACGTGTTTCCTTGACCGCATAGACGTGTTTCCTTGACTATATAGACGTGTTTCTTTGACTATATAGACGTGTTTCTTTGACCACATAGATGTGTTTCCTTGACTGCATAGACATGTTTCCTTGACCACATAGACATGTTTCCTTGACTATATAGACGTTTCTTTGACTATATAGACGTGTTTCCTTGACCACATAGACGTGTTTCCTTGACTGCATAGACATGTTTCCTTGACCGCATAGACGTGTTTCCTTGACCCCTAAGATGGCAAGTGAGCCGGAGAAGAACGCTGTCAGCTTCCAGATCCCCCAAGAGTCAGAAGGAAGAGAAAGGCCACCATTGAGGCTGGGGTGACTCGAGGCATCGGAAAAGGAGCCTGCGGTGAGCAAAAGGGTCTGGCATGGGGACCCTTCTCACGGGAGCCCTGGGGCCGTGGCCCATGCTTCTCTTTGCCCAGTTCCTGTGGAGAACGAGCAACACACAGCAGAAGGAGTTCCTGCAACAACTGGTCACTCACCTCGCCCTAGTTTTCTGTCCACAAGAAGCTGCGCCCCCTCCCCTGGCTTGGCTGTCAAGACTCAATACCCAGGGGAAGGCAGGGGGCAGTTCTCATCAAGGCTTAGCGGATTAAGAACGCAAGTAGTATCCATGAAGATGCGGGTTCAATCCAAGGCCTCGCTCAGTGGGTTAAGGATCCGGCGTTTCTGTGAGCTGCGGTGTAGGTCACAGACCCGGCTCAGATCTGGTGTTGCCGTGGCTGTGGTGTAGGCTGGCAGCTGTAGCTCCGATTCTACCCCTAGCCTGGGAACCTCCATATGCGTGGGAACCTCCGTATGCCACAGGTGCAGCCCTGCATGAGGGCGTCCTCATCAAAAGGGGCTATTTGAACACGACCTGAGCACGAGGAATGCTCGGTGTAAAGATGAAGGCAGCGACAGGCCAAGGGACGGGCAGCAAAGATTGCCACCACCAGCCCCGGGAAAGAGGCCTGGACAGCGGGTCCCCCAAAGCCGCAGAGGGAACAGGCCCTGCCGGCCCCCTGATCTTGAACTTCCGGCCTCAGGGGTCTCCACCTGCTTCATGACAGGACTCCCCCCAGGACCTGAAGGTCATGTGCAACCTGAGCTGTCGTGGGAGGAGCTTGGTTCCCAGCAACCAGGTAAAGACTCCACATTAATTCCCAGAACAGGCATCAGCCCAGCTGAGGTCCACTCCTCCTAAGACCTAAGAAGCAATCCCCGTCTCCACCTAAAAGCATGATCTGGCTTGAAAACACGCCCAGCGAGTTCCACATGCCGCAGGGGTCAGGAACCCTCGAGGCTGAACTCCCTTCTCAAAAACAAACACAAAAATTCTGCTGACCAGCAGGCACGGGCCTTGTGGGCAGACCCTGTAAAGTGCCTCTCGCGCTCTGGAGGGACCTCAAATCCCTCCAGTTTCCCCAATTTCCCCAACATAAGCCCCACAGCTTCAACCCCAACACATCCCACCAGCTCGAGTTAAAACCTTCATTTAGCTGTTTCTCTCACATTCTGTCACCTTCTTAAAGCACCTTCAGGCAGGGTTCTTTGAGGGCCACAGAGGAAAAGGACCACAATGTCCCCGCGCCAACCCCCCCACCCCCACCACCGCTGTGACAGTTACTTCCCACCTGCCAGCACCTGTGTTCTGAGCGCTTTAACAGAGGAGTCCGAGAAACCCGGCCTCAGAACCCTGAAATATAGACAGTGTCCCCTCCCCGGTGCCCCTGACTTCAGGCCACACGACAGGTGAGCCCGGACAGGTGAGACTCCATCTCGACATGACTAGAAGGCCAGGAACTGGAAGGGACAGGACGGCCCAGGTGGCCTTTATTTTTGCTTTTACCTCTAGATTGAGTTAGGAGTGCATTGTTGAAACCATGCATTCCTTAAAATGGTAAGTTTATCCCAGGAGGGGGATCAGGAGGCAGCAGGTCTAGTGTTCCAGTTCTAATCCCATCACTTCCTAGGGTCTAATTTGGGGGCAGGTCTTGTCCCCTCCCTGGGCCTCGATCTCCTCTACGAGCTCAGAGGAGGGCATCAGATGGTCACTAGGTGCCTTCTGGGTCCCCAAGGTCTGATCCGAGTCCCCTGAGTTTTCCTAGTCCGCGCTGGGCTTCTGCAGCTATGGCGTCTCCCTGTGTCCAACAGCCAGGTGCACAGGGCACAGCGGCCCCGACCGGTGGGTCTCACTGCCATGAAACCAGGGGTCCATCCACCAGACTGAATGCCTCTGAATGCTCATTGCGTGGCCCAACTCAGCGGCTGAGCGTGTGTTGCTGCCATCCACCTAAACAAATGGGCACAGAGTGCGGGCAAGTGCAGACTCAGCCTGGACACAGAACACAGGTGTCTTGGAGCCAAGGCAGCTCCTGCACCAGGCACATCCCATGTTCCCTCCAGCCTAGAAACAGCGTCGCCTGGCCACGGCCAAGTGAGATACGCCCGCCGTTTCCTAAGCAAAGGAAGAGAATGGGAAAGTTACAGGTCACCCCAAACTGGCAGATGGGCCTTTCGGGGCATCCTGCCATGCAAGCAACAGGAAACACCGATACCCAGTTCTGAGAAACCACGTGTCAGTTTGGCCCTCGAGATCAAGGCTGGCGCCAGAGAGGCCTCGCTCAGTTTCCCATTGACTCGCCTCTGCTTCTTCCTGGGGAAACTGAGCGTCAAGCTGCACATCAAAAGGCTTGATGCAAAAGGCACGTTTCACACTAGGAAAGCAAGCAGGAGGTGGGCCCATGTGGGTCCCACCAAGCCGGAAGGGCGGATACGGACGGTGCCGGCCGGGCCCGCCCCAGACAGGTGCATGGAGGTGTCCGGGCCCCAAATCCGCTCCTTCCTTCCCGTGGACTAAGCGTGTCTCGAGCAACATGGTGTGGACTCGAGCCTGAGTCCAAGAGGAGATCCTTCTAGAGCCACTGTTGCTCCTTTTTCAAAGAAGAAGCGGTTCTTTCAGAGAAGCCCCCTCCCCACCCCAACTCTTTCTCAGCCGCATCCTTCCTGCCCAGACCAGCGCTTTCTATGCCCAGAAGGAGATGCGGCTCTAAGAGCCCCAACTCACACATGATTCCATCAGCCGCCGCACCCAAGCCACCCCTTGACATTATTCTCGCTGCATTGTCCCAGCCTTTGCTGGATGTAGAGGACGAGGGGACAGCAGGGCCGCCCCCCACATCCACCGTTTGCAGGGGACAGACGGCCCAGCTCCGGGGATTTCTCTCATCACAGGTGTGGTTCAGGGAGAGACACAGACTCGAGCCACACATTCAAGGCGAAGTGCTGGGTTTGTTCTCTCCGTGGGAGAAGAGGCGCCCTCTCCTTCCTCTTGGAGGTGAACAGGGAAGCACAGGCCCAGGAGGTGTGGCAGCCACGCCATCACCATGAGGGAAGCCGGCCTGAAAACACAACTGCCCCAAAGACAAACCTGCCCCAAGGAGGAGATGGGGCTCAGAGAAGCACAGACAGATCACCCCGAAGTCCTGAGGAGTCTGAGAATTTCCAGAGCCGTTCGCCCAGAGGCTCAGCCTACCTCTGGGTGTTTCCATTGTGGGAGTTGAGATGTGGTTGGTTCGCGTTGGTTGGATGTGGATGGTCTTTTTTTATTTTTTTTTTAAAGTATAGTTGACTTACAGTGTTGTGTGGATTTCTGCTGTACAGCAGAGTGACCCAGCCATACATACACATTCTTTTTCTCACATTACCTTCCATCATGGTCTATCTCAAGTGGCTGGATATAGTTCCCTGTGCTGCATTGTTCCCTGACCTCATTGCTCATCCATTCTAAATGGAATGGTTTGCATCTACGAACCCCAAACTCCTCCTCTCCCTCCCCCTCCCTCCGCCTCCCCCTTGGCAACCGCAAGTCTGTTCTCTGTGTTCACGAGTCTGTTTCTGTTTTGCGGATAGGTTCACTTGTGCCACACTTTAGACTCCACGTATAACCGATACGGTATTTACCTTTCTGACTTCATTTAGGATGAGAGGCTCTAGTTGCATCCATGTTGCTGCAAATGGCATCATTTCATTCTTTTTATGGCCAAGTAGGTTCCACTGTGTGTAGGTACCGGACGGGGATGTTCCCGATCCATGAAGCACTCTGGTAAAATCGTCTCTGGAACCCTTTGCTCTGTGTGAGCAGCTGCTGTCATGTGGACAGTGAGCATATCGTGCTTGCCAGCAGGTCTTGACCCCTCCCAGCCAGCTATCCCCAGGTCCCCCATGTAGATGTGCCAGAGCCCCTGGGCAGGAGCCTCTGAACAGCGTGTCCCCACACACGCTGAGGCTGCAGACCCTTGGGCAGAGTGGGCAGCATGAGGAACGAGATGGGGGGGTGCTGTCTGGTGACACAGAGAACCAGAAAAGCCAGCTGTCGCAGGCCCGAGGAGGCCAGAGGAAGAGAAAGGGGGGAGTTCGAGACATTTCCAAGGACAGAGCCCGATGGGCTTAGAGGGACAAGGGGCCAGCAGGGCCCCCAGGCTGCGCAGAGCCCCGCAGAGAGGACGCGGCGGGGGTGGGGTGGGATGGGGCAGGGCGCTGAGAAGACGCGGTTGGTTAAATGAACCGCAATGCCCGAGGCGGTGGAATCAGGAAGGACCTATTCTGGTCTTAGATCGCTCAGAGTTTTGTTTTTGTTTTGTTTGGCAGGGTGGGTGGGAGTCCGAGCGGTCAGTGGGAGATTTATGGGGATGAGGGCATGAGAAATCACTGCTCTGCTTAGAGAAGCAAAGACCGGGGTGCAGGGAAACAAAGCTTTGTGTTTTGCCGTCAAAACCCCATTGGCTGCGGGGCCAGCGTCCCCAGGGCGGGCATGTTGGAGAGTCTCCACTTGGCTCCTTAAAAGGTACGTTCGGCTAAGAAGGTCCTTCCTGCTAGGAGATATTTTAGAATAAGTGCGGTAGATCTCTCTCTCTTTCTCTCTCTCTCTCTCTCTCTCTCTCTCACACACACACACACACACACACACACACACGCCACACAATGAGATAAACTCCTGTATCAGCTGCTGGTTTCCTGGGTAGCTAGAGGCAGAGAGTATCCTGTTACAATAACCACCTTTCGGGTTTCGGAAACAGGCCCAGAGAGATGAGGGCAGGACTGGACGAGAGTCAGATCTCCTGGTCCCGCCCCCGAGTCAGGACCGGTCACGCCCTGTGGTGTTACCTCGCCCCCCCGCCCCCCCGAAAAGGGCCCGGTCTGGACGATAGATTGTGTGGTCTGCTACCTCCAGGATGGAAGCATCTGAACACATTAAGAATGTGGAGTCAGGAGCTCCTGTTGTGGCTCATACTAAATGAAGTCAGAAAGGTAAATACCCTAAGACCAGTATCCATGAGGACGCAGGTTCGATCCCTGGCCTCGCTCAGTGGGTTAAGGATCTGGCGTTGCTGTGGCTGTGGTTGTGGCCCGCAGCTGTAGCTCTGATTGGACCCCTAGTCTGGGAACCTCCATGTGCCGCGGGTGTGGCCCTAAGAAGAAAAGACGAAACGGAGAAGGCAGAGTCACCGAGCCCTTTGCTTCGTCGTCGTGTGAGCCTTGAGGGAGCCTGGGATTGAGTGGAGGTCACGCTGGTTTGAGAACCTGAGTTTTCTGCCGGCTGCTAGGGGCTCTGAGTGGGGGCCGGGAAAGGGGTCCCCCCTCTTCCGGGGGTGTGGGACCAACTTCTCTCTCCGTCTGTGGTTGATGATGAGTCACCCCAATGCCTGTTCCCTCAGCTCTCTCCTCCCAGAAACTTCCTGGCTCACTTCTGAGCCATCTGAGCACCCGTGCGGACCACGTGCAGTCCGGGGAGCGCTGCATCCTTCCCCGCCATCCACACACAGCTCGTTCCTCGGACTGAGGTCTCACAGCACAAGGGCAGTGGCTGCAGCCAGCGGGGGACCTCCCCAGGCCCTCAGAGATTCCGGGAGCTGGCCTGGGCCAGGGGTGCTCGATCATGCTCCCTGCCACCTGCAGCTCAGGACACACAGCTGAGGGGGGAAGGGAGAGGCTTGAGGAGGCTGGTTCGGTCCATGTCCACAGGGGTGCTTGCCTGCCCTCACTTCCCCAGGGACAGGTAAGCGGGAGAGGGTAGCAAGGCTGGGGCATCCATTCCAAAGAGGAGAAAACCCCTCCCCAAATGGTCCATCAGTCACAGAGCTGAGGGGACGTCCAACTTTCCGTGCCACCCTCCTCCACTGCCTGTCTTAGGAGGCAGTGAGGCAGGTCTGCCCCTCCTCACGGTCTGAACGACCCCAATCTTGGCCTCCATGCTGTGGGCCGCCCTGGGCCGCCTCCAGACAGCAGGGTGGGGCCCGGGTCCGCTCACCATGCACGAGCCCCAGGTGACTGGAGTCTATCCCGGCCACCCTAGCATCACCAAAGGGGGAAGCCTCTCAGCGAACCTCATCTCCTCCTGGTCCTGCCCCTCCGGACGCCCCAGGCTCTGCAGGACCAGCAGCTGGCAGAACCGTGGGGTGTGGTCTGTCCAAACCTGCCAAGGACGCATCGCATGTGTGTGTCCCTGTGGATGTGTCCATTGTCACTTCCCGGAAGGCCACCGCCAGGCCGTGAAGGGTGAAGGACTTGCTGCCCCGCGCAGCCCTCGCCCGCACACAGGCCTGTCCAGAGCTGCCCGGAGCCCAGATCTCGGGCTGAAGGATGCTCAGCTCACTGTGGGCCAGCTCCCCGGCCCCCGTCTTCGACCATCTGTTTGGCTTTTGGCCACTGAGAAACCTGCTCTCGAGGTCATTCGGTCCCTCTTTTGCTTCTTAGGTAAATATTCCAGAAGGGGACCCACGAGGTTTCCCGGCCACAGCAAAGTCCCCATGCCGTTCCTTCCAGGCTGCCAGCCCGCACCTCCCTCCAGCTCCCCCACCTCCGGCTCCCCAGGCAACCGCCCCTTCCTCCTTCCTCTCCTTCTGGGGCTGCCTGACTCTTAGTCGTCATTAATCACCACTTTAGGAACGTCCCCTGTGATAGATTTTGTGCTCAGCCCGAGGATACAAAGGATACAAAGATGGGTCAGGCTGCAGCCCTGCCCGGAAGGTCAAAGCTGAGACACACCGGGAGGAAAGGCCTGCTCCAAGTCCCGCGGGTTTGGGGGGTGGGAAAGAGAAGCTGGGTCTTGGACCACTTCTCTCTGCAGGTGAGTGGCTCAGAGAGGAGGGTCTTCCTTGGGAGCCAGGATGCAGTGCTGGGAGTGGTACCCGCCTTCCCGCACGGTCCACTACCCTAAGGCTGCCTTTCTCGACCTCACATCCAGCACAGAACCAGCATAGAATCGAAGCGATGGCCTGGGTGTGGTTGGTCCTGCACAACCAGAACCAGCAAAGATGGTGAAACCCAACAAGGATTGGGCTGGAAAGACGGGGAAAGAACGAGGGGAGCTCTGAGGGTGTCCTGAGCCCGGGGCCCCTTTGTCCTGGCTCCTTCCTAAAACCTGCAGGTCAGGAAGCAGAGCGAAGGCCGTGAATCCCTCGGCCAGGTTAGAATGTTCCTCTCCAGAAGGCCAGGTCCGGGCATTCAGGAAGGTTCTGTTTGCTTGTGCATTTTGTTTGACGGAAGGGGGAGGTGGGGCAGCCTGGAAACTGTCAAGGTGGCTGCTGACCTCGAACCAGTTAAGGTCCTAAGGGCCCAACACCCAACACAGGAGCAGGTGCTTGAGGGGCCAGTAAGCCAGGCACAGACAGACGCCACCACCACTCCTTCAGCCCACCTGACTGGGGCTTTTGTTCAATGAAGACTAACAAGCAATCCATGACATCCTTGCAAAGTGTGCTGCGGGCCAATGTTTCTGGTCCCAGCAAAAAGGCCGCGGGAGGCCTGGAGAGGCTCTAACCATCGCTCCCAGCCCCCCCCCCCACCTCCCGCCGGAAGGTGCCTCTTCAGCCCAGCCCCACCCCACCCTGAACTGAACCCAAGATCTGTGGGGTTCCGGACTCCACCTGCCTCACCGCCTGCACGAAGAACAGACAAGAGGCTTGAAGTCTAGTCCACAAGGTCAGGACCACAGGGTTTGTTCCGACCCTAGCGCTCCAGGAGCCCGGCTCTGGGAGGCTTTGTACCGGGAGGGGCTGGACCATCCCCTGGGCCGCTGGAGACAGCCGCCCCACCCCCTCTGTGCTGGGCTCCCAGCCCAGGGAGCCACGCGGGCCTGGGAAGGTGAAAGCCCTGGGGGGCCTTTAGGAGGCTCGCAGGCCAATTCGTCAACCTCCAAGCTGCTGCTGTGGTTATGGGGCAGGAGGGGGCACGTCGCGGCTTTGGGATGATGCTGAGGTGTCTCAGGAAATCAAGGTCAGCGGACCCAGGAATCCTGGCGTGTTTATCTCCACACCCTGCCCTCGGCAGTCATGGAATCGTCCTGACAGCCACCCTGCCCGACCCGCCCTGCACTCGTGTTTTGCTTGGGTTTGTTGTGTCCTGTCTCATCCCAACCCTGTGGTTTTCCAGTGCCTCCTCCCTGCCCTCGTTCCACCAGGTCCCTCTGGCCCTGCGGGGGCCTGCTGCCCGGAGCCAGAATAAATCCCGGGAGTTGGAAAAGAGGAAAGTTGAAAGGCAGTGGCTCCAGAGAGGCTCTGTCTACACCCCGCCCCACCCCACCTGCATCTCAGCTGCACGCCACAGCCGGCTCGGGCCCCACCCTGGCCCCAGCTGCCCAGACTCCTCGAGTTTCTTTAGGTTGGCAGCAGAGGAGCTGGCCGCCGCCACCCCGGAGGACGTCCTGTTCTTCGCCGGCCTCGGACGGCAGCCCTGTGACCACAGAGACGGGGCAGTTGACGTCCCCCTTTCCCCCGGCCGCCCGGGCGTGGGTATCTGGGCTGCACCGCCTGGGAAGCAGGACCCTCGCCCCAGGGCGTGGTCTGTGGTTGCCTAGGATACGAGTTCAACTTTCCTCGCATCCAGGGAGGATAAAGGGCTGAGAGGTCCCAGCTCCCCGATTTCATAGCCGCGGCTCTGGTGCCGTCGATGCGCGGCTCTAACCACCCAGCGCACGATATGGCATCACCATTAAGTCAACAAATGGTTATCACAGCTGAGACTCCAACAGGCGCCTTGTTGGCAACTGGTCTTCATTCTTCTCTGCAGTGGTATTTTAGCTATTTCCTTCTTTCTTTCTGTCTGTCTGTCTTTGTTTCTTTCCTTCCTTCTTCCTCCCTCTTCCCTTCTTTCTTTCTTTTTCTTCTTTCTCTCTCTCTTTCACTCTTTTGTCTTTCTTTCCTTCTTCCTTATTTCCTTCTCCCTTTTTCTCTATTCTTTTTCTTCCTTTCCTTCTTTCTTTCCTTCTCTCTCTTTAGCCCTAATATCCCTGTTCCTCAAACCACTTAGGTAAAGAGAGTTCTGGAAAGTCTTTGGTCACTTATTCTAGTGTCCTTCAGTGACCACGGGGCCAGGGTGGTGCCCGAGCCAGCAGTGGCATGTAGCTGAGACACAGGTGGGGCAGGGTGTAGACAGAGCCTCTCCGGAGCCGCTGCCTTTCAACCTTCCACTTTTCCAACTCCTGGGATTTATTCTGGCTCCAGGTCGCGGGTCCCTGCGGGGCCAGAGGGACTCGGTGTAACAGGGCGGGGAAGAGTTCCATCCAAATTCTAACTTAAATCGTGTCAGCAACTAAAATACGTAGGCCTGTTTTCTTTCAAAAACGTGAACGTCTGTGCTCAAACATCCCCAGTTGGGTTTCTGTGTGTGTCATTGTGCATTGACGTGGGTGCTTTGGAGACAAGCCCGAAGTTTCAGGAAAGGTGATGACGACACTCGAACGCAGGAGGCGAAGCCTGGATCTAAGAGGCTCCCACACACGCAGTGTTGTTGGGCTCATGAAATAATGGTGATTTATTGCACGATCCCCCTAGGCCGGGCCTGTGCTGAGCAAGTTGATACATAGTATGTGCTCCTCCCAACAGCCCTCTGAAATAAATATTGTTACCTCCATGCTCCAATCAACGCCTGCAGGGTCAGTGACCTTCGCAGGGTCTCGCAGCCACTCCCAGCCCGTCCTGGTCCCGGCGGGGCTGTGGACTCTGAGGCCTGGGCTCTAACCGCGGGGGCCCTGGGCCTCTGGACCTGCTTCCCTTGTTCCTAGACTCACCCACTAGTGACAAATTGCTCTTCTCCTGTGGCTTCAGTCTCCTAACTTTGCAATGGCATCACCGTCAACCATTCACGAAGGGCCTCAGTGGACGGTCCCTGGCGCTGCGCTAAGGGCAGAGAATGGGAAGGGCAGCTACGTGGCCCCGGGGCTGTTAAGGAGATTCATGTATGGCGTGGTGGCTAGTGATCGCTTACTGCACAGCTGGCACACAGTTTGAACCCAACAGACAAGGGCTGGCTCGCAGCGATGGCCCCATGCGGCCTCCTGGCAGCGCCCAGGCCACCAAGCTTCTCCTCTGCGGGGACTCTGCCCCACCGTGCCCCGCCGCACCGCCGGCCCACAAGGCCTGGCTCCTGCCCACGTCCGTATCCTCCAGGGTCAAGCAAGCGCTGAGGGCACAGGAGAGGCTCCGAAACGTGGCTTGGTCGATGCCCCAAATGCTCTCCTCCTGCTGCACCTGGCACCTGGCACTCAAGCTCTGCATCCCCAACCAAGGGTAGGGTGGTTAATCTCAGGTGTCGGCCTGGCTGGGCTAAGGGATGCCCGGTGGGCGTGGTTTCTGAGCGTGGCTGTGAGGGCGCTTCTGGGACAGGGGAGCGTTTGAGTCGGTGGGTTAAGGAAAGGTGACCATCACTCAGGCGGGTGGACACCTTCCAGTCCATCAAGGGCCCGTATGAACAGAAAGTCGGAGGAAGGGGAGACTGCCCGCTCATCTGAGGCGTCCATCACCTCCTGCCCAGACATCAACCCCCACTCCCGGTTCCCAGGCCTTCGGACCTGGACCGAGTCTCACCACCAGCTCTCCCGGGCCCCGGGCCTGCGGATGGCGCACGGCGGGGCTTAGGCTCCCCGACCAGCTGAGCCAATGCCCACCTAACTCTGCAAGTCTGGATGTAACTCTTGGTTCTGTTTCTCTAAAACCCCTGCGCGGTGCCGCCGGGCCCCAGTCCTGGCCCTCTTCCCAAAGCAAATAGAAACTGTCCACCCCCAGGTACAGAGTGAAACAATTCCCTTGGAATAACTGCCTTTTTTTTTTCCCCCAGTCATTTTTGTCCTGAGAGATTTCAAGGGCTTTTAAGGACCCTTGAAGTTTGAAGAGACTTCTGCCAAGTCAGCAGTGGGGGGAAATTTCTGGTCCTCCGCGGTCCGTGCGAGAACGCCAGGCCTCTTTGGGGGGATGGGCAGGTGGCGTCTTCCCTGAACTTAGCGCAGGGCGGAGAGCCTGGCCCGGTCCCGAGGTCCTGGGGGAGGGCGATGAGCTCATGTCTGCAGAGGCCCCCAGCCCCTTGCAAGGCGATCCCGCTGTAATTTCTTGGAAAAGCCTTCCCCTTCCCGCGGTTTCTGCTAACACCAGCTCAGTTTTCCTCGTCTGGCCAGCAGCCTGCCTGCTCTTGCCAGATTTCCAACCGCCGCCCTCTCCTCCCCAGGTTCTCCCCTCCAGGCAGGTGCCAACTGATCTGAGGAGCCTGAGTTTAAAATCGTGTGGTCTACACCAGCTACTGAATCCTCCCGATAACTTGTCCAAAGGGTGTTTGGGGGTGGGGAGGCGTGTTTCGGTTTGTGTCATTTCTAGGCACCCCCTCCCTCTGGGTACAGGAGTCTGGGGAGCAGGTTTTCTGGGCAGGACATGCCCGTCTGTGGCAAGGGCAGTCACTCACGCTTGGGGGACACTGTGCCAGCCCTCAGTTTGTGTGTGATGCATCCCCCCAGCCCGTGGGCTCCTTCTCTGTGCCCAGGGTGCACGTGGGTCTCCCCATCAACAGCCACAGCCGGGACCCCGGATCTGGGTTCTGGTTCCACTTCCCCTGTTGGTTCTCTTGCAGAGGGACGGAAAACCCCTCTCCTTCTCGCGTTCTGATCCTCGTCTGCGGGGTGGCCGTCGCCGTCCAGCATCCACAGTTTCCCGTGGGAACGTGAGATGCTTCAGCAGAGACAGTGCCTGCAGCAGTTTACAGGGAGATGCCGTGTGCGCCATGCATGTGAGGCGGGGTTCAGGGGCCTTGGGGAGGGCGTCCAGGGAGACCCTAGAGCTGACTTCTCTATGGTGCAGGATGGAGCAGGCGGCCAGGAAAGGTGGGGCTGGCAGGTGAGTTGGGGCAGGTGGGCAAGGCCCTGAACACCATGCCAAGGAGACTGGGCTTTGCCCTGAGGACTCAGGGTTCTCAGCGGGTGTGGGTGGAGCCTGGCAGGACCAGAGGTAAAAGGTTCTTCCAACTCATCCATGGGGTGCCAAGGCCGGGGCCGCTCAGACAGACGTAGTGGGTAGAAGGCCCAGTGGAACCTGGTGACTCGGAGCCCCGTAGGAGCCTTGCAATCTCGGGACAGCAGAGGTTTTCTGAGCGTGGCGAGCAGGCGTGCGTCACACCATCAGGGCCCCCCACTGGGCGGTCACTCTGCACAGTGACCTCCCCTCCTCACCCAGAGGCGGGACGTGAGGCCATGGAGGGAGACGCCAGGCTCTGAAGGCAGGGGAGGCTCTGGCAGGCCGTCCTTCCACGCCGGGAGGCAGGACAGGGTAGTGATGATAAGTACGGTTCCCAGGCCGTACACCTCAATTTCCACCACGTCACGTCCACGCTATCTCACGGAAGCCGGTAAGCAGACTGCGGGCTCCCGAGGCCAGCGCCCAGGCTGGAATCCCAGCTCCACCGCTAACAGGTGTGTGAGCTCGTGCGTGGGCCTTCATGCCTCTGGGCAACCTCTCCCTGTGAGCAAACTAGGGATGCTGGTGTTGTCTACCCCGGAGCCGTGGCCTGCGGATGTAACGGCGAAACGCCTGTGTACACGGGGGCTGCACCTGACCTATTTATTAGAAGGCTTCCATCAAGTGAGCTGCTATGGGGACTGCTTCTCTAGTATTTTGCTCTGAAACCACCTGGGCAGATGGACTGATAATGAGTCTTTTGAGCGTCTTGGAGGTAGCAGCGACAATTCTCCCCGTGTTCCTGGTGAGGACGTGGAACCTTAGGAGGTTAGAGAGCATCACACTGGCTGCCCAGGGACAAAGCTCAGTTGGGAGGTCGGCCCCACATCTCCCAGCCTGGCAGGGAGGAAGGACTCGCCAGCCTGAGCCGCACAGAGCGTCTAGTTCAGGGCCACAAAAAACGTGCGGGACGAGGACGAGGCCTCTGGGGTCAGGATTAAAGGCGGCGCCGCGGAGGCAGGACCCCACCGGCCCCATCAGACCACGCCGGCCAGCACGGCTCCTCGGTGGTGGGAGGCACAGGCCCCTCCCGATCCAAGCAAGCAAGACACCTGGGGGGTGGGGAGAGCACGCCCTGCGGATTCATGGGTCGCAGCTGCGCGCCCCCAGCCAGGCGGGGCTCAGGCTCCAGCTGCGTGCGGTTTAGACGCCTGGCCGAGCTGTCGTCGCTCAGAACGCCTGCCCAAGCCGGCGCTCAGACCGGGCCTCTCTCCAGCCCGACGTCTGGACCAGGCCGCCTGTCCCTCTGCAGGAGGCGCGTGGAGCAGAGCAGGTGCTCACTAAACACTAAACGGGAGCCGGCGCGTGCCCAGTGCGGCGGGAGGGGGGGTTGCGGGGGCGAGGGGCGCGGGGCTTCCTGCCGAGGGGCCGGTCTGCACGCTCCAGCGCGGGGCTGAGAGCAGGGGGTCTGCTGGGCAGGGGGGTAGGTCTCAGGGACACAGCGGCCGCCGCAGGTGGATCACCCCCCCTCCCGCCCCCCCCCACCCCTACCCCCAGTTGACCCTCGGGCTGCAGCGTCTGGACGCAGAGCCTGCGAGCCCCCGCGCAGCGCCCGGCCTCCGGGAAGAGGGGCACGAAGAAGCCAGGTGGCAACCGGGCTGGAGGCGGAGGGAAGGGTGGCAGCGCACAGGCGGGCGAGGCCGAGGGAGCATGTGGCCGGAGTTAGCAGGAAAGCCGCCCGCCAGACGCTGAGGCTGGGCCGGGGGTGGGGTGGGGGTGGGGGGGCCGGGATTGGGGGGGAGCAGGTCTGATGCCACCCGGTCCCTCCAGACGCCCACATCCTCCCCGGAGTGCCCCTCCCCCGCAGCAGAGCCCTTTCTCCACCAGCCGCCCTCAGCCCACACGAGGCGCCCTGTCACTTCGCTGTTTTATGTGGCTTGGAAGGGAATCCGGTCCTGGGGTTTTGAGGCCAAGATACATTTTTTAAAACATTCCCCCTCCTTTCCTCTTTTGTGAGCTTGTTATGACTGGTTTGGGAGCCTGGCTTATGGAGCAGGGGAGAGAGTGCCGCTGGGGGGGGGGGGGAGGGGGCTGATAAGGGGAGGCAACCCCAGGGGGGTCTGGGGACCCCTGCCCCGCCGAGGTCAGAGGTTAGGCTGGGCTCCCGGCAGTACCTGGAGCAGCCCACCCTCAGGGGGACAGGGTAGGAGGAGGGCAGCGAGGTCACCCTGCCTGGAGCGGGGTTGGGCTTAGGAGGGGGTGGACTAGGTGGGAAGGCAAAGGAGGCAGCCCTCAGGTGCCCGCACTTGGCTTCTGTGGTTTAGGTGGTTGTCACATGCTGGTGCAGTGGAAGGAGAGAACCTGGGTTCTGGCCTCTAAGGTTCCCCCCCCTCCCCGGGAGGAGAGGCACCCTCGGCCAGCTCCCCCAGGCAGGCTTGGGGGGCTGAGGGGTGCCACTTGGGCCCTGCCACCAGCATTCCACGGTTCCACAGTGACCGCAGCCCTGGAGAAGCCAAGGACACAGCCCCAGACTAAACAAGAGACGAGAAAGCCTGGCTCTGAAAAATGGCTATTTTTACATCCCCCTTCCCCAAATTCCAAGGTGCTGAGATACAATTTAAAACAAGAAGAAACCAAAAAAAAAAAAAAAAAAAAAAACCCACCCACTAATGAAAATTACTTGTTCTTTCAACATTTCTATGGCACTCTTTCACCTGGCGGCTGGTTGAAAGAATGCTGATTTCGGGAGTTCCCGTCGTGGCTCAGTGCTAACGAACCCAACTGGGATCAATGAGGATGCGGGTTCGATCCCTGGTCTTGCTCAGTGGGTTAAGGATCCCGTGTTGCCGTGAGCTGTGGTGTAGGTCGCAGACACGACTCAGATCCCGCATAGCTGTGGCTGCAGCCTAGGCGGGCAGCTGTAGCTCTGATTTGACCCCTAGCCTGGAAACTTCCGTATGCGATGGGTGTGGCCCTAAAAAGCAAATAAATAAAAGAATGCTGATTTTGGGGGGGGGGGCAGATGTACAAAATCAATTCCAGGAACAGGTCTAGAGCACTGTAGTTTTAATCAGTGCTCAGCTGACTCTTCTGCCCCACTTCTGCTCCTGGGGGAACTGCTGCCAGCCTAGGGCCACATGCTGGAGACACGGGATGTTGGAATTCCCAGTGTCCTGGAGACACTTCCCACAAAAGCAACAGGTCAGCGCCCCTCATCACAGGGGGTTCCAAGAAAAGTCAGTGGGAACCCTTGTTGGAGGATCAGGGGGTGTTTCTGCTCCCCCAGAACCAGCAGTTCCTCCAGGCCTCAGAGACTTGGGGGCAGAAGGGTCTGGTTTCCAGGTGTGGAGCTGCCTGCATCCAGTCCCCTTGGTCTGAGATGCCTCCCCTTTCTCAGCAGAAGTCGAAGTTCACCAGGGACACTGCAGACAGGCTGGTGGCCCATTGAAAGGCCTCTTTCTCACAGTGAGCAAGCAAGAACCAGAGAGGGAAAGTGACTGGCACCAAGTCACCCAGCCAAGGTCACGGCAGAGCAGAAACAGGAAACTGGCCATGTGTGCAGCTATTTTTTGGCCCAGCCATATTTCCTGCAGAATTAAAATTCAGAGCAGAAGTGACCTCAGATCTTTACAGTCTGCTCTGAGTATTTCAGTGAGGAGGCTGAGGCCGGGGAGGTGACACTCCTGCCCCAGAGCCACACAGCTCAGTGGCGACAGGGGCGGTGGCAGCCCAGGTCCACCTCCCTGATCAGGGTTTTCCTGTAACTGTGTTGCCTTCGGTGTCCTGTGTTACAGGGGTCACTGAGGTTAGCAGGAGAGAGGGGCCTTCTAGAGAAACACCCAGCTCTGGCCCAGGCTTCGCACAGCTCAGCAGACCAGGCCAGGCCTGGGCGGACAGCTGATAATACTGGGCTGGAGGCTGGACCATTGGTGCCCCCTTGTGGCCAAACACCAAAATGGCAGGCTGGCCACCCTTCCCGGAAGCTTTGCCCTGCGGGGCCCTTTTCACCCCCAGGGAAGCGAAGGGGCCTGTGTGTAGGGAGACTCTTGCAGTGGCCAAGCACCATTTTGGGATGAAGTTTTAGCCTCGTCCGTGAGAGTTGCAGACATGCAGATGTTACCCTCCTGGGTTCTTGGCCTCCACTGCATCAGCGGGAGTGAAAAGTTTCCCTTGCTGACTTGCTGGGTGGGGGGACAAGCGAATTCCTTATTTGGGGTAAGGGGAGGGGAGGGTCTGGGGGTCGGGCTGGAGGGTTGGCTTAGGTGGTCTTCCCCACCCCTTTGGTGGTATTTTTGTGCAGGGAGCATGTGCAGTTCCCTTCTTTTGCTCTGGCCTCTTCAGGAGTGGCAGTTGGGTTTTTAGTTTTTTTGTATCTTCTTGTCCATAATTTGCCCCAACTGTGCAAGCACGCAGTTATATTTAGTGCCTTATAGTTTGTTTTGTTGCTGGAGGAGTCGGTTTGTGGTTTGTCCGGGTGTAAGCACTGCAGCCTGGGCCCCAGGCTCCAGGTCCCGGCCTGTTGCATGGAGGAACCCAAGCTTCAAGGAGGTGACTGCTGCGGTTACAACGCCACCTCAGGGACCTCCCTGGTTCTGGCTTCAGCCATTACTGAGCTCAGACCCCACTTGCCTTCAGCGTCCTGCCCCGCCCCGCCCACCCTCTGGTGACAAACCCTCAGCTGTCGCCTCATCAGGCTGAGACACACAGGCTGGCTTTTCTCCAGGCACAGAAGGTGCAGTGCTCGGCCCGTGATGCTTCTAAGGGCCAGCGAAAACGTTTCAACTTGAAGTTCTTCTAAAATCTGAAGGAAAAAGTGAATATAATAATGATGAATATAGGAGTCCCTGCTGCTGTGAAGAATCTGACCAGGGTGGCTCGGGTTGCTTTGGGGGTTCAGGTTGATCTCTGGCACAGTGCAGTGGGTTAAAGGGTCTGGTATTGCTGCAGCATAAGTCACAACTGTGACTCCAATTCAGTCCCTGGCCTGGGAACTTCCATATGTCTGGGGTGTGGCCATTAAAACTAATAATGATGACGACGAATATATAATAATCCAGCCTGGATTATATTCATCTTTGTACCAACACAGTCATGAAATACAATGTTTGTGTTGGGTTTTTTTTTTTTTTTTTTTTTTGAGGAAGGAGACTGTGAACAGAGGAGTCCCTCAAGCCAGTGACGGTCCCAGGGCAGCCAGGAGGCCCCGTGCCTCCAGAGAGCACTGACTAAGGGAAAAGGCGCCTTTCCTGACAAGGAACGCGGAATGGACTGGCTTGGCTGTTCTGAGACGTGCAGACACCTTGAATAAATGATCTGATCACTCAGAACCTTTTGTCTGAAAAGCAAAGAACTCAATCCCCAGGACCGTTCCCATGACACACAGTAGCAGCTCAAGAAACAGGAGCTCAGGAGTTCCCGTTGTGGCCCAGTGGTTAACAAATCCGACTAGTATCCGTGAGGACTCAGGTTCAATCCCTGGCCTCGCTCAGTGGGTTGGGGATCCAGCATTGCCGTGAGATGTGTAGGTCGCAGACGTGGCTTGGATCCCGTGTTGCTGTGGCTGTGGTGTAGGCTGGCGGCTACAGCTCTGATTCGACCCCTAGCCTGGGAACCTCCATATGCCACAGGTGCAGCCTTAAAATGACAAAAGACAAAAAAAGAGGAATGGGAGCTTAATAATAATAATGTTACAGGCTGGGCGTCCATGGCCCCCAATCCTTATGTTGCCACATTAACCCCCACCGTGAGGGTGTTGCCAAAATCTCGGCTGCCTCTGAGCACCGGTGCCGAATAGAAACACAGAGACAGAGTTGGAGGAGACAGAAAAAGTAGCTTTAATTTCCAGGCAAAGAGGGGACACCGCAGGCTAGTATCTCAAGGACTGTGCTGCCCTTGGGATGGTGAGGCGTCTTGGTGATGATGGTTCAGGGAGCGGGGCGTGGTCAGCTCGTGGGCGCTTCCTGATTGGCTGGTGGTGAGGTCATTGGGCATCAGCATCATCCGCCTTCGGGTTCCCACCACTCCGGGGTCTCCATGCTTGCGGGTGGCACACAGTTGACTTCTTCCACCTGGTGGGGCTTCAGCACCTGAAACACAGCCCCAAGGACACGGCTCAGCATAGTCTCCATAATCCTTGAAGAAGCACGCACTAAAGGTCCTTGATTTGTTGAATGGCTGAGCGATCATATCCTGTCTTGCTTGCCTTCCTTTTTCTCTGCATTTTGTTACTTCTCTGATTAAATTGATTCTTTGACTAAAGTTTTTCTGTAGTTAAAAAGGCAGGCGGAGGTCATGAGCCCCCCCCCCCCCCCGAGGATTTGCAGGGCCCTGCTCGGTTACAGGGCAGTGGAGGTGGGGCCTCTGGGGTTAGAGAGGACACACGGGTCATGGATTTGTTTTCTCTTTGGAAGGAGGAGACCAGAGCTGCCTCCCTGGGCCCCGCGAGGCCCCGTGGAGAAGGTGGCCCTCAGCAGGCGGGGCCGTGGGCTCTCCCCAGGCCAGAGCCACACACCTGGGTCTGGGAGGTGCGGCCCCCAGAACAGTGAGAGGTGACCGTGTGAGCCCCCAGCCTGCTGCTCTGTTGTGACAGCCGGAGGCGACCAAGCTCAGCAGCCTCCACCCTCATTCTTTGCAGGACTGACCGCCGAGTGGGAGGAAGACAGGCTTGCATCCCAAGGACAGTGTGAGGGCCTGTGGGTAAGAGCATCACTCGCATCTCAGAGTTGTACCAAGAGGGGACAGACGCCCTCCAGAGGTGGCCGGTCCCTGCCTCGGGTAGGCAGTCAGAGGTGAGTCTGGTGGGCAGGCTGGGCCGGTCCACCACCCTGGGAGGTATGGGGGAGGGCAGGACCAGCCTTAGGGGGCGTCACAGAGCGTCACAGAGGGTCTGCTCCGTGCTGCCCTGGGCTGGTTCCCAATGTGGAAGCCGCCACACTTTTATCTCCCGGTTTTGCTGACTTTCTGGCTGGAGGACTGGGCGCTGCAGCCTCTCTCGCCCTCCAGACACTGCCGACAGGTCTGAGGTGGCCCGGGTGCCATGTCACCCCGATCGCTGCTGGGTCAAAGGTCAGAAACGCCAACGCAGTGGGTCTTGGGGCAGCTGTGGGAGCAGAACTGGGGTGGACCAGCATCTGGGCCAGGAGGTTCTAGAAGTCTGTATGGAGGGCTCCTTCCCTTGTGTTGTGCACAGGCTGGAGGCGGGGGGCATGGTCACTTACCGCCCCCACTGCCGCCCCCACCTCCATCTCGAGGTGCAGCTCAAGTTCAAACCCCAGATGTCAAACACGCGCAAAGCCAGCCCCTCCCGGCTGGGTGTGCGATCTCAGACCCCTTGGTGTCCCCACCCAGCTTCGCCTACAGTCCTGCTGCTTGAGGCTCAGTGTCCACCTGGCAATGTCTGTAAAAACCTGCTGGGATGTTCTGGCTCCTTCCTCTGTGCAGAGTGGACGCAGGGGCCAGATGTAATTGGAAAGACCTGTGGGAGCCAGCAGACCTCCCTCCCCCGGCGGTGGGTACCCAGGGCCAGACACGATTCCGAAAAACCCCGGTTCTCCTGCCCCTCGTTCAGCAAGCACCCTGCGCCAGGCGGGTGCTGGGATTACAGGCGGCGACACCCAGGGCCTGGCTCCAGCCTCGGGGCGGCTGCAGTGCGAGGGTCTCCAAGAGCACATTAAGACGTCACTTGACTCGGGGGGCGAGTGGATCTCAGAAGTAAAAGCAGAGGTGCTTTGGGTCGGATTGTCAGCCTCCCCCATGGAAACAAACCCAGAAAGGGAATGAGTCTTGGGTCCAGGAAAAATGGATACAGCTTTCACAAAGGCCCTGCATGAGCGGAGCCCTGAAAGGATTTTTGGTCTTAGCTCCAGCGCCGTCTGCACAGTCTGCATCCTTTTCACTGGGAGCGAGGGGCGGAGGGAAGGCCGGGGAGCCCCGTCGCCCACCCAGGCTGCTCTGTGCCAGCACTCCCGCCGCCCCTCTCCTCCTCCTCCCTCCTTCGGTCCCCGCCTGCAGGTGTCTTCTCAGGACGGGGTTGTTAAGACTGGGGGGTGGGGGGTGTTAACAAGGGTTGGAAGGTTTGAGTGATTTTTTGCAAAGTTAGATGGCGAAGGTTGTCCTCTCCTGCAGTGATCTCACAAGGGAGGGGAGTTAGAGACGTTGGACCAGAAACAAGAGAACGGCGGGGTCTGTGTTGAGTGATTGGCTGGAGACTTAAGTTCAGTGCAAACCAAAAGCCCATCTTTGAAATCGTGGTTGGTTCTGTTGAGTCTCCGGTGGATGCGGTCGGGGTTCTGCCAGCCTTGGACTCCGTTTTGCTCCCATACGGGGCAGCGACCCCGCCCCGCGGCATCCCCACCACCCTGAGCAGAGCCCCCGGGTTTGCCTCGGGTGGGCGGCTGCCTTGCTTTGGGTCTTCTTCCTCTGTGGCCAGGCAGAGCCCCCCTCGCAGAATGGCCTCGCCATCACAGGCAGTCAGGTAAATCGATGAAGTGTTGCTAGAACGTCAAGGGACATGTTGTAGGCTGGCCTGGGCGCTTGTCGTATTTGTTTCCGTGAAACAGGGTGTCCACATAAGACAGTCCCCCGTCTCGGGTCACTGTTTCCTTGTTATTAGAGGTGTCATTTGGTTTAGCGAGTCTCCGCCATTGGGCCACCTGCTTGGAGCCGCGCGGAGCGGATGCGGGGCTGCCTTCCAGGTGTGACTTCTGGGCTCCAGGTGTGGGCTTTGATGTCTTCCAGCCCTGCAGGTAAGAGGGCTTGATCGGTGCCGTAGTGGTTGGACACTGGGCCCTTCCGTCTGTTCTGAGCGCTTTGGCCGGTCTTCTCTTGGGGGAGGCCCCCGAAAATGGTGGGCGGGCTTGGAAATCCCGACAAGCAGGACCTGGTGCCCCCCACCCCCATTTCCCACCCGAGCTCTCTCTTCCTCTCCCCTCCTCTGAGCCTCCAGCTTCTCCCTGTGCTGCGCTTACCCCATTTTCAGTTGGCCTTTAAATAGAACTAAATCCTATTTTTGCTGAATCCGCTCTGCAGCTTTTTTTAAAGAAGCAGGGGATCCCTCGGACTCCCCGAAAGAAGAAGGACAAAAACCAAACGATTAGACGCTTTGAAGGTAGCCTCTGAGAGATTTTTGTCACCCCTACGGCTCAATTAATTCCAGTTTTTCAAATCACCCATGCGTGTTCTGCACGGCGTAGGTTCCCAGAGGCTCATAAGCAAAATCCCGTGCTCCCTGCGTGGCCCAGTCTGGCCCTTTGCACAAGTCCCCTCCAGGTCTGTGCAACGATAAGTGCCGGAAAGGCCTGCAGTGAACGCTTTACACAGGGAAAACCACGGCATCAAACTTCCCGTTTGTTTCCGTGTTTGGGAGAAAAGAACAGAACAGAAGAGAAGCCGCCTCGGGGCGTCTTTAGCAAGTTCCCGCTCGCCCTGGAAAAGCGTGGCCGCACAATCCAAGCCCTTACACAGCTTTGGAAACTAGCCGGCACCACAGATGTAAAAACGAATGCGGTCGTACTTATTAACCCAGGACTCGCGAAACGGTCACCGTCACCTCCCCTTCCCTCCCAGAGCAGAGTTGCGGCTTCCTTCCTGTTTGGGGCTCGGGCGTCTCTCCCAACCCGTTTCCAGATGCACTTCCTCCCTCTGCTCCCTGCGAACTGGGCTCTGGTCCTTCAGGGCCAGAATTTGTGTGGATGTTTGTCTGGGGTGTTAGCTTTTGCGCTTAGGGTGTTTTTGGCTTCCTCGGTGCCCAGCAGAGAACCTGCAATAGAATAACTGGTGAAAAAAGGATGGATGGAAGGAGGGGGGGGGGGAGTGGACTAAGGGCTGAGAGAAGGTTCCTGTTTCTTGTCTTATCCAGTGTCTGATCCAAAGCAGAAGGAGTGGCAGGATTCAGTCAACACCAAGAAGCAATGGAGTTTTCTCCACTGATCGGGCAGGAAGCAGGAGCTAAACTGCTTTACACCAGCTCCGACTTCCGTGGCCCGTTCTCGTCTCTGAGGTCTGTGGTTCACGAGAACTGCCTTCCTGGAGACCAGCTGCTGGGGGGTAAAATTCCATCTGAAGAAGGAAATGCCTGTAGCAGAAACTCATCAGGACTCTCCTCCCTTTATTCGTGGTTTGGAGACATCAGGCTTTTAGGAGGCGCTCTGTTTAGTCGGGACCAACTTAAGACATGTTTGCATTCAAACTGCCAGAGATCGCAGGACTTTGACGCCTACCTAACGGGTTTAGCTGTCAGCTCCATGTGGTACCCACACTGAGAAAAGAGAAAAAGCAAAGCCGCCAGGCTCTGGAAGTCTTTACGCACCAGGCTGCCCAAGGAACGTGGGATGGCACAGCTGCTCACAGTGTGAGCTGGTGGGCTTTGTGATGGGAGCCAGGCTTAGGCTCGTTTTCCTGAATAAGGAAACTCCAACACTTAACGTGAAGGGTGCTGCCCCTGGAAAGAAAGTGTGAGCAGTGGTTCCGACAAAGCAACCCAGGGAGGAAGCGGGTAGCAGAGTCATCCTTCAAGTCCCAGAGGACTTGTTAAAAATTAAACTTGGGCGTATTAAAAGCTATAAGAGTTTATTTCAGGAAATCCATTCAAACCAGGCAGCATTCAGTCTGGCAGGTAGAAAGGTGGTCTGAGGAGTTCCCACTATGGCAAGGTGGCTTGAGAATTCAACTGCAGCAGCTCGGGTCGCTGCGGAGGTTCAGGTTTGATCCCTGGCCTGGGGTAGTGGGTTAAAGGATTGGGTGTGGCTGCAGCTGCCACTCAAATTCAATCATTGGCCCCAAGAACTTCCATATGCAGTGAGTCCAGCAGAAAAATGGAAGGAAGGAAGCAAGGAAAAGTCCAAAACGATGTCCCAAATGAGAGACGTTTATGGGCGACAGGAAGCCGGGTCCAGAAAGTTATTCTAGACAAAATGTAGGTTGGTAATTGCAAGGTCACTTTCCTTTAGGGAGTGTGGGGTCTGTCAGGCAGGTTGCATAACTGGTGCTCATCGGCTGCTTCCACGTGGGGAGTGCTTCCGCAGTAATGAAGTCTGTTTGGTGACACGGGGCTTAGCTTAAGTGACTATAATGGGGGCCTGTGGTCTTGCTTTGAACAAATTCCAGCCTTGTACAGACTCATCTAGACGCATCCGCAGGTCACCCCGTGTAGCATCTCTGTGCAGGGCTGCTGGGGCAGGGGGAGACTCTGCCTCCTTCGCTGGAGACAGGGACACGGAGGGAGGGTGAGCAGGAGAGGGAGACACTGCTGGGAGACCTGTTCCCTCCCCGAGCCTCCCAGTATCCCCACCTGCAGAGGGCACGCGGCACCCAGGCTCTGCGGCTGCGTCTTCCTGCTGTGAGGTGCTACCTCGGTTTAGAGGAACAAGCTTTGATCTCCAGGAAGGCTTGGAAGCTGAAAGGGTACCGTTTAAAAAAAAAAAAAATTAAGCTATAGTTGATTTACAGTGTTCCGTCAATTTCTGCTGTACAGCAAAGTGACCCAGTGTGTGTGTGTGTGTGTGTGTTCTTGTTTTCATATTATCTTCCATTGCGTTCTATCGCAGGTGATTGGACACAGTTCCCTGTGCTGTACAGCAGGACCTCACTGCTTATCCACTCTAAGTGTAACAGTTTGCACCTACTAACCCCAAACTCCCAGTCCATCCCTCTCTTCCCCCTCAGCAACCACAACTCTGTTCTCCACGTCTGTGAGTCTGTTTCTGTTTTGTGTATGGGATCATTTGTGCCATTTTTTAGATCCCACATGTAAGTGATACCATATGGTATTTGTCTTTCTCTTTCTGAGTTACTCCACTTAGTATGAGAGTCTCTAGCTGCATCCATGTTGCTGCAAATGGCATCATTTTGGGTTTTTTATGGCTGAGTAGTGTTCCATCGTGTGTATGTACCGCGTCCTTAGCCCTTCGTCTGTCAGTGGACATTTAGGTTGCTTCCACGTCTTACCTATTGTGAATCGTGCTGCAATGAACATTGGGGTGCAGTATCTTTTTGAATTACAGTTTTCTCTGGATGGATGCCCAGGAGTGGGAATGCTGGGTCAATGGAAGTTCTATGTTTAGTTTTCTGAGGGAAACTGTTTTCCACAGTGGTTGCACTAACTTACTTTCTGCCAACAGCCTAGAAAGGTTCTGAGAGGGAGTCTTAAACAGAACCCACTTTACAATGGTCATGCAGATCTCTCTTTTTTTAAAAGACAGTTCTGCCCTTTGTCGCTCTTCTGCATTAAACTTCGGTTAAGGGGAGTTCCTGTCCTGGCTCAGCGGTGGTGAACCTGACTAGTATCCATGAAAACGTGGGTGGATCTCTGGCCTCACTGAGTGGCTTAAGGATCTGGTGTTGCCACGAGCTGTGATGTAGGTCACAGATACGGCTCAGCTCCAGCGTTGCTGTGGCTGTGGCGTAGG
The DNA here is from genome assembly GCF_054392235.1 of Sus scrofa. Classification (NCBI taxonomy): domain Eukaryota; kingdom Metazoa; phylum Chordata; class Mammalia; order Artiodactyla; family Suidae; genus Sus; species Sus scrofa. The sequence goes on along the minus strand of NC_139392.1, from coordinate 92,008,291 downwards.
CTGGCAGCGGTAGCTCCGATTAGACCCCTAGCCTGGGAACTTCCATATGCCATGGGCGCGGCCCTAAAAAAAGACAAAAACAAAAAAACTGGTTATGAATAAAAATACTGAAACACATGGAGAATAAGACCCCTGTGTTACTACTTTTATGTCGACCTATGTGTTACCACATGTTAATTACATGCATGTTGATATCATGTTCTGTTCACCACCCAACATGAACAGTAGCATTCCATCATATTTGCCGCAATCTTTTTTAAACATCAGAGAGCTGAAGTTCCCTTTGTTCTTAGCCCCAAGTCCCATGTCCCTTCCTCACCCAGAGGTAACCATCGGGGGGCCCTGGCATGTGGGTCCTGCAATGTTATGTGTTCACTACACACACGGGTATCTTTAGACGTCTAGGCCGCTTTGTATTTCAGTTTATACAAAGGGATTCATACTACGTGTCAGTTAGGTTGGCAACATTCTTTCATCTGCCATTGTAGTTTTTAGATCTCTGAGTGTTAAAACGTGTGACTAATTGATCTTATCACGGAGTCTGAGCCTTATATGACTACACGAGTATATCCCGCATCTCCTCCCCTGCTGATGGGGTCTTTGTTACACACCTTGCAAAACACCAAATACCCGTCTCCTTATGACACTCTCAGGGTTTCTTGAAGGTGCACTTGCAAAAGTAGAATCACTGGGCGGGGGGATCAGGTGAAGGTGGTCCAAAGGCACAAACTTCCAGGTACAGGATAAAGAAGTTCTAGGCATGTAACGTGCAGCGTGATAGAGATGACACTGCAGAGAGTTGTTGAGTAAGTCCTAAGAATTCTCATCACAAGGAAAAAAAAATTCTCTTTAGTGTTGTGTCTGTGTGAGATGATGGATGTTCACTCAACCTCCCGTGGTAGATGCTGCGATGTGTGTTGCACACTTTATACACTGCTCTGTGTCAGCTATGTGTCAACAAAACTAGAAGGAAAAAAATACCCCCCAGGAGTTCCCGTCGTGGCTCAGTGGTTAACAAATCCGACTAGGAACCATGAGGTTGCAGGTTCGGTCCCTGGCCTTGCTCAGTGGGTTAAGGATCTGGCGTTGCCCTGAGCTGTGGTGTAGGTTGCAGACACGGCTCGGATCCCACGTTGCTGTGGCTGTGGTGTAGGCCGGCGGCTACAGCTCCGATTTGACCCCTGGCCTGGGAACCTCCATATGCCGCAGGAGCGGCCCTAGAAAAGGCAAAAAAAAAGAAAAAGAAAAAGAAAATCCCAAAAAAGAGAAATGCTGAGCACATGTGGTAGTAAGCTTTCCAGAATACACACACCAATTTTTGCCCCCACTGAGTCTGAGTTCCCATTTACCCATGTGATTCAGTAAGAAATGGCCAGACCTTTCAGTTTTCATCAAGATGACAGAATATTACGGTACCATTCTGTTGAATCACGTATTCTCTCGTTTGCCTTTCTGCCATCGTCACGGACCGTCCTTGCCTGTCAGGGGATATTTGAGGTTTCCTCTTTTGTACTTTTCTTGCTCATAGTCTTTGCCTGTTTTTTTAAATTGGGTCATGAAGCTTTTTCTGAATGATTTACAAAAGATCCTTACATAGTTTGATCACCAATCATTTGTTACCTATGTTGCAAACGTCTTCTCCAAATCTGTCAGCGGCAAATTGACTTTATTTATTTATTTATTTATTTATTTATTGCTTTTTAGGGCCACACCCACGACATATGGAAGTTCCCAGGCTAGGGGTCCAATTGGAGCTAAGGCTGCCAGCCTACACCACAGCCACAGCAATACCGGATCCAAGCCACGTCTGCGACCTACACCAGTTCATGGCAATGCTGGATCCTTAACCCACTGAGCGGGGCCAGGGATCAAACCTGCATCCTCATGGATACTAGTCAGGCCTGTTGCTGCTGAGCCACAACTGCACGATGGGTTTTAAACTGTGAACTGGAAGGTCATCTGAACGCACGACTCCTGAGATGGGTGGACCTACCCCAAAGTCAGAAGAAAACCGTTTACACGCCTGTAAGATCCACAGACAGCAGCAACACCAGGGAACAGTCACGGCCATGTAGCTTTTTCATTGGAGGAGCACTGGGTAGTTTTCCAGGCATCTTCTAATCACCTCATCTTGGCCTCGCAAAAACGCCCGAGGCTGGCGGGGCCCCGTTTTCTCATCTGTAGGATTCAGTGGTTGATCACCAATATATTTTCAGTGACCACCGTCTGACTGCTGACCCCTCTTCTGCAGCTGGAAAGACCCCAGCACAGAGCTGGCAAGGTCTGTCCTCCACCACACCCGGCAAGGCGTCTATACTCAAGGCTTCTATGGATTACTGCTCAGTAAAGGGGTGGGGGTGGGGGGCAGACAGGAGGTCCTGATCCCTCGGGCAGGGTCTCTCCTGAGACCAGCGCCAGGACACAGCAAAGACAGACTGTGAAACAGAGGTCACATGGCTTTCCAAAACGCGGGGGGGGGACAACAGCCCTCTGACCCCCCCCCAGAGTGAGCCCCAGCCTGTGCTTCTGCCTGCCCCCCCAAAGACAAGGGCCTCGTGGACAGAGACGGACTTCTCATCAACACCTTTTATTGAGCCGTGGGTGTGGGGGCCAGATTCTCCCCGGACGCTCCACATGCAGAAAAGTCAGCAGCTTTCATGGCGAAGAAGCAAGTTCCTGTTACAGACACACTGGGCAGAACCCGATGCTTGTGTTTCCATTGTTACTGGCACATGCAGATACGCTGATTGATCTAGAACGTGCATCTACAGCTGCAGCCGAATGGGAGTGGCTCTTATCTCCAGGCACAGCTTAGCTGCCCTGTGACAACGCTCAGGACCAGCAAAGCTGGAAAACACCCACGGCCACCAGCGTGGGACTTTCCACCCAAGGGGCCCTGCCAGGAGCCACCTCTGGCGGGGAGCACAGCTGGCATTACCCTGGCCCATTCTCTTCCCCACGCTCCCTGGGGGAAGCTGGGGAGGGACATTTCTGGGGGCGCTGGCTTTAGGCACAACCCACTCTAACGTTCACAAAGGCACCGCCTCCATCTGCCCCGACACCAAACACACCTCAGCTACTTGTATAAATGCCCTCTAGTTTAACGCCCGGGTTTGGGGTTTTGTTCTTTAAATGACAGTGCAGAATCTTGGGCAGACAGGTGCCGTCTGAACATGGCACATAGTTTCATGGCTTGTAAGGTGGAGCGACGCGTTTCTGTCACTACAGGGACAGACGGCAGCATCCGCTTCCTCTGTCTGGACGGCGTGTCTGGCTCCTCGCCGGTTCAAAGCGCTGAGACCAGCTCGAAGCGTCATCGGGGCTCCTCACGCATCTGCCAAATGCACGAAGCCACAGTTGACAGACGCCACCAGGTGCCGGCGGCCTGGCTGCCAATTTCAGAGCTTCGAGGAATTAGCAAAATCGAGGGTGGGAAAAGGATTCATTTGGCAACTGTAGAAAAGGACAAGAAATGGTCTCTGAAGAGTGTCCCACAGCGCTACCCGTCGGACACCTTCCTGTTACCGTTGCTTTAAAGATGCGTTAACAGAATCTAAGTGTTACAGCTGTGTGTCCTCTAAGAGTTTCTGTCCCCAACATAAACTTTGAAGAGTCGAGACCTCCAACTGGAGGAAAACTTCCTAAGAAACATGGTGCTTGTCGTGGGGAATAAAAAGCCTGAGGCTTCCTAAGACCCTATAAAGCCCTGAGTGACAGCTATACCTGGGCGCAGCAGGCCTCGGGAAGGGCTGACCATGGCTCCGGAAAACGGCCTCCACGTGGCAGGCTGTCCCCAAGCAGTGTCCTGGCCACACGGTCAGGACCTCCCCCCTCCGCCACCCCAGGACCCGCCCCTGCAACCCAGCCTCCTCCCTTTGAACTCCAGGGGCGCCTGGTGCTGAAGGATTGGGGGGGTGGCTCCTGGGCGTGTGGAATTAGTGTCAGGGCCGTGGAACCCCAGCCCGGCCCAGCCCTGCCCGGCATTGCCCTGTGCTCCTGAGTCTCTGAGGAAGGTGTGTGCACGACAGGGGACAATGGCAGAGTTAGACTGAGGTCCAGGGCTTCCCAAGGCTTCGGGAGCTTCCTCCGCGTCTGAGAGAAGACCGGACAGGGCGGTCGGGCACGCTGTTCTCTCCACCAGTGGCACGGCTCGGGCAGCCAGGGCAGAGCCCCCTGTCGCTGGGCCCAGCAAGGCCAGCAGCCAGGAGTCCCCCGCCGGCCCCGACGCCGTGTCGGCAGCTCAGTTGTAGGAGAGGTACTCAATGAGCCGGGCAGGGATGTTCAGCTTGGCGATTTTCTCCAGGCCTCGGACGCCGGTGGCCCTCCGCAGGCTCACCCTGCAGAGCTGGGACAGGGTCAGAGGTGTCTCTGGAGGAGGACGACAGAGGCACACGAGATGAGCCCAAGGAAGCACAGCATCCTTCAACTTAAGAAGCACCAAAGCGAAAGGAAAAACACCTCCCTTGGAGTTCCCGCGGTGGCTCCACAGGCTAAGAACCTGACATAGTGTCTGTGAAGATGCGGGTTCAATGCTGAGCCTCACTCAGTGAGTTAAGGAATCTGGCGTTGCTGCAAGCTGCGGCATAGGTCACAGATGCAGCTCAGGTCCATCCATGAGCCATGGTGTGGGTCGCAGATGCGACTCAGATCTGGCGTGGCTGTGGCTGTGGTGTAGGCCAGCACCTGTGGCTCTAATTCGACCTCTAGCCTGGGAACCTCCATATGCCGCGGGTGCAGCTGTTAAAAAAAAATAAAATAAAAACACTTCCCTTTTCCTGGAGAGAGGCTGAGTCCTGCAGCCTTCTCTGGAAGGTGACCAGGATGGACAGCCAGGGACTGAGGTCAGAAGATGAGGAAAGAAATGCAATTCAGGTGATGGGCCCTGGGGTTTCATTCTGTGGGGTTCTGGCTGTTTAGGGGTTCTTTTGGTTTTTTTGTGATTTTCTTTGCCATGATATTACAATTCACACAGATGTGTCAGCAGAGCACTAATGTACAGCTAGAAGCCTTGTTTGTCAAACTTCCAGACAATCGAGGGAACGGGCAGCGGTTTGGGCAGGCGGGTGCCAGCTGCCCACTCCTGCCATCCCAGGCCAGAGGCTCAGCTCTGCTCCTGATGGCCGCAGGCCAGAGACCTGAGCCCACAGGGCCAGACAGTCCACACATGCGTGTCCTGGTGGCAGAGGGTCAGGACTGCGGGACTGAGGAAGAGGCCTGGAGCTCGTAGCGCAGCACAGCGGGTCAAAGAAGGCAGGTGCTGGAGGCCCTGGCAGCCAGGGCAGTGGCCCATGTACAGAACAGAGCCCGGCTGTCTTTTAGAACCATGTGTTTTTTGGTAAAAGTGTCCATTAACCAGGGACTGTGTTCTCAGCCCAGGCGACATGACGAAAGAAGCAGCTCTTTGAAAGAAACGCTAAGACTTACCGAGGACATTTTCCTGTGTTACTCCCTCCCCCAGACTATCTGGATGCAGGAAAAGAAACATCTTCTAGGAAATGGGGTACTTGCCTCTAAATCCTTCATGGGTTTTGGTTGGCAAAATTTTGAGCTAAATAGGCTTTTTCCCCCCCATAGATAGGTGTTTGCAAGCCTGCGTCATTCTTAAACTCATTTAAGTGTGTCCCCAGAGGAGAGGTCTGGTCTTGGCCCGAGGGTCTGCCCTTTGTCCCCTGACGCGCGAGGGCTGCAGGTGGATGGTGGCCCCGCGGGCTGTGCCCGGCGGTCCCGCAGCCGTGCCCGGCGCGGGCGGCACTCACTCTCGTAGTGCTCCAGGCACCTGGCGGGGGCGCTGCTGCTCCGCGCGTAGTCGGACGGCTTCCGCCCCCGGTTGTCCCGCGCGTAGATGTCGCCCCCGAACTGGACGAGCATCTCGATCAGGTCCACGTTCTTCACCTTGGCCGCGTGGTGCAGCGCCGTCTCGTGGAGCTTGGCCGCGTTCACGTTGGCCCCTGCGGGTGCCGAGCGGGAAGAGGGTTCACCAGGAGCGCGGGACACCAAGGCAGCCCCGCCCGCGACACAAGATCCAGACCTGCCGCTGCCCCTTCAAAGCCGCCTTCCGCGTCCCGGAGCAGCGACTCCTGGGGTTTCCGCCAGGATGAGAGCGCTAAGGACGGGGGAGCAGCGATCAAGAAATATGACTACAAATAATTTTTTTAATTAAAAAAAATTTAAAAAGAAAAAAAGTGCAACTATAAATGTCATAAATTCATTGAGCAATAAATAAATAAATATAAAAAAATTTAAAAAGGAAATACGACTAGAAACAGAGCCGGAAAGAACAAGAAGGAACCTTCCCTGTGAGTTGAGAGGCTGCTCTAAAGCCGGAGGCAGTCTGTCCTCGGGTCTGAGGTTCTGGACGCTCCGGCTGAGCTGCTCAAGCGCTGCTGTCGTCCTCCACAGACACACACACATGCACACGCGTGTGCACACCGGTACACAGCTGCACGCACCTCAGATACACGTGTGCTCGGGCACACATGGCATAGGCAGGCACACGCCACACACACACAGGACGGAGGCTCTAAAAATGGGTGAATGAATAAGCACTAAATACAAGAAACCGTCTACAAAACGGAAGCTCCAGGGAAAAGCCGGAAGGTTGCCCCAGATTCCCTGGAGTTCGGATGGAGAGGAGATACCTTAACCGTGAGTTCAGCTCGGCCAGCCACCGCGTCCTCGGGATGCAGGAGATGATCAGAAAGACGCCAGGTCGTAGCTAAAGCAGCATTTTTAGATGCATTAAACAAAAACAGGAGTTCCCGTCGTGGCTCAGCAGTAACGAACCTGACTGGTATCCGTGAAGATGCGGGTTCGATCCCTGGCCTCGATCAGTGGGTTAAGGATCCAGCGTTACCATGAGCTGTGGTGTAGGTCACAGATGCGGTTCAGATATGGCGTTGCTGTGACTGCGGTGTAGCCCGGCAGCTGTAGCTCCGATTGGACCCTTAGCCTTGGAACTTCCATATGCTGCAGGTGCGGTCCTAAAAAGACAAAAAAAATAGGGAGTCCTCTTGTGGTGCAATGCCACGTTGTCACCACGGTGGTTTGGGTCACTGCTGTGGCTCGAGTTTGACACCTGGCCCAGGAACTTTTGTATTCTGTGGGTGTGGCCAAAAATAAAAAGACTTTGATGAGAACATGATTTGTGTAAAACCCCGTTCTTAGGGCACAGCCATCATGATTCTATCCAGTGGGTCTCCTGGAGCCTCAGCATTGTTTTTGAAAGAAAATTCCAACTTCTTCGCAGCCTGCTCCCGAGTAGATTAGGAGGTTACAAGAGAAAGAAGGTGGAGAATCTTTTCAAGAAGCAGCAAAGAGCCCAGCATCAGGGAAGGTGTTGCCCCAATGTAACAGATTGCAATCCATCATAAAATATTATCAAGGTGGGCCTTAAAATAAATTGGATCACCAGCGTGTCACCATAATGGGAAATTTGGAGGGTCAAACAGGAAGAATGAGGGCGAATAAGGCTCTTAGAATGTCTAGTCCCTCTGCTCAAAAATACTCGAAAAACCCTGCTTTCTGTATTCTGGCTTAAGATCATTTTAATCCCCTGGTGGAATGTAAGACCTGTGTTCCTCCTGCGGTCCTGTGATGCTAAGAGCAAGCACGCCAACACGTAGCACTCGTGAAGAAAAGCCCCCTCCACTTCCCGCAGCCCAAACTCAGACGGCAGATCAGGCGAAAACATTCCCCAGTTAGGACGCAGGATGAATAACCTAGTTGTGTAACTTGGCAGATATGGATTACAAATCAACCCCTATAAAAGAAGCATTTCCCCCACAATCCATCCAATCTACCCCATCAGGGGTTTCTTCCAGTGTTGCCGGTGAGAGCAGATAATGCCACGGTGTTGCAGTCACAATGCAAATATGAATTTGAAGGTTAAATGCAAACTTGTAATGAGAAATAAGCTGCGAAGTCTGCAGAATCTAAAGACCGGGTGACTTTCTCTAAGATCATTAATTCTCAAAGTATTCTTGCCAATCAGGGAGGAGAGAGATGGCCTCTGTTTTAGAGAAGGGGGCGTGGGGAAGCAGAGTCACTGTCACAGTCGAGGAGAGAACTGTCCCTACCACCCACTGTGGTTTCTTGGCACACAAGGCTCGGCAGGGTGACTGTTCCGAGGTATAAGATGGGGTCTGTTTAAAAGGTGTTCCCAGGGAGTTCCCGTGGAGGCTCAGTGGGTTAAGAACCTGACTTATATCCATGAGGATGTGGGTTTGATCCGTGGCCTCAATCAATGGGTTAAGGATCTGGCGTGGCTGTGGCTGTGGCTGTGGTGTAGGCCGGCAGCTGCAGCTCCAATTCAACCCCTAGCCTGGGAACCTCCATATGTTTCGGGCGCGGCCCTAAAAAGAAAAAAGAAGTGGGGTGAGGGTGGGGCAGGAGAAAGAAGGGACGGAGAAGCCAGGGAGAAAGTGGCTTTGTGGGGACCACCGATGGCATTGCCTGGACTGAGGACAAGAGCCCGAGCCAGCAAAGCACCAGGTGCTGGCTGGGCCCTAAACCCCCGCAGCTCACCATCAGAAAAAGGGGTCAGGGTTTGCTCACCGTCAGAAGCCTGATTTCTGAGCAAAAGCGGATTAGAGTGGACCCAGCACCGCCTTAGGAAACGAAGACGAGGGCTGTCCCATGCCCGCCAAGCACCCAGCGTGATGCCCGGACGGGGTGGCGAGCACAGGGGCTGGGGATGTACTTGCTGAGGCGACAGCAGAGACACGGGTGACCAGCTCCTTCTGGATGCTCTCAGCACAGCGAAGCACTTACTGCCAGGGATCAGATTAAAAATTACCCCGCCCAAAGCAACTGGACTTTCACCCCCAGCTCCCCTCCTCAGCACAAATAATCCTCAGCTCAGCAGCTTGGTCTGGAAGTCCAGGCGACTGCCACGTGTGGTCTGCACACAAAAGACCCACGGCCTCTGCACCCACTGGGGGAGGCACCACGGGGCCCCCCAGCCCAGCTGGGACCCTCTCTGAAATCTCACGCAGAACACCTGCTCTGTACATTTCTAGAGACATGGTCCGCAGCTCTCGTTAGATGTTCCAAGGGGGAGTTCCCACAGTGGCACAGTGAGTTAAGAACCTGACTGCAGCGGCTCCAGTCGCTTGATCCCCAGTCCTGTGATGCCGAAAGCTGCGGCTAAGATTCAGTCCCTGGCCCGGGAGTTTCCATGTGCTGCATGTGTGGCCATAAAAATTAAAAAACAGATGTTCCGGAGTTCCCGTCATGGCGCAGCGGTTAACGAATCTGACTAGGAACCATGAGGTTGCGGGTTTGATCCCTGGCCTTCCTCAGTGGGTTAAGGAGCCGGCGTTGCCGTGAGCTGTGGTGTGGGTCAAAGACACGACTCAGATCCCACATTGCTGTGGCTCTGGCATAGGTCGGTGGCTACAGCTCCGATTAGACCCCTAGCCTGGGAACCTCCATATGACACAGGAATGGCCCTAGAAAAGGCAAAAAAAAAAAAAAAAAAAAAGATGTTCCAAGAGGTCCGTGACCCACCCCACAAAAAGCTAAGAATCCCACTTTAAAAAAGAAACACGGAGTTCCCGTCGTGGCGCAGTGGAAACGAATCCGACTAGGAACTATGAGGTTGCAGGTTCGATCCCTGGCCTCGCTCAGTGCGTGAAGGATCTGGTGTCGCCATGAGCTGTGGTGTAGGTTGCAGACGTGACTCGGATCCGGCATGGCTGTGGCTGTGGTGTAGACCCGAGCCTGGGAACCTCCATATGCCACGGGTGTGGCCCTAAAAAGACAAAAAAAAGAAACACCTGCTGTCCTCTTCTTCTTCATGTTTGAGATTTGCCACGGTTAACAAATAGTTTTCTTTAAGAAAAAGAACGCATGTGATCCAGGAAGGGGTGTCACAGGAGACCACCTGAGGTCAGAAGACAATCAGGGGTGACGTCCGCCGCAGAGAGCTGGCAGAGGGGCTGACCCCACAGGGACCCCCAGGAGCAGCCCCCTCGTCCCTCACGCCCACCCCAGGGAGGGAGACTCACTCCATAACTGAAGGGTTGAGGCCGTCGTGGCCATCGCCGTGCCCCCCACTCCTTCCAGCCCATCCCCTGAGCTCCCATTCTGCGGCCTGGGGCAGGGGTCCTGGGAAGGGGTCCTCTTTCTGTTTCTGAACCATGTGGGTTTTCTCCCAGGCTGCTCAGAATGAACGAGGTGGCCGAGCTAAAACGTTCCCTCGGCACAATATTTGAGTTGGGTTCAGAACTTCCTGTGCGGATCCCAGCAGATCAGCCTGTGGCCAAGTCTGGCCGAAAGGACTGGGAGAGGACTGGACACAAACCCAGTTGGGGCCAGTGGACACAGGAAGCTGTGAGAGCAGGTCACTCTCCCGGGATGAGGACGCAGTCAGAAGGCTCCCAAGGCCAATGCCTGCAGGGAAGCCCCCTCTGCTCAGCCCATTTCTCCCCAGTAGGGACGCCGGCCTAGGATGGAGGGAAGGGGGAGCAAGGCAGACCCATGAACTTCAAAGGGGGCGAGTTCTTGAGGACACGGCTGAATCCGGGGTCGGAATGACCCTGAAACCTGCTCTAGTTCTGACGCTTTCGGTCTCAGCTGGTTTCCTTCTGCTTCCAAAGGAGTCTGCTTACCGAGGGGTCCTCAGGAAGCACAAAGGTCAAACCCCGACTCGATGCCCTCCTCCACCCACAAGAAAGGAGCCAGAGGAAAACGCCCTGCAGAGCGCGGAACCCTAACCGCAGATGCCCGACAGAAACTGGATCCAGCCACCCCACGACCAGCCCGGCTGGAAGGCCTGCAGCCGCTTCTAATCCAGATATCTTATCTTTGCATAAGAAACAAAAACCACTCCAGGGACCAACCCTATGCAGAGCAAATTGTGTTCTCCAAAAAGCCTTAGAAGTGGTGCATTAAAGTGAGTGAGACTCACTAGGAGAAAACTACGTATAACTTATGCTCAAAAGGCTGTCACCTGGAGAGAATTCATCTTTTTTTCTCTTTCTGAACCGTTTGGGTTTTTTCCTGAGTTGCCCCGGAATGGACGAGCTAAACCCAACACACCTGCCGTGAGCAGAGCGGGTATAAACACTGCGCACCTGCGCTGGGCAAAGCAGGTATGAACAGAACGCACCTGCGTTGAGAAGCACTTTGACGCAGTCCAGATGCTCGCGGGCGCAGGCGACGTGCAGCGGGGTCCCGAAGTGGCAGTCGTGCGCTTCCAGATTGGCCCCAACGTCGATAAGAAGCCTCACACACTCAGAACTTCCTTAAAAGAGATGGAGCCAGGAGAAAGGTGTCAGAGTCACACACATTTGAAATAAGCGTGGCAGACAGGCGCTGGGACAGGTAAGCCCCCAGCTAGGCGGCAGTGGGAGAGGGGGGAGTGGGACGACTCCCCAGCCAGGAGCTGCCCAGGCCCCAGGTGGCCCTGGTGAGCAGGGGGTGGGTGCCTCCCCTGGGGAGCTCAGAGGGGGCCCTGAAGCCCACCCGGCATGAGAAACAGAGGAAGGATGGGCACGGCCAGGCCCCAGCTGAAAGTTGGGGTACCAGTGTGGACACAGGGAAGACTTCTCACTGCCCCTCAGCCCTCGGGGGGAGAGAAGGGGCTCCCCACCTCTGGCTGCCCCCCAAGCTGCAGTCAGGATGAACTTCCCTAAACTCCCCACCTCGTGTCCCCCTTCCCCCCCAGTGGACAGCTTTCCAGGTTGTTTCCTGGATCTGCTGCAGCATCTCTAACAGGGGCTGGGGCTGGGTCTACGGGTGGGGCTGGGGTCTGTCTCCGGCTCTACTCCCTCCCAAGCTCTGTCATCTCGTCCCCTGGTCATGCTCGGTGGTTGGTTCCTGAGTCTCCAGCCCAAAAACCCAGCCCCACCTCTCTGGCCTGGCGCCTGCCATTCATTCCCATGTGTGGACGTCTCCACCACCACAAGTGAGTCGGCCTTGACCCCGTGCTCTCCTCTCCTTTACGTCAAATCCTCATGTTCTTCCCCCAAAGCGCTCCAGGCGAACCCATCCCTCTTGGGCTCCACAAGCTTTGTGCAGTGACAGCCCCCAACACATCTCACTTCCGAGGTGCGTCCCCCCACCATTTCATGGAAAGGTGCAGAGGTCCCCCCCCCCCGATATGCCCCTTTGGCATGGGGATCCTTGTGAGCCGAAGACAGATGAAGAAGCCAGTGGAAGACTAACTCTCTGCCCTCCCCGCTTCGCCCAAAAGTAGGACAAAGGTAAATGTGGGAAGGGTCCCCTCCCCTCTCTGCCAGGAAGGACAGAAGCTAATCACGAGGACGGCTCTGAACCCTGATCAGCCGGAGCCACCACTGAGGCGTCTACACAGCAAACCTTACTGACAGGCTTTCCGTCCCAGTGGTTCCCCTGTGTATTTGTCTTCCCACAGCTTGCCAGCTCCAGAAGCTCAGTCCTTTTCTTGGTCCTGTCACTGCTCTTTGTTAAGATACTACATTCATCTTCGCAGGAGGAACTCCCCCGTGGCTCAGCAGCATAAGGATCTGGCGTTGTCTGTGCTGCAGCTCTGATTACAGCTGTGCCCTGGGAATTTTTGTGTGCTTTGGGTGCAGCCAAAAAAAGGGGGGTGCCATATGAACCCAAGTTCTAACCACCCTTTGCCTTGGCTCTCCTGTGTGGGTGTGCAGGGCACACACAAACCCACTTTTGCTTGTTCATCTTTTTTTTTTTTTTTTTTTTTTTTTTGCCTTTTGTCTTTTCAGGGCCGTACCCGAGGCATATGGAGGTTCCCAGGCTGGGGGTCTAATTGGAGCTACAGCTGCCATCCTACACCACAGTCATAGCAACAGCAGATCCCAGCCACGTCTGTGACCTACACCACAGCTCCCGGCAATGCCGGATCCTTAACCCACTGAGCAAGGCCAGGGATTGAACCTGCAACCTCATGGTTCCTAGTCGGATTCGTTTCTGCTGCGCCGTGACATGGGAACTCGAATTTTTTTTTGTTTGTTTGTCTTTTATTAATTGATCCTTGTCAGTCTAACAGGCAGGGCCCTGGCCAATGAACCTAAGGCAGGTGAAGGAAGAAAAAACAAACTTCCCTCCCCTGCCTGTATGTGGATGGCCACTAGACAGACCTTTCCAAAAGGTGGTTTTGCTGTCATCATTCAGCATCTGCGCAAAAACCTTCAAAGCTGCCCGTAGTGATCCCCAGTGCCTGCGGGTGACAAAGGTGACCTAACTGTGGGAACGGGGGTGCAGGCAGCAGGGACAGTGGGCCTGCGTGGGGCCCACACCCCAACAAATGCAGCCAGAGCGAACACCGTGCCAGCCAAAGCCCAGGACACAAGCATGCAGCCCTTGCTCCAAACAGTGGAACCCAAACTCCCTAGTCTGTCATCTGAAACATGGCACCAGCTGGTTTCACCCCAAATGCTGGGTTCTACCTGCTGTAGCCCCTCTCTGGGGCCCTTGTGACCCAGCAAGACTGGGGTGGCCTCAACCTCCACTCTCGGAGGGCGCTGGAAACCCACCTGCTCCCTGAGCTTCAGGGACCAGCTCCCCGCTGCTCTGAGAGCACCCGCCTCCCTCGGGGATGCGCCTGGACTGCCTCTCCCAAGAGATGGGGCCGCAGGGCAGGAGGTCAGCAGCGCCGGGTGAGGGGCACAGAGGGGACCTGCCTCCAGGGGTGGCATCTCGAAAGGCAGTGACTCGGCTGGAACTGGAGCCCTGCCTCCAGCTCCCAGCCCCCAGCCCTGCCCGAGGACAGCGTCTCCAGGACAAAACGCCTAGGATCCAAGAGCCACATACGGCCTGGGAGCCCATCACCAGCGATGGTGGCCCCTCCAGCCCGCACTGCCCCCCGACTCACCGCTCATGCAGGCCTCGTGGAGCGGGGACGCCGTGTAGAGGGGGGGGTTGACCTTGGCCCCGTAGGAGAGCAGCAGTTTCACGCACTCCACGCTGCCTGAGGCGCAGGCGTCACAGAGCGGGGTGCTGCCGTCAATGTTGCGGGCATCCACCTGCGTCGAGGCAGAATCCAGCGTCAGGGCGGGGGAGGGCGCAGGCTGCTAGCGTCCTCCACCCAATGTACCATCAACTCTGCAAACACGCTGGGTCATTTTTCCAAGAAGTTCTTGGGTTCTCCGTCATTTGCTGGGGCACCGAGCCAGGCAAGGCCGTTCAGAGACAGGAAGCAGGCGGTGCCTACAGGCCACGCAGGTGCAGCGGGCCTGCTGTTTGGGCTTTTTTTTCTGTCCCGGGTTAGACTGACTCAGCCTCGCTCCAGACACCACCCCAACTCCCAGTGAGCCCTGGCGGGATGTGAAAAGGGGTTTTCACTCCAGCCTTCGCCAGGAGGAGGCCCCAAAACTGTTTAACAGGCCTCCTCTAGTAGGAAAACCACAGGGCAGGAAAAAGGCAACTCCCTAAACTGGCAGGTTCTGCTTAGAATTGGTCCAGATTCAGCTGTCATTTGGGTTTGTGTTGAAGGTTGTTTGCCCCGTCTGGAACGGCCTTGATAGCCAAGTTCTGGAAAAGTAATAGTGGACAACCATCCTTCTTCTGCCCCCATCTCTGTCCAGGGGTGGGCAAGCCAGGCCAGCTCCGACCAGTTCACCCAGCCCACTGTTAAATTCCCAGCAATTCCATCAGCCGGATACGGCCAGAGCGCCAGATGGGCTGGGGTTTGGCAGCTACGCCAGGGCAAGCAGCAAATAGAGATCTTGCTCTTGGGCCTCTTACCTTCCGTCCCAGAGCTGGCGTGCCAGCATCCCACTTAGCCTCATCTCGGAGGCCAGACAGCTCCTGCAGCCAAGGCCCTGCCAGGCCTGCAGGCAGCCTGCCTGTGTCCACGGCCTGCCCGGCCCACGGGCATGCAGAGCACGCCACCATGTTGCTAAACCATCCCTCTCTCGCCACCAGTGACCTCCCAACAGCCAGGTCCATGAGCATCCTCCGCGCAAGGCTGCCATAAAGATGGGCCGGCCCTCCCTCCTGCCTGGGCACCCACTGCAGCCTACTCTGATTTCCTTTCCCCCTGCCCCTTCCCAGCCTCCTCTAGTGGTCTCCTTTCTTTCTGTGTGTTTGCATAACAGAATGCTCTTCGAAGGCCTCTGGAGCTGGTCTGTCCAGCCCATCCTGGGGCTTGGGGTCTCAGGGTGGCTCACCTGGGCCCCGGCAGCCAGCAGCAGCTGCACGCACTGCGCCTGGCCCTGCAGGCTGGCCGCGTGCAGGGGCGTGATGGAGTCCACGGTGACCTGGTTGACGCAGGCGCCGCTCTCGATCAGCTGCTGCAGCTGACGCGTCTCCCCCCGCTGGGCCGCCTCGTGCACGGGGGTGCGCTCCACCCAGAAGCCTGGAAAGGAGAAAACCTAGCACTCAGGCCCTGCCCCGTCTGCCCAGGGCAGAAGGACGTGCGTACCCCAGGGACCCTGCACGAAACCCAAGCCACTGTACACGTGATCGTGGGATTGGCCCCAATACCCCTACTCACATTCTTGAGGGACCCCCAGTGCCTGGGGTGGCGTCCAACCTTCCAGCAAGGTCTAGATGGTGCTTCGTGGTCTGGACTTCGCTCGCCTCCTTGACTGGTCTCCCACCCGCCACTGCCTCCCGCAGCCCCCTCTCCAGCCACACCGCTAGCTCAGTGTGGTTTCCCGCACACACACACACACACACCTGCCTCTCTGCATATGTTCTCTCTGCCTGAGGAGCCCACCTTTGCCCCCACCCAGCCAGCCATCCTGCAGTCTCCTGTTTAGATGGTACAGAGTCCGCATGGGCCCATTTGAAACATCGCCTCTGGGAACAGCCCTTGGCATTTACACGGCCCCGCCTCCTGGCCTGGGAGAACCTTGCAAGTAGGGGCTTGGGTTAGTTATCCAATTTTAGCAGACTCGCGGGATTTTCTACCTACAAAATCGTGTTGTCTGTATGTAAATCAATACAGAGGCATCCGCCTTTCTAATCTGTGTGCCTTTTTTTTTCTTGCCTAATTGCTTGGCTTGAATGTCCAGCCCTACATGGAGTGGCAGGGCTGGGAGGCACCTCCTGGCCTTGTTCCTGGTCCTGGAACAAAAGCTTTCATTCCTTCACCACGAAGCGTCTTGTGAGCTGTGGGTTTTCACAGAGCCCTTTATCAGGCCAAAGAAGTTCTCCAGTGTCTCGTGTGTTGAGTGTTTTCATCATGAGAGGGTGTTGGATTTCGTTAAGTACTTTTCTCTGCATCTATTGCAATGATTGTGCCCGCTTTCTTTCACTAATTCTATCTCAGGGGTGTACTGCACGGGTTGATTTTCAGATGTTAAACCTACTGTGCAGTCCTGGGAGAAATTCCACCTGGTTATGGTGTATAATCTTTTCATGTGATGCTAGATTTGGTTTGTGCATATTTTGAGGATTTCTGAGTCTATATTCCTAAGGGTCATTTTTCCTGTGGTTTTTGTATGTGTCCAGTTTGGGTATCCGTGTAATACTGGCCTCAGAGAATGAGTTGGGAAGTAGTCTCGAATTTTTGGAAGAGTTTATGAAGAACTGGTATTAAATCTTTAACTCTTGGGTCAAATTCATCTGAGTGGGCCTGGGCTTTCTTTTAGGTTTTTAAATTACTAATCCAAGCTCTTCATTTGTTACACGTCCTCCCAGACGTTCTAATTTTTTCTTTGTTTTTTGAGTCAGTTTGGGTAGCTCGTGGTGTCTTTTTAGGAATTTGTCCACTTCATCTACTTTATCTAATTTGTCGGCATACAGTTGGTTATGAACCGAACTGCGTCTCCTCCCGCCCCTCCCCCGGCCAAAATTCCCATGTTGAAGCCCTAACCCCAAACATCTCAAAATGTGGCTGTATTTGGAGATGGGACCTTCACAAAAGTAATTAAGTTAGAGCCAGGCCCATCAGGTTGGGCGCTAATCCAGTCTGACCAGTGTCCTTATGAGAAGAGATCGGGGCACATACCAGGGATGTGTTTGCGCAGGGAAAAGCCCCGGAGGACATGTGTGTATACACCACATCTTCCTAATCCAGTCGTGTGTCGATGGACATTTGGGTTGTTTCCATGTCTTGGCTGTTGTGAATAGTGCTGCAACGAACATGCAGGGGGCATGTGTCGTTTTCAAAGAAAGTTTTGTCCGGATATATGCCCATGAGTGGGACTGCGGGGTCGTACGGTCGTTCTATATATAGTTTTCTCAGGAACCTCCATGCTGTTTTCCACAGTGATTGTACCAATTTACATTCCCACCAGCAGTGCAGCGGGTTCCCCTTGCTGCACACCCCCTCCAGCACGTGTCATTTGTAGACTTTCTAACGATGGCCATTCTGACAGGTGTGAGGCATGTGAATTTCTAACAAGCGCCCAGACGATGCTGATGCAGCCGGTCTGGGAACCACACTTTGAGAACCATGGCTTCAGACATCCCTCCTCCCCACCTCTGGCCTCTCTCCCCATCCCCCTTGTCCCCCTCCCTCTCGTCCTAAATAACACCTACTTGTTCCTTTCCTGGCTGAAATCTAGTCAGTTTTGCAGACAGCCTTGCCCCATCTCAGCCCTGCCCACGCTGAGTTCGACCATCGTCTGTGCCCCGAGGGGCCGCCGTTTGTCCCCACCAGGCCCTACTGTGCCACAGTCCACACCTGCTGCCCACCGCACGGCGGAAGTGGACTAGAGAGTGGTCACTGTCGGGGTTCCCAGAGCCACCCACCCACCCAGACCAGCAGCCTAAGCTGATCACAGATTCCCATTTCCCGTAGAACGTCGGACCCAAGGCCAGCGAATACGTGGGGCGAGTGCTGAGGGGCTCCCGGCTGGACACAGCCTTCCCGCCTCCCCGGATGGGGCCGGGAGTTGAGCTGGGACCTGAAGACAGACGAGAAGCACCAGGTGAGTCACTGCCCCTGGGGCCCGGAGCCCCGAGCCCTGGCTCCCTGTGCTGCGAGCTTGAGGTTCCTTCACCGGCTCGGCCAGGTGCGCACGAACCCCGCGTGCAGACTCCCCGAACCCAAACTACATTTGCACAGCGAACGTCTCAGCCCCTGTCAGAGCAGCTGGGCTGCAGGGCAGCCTTCCTGGCACCCTTCAAACGCCGTAAGTGGCAGCAGAGCCGGGCTATGCTGACACATCCTTCCCGGCAAGGCCCCCCAGACGGCATCACAACACACCCCTCTCAGGATACGCCTTTCCTTGTATTAGTGCTGCATTCTATGTCCCTGTCGCTCAAACTCCTTCCCCTCGGCCAGAGGTCCCAGGTCTTAGCCACAGCGCTGTGTGAACCTTGTCCCGGGTGAATTTATTTCCTGGGCGGTTGATAGCCTCCTGGGTTCCGTGTGGATGTCGGTCCCTCCTGAGACCCCGTCCCCCCAGCCATCCCGCAGCCGCCCAGCCTGCAGGGGAGCGGAGTGGTGTGGGGCTCAGGGTCCTCCAGGGCCAGCCGGCTCGGGTCCGAGAACCAGCGCAGCCATGTCTCAGCTTGGGCGAGAACTAGCGTGTGAAGTGGGATAGTGATACCGTTCATTCACCACCGGGTTATGGAAATTCAGTGGGAGTTCCTGTCATGGCTCAGCAGGTCAAGAACCCAACTAGTTATCTATGAGGACGTGGGTTCAATCCCTGGCCTCGCTCAGTGGCTTAAGGATCCAGTGTTACTGTGAGCTGTGATGGGGGTCACAGATGCGGCTCGGATCCCGTGTTGCTGTGGCGATTGTGTAGGCTAGCAGCTGTAGCTCCGATTCAACTCCTAGCCTAGGAACCTCCATGTGCTGCAGGTGTGGCCCTAAAAAAAAAAAAAATCAAATTAAAGGCACTAAGCATCAGGCCAGCACAAACTCAGGAAGTGGGGTCTATCTGGGGTCTTTTTTGCCCCTTGTTGTACCATCTGTGTGACCCCATGGGGGGGGGGGTCACGGGCCAGGGAGCTGAAGGGAGGACTCGAGGTGGAGGAAGGTCTGACTCCCACAGAATGTAGAAGCCAAGCTTGGGGCACCTCCTGTTTGCTGCCCCAAGGAGAGGACCTAGGGTGTCTCCCCTGTAGTGATGAACAGCTGCCCTCCGGCCTGGGGGTGGGGTGGGGGGAGGGAGTGGAAAGTGGCTTTAAGGTCAGTCCGAGGGGAGCAAAGCCCCAAGGGCAGATGGAGCGCCTCCAGCCCTACAAAGAGGAGAACAGGGCAAACCCAGCATCCGCAGGAAGGAGGGGGCCCGGGCTGGGCGTTTCCCCTCAGCATCCATTCAGCAGCCACTGCTGCCGCCGCCGCCGCCGTTGTGCACAAGGACAACTGGATGGGACAAGGAGCAGTTCACGGCCATGGGTGGGGGTGGGCAAATAATTCAAAACAACGCAACTGTAACACTGGAGGAACACGCCAAGTTACAGGATCTTAGAAGCAAGACCCGTCCTTGGCCGGGCCCATCAGGAAAGCGTGACAGGACAGGCAGGGCTGCAGTGACTTGCTGGGCGTGGTTTGCTCGCCTCTGTTCCCAGCACCTGCCACAGCGTGCGGCCTGGCAAATGTGCTCAGATCATTTGTTTGTTGAATGAATAAGGGACGAGTGGATGGAAGGGATTATTAATATGAATTATAAAGCCTGGATGTAAAATGTTTTAAAGAAAATCTTATTTCATTCCATTATGACCAGTCCATAGAGGAAGCGTAACTTACTGGGAATTATATTTTCTAATGAATAAACATCAGCTGCAGTTGTTTTAGCAGCAGCTGAGGACAGAGGTCAGCAGCAGCAGATGTGAGAATAAAGGAGAGAATTTCTGTGCATCAAGGAACACAGTTGACAGTGAAAAGGCACCTAGAGAGTGGGAGGAAATATTTGAAAATCACATGTACCAGAATATATAAAGAGCACCTACAACTCAACAACATAAATAACCCAATTAAAAAATGAACGAAGGACCTCAATAGATATTTCCTTAAAGAAGGGATATAAATGGCCAACAGCTACGTGAAAAGATGCTCAACATCACTAATCTTTAGAGAAACACAAATCAAAACCACAGTGAGAAAGCACCTCGCACCCACTAGGGTGGCTACTGTCAAAAAAGCCCAGAAAATAAATGTGGGCAAAGATGTGGAGAAACTGGAACCCTTAGCATTGTGGGTAGGAATGTAAAGTGGCACAGGACTTAGGGACAAGAGCATTCTGGTTCCTAAAATTGAAACAGAATTACCATATGACCCAGCAATTTTTATCTGAAGAAAATGCAAACACTAACTCAATAAGCTATATGTACCTCTCGTTGACTGCGACGTCATTTACAATATGCATGATACAGACACATCCTAAGTGTCCGTGGATGGATGAATGGATAAAGAAACTGTGATATGTACATGCAATGGAATATTATTCAGCCCTAAAAAGGAGAGAGATTCTGTCACAGGCTACAACATAAATGGACCTGGAGGACATGATGCTCAGTGAAACAAGCAAGTCACAAAAAGGCAAATACAACATCATTCCACTTATGTGAGGATCCTGGAGTTGTCCAAGGCAGAAAATGGAAGAGTGGCTGTGGGGAGTCGGGGAGGGGAGAAATAGGGAGGTTACCAGGCGCAGAGCTTCCGTGTTGTGAGATGAAAACATTACAGGAGTTCCTGCTGTGGCTCAGCGGGTAACAAACCCCAATAGTATCCATGAGGATCCGGGTTTGATCCCTGGCCCTGCTCAGTTAAGGGTCCAGCGTTACCGTGAGCTGTGGTGTAGGTCGCAGACGTGGCTTGGATCTGGCGTTGCTGTGGCTGTGGTGTAGGCCGGCAGCTGCAGCTCTGATTCGACCCCTGACCTGGGAACCTCCCTATGCCGCAGGTGTGGCCATAAAAAAAAAATATATCTGAAGCTGTTATACAAAAACGTGCATAGAATTAATACCATTGAACTGCACACTTAAAATGTACCATCTTATCCATTTCTACGTGGTTCTTTTAGCCACATTTAAAACTTTCAATCTTTTGGTTTTGGTCTTTTAGGGCCACCCCCACTGGCACATGGAGGTTCCCAGGCTAGGGGTTGAATCAAAGCTGTAGCTGCCGGCCTTTGTCGCAGCCACAGCAACACAGAATCCAATCTGTGTCTGCAACCTACACCACAGCTCACGGCCACGCGGGCTCCTTAACCCGCTGAGCGAGGCCAAGGATCGAACTCACATCTTCATGGATACTAGTCAGGTTCATTAACCGCTGAGCTACGATGGGAACTCCCTCAAGTTATTTTGTAAAGAAGTAACAAAGATGGAGCCAGCCCTGGGGATGGGGGAGGTAGTCACCCACAGCTGGTACCGACCACAGGCTGTCATCAAGGGGGGGCTGGCTGCACAGCGGGAAGGGAGGGGGAGGGAGAGGAAGTGGAGACCCCCAGAAGCAAAGAACACAGGCACCTGGTGGCCTTGGAGCTGCAACTGTGCAAAGGAGTGCTGGCCCCCAGTGGGAAGCTCAGCATCTCCCCGCAAAGTGAGAAGGTGGGGGCGGGGCACCGCACATGCTGATCAGCCTTAAAGCAGAAAGACATCTGTTTGCAGGGAAGAGAAGCAGGAAAACACTGAATATTAGTCAACCCACTGACCTCAGGCTTTGTTTCCAGCCCTGTGTCTGAACCCCAGTGGTGACCAGCCGCCCCACCCCCATACCTTCCCCCTGGGAGCGGGGGGTGGAGGCTGGAAACCTGAGACCCTCCCTCTGGCAAGTTCTCTCTGGAATGAGCGGTCCCCCAAATCCCAGCCCTGCGACATAATTGGTCTCCAAGCAGCCCCTTCCCATCACCCCTCCTCCCTCCGGCCACACACCTCTGGTCTCCCTCCTCCCCCACCCCTCCCCGAAGCAGCTCAGTCGCCACCTGGGCCACCTGGGCCCTGCTCAGGGCCTCCCCTGCCCCTTTCTCCCGAGTAACATCCACACGCCTTTGCGGGCAGGAGCACAGACCCTCCAGGATGGAGCCCCAGCCTCTTCCTCCAGGCTCCTCCACACGCCCCCATCACCGCCCTCACACACACGCCCTTGTCTCCAATCACACTGAGCTGCTCCCAGCTGACCCCGGGTCACGTGGTCCAGACCCCGAGCCTCTGTGTGCTGCCCCTTCAGCCCCCCTGCCCCCCCACCCTCCCCACAGAGACCGAGTCTTCGGCTGCTCCTTCAGGGAGCTGTGGGCATCCAGCCCACCCCCGCCCTCCTCTAGGCTAGGCCCCCTCTGCACACACACCTGCACCTGCTTTCCCTCCTCTCCTGCCCTCCCACGAGCATCTTTGGGACAGGACCACAGCCCCCCACCCGCTGTTCCACCCCAGCCCCTGACACACAAGTATCAGTAAACACACACTCCCCAGAAGCCTGTTCCACCTGCTGTTCGGAGCTTCCTCCCCCGCAGGTGGGTCTGCCCAGCCCTCCACCCCCCTGCGCCAGAGTGCACCTTCCTCACGGCCCCTCCTAGGCCTGTCCTGCCCTGACACTGTGACCTGGGCCATGGCTGTGGCCTCACCCACTCTGGCCGAACCAGGTGCTAGAGCATCAGTTAATTAAACAGGAGTTTGTGGAGTTCCTGTTGTGGCGCAGCGGGTTAAGAATCCAGCTGCAGCAGCTTGGGTCCCTGCAGAGGCACGGGTTCGATCCCTGGCCCCGTACAATGGTTAAAGGATCTAGTGTTGCCTCAGCTGCTGCGGAGTTTGCAACTGCAGCTTGGATTCAATCCCTGGCCTGCGAGCGCGACTGTAAACGAACAAAGCAGAGGTTTGTTATAACAGAGTCAAGGCCACAGTCCCAGAAGACAGAGACCCAGGCACTGGTGCTGCAGGGCTGAGAGCAGCATCCAGGCTCCCTCCTGCCAGTGCTTCAGTTCAAGATCACGGTGATACCTGTGTCACCCCTCCTCCGACGGGATGCTGACAGGCCAAGCTCACGAAGGACTAGGTGGAAGCC
This sequence comes from Sus scrofa, assembly GCF_054392235.1. NCBI lineage: Eukaryota > Metazoa > Chordata > Mammalia > Artiodactyla > Suidae > Sus > Sus scrofa. Next base: position 91,985,439 of record NC_139392.1, on the reverse strand, counting down.
TTTGTCTCTGCAAAGTAGGGGTCACAGCAATGCCACCTGCATGTGCTGAACAACTGCAAGGTCACCCCAGGAAGGAACGGCAGGTGCTTGAGAACATGTCGCCACTTTCCTGCACCCCCACCTGACGTTCTGGATCTGGCCCAGGCTCCAGACGTGCACCTGCTGGCCGCCAGCCCTGAGCCCCTCACGTCTGAAGGCCAGGCCTGCCCAGGCCCGTCCTTCAGGCTCCAGAAGCCTCAGGTGAGCACCTCCTGTAGTTCAGCATCAGCCTCCCCGCAGGAGGCGGGTACATGCTGAGGAGCCTAGAGAATCGCCCAGCCCCTGAGGTCCACGCTGCCTGTCACTCAGCGCGGCCACCTGGGCTGCGGCTCTTACCCTCTCAAGCCTGTTTTCAATCATACGTCCATTTTTTGTAAAACCTCAGCTTCCCCATGTCTAATATGCCCACGCCACAGGAGGGCCGTGCCCACAGTGGAATTCTGCTGGGCATCGTCTGCACCAAGCCTGGCAGTTATAAGCACTCCATGAACAGCTCACTACGACTACGACGGGGTCATGAGCGTCACTCGGACCATTTCTGCTGGTCCTGTTCGGGTCCCAGCCCCCAGTTCTATCTGTCCGTGTTCCAAAGCCCCGCCTGGGTCCCCTGTGAGTCCCCTGACTGAGTCCCAGGCCCTGGAGCTTGCGTTCTCTACCCGCCGTTCAGCCGTGGGTGTGCAGGACCGGCTCGCCCTGCTCACTGGTGAAGAGCCAGCAGTTCCGCCAGCCAGAAACCCAGGGGACTGAAAGCAGCCCGGCCTGAGTGTTTACACCAGCGACAGCAGCAAATCAGAATCTGACTTTCCATCGCTCTGTCTTTTTTCTCCAGAGAGCCAATTACCAGCATCCTGCATAGTCATCCAGAGCCCAGAATCCTGCTCCTTGAGCCCAAACAGCAGCTCTCAGCCCAGGGCCCGCCAGCCCTGCCAGGGAGCCTGTCTCTGCTCGGCCAGACCCACCAGCCCCCTGCCCACGTGCAGGGCAGAGCACTCGTCAGCCCCACACAACTGTCCAGAGCCCAGAACCCTGTGCTGGCCTTGACCCTGACCGCCCCTCCCCCCACCGGGTGGCCTCTCCACGCAGGAACCCCACTCTGGCACCACAGGGATGGCCGGCTCCATACGCTCTCCTACACGCTCAGTGTCCACCAGGCACCCTTCACGTTGCTTGGCCTGGGACACTTGCTCCAGGGGTGTCATTAGGGGAGCCCGGGCCCCTCGCTGCAGAGATGTGTCCTTCTGCACCACAGCTGCAGCTCTGAAACAAGCCCTTCTCCCCAGATACCTGAGTCACCAGGCCTGGGAAAATAGAAAACTCCATTTCTATGTGTAGAAACCCTTACTTAGAAATTGAGACTGCGTATTGCTTTTTAAGAAATTCTTCAGCAAGGTCTTTTCTCAATGTTTTAGTTGTGAATACTGCAAATCTTGTTTGTCAGTAAACTTGAGGTCAAGTGGCACACAGTGTGGTTTTGAGATGTGTTTAATGAGATAAAAATGAAAGAGAAAAGGTTTACCTTCCTACAGGGACAAGACAAAACTGAGTTAAGGAGTTCCCATTGTGGCTCAGTGGGTTAAGACCCTGACTCATATCCATGAGGATGTGGGTTCGATCCCTGGCCTCACCCAGTGGGTTAAGGATCTGGCGTTGCCCTGAGCGGTGCTGTGGGTCTCAGACTGTTGCTGTGGCTGTGGTGTAGGCCAGCAGCTGCAGCTCTGATTCGACCCCTACCTTGGGAACTTGCATATGCTGCAGGTACAGCTGTAAAAAGGAAAAAAAAAAAAGAAAACCAACTCAGTTAAGAGAGGAAATAGAAAGTGAAAGAAAAGAAATGAAAGCAAACGAGAAACGTGAAAGAGGTGATCTAAGAAGCAGAATCGCCAGGGAAAATAAAGATCTCCCTACACGCCCTTAATGAGCTGCGCCGGAATCCCAGAGATGAGCTGCAACCACCGGGGCACAGGCCCAGTTCCGACCCGGCCCCCTGCCTCCCACCGGCCCCAGCGGGGCTTCGGAGGGGCGGGGGAGGGGGGTCACCCTCGGGGCGGGTTCCTGGTTCCCCAACCACAGAGCTCAGCCTCGCATCCCAACCACCTGGCCTGTGACCCTCCAGCTCTGCCTAAGCCGAGGGACATCTAAGTCTCGGTTTTCTCATCATGGGAGAGAACATTTCACAGGGCTGTTTTGGGGGAAAATAACAGAATGATGCATAGCGTTTTGCCTGGAAAAAGTGCTGTTTTGTAATCACCATGTTTGACTTCCTTGGATACCTTCATTTGCCCAGAACAGGCTTTTTTTGGTTTGTTTCATAACGCGTTCTCTTTGAAGTCCGGCTTTCGGAGAAGCGTCCCACTCTAATTACCTCTCTTCCTCGAGAAAACATCCTGGCTGATTATCCCACTGGAGGCTCCTTTCCCCCCAGAGTAAAGAATGGCAGGGCTCGGGCGTTTCAAGTTCGACCCAGAAAACGAAGCGCAGACATATGCCCCCGGGCTCTCCCCAAAGGCCCCACGATGCTGGGGATAAATTCCGGGAAGGAAGGACCACAGATGCTGACAGTGAATTCTAGAGAGAGCCCTGCTTATACACGGAGGGTCTCCATCAAAGATGACTGTGACTGGAGTTCCCGTCGTGGCGCAGCGGAAACGAATTTCTCTAGTATCCATGAGGACACAGGTTCGATCCCAGCCTCGCTCAGTGGGTTTAGGACCCGGCGTTGCCCTGAGCTGTGGTGTGTAGGTCACAGACATGGCTCAGATCCCACATTGCTGTGGCTGTGGTATAGGCTGGCGGCTACAACTCCGATTCGACCCCAAGCCTGGGAACCTCCATAGGCCGCGGGTGTGGCCCTAAAGAGACAAAAAGAAAAATAAAGAAGGAAGCTCCACCTCCCGTGAGCCACTAGTCAGCCCAGCTCCATCCAACTGACTCAATTCTCCCCCAGAAGGTACCTCTGTGCCTCAGTGTTCGATCCACAGTCACTCATCGTCCTCCCGCTCCCGTGGATGGGTCCAGACTGGCTCACATTCCCCAAGACGCCACAGGCCAAGCCTTCCTCTGGCTCAGTGGTTCTCAGCTTTGGTTGCCTGTGAGAGTACCTGGACCCCTTTCCAAGTGCGTGGCACCCAGGCTGCACCCCAGAAGGATTCGATCGGAATCTCTGGGGATGGGCCCCGGGTGCCAGTGTTTTCTAAGACCCTCGGGGGGCGCGGGCGTGCAGCAGCTGGGCTCTTCACCTGTTCTGCCGTTTTGCTACCGGAGGAAGGCAGCACCTTCACCTTCAAGAGTCCCAGCCCCTCAGGACACTCTTCCTCCTTTCCTCCGAAGGTCCAGCCCAAGAGCCCCTATTTCATCTCCTCCTCCTCAATCCCCAACACTAAAGAAACTCCCACCCCCTCCCCATCCTCCAAGGCAGCCCGTTTTTACCAAGAAACCAAAATTCATTTGTACAGCCATAGCTGGCAGCCACTACTGGCCACAGCGACTACCCGGGCATCTGAATTGGTATTAAAATCAGCTAAATAGATTTCCTTCAGATCCTTTTATTAGCAGGAATACAGTAAAGTTTTTTCCAGTAAAGGACACTTCTAGAGAGTTCTAGAAGTTTCTTCCAGTAAAGGACACTTCTAGAGAGTTCTAGAACGCAGCTTTCTCTAAGACAGAAAGAAAAGCACGATTTGAGAAGATTTTAAGGACATTTACCTCCCGGCCAGGGCACTGATGATCTAGCTCTCTCAAAGTAGTTTCCATACAGTTCTGTCTCTGTCTCTGTCCTTTCTTTTTTCTTTTTATTTTTGGTGGGGCCTGAGGCATGTGGAAGTTCCTGGGCCAGGGATTGAATTGCAGGTATAACCAGAGGCGCAGCAGTGACCAAGCCAGGTCATTAACCCACTGAGCCGGCAAGGAGCTCCCAAACAATTCTATTTTTTTAAAGACAAATTCCACAGGCCCAGAAGAAGGATGAACCTGTACACACTTGCCAGGCACAGGGGTGCAGATCAACCTGCCGTCCTGACTGCGGATCTCGAGGCAAGGACAAAAGGTGATGTAGGGTGGTGACAGTGCTCCTAAGTCCCCTGAGGGACCCCCTACGACACGAGACCAGCCTAGGGTTCCAAGTGACCCTGCAAGTTGATTACAGATGGACCTATCTGAAAGGAAGGACCTGGGCCTTTCAACGTGAAACAAGCAAAATGCAAAATAAAAACACACCACCTGGGAGTTCCCGTCGTGGCGCAGTGGTTAGCAAATCCGACTAGGAACCATGAGGTTGTGGGTTCGGTCCCTGCCCTTGCTTAGTGGGTTAACGATTCGGCGTTGCCATGAGCTGTGGTGTAGGTTGCAGAGGCGGCTCAGATCCCGCGTCGCTGTGGCTCTGGCGTAGGCCTGTGGCTACAGCTCCCATTCGACCCCTAGCCTGGGAACCTCCATATGCCGCGGGAGCGGCCCAAGAAATAGCAAAAAGACAAAAACAAAAAACAAAAACAAAAAAACACACCACCTGGGTTAAGACCCCAGCTGTGCGACTGACTTCCCAGGTGTGCGAGCACAGTTTCACCTCCAAGTTATCAATAACGACGACTGTCCTGCAGCTGTCACGGGGCTTGTGGCCAGTGCCCAGCACACAGCCTGGCAGCTCAGTGGCTCTCCCCGAGGTCCCTCCATAGGCCGCGTGGACATATGCCCCCGGGCCCTCCCCAAAGGACAGGGACCGCCTGTCCTTCTCTCTCTCAACACCACAGAGGCCAAGGAACTGTTTAGACTAAAGACAGCAAGGTCTTGCTTGGAGCCCAGATCCCTGACCACACTTTCATCTCCTGCCTGCCTCTTACTTCCATGGCAGAAGCTCCTGAGTGCAGAAGCTGAATACAGGACTCACTTTTTCAGCTTTCCAAACACACACTTAACCTTGGGTCAATCCTGATGTGTATTACTCTTGCTAAGTAACAAACACTGGATTCCCTTTAGGATGTGGCTTGCCCTAAATTCTTTGCTCGTAAGGATAAGCCCATGTTATTAGACTGCAACCTTTACTTTGGTGAGGTGTTACATTAAAAATAAACCTACACGGTTTGGTTAGAGCAGGCCACACATATAGAATTGGAGACCAGACTGTTAAAATGGCTTAAAGTGCCTACCATGGGTCTCCGCTTCTGCTGGGATAGCAGCGCTGTCCTGAATTCAACACACTGAGCTTATTCATTCGTGTTGAGAATAAAAATGTCAGCAGGATGAATTTTGGGAGACATATCTGAAATAAAACAATGACAGTGTCAAAAGTAACCATGGGCCCCAGCAGCTGTGCATCCATTAGTTCAGAATGCATTTTCTTCTCAAGATACATCCCTTAAATGATGCAAAAAAAAAAAAAAAAAAGATCAGAAGTGATGCTGTGCTACTGAATGCTGTACATGAACAAAAAAAGTGTGTTTAAGTAGTTTTTCATGGTGAGCTGTTCATTGCGTACTTAATTGAACTAACCAAACCCAGATCACACTGACAGGGTCAAAGTCCTACTCCTGCCTGGCGTGGAATGCCACGTAAAAGAGAGATGTTCATTAAATGCCTTTGATCATGTGGAAGGTGGGGGTTTTGCAAAATCAATTAAAACACTCTTGCTTTGCTAGGGCTGTAATTCCCTCTTAAGCTAAATGTACCCTTAAGCTTCTCCCTTTTATTCCCACTACCTTTTTTTTTTAATCAGTGTAAAAATACTTTAGATTTTTTTCTTTCCGGTTTTTCACAGTACTTTCACTGCGCATTTCGTTTGCCCTAGAATTACGCTGCAGGCAGGAAAGTTTGCTTCCTCCAAGAACGGCCCTTTGCCCTTGAATCCACTGTATTCTTGGGTCGCCAAATGGTAAAGAAGGCTCTCTGAAGAACTGAGGTCGCATGTGTCGCAAGCGCGAGGAGGGCAGATGCCCTCCCTGTGTCTCTGTTAGATGCTAATGGCCTCGCGTACGACCTCCTCCGCTTCGGCTGGGAAGAAGGTGCAGCTCCCACGCTGGGCTCGTACCGGGGCTACCCGCGGAGTGGTCCCCCGTGGGTATATCCTAGGTTCTGGACAATGACTACCCACAGCCCCCATCCGAACCTGGCAATGACCACGCACAGCCCCGCATCCCCTCCAAGGTGCGCGGCGCCCCGGCGGGTCTGAAGTCCAGACAAGGATAACCCGCCCTGCAATGCGCCGGCCCGCCGGCCGGGGACCAGAGCTGGAAACCGCTTCTGAGCCGCATCGAGTCCCCGGACCTGCTCTTTTAAGGACATGGCCCTCCGACCCAGGCCCAATCGGACGCCCCTGGCGACACCTCAGAGCCGGGCGCGTCACCGCTCCGGGCGAATGCAGCCAGGGGCGCCCTTCGGTCCCCACAGCCGGCCCCACGCTCCCCGAGCCCCGCACATACCCACGTCGCCCAGGAAGCAGCCGTCCGCGGTGCGGGGCTCCATGCCGCCGGCTCCCGCGCGCCCCGGTTCCGCCGCCCGGCCACCGGCACCGACGGGACCTGAGCCTGGACTTGGGCCGGGACCGCGCCGCCCGCTGGGCGGGGCCAATCGGCGCCACCGCGCGTCGGCTCAAGGTGGCCGCGCGCTGGGACTTGTAGTTTCCTTCCCGCCCGCGCGGCTCCCTGGGCTCCAGGCCAGCGCCGCGCCGCGTCCACCTGCGTCCCATTCCGCGATCGCTGAATGTGCTGGGCAAAAGCGTTCGCGCGCAAAGTATATGTTCTTTTTGCAAACCTGAGGTGTGTCCATGTGCAGATGGTGTCTGTGTGCAAAACGTCCATGCATCCAGGAGCAAAATATTTCCTCATGCAAAACATGCGCGTGTGACCATGTACACAGGGTGTCCGTGTGCCAGTGTGCAGAACATGTGACCATGTGCGCAAGTGCCCTTGTGCAAAACATGCATCTGTGTGCAAAATGTGTTGCACATGCAAATTGTGCCTGTATGTCCACGTGCAGTGTGTCCAGTGTGCAAAACATATCCGTGTCCAAGTGTCCGTTGCAGAATAGGCCCATGTGTCCATGTGCAAAAAAGTGTCCAGCTGCTGCAACTCCCTACCTTCCTTTACATGGACTGGGCTGCGTGCGCTAAGCTCCAGAGTGCCCCCATGCTTTCATTTTAAGGACAGACTTTCTACAGGAGCTGGCATACTCCCTGTTTCTTTCATCTTTCCAGAGAAATCATTCCAAATTGTTCATGTTCATTAAAACAAACACCTTTTGAAGTCTTGCAGTAGAACTGGAAAATGTGTTTGAGTCCCAGTGGGTGACTGAATAATGGAGCTTTTTTTTTTTTTCTTCTGCAAAGCAGCTTATGAAGTTCAGGTACAACCTTGCCCAAGTTCGTTGCAGCCATGTCAGGGAGTAATACGTGTGAAAGAAAAAGAGAGGAAGCAGAACCAGGCAGAAGGGGCAACCAGACTGCAGTGCAGACCCAACCCAGCAGGAAGCTTGGAATCCCACATTGGGCAGGAAATGGTTAAGCCCCATGTAACCCTATGGTGTTCAGTCATTGGTCAGCTGCCACCCCAAGAAAGGCAGGACTTTGGCTTAAAAACCAAAGCAAACTCTGAATCAGCTGACGTTGGGGATGTCCTCTAACCATACTCTTTGCTTTTAAATGGCAGGTTCTTTCTTTAAGAGGGACCAGAGCAGCCTTATCCCTCAGCTGGACGCCAGTAATCCTTACCCTCCCTGGAGTTTCAGAGCCACTGCTTTAAGGTTACCTGTTTGCTTGTCCTCGTTCATTTCAATACTAAGAGATAATTACACCTAGGTTGTATTCTGCTACTGAGATAATTTTTGCGGTTGTTATAATTTGCTTTTTTGTATTACCTAGTTATTTTGTCGTAGATGTTTCTCTGGATTGGACCAGGTGGTATGCCGGATGGCCCTCCTACCTAAACCAAAGATGTCTAACATTCAAGCGAGGAAGTAAAACTAGCAGTTAATTCAAGAGATGATTGATGATAGGACATGATTGGGGAAATTTCGAGGAAACAAACAAACATCAATTTTGGACCAGTAATGGGCGTTTTTCCACAGAGTGGGTGGAACGGAAGCTAGAAAACAAGCTCTAACCCCGTTTCCTTCCTCTCCTCTTGTCCAGTTTCCTCTGAGAGATTTTCCTCTGTTTGCTTTTTTCCTCCTGTTCTTTCCTTTCTCCACTCCAACATAACAAAAAAACTTCTGTCAGTCAGTAATGTTTATCTATTGAGTTTCCCCCACTCTTTTTTTTTTTTTTTCTTTTTCTTTTTAGGGCTGCACCTGCGGCATATGGAAGTTCCCAGGCTAGGAGTTGAATCAGAGCTGTATCTTCTGGTCCACACCCAGCCACAGCAATGCAAGATCTGAGCCACATCTTCGACCCATGCCACAGCTCACTGCACAGCCAGATCCTTAATCCACTGAGCAAGGCCAGAGTCTGGACCTGCATCTTCGTGGATCCTAGTGGAGTTTGTAACCCGCTGAGCCACAACGGGAATTCCCCATTGAGCCTCCACTGTGTGAAATATTTGACACTGGGCACTATGGGGGATAGGCGAGAATGGAAAATGTGATCCTAAGACCTAAAGAGGTTTCTGCCCCTGCCTCCCTCCTGCTTCCCCCAACCTTGGCCACCATTCATCGGTCATCAGAATTATCTTTTTAAAATACAGATCTGATCAGATCTCATCATGTCCTCAATACGCCAAAGGCCTGTCTCACAAACGACTTGCCATCCTCAGCAATGCTGAGCATTCACGCGTCTGTGCCCTTCTGCTTCCTCTGCCTGCAGAATCCTACTCAGCCTTGAGGGACCAACTTAGATCACCTCTCCCACGAAGGCTGCCTGGTTCCTATAGCCAAATTTAATCCCTCATGCCTTTGTATTTGCCCAGAAACTTTTTTCTTTATATTTTTTTAAACACATAGCACTGTGTTTACACTCTTCTTACAGCATTTGGGGGTGGAGGGTTGTAACGTAGCTAAGTTTCACAAGCTGGGCAACCGAGTACTCTTCAAACACAGAGATATTCTTAGTTTTCTTCTTATTAAAGATAATTTAACTTTTTTTCTCCCCCATTTTTATATGCACATACCTCTATTCCTCACTCTCTGAATACAGCTCTGTGTGTGCATATGTGTTGTTGGAGAATTGGGGGATATATTTTTGAGAGAGAAAAAGAAGGCAAATATTAACTCCAAGGAATATAAAAAGCTGTACAATATTGTGTTTATGGCTTAGCCGTGGACATGATAAAAATGATGATACTGCTCTATTGGGAACGTGGAAGGAGGCCAACGTCTATCTGCAGGCTATTGTCTAAAAGAGCTCAGTCCTCACCACCCATATTAGGACGATCCTACCCCGAACTGAGAGATCAAGAGTGGCAAAAACCAAACCCAAAAAACCCCACGTGTTTTTAGAAGCATGTAGCAAAATAGCACAAAAAACGGAAGTTTTTGTCTCTGAGGAGCGGGGAAAAAAGGGAGGTAATTTACATAGGAACATGGACCCAGCTTGGGGAGTCAGGACAGGCTTCCTAGACTGAGACCTGAATACACATTCGTTAGAAGACGAGACATCAGGCAGAGCACAGGTCTGGCAGGGATGAGGTATGTGGACTTTTGGCCACATAAAAAAGCAGTGTGGTTAGAGCACAGAGTGCCACGGAAGGTGGGATTGGGATTGGGGTTGCAAAGACGGCTGTTATTATGAAATGGAAAAGTGAGCAGTGTCAGCTCCCAGAAAGCCTGAGAAACCATGCAGAAGAATTTGGACTCTAATTAGGAAAACGGAATCATGAGTAATTTTAAGCAACTTTCTTCAAAGTCATACATTTCCAAACGAAAGTGATCAAAGAAAGAATAGTTGCTCTTTTTTTTTTTCCTGCAAGCAAAACCTCGTGTTCACTGTTGTTGCCCTGTTGCGATTTTTTAGTGTTGCTGTTTTCAACAGTCTTGAAGTATGAATGACACAAATGTCAGTTTACACACAAGCACACATGTACATTTTTTGTTTTGTTTTGTAGTGTGGCACCTGCCACATATAGAAGTTCCCAGGCTAGGTGTCTCATCAGAGCTATAGCAGCTGGCCTACCCCACGGCCACGGTCATAGCAACGCAGGATCCGAGCCATGTCTACAACCTTCACCAAAGCTCACAGCAACACTAGATCCTTATCCCATTGAGCAAGGCCAGGGATCGAACCCACATCCTCAAGGATACTAGTTGGGTTCATTTTCGCTGAGACAGGATGGAACTCTTGTACGCTTGTATGTAGGTATAGTCATGTTAACATTATGTGTATTGTGTTTATTTGTATTTTATATACTTACATTTACCTGTGTGTCACTTTTTTACTCTGCTTTCAAGTCACAGCCCTATCAAGGGGAAATGGAAAATGGATTTGGTCAGATTAACCACTGTTCTGATGAAAAGGCACATCCGGTCAGAGGATGCATTTCACAAGCATTATAAAAACGAGAGCTGGAGTTTCTGTCGTGGTGCAGTGGTTAACGAATCCGACTAGGAACCATGAGGTTGTGGGTTCGATCCCTGGCCTTGCTCAGTGGGTTAAGGATCTGGTGTTGCCGTGAGCTGTGGTGTAGGTTGCAGATGCGGCTCAGATCCCGCGTTGCTGTGGCTCTGGCGTAGGCTGGCAGCTACAGCTCCGATTCGACCCCTGGCCTGGGAACCTCCATATGCCACAGGAGCGGCCCAAGAAATGGCAAAAAGACAAAAAAAAAAAAAAAACCACAAGCGCTCAAGAACAAAAATTCCATCCTTGCAAACAATTTGAGAATCTGCCTCCTAGATATCAACTTGGGAAGAAAAAAAAAAAAGGTAGGGGCAGGAGGAGGGAAGATATTTTTTCTTGGAAGTTTCTATAGTTCTGAAGAAAAATAAAATCATTCTTTTTAGTACAAAAGGTAAAACAAGTACAATTAATAAGTCATTTTTAATTTCTTGGGATGACAGTTTAGTAGTTTCATAGTGTAACTGTTGTCGGATAGATTAAGTTCATCTTTTAAAATCAGTCCCCTGGAGTTCCCACTGTGCCTCGGCAGAAACAAATCTGACTAGTATCCATGAAGATGCAGGTTCAATCCCTGTCCTGGCTCAGTGGGTTAATGATCCAGTGTTGCCATGAGCTGTGGTGTAGGTTGCAGAGGCAGCCTGGATTCTGCGTTGCTCTGGCTGTGGAGTAGGCTGGCAACTGCAGCTCCGATTGGACCCCTAGCCTGGGAACCTCCATATGCCAGGGGAGCAGCCCTAAAAAATAAATAAATAAATAAATAAATAAATAAATAAATAAAGTTAGAATCTTTTATTAAAAACCCCTATCAAGTTGAGGAAGATCCCCTCTGTTGCTAGTTTGTTGAGTGGTTTTTTTTTTTTTTCCAATCAGGGTATTGGATTTTGTGAAATGCTTTTTATGTATCTATTGAAAGAATGATGTGACTTTTGGTTTTTGTTCTACTGATATGATTTATTATACTAATTGATTTTTAAATATTACTTCAACCTTGTATTTCTGGGATAAATCTCACTCATCCATGCTGTATAATTTTTTTTTTTTTTTTTTGGCTATGCCATCACTATGGCATTCAGAAGTTCCTTGGCCAGGGAACTTGACCTGAGCCACAGCAGTGACAACACCAGATCCTTAACTGCCAGGCCACCAGGGAACTAATTCTTTTTATGTATTGCTGCATCTAGTTTGGTAGTATTTTGTTGAGAATTTTTGCATACATGTTCTTAAGAGATATTGGTCTACAGTTTCCCTTTCTTGTGATAGTTTTCTCTCTTTTTTTGTAACAGTATAACATTGGCCTCATAAAATGAATAGCGAAGTGTTCCCCCACCCCCCCGCTTCTGTTTTTTAGATCTGGCATTGCCTCACCTGTGGCATAGGTCACAGATGTGGCTTGGATTCAATCCCTGGCCTGGGAACTTCCATATGCCTCAGTATGGCCAAAAAAAAAAAAAAAACTTAAAAAATCTGCATAAGATTTATACACTGAAAAATATAGATGTTGCTTAGAGAAAATCTGAAAGAACTAAATAGAGAGCTCACGTTCATGAATTCAAAACTGGAATATTAAGATATTAATACTCTCCAAACTGATCCATGTAATTAAACACAATCTCAAGCAAAATTCTAGCAGCGTGGGGGGGTTGTTCTTTAGATAGAAAAGAATCTGATTCTATTATTTATGCAGAAATACAAATAACTTAGAATAGCCAAAACTATTCAAATATTGGAAAAAGAACAAAGTTGGAGGCAAAGCAAATTCAAACCATAACACACCCTTCAGAGTAGCTAAAGTTACAAAATGTTGGCCAAGATGTAAAGCTATAATTCTCACACACTTCTTGTGGAAATGTAACTTTGTAAAAGCTATTTGCAAAAAGTTTGACTTTATCTATTAAAATTGAATATATGCCTTCTTTATTGCCACAGAAATGCTGTACCATAAACCACTCCAAACTCAGTGGCTTAGGACAACAGCATTAATTCTCATGCTCACCAGTCTTCAGTATGTCTAAGCTGCTGCTGATCTACCACGGGTTTGGCCTGAAGGTTGGATTCCCATCTACTCCATATATGTTTGTTCTGAGGGACCAGATTGATGGGGCAACAGCTACATGAGACCATGTTCTCCTCATGGGCATCTCTGCACTCAAGAGCCAAATCAAACTACACAAGCACACTTAAAACTCTGCATATATCATGTTTGCTAGTATTCTATCAGCCAAAAGAACTCATATGACCAAGAACAATATCCATGGGGTAGAAAAGTAAATTTGGCCAACAGCGGAAGACCAAAGGGAGTAAATATTTGCTGAAGCAAAAATCCAAATTATCATGTCTAGTATGTCACACACCCAACATACCTGACGCCCACGTAAACCAGGAGACATGAATAAGAACATTCAAGCAGTGTTATTCCCAGTAGGCAAGAACTGGAAACAACGCAAATGTCTATCAAGAGTAAAATGGATTTTTGAAAATGTGCTACATCCACAGCTACACACATAGCAATGAAAATGAAAGAATAATGCACACAAAAACATGAGTCTCACAATGTTACTCCAAAGAAACCAGGCGTAAAATTATTCCATTTATATAAAGTTCAAGCCACAAGCAAAAGGAAATGGCAAATTTGAGGATGTGTATTTAGGCAGCAAACCTGTTAGGAAAGGAAGAAATTATCCTGCAAGTTAGAATAGTGGTTAAACTTTCGGCCACACCCAAGATATGTGGAAGTTCCCAAACCAGGAATCCTACCTGCGCCACAGCAGCGGCAATGCGGGATCCTTAACCCACTGCACCACAAGGGAACTCCTGGTGAGTGGTTAAGGTTGATGGTAGGGAAGGGCAGTGGGTATCTACCCAGAGGCGGCACAAGAAGCAGCTTCTGGGGTTTTGGTAGTGTTCTCTTTCTTGCCATGGCAGTGATTTCATGAATATTTGCTTTGTGATAAACCAGGGAGTTGTGCTTACTGGTTTTGTGTACTTTGCAAAATATTTACGATACCTCAGTCTCTGCTTTAACAGCCAACCTTCCAGTTTGTGAACACAACTTTACTTCTAGGGGCTTTCCACTTGCTTTGTCTTCTGCTTGGAAAGCTCTTCCACCACAACTTTGAGAACTGGTTTGGTCCGTTTTTATCGTGGAGACTTGACCTCAAACGTCCCTTGTTCAGGGAGACCTTGTAGCTGCACCTCCTTTGCCCTGGCCTCCAGCCTCCAGCATTTCTGGCTTGTTTTCACAGCATTATTAAGTTAAATTCCGCTGTCGTTAAGTTGGTGGGGGTGGTTTACTTGTTACTGATTATCATCCACCTCTGGAATAATCCCCACGTGTGCAGGGTCCTTGTCTGGCTTACTCCTGACTTGCCTTCCTGCCGAATTCAGCATCCGGCCCCAGTGAAGAGTTAAAGGTGCTACTGAAGGAATAAACCATTCTGCTCATTATGCGGCCCAGTGCCTGGCTCGCAGTTAAGTCCGTGGCTCCTAAGAGCTCTCATTGCTAGAGTCACCACGGTTCGTGGTCCCTTAACTCTGCCCTGGAGGTCACACCTCTAGACGTGTTTTCCTAGGGAACCATCACGTAAACGACGTACGCGGATCAACGCTTTTGACACTGCAATAAGGGCGTGACTTTGTAAACATCGTCTTTGGGCAAGACTAAAGCGTTGCTGCATTACCTATCCCAGGAGAATCAATGAAGTAAAGACACGTGCAGCCAACGAGCCCCAAAGCAGGTGCAGGCCCATTATGGCGGCGCCGCCGCGTCTCCCCTTGCGCGCCTTCCGCATCCGGCGACGCGTCGGCACCAGAGACTCCCCGCCCCGCCCAGCTGCCGCGCCCGCCAGAGTCCGCCGTCCAATCCCAGGGAGCGCTGTGGCATCGCGCATGCGCAGCGGGGAGAGGCGAGCGCCGCGTGGACGCCGGCCCAGTCCGCGCCTGCGCGTCTCCTTCTCCTCAGCGATTGGCTCCTGCGTCTTCGGGGGACGCCACAGTTCAGTTTTCACTTTCTTTCCCCCCACCCATCTCCCCTTCCTGTGGGCTTGGGGTTTTGCTTCCGGGTTCCAGCGCCCGTCACCGATAAAGTCGACCTGTTCCCTCAGGCCGCGGGGCGTCTCGGCGTCCGCGCCTTCCTATGAGCGTCTGGGGCAGGGGCGACGCTGGGCTGACAAGCGCAGCGGGGCCTGCGGCCTTCGAGCCTGGACATCAGGCCCGTGTCCCTCCCGCCGGCGCTTCGGGGCAGCCCCGCGTCACCCTGGCGGCGCTCCCCGCACAAGGGCGGAGAGGAAGGACGGGCTGCGACGTGGAGGGTCCCGCGCGCGGCTGACGAGTCCGTGCGAACGCGGGCGAGGCGCCCCGTGGGAGCCGGGAGGAGGGGAGTCCCGGGAAGGGGCGGCTCGCTCGCAGGGTCCCGCGGGCGTGGGACCGAGGGCAGGACGCGCGTGCGGAGCGGCGGACGGCACCCCGGAGCATGGGGAGGACCCTGAGCGCCCCTCGCAGGTCCGCGAGGGCGGCGGCGGCGCGGACAGGTGAGCCTCCCCTCGGGGACGCCCCTCGGTCCCCCGGGGCGGAGCGCGCGGCGGGGCTGCTGGCGCGGCGGCGGCTGTCGGGGCGCTCGCTGGTGCGGGGCTTGGGCAGGCATTGACTTTGTCTGCTTGCGCTGCTCCGGGCCGGCGGTTTTCAGAGTCTTCGCCGCTGCCTTGCTGCGGTTCTCAGTCGCTACCCCACGGTCTTCCCCGGCTCGGAGTCGGGCAGCGCCTCCCAGGTGCGTGCGGGGCGGGGCCGCGGGGGTCCCCGGCTCCGCGTCTCCCTTGGTTGCCGGTCCGAGGACCGCTGCATCCTCGCGGCCGCTGCACCCACGGCCGGGCCGGAGCTTTGCCCCTGTGGTTTGCGCGGGCTGGGAAGGCATTTTCTCCGCGTTGGTGCCGTCCGCACCCCAGTTTTCTTTCCGTAGAGGCCCCACGGCCGCTGAGGACCGTTCGCTTTGAAAAGGAGGCGTGAAAAGAAGAGGTCTTTCCCGGGAGGGTGGGTGGTTCAGCAGAAACCGAGGCAGCGCGGGAGGACTGTCCTCCTGGGCTGGTCCGTGCCACCCGGGGCGTCTCCCGGCGGCACCTCGCAGCGTTTGTGGCAGAACGTGGCAGGTCCGTCTCAAACGCGGAGCGAGATTCTTGGGAAATCCGCACGTTTCCCTTAATCCCCGAAAACTTAGTTCCACCTCTGTCACCCTTCACTCCGCGGTGAGGCAGAGGTGGGATGGCGAGAGGCTTGAGGACGCGGGCTAGACCTAAGTGTCGGGCACGCACATGGTGTTACTGCGGAGGCATCGGCGACCCGGGGCCGCGGCTTTGCCCTGAAGAAGCGTGAGAAGGGCGGGGTGGTTATGGGGTTTCGTCCGGAGCCTCTGCGAGGGGAGGCCTGCGGCAAAGCAGTGTAAGAGTGCTTCCCTCTAGAACTGGGTGGTTCTGCACAGTGTGTTCCGTGTGCAGCAGTAAGTAACCCGGTCCAGAGAAGAAGTAAAAGTGACACAGTGTTTGTTCACCCTTATGTGAAGGAAGACAGCAGTGTCTGAAATGTTGTGTTTTCAGGACGTTTATCCAAAGGTAACAGTTCTTTTTTAGAAAAAGCTGTATCACAAGCATCTCCTGTAATCCAGACATCGTTGCTGAAATGAATTAAAATCCAAAAAGGGTCTAAAAACTTGCTTGAAACATAACGTTTGTTAAATGAATGCAGTAGGATGTGCTGTATCTGTTTAGGATAATTAAATAGGTATGGCACCTATTTATCAAATGAGTCTTTCATGCCTCTATTGATGTTGAAGTTATTTTTAAGTTTTCCCCTATAATTAAAATGCTGCAGTGATTATCTTTTTTGCCATTATAAACAGTGCTTCGTGTGTTCACCATAGTATTTCTGTGCATCATTGCTTCCTTATGAGAATGATGGATAATAATATTGTTAAATTACCTTCAAATGATTGTACCCTCTTATATTCACTCTCTCAAAAGGTGTGTTTGTGTTCCCCCATTAGCCAGCACTGGATGATAATTTTACTAATTTTCTGATATTTGAAAATAACATCTCATTGAAATGTTTGTCTTCCTTGGATAATCAGAAAGTTAAACATTTTTGGCCAGGTCATATCCTTTGCTGTTTTATTTTGGTTTTTTTAAATTGGGTTCTGAACTTTGACCCATTTCTATTACCACACTGTTTTCATTATTGTAGCTTTACAGTATATTTTGGCACTTTCTTTTGAAAAAAGCTTTGGGCTCTTCTTTTGCATTTTTTTGCAGATGAAATTTAGAACCATCTTTTCAAGTTCTATAGAAAATCTTGTTGGGATATTGTTTCTGATTGCATTGAACTTATAGATTAAATTGAGAAGAGACATTTTTTTGAGTTTTTCCCTCAAGGAAAATAGGTATGTTTCCTTGTTTCTTCTGTTCAGATTTTTGTTGTAAAATATACCATCTGTGTGTACTGTTTTAAAAATAAAGTTTATCTGTGTACCCTGCTTGATCACAAGGACCCTTAGCACTTAGAAGCCTTTGTTCTCCCCAGAAGCAAGAATTCCCTGCCCCATCCCACCACAGGCATCCTGAATTTTGTGTTAATTATTCCCTTGATTTTCTTTGTAGTTTTATCAACCATGTGTGTATCCTTAACCAACATATTGTTTACTTTGACCTGCTTTTGGACTTTAAGTAGAATTTGCTGAATATTCTGTGATTTATTTTTGTTAAACGTTATGTCTCTGAGATTGTTCTCTATTAAAGCATGTACCTGTAGTTCAGAAAGTCTGAAATTTCAGGACTCCTTCACAGTTCTAGAAACTATCCAGGACCCCAAAATTATCTTTTGCTTCTGTGGATTATATCATATTAGATGGGAAAACCAAGCCCGTTTTTAAATATGGATATTGGTATATTTATATATAAGCATATGGCATATTTATTGATAGTAAACCTGTTACATTTTAAACAACATTTTTGATGAAATATAGCTTCCAGAACCGAAAATAAGTTGGTGCAAGAATGGCATTCTTCTATATTTTCTCAAATATCTTTACTGATTAGACTCTCTTATTTGCTTCTGCATTCAATCTGTTGCAATATATTGTTTTGCTTGCAGTATGTGAAGAAAATCTGGCCTCACTGAGCTGTATATTTAGAAGAGGAAGGAGTGTTTTAATCATCTTTTAACTATTATGTTTTTCTTTAATACTCATCAAAATCTAATAGTTTCTTAAAGGTTAACTGCATTGTAGAATTTGTACAAATTTCATTTTATATGAATATGTTATATGTACAAATTTCATTTGAAGCCACTGAACTCAAAGGCATCAGTAGTAAAACCTGAGCTGTCTTTCTTTTAAAAGGGATCTTTCACCCACACATTGGTCATGTGAAAGATATTATTAGTTCACTGAATGATGTAGATTTCCCAAATGATGGCACATTTCAATTGATAATATCAAAAAAGTGACATATCTTATTATCATCACCATTTTGGGAACCACTCCTTGATTCACTCATTTTTGTTAATAAGCTACTATAAGAATATATTAAGTGTTTATCCGTTTTATTCTTTAAGAACGTATTGGTTATCTGGGCCATTAGTGGTGCCCATTAGTATTAGGTTGTCTCCACGTGCATATACACAGTACTTTCACTTGGGCATGTTGGTAGTGGAATTGCTGGATCTGTTGGGAGGATATGTGGATGTTCAATTTCATTAGATAATATCTAACTTCTCGAATAGTGATTCTGATTTATACTCCACCAGTTGTAAGTGGAACCTCCCTTTGATCTCCCTTCTCTCCATTCTATATGACATTGGCCGCCTTTTTAATTTTTGCTAAAAGTAAAATTATACAGTACTGTGGTTTTAAACTGCTTACTTAAAAGAAATTGAGGGTCTCTCTTCTCTGTAATATGTCTTGTTTTCCCCAGTTTTTCTACTGAGTGCTTGTTTTCTCTTATTAATACCTAAGAATTAAAATAAAATGTTACATATACAAGTTAATGAACTCTTGCTAAAAAAAAAAAAAAAGGTTACTGGAATAATGTATTTAAACAACTAAAAAATATAAAGGCATACATTTAAAAAAGTCTTTCTTCCTTGTACCTGACCATCTCATTCCCCAATTTTTTAAATAATATTCCTCCTTCTTACTCTGATTTCTGCTATGTTCCATTATTTCCTTCCACTTATCAGTATATCCTGGAAATCTTCAAAATCAGAATATAGGAAGCATATGCATTCTGCAGAGTAGGAAAAACAGTTTTCTGTCTTGTGGCTGTACCAGTTTATTTCACCTAGTTAATAAATAGGTATTTGATTTCTTTTTTTTCCTCAAATCTTTTGCTATTTAAAAAAAAAGACAGCAACTGGAGTTCCCGTCATGGCGCAGTGGTTAACGAATCCGACTAGGAACCATGAGGTTGCAGGTTCAGTCCCTGGCCTTGCTCAGCGGGTTAAGGATCCGGTGTTGCCATGAGCTGTGGTGTAGGTTGCAGACGCGGCTCAGATCCTGCGTTGCTGTGGCTGTGGTGTAGGCCGGTGGCTACGGCTCCGATTGGACCCCTAGCCTGGGAACCTCCATCTGACTCGGGAAGTGGCCCTAGAAAAGGCCAAAAAAAAAGAGAGAGAGAAATGTTCTTACCAGACAGGAGACCTGTTTAGAATTATTGTTGTGCTTTACAGTCAGTGCTTGTTTCCCACATTTTTACTGCTTTATTATTTGTCGACTCGTGTTTCCCGTAGACTATCCATCTAGGACTGTATTCCTTCTGTTCAAAGTGTATCTGTTGGTGTGAGTTTCACTGAAGGTCCGTTGATGATGAGCTCTCTCAGTTGGTTTGCCTGAAAAATGTCTGTCTCCCTGTCATTTGAGGATGGTGTTTTGCTAAGTGCAGCAGTTAGGTCGGCAGGTGGTTTCTTTCGCACTTTGAAGATCTCATTCCTGTCTTGTGATTTCCATCATTGCTATTGAAACAGCATCACCTGTCTCTCAATTCCTTTTTTCTGGCTGCTTTGATAATTTTCTCTTGGTTTTTAGCTTTGTACTGTTTCACTGTTTCTTTATTTGGAGTTATTTGGCTTCTTAAGTCTGCAAATTGGAGGTGTTTTTAAATGTGTTTATTGGCTGTTTATAATTCCTGAACAGTGACTTTCCATTTTTATATTCTGTTGATCTGTTTATCTTAATGTATAAATAAATCTTTTGTAACTTTATAGTAAATAATTTCTCTTGGTCTTTTGCTTCTTTCCCCCCTATGTTTCCCACAGTTTCTGCAACAGACTACATTGCCAAATTTGTGGATTTTTGATAATTTGATAAGTGAAAAATGAACTTTGACAATAAAATTCTGAAACTGGCCTTTTGGGAGAAGGAGTAGGACTGCAACCACTCTTGCGGGTTTTTCATCATAACCGGTTATTCAGATGTTTCTTCCATTAGACCAATGTTAGTAAATTATGTTTTTATAGTTTTCAAATGTGTTGGTGTAAGTTGTGTGTGATAATTTATAATTTTAGAAATGTTTTCCATATACTTGTAGTTATAGCCTCCTTTTGGTACTTAATTTTTTCTTTTTTATTGGTTATATTTGTTAAAGGTTATCCCAAAAAAACGGAATTTGTTTTTATTGATGAACTCAATTGGCCTTTTGTTTTTAAATTTGGCTTCTCTTTTTTAATTATGAATTTTATAAGAAATATCTGGGGCATACCTTGTTTCCTCTGAATAAGATTTTAGTAATACTTAATTGGATAACTAAGTCCCTTGGTAATACACTGTATTAAAGATTCACTGCCCTCCTTGGCATGGTGAAATAAACCCTGTTTAGAGCCATTGGGTGCACCTGCTCCCTCATTAAGAGAAAGACTATTCAAGACCCTGACCCCTGAGGCCTGTTTTGACTAGTTGAGGCACCTGCCTCACCCAGTTGTTATCCCCTACTTCCCAGTGAGCCACCTTTAGTGAACAGGCCCATTCTTTGCCCAGGGTATTTGTGATGGCGTGTATGTAGGGGTGGTGGTGATTAAAAAAATCATTGTTATGGCATGGATTAGGTGTCACTTTCTCTTTTGTTATATATAGTCATCAAAATAATCCAAAGCAGCCCTTAAAATGTAATTGAACCTGAGAGAAATTTGTTAGGATTTTCTTGTAAGGAGGACAGAACTACTTAACAGTATCCTTGTAGTATATTAATGAATTTAATGAAGCCATTTCATTGCAGGCTGACATTTTAATGCTAAAGCACGATTGATTGATATTTTTAAGGGCCATACCTGTGGCATATGGACGTTCCTAGGCTAGGGGTTGAATCCGAGCTACAGCTGCTGGTGCATGCCACTGCCACAGCAACGCTAACCCTGGATCAGGATCAGTGGGTCACATCCTTGACTTGCTGAACGGGGCCGGGGATGGAACCCACATCCTCATGGATACTAGTCGGTTTCATTACCATTGAGCCACAATAGGAACTCCCTAAAGCACGACTTAGTAAAACCTTGTTTGATGAAGACCTAGAGCAAAGGTCAGTTCCTTTATACAGATGTGTGAAAATGGCACCTTATAAACATTGAAGTGATTCTAATAAAAGGTGCATAATATTGAATATGGAAAGTATGGTCTCCCAAAAATTGTTGACTTTTTATACAGCAGAGTAAGAAAGAACAAAATTTGATAGATAAACGGTTATAAGCACATGTCTGATATACAGAAATCTTTATAGTAGGATTGGGTTTTGAGAATGTTAAAAGTCTTCAAAAATTGAATATTAACCTTAAAAGTAAGCCACAGTTGAATGAAAAAGTCATAGTACAGAGGTACATTTTTTGCTAGGTAATTTTAACTTTTTTTTTAAAGGCAGGCAGTTTCTCTCCCATTGCATATACTAAAACCCAAAGTGAATTTGCAATTTTAAATGGTCATTAATCTACATGATTCTTTATGAATTTAAGAAATTGGTGAGTTTTTTCCTGTATGTTTTCTATTTGTATGATTCCATGGAACAGCGATTTTTTTTTTTTTTTTTTTTTTTTTTTTTTGTCTTTTGTTGTTGTTGTTATTGTTGTTGCTATTTCTTGGGCCGCTCCCTCGGCATTATTGTTGTTGTTGTTGCTATTTCTTGGGCCGCTCCCGCCGCATATGGAGGTTCCCAGGCTAGGGGTCCAATCGGAGCTGTAGCCACCGGCCTACGCCAGAGCCACAGCAACGTGGGATCCGAGCCGCATCTGCAACCTACACCACAGCTCATGGCAACGCCGGATCGTTAACCCACTGAGCAAGGGCAGGGACCGAACCCGCAACCTCATGGTTCCTAGTCGGATTCGTTAACCACTGCGCCACGACGGGAACTCCGGAACAGCGATTGTTTTAAAGGAACTCCTGATTAGTTTCCTCTAGCAAATGCAGGTATGGTCCAGGAAATGTTTTGCTTGATTAAAACATGAGCCAAAAGTAAAGATGTTCTTGTATCAGGCCACACACTTCGCCACAGCCGCCTTCAGTCTCTATTTGGTGGGTGTGTTAGGGCTGCATGGCTTCGTGGGAAGAACAAGCACCCCCATCTGGACCCCAGGTGCTGGTATCAGCATCTCCTAGGAACACACAGTATTCAGAACTGTATTCAGGAGACCTTTTATTTTTGTAAAGTACACAGCAAAGCCCCATGAAGCCGTAATCGGTGCTTTTACATAGACAAGAAGGGAGAGCTTTATAGCGGCCTTGAGTTAGAATAACTTGGGGTCACTGTAGTGAAAAGACGTGGGTTTCGGGTTAAGTCTGCGGTTTGCAATCCCGAATGGCAAGACCGTCGAGGAAAGTTTGGAGCCGTCCGTCGTTGCGAAATAACAATAAACCTGCCCGCCTGGGAGTCCTGGGAGACAGAAGCAGGGCGGAGGGCACTCTGCCTGCTTGTCTAGCCCTCTGCCCGGGCCGCGGCTCCCCGACCGCTCCCCCCGGCCGCCGTGTGCGGGCCTCGCGGGCCGCTGCCCTCGTTGACTTTTAAAAGGCGCGCTCGCGCCGCCCGGGGCCGCACTGGCTTGGCCGGCGGGCGGGCGGGGGCCGAGGGGCCGCCGGCCCGGGCACAGCCGCCACCTCCACCCCCACGCACCATGAGGTGAGGAGCGGGCCGGCGCCCACCCCCGCTGGGGCTCCCTGGCCGTGAGCTGCCGGCCCAGCGGAGCTGAGCGCGGGGTGCGGAGGAGACGCGAGAAGGGCCGGACTGGGTGTCCCGCCTGCAGGGCCTTTGCGGCGTCAAGCTTGGGGGGGCCGCCCAGGTGGGTGGGGGGCGGGCGGTTCCCTGGTGCCTGAGGCTTTTCCAGCCTTTGCTCCCGGCTGCGCCTCGGACGCTGGGACTGGGGTCGCGGGAAAGCCGCCGGAGCGCTGGCTTCCCGTCTTCGAGCCCCTCGCCTGCCCTACAGACGAAGGATATTTTAGGTCGTGTTTTGAATTGTAAAGCAGTGACTCCAGATGGACTGCACTTCAGATAATAAGGGGTACCTTGGTTTTTATTCTTTCTGTCCATGATTCTCTTAGAAGAAATTTAAACTTTTGTACATGGCAGGCTTTTTAACATATTTTACAGTTTTTGTGGCAATCATACGTGTCTCTTCTATAGTCTTAGTTTTTTTTTAATAGAGAAGCTTGCTTTTATGGGTCTTTTATTGTTTCAGCTTATGGGAAATGGTGTTTCCATTTGTTTTCTCTACCCTGTCTTCATTTTAAAAAAACTAATTTGCTACTACTTAAGGCAATGGGAGATCATGTTGCTTTGAGTGCCTTAAAGACAATACCTCCTTTAGGTGGGGTGATCAGAGAAGGTTTATCTGGGAGAACACTTCTAGATTTCCCTCAAAGAAGAGAGGGAGCTAAGCCATGGGTAAAATGGGAGCGAGCACTCCAGTCAGAAGTACAGCAAGTGCAGAGGCTTGAGAGGAGCAAAGAGCCTGAATGGAAAGACCAAGGCAGCTGGAGCGAAGTAGCCAGGGGCGGGCGCATCACCGTGGGGGGTAGAAATGAGCTGTAGCCGGATTTCTCTTGGCCACAACCGGGAGTGTGCGGAGTGTTCTCAGGGCACCAAGAAGCCGCTGCAGAGTTTAAGGAAAGAAGGGATCTGGAATAAGTTGATTCATTCGTTATATAAATGTTTCTTGAAGCCTTACTGTGTACCAGGCACTGTGCTGGGTACTGGGGATACCAGGTGGAAAAGAAAGAAATTCCCTCCATTCATGAAGCACATAATCTAGTGGTGGGAGGACAGTCAAATAAGAAAAATATCAGGTATTGATAAGCATTGATAAACAGAAGATGAGCACTGTTTAAAACAGGGTGTATGGGGAGTTCCTGTCGTGGCTCAGTGGTTAATGAATCCGACTAGGAACCATGAGGTTGTGGGTTCGATCCCTGGCCTTGCTCAGTGGGTTGAGGATCCAGCATTGCCATGAGCTGTGGTGTATCTTTCAGACATGGCTTGGATCTGGCGTTGCTGTGGCTCTGTCGTAGGCTGGCAGCTGTAGCTCCTATTCGATCCCTAGCCTGGAAACCTCCATATGATGTGGGTGCATCCCTAAAAAAGCAAAAACTAAAAAAAGTAAATCAGGGTGTATGTTCTTAAGACTTTATAGATATATGTATACTGCTCTTTTGTAATCTGCTTTTCTTTCCCCCAAACAATTTATGGCAGGACATTTTTCCTGTGTTGCTAAATGAACAGCTTTTATTTGGCAGCATCAATTTGTTTTTTAGATTAAGCATGGCCAGAATACTACTACATAAATGAAAAAACACTGTACAGCAACAAAAACTTACATGTCATCTGTTGGGAAAGGATTATGAGGTAACTTCCTTTGGACAGTCTGACGTGTGGCTCTCCTACCTCATCCCACACTCAGCAGCTCCTCATGATAACTTTGACTTATTAATGTGGTTAGTCCATTTATGGACTAACCAGTTCTTAGAATGTATTCCTAGAATGTATCCTAATGATCTGTTATTATTTTAATGTCCTGATATCCCTCTTTGCCAGTACATATGTTTTAGGATTCAAGTGTCAATATTCGTAAGAGATCTGTAGTTTCCTTTCTTATGTATTTTCTTTTCTTTTTTTTTTTTTTTTTTTTTTTGGCTTTTAGGGCTGCACCTGCAGCTTGTGGAAGTTCCCAGGCTAGGAGTCAAATTGGAGCTGCAGCTGCCGGCCTACACCACACAGCCACAGCAATGCCGGATCCAAGCCACATCTGCAACCTACACCGCGGCTCATGGCAGTGCTGGATCCTTAACCAACTGAGCAAAGCCAGGGATTGAACCTGCATCCTCATGGATACTAGTTGGGTTTGTTACTGCTGAGCCACGATGGGAACCCCCTCTTGTGTATTTTCTTTGTCAAACTTTGTTTTTAACATTTGACTGCTTTATAAAAAAATTGGGAAGATTTGTTTTTCTGAGTTTTGGAACAGATTAAATTGCATAAGTATTCTTTCATTCAGTTATCAAATACATATGTGTGCCAGTCATTGGACTGATGCTGGGTAATCAGAGGTAAACAAAACAGACGTGCTTCCTGTCCTCATAGGGCTTGGTTTTTTAGGAAGTGGATATTACTGAGGTAATTATAAATATGTTATTATAAACCAAGGTCAATACTGCAAGAGAAAAGAACAGAGTGCTTTGAGAGACTATCATTGAAGATCTACTTTGACTGTACTTTTTATTATTTATTTGGGTAAATAATCAAATATTGATTTGGATGTGTAATTAGGTCTTTGGCAAGTACATACGTAAATAAAATGAAGTCTTCCTGATTACAGAAGCAAAAATGAAAAATAATGGTAATAGTTGCCACCATGTTAGATGGTACGTTCTGCATTTTTGATCGAAGAAATCAAGGCTTAAGTTAGGTAGACACTTGCAGTTGCGTTTGTGACATGCCCTTTCTACACCTTCTGGAAATGCCATCAAGATGTTAGTGAAAGAGCAGAGATACAAATCCACAAAGATCCAGAACGCGAGAGAGGCGAAACCCGCATTTGGGAAACTAGGAGAAGGTGGTCAGGAGCTAACGGCTTCTCCAGATCAGAGAGTGCGGAAGGCCGTGCGCCCCCAAGAGAAGCGAGCCGGCCCCACAGCACCTGGAAGAGGCTCAGGATTTGGCGGTGCCGAGTACTTCTCAAGGCAGGACCGCAGATGGAGTAGAACAGCGGGTCAGCTGATGGCTTGTATCACTTTGATAACCTGTATCCCTCTCACTCCGTGCACCTGTACCCTGGCAGAAGGCCCAAGGTCTACACTTCGGAGACGTGAGCTAGGCGGGCTCTTGCCAGCTGCGCTAGGGGTGAAGCGCTGAATGCCAGCCAGTACGGGCTCAGCGAACGCCGGCACACTCCACAGTGAAAGCAGAGCTGTCCTCCTCTGCGTGGCTCCCCAAACCAGTAGTCAAGCTTACGAGGCTCCCCCAAACAAGATATGAAAGGACTCTCTCCTGGGGAAACTTCCAACCCGTGACAAACTATTTAGCAGATAAGGACTTCTCAAGGGGAATTATTCGGAAAGCAGGAACAGGCTAGATAATAAAGCTGAAGAACTCTCCTAAAAAATAGAATAGCCATACAAAAAAAAGAATAGCCACAATAATTAGAAAATAAGAGTGAGAGGGTAAGAAACAAAGGACCAGTCAAGAAGGTTCTTCATCTAATCCTGTGGTAGGACGTTATCTGTGTCCCAGAACTGAAGGAGGAGAGTATCTGGGTCGAAAGTCTAGTTGGAGCCCTGAACATGAAAAGGGGAGCACAGAACAACCGGCAGCCGGAGTGTGCAGTTCCAACAGGAACAAGACTAGATTCGTTCTTAATCTTTCTACTTTTAAAAGGAAGAGCTGGGAGTTCCCGTCGTGGCTCAGTGGAAACAAATCTGACTGGTATCCATGAGGACTCAGGTTCGATCCCTGGCCTCAGTCAGTAGGTTAAGGATGCAGTATTGCTGTGAGCTGTGGTGGAAGTCACAGACATGGCTTGGATCCTGCATTGCTATGACTGTGGTGTAGACTGGCAGCTACAGTTTTGATTTGACCTCTATTCTGGGAACTTCTAGAAGCCACAGGTGCGGCCCTAAAAACCAAATAAAGAAGAATTGGGGGGAGAGTGAAGCTTTCAAACTACATTTTGGAAAATTTTAGGAGAAAAGACCCCTTATCTCCTGTAGGTGCTATTGGGAAGCCGTGATGGGAAGTTCCAGCAGTTATGAGAGAAAGGCAGAGCTGTGTGGAAGAGGCGCAGCTCAGAAATCTCCAGCAGCTGGTCTGTCCCCGAAACTGAGAGCCCCGCCGTAGGTGAGCTTGCAGTACAGGGCTGAGATGGAACTGCTTTGCAGTACCCATTAAGAAAAGCAGAACGGGGTTGGAAGGTGCCTGGGCAGGCCAGAGATCTAGCAAGTGCTCATAAAATACTCCTAGAAGTGAGTGTGTGGCCTTTGGAAAGGAAGGATTGTGTCTCCTTGGTGGCAGGATTCTACAGGAGGAAACCAGAGCTGAAAGTAAAGACCCTCCTGAACCTGATTACACTTGCAGGTTAGAAGAGGAGTGGCAGGAAGTCCCTGTTGTGGCTCAGCGGTTATGAGCCCAACTAGTATCCCCAAGGATGCAGGTTCGGTCCCCGGCCTCGCTCAGTGGGTTAAGGATCTGGCGTTTCTGTGAGCTGTGGTGTAGCCATTTTGAGTTTATTGTGGTGCGTGGTGTGAGGGTGTGTTCTAGTTTCATTGATTTGCTTGCAGCTGTCCAAGTTTCCCAGCAATACTTGCTGAAAAGACTTTTTCCCATTTTATGTTCTTCCCTTGTCAAAGATTAATTGACCATAGGTGTCTGGGTTTATTTCTGGGGTTCTCTATTCTGTTCCATTGGTCTGTCTGTTCTGGTACCAGTACCACACTGACTTGATGACTGTGGCTTTGTAATATTGTCTGAGGTCTGGGAGAGTGTTGCCTCCTGCTTGGTTTTTGTTCCTCAGGATTGCTTTGGCAATTCTGGGTCTTTTGTGATTCCATATACATTTTTGGATTGTTTGTTCTAGCTCTGTGAAAAATGTCATGGGTCATTTGATAGAGATTGCATTGAATCTGTAGATTGCTTTGGGTAGTATGGTCATTTTTACAATATTAATTTTTCCAACCCAGGAGCATGGAATATCTTTCCATTTCTTTACATCCTCTTTAATTTCCTTGATTAATGTTTTATAGTTCTCAGCATGTGAAGTCTTTCACCTCCTTGGTCAGGTGTATTCCCAGGTATTTGGTTTTTTGGGGGACCATCTTATTTTTAAAAGCCATCCTTGGATGCAGGAGCAGAGAAGGGAACCCTTAAGCCTGAAAACTGCTCTGTGGTATCCCTACACTGGGCTTAAACACATCTTTAGCCCCTAAGGCTCAATAAGATGAAGGCAGGTAAGCTTCTGGTGTGGCATGGCAAGATCAGTGGTGGAACAGTTTCAGGGTGCTGGGGCACAGGTTCGATGCCTAGCCTGGCACAAGCGTTGCCACAGCTGTGGCATAGGTCGAAACTGCAACTGAGATCTGACCCCTAGCCTGGGAAAGCCATATGCCGCTGGGCTGCCAAAAAAAAAAAAAAAAGATGTGAAGACAAAAGAGTGCATCTTTTGTCCTTTTGTAAGAAAGCTGTCCCGGAGTCCTCTCTGTAGATATCCGCTCACGTCTCACCCCGAGCAGAACTGAGTCACATGTTTATTCCTAAACAGCCGTTAACTAAAGAGAGTGGAATTACTGTAATGAGCTTAGAGTAACTAATACTCACTCAGCCCCCACTCCCACCTTCCCAAGCCACTTCTAAAACATGAGATCAGCCCAACGCCTCAACAGAGTTATGGTTTGGGAAGAGGGGAAAGGGGGCATGATTATTGGGAAGGCAGTCAACAACCTCATCACTCTAAGGTCTTAGAGCAAGGTAGTGGGGGGTCTGCACTAGAATTCTGGTCTCCCAATTTAATTCTCCCCTCCTGACATAAATAATGAATACCCTCACTAGTCCTGCTTTTTCCTGAAGAATCTTAAATATAGCTACATAATTCTGCCTCAAGACCTTTTTTTTTTTTTTTTCCCCCTTTTTTATTTTCTTTTTAGGGCCCCAGCCGCAGCATATGGAAGTTCCCAGGCTAGGGGTCAAATCAGAGCTGCAGCTGCTGGTCTATGCCACAGCAACACTAGATCTGAGCCGTATCTGCAACCTACACCACAGCTCAAAGCAATGCTAAATCCTTAACCCACTGAGCAAGGCCCGGGATCAAACCTACTCCTCTTGGATCTAATCAGGTTCTTAACCCACTGAGCCACAATAGAAACTCCCTGCCTCAAATCCTTTTTGAAAAAAGTTATAAAACTATATGCATGCTAATTTTTTGTCAAGCATATTTAATTCCTCAAAGAATGAACTGCATGCATTTCCTTATGTGTATCATGTTTCTCCTGCATTTGCTCCTGTTTCTATTGCTGTGAAAACACATACACTAGTGCTCTTCTTTGGCTTCCTTGTCATTTGAATATCTACTCAGATTTCACATGTTTCAGGGCCTCTCTGAAACATTTCTTGCCATGTCCCCTTCTCCGTGACATTGATTGATTGTGTCATTGTGCACCCACTGTGTCATGTTCAGATTCTCCCACACGTTTACAGTGCAGATGTCTTTGCAGGTTTTTCTTCCTTTTCTCATTTAAGAGCTGTCATGATGTAGAGACTTTTTCTTACTCGTCGTGATAAAATCGGGCAGAGCATAGAGCAGGATACGAAATAGTCCCCACTAATAGTTCTGTTTAAGGAACGGGTGAATCACACACTTACTTATTTAGGGGTGGGGAGAGATTTTATTTTACTTAATTGTGTTCTATTTGATTTGTTATTTCCAACCAGTAGAATATGGGTGTGGTTCTGTAATCTCTTCAGTTTGAAAGATTGTTTTCCGCGAGGCAAACATGATTCCTCTAAAGCATAATTCATTTCTATGAAGAAAATTTTTTTTTAGAAATGAAAGAATTAAGGAAAAGCATTTCAAGTTTATGGGCGTTAGAGCAATTTTAGCCCTTAGCTCTGGAGACTTGTCAAAGGTAAACACTGTAGAACTCTGCATAATGCGAACTAGATGCTTAGTGAACATTTATTTATATAGTAGGTATGCCAGAAAAAGAACTATTCACTGTGTGATTCAATTTTTTCTTTTTCGTTTTAGCATTTATGACATTAACAGAGAACAGGACTATGGCAAGCATTCTGGGGGTATACTTGGTGACAGTGAACTAAGACCGCCTTCCCACCTGCCTTCTCTCTTAGAGAAGACCGAGACAGGGCTCATACCAGCCAAGAGTGGGTATCAGACTAAATGCTGTAAGTTCTTACGCATCCAGAGGAGAGCAGTACAACTTTTAAAATTTTAATTTAGATCATGTAAAGTGAAAGGACTTTTTTAAAATACATAATTTCTAGTAGCTCCAAATTTGTTATAATTATTAGTCCAACAGTGATAGGTGATTACGTTTTCAAATTATTATCAGAAAAGTTATGTGTTCAGGGGAAATTATCACATTCCTTTATTTGTATTTCTTTGAAATTATGATTCCTTTTACTTGATTTTGAGTTGAGATTTTTTTGGAGATATTTTAAATGGTGGAAGTAAGACATGCTTACATAGAAAAAAATCTCAATTGTAATATAGAAAAGATAAAAGTGTAAGTTTCCTTTTTGTCCACTCCATAATTTCAATAACCATTTCCATAACACTGTTAGCAGTTGGATTTCCCATCTTGCTGAGTCTTTTTCTGTACACTTAACAACATTTTTTTTTTTTTTTGGTCTCTTAGGCCACACCCACGGCATATGGAGGTTCCCAGGCTAGGGGTCCAGTCGGAGCTGTAGCTGCCGGCCTACACTACAGCCACAGCAATGCCAGATCCACGCTGCGTCTGCGACCCATACCACAGCTCAGGGCAACACCAGATCCCCAACTCACTGAGCGAGGCCAGGGATCGAACCCGCAACCTCATGGTTCCTAGTCGGACTCATTAACCAATAAGCCACGACGAGAACTCCAAAAACACAATTTTTATGTACTTTTTTTTACCAAAATAATATTACATAATGCATATTATGTACTCAGTTGTATACAGTAGATCCCTTTGTATTTTAGTGTATATGAATTTACTTTGTTTTTATTTAGTAGCCACAAAGTGTTTCCCTGTTGATGGCAGTGAGATAACCTCCAGTTTTGGGGGTCAGACATGCTGGGGCGTGGAACACTCCTGTCCAGACAGCTTCTGTACTTGTGCCAGTGTTTCTGAGGAACAGATCCCCAGAAATGGAGTGTTTATTTGGTATATGCCCTTTACGTTTTTGTTATTTCCTGCCAAATTGTGCTCTCAAAAAGTTGTTTTTATCTTAAACTGACTCTCCTCTGATAACTTAAAGATAAGGAGTTCCTGCTGCGGTGAAGACACTTAAAGACTGAGGCACAGGTTCCATCCCTGCCTGGCGCAGGGTTAAGGATCTGGCGTTGCCGCAGCTGTGGCTTGGATTCAGTCCCTGTCCGGGGGAGCTTCCATATGCCTTGGGTATGGCCAAAAAGGAGGGGAGAAAAGCCAAGGTAGTGCCTTTTAGACTTGAGGGATGAAGGAATGGGCTCCGCCTTCAACAACTGTCAAATGGCCTGCTTAGAGCAGATAAAGTAGACGGGCATCGGGAGCGCTGACACACATGGGTTGCATTCTACCAGTAAGGGCCTTGAAAGACAGCTACTGTTGGCTTCTGAGTGTTTCTGCCTTTGGTGAATGCCATCGCCTAATTCAGCAGCAAAGGCAGTCATGGAAGGCGGGGGTCGGGGGGGGTGCAGGAGCAGCTAGCTTCTGATAGGTTTACTGTGACACCTGAGTTGTTGGCATTTGTTTATCTCATTTGTTTTCAGACCAGATGCTTATAGAATAGAAAATTGGTGTGCAATTTTCTAATTTCTCTTATTAAAAGTTAAAGAGGGGGAGTTCCCGTTGTGGTGTAGTGGTAGCGAATCTGACTATTATCCATGAGGATGCGGGTTCGATCCCTGACCTCGCTCCGTGGAATAAGGATCCGGCGTTGCCGTGAGCTGTGGTGTAGGTCACAGACGCAGCTGGGATCTCATGTTGCTATGGCCGTGGCTCTGATTTGATCCCTAGCCTAGGAACTTCCATATGCTGCAGGTGTGGCCCTAAAAAGCAAATAATTTTTTTAAAAAAGCTCAAAAGAGAAAGAAGTGTTTAAAACCAGACAGTCAGTATTCCTGTAATGGATTTTGAGATGGGGAGGTTGGTACATGGGGCATTTGAGCAGAATCCAGTTGTTGTGTCACCTTGACCTAACTTTTAAGACCGAGTCCATAAATAGCAGAGAACTGTGCCAAAGCCAGGTGCTTCTTGAAAGAGTACTGACTCAGTTTCCAGAGCCCTTTCAACTAAATTTAAATTTTCTCCTGTGCTCTCTCTCTATTGGTCACTTAAAAGCTTAAGGGACACTCTTTACAGACTTAATTTTCAAGTTACCTTCTTAAATGCTTTAGATTTCTTGGTGACATAGTCCCCTCTTCATTTTCTTAACATTCTGATCATCTTGAATGCTTAAATAAAGCATGCGTATTGCTTAGCAAGAAATGAAACTATCCATTTAGTGCTCATATTGTTTTGCAAACTTGTTAGCTTATGAAAGTGCGTTGTGTAGGAAGAGACAGTGTCAAATGATTTCTCAATGAAATTCTCATCTGTCTCCCTCATTATAGAGCAGGAAACCTGTGCTTTCTTGAGAGTATAGTTGGGGTCGTTTATTATGAAGTCATGAAAGATTCAGAATTTACTGTGGTTTCCAGCAGCTTCACTTTGGACATGCTTTTCTTTCTGCTAATTGTATTATTACTTTCATAATATATGGCTGTTTAGAGAGTGCTGACTTAATGAGGAATCATTTTTAACCATAAATAGTTTTAGAAATAAAAATATATTTAAGGACAAAGTAAATCATCTCTTACTTGTTCCTCCTTGTTTAAGTCGTTACCTTTCCTTGTAGCTTTATTGGGAACAGTGTTCCCCGCCCTGGTATAAAGTGTCCTCTGACTACATGTATTTGGGAAACCTGTTGTTAGGTTTTGGGCTTTTAAAAACTGCATTATTTCTCACAGTTTTCAGTTTATTATTGAGCACTGACACCCAAAATGGGGATAGATATATTTATAGTATTCAGTACTTCTGATCTATATACTTAATATATATACTTAGAATCTGTGCCTGCCTATCAACATCTTGCAGCATTTAGGGAGGTTGATAATCATAGATTGTTCATTTCCAGTGTTTATGACAACTTTTATTTCTTTCACTTGTAAGCAACATCTTTCTCCAATATTGAGCCTCACAGTACATTTCAGGTTTTTTTGTTTTTGTTTTTGCTTTTTAGGGCTGCACCTGCAGCATATGCAAGTTCCAGGCTAGGAGTCGAGTCCGAGCTGCAGCTACCAGCCTAGGTCACAGCCATCCCAATGCCGGATCTGAGCCGAATCTGTGGCTTGCATCACAGCTCCAGGCAACACAAGATCCTTAAGCCACTGCTCGAGGCCAGGGATTGAGCCCAAGTCCTCATGGATACTAGGTGGGTTCGTTACCATTGAGCCATAATGGGAACTCCTAGATCTTTTAATACTATACTGCCTTTTTAAATATTAAAAATTGTGTTTCCAAAATTGTAGTTTTTAAATGAATTTTGGTATGCATTTGAGCTAGCAGTACAGGTTTATTTGTAAAATAAATTCGCAAATGCATAGGCTCCCCAGTTTGTTTTGAGTAATTAGCTAAATCAGTGTTTTGTTATTTGAGTCTCTTTAGAATATATTTTTTACAGCCCCGATGTACTGATATTGAAAGAAAGAAGGTAAAACTAAGGAAAAGTAAAATAGACTCAATGTAGATCAGATGTATGAACCTCAGAATATTCTTAAATGTGCCATCCTCTTTTCTTTCATTCCTCGCTATTTATAAACTTTTATTTTTGATACTGGAAAGTTTTGTTTATTAAAAGCATTTTAAAATTATCTTGCTAATTGAAGTGTTAAGGCACTTTAGTCCAAAATAATTTTACCGAAATGTTTGCTTTCATTTCTGTAGCAGTCTAGGGTTTTTTATTCTGTTGTTCATAAATTAATTTTAATAAGCTTTTATTTTCTTTAGCTTTTGAACTTTAATGTAATTGGCAGTGCTCTGGTAAAAGTTGGAGGCCATTTCGATGTACTTACTTACACAGTAAGGCCCAAACCTCCAGTGCTGAGTAACTTACTCTACTGTTTATAAATAATGGGTTTGTCCCCTCCCCCAACCTTGTTAAAGAGAATGGAAGGAATGCAAATAGAAGGCAATAAACAATCAAATGCTTAAATGGGAGTTCCCGTGGTGGCGCTAGGAACCATGAGGTTGCGGGTTCAGTCCCTGGCCTTGCTCAGCGGGTTAAGGATCTGCTATTGCCGTGAGCTGTGGTGTAGGTTGCAGACACGGCTCAGATCCTGCTTTGCTGTGGCTGTGGTGTAGGCAGGCGGCTACAGCTCCAGTTCGACTCCCGAGCCTGGGAACCTCCATGTGCTGTGGGAGCGGCCCTAGAAAAGGCAAAAAGACAAAAAAAACCCCTTAAATGTTATGAGAATTCATTAGGCTCAGTTCCTGCTAAAGTGAGGACTCAAAAACTCAAAAGGCCCAAAGACTCAACAACGAGAATTAGCGGGTTGAGTTAGTAATTCTCACCTAGGAAGCATGCCTCTCCTGGGAGGAGGCACATGTCAGAATTTCTGGGATAGCTAGAGAGTATGGAGTATGGTGTGAAACAAGTACTTTCCAAAGAAGTAACCAAGTTGTATTTTTAATAAAACGGTGGTTTTATAATACAACCCATAAGAAGCGAAGTTCCGTAGACAAGTCCAGGCTGGAGAGGAAACCCCACGGCGACACGGCTCCTGGTGTGTCGGCCGAGTGTGCAGCAGTAGCCCCCCCGGGGAAGCAGGCAGGCTGGCGGGGGCTGGGCGAGCAGAGGGAAGGGGAGGTGCCTCACAGGGCAGAGAGGTTCTGAGAAAACCCGGACGAGAGACGGTGGTCTGGGCGGCTGCTGACCACCGGCTGGACACCACCGTCGCGTCCGCTTTTACCCGCTGTGGTTGCAGCTCCCAGCTTTGAACCAGAAGGCTCAGGTCTTGTCCATGTAGGTGGTTTTCTTCCCCTGCGAGGTCCTTTGAGCTAGTGTCGCTGTGGTAGCCCCAGCACATGGCGAATGTCTCATCTGTGTCGGAAGGCGGTAGAGGAAGTGTTCCCTGATACTAGGGCGCCGCTTTCCCGTCCTTTGCTCATCTTAAACTGTTGCATTGTTTTTGTTTGTGTTTTACAGTTTTTGAGACAGTGTCCTTGTGTTCAGACTCTCTCTTCCAGAGGGCAGTTTCAATTCTCCGTACTTCTTACTTGGATTCTGCATCTGAGCATGGTTTTCAGTACAGTCAAGTGACTTTGGTGAAAAATGACATTTTCTTAAATGAGGTGAGGTGCTTGGTACACACTGTGTGTGTTTCATGTTTTAAAGAAGTAGACCCATCATTTTTTTATATATAAGCCTGGTTCTTTTTAGTTACCTCATTTTAGCTGAGATAAAAGATCCTTAGAAATAGTCACTGGAAAGATAATTATATATTCTAGGGAATTGAAAAATAATAAATTTCATTAGTCTTTTAGCTTGGGGAATTCATACGATGCATTTTTAAAATTTAATTTAAAAGGCAGAATGACATGTTTATGGCATTTGATTATTTTCTCTTTATACAGTACAAAACTTTTTACCAAGAAAAAAAAGCAAGTGACTATACTCAGGAAGAACTTGAAGAAACTTGCGGGTTTCTGCTGTTTGAGACCGAAAATCAGGTAGGGGTTCAGCTGTAGAAAGTTAATCTGGGGATATTAATGTACCAAAATAATTATTTCATTAAACTTAAATATTGGTATTTTAATTCTGTAAAGTTCGTCAGATGAGTAGCTGATCAGTCTTTTGTTACTTAGTTCGGTGGCAATGTAAATGACAGTGAAAGCTCACAGTGAAAGAGGTTGATGTCTACAACTTTTTACAGATTTTCTCTTATCTTAAATTCATTTATAATCTTGTGAGATTGGGATTAGTACAGGTTTCTTAAGTATCAATAATGCCTTGTAGATGAATATAATCTGGTTCTTTGAAGCAAGAAAGTCCACGTAGATGAGTGTCATGTTGGCTAAGAGAAAGTCAACAGACATGCCAGTTGGTGGTCGCAGAGGAGAAGGAAGGAATGGATGGATCTTGGGGAAAAAAGAAAAAAGCCTTTTAATCGAGGGAATGGATATTTTTCCATTCTGGTTCATTGTTTACATACATATTTTCTTTTTTTTTTTTTTTTTTTTTTGTCTTTTTTTGCTATTTCTTGGGCCGCTCCCACGGCATATGGAGGTTCCCAGGCTAGGGGTCCAATCTGTGGCCTACGCCAGAGCCACAGCAACACGGGATCCGAGCCGCGTCTGCCACCTACACCACAGCTCACGGCAACGCCAGATCGTTAACCCACTGAGCAAGGGCAGGGACCGAACCCGCAACCTCATGGTTCCTAGTCGGATTCGTTAACCACTGCGCCACCACGGGAACTCCTACATACATATTTTCTACTTCTTGTGGGTTTTCAAGTTTCAGTTACATGGTCTGGAGGGTAGATGAACACCTTCAGCATTCGAGTTCCTTGGAATTACTTCTGCCTGTCTTTGAAAGCTGAACTTACACATCGTTGCTTGTACCTAAATTGTGGAAGAAGGAAACGACTGCAGACGTGTCTCCGAAGACGTGTGTGTCTTCTGGAAACAGTTTTTATTTTATTTTATTTTTTTAACGTTTGCTTTTTAGGGCTGCACCTGCAGCATATGGAGGGTCCCAGGCTAGGGTCCAATCTGAGCTGTAGCTGCCGGCCTACACCACAGCCACAGCCACGGGGAACCAGAGCCGCATCTGCAACCTACACCACAGCTCACGGCAACACTGGATTCTCAACCCACTGAGCAAGGCCAGGGATCAAACCCACATCCTCATGGATCCTAGCTGGTTTGTTGCTGCTGAGTCACGACAGGAACTCCTAGATACAGTTTTAACAGTGCTAGAGATCTATAATCCAACTTAAAGTAATTCAGTGATAATATTTTGGTTGGGTTCATGATTTTTAAAGTTGAACGAGAGTAGATTTGCTAAAGAATAATTAACATTAGCATATAAAATTAAGATTATATAGTAATATCAGAGAGTTTATTTATCAATCATTTACTTCCAAATAAAGTATGATGTGGATTCATAGTAAAAAAGGCATTTGGGGGCAACACATCTTCAGATTTAGTGACTGAGTCCCTAGCTGTAATTGAAATTGTCAGGAGAGGATTTGTCTGTGAGCTTGTTGAATTTGGTTTGGTGGTGACACTTTTGTTAACAGAAATGGTAAAATTTCATGAAGAAGTCTGAACTGTTAATAGTAACTAAGACACAGTTGCCTTGCCTAAACTTGCTCTGAATACATGCAGTGTACAGACTCTGTCTTAGAAAGCCTATAGACTATAGCATTATTTCATTGACTCTCCCAAGGACGATATGATAAGCAAAGTACGATCTTTTGTTTCAAGGCAAAGTTGGTATGTCAGCGTGGACTCTGTGTTGGCAGCAGTGCTCTCACCACTCTGGGTGACCCAGGGAAAGGTAGGTCTGTAAGAAAAAAGAACCTCTTTTACAAGGAGAAGTGGGATTTAGTTACAAAAGACACCTGTATTAAGAGCTAGTTTCATTAATGATAAATAATAACCTTTGGTGGAGTTCCCGTCGTGGCACAGTGGTTAGTTAACGAATCCGACTAGGAACCTTGAGGTTGCGGGTTCGATCCCTGCCCTTGCTCAGTGGGTTAACGATCCGGCGTTGCCGTGAGCTGTGGTGTAGGTCCCAGACGAGGCTCGGATCCCTAGTTGCTGTGGCTCTGGCGTAGGCCGGTGGCTACAGCTCCGATTCAACCCCTAGCCTGGGAACCTCCATATGCCGAGGGAGCGGCCCAAGAAATGGCAAAAAGACAAAAATAATAATAATGATAATAACCTTTGGAATCAGAGCTTTAATCCTGTAAATGAGCTTCGAGTCTAAGGCTTAAGGTTTTCTAATAGGAGTTACCTTTTTTAAAAGGAAGGTTGGACTAGAAAAGAGACTGAAGGTGTCTTTCAGTGCCGGGAGATGGGCGGGGTCCTCCAGGGCTAGGGAGCCTGTCTTCTGAACTCTCACAATGGCCGTGGGAATGGGGAGTGGGTTCCACGTGGCAACTGTGGAATGCGAGGAGTAAGAGAAAGGACACAGCCGCCGTAAGGCTTTCCCCTTAGACCACAAGGATGTTAGCGAAGGAGAAGGAGTAGGAAGCTGATGAGTTAGGAGAGAAGAGGTAATCTTACGGAGAGTGTGGATAAGCACGAATAATTTCTTTAAGCTTCACTTTTCTCATGTGTAAAATAGATGAAATTATCTTCTAGACTTGTTGTGAGGATTACGTGAGGCTATGTAATGTGCTCGGCTTGGCGCCTACACCTAGTAAGCGCTCAGTAGATGAACACGACGCTTTAGTGAGCTAAGTTGTAGAAGTACTGAGATTGTCCCGAGTGTTTCTGGGAGCTCTCCTGCTGGTGGTGAAAGTAGTTGGAAAAGGGATTAGGACAGGATTTGGGGGCTCAAGGGGGCAGCGGGTGGGTATTAGTTGAAGCCAAAGGTATCGTTACGTGGGGCAGCAAAGAACAGAACTTTTAGGTTGTTATGGGACCGAGGGATAGGGCCCTGGGGAGGGGACAGGAAGAGGGCGCCCCGTGGATGAAGAAGCAGGAAGTGGAGTTTCTTTTCTTTTTTTTTTTTTTTTGTCTTTTTGCTATTTCTTTTGACCACTTCCGCGGCATATGGAGGTTCCCAGGCTAGGGGTCCAATCGGAGCTGTAGCTGCTGGCCTACGCCAGAGCCACAGCAACGCGGGATCCGAGCCGCGTCTGTGACCTACACCACAGCTCACGGCAACGCCGGATCGTTAACCCACTGAGCAAGGGCAGAGACTGAACCTGCAACCTCATGGTTCCTAGTCGGATTCGTTAACCACTGCGCCACGACGGGAACTCCCAAGGAAGTGGAGTTTCACGGAAAGCAGAAGGATGCAAGGAGGTGTGGCAGTGTCCGAGGCTAAAGAAGTTGGAGCTCAGGACTGAGAAAGATTATCAGGCTTCATGGCTAGATTCCTGCTGACTATTTTTTCAAATAACGGCTTTAGTGAGATAAAATGCACACACCATTCCGTTCACCCATTTAAAGCATAGAATTCTGTGTTTGCAGTGTATTCACAGAGTTGTGCAGCTGTCAGCACAGTCAATCTCAGACCATTTTCATCTGTCACTTGCTCTCCCCCCAGCCTAGGCAGCCACTGTGTTTTTGCCCCTGTGGAGTGGCCTGTTCCTGATCTTCCACATGAATGGAATCACGTGTCATCTTTTGTGACGCCTTTTACGTAGCTTCGTGCTTTTGAGGTTCATCCATGTTGTCAGCATGTGCTTCTCTGGCTGAATCGTATTCTGTTGTACCACATTTTCTTTATCCATTCAGCAGTTGA
This sequence comes from Sus scrofa, assembly GCF_054392235.1. Lineage (NCBI taxonomy): Eukaryota > Metazoa > Chordata > Mammalia > Artiodactyla > Suidae > Sus > Sus scrofa. Next base: position 91,946,154 of record NC_139392.1, on the reverse strand, counting down.
TGGATATTTGATTGTTTCTGCTTTTTGGCTATAGTGAAATTGCTACTCTGTACACTCCTGTACAAGTCTTTTTTTTTTTTTTTTTTTTTTTTTTTTTTTGTCTTTTTGCCATTTCTTGGGCCGCTCCCGCAGCATATGGAGGTTCCCAGGCTAGGGGTCTAATCGGAGCTGTAGCTGCCAGCCTACGCCAGAGCCACAGCAACGCAGGATCCGAGCCGCGTCTGCAACCTACACCACAGCTCACGGCAACGCCGGATCGTTAACCCACTGAGCAAGGGCAGGGACCAAACCCGCAACCTCACGGTTCCTAGTCGGATTCGTTAACCACTGCGCCACGACGGGAACTCCTCCTGTACAAGTCTTTTTGTGGACATGTGTTTTCATTTCTCTAGGAGTGGAATTGCTGGCTCAGGTGCTAACTCTGTGTAAAAGAAACATTTTTTAAACTTATATTCACCACTTCAGAGGACATGAAAGGGGATAAATTCATAACCCTGATGACTGTTTACATAAAACCCTTTTTTCCTTCTCCCTGATTCTTTTTAATCCCCCTCTTTTCATTATGAAAAGTTCATAGAAAAAGTAGAGAGCATGGCATAATAGACCTATCACCTACATTTAACAGGTGATGTTTTGCATTAATCTTCATTTGTTTTTGTTTTTGTTTTTGTTTTTTTTTGTCTTTTTGCTATTTCTTTGGGCCGCTCCCGTGGCATATGGAGGTTCCCAGGCTAGGGGTCGAATCGGAGCTGTAGCCACTAGCCTACACCAGAGCCACAGCAACGCGGGATCCGAGCCGCGTCTGCAACCTACACCACAGCTCACGGCAACGCCGGATCGTTAACCCACTGAGCAAGGGCAGGGACGGAACCCGCGACCTCATGGTTCCTAGTCGGATTCATTAACCGCTGCGCCACGACGGGAACTCCTAATCTTCATTTGTTTAAAAAAACTTTTTTTTTTTTTTTAAATATGAATGTGAACTACAAGCAAATGCCTCAGCTTCCATCTCCAAAACTTAAGGCCATTTTCCTGCTGCAGGCTCACGAGTTTATTATTGATGTTTGAGAGGCTGGCTTCGGGGTACAGTTGATGTTTGAAAGGTGGAGCAGAGGTTGGATTGTTCGTGACAAATACACATTCTTCGTAATCCCATGTAGTGGGGCTGATAATAAAGGCGCACCACGGCCTGTTGTATAGTTTTTGGCTCAAATAGAAATGGACAGTTCTGTGTCTAATAGGAGTCCTTTATATTAATCTAGTGTATCACGGTTTTAAAAGCTTATCAATCCTTTGAACTCTTCCTGAGAACCCTGTAGTTTATGTGTTTATGACCCATGCCCACCCTCTCCCTTAAGTGACATGCCCCTCAGGCACGTGGTTGTCACTGGTAGTAAGAGAAAAAGTTGGAACTGGAACCCAGTCTTGTGGCCACGAATTTATTGCTCCATCCACTGTGTCAGTGTTCTCACCGCTGTCTTTGTGTTTTCAAAAGAGAGGCCTCAGTTGAGGAGGACCTCTGAAGTCTGTCCTTGCCTCTTCCTGCCCGCTGCCGCCTTTGGGGATCCCCTCTCCCCTCCCGGAGACTCGCTTCTTTCTCTCTTCAGCAGCAGTGGCGTGTCATGTGGCTGCGGCGGTGAACGAAATGAGTAAAACCCCCTCCATGCAGCTTAGTCTGTCAGAATAAGCTGCTCAAACGCAGGGACCTTGTTTGTGTCCCTTTGTGTCACTGCACAGAGCTGCCGTGTAGTAAAGCTTAGCACGCATCCAGTCTGAGTGCTTAGGGAGACTTTTTGCAAACAGTAACTTGAGAATCAGATTAATTACCAGTAGGCCTTTGAGTGATTGCGTGGAGAAAAAATAAATGAAAATTTTCCAAAAGTGTGATGCTTTTATCCCTTTTTAGTTATTGTGCCCAACTAGAAAATTGGTTGTCAAACTGATATATCCTACCTTATCTTAGCTCTAATGTTTCCATACCTTTAGAATATCTCAAATACTTTCTAAAAGGTAAGCAGTTTCAGAGTAGTTTTTTAATATTAGCTTTTATTTTCTTTTGTGTTATCTTATTTAAAGGTAGCTGTACAGGTGAATTGTGTATGTGAAACAATCTTTTACAGTGTAAGTTAATCTACATTTTATACTTTTATAGGTGTATACATTTCCAAATACTCAGACTATCTTCAGGCAAGACCTTGGTATCATGGGAAGTCTGGTTATGTTGTAATTTTTAATCTAATTAAGGTAAAGCCTAAACGTGCTTCTATGTAATTTTTCTTTTAAAAGCAAAAGATTATCAGTCTGTGATACTGTTCTTTGTAGATCATTTGCTAAACATAGTCCTTTCCTTGAAAGACAAAGCTTTTGTTGTTGTTGTTCGTTTAATAGATGATCTATGAATATGTTTTAAGAAAAAAATTCAAAATAATACAACAGGTATTCAGTGAAAAGCTTTCCTCTTACCTTGTCCCACAATACCACTTTTTAAACATTAAATAACAGAAAACAAGGAGCTGCTTATCAACAAATGTGATTTCAGTTAGAAGAGGTGAATTTAGAAGGCAACATACTTTTTTAACCCTTAAACATCTGGACCTTGTTCAGAGCTGTCTGTGGCACCTGAAACTGATTGTCTCAGAAGGTTTTAAGTGCCCTGAGAGCGTCCAGCACAAGTGAATCATGAATAGAATTTTCACTCTTGATAGCAGGGAAGCTCTGATTTTAGAAGTTGGGGACCTTTTTGAGGACATACTCTCTTTTTGTTTTGCTTTTGTTTTAGTTTTCCTGCTGTCTTAAGTTCTTCGGCTATAAATGAATGTGAACTCTTCGTATTCCAGAATTCCAAATTTGTCCTCAAGAACTGGAGGGAAAGTAGCATTGCATTGACACACAGTCACTGCTTTAGTTTTGCTGCAGGCAACATGCCTGTCCACTCAGATAACAAACCTTTGGAGTTTTTTTTTTGTGGGGTGGGGAGTTGGTATTTATGTTTGCTTGTGCCTCACTGTTGGTTCCATGCCTCTGTGTCCCACCTGTCTGATGGAGACTGCTGTTTAGTTTTGCCTGTATTCTCTCCTTACATCGCTGCTCAGAAGCCAGCCCTGCCCAGCATCAAAAGGTGTTTGATGGCGAGAGGATACAGGTTGTGACTACTCTCTGAGAAGTACCATTATATTATTTGTCTTAGTATTGCCTTTGGCAGGCCTATCAATGAAGAACCAGGACTCTAATAGCAAATATGCAGACATATATATACACACACACACATATATTTTTAAGTAATGCATCCTGTAGAAATCAAAATAAAAGTTGCCTATCATTTTACACCTCTTTTTGGTATATACTTTGTGTAATTTTTGTCATGTATGTCTATATTATTCAACAGCTTTTAAAATCATTGTGTGATAGTTCCTTGCATGGTAAACTCAACAGTTCTCTTTTTCCTTTTTCTGGGACTTATGTAACCCTTGACGAAGAGAAATCCAATGGGCAACTCTTATCAACTCTTCAGTAATCAGAACCACTGGCCTGTTAAACGTTTCACTGTGTTTTTGTTCCTCGGTGATTTGCTTCGTCCTGGCCTAATAGAATTTATCTTGGCCTGTGATTTACATTTGATAACTTAATACTTCACTTTGGAAACTCATCTTTTTGAAATTTCAGGTTTCACTTGTCATTTTTTTATGATATAGTCACTGAATAGCTGGCTAATCTGATAGCCATGTAATTTCTCTTTTAAAGAAATGAGTCTCCTAAATTTGGGGGAGTAATTCATGTATTCTTTTGATACTGTGGTAAAGTTGTGGACATTTGCCTGAGAAAGATGTCCAAACATATCAGATTTTTTTTTAGCCATACCTGCAGCGTATGGAAGTTTCTGGGCCAGGAATTGAACCTGAGTCATAGCTGTGGCAACACCAAATCCTTAACCCACTGTGCCGGGCTGGAGATCAGACCTGCGCCTCAGTATCGACCCAAGCCGCTTTAGAGACAAGGCTGGATCCTTAATCCACTGTGCTACAGCCGGAACTCCTCAGATTCTTTTTTTTTTTTAATTTTAAGGGTTAAATACAAATTTAATGGGGTTCATGGATGTTAACATTATTGGTGGCCCGAAGATGATTTTCTAAGAACCGTAGTTCTTATTAACACATAACTGTTGAAACACATCCTTCATTAGGCTACTTTTAAATAAATCCTAGAGTAAGATTGTTGCTGTTTGAAGACATCTGATTAGTCTTAATGTCTTCATTCTAGGGCAGAGTCAGGTTTGTGTCTGAGAACTATACAAGTAACTACACTAGCCCGTCTTCTGGCTACGACTGCCACGTGGCTGTGAATACTCACAAGGTTTCTCACAGGACGAGTCATTTTCGCACCTTTGAACTGAGCCAGGTATAATCATCTCCAAGATACATTTCTGAATCTCAGCCCGTGCAGGGTTGAAGTAACTTGGTGTGTGTGGAATTCTGCAGTGCTAGCCTGATAATGTTGATGTTTCTCGTTGCAGTATTACCTCTATGAACTCTCAGGCAGCACCGTTGCTGAGCGACCCAGACAGATCTGTCCTTATGTGATTGTAGCTTTTCAGTACAGGGACCCTAAAACCATGGCAGCACCACCCCATATTCCTAAAAGCTTGTAAGTAATTATGTGCATACTTTGTTTTACTGGATTTGTTTTCTTTGCTCTCATAAAATTGTTTTTTTTTCCCCCCCAGACTTGAACTCAAAGAAAATGGTAAGAAATTATCTAATTGGTTCTTTTCGGGTTTTTTCATAGTAAATATTTTGTTCACAAATAAACAGTTTCTTGCCCTCGCTTTCTACAGTTTTCATCTCTCCATGGAAAGGGAAATTAATTATTCAAGGCTATCTGCTGTGTGATATAACTCTATGGTCCTCTTACGGTACAGGGGTTCCAACACAAATGTAAGTATTGAATTAGTGTCCTTTATTAATGCTTGTATAATTTTTAAACTCTCATTTTAAGGTCTTGCTTGTTGGCACTAGTATAAAATATAGCAACTGTACTTGGTTTTAGATTTCTCTTGGGGAGGAGACCTAAGTCCATCTCGAAATTCTGACCTTTGCTTTGAAATAAGTTAGTTTTATAATCTTCGATAAATTACTTTTTAAATTTTAGTATCTTAATCCATTCATGGGAAAACAACCTCTCTGGCTAAGTTAATTTTTTTGATGCTGGAAGTTTGACTTTCCCTGAGAAAGAAATTGAATTTGTCTAAATAAGAGATGCAGCAGATTATAGCCATTTAATTCTGTTAGTCTTTATTAAGATGTGCAGTATTTAATTTTCTAATTTTCACATGATTTTCCTAGGCTAGTATTAAAGTGGAAATTGTGTCATGTAGTTGCATTAAGACGAACTGTAATATTTGCTTCTGGAGATCTATAAGGTTCCTGTGATACCTTCTTGTTTATTCTTAGTTGGCACCCAAAACCATTAAAAGTGAGATATGCTTTAATTGAAAAACACTGTCAAAATTGGTGTGCCATCAAAATTCATTTTCTTCTATGGGCCTTTTTTAAGAGAGGGAATTTATAGGCAATGGAATAAATAAGAATTCTGCGAATAAATAAATGACAGAGAAGGCAGAGCTCCTCACTGTGGAGAACAGCTAGTAAGTACGGAGGCAGTGATGGAGTCAGGTCACATTTTGGCAACACCGTGATGATCCGTGAAAGCTTGATGCTGCTTATGTATCTCACAAAGGAAAAATAGACTTTACAAGGAAGAAGTTGCAGATACTGTCTTTTTTTTTTTGCTTTTTAGGGCTGCACCTGCAGCATGTCGAAGTTCCCAGGCGAGGGGTTGAATCGCAGCTGCGGCTGCTGGCCTACACCACAGTCACAGCCACACCAGATCCAAGCCGCATTTGCCACCTACACCACAGTTTGCTGCAGGATCCTTAACCCATTGAGCGAGGCCAGGGATCGGGATCCTCATCAGGTTCATAACCACGGAGTCGTAGCAGGACCTCCCTGCAGATGGCGTGTTAACGCAGTGGTTGCGTCAGCATCACCAGGGGAGGAGTAAATATCATGTGCTTCCTGACACGACGCACAGAGAGGGACACAGCTGTCGCCTCTGGTGTCTGGCCAGTCTCATCCAAAGGCGGCTGGAACACGTCCAGATTCAGGGGCGTTCTGCAAAGTGAGTGGTCTGTAGAATTCAAACTGTCAGGGTCCTTCACGCTAAAGGGAGACTAGAGAGACGGCGGTAGAAGTGGTGCTTCATCTGGTTTGGATCCTGGACCAGAGGAGGGAGGGCCTTTTGTTACCAGGACCTTAGCGAGGCAGTTGGCAGCACTTGAACAAGGCCCGTAGGTTAAAGAATGGTACGTATCATTGTTAAGTTCTTGATGTTGCTAATGGTGGTTATGTAAAGAAGTGTTTTTCTTAAGGATACACAGAAGTATCGAGGTGGAGAGGAGGCAGAGTTTTGAGAAGGGAGAGGTGGTCGGGGTGCAAGATGCGCGTCTGGTGTGCTTCCCTCGGTGGCGTTGCCTGGGAGAAGTTGCCAACACTCACATAGCATAATTTTTGGGAAATTCTTATTCCAGTATGCAGAATTCTGCCACACATATGGGTGTTTCAGTTATAACCAAAAGGCATGTATTCAGAAAATGTGAACGTGTTTACAGACCATGGTTTATGAAGTCGTATATTACAAAATCTGTAATATTTATAAACATGTACATTATTAGACCTGGAGCTTATAGATTAATTTGGTTCTAATATTTTTGTTGGCATTTATGTTAGAAAACCAAAAATCATGACACCATGGTTTCAGTGTTTATTATATGACATGATCCTATTTTGTTTTTTAGACCGCATGAACTGGATTTTAGATACGTAATGAAAGTGTCATCTTTGAAAAAAACACTACCAGAAGCTGCTTTTAGAAAACAGAATTACTTGGAGCACAAAGGTCTGTTCAAATGTAGCGGCACCCTGCATGTCCTGAGCCTTTTCCAGTTATTTTCCACTCGCTCTTTCATGCACACGCGCACGCACACACTCTCTCTTACTTTTGTCCTCCCTAACTTAAGTGATTTTCAGAGGGTCTTTGTGGAAATTGGGGGATTACTGTGGGATTCGCTTCCTGAGAGGCCAGCTAGAAATAATGGAAGGTAGTTTCACTTGACATGGCAAAGACGAGCTTTAATATAGAATTGAAGGAGTTAAGCAAACAGAGATATGCTTAGAAATATATTCCTTCCAGGGAGAGCAGCGGTTTGTTTTTACGTATTTACATATGTTGATCCTGGAACAACATAGGCTCGAACTGCCTGTGTCCATCTAAGGCGGGTTTTTTCAGCACTGCGTGTTACAGTGTCACACAGGGGAGCTCTGCCTAGTGGTTCACCGCGGGGCAACTGCGGTGTTGGAGCTGAAATTCTGACTGCACAGGGGTTGCGGGAGAGGTGTTCAGGGGTCAGATGTATGTGCTTTTAAATCAAGAAAACAATGCAGAAAACATGAGAAGGATATTTCTTGGTCATTTAGATTAATTCATGGGATGTTAGTGTTTTTATTATATAGTGTTTGTCTTGTTAATCTTATAGTAGTGTCAGTATAAATAAAAGCATTGTTTTTAAATGCTGTATGCAATAACTCTTTATTAAGGAGTTTTATAACCAAGAGGATTGAATGACAAATGTTCTTTGAATAGTATTCCTAGTTCTTCTCTTATCTTTTTAACATATAAAATGAATAAATCGGTTATTTTAAAAAATAGCATTTTAAAATAAGAAATGTTCCATTTTTCTGATTTTCTCCACAGTCTGTTGCCAAGATATGTGCTTCAGTATGTACGAGGTGGAACTATCAAACAAACAAGGGGGGGGAGTAGATAAACTCACAGAATACATTAAAAGGGAGCAATTGGTAAGAATCATCCATTTAAAATGCAATTATTATTTTTCCCTTAAATTGAAAAATCAATATCTAATTATTAGTTGGCTCTGCCTAGATTGTATTGTTTTGGGTTGTTAAAAAAAGTTTTGTGGTTTTTTTTGTCGTTGTTTCTTTAGGGCCACACCCTCGGCGTATGGAAGTTCCCAGGCTGGGGGTTGAATTGGAGCTGCAGCTGCCGACCTACACACAGCCATAGCAACACCAGATCCAAGCCACGTGTGTGACCTACACCATAGCTCGTGGCAGCGTGGGATCCTTAACCCACTGAGCGAGGCCAGGGATCGAACCCGCAACCTCATGGTTCCTAAGTTGGATTCATTAACCACTGAGACAGGATTTTTATCATTTGATATTTATTGACATATTTATGGGTTGACATTTTCATCCCCTTTTTTTTTGGTTTTGTTATGCTTTGTTTTGTTTTTTAGGGCCACCCTGTGGCATATGAAAGTTCCCAGGCTAGGGGTTGAATTGGAGCTGCAGCTGCTGGCCTACACCACAGCCATAGCAATGTGGGACCTGAGCCACATCTTCGACCTATGCTGCAGCTTGTGGCAGTGCTGGATCCTTAACCCACTGAGCGAGGTCAGGGATCAAACCCGAATCCTCATGGATACTAGTCAGATTCTTAACCCCCTGAGCCACAGTGGGAACTCCCCCCTTTGTATTTTAGTTTACTTCTTTGTCTCACTGGTCGGTTCATACTCCTGGCTTTAAGAATAGGAAGACAGGAGTTCCCGTCATGGCGCAGTGGTTAACGAATTGGACTGGGAACCATGAGGTTGTGGGTTCCACCCTGGCCTTGCTCAGTGGGTTGGGGATCCAGTGTTGCCGTGAGCTGTGGTGTAGGTTGCAGTCATGACTCGTATCCCACGTTGCTGTGGCTGTGGTGTAGGCCGGTGGCTACAGCTCTGATTAGACCCCTAGCCTGGGAACCTCCATATGCCGCGAGAGTGGCCCTAGAGGAAAAAAAAAAGGCAAAAAAAAAAAGAATAGGAAGACAGTTTTTCTCAGATTCTTTTTTGTTGTTCTATGACAGAAGAATTGAGTAGATGTGTAGTATTTCCATGCTAATCAAATGGCCATTCATGAGATACTTCTTTAAAAGTGGCCTTTGTCAGGAGTTCCCACTGTGGCAGAATGGGTTAAGGATCTGGCATTGTCTTTGCAGTGGTTCAGGTTGCAGTTGAGGCTCAGGTTCAATCCCCAGCCCAGTGCAGTAGGTTAAAGATACAGAATGGCCACAGCTGTGGCATAGCTCACAGCTGCGGCTCAGATTCAGTCTCTGGCCTGGGAACTTGGATATGTTGTGTGACCAAAAGAAAAAAAAAAGTGGCCTTTGTAAACATATAAGTTTATAAGGAAAGAAAAATCGCTGCTTCTCTTGTTTTCATAACGTGGAAAAGTAAGACTTTACTAAGAAATGGATAACAATTCAAAGACTTCTCCACGCTACGTTCTCCAGGGCCCTCCGAGTATGATAAGGAGTCGGTGCTGATCCTGTAGAGAGTCCCAAACATCCCAGAGAACACGGTAGAAGGGAGGGAAGTGACCAAAGTCTGCGCCCTTGAGTGGCAGGGCAGACTGTCCCCGTCGCAGGTGGCATGAAACCAGTGCATTGAATGGGCTAGGTCGGCGGCCTTGGGGGTGGCGTCAGGAAGAGGCTTTGAGTTGCATGTAGCAGAAACCCAGACTGTCTCACACGGTACAAAATTGGTATAGGCCTAGGTCCCCTTCTCTCTTAGGCCCGCCTCTCCTGTCTCCATGCAGCAGTTCTGTCCTAGGCTCATCAGGGCTGCATGCTTCCTTTCTGCTTCCAGAGAGAACCCCTCCTCCAAACCTTGGCGTGTGTCCTCAGGCCAGACCCCTCACCTGCACATCTCCCAGCCAGTAACTGTAAAGGGAAGGGCCCACCCTGGTTAGCTTAGGCCGCTCAGAGCCCACCTTCCAGAACTGGGCTGGAGTGTAAGCTCAGTGCCCCCATTCTGCAGTGAGAAGGTGCAGGGGGCCAGTCAAATGCTGAGCAGATAACCCTGAATGTCGATTCGGATTATAGGCCGTGTGTTTCTGAAGTAGTTCATTTTCTATTTGGAAATTTTAAAAGGAGAAAGTTCAAAGGTGTTTTCAAAAAATGTAGTGGTAAAGGGCTTTACTTGGGCGGGCATCTGGTCTTGAACTCAGGGGCCTCAGGGCCCAGGCTAATTCATAGCCTGTATTAATGATAATGACGTATGTAAACTCCCTATCCTATAAGGTTCTTCCCTCTCAGTACTCCTGCTTCTTTTCCTGCCTTGTTTTATTAGGAATGATCTTTTTTCCCCCCTTTTATAGCCTCACCTGCAGCTTATTGCAGTTCTGAGTCTAGGGGTTGAATCAGAGCTGTAGCCGAGACATATGCTACAGCCACAGCAACACTGGATCTGAGACCTGTGCCTCAGCTTGCAGCAATGCTAGATCCTTAACCCACTGAGCAAGGCCAGGGATTGAACTTGCATCCTCATGGAGACAAGTCAGGCCCTTAACCTGCTGAGCCACAATGGGAACTCCATGAATAATTTAGTCTCAGTCTCCCCACCTAGACATTGAGCTCCTTGAGGGCAGGTATCATGTCTAAGCATCTTTGGCATCTTGGTGCCTGGTGTGTGGTAGCCAAGCAGTAAATGCCTTTCATACCTAGAACACTGGCCTTCAAGAGCAGTACAGTGCAAGGTCTCCTTTTAAAAAGGTGTTAAGGATTTGCATGGCTGTGTTTTTCATGTGTAAATGAAAGAGGCCGGAAGTAGATTGAAATTCCAAAGATTCTATAATTTTCCCCACAGAGGTTAAAATAGGAAGTTTAGCCCTTTCCGCACATGATTTGAGAGACTAAATAACAGACTACATATTTGTTTTATTTGCACATTTTTGGGAATATAGAAGTGTGTAGTTTTTAGCAGAGACAGGGATTTTACTTTTATCTATATTACAAAACTAAAATGCAGAATAATGTGGCTAATTATTGTCACTTTTACCTTTTTCACCGATGAGAAAAATAAAACAAGTATTACACCTGTTTGCTGATAAATATCAGAGCTGTGGACGTACATAACTATTGGTATGTTTATTCAGTGATGGTTTCTTGAGTGCTTCCTATGTGCCAGGAGCAAAGATAAAAAATAGCCCCTGCCATCAAGGAGCTAAAAAGACTGTGGAGGAGACGGAGATATAAACCAACAAATGCATAAGGGGCTGCGATAGAAAATGTGGAGACACAGGAGTGATTGTTCCTGTGAGCAAGTGACAGGCTCGTAACTTAGTTCTGATAAATAATTGGACAGGAAGTCTTTTTCTCATACTTGAGTTGTTACTGAATAGTTTATTGATGTATCGTATTTTGGGCTTATGACCTATCAATTTTTGTAATATGTTTTATCAGTTTATTCTAAAAAGTGATATATTTTATTCAGTTTTTCTAACTGGAAAATTACTGCATGAACATTGAATTTTATCTTTGTTATGGGTATGTAGGCTTGTGAAATGGTGAATAATGGGAAAGAAGAACCGTTATCATTATGATTTCAAATGACAGCTTTTAGATGACTTCAAAACTCCGCTGAAGACTGGTGGGAGGAAAAGAGAATTTCTTTCCGTCTGCATTTCCTCTTACTAGGGGACATAATTAGATGTTATTTACTATTATTCTATGTCACTTAGGATGCTATAGAAAGGATGCCTTTAATAGATGATATCCTTCAGGTTTTCTAGTTCCAGGATTCTCTGACATTTTTTGTGTTAACATGAGCTTAGCATAAGTATGATTCACATTAAGCATAGGTATGATTGACCTTGAATTTGTAGTGGCTAAATGGAAACAGAGCAGCTACTTAGTGGTGTGAAACGTGTCAGTGAAAAAAATGAAAGTCGTTTCTGATTGATTAGTTACGTAGTTGACCATCTCCTAAAACTAACCCATGACAGTCCAGTTACTTGTTACTATCTGTGGCCCTGACAAGGCCAAGGTTGTTTGAGTGCCGAGGAGCTTGCTCTTTCTGATATCGGGGACATAATTGCCCTGATTCCCAAAATACTAGCATTTCAAGAATTTTTTTTTTTTTTTGGAGTTCCCATTGTGGCTCAATGGTAAGGACTCAACCTCTGGCCTGGGAACTTGCATATGCTGCAGGTGCAGCCATTTTTAACGAATTTTTTTTTTTAAACTTTTCCTGAGCTTAAAAATCATTGAAGAATGTGGTAGAGGGAGAAGAGCAATTGAAACGTCTCTCTTGCTTTTTTATGTTTAAGGCAATCATCAAATGCTTAGAAGATCGAGAGTTTTTCATTTTACTTACGTCATCAGCCTTAATAGCGGAAACAAGTAAGGACAACTTTTTTAAAAAGAGTATTTTTCACTGTGTTTACTTTTACTTTGTAAGATCAGCAACCTGACTTTTCTTCTGCTGGACATTCCCTCTAGATCTTGGAGAGGAGCAGGCGGGCCTGCGAGGGCTGCATCTCTGCCATTCATCCGCGCCAGCAGGTAAGGGCCCAGCGCTCGCCGTCCCGCGCCTCTGGCTGTCTCTCAGTCCGCGTCTTTCTTAGAACAGCTTTCTTCCTTCTCTCCGTTCTTTGTAGGTTCACCCCTTCCTGTCTTCCCCACACTCAGATAGCCGCCTGCCTACTGACAGTTCTTTCCACTTAGCTGTCTCAGATGTCCTCACATTCAGCGTGTCCACACTGGATGCATCTGCTGCTTGCTGAACAACAGCCAGGGGCTGCTTTTCTCCCAGGCTCCGTGTCAGTAGGACGCAAGGTCTCCACAGAGGCGCGTCCCTCTACGTGGGCTGCTGTCTGCTCCCCCCAGTCGGGAGACGATGGCCCCCCAGGACAGGCATCGCCTGTCAGGGACAAGGATACTGCTCCTGCAGTATGCAGATAGGTATCTCTGGTGCGAGAATTTCGGAGGGCAGTTAGGAAACGACCGCTACAGAGGCTCTGGTCGAGGGAGGTGATGAGTACAATCAGGGAAGCACTGATAGGGTCCCTTACCCGTGGCTGTCAGGTGTCGGCCTAAACATCACTTTGCTGGTTCCCTTCACCCTCTTCAGCGAGGGCCCCTAGGCTTATCACCAGTAGAACTGAAGTATTATTTTTGTGATGAGTTGAGTTTTGTTTTGTTTTGTTTTTGCTTTTTAGGGCCGCACCCGCAGCATATGGAGGTTCCCAGGCTAGGGGTTGAATAGGAGGTAGCTGCCAGCCTACACCACAGCCACAGCAACTCAGGATCTGAGCTGGGTCTTCGATCTATGCTGCATCTCAAGGCAACGCCAGATCCTTAACCCACTGAGCAAGGCCAGGGATCAAACCCACATCCTCATGGATACTCGTTGGGTTTGTAACCCGCCGAGCCACGATGGTAGCTCCTCGTAATTAGTTCATTTAAGGCCAGGCTTTCCTGTATTCTGCTGTATCCCTACTGCCTGGCACCTAAAAAATGATAAATGTTTGCTGAGCAAATAAATAAATGAAAGTATGAGGAAATTTCCCTCATTGCTTTATAATCACACTCTTGTATGTTTAAACATAATTTACATATTTTTTATAAAGCTACAACCAATGCAACTTTTTTTTCAAGTGAAAGCAATGTTTTTTTAGTATGTATTTTCTTATTAGTTATGCCACTCAAAAATTTTTTTCAATTGATATTTTTAAATTGCATTTAGCTACTCAAAACAGAGAACTGTACTTTCTCTGGTATCACTTCTTTGGAATAAGTATAACATCACTGATCATAATAACATGGCAACAGCTGCTTACGCTTTTCAAGCACTTGCTGTGTCAGTATTCTGCTAGATACCATTGATTCAGCAGCCCTTACGATAGGTGTTTTTATTAGGACGGCTTCAAAGATGAGGAGACTGAGACTCAGACTTGCGTGAGGGCAAGCACCTGCCCTCGCTCTGGCTCCTGGTTCTGTCCTTACACGCCTCGTCTTAGGTGGATAAGAAACCAGAGTTCCCGGGCCTTCGCTGTTGAGCGGCCTGGGATTTCTTTTTGAATAAACATCGGAGTGTTGTGTTTAATGTTCACAGCCTCCTCTGGCTGCTCTTAAGACACGTTCTATTTCTGGTCACTCAGACATGTTCAGTGCTGTGATTCTTTGTTTTAAATTGCGTGACTCTGGTCAGCAGGCGTAAAAAGTTCTTTTCTGAGATTTACCAGGAGCCTTTTACAAGTCATTCTGAGTTTTGTCTTCCCAAATTCTTGAAATAATGTAGTAGTCTAGAAAAACACTACTTGCTTGTGATGTGTTCATAGTACATAAGAACTTTTTAAATTTTATTTGTCCCTGTTACTTTTGTAAAAATTTATGTAATTTTTTTTTTTTTTTCGCCTTTTTAGGGCCTCACCTACGGCATACGGAGGTTCCCAGGCTAGGGGTTGAATTGGAGCTACAGCTGCCAGCCTACTCCACAGCCACAGCAATGTGAAATCTGAGCCACATCTGTGACCTACACCACAGCTCACGGCAACGCTGGATCCTTAGGCCACTGAGTGAAGCCAGGGATTGAATCTGCATCCTCACAGATACTAGTTGGATTAATTTCTGCTGAGCCATGACAGGAACTCCGTTGTTACTTTTTATTTTATTTGTTCTTCTTGGTTTTTTTAATTACTTACTTTTATTACATTTATGGTTGTACACCAGTCATCACAACCAAATTTTACAGCGTTTCCATCCCAAAGCCTCAGTGCATCCCCCCACCCCCTACCTGTCCATTTTGGAAACCATAAGTTTTTCACAGTCTGTGAGTCAGCATCTGATCTGCAAAGAAGGTCGTCGTGTGCTTTTTGCAGATTCCACATGTCAGTGAGAGCATCTGACGTCGGCGTCTGACCGTCTGGCTGGCCTCACTGGGCATGATCATTTCTAGGTCCATCCGTGTGGCTGTAGATGCCGGGATTTCGTTCCTTTTAATCGCCTGTTCCATAAGTGGTGCTGGGAAAACTGGACAGCCGCATGGAAAAGAATGAATTGAGAACACTTCCTAACACCATACACAAAAATAAACTCAAGTGGATTAAAGACCTAGATGCAAGACCAGATACCATAAAACTCTTAGAGGAAAACGTAGGCCAAACACTGTCCGACTTAAACGACAGCAGCATCTTCTCAGATCCACCTCCTAGAGTCATGACCGTAAAAACAAACAATGAACAGCTGGAACTTCAGTAAACGTGGAAGTTTCTGCACAGCAAAGGAAACCCTAAGCCAAAGGAAAAGATAAGCTACCGTTGTTACTTTTTAAATGAACTGCCGAGAAAGGAATTTTTATTTTAGTGCCCAGCCACATTTTCCTATTTTAATTGCCATTCTTGTCCCGATGTTTGCTTGAGTACATATGTATTCACATGGCTGCACCTGTGGCGTTTGGAGGTCCCCAGGCCGGGGGTCGAATTGGAGCTGCAGCTGAGGCCTCCGCCACAGCAACTCGGGATCTGAGCCGTGTCTGTGACCTGAGCCACTGCTTGCAGCAACACTGGATCCTTAACCTGCTGAGCACGGCCAGGGATTGAACCCTCTTGAGGACTATGTCAGGTTCTTAATCCACTGAGCCACAGTGGAACTCCTGTTTTTTGGTTGTGGGTTTTTTTTTTGTTTTGTTTTGTTTTGGGTTTTTTTTGGTGTTTCTTAATTTTGCACTAAACTTTTTCTTTAAAAAAAAGAATAGTGTACTTCGTACTTCAGTTTAGTAGGCACCAAAGGTCTTTATTATCTGTGGGGTTTTATTACTGACAGCTCCTGCGTTTTCTAGGATTTTATTACCTACTTCTCAGTAACCTGACTCTCTTTTTTCCCCTTACTGTTTTCCTTTAGGTTATTGACTTGCTGAAAAATTAGCATTTCAGTCAAATAGTGAACCAGGGAGAAAAAGTAAAACAGACTAATCAGCCTAGTTACTTAATATTAAAAATTTTTAAATTTCATCTGATAGAGAATGTAATGAAATGTACACCAGTATTTATCATGAGACTTGGGTGTTACTTAAGGGGTGTTTTTTGTTTTTGTTTTTGTTTTTTGTCTTTGCTAGGGCCATACCCATGGCATATGGAGGTTCCCAGGCTAGGGGTCGAATCAGAGCTGTTGCTGCAGGCCTGCACCAGAACCATAGCAACGCTGGATCCAAGCCCCATCTGGGACCTACACCACAGCTCACGGCAATGCAGCATCCCCAACCCACTGAGCAAGGCCAGGGATCAAACCCGCAACCTCATGGTTCCTAGTCTGATTCGTTAACCACTGCGCCACGACGGAAGCTCCTACTTAAGAGTTTTAATTCTTTTAATTTTTTATTTTTAGGGCCACACCTGCGCATATGGAGGTTCTCAGGCTAGAGGTCGAATTGGAGCCATAGCCACATCAGATCCAAGCCGCATCTGCAACCTACACCACCGCTCACAATAATGCCAGATCCTTAACCCCCTGAGCAAGGCCAGGGATTGAACCCAAAACCTCATGGTTCTGAGTCAGACTTGTTTCTGCTGTTTCACAACAGGAACTCCAGGGTTTTAATTTTTTTAGTTCAGTCGTTTGTCTTGTAACTCTTTTTTGTTTTTTAGAGCCACATCTGCGGCACATGGAGGTTCCCAGCCTAGGGGCTGAATTGGAGCTACAGCTGGTGGCCTTCGCCACAGCCACATCAGATCGGAGCTGAGTCTGTGACTTATGCCGCAGCTCACAGCAGTGCCAGATCCTTAACCCACTGACCGAGGCCAGGGATCAAACCTGCAACCTCCGTGGTTCCTAGTTGGATTTGTTTCTGCTGAGCCACAATGGGACTCCTCTTCTGGTTTTATTGAGATGCAGTTGACAAACAGCACTGTATAAATTTAAGGTTTATAGCATATGATTTGACTTACGTATATCATAAAACAATTACTACAGTAGGTCTAGTGAACATCCATTGTGTCATATAGATAAAAATCAGAGAAATGGAAAAAAGTTTGGTTCCTCATGATGAGAACTCCTAGGATTTTCTTTCTTAACAACTTTCATATATGATGTCAGCAGGGTGAATTATCTTTATCATGTTGTGTATTATATACCTAGTACTTATTTACCTTACAACTGGAAGTTTGTACCTTTTCGTTATCTTCTTAAAAGATTATATAAGGTACAGATAAGAGATTTTAAAAGCAGAAAATGAGAATGAAAAAGCAAATCTGCCAAGCTCTAAAGGCTGGTGTGTTGAGCTCACCCTGGGCTCCTGGTCAGATGAGACGGAGCTGAAGGCAGACCTGCCTTCTTCATTCTCACCGGGTAATTCCATCCAAATGATGGTTTTTGGGTCTCTGTGTGTTTCTGTACACAGGGAGATATAAGCGGACCCGTCACTCTTCTATTAACTGCCATGTAGATTACCATTTGAAACACTGTATCATATTTAACCATCCCATAAATTCGTAACCTAAAGCATTTTTTCCTGCATGTTTTTGAAAACCAAATTTCTGGTTTTTAATATATGTATATGTATTTTAGGGCTGAAAGACTTGAAGGTTGAAGATGACTTCTCATTGAAGGTGATACCTATTTTGCCTGCCCTTCATTGTGCCCTGCTAGAAGCAAAGAAATCATTTACTGAGAAAGACATCTGTCTAAACAAATTAGTCAAACATAATTTCCAAGAACTGTACAAGGTGGACAAAAGTCCTGCATTGACTGCTGCGTCTCAGGACGGAATTAAAGAGACTGCGTTCTTTGGCAAAGTGTCCAGTGATTTCGACTTGGTTCCTCCAGCTGAAAAGTGCCCTCTAGAGGCTTGGAGTCAGCTGAAGTCTTATTTTTCAGATCCTAGTGGGTACATCTTGGAAGTGTCTACTGCGTTGGATTTATTGGCAGAGCGTCCTCAGTCTCCTTGTATCTCAGATGGAATTTGCGATGCTGGATTTTCTTTAGCTATGACTCCAGATCCTGAATTTCACGACTCAGAGACAGAAGTAAAAAAAGAAACAGAAACGGAGAAGAATTCTGAAGAGGTGTTTAAAGCCAGGCAAGGAGCTGTGGTCCCACTGAGTCCAGCATCAAACCTGAGAGTGCAGCCTAAGAGAAAGGCCAGCACGCTGCCCACAGTGCAGAGTAAAAGGGTGAGCCTGTGCCGCCCCTTCCCCAAAAGGACTCCTGCGGGAGCCAGCAAGGGTCCAGGCTCTCCCACGACTCTCCAGTTAGTCAAAGGACAGTTTCCTCAGAAAAGAAAAAGAGGTAAGCCACAGTCTGTGTGGATTTTGAAGTGAGCAGTTAGTAATAACTGCTGTGTTCTAATAATTCTAATTTCCTGCCTGCTCCTCCTGGACTGTAGCTTGACAGTGACCACTAGGAGGGCTCTCCAGGTCATGTTTGAGAAGCACTGGTCTGGATAACAGGTGAAAATCAAGGAGTAGGACAAAAGCTTGTTTGTCACTGCTCAAACCATCGCTCAGTTATTTTCGTGCCCCCCGGAGAAATAAGGCCATCCACCTTCTGTGCTGTCCTGGGACGCGTTAGAGTGGAAGAAGAGGATCTCGGAACTCAGGCACGCTCAGAGCAGGTGGCCACGTGATACCTGTTAAGGGGGAGATGCCTGGACCCTCCCCAGCTGGAACATCCGGGGCAGAATTGCTCACCCTTTGTGTGTGTCAGTTTTCAGAGTGGTCCGCCTGGGTCCTGCTCCAGACCCCTGAAGCACTGCCCAGTGTCCTGAAGGCATGTGCATGGAAACAGTTCCGCAGGTGCTCTTTTGCCCCGAACACAGAGAATCGGCGCTCAGAGCCATTTAATGTTAGTCAGATGCAGACAACACAGGCAACAGCTTGGCTTAGAGTCATCTCAGATGACGTGTAGTGTGTTTTCTTTAAAACTAGGGAACACGTGCTCTTTGACCTTTTAGAGAAAGGGCAAGCAGACGGTGGCCAGAGTCTGGGCCCCTTAAGCATCTGCCGTCTGTCTCTGGCTCCTTTCCTGGGCGGCACAGGTGAGCGGTTGTGACCAAAAATACGGTCTGTCTGGCCGCTCACAGAAACGATCCGCCGGTCCACCTGTATTTTGAATTTAGAAATTCCGATGCCTAGAGAAGAAACACGGGAGGTGTGTGGAGCCCCAGGGTTCGAGGTGGTTAGGATTTTACCCTGTTGGTAACAGGGAGTTATTTCTAGCCCTGGGGTGGGGGTGGGCGTGTGTGGAGGGTGGGTGGAAGGAGTGGTGGTGCGAAGCAGTAACTGCCGCTGTTCGCTTCCTGCCAAGCCAGGCCAGCCGTCTTGGGTTTCTTCTCTAAATGAACCATTTTACGTGAAACTAGTAAATAAATTATCATTCAGCATATATGTTGTCGCTGTTTCTCAAAAAGATTTTTTGTTTTTTGGCTGCACCCACAACACGTGGAAATTGCCAGGCTGGGGATCAAACTTGCACCACAGCAATAGCCCGAGCCGTTGGAGTGACGATACCAGATCCTTAAACCACTGTGCCGCGGGAGAACTCTGGAAGGTTTTTAATTTCATCCACTACAGTTTTTGCTTTCTTTTTTGGCTGTCCCGCAGCACATGGGCCAGGGATCAGACCTACACTACAGCTGTGGCAATGCCACATTCTTAACCCCCTGTGTCGGGCCAGGAATCGAACCTGCATCCCAGCACTGCAGAGACGCTGCCAATCCCGACGGGCCACAGCAGGAACTCCCATCCACCACCATGTTTTATGTTATAGTCCAGGACCCACACATTTACACACACTGAAACAAAAATTTCAAAAAACACTTACCATACCCGATTCTCTTCAGTTCTGTTTCACTTAACAAAGAATTCCAGTTGCACCCATCACGCTTATTTCACAGTCCACCTGTGGATTCTTACAGGCAGTTTGAGAAACATGTTGGATGGGGCACGTAAGCAGAGCGGTCCCTGCAGGGTCACCTGTTGTTCCTGTGTCTCCTCCTCGTCCCCCCACCTGGGCTGTGGGAGACGTTCCACTCCTGCCCGTGCAGATGTTGCTCTTCCCCTGGTCCTGAGCATCTCGTCTTATTTTCTTTTTTCTCCTTTTTTTTTTTTTTTTTTTGCTTTTTAGGGCCACACCTTGGCATATGGAACTTCCATGCCAGGGGGTCTAATCAGAGCTGTAGCCGCCGGCCTACACCATAGCCATAGCAACATGGGATCCGAGCTGCATCTGCGACCTACACCACAGCTCACGGCAATGCCGGATCCTTAACCCACTGAGTGAGGCCAGGGACTGAACCCACAACCTTATGGTTCCTAGTCAGATTCATTTCCGCTGCGCCACAATGGGAACTCCTTTTTCTCTCCTTATTTTTATTTTTCTGCTCAATTTATATTTTGCCCTTTTTTATGCTAAAAGTTTGGAAGTTGTAACTGGTACAGAATCAGAAGTCTAATTCTAAGAGTAAACAAAAATATGCTTCTCTGTTGCTTTTAATAGGGATGAAAATAATTACGCCAGGGAGGTATGCATTAGTTTTTTTTTTAGATCACTTGTTTTTCTAGCTCCCAAAAGAATGAAATGAAATTGGTCTCTTTTCTACATTTCACTAATAACCATCACGTTTTTAAACTCTTTAGTATCTTGTTTTCTGTTCTCAATTAGAATGGTGTTTTCAGGAATTCCCGTCATGGCACAGCAGGAAACAAATCCGACTAGGAGCCATGAGGTTGCGGGCTTGATCCCTGGCCTCACTCAGTGGGTTAAGGATCTGGTTTTGCCATGAGTTGTGGTATAGGTTGCAGACTCGGCTCGGATCTGGTGTTGCTATGGCTGTGGTGTAAGCTGGCGGCTACGGCTCCAATTAGACCCCTAGCCTGGGAACCTCCATATGCCATGGGTGTGGCCCTAAAAAAAAAGGGCAAAAGACCAAAACAAGTGTTTTCAGAGTTCCCATTATGGTTCAGTTAGTTAAGAACCTGCCATTGTCTCTCTGAGGATGCAGGTTCGATCCCTGGCCTTGTTCAGTGGATTACAGATCCAGGTGTTGGCTCGAGCTCCAGTGTAGATCACAGATGCGGCTTGGATCCAGTGCTGCTGTGGCTATGGTGTAGGCCAGCAGCTGCAGCTCCAGTTGGAACCCTGGCCTGGGAACTTCCATATGCCGAGGTGTGGCTGTAAAAAAAAAGAAAGTTTTTTCTGTATAATGGAATTTTAAAATATCTGCAGACATTCGTGTGTGATTATTTTATGTATCTTTGGGACTAAATTTTTTTATGGGAACAACTAAAATTATGAAACGTCAGTGGGAAAAAAGTTTTCAAAAGGCACATTTAGTACCTTTTTTTTAACTCTTAAAGGATTGAAACACTTTCTTTGTGTGATGTGAGCAGGTTGTTTTCAGTTGTTATCCTCATGTGCCTCCACCTGTGGCTGTTTCCTTCCTTCCCTGTGAGCAGGAAGAGCATTTTGCACAAGAAAGAAGCAATTATCATAGGTTTGTGGGACGTTAAATACATGAGGACTTTTTTTCAGTGTTTCTTCCTTGGTCTTCTCTTAAAAGATGATTTTTCAGGTGGTATTAGACTTCGATATTTAGGTAGTAAAATGCGCAAGGTGACTCTCCGCGAACCTCCCGTCTCCTCTCTGTAGTGCGATTATGAGAGCTGTGTTGCATTTGTGTAAATTGAATTTTCTGTCACCCGGTGCTGTGAACTAGCATATATTCAGCCTTACCTGCCACATCAGTCAGCAGAGATTATGGAGTTTTTTAAAAACCTTGTTTTTATAAGGTTATTGCCCTGATATTTTTCTTCCAAACCTGATAGAGATGTAACCCATCACGTATTGAGCAAGTTCAAGTTTTATATTTATGTGAGAACGTCTAACTCTGTTAAAAAAAAAAAATCTTTTCATGAAATACCCCCAATGTTATATTTTATTCCGCATTACTAAAGTTACCCCCCAAAACAAAAGAAATAAAAGGAGAAACTGTGCCAATAAATACCTGAGCCCCTACCCCTTAAAAAGTGGTGTCTTTTCTGCATAAGGTGCTGAGGTGCTGGCCGCGCAGTTTGTGCAGACAGCCAAATCGGATAGGAAAAACCAAGACGCTCCCATTTCTGAAGATGTTCCAGTGGCAGCGAATGCTAAAAGGGCAAGGAGACGAGAGAAATCGCCAGTCACAGCCGCTCCCAGGGCCGAGCCACCCGTGAGGAGATCGCCGCAAAAGCAGAGGGCCAGCCTGGTGCAAGGCGAGGAGCATCCCCGAATCAGTGGGCAGCCACCCGCCGGTAAGAGCCGCTCTTCCCGCACCTGTGAGCTCCGCCGGAGGGACCCGGCGAGGCCTACGCGAGGCCGGCGTGGTGTCCTCAGACGACGGGCAGCGGTCGAGACCTGGCACGCTGTCGCTGTCGCCGTCGCCCTGGGTTCAGACGCCGTCAGTTCGGGTGACCCGGCCCGGTTGTGAGCGGGCGAGGCGGGCAGAGCGATGCGGCCTCTCCCTTCCTCGTACCCTTGAATCTCTGCCAGTTTTCTGTCTGATCTCAGGAGGCACTCATCGATCTTTAGATTTGTTAAGAATCTCAAAGTTAGTGGAATTCAGGGGAAAGATAGAGTCGTTTTCTTGGGGTGACGTGTCATCGGTGAGCTTGGTTTTTCCTGTAACCTAGCTCGTCAGTCACCTCCCTCCGCGGCCCATCGGGCTGCAGCGCGGGCATCCGTACCAAACGCCTGCCCGTCTCTCCGGGCAGTTACAATGCGATCTTCACCGCGTGGCCACGTCTCCCTCCTGTCGTGTCCCAATGTGCCTTCCCGCGCAGCAGCACTCGGGGCCACCCTGCTGGCCCCACGCCTGCTTTCAGTCCTGTGCAGTCGCCTCCCCGGTGCAGGCTCTGCTCGGCTAAGTCTGCGTGGAGGCCTGGCCTCATGCTCTGATCTGCACTCGTCTCTCCTCTTTGATTTCCTTTTGGGGTAGTGAGAACATGATCAACTTAAATTCATACTCTTCCAATCTTTATTTTTTATGTATTTATTTATTTTTGCTTCGTAGGGTTGCACCTGTGGCATACGAAAGTTCCCAGGCTAGGGTCGGAGCTGCAGTTGCCGGCCACAGCCACAGCAACATGGGATCTGAGACGTGTCTGCGGCCTGTACCTCAGCTCATGGCAGTGCCGGATCCTTACTGAGCGAGGCCAGGGATCAAACCCACATCCTTATGGATACGAGTTGGGCCACAACGGGAGCTCCCTATTTCCCAGTCATTTGCTGTGTCTTGGTCCCATTTTTCCAGTCGTTTGTGAACAGGACGAGCAGAGACACACATACATAATGCATTGTATTCCTAGCCTTGTCGTTTGAATCCCTTGGCTGATTCAGCTTCCAGATATTTGTAGACTAATCGATTAGTGGGAGGAGTTAATGCAGAAAAAGGAGCCCAGAAAATGAAAGTCTGCAAAATGTGTATGAAGAAATGGGCTGATTTATATTGTAAATGTCTGTATATATTGTGCAGCCACATTTCAAGTTAATTTTAAGATTTCCGCCTTTTAAATAGTCTTAATTTTTCTTGTATTTTGTAATCACCACTCCTAATCTGCTTCATTTCTTATACTTAAAATATCAGTTTAAGAAGGCTGAACCCATTTTGTTACTGAAACTAATAGTTTTCTGTCCTTTTTAACATTTTTTAATATAGTTTTTATTTATTGAACTCTTTTCTTTAATATAATTCGTTTGGCATCATCTTACCGATATTTCTTAAAAGAGACTGGGATTGTATTTTTATTTTATTTATTTACTTTTTTAGGGCCACATCTGTGGCATATGGAAGTTTCCAGCCTAGGAGTCGAATCAGAGCTGTAGCTGCTGGCCTACACCACAGCCACGGGAATGAAGGATCCAAGCCTCGCCTGTGACCTACACCACAGCTCACGGCAGCACTGGATCCTTAACCCACAGAGCCAGGCCAGGGATCAAATCCGCAAACCTCGTGGATACTAGTCGGGTTTGTTACAGCTGACCCACGACAGGAACTCCGGGATTGCGTTTTTAATTGGTTGAAAACCTCTAACAAGTCTGTAATTAAATGATTTACCTGAGAGGGCGCATGTTTATTAAGATGAACTCTTCCTCTCCGTTGAATGCAGCGTTCTCCGTATGCGGCCTTTCTCGTGGTGATGCTCGGCGGAAAGGCCCCTGACATCAGAGGGTAGAGTGCACTTAGTGTCAGCACGCGCACCAGCTCCTCAGGCGATCCTTGTGTTTGCAGCACAGCCGAGGGGCTTGGCGTCACTTCTCTGGCCTCGAGCCCTGGGCTTCGCTCTCTTAAGTACAAACTGAGCACTGGTTGATTAGTTTTGCCCTCCACGCCACACGCACGCTCTTCTCAGGCTGTTTGATGGCCTTGTGAGCCAGTTGTCTTCTCTGCGGGTGTACTGTCATTGACCTGCGCAGACAGGCCAGTACTTTATCCCAGTCCTAGTACTGGTTACAAAGAGAAGCACCGTTGGCTTTTCTGTCCCTCGGTCCACCTGCTTCAAGGAACCACTGCCTGGTATTGTTGTGACCTTTGTCCTTCACAGTAATGGCATTTAAGAAGGTGGAATCCGTGTCCTGCCAGTGCAGGTAAATCACCTGAGAATGTCAGTTTTCTGACGGAAGGCAGGTGGGCAGGTGTACAACCTGCTGAAAGGAGCATTATCAGTAGGCGAGGAGATGTTTTCAAGGCAGAAACTGAAGTTTTAAAACTTGACTTTAATTGGTGATTCTGAATACTCTTACAGCTTTTCTCATTTTTTATTCATACCATTGTGTATTATGCTTAAACATTAGTGGTTTAAAATCATCTCAAACTTAGGTGATTTCTCTACTAGCTTGTTAAGGGACATGATCCGTAAGAAAGTATGTGAATATAGTATAACCGGCACTTCAGACTTAGAAATTCCCAGATTGTCGCCTCTCCAAGGGCAGACCCCTTGTTTCCCTGTTGTTTTTTCTCTTTGTGTGTTTCTTTCGCTGAGCAGCATGCATTGTGTGTAGTTCAGTACCTGCAGTTTTAAAGGGTGATTTCTTTTTAAATGAAGGCGCACTTTGGTAAGATTTGTTCCTCTGGTAAATATATTACATCAGAGAGTTGGACAGGACCTAAGTCTGATAGTAAATTTCATGCAACATGTCAAGAGGGTTTTTTTTTAATCTGTTGACTTAACTGTTGATTTGGGTGAGGCGTAGTAATATGACAGAGAATTAATTCTACGGAAATGAAATGTTATATGTCTTTCTTTCCTTTGTACTGAAGCCAAAGAAGAAACTGCTTCCCAGCTTCAATCAGAAATTTCAGAGGGTCAAAAAGATGTTATTAGCATAAATACAGCTCAACCAGAGACGCTCTCAGTGGCTCAGAAAGAGCCACCTGAAGACTGCATTGTCACCTGTGACTCCAGGGCGCTGAATATGTTGGCGGATCTCGCCTTGAGCGCCGCTACCTCTACCGCACCATCGTCGGAGCCCAGAAACTTCCCCTGCTCCTCAGAGCTGCCGCTCCGTGCTGCTTTGCTTTCTCAAGAGCCTGCTTTGCGCAGCACATCGGACCATGAGTATCATCGGGGAGTTAAAAGTCAGAAGGGCGGACCGTTCTCCACACCCTCCTCTGATAAGAGTGATGCAGCGGCAGACCCCCGGCTCGGCCCCGAGGAAGAGAGCGCGGTTGCTGGCAGTCAGGCCCCCGCAGAAGCCCCGGCGGCCCTTCCCGAGGAAGCACTAGAAGGTTCCGACTCGAGCCAGAGCTCGTTTGTTGCTGTGGAGCATTCCTACGCCCTCCTCCTGGCAGAGCATTCCCGGAGGCATCTGCAGCAGAGAGGGGCCCTGGGCCCTGCCTTTGCCAAGAGCGGCACAAAGGGCCCGGAGGCGGGCACCCCCGTGGGGAAAGTCATGCCCTTCCGGCACCAGCACAGCACCTCCCCTCTGCAGAAGCTCCCCCAGGACCCGGCGCTCCGGCGCAGGGCCAGGCTGCTGCCCTCCGGCCTGAAGGACTTTCCCTGCTCTCACACCGTGTTCAGCTGCGACGGCTCCTTCAAGGTCACGTTCAGGTGTGAAGCAGACTACGTGTTCAGCCTGGACAGCAAGTACACCAACAACCCGCTGGAGAAGACGGTCCTCAGAGCCCTGCACGGGTGAGTCGGGCGCCGCTGGACGGGGCGGAGCGTCTCCACGGGGCGGGCCCGGCAGAGGGTGCGCCCGGGGAGGGAGGGCGGGAGGGCGGGAGCAGCGTGCGCCGTCCAGGACCCCGGTGGAAACAGCAGGCGGGTGTTCGTGACAGGAGGTGCCCCTCCTCAAGTCTCTCTGGTCTCTGAGATTTAAGTGCTCTCTCTGTAAGATAGAGAGGTAAAGAGGTAACGCTTTACAGACTGAACTTCCGAAGAGACAGGATGATCATAGCTTGGAGGGCTGGTGGGATCGCCGAGGGAGCCGTTGGACGGGGCGTTGTTCCGTGACTTCCTTAAGGGTCGGGGCCAGAAGAGCAGAGGGCCGGAAGCACGGGCTTGGGAGCGGGGCAGCGGGGCCCCGCCTGGGGGGTGAGTCTAGACGCGGGCCAGCGTCTGAGCTTTGGGACAGGGCTGCTCGCTGCTGTGGGCACCCCTCGGCTGGGGTCTCCCTGACCTGCAGCTGCTGACTCCGTCTGTTGGGGAGGGGGTCCGAGAGCCTACCGTTCCAGCCCATGTCCAGGACCACCCGGGAAGGGTGCCGGTCTGCAGGCCGCACTTCTGAGCATGGGTGGGTTTCGTAAGAGCCACACTGCAGGCGTTGGGTCCGTCAGGGTTGGCACAGCGCCAGGCGCCTGCTGACAAGTGGCAGCCATCGCTGTTAGCTGGAAGCACGAGCCCTGGGAGGTGGCTGTCCGCTCCTGGAGCGGGTGCTTTTCAGCAGGACCGAGTCCGTCAGCTTTGCTCCTTGCTCCTGCACTCTCGTCCCCATCTGCTCATAGGGGTCATCTCGAAAGCCTACCCTGTAGTGCCTCTGACTCCTTCCACGTGGCCCTGCCGTCCTTGTGTTGGCCGAGGTTCAGAAATGTCTGTCTCCGGAGTTCCCGTCGTGGCGCAGTGGTTAGCGAATCCGACTAGGAACCAGGAGGTTGCGGGTTCGGTCCCTGCCCTTGCTCAGTGGGTTAACGATCCGGCGTTGCCGTGAGCTGTGGTGTAGGTCGCAGACGCAGCTTGGATCCCTCGTTGCTGTGACTGTGGCGTAGGCCGGTGGCTACAGCTCCGATTAGACCCCTAGCCTGGGAACCTCCATATGCCGCGGGAGTGGCCCTAGAAATGGCAAAAAGACAACAATAAAATAAAACAAAAATGAACTAAAAAACTAAAGTTAATGAAGGCAGGTGCTTTTGATAAGATAATCCACCAAAGTGGTCATGGTCCATGATTTTTGTCTGTTCTTGGAAATTGCAGGCCCTGGAATACTGATTTGCCGGATAACGTGGAAGAAGTGAAGCTGCTGCTTCACATGTGGGTAGCTCTGTTTTACAGCAGTCAGAACCAAGTTATGCGGTCGTCCCGGAAAGTAGTGGAGCACAGCAACCCGGCCAAGTATGTGTCCATAAACAGCACGCTGGACCCGATCGCGTTCAGCGAGCTCCAGGAGGCCTCCGGCGCAGAAGGCTGCCTAGACCCCCTGTCGGAGACGGTGGACGCCCCCAGGGGCCTCCCTGCGCCCCCGTCCTTCCCCGACACCGACTCCCTGCTCCCGTTCGCGAAACCACCGCCCAGGAGAGGCCTGGAGCTCTGGGTGCAGAGTGAACAGAGAGACCTTTTTGCAGCAGAGGGTCATGCAGAGGCCCCAGAAGGCCAGAATCTCATCTACTCTTGTGACACCGAGGTACGTACCATGAATGCTGCTGACAGTATTTTTGAGGAAAGCTTTTTTTTCATTTACAGGTAAAATCACACTCAAAACAAGGCACCAGTTTCTTTCTTTCTTTGATTTTTTCTTTTGGTCTTTTTGTCTTTTTAGGGCCGCACACGTGGCATATGGAGATTGCCAGGCTAGGGTTCCAGTCGGAGCTGAAGCCGCCAGCCTACACCCACAGCAACATGGGTTCCAAACTGCCTGTGCCACCTACACCACAGTTCGTGGCAATGCCGGATCCTTAACCCACTGAGCGAGGCCAGGGACCGAACCTGAGTCCTCACAGATGCTCGTGGGGTTCGCTAACTGCTGAGCCACGATGGGAACTCCAAGGTATCAGTTTCTTTTAGGAACGTGGGCTCTCTAGCTCTGTAAAGGATTATAATGCTAAAAACTTAGTTTTCGAACACAGGATTGTCTACGGTAGAGCCTCATCTGCCACACTGATTGAAGAAAAAGAAGAAGGAAAAAATCATGCAGTCAGATGAGCTGGGAGCCAGCCAAAATTACGTCACTCTTTGGTTGCGTGACTTGGGGCAAACTCTTTGTTCTCTCTGGGTTTTATCATCTTTCAAAAGCGGTGAATAATGCTTATTACGTCTTACCTAGAATGGTGTGTATGGGTCTCATGTGGGTAATAATGAATGTAAAAATCTTCACTAAACCTTAAACCAAGCTTGACTACATCAGAGCTGCTTTAAAAAGGGAATCCTACAGTAGTAAATAAAATGCCAGCCCTCTCATAGGTCTGCCGCTGCTCCTGAATATGAAAATAGACTTTGTTGCATTCCACTGTTCTCAACTGATGGCCTGGCCAGATAATCAGATTTTAATTGGAGCAAATAAAAAAGCTGTATTGAAATTCTAAGTAAGTGGATTGATAGAATACCTGCCTTTTTAAGCTCTCCGCTGAGATTCATTGCAGACCACTCTTGCATGAGTTTGGGTACCTCCAGTGCTTTGTTGCCATCGAGTTTCCAGCTCTGGGCTTCCGAGGGCTGTGCAGGCCCAGGGCTGAGCCTTCGGTGGGTCTGTGAGTGTGTCCAGCTGTCCTGTGCATCGGAGGGGAGGCTGGAGGGCACTGTGGGCTAGAGCATGGGCTGAGCCCTTCCTGCACAGCCACGCGGTTAATGCTCACACAGCTGGGGGAGGTGCGGACGCAGGACAGCAGAGCCCAGAACGGCCTGGAGTCACACAGTGAGCAAATTGTCAGGCCAAGGTTAGGATCTGCACAGCCTCAGTGTTTCTCAGTGTCAGCGTGTGTGTATGTATCTGTGTGTGTGTGTGTTTGTGTGTGTGTACACATACGTACATGGTACAAGTGTATGTGGTGTTTTTCTCTGGACAGGGTCCTTCTTTTAAATTTTCCTTCTTTTTTGGCCACCCCATGGCACATGGAGTTCCCAGGCCAGGGATCAGCTCCGAGCCACAGTTGCAGCCCATGCCACAGTGGCGGCAATGCCAGATCCTTAATCCACTGTGCCGGGGGTGGAACCTGTGTCCTGGAGCTGCAGAGACGCTGCTGGTCCCACTGGGCCACAGCAGGAGCTCCATCTGAAGATGAGGTTCTTAAATTTCATCTTATTCTCAAAAAGATACTCAAAGTCTGGTAAAGAATCAGTACCTTAGACTAAGAACGTACTGATAGTTTAGTCAGGCAGATTTCACTTATTACACACACACACACACACACACACACACATTAGTTTCTTATGTTTTTGTTGTGGTAATATGTATTAACTGTCACCAGTACTCATTTTACTTTAGAACAGGAGGAATGACTTTTTGCAAATGTGAAAGAACATTTAACTAGAAAGTAGAACATTAAAATTAATGATTCCTGGAGTTCCCATCATGGCTCAGTGGTTAACAAACCCAGCTAGCATCCATGAGGACACAGGTTGGACCCCTGGTCTCGCTCAGTAGGTTAAGGATCCGGCATTGCCGAGAGCTGTGGTGTAGGTCGCAGATGCAGCTCAGATCCTGTGTTGCTGTGGCTGTGGTGAGGCCGGCGGCTACAACTCCAATTCGACTCCTAGCCTGGGAACCTCCATATGCTGTGGGTGCAGCCCTAAGAAGACAAAAGACAAAAAAAAAATTGATTCCTAACACTCGTGTAGCTCATTCTTAGGAACTTTTTTCCATCATGTACTGTACCTGTGCTTTAAAGGTGCACACGCATGTCCTCTGTCACTCCCTTATCCCAGGACAAACTAGGAGTATCGCAGTGCTCAGAGCACGGGCACAGTGAGATTCAGGACTGTGGCCCAGCATTGGCAGCCACGGCGTGATGGGGGGGTCAGAGGGATGCTCTCCAGGGGCACTTACCATCAAGATTTTTCTATGCTTTGTGCCTGGCCAGTCATGTCCTCTTAAAACCGAGTCTCAGAGTTCCCACTGTGGCACAGTGGAAACGAATCCGACAAGGAACTATGAGGTTGCGGGTTCGATCCCTGGCCTTGTTCAGTGGGTTAAGGAACCAACGTTGCTTGTGAGCTCTGGTGTAGGTTGCAGGTGCAGCTCGGATCCTGCGTTGCTGTGGCTGTGCTGTAGGCTGGCAGCTGTAGCTCCAGTTTGACCCCTAGTCTGGGAACCTCCATATGCCATGGGTGTGGCCCTGAAAAGCAAAAACAAAAACAAAAAAACCCAAAAAACTGAGTCTCAGCTCCACCTGCCAGCTGCTCAGGTCAGTGTCTTTCTTTGATTAAGACAGAAATGTGAACAAGGGATTTGAACTAGGTCCTGACTTCCAACATGAGTGCTGCAAATAGTGGTGGGAAATCTGTGACTATAGTTTTCCAAAATGACAGGCATACAGTCAGCTTTCTAATCAAAATCCATTTTACCGTATTCTGGACAAGACCATTCTTCATCCTTTAAACAAATAAACAACCTTCTTTTGAGATTATCAAAACTGTCCAGAGGTATTTTGGACATTCTGGTAATGTTTAACCTAAAACCCTCCCGCTGCTGTTTAAATCGGTCCCTTTGGTTTAATTTATTTTATTTATTTATTTATTTTTGCCTTTTTTTGCTATTTCTTTGGGCCGCTCCCACGGCACATGGAGGTTCCCAGGCTAGGGGTCGAATCAGAGCTGTAGCCACCGGCCCACGCCAGAGCCACAGCAACGCGGGATCCGAGCCGCGTCTGCAACCTACACCACAGCTCACGGCAACGCCGGATCCTTAACCCACCGAGCAAGGGCAGGGACCGAACCCGCAACCTCATGGTTCCTAGTCGGATTCGTTAACCACTGCGCCACGACGGGAACTCCTGGTTTAATTTATTGATGCAAACTGTACTGTCTCCTATTGCTCTGCTGAAGGGGGAGGTGTTACAGTAAGAGGGGGATTATCTCCACTTGTAAGCAAAAAAGATAGCTAAGGGGCAAGGGCCTTATTTCACAGAGCAGAGATTAGTACCTTGGGAAAGTGGCATCAGTGCATCCTGAGTACAAGAGATAATAATTTACTGTTTCCTCAGGGAAAGTTCCAGATGACAGCTTATTTATAGTCTAATTGAAAGGTGATATTTAAATAAGTTACTCTTTGCTTTAAAAAATATCTTCTAGAAGTTCCCTTTGTGACTCAGCTGTTAACATACCCCAACTAGGATCCATGAGGTTGCGGGTTCGATCCCTGGCCTCGCTCAGTGGGTTAGGGATCCGGTGTTGCCGTGAATTGTGGTGTAGGTTGCAGACGCGGCTTGGATCTGGTGTGGCTGTGGCTGTGGTTTAGGCCAGCAACTACAGCTCCAATTAGACCCCTAGACTGGGAACCTCTATATGCTGCAGGTGTGGCCCTAAAATAGCAAAATATATATATATATATATCTCTTTTAATCTTCCCAAAAAGCAAATTGAGTAATTTCTCCTCTCCTGCTGCATTTCTGAATTAAGTGATGCTGTTTAGGAAACAGGCTGCATTTTCAGCCTTTAAATTGCCAATGGCGTAGACACTTTTATTCCCACAAGTCCATTTAAAAAAAAAAAAAAGTTGTGCAGTTAAAGTTTTGGAGCTCTTGTCTGCGTGTGTGTGTGTGTGTGTGTGTGTGTGTGTGTGTGTGTGTGTGTGTGTGTGTTTTAGTTCCTACTCGAGGAGAGGTATTAAGCCTGTCTAAAAAGAACAGGATTGCTGCTCTCCTGTGAAGAAACAAAACAGAATAAACTAAAATTGATCTTTGTCCAGTCTGTTCTTCATTTATGTAAATCCTTTAAAAAAAAAAAAAAAGCAATTTGATTCCTGATTTTTTTTAATTCGTTTCTTTCTTTTCTCATTTCAGATTACTGGGGAGAAAGCCGAACCAGAGTCATCAGATAAGCTGGAAAAGTCTAATCTCGTGCTTTCTAGGATCGGCAGCACTCAGACTAACGGGCCGTCTATTCCTGGTGAAGATAAAAGCTTTGAGCCCCTTGATGGCGCACGAGTGGCTTACAGTGATGCTCTCACACAAACCACACTCCCCAGGACATATGATGGGATCAGCAGTCCGTCTATGATTTGTCAGAAGTCCGTGTACAGCGCCCTGGAAAGCAGAGTTGATCTTTTTCATGCAAAAAGGCAAACAAAAACAGGTGCTTTGCAGGGCCTTATCCAGCATAGCCACCCCCTAAACAAAGAGTGCCAGCCCTCGTTGGAAAGGAAGGATGATGTCGGGTATGTGATGATTAATCTGGAACCAGTGAGTCTCACTTTTGAAAAAAATACCTATGTACCGATAGAGACAGAAGCTGTCAATAGAGCCGATACGCCTGCAGCCTTGAGCAAACAAGTATCACCTGCTCCAGATCTCAGCCATGCTGTGCCCACATTTGCAGAGGCACAGGGTCTTGGGGACATTCCCTCTCCAGCAGTCACAGGACAGAAAGGTGCTACGTACCTTCATGCCTCCCCAGCAAGTAGAGAGACCCTCGTTAAAGAAATGCGCTCACTACAGAAAGACAGGCCCGTGGCGGGCTCACCATCGCCACCTGATCGCCCAGTGGTAACAGAGGCCTTGTCATCACTTAGGAGTTCTCATTCGTCACCCAGAGAAGAGATGAAGCTCTCTCGAGACTTTGTCCTGCAGACTCAGAGTCCCTTTAGCATCTCTTCGGAAGCGGTTGTTGAGCTGGCCCAGGCTGCAGAAACTGGGCCATCCTCAGCCTCTGCTCCCCGGGACACGGGGGACTCGCTTAGCCGAGTTCCGTCCAGACGGGCTCCGGGCGGCTCTGCAGAACTGAAGAGCAGCAGGACTGGTCTGAAGAGTGAGAAGGTGAGCTGCGGCTCCTTCAACTCCGAATTTAGCAAACAAAGCGGCCTGTCCTTGAACAGAGAGGCCAGCCTCGAGTTCTCAGAGGAGGGTTCTGACCTTGACCTAACTCTCACCATATCGCCACCTGCAAGTCCCAGAGACGAGGAGCCCGAGGCGGAGACGGAGCAGCGGCTGGAGGCCCTGGGGCCCCACTTAGAGCTTCGGGAGAAGGCATTCAGCCCGCAGGGGGGGCCTCGAGTAGCGGACAGAGACGTGAACCCTGCTGGCACTGTGTCAGTGAGAGCGCCAGCTAATGAGGACAGGAGCAGTGACACTTCACAGACAGCGACCTTCGTCCTTTCTAAAGAAACGTGTGCCCTTGAGGTGGCAGAGGAGATGCATGTGGCCTTAGACTTCCCCTTCGGTTCTTTGATTGAGGAAGTGTCACCAGCTTCCAGTCCTGACCCACAGGCACCAGGCACAGACGCACAGACGGCTAGGGCTGTGTCCTCCTGCGGCGCGGAGCTCTCTGAGGCGCGGCGTGAGAGCGGTGACCCGCCGTCCCAGATGGAGTCGGTCGATATGGCCGTAACAGAAAAAGACAATTCTTTGGCGGGTCCAGCCCCTCCAGTGGGACAAGATAACTTACCTCGGGCACCGCCAGTGCCGTTTCCTGCTGAAACGCCTCTGGTATTTAGGCGTCCCCCCGAGAGGAGAGGGACGTGCTCAGCCCTTCCCGGTGCAGTCCCTGAGCAAGCTGTCCCGGGGGAGCGTGACCAGGGTCCCCCCCTCTCCGCAAGGGCACCGAGCTGGGACGCAGAGCCGAAGCAGCCTGCCTCGGCTGCCAGGTACAGAGATGCCCCGGGAAACCAGGCGACCTCAGGGAGTCCCCTGCAGCCAGCGGCGGTGGAGGACAGAAGCCCCCACGTGAGTCACCTCATCTGGGACTCCAGGGACCCTCCCCTCAGTCCCAGGCACATTCTGGAAACTCAGCCTTTGGCTGCGGCCTTTGTCTCCGCGGCTGCGCCCGCTGACGCCAGTCTGTCCCTGGGGGAGCAGGCCGGCCCCGAGAGGCCCCCGGAGCATCTCCTTGGCGGGGACCTGAAGACAGACGGCCGCTGCTACATCCTCGTCAGGTCCCTTCGCTCGGGCTCGGTGGACAGCGCCGCCGGCCCCGGGGGCCTGGTCCACGCGGAGCGGCCGGCAGCCGGCCTCTGCTCGGGCCCCGGAGCCGCGGGGCCAGGGCCGCAGACGCAGGAGATCTCGGCCGTGAGGATGGCCAGGCTGCTGCAGAATAACGGCCCCGAGGCCGGGACCCTCGGCGACTCCGTGGACCTGGGAGGCGCTGGTCCGCAGTGGAGACCCCCGTCTCCTCCCGCCTTCCACCGGCTGCGGGCCGGGTCCGCGGGCCCAAGCCGGGACCTGGTGGGCCATGGGCCCTTGCCCCCCTGCTCACGGGCCGATGCGCCCCCCGACACGGCGGCCGCCGGCCTGGGCGGCGGGCAAGCGCCTTCTGCCTCCTTTGTCCCCGGATCTCGGGCCCCTCTTGGTGGTGGCGTCTCTGGCGCTGAGAGCGCTGGTGAGGGGCCGAGGGCCCCGAGGGACCCTGCGCCCCCGGGTCTCCGTGCGAATCCTGACATCCATTATGAGCCACTTTCCGGAGACTCGGATCAAGACTCTCTTGGCGAGTGTGCGAAACCCAGGGAAGACGCCCGGGATTCCTGCGCTCCGCGGTGTAGGCGTGCCGAGGACAAAGGCGCCTCCGACGAGAGTGACGACCCTTTCCTGGGCCTGAGCCACAGCGACGACGACGAGGACTGGGGCCGCT
The DNA here is from genome assembly GCF_054392235.1 of Sus scrofa. NCBI lineage: Eukaryota > Metazoa > Chordata > Mammalia > Artiodactyla > Suidae > Sus > Sus scrofa. The sequence goes on along the minus strand of NC_139392.1, from coordinate 91,911,301 downwards.
CGCGCCGGCTGCCCGGGCTGGAGCCCGCCAGGCGCGTGCCCGCTTTCGTCCGCGTCCGCGACCTCCGCGGCGTGGCCCGCGCCTACGCCAACTTCCCGGTGACACGGGCGCGGAGCCGGGCCCCCGGCGGCGTGGCCCAGGGCGCCTCGCTCCGCCTGCGGACGGACACGGGGCCGGGGGCGGCCGACCTCACCCGCAGCACTTTGGATCTGGAATATCTGCGTTTTGCGCATAAACTAAAGCAGATGGTGAAGCGCGGAGACGCCCGGCGGTCGGGCCCCTCGGCCCCCGCCTTTCCCAAGGCGGCCCCGGCGCCCGCGCCCGCCTCCCGGAGCCGAAGTCCCCTGGTGGTGACCGTCGTGCACTCGGACCCCAGACCCCCGGGTCGTCGGGCAAGAGGCCACACGCCCCACCGCATGGCCCAGGCCTCTTCGTCCTGGAAGGAGCGGGGCGCCCACGGCAGGAGCCCGCTTCCCAACTCGGGCGGAAGCCAGGCGGCCGCGCTCCACCTCCACAAGCTCAAGTACAACAGCCCCTGGAAGGACTCGCGCGGCGACATCTCGCTCATCCTCAGCGAGTTCGCCGAGTTCAACAAGGTGCTGCTCGGCAGCGGCAGCCAGGCCGCCCCCCGAGACCCAGAGCCCAGCGAGGCCGCGGCCCCGGCGCCGGGCCCGCCCTGCCCGCGGCCCGCCTCCTACGAGGACCTGGTGGCCGACCTGTGCGCCAGTCTGCGCGTCAAGCTCGAGCGGGTGGTGAAGGAGGCCTGCGCCAGAACCTTCCTCTTCCACCTGGTGGAGACAGCCGACGAGTCGTTCTTCCTAAGGACGAAGGTAAAGGGCCGGGCTGCTCCTGCTGCTGCTGTCCGTTTGGCGTCTGAGTGAGTCTTTTCGTAAGGAACCGAGCAGCCTCAGCTTCAGAAAGAAGCCAGCACCAGGGGGTGCTTGAGCTCCACAGCTCCGTGCGCGCCGGGCTGGAGGAGAGGCTGGAGGGTCTGCCCTGTGCACTGTTGGAAGATTTATGTGATTTCTCAAAACTGATGCGGTGCCTTGTTTTCACAAAACAGCACTTGGGGAGATGTATTCAGGGTGGACACAAATAGAATCCAGAGGCAGGTTCAGGTTTTAATCACTAATCCTGGAGCTCCCACCATGGCTCAGCGGAAGCAAGCCTGACACGTGTCCGTGAGGGTGTGGGTGTGAACCCTGGCCTCGCGTACTGACCTGAGGATCTCGTGTGGCTGTGGCTGTGGTGTAGGCCGGCAGCTGTAGCTCCGATTCGACCCCTAGCCTGGGAGCCTCCATAGGCCGCGGGTGCAGCTCTAAAAAGCCCAAAAAAAATTCCTCCCTGTGCTCACCCATTAGTGTAGTTGAGGGGACCTGAGCGTCCTTCCCAAGTGGACGTGTGAGGACCCCTTTCTGTGCTTGTCTCGGGTCTCGGGATAAGAGGGACACGAGAAAAGGGACATTAGAGATGAGCGCCCAGCTCTGGCAGGTGCCGAGGCAGGTACAGGGCAGCACCGAGAGGGACGCCGGCCTCGCGTCTGCAGTGGTGATGGCCAGACGAGGAAGCGTTTGTGCAAGCCCCGGCTCAAGTCCAGGGTGGCTGTCGGGTGACAAACGTGGCCCACGATCAAACTGTCAACGCCGAGCTGCTGAGTAACATCAGACACCTGAAGCTGCTCATGGCATCTGCGCCGTCGCGGGCGTGACAGTCCCCACCACGGTGCATTCGGAGGGCCTGGAGCCAGGACCGCACTGCGGCCCCTGGTGGCTCCTGCTCCAGAGTCACTGGGACACGTCACTCCGTGAGTGCTTCCAGTCAGTCTCAGTGCCACCGGAGAAAAGCATGAGGGCCTGAGGAGGCTTCCAGAAGGGTGGGCAAGGCTCGGGGGCACAGGGCACAAGCAAGGGCCCCGCAGACGCACTCGGAGGCTGGCCGTCCTGGGGTCACGGGGCGCTGGGAGGTGTCTCAGATGAAGGGCGCTTGCTGGCGCTTAGAGGGGCCTCTTCCGCCGGGCGGAGGATGGGGTGGAAAGGGGGCAGCAGGCCTTGCCTTGAAGCCTCGCTGTGCTGCCACAGTCAAACGTGTGCGTCTGCAGGGTGGCTGAGGCTCCTGTTTTGTACGATTTGAATGAGATTTTTATCCAAATTTATGGAATTTGCTTTTGTTGTTTAAGTGGGTGTTCTTCCTGTCAAGGGTCCTTCTTTTGTCCAGGGTTCTTCACAAATGCCTGCCAGAGCTGGTGCCCCACCCACCGTCTTCCTTCCAGGTTTCGTGCCGTTTTGGTAAACAGTTCTCTGGAAAAAACAAAGCATTAAGTAGCCTTCAGTCTCTTGGAAGGTGCTTCACCTCCAAAAGTAACCTGGAAATGAGTTTTATCCTGAATTAACGTCGAACATCTTTGGCAAATTACACACACCATCCCTGATGGTCGCGAACACAGGTCAGGGATCGAGCGACGTGGCCCCGCGGCCAGGCCCCTTTGCAGCGCCCGTGGCACAGCGCTTGTGTTTGCTCCCGTCTTCTCGGAAGCAGCGGCGCCCTGAGCCCTGGCTCCTGTGAGCACAGGTGCTGCTGGTGGCGGTGTGCCTGCAGTAGGAGCCCTCGTAGCGAGCATGCTTGTTCCAGCAGTGGAGAGAGGGTTTCCTGGTAGCTTTATCCCGTGGCCACTATTTACAACTGAAAGGAACAAGGTCAAAACGACCCTTCGGGTCAGATGGCGAGCACAGTACAAGATGCACTTGAGAGCTGCATGTGGTCCGCAGCGAAATGTGCGTGGGGGCGCCAGGTGTCAGGTGACTCTGCTGTGACAGGACAGCCCAGAAGCCCACAGGGCCGATGGGAATGTTAAACCTGTCGGAAAATGTGTTCGTTCAAACAGTCTGCTGGTAAAGTGAGCCGCCTCTGTGAGGAATGAGATTGAGCGATTTTGGCGGCTCTTTGGGGAAAGAAATCTGGTCTGTAGGCATCTCTCTGAAAATACATCACCATACCTTTTGAGCAAGGATTAGTCAGAATTTGAGTTGTTTTGAGATCCGGGGAGACTTAACACCTTATTTTTATGAAGAGGATAAGCGGTGGTCAGACAGTGTATCTGGTAAACCTCCAGGATCCTTCGAACAGAAACAGTGTCCAGATCACAGAGGCTGACAGGGTGAAGGGGTTTCTCTGATGTCATGTCCTTCTCCTCCCCATCAGGCTTCTGGCAGAGCGGTTCTGTGCAACAGCAAACGGCATCACAGGCAGCGTGTGTGACACGTGGCTCCCCTGGGCTCAGGGCCTGGGTCCAGGCCACTGCTGGCTTCTCCAGAATCGGTCCTTGTTAATGATACTCAGAGTACGCACAGGTGCTGTGTGTAGGGTCAGAAGCCCTAGAAACATGGGGACCAGAGCTGGCATTTTTATCTTGTTTGTTTCTCTTTCCTCTTTAGGGTTGCACCCGCGGCAGGTGGAAGTTCCCAGGCTAGGGATTGAATGGGAGCTGCAGCTGCCGGCCTACACCACAGCCACGCCAGATCCAAGCCTCATCTGCGACCTACACCACAGCTCACGGCAACGCCGGATCCTCAGCCCACTGAGCCACAGCGGGAACTCCAGGAGGTGGCATGTTTAAAGGGAGCATCCGCGTCCCCAAGGTAACTTCCTTGAAGAGAGTGAGAGTCAGCAACACATTTTCGTCTGATGTTTCAAAAGGATCAGCCTTTGATAGTTTATGGATGTAAAAGATTCATTGTAAAATGCTTTGTGGCGTTCCCACTGTGGTGCAACCGGATTGGCGACAGCTTCGGGCACTGGGGTGCAGGTTCGGTCCCCATCCGACACAGTGGGTTAAGGATCTGGTGTTGCTGCAGCAAACATGGCTCGGATCTGATCCCTGGCCCAGGAGCTCCATATGCCGTGCTGCGGCCAAAAAAGAACGAATAAAGTGCTTTGCCTTTGAGATAAACTTCTAAATCTAATTGTCAGTGATACCCGGGAGTCACTTGTTTTATACATGAAAGCTCATCTAATTAAGAGACACACTGCTGTTGAGGTTGCCGTGTCAGGACATAGTTCAGCAAAGAGCTGGTGCTCTCTGCTATTTCGAGTAGACTATAAACGCGGTCCCGGGAGTTCCCTTGTGGCGCAGTGGGTTAAGGACCTGGCGTTGTCACTGCAGGGGCCCAGGTCATTGCTGTGGTGCAGCCAGAGAGAGAGAAAGTAGCTCTGCGCAAGCGTCCCTTTCAGGTCACGGCTGTTGGCAAATCTTTCAGAATCTTCTGCGGAAGGGAGGCCACGCCGAGATGGAGCCTCAGCGTTTCTGTCAAGCTTTTCCCAGAGAGAACGACACGCTCCTCGTCATCATCAGAAACGAAGACATCGCGTCCCACTTGCACCAGGTGGGTGTGCCGGGCACGCCAGGCCTCGCGTGCCATCCTGCGGGTACCAGGCTCCTGGCCGCGGCCTCCGAGCGGGACGAGCGCGCGCTCCTGCCCCGGAGCCTGTGGCCTCCCACGGCGGCCGCGGCCTCCGTCAGCGAAGGGCGTCCTCCCAGGGGGCGGCCGGGGGGCTTGGGCTCCGGAGACGCGGGCTGCTGCGTGCGGGACGATGGGCGGCGAGGGCCTGCCCCGGCGCACGGGGCCCTGTCCCGTCTCCTGTGAGACCAGGCGGGGGGAGGACAGTGCGTGAGTGTGAGTGTGTGCGTGTGTGAGAGAGAGACGGGGTCGCCTTGCTGTGCAGCAGAAATGGGCGCAGCACCGTAAATCAACCACACTTGGATGGCTTTTTAAAAAGAGCATCCCGCGGTACCCGAGGGAGAAGGCGGCGAGGGTCTGTCCGGACGTCGTCTCGCCTCTCGGTGGCTGACTCGCAGCCGTAAATCTTGCCTCGAGAGGCCCTGTGGGGATGCTGGCTCGATGTTGCCGTGTCTACGTGTCAGCTGCAGAAAAGTAACCGCTTGTCTCAACAAGACCTGGCGGCTCGGCGGGGCTCAGGCCGTGGTGGCTGAAGCCCCAGCTCACCCCACCTCCCGCCTTCGGAGCTGCGGAGGCCACCTTGTCATTCGCTGATCTGAGGCGGTGGGCAGCGCTGCTGCGAACGCAGTTAGAGGTCCTTCGTAACTGGCAGCGTGACCAGTGCGTCCTCAAGGTCCCTAAATCTGCAGCTGCTGGGGTCCAAGTGGGGACAGTGCCTCGGGGAGCCTGTCCTCACCGGGGGCCTTGCCTCTTCCAGATCCCGGCCCTGCTGCGGCTGAAGCGCTTGCCCGGCGTGCTCTTCGCCGGCGTGGACAGCCCGGAGGACGTCCTCCACCACACCTACCAGGAGCTCTTCCGGGCCGGCGGCTTCGTGGTGTCGGACGGCAGGATCCTGGACAGCGTCTCCTTGGGTTGGTCTTTCCGCTTCGCCGTCCTCTCTGGTCGCAGCAGGTTCTCCTTCCAGGGGCCCAGATACTTCATCCGAACAGCACCAGCCACCGCTCTTGCAGCCTTGACGGCTGCCCCGTGCCGTGCTCAGCACTGTCGCTAGTTCGGCGGCTCTCCGTCCCGGGGTGCGCCCCTCACCTCTTGTTTGAACCCAGGCCCTTCGCCACCAAACCTCTCAGCACTGTGGCTGAGCTCCTGTGCGGGCACACGGGCGGTTGTGAGATGAGCAGTTTCCTCCTTCGCCCAATCACGTCCACTCCATGTCTGTTTGGAATCGGCCCTCGTTCCTCCATTTCTGTTGCCGTCGCCCCGACGGTCGTGTCCGTATCATGGGGTTAAGAACCTGGCACGGTGTCCGCGAGGATGCGGGTTCCATCCCTGGCCTCGCTCAGTGGGTTAAGAACCTGGTGTTGCTGCAAACACAAGGCGTCCTCACTGAGCTTTGACCAGACAAGCCGCAAATTCTAACATAGATCTTCTCTCGTCAAACTTCCTCTCTTCTGTAGTTCAGCTGAAGGAGATTGTCAGAATCCTCGAGAAACTGAATGCCAGCGGCAGGTGGAAGTGGCTGCTTCACTACCGGGAGATTAAAAAGCTAAAAGAAGATGTGAGGTGAGCACTTTGGGGAAGGTGAGGCCGGGGGTGGGTGGCCAGCCCCGGTCCCCCGGACACGCTCTGGGCCGGCGGGTCGCCGAAGGCGGCGCCTGGGCCCGTGGCTGCTCCTCGGAGTGTTTGGCCAGCGGGGCTCTCGGCGAGGGAAGGGCTGAGGGAAGGGCCGTGTTGCTGCCGAGGCAGGAGCCCTCCCTAGACAGCAGCGCAGAGCCTCCCGACACGGCCCCCGGCGGGGTCCCCGTGGTTGGGCTCAGGCTCTGCTCCCTGCAGTGAGCAGACTGAACTGCGGGCTGCTTCTGGACATGTTTCTTTTTCTTCTTTTTTTTAATGTTTATTTATTTATTTATTTTTGTCTTTTTGCTATTTCTTGGGCCGCTCCCGCGGCATATGGAGGTTCCCAGGCTAGGGGTCTAATCGGAGCTGTAGCCACCGGCTTACGCCAGAGCCACAGCAACGCGGGATCCGAGCCGCGTCTGCAACCTACACCACAGCTCACGGCAACGCCGGATCCTTAACCCACTGAGCAAGGGCAGGGACGGAACCGCAACCTCATGGTTCCTAGTCGGATTCGTTAACCACTGCGCCACGACGGGAACTCCTGGACATGTTTCTTGATCTCTTACGTTGCCACACTTACAAGGACAGGCAGGTTGAGACCAGGCTGTAGCCTTCATTTTATCTCAGGCCCGTCTCCTTAAAAGAAGAGATCCGGGGCCCGTGGGTGGCCCTTGGGTGTCAGGGACGTGCCTGCAGCTTGTAAGAAAGAGTCTGGCATCCAGGGGCTCCGTCGACGTGACAGGCGTCTGTCACGTGACTGTTGCAAGTCCCCGCGGGGGAGGAAGACACAGACCCACTTTAACGCCATGGGATGGAGGCAGAGAGGCCGGCAGAGCTGACCCCTGACCGGCAGGTCGGGAGGCTTCGTCTCTGGCTGACACGTTCCTTCTGCTTCCCCCACGGCGCCGCCGCCCCCTGGAAGCCAGGCCTGGGCCTGTGGAGAGCTGGGCTCTGACGGTGGGAGCTGCGAGAGGGAAGGTGGCAGGGGGGGCGGGAGACAGCGAGGCTCCTACCGCGGAGACCAGGGCGAGGGGAGAGGGCTGGGGCGCTGGACGGGTGGGCGTCAGAGTGGGCACCTTAAAACCAGGTACAGGGCAGGGCGTTCTTCTGGCTCAGCTGTAACAAACCCACTAGGATCCATGAGGTTCGATCCCTGGCCCCTCTCAGCGGGTGAAGGATCCGGCGCTGCCGTGAGCTGGGGTGTGGGTCACAGATGCGGCTCGGATCTGGCATTGCTGTGGCTGTGGTGTAGGCCGGCAGCTGCCGCTCCATTTTGACCCCTCGCCTGGGAACCTCCACAAGCCGTGAGTGCAGCCCGAAAAAGCAAAAAGACAAAAACAGAACACAACCAGGTACAGTGTGGTGTCAGTGATGGAAGTTTACACCTGCTGAGGATGAAGCCTGCAAGCAGGTTCCTTGACAGGTCGTCATTAGAGCTGCGGGAGCAGGTGGCCGGGGGCCTCCCCGCGAGCGAGCAGGACCGTGTGCGAGCGAGGGAGGGGGCTGGAGAGATGGACCCGTTTCCTCCAGAAGCACAGAAGGTAGAAACACGATTTAAAGTGAAGTGAGGCGTTCCTGTCGTGGCGCAGTAGCTAACGAATCCGACTAGGAACCAGGAGGTTGTGGGTTCAATCCCTGGCCCCGCTCAGTGGGTGAAGGATCTGGCGTTGCCGTGAGCTGTGGTGTAGGTGGCAGACGCGGCTCGGAGCCCGCGTTGCTGTGGCTCTGGCGGAGGCTGGCAGCTACAGCTCCGATTCGACCCCTGGCCTGGGAACCTCCCTATGCTGCGGGAGTGGCCCAAGAAATGGCAAAAAGACCAAAAAAAATTAAGTGAGAAAAATTAAGGAAATTCCAGCTGTTGCCTGATGTTGGTGAAGTTGGCGACCCGCTGACTGGAGAGAATTAGGTTTGGAGGGACCTGAGTGCTTTGGGAGCAACCGCTGCAGGTCTGAGGGATGCAGGCAGAGGGCCTCGGGGATCAGCGGAGGCCCACCAGGCCACCCGCGTGTCCCTCCTGGTGGAACGAGGCCCCCACGTTTTAAACACCTGCGTCTGCAAGAGGCGGGAGGACACGGGGGCTGTTTGGGGGGACCCTGACAGCGATGCCTGGGGAGCCAGGTGTGTCAGGAGAACAGAGGGGGGAAGGAGTTGGATGAAGATGGTGAAGGCAAGAGCGAGCCTAGGATGCAGGTTCACAATCAAGACACAAGCTCACATGGACTCGAAACTTAACATTTATTTTTTTATTTTTTTATTTTTTTGTCTTTTGTCTTTTTGTTGTTGTTGTTGCTATTTCTTTGGGCCGCTCCCGCGGCATATGGAGGTTCCCAGGCTAGGGGTCGAATCGGAGCTGTAGCCACCGGCCTTCGCCAGAGCCACAGCAACGCGGGATCCGAGCCGCGTCTGCAACCTACACCACAGCTCTCGGCAACGCCGGATCGTTAACCCACTGAGCAAGGGCAGGGACCGAACCCGCGACCTCATGGTTCCTAGTCGGATTCGTTAACCACTGCGCCACGACGGGAACTCCGAAACTTAACATTTTGATGTGTTTTTCAGAGTGGATTCGACTGCCTGTAAAAAGAACCTCATACTGAAATCGTACCAGAGTGCAAACATCCTCGAGCTGCTTCACTATCACGAGTGTGACTCGCGACCCTCGACAAAAGCTGAGCACCTGCAGTGCCTGCTAACCCTGCAGATCCAGCGCGTCCACGCCAGGTTCGCCGTCTTCCTCACAGGTACGTCACCGCCCGGGTTCGCATCACCCAGCTAGGCCCGCACAGGCCCACCCCAGCAATGTCCTTCCAAGTGGAGCTGCTGGCCGCCCCAAGACACGCGTGGGTCTGGCCGCCAGGAATACATGCACGCAGGCCCGAGGCGGGGCCGCTGGCCCCCAGTACAGGTGTTTGCCATTCAGGGTCATCGGCTGGGCGCTTGGCAGTGACTGAAGGAGCCCCAGTGCCTTGCAGCCCCCCCAACCCCCCCAGGAGGCAGCTGCTCCCAAAGCCTCCCACCTTGTTCAGCTAATCCAGGCTCCGTTCTCCCCCTCACCTGTATGAGGGGTGTTTTTAATAAAAGGGATTTTATTTCTACTTTAAATATATGTGTATTCATGAATTTTTCACCAAAAAGTTATTTTTCTTTTTACAGAAAAGCCCGCACTCTCCAGAGAAGTCTTTGAAGATAGTGGCATCCTTGTTACAGATGTAAATGACTTTATTGAAAATATGCAAAAAGTAGCCGCTCCCTTCAGGAGCAGCTATTGGTAAGAGCAGGGTGGCCTCTCGCACGTGAGCTGGAACTGGCGTCTGTGTCCTGAGAAACCAGTTGTTCGAAATTGTCCTGTACCTTGCACATCATGCTGTAAACGCCTCCGTTCACTTGGGGGTGGAATTGCTGCTGGTTTGGCGTAAACGGGCCCTTCTCAAGTACCACTAGCGAACTAACTAAGCTGCCTTCTGAACGACGTGCCTCTGCACCTGCATCCCTGACGCCAGGACCGGTGATGGAACCCGGGCGCGGAGGCCTTTTCCCAGCCATCAGCATCCCGCTCATGCACTAGTGCTCGTTGCTTGGTCTTACAGGTGGGCTTGTCAGCAGTTCTGCTTCCAGGTGATGCGCCTGCCGCTTTCCTGGACAGTGATGACGCCCCCAACAAGCCACTCTCGTCCCTCTCCTTGGAGACTTTCAGATGCACAGAACAGCCCTCTCACATTTGAGCAACCCTATCCTTCTTGTGTCACACGTCACTAGAACATCTGGCTTTGGTCACAGCAGCACTGCAGCTGTCCGTTTGGGGTTGCAGTGTTAGTGTTTTTAAGTTATTTTCATTTTAAACAGAATGCCTTCAAAACTATTGATTGAACTTGAGTTTCATAAGTGTACTCAAGTGTAGCAAACCTACGTCTCTTACCCAGTAGCAGTGTTTTTGCATGTTCCGGTCAGACGGTCAGAAAAGCGTATGTACTACACGTGACAGCTTTAAAGGTTTTCCCGCCTGTGTGAACACAATGATCCTATGTGGTTTTATTTGCTGTTATTCACACTACATCAACTTTTTTCCTAAACGGTACAAATTTATAAACTGTCATTTTTCACTTCGTTTTTGTACATAGTCACTACAAAAATCAACCCTGAGAAAGAAATGACCATTTATTTATATTAGAATGATTTCTACAGTAATCTTAACCTCAAAACCAAGCAAAAAAAAAAAACATTTGTAAGATACATAGTATCTATTTGGTACAAACGTTTTTGTAACTGATCTCATTTTTTTAATAAAGACAACGAAGTATCATTCAACTGCGCCTGCAACGACTTCATAGCAGAAATTAACTTTGTTTTACAGCCGTTTAAATGTTTCAGGCCATGTGGCACAGTAGCTCCCAGGGGGACGCTACCACTGCCCTCACCTTGGCCTCCGTCGTCTAGTCCCCCCGCCACCTCCAAGCAGCAGGCTGTGTGCAGCCCAGGACCCCGCTCCCCGGCGAGCCTCCCCCCGGGGCCACGCTCGGCCTCTGCAGAAACGTCCCGCGAGGCCATTTATCTGCCTTGCACCCTCCCTGCACCCGACTTTCACTCACTCGCTCCGTGTCCTCAGAGGAAGGGAGGAAGGGAGACCAGCTCTTGGCCAGAAACCCAGTCGTTTAATCGTTTAATTTTTACCCCGGGAGTGAGAATCTCCTGAGAGGACCGTGACTGTACCTGGTACACCTGAATGCGAACCTGCTAAGGGAACAGCAAAGTCGTGTTTGGGGGGCACCCCCCCCCCCCGAGGCGGAGCCACCACAGGGGAACAGGTCCACCAGCGTTGCTCCTGCAGAGGCCTGGCCCTCGTCACCCTTGCACCAAGTGGGCCCAGCACAGAAACGAACAGACGAACTTCAACAAACACGCCCGGCGTCCTGCCCTTTGTGTTTGTGCATCACCAGCTCACAGCGCAAAGAGCAGGGAAGGCCCGCTGGCACCTTAGGAGGCGGCTCGTGTAAGCAGAGCTTTTGCGCCGCGCGCACGTTCGGGTGGCAGGCAGTGTCCCCGCGCAGGGCAGCCCCCACGCTGCCATCTCTGGCCAGCGCTGGCACGTGGGAGACAGAGCAGAGGTCCCCACTCGCCGCATCTCAGCCCCCCAGGGCCTCTGAGAGCACCCACCTCTGCCTCTGCCCCGCAGACTCAACGACAAGAATCAACACAGCCCGAGTCCGCACCCCTCGGACATAAACGACGGCCTGGGACTGTCACGGGGAGACGTCCCGCCATCTACGTAGTAGAGCATCTGTCTGTCTGGCCCGACAGCGCCACTCGGGCGCATCCGAGTCCAGAAGCGCTTCAGGGTCTGCTCCCAGGGACGCCGCGGGGCAGGGAGGCAAACGAGCGGCCCGGTCACCTCCTGGCTCCAAGTGGCCGGGACACAAAAGACCAACAAGGGGGAGCTGGTTTCCAGAGTTTGGCTTTATTTTGCAGGACAGAAATCATCGGGAGCCTTTCTGAGACCGACACCACGGACGCAGGGCTCTGTCACCTCCACGCCACCCTGCGGCTTGGTCCGCGGAGGAAGCCACACCTGGGGCACAAACGCAGCTTCTGTATTTACCTGCTTCAGGAGAGGTTTCCTCCCTCTGCTCGCATCCATTTCATTAGGTTAAAACACCGCACTCGGCTTCCGCCAAAACGACTCTCCAAGTCTGGAGCTGGGTTAGAAGTGGAGGCCCACGTGAACCAAACGCGTAGCTGTGCTGCCCGGGCAGGGTCGTCACGCCTGCCGTAAAGGTACAGGGTGAGCAGGGGTCGGGGATGCTGTCCCGGCTGAGGGAATGTCGGATTCCGAGTCTCCTGAATGTCTAGAGGACAGGCGCACGCCAACTGTCGCAAACTGCACACAGCCCCAGCGCCCAGCTCGCGAGCAGCAGCAGCAGCTCGCAAGGGCAAAGGCCAGGCTGATTAAAAGATACGAGTGCTGTATCGAGTTCTGTGTCGGTATCACAATGTGTTAAAACTGATCCTTCACTAGAAAAAACAAGCCAGTATTGGTTACATGGATGGGATGTGGGAACCCGCCAATTCTGAAGAGCCACGCGGTGGAACAAGTTAATACATGATATTAGGAGGGGAGGGTCTTGACGGGCACAGGGCCCTGCCGCCGCCCGGCCTGGTTACGAGAGCAGCCTCGCGAGAGTGACGTCCTCCGCTGCGCGTCCCCGCCAGGCCGGAAGGCGTCCTAACTGAGCGCCGGGCACGGCCCTTAGTCCTCCCCGTAGATGTCGTTTTTCTTGCGCTTCATTTCCTCGAAGTCAAACTCGGACCCCGTCATCCTCTTATAGATGTCCTTGATGTCGTCACAGGTGGTCTCGAAGTGAGTGGTGGCGTCGTACGTGCGGGATATGAAGATCTGGAAGTGAAACCACAAGGACTTGGGGCCATGTCGCCACGTCGCCCAACAAAGCCCGGTCGTTACCTTTCCTGACGGCCACGCACCTGGCTGTCTGTTCCCAGATCTTTCGGGACAAGGAGGTCGCTGATGCTGACGAATCTGGAGGGAAAGAACCAGGTCAGCAGGGGCACACACCGCTCACCCCGCCGAGAGCCGCAAACCCAGGGAGGCGGGGGCCGCAGACGGCGGCTACGCAGCCAGGCCTGCGGGTGAGCTGCTGCCGGTGAAGACGTGACTCACTTCTGCTCAATCGGCTCCAGGAGCTCCAGGGCCGGTCTGATCTCCTTCTCGGGTTCCTTGGTCTCCACGGTGGTGCTGGCGATGGCGATGTACTTGCCCTGCGCAGCCACGTTGTGCGCCGAGGAGATCATGCAGACGTAGATGTCTGCAAACAAGCAAAGCGACTCGGTGCCGGGCCTGCACCCTCGGGCCTGGGCTCTCAGCCCAGCTTCTCCAAGCTCGGCTTCTCCAACGGAGGCAAACTCGGCCCCTTACAAATGCAAATGTATCCCCCAGCAGCTGTGGGCCTGCTGGCGAGGGAGGTGGCGTGGCCATGCGGAGCTGGGCGCACGGGTGAGGGTCTCTGCCCAGCTCTGCCACCGCGCCCCGGAAACCTGTCTTCTGTCTTCCTCTCCCAACCCTGAGCTTAGAAAGGGTCTGCACAGCGAAGAAAGGATTTACCTAACTGGCCGTTTCTCACTTAAGCAATATCAAGTCATAAACAGCACAAGCTGCTGGCATAATCTAAGAATTCTACAAATTCTACTCGTCTGTGTACCACCAAGTAGATAGATAATTTCCAATATAGAAAATAATTACTGGAGTTCCTGTTGTGCCACAACAGAAATGAATCCGACTAGGAACCATGAGGTTGCGGGTTCGATCCCTGGCCTCACTCAGTGGGTTAAGGATCCAGCGTTGCCATGAGCTGTGGTGTAGGTCATAGACGTGGCTCGGATCCCGCGTTGCTATGGCTGTGGTGTAGGCCTGCAGCTATAGTCTCCGATGAGACCCCTAGCCTGGGAACCTCCATATGCCGCAGCCCTAAAGAGACAAAAAGATAAAAATTAATAATAAAAAAATAGTTCCTTTACTCCTTTTAGACTTTCCCGGACGCTGTGATCTACGTGGAAATCCCTGAAAGACTGCTTTAGTCCAAGTCATCCCTTTGTTCTAGCAAGTGATCTTCTGTGATTTGGTTTCGTAAATGGAAAAAAAAAATTAAACCAACAGCTGGCCATTTAAAAGCTAACAACCCCTTTTAAGTTGAACTTTGGATAAGTAAGATTTAGGGCATCTCTCTGAAAGGAAGATGGGAAAAGCTACTAGACGAAAAGAACTGGTTAAAGGACAGATTGGGAATTACGGTTTCAGAGCTGCATCCTGATGTTAGGCAAAGCTGTCAAAGTCGTTTCCTAGCACACTGCTAAAATCAAGCACAAGTCCACGTTGGCCAATCATGTTATAAAAGCAATGCGGGCATCAGCTCAAAAAAAAGCAATGGTGACATCAGGTCACCTCCTGGGCGTAAACCTGCCCAGGCACACGACGTCCCAAGCAGGGGCGACTGCCCGCTCGTCCAGTCCAGGCTCTCAGGGGCTACAGAGGCGGGGACCGAGGCCCATGGGGGCGACCGGCCGGAGGCAGGGCTCCTAGACGGATGACACACACCGGAGCGCTGTGAGCTAAAAGGGACGCATCACATTTTATTTCCACACGTAAACTAATAGGAGCAGGTGAAACGGGGAACTCGGGATGAAACGCAAAGCAAATTCTAACGAAACCGTGCAAACATGTGCTCATCTTCAGAACTTACCGGACTTGCGGTTGACTTGGTTCTGGGGAATGATGATCTGGCAGGAGTTGGCGTCACTGGTGTTCTTGATGGGGTGGCTCAGGATGCAGATGACACGGATCACCTGGCCCACCTTCTCCACGCGGTCTTTCACGTAGCTGGGGTCGCAGATGAGCTGCTTGCAGCGCGCGATCTGCAACCCAACACGGACAGCTGTCTGACCCTCAGCGTCCACGTGACGCCGCTAGAGGTGCTGGTGCCGCTGGCCTGGGAGGCCGCCTGGCCTCTCTGTCAAGGTACCGCAGCTACCAAGTGAACCACAGAGAACTAGCACTAGCTTTGCCGACAAATCCATGAATTCTAAATTTTACGCAAATAGGAGGAACAACGTGTTGAGTGATGTTCAGATGCCCAAGTTTGAGAACTGGGCAGAACAGGGTTCAAATCCTGGCGCTCACCTAACCTCAGAGGGTTGCTGGGATTAAATCCAAGTGTCTTCAGGACGGTCACTACCTGTGAATGGACCCGGGGCAAAGCACACGCTTTCTAAATGGTACCAGGCCTAGAAACAGACCGCCCTCACTCTCGCTTCAAGACTGTACTTTCTAAGTAAAACTTAAGCTGCAAGATAAATTAGGCACTATTATAGTTTAGTCCTTTTCTTTCTATCAAAGCCCTGAAATGTCCCAAGAGGAAGCAGGTGCCTGGAGCAAAGAACGGAATGAAAACCCACGGGACACCCTCAGGAACCCGCAAGTATTATGTCTGAACACAGTTTCTGAGGAGGTTCTTTTCTGAACAGTTCTATCTGTAAGAGCTGACAGTTCATAAAGGAGGAACCATCAGCACCACTTGAGAACTTGCAAGGAACTGCAGATCCTGGAGTTGCCCCCGTCGTGGTGCAGCGGAAACAAATCCGACTAGGAACCATGAGATTGTGGGATCGATCCCTGGCCTCGCTCCGTAGATTAAAGATCCTGCGTTGCCGTGAGCCGTGGTGTAGGTCGCAGACGCAGCTCAGATCTGGTGTGGCTGTGGCTGTGGCGTAGGCCGGCAGCCGCTGCTCCGATCGCACCCTTCACCTGGGAACCTCCATATGTCGTGGGTGCGGCCCTAAAAAACAAAAGGCAAAAAGAAAACGCAGATGCAGCACAGACCTACTGAGCAAGAAATGGGCACTTTAACGAAAGTAACAATTTACACTCAAGTCTGAGAAACACTGCTCAAAACGTTATCTGGCCAGCTCCACAGCTAAATTCCAAATAAAATAATGTTAACAGTAATGAATATTGACGTGAAATTATAAATGGACAAACAGCTAAATTTATATGAAAATCTGGGAGACAGGAACCAATCCACACAGATTTATATAATACCATTTGGAACTCGTTCATAATTTCTATTTCAGTCTTAAGAGAAGCAACAATCAACACAACAAAAAATATTAAGGTCTGTTTGTCTGGGGTTTTGTGCTTTTTGCTTTGTAGGGCACACCCACGGCAAATGGAAGTTCCCGTGCTCGGGGTGGAATCAGAGCTGCATCGTCACAGATACTCACTGGGTTCATTACTGCTGAGCCACAACGGGAACTCCTGTTTATTTTTTAAACAAAGCCCGTCATCTGTAATTGGTCCTCAGGCATTAGGAAGGCCAAGTTACTCTAACGAAAACACGTCAAGTCCAGGATCACTGTTCATACCAACCTAAGTACTTACGAGGCAATAAAAGCTGTGTCACAAGAAGGCAGTCTTTTCCGCATTGTAAAAGCTGCTTACCTCTCCTTCAGATTTTACACCAATCACTTTTCCATTCTGCACAATGATTTCTTCGATGGGTTTATTCAGCATGTAGGTACCTCCGTAAATAGCACTTAGCCTAGAAAAGTATTTAAACTACAATTAGTAATTCCCAGTTGTTTCCACAGTAAAGTCTGCTTTCTTAGATCTAGTAAGTTACAGGCTCTCCTTAGAGTTTAACGACTTATAGGCAACATGCATTTGTTCCATTTCCTCCCAGGAGGCATCCGTCTAAGTCATTAAAGCCTCAACTACAAAACAATCTTCACATTCAGTCATGAACATCAAATCGGGCAAGAAACAAACCCACTGACCAGTGATGGGGGAACAGCTTCTACGACCCTACTCCTCCTGCATCCAAATAAAACTCCACCACCCAGAGCTGTCAGGAGGTCCCGCACAGCGACTCAAAGCAGGAGAAACCAAGCAGGAGACGCGAAGCAACGAAGCAACCGGATGACATCCTTCCGTGGTTTGTACGGCGCACCCACCGCCACCCCGCCCCAGGAGAACGCCTCCCCATGCTTGCAATGTGGGGCAGCTACCAAAGAAGCAAAACACTTGCAGTCTTGCGGTTTTATAAAAAACCGTAAAATCTCTCAAATCCTTAATTCACTTCAGAAATGCTTAGACAAATGAGAGAGACTCCAAGGAATCCAGCCAAAAGCAACAGCTGAAAGACAGCAAGACCTGAGCAGAGGCCACAGCTACAGGCCACGGGGCCGAGGAAGTCTCAAGCTTGACACAGCCGTATTCGAGGAACCTGGTCCACACCTACGGCCTTCCAACAGAACCCCGGGAGCACCAGACCTAACTGTGCTACAGACTGAGGATTCAGCCCAAGACGAAAGACCCATTCACGGCAAGGCAGAAAACCGAGCCTCCTAAAGGTGCATATGGCCAATCACTTAACACTGGCCACGCACACACCACACAACGGCCAACGCAAACAAAAGTCAAGACTTCTCACAGACATCTCTACAATGTACCAAAATCCAATATGCAATCAAAAATTACTAGACACATGGAGTTCCCGCTGTGGCGCAGTGGTTAACGAATCTGACTAGGAACCATAAGGTTTCGGGTTCAATCCCTGGCCTTGCTCAGTGGGTTAAGGGTCCAGCGTTGCTGTGGCTGTGGTGTAGGCCAGCGGCTACAGCTCCGATTGGACCCCTAGCCTAGGAACCTCCATATGCTGTGGGTGTGACCCTAGAAAAGGCAAAAGGACCAAAAAAAAAATTTTTTTTAATCAAAAATTAGAAATTAAAAAATTTTTAAAAAGTTTACTAGACACATTGAAAAAAGAAAAAAAAATCAAAACAAACAGATGCCCAGTTTACAAATGTTAAGATATGCAAGGGGTTAAATATAGCTACTATAAATATTCAAAAACCTATTTGAAATGGTAAAATTCCTTGAAAAATACAACTGAAAATAAAAAATAGTACACCTGAGGTCAAGAGTTCCCATCATGGCACAGTGGTTAACGAATCTGACTAGGAATCATGAGGTTGCAGGTTCAATCCCTGGCCTCGTTCAGTGGGTTAAGGATCCGGCATTGCCGTGAGCTGTGGTGGAGGCCACAGACAAGGCTCAGACCCTACGTTGCTATGGCTGTGGTGTAGGCCGGCGGCTACAGTTCCGTAATAGATCCCTAGCCTGGGAACCTCCATATGCCCCTGGGAGCAGCCCTAGAAAAGGCAAAAAAAAAAAAAAAACAAAAACAAAAACCACACAAAGAAAGAAAAGCAATGGTACATCTGAGGTCAATACTACCAAAGTAACCTACAGACGCATGCGATCCTATGAAATTACTCATGACATTTTTCACAGAACTAGAACAAATAATCCAAAAATTTATAAAGAATAAAAGACCAAAGAATTACCAAAGCAATCCTGAGGGAAAAGGGGAAAAAAAAAAAGCAGGAAGCATAACTCTCCCGGATTTCATAGGATACTGAAATGGAGTTTTAACTAAAGAACAACCCCGCCTTGGCTAAGAAGGCAGCTGCAAGCCTTGTCACTGTACCACCCTTCTTGTAATAATGTAACAACTGTTGTGCTCTCTGTCCAACCCAGCATTGCTGATCAGTTCCGCTTCTGTAACCTTGCTGGCTCAGTTTCTTAGGGAGGAACACTGCTTGGGGATGGGGCAGGTCCGGGATGCTTACATGGGAAAGTCAAGACCTTGTAGTGTATAAAAGTTTCTGAGAACAAAGACCTGGGGCTCAGACTCTGGAGGTGACTCCTCTGAGCCCGCACCGGTGCTGAATAAACCTTGCTTTTCCATAGCTCCGAGTGCTGTTTGTCTCCTTCCGTTGCCACGGTTTTTGCGGTTTCCGCAACAATACCACAAAGCTATAGTAATCAACAAGTGTGACACTGGTACCAAAAAAACATATGAATCAATGGAACAGAACAGAGAGCCCAGAAATAAACCCAGACACCTACGGTCAATTAATCTCCGACAGAGGAGGCAAGAACATTAACCAGGAAAAAGACAGTATCTTCAGCAAGCGGTTCTAGGAAAGCTGGACAGCTGCATGTAAAAATCAGTGAAACCAGAACACACACTCACACCATGCACAAAAATAAACTCAACCTAAAGACTTGACTAAGACATGACTTTTATATAAACTCCAAAAACCAGGCAAAATGCTCTACAGAGATTCCAGATGTAGCTGTTAAAGGTCCGGGGGGTGGGGGATGATGAGAGGACACAGGGACCCTCCTGGAGCGAGGACAGTGCTCCCTGGAGTTCTGCTCGCACAGGCCCAAGTCCAAGTCCAACGCAATCGCCTTTAACCATGGATCTGTGGTGTCACTGTGTGTAAATTTTACTTCAATAAAAATAAAAGCATGCGAGTTCCCACTGTGGCTCAGCAGAAATGAATCTGACTAGCATCCATGAGGACGCAGGTTCGATCCCTGGCCTTGCTCAGTGGGTTAAGGATCTGGCATTGCCACAAACTGTGGCAAAGGTCGCAGACGAGGCTGTGGCTGTGTCGTAGGCCAGCAGCTCCGATTCAACCCCTAGCCTGGGAACTTCCATATGCTGCGGGTGAGCCATAAGAAGAAGAAAAAAATAAATTTTTTTAAAAAAGCACCTTGCTACTCAGACACACCCTGCTCCTTATTCACAACCCTACTTCATGCACTTCCGCTACAGCCGAGGGGGTGGATCAGCGGGCTCTTAGCGCACAGGTTACAAACGGGTTCTCACCTTGCAAATCCTTGAGGCAGTTCTCCAAGGCCGTAGAGCGGATAAAGGTATGGGCTTTTGCCATATCTTGCCAAAGACTCACTGTAAAGCTTAATCCTATTAATGGTTTCACAACATGGTTGATCTAAATAGCTGGACAAAAGGAAACGGATGTTAGAAAAGGGCTCTGGTTTGCACTCTTCCCTTCAGTTTAAACTCATTTTCTGGGCGTTCCTGTTGAGGCTCAGCTGGTCAAGGACTCAAACGCTGTCTCCATGAGGACGCAGGTTCGATGCCTGGCCTCCCTCAGTGGGTTAAGGTTCCAGCACTGCTGCGAGCTGCAGCACAGGTCACAGATGAGGCTCGGATCCAGTGGTGCTGCAGCTGTGGTGCAGGTCAGCAGCTGCAGCTCCAACTTGACCCCTGGCCTGGGAACCTCCACATGCTGCGGCCAGGAGAGGAATGGTGGAGAGATCTTTTCCCGAAGGGACTGCGAGTCAGTACCTCCAGGTTTTACTTAAAAGATGCTAACACCAATCTGCAGCTAGAATCTCTTTTGTACAATATAGCTGTATGCTTGTTTTGTTAGAATTTTCACTTTGCAGAATTGGGAAATTCAGGGAGAGTGCCAAGAAAAATATAAATCTAAAAGCAAAAAAAACTTACTCATCAGTTCTGTAAAGGGCCAGGGCATGCCCAGTAAAATCAATAACATCTTGGCCCAAGTCAAATTTCTTATACACCTCTCGCATCGCCGTCTTCTTAGGGTCAACCCCCTCAAACGTCCTGGGATCGTTCTCATCAAAGTTGGCAACATACACCAGGAATTTTCTGAAGCGACGTTTTTCAAACAGCCCCATTAAGCCTAAAAAAGAATTTTTCAAAAAGCACATGCTCATAATAGGACACTGAAGAAAACAAAGTGTGAAAGTTTAATTACTCCACATTGCTACCCGAGGCTCTTCTAGTGCAACGTGCAATTAAAAATAGGGGAATTTTGACAATGCTTGAAAATACACTGAGGGTAAAGGAGATAAAAGGAATCCAAGTTGGGAAGGAAGAAGTAAAACTCTTCAGTATTTGCAGATGACATGATACTATACCTAGAGAATCCTAAAGACGCCACCAGAAAACTGTTAGAGCTCACCCATGAATTTGGCAAAGTCGCAGGATACAAAATTAATACACAGAAATCGACAGCATTTCTATACTAACAATGAAAGATCAGAAAGAGAAATTAGGGAAGCAATCCCATTTACCTTCACATCCAAAACAATAAAATACCTAGGAGTAAATCTACCTAAAGAGACAAAAGACCTGTACTCTGAAAACCATAAGACACTGATGAAAGAAATCAAAGACGACACAAATAGATGGAAAGACATACCATGCTCTTGGATGGAAGAGTCAATATTATCAAAATGACTATATACTACCCAAGGCAATCTACAGATTCAATGCAATCCCTATCAAATTACCAAGGACATTTTCCACAGAACTTGATCAAAATATTTTAAAGTTTGTTTGGAAGCACAAAAGACCCAGAATAGCCAAAGACATCCTAAAAAAGAAAAATGGAGCTGGAGGAATCAGGTGCCCGGACTTCAGACTATACTAGAAAGTAACAATCATCAAAACTGTATGGTACTGGCACAAAGACAGAAATATAGATCAGTGGAACAGGATAGAAAGCCCAGAATTAAACCTATGCACCTACAGTCAACTATTCTATGACAAAAGAGGCAAGAATATACAATGGAGAAAAGACAGCCTGTTCAATAAGTGGTGCTGGGAAAACTGGACAGCCACATGGAAAAGAATGAAATTAGAACACTCCCTAACACCATACACAAAAATCAACTCCAAATGGGTCAAAGACCTAGATATAAGACCAGACACTATAAAACTCTTAGAGGAAAACGTAGGCCAAACACTCTCCAACACAAACCACAGCATCTTCACAGATTCACCTCCTAGAGTAATGACCGTAAAAACAAACAATTGGAACTTAAGTAAACTTAAAAGTTTCTGCACAGCAAAGGAAACCCTAAACAAAACAAAAAGACAACCCACAGAATGGGAGAACATCTCTGCAAATGAAATCAACTGACAAGGGATTCATCTCCAAAATTTATAAACACCTCCTACCACTCAATACCAAAAACACAAACCACCCCATCAAAAAATGGGCAGAAGATCTAAACAGACAATTCTCCAAAGAAGACATACGGATGGCCAAAAAACACATGAAAAGATGTTCAACATCACTCATTATTAGAGAAATGCAAATCAAAACCACGATGAGGTACCACCTGACACCAGCCAGAATGGCCATCATCAAAAAGTCTACAAACAATCAGTGCTAGAGAGGGTGTGGAGAAAAAGGAACCCTAGTATACACTGTTGGTGGGAATGTAAATGTGTGCAACCACTGTGGAAAACAGTGTAGAGATTCCTCAGAAAACTAAACATAGAACTCCCATTTGATCCAGCAATCCCACTCCTGGGCATCTATCCAGAGAAAACCATGACTCGCAAAGACACATGTACTCCAATGTTCATTGCAGCACTCTTTGCAATAGCCAAGACATGGAAACAACCTAAATGTCCATTGACAGAGGAGTGGATCAAGAAGATGTGATACATATACACAGTGGAGTATTACACAGCCATTAAAAAGAATGAAATACAGGCATTTTTAGCAACAAGGATGGACCTAGAAATTATCATGCCGAGTGATGTCAACCAGACAATGAGACACCAACATCAAGTGCTATCACTGAGGTGTAGAATCTGAAGAAAGGACGCAATGAACTTCTTAGCAGAACAGATACTGACTCACAGACTTTGAAAAACTTATGGTTTCCAAAGGAGACAGTTCGGGGGGGTGGGGGGATACGCTGGGGTTGTGGGATGGAAATCCTATATAATTGGATGTGATGATCACTGTACAACTATAAATGTAATAAATTGAGTAATTAAAAAAAAGAAACACACTGACAGCGTATTTTAAAGTTTCCTAACACTTTAAAACAAATCATAACTATAACATAAGCTATTAAGTCTTCGATTTTACAATACAAGTAATTATAACCAGTAATTAATTAAATGTAATATGTCCAATTATATCTATTTGGTACAAGATAAATAGGACTTTCAAAAATTATTACTCGTGAAGGCATCTATCTGACCGTTCCTTTGAAAGCTCTGATCTGTACTCTGCCAATGGCCTAAAATTCTAATTGCTCTTCATTTCTCTCTTCTTCTGTCTGCGAAGATACACTCTGGCACTTAATGGAAAAGCAGCTTAGATACCAAGAGCAAACTGACCTCAAAGAAATTCAGATGCTGGTTATGCTGCCAGTCACTTTAATGAAGTCCTAGATAATCAGTTCACTGCTTTTTGCACTCAAAAGCAGAGGAGAAGGCGACAGACCATCACACAAGAAACCCTCAGCCTTCCTGCTACTGCATGTAGCTGGCCCAAGGACAAGGTCAAAGGAAAAGAAAATGTTCTGGTTCCGTCCCCTTCCCCCCCGCCCCCCCCGTCTTATTAAACTATACGGCTACTTTAAAAACACCTATAACTTTAAAAATAAACTCCTAAAACCATTTCTAACTGTCGACAGTTTAATATTTTGATACTTTTAAAAAAATTTTGATACTTTAAGTGTTATTTTCGCCAAGACTAGTTGAGATCCACAAAACTGAAAATTAAAATGATCAGGAGGCTATTCCTAACAGCTGACTACATTTAATGTAATATTTATAACATAGCTTTTAAAAAAATGGACAGGATCCCTCAGGAAAAGCCTAAGGCTAAAAAGAGATCCCCATTACCACACAGCACCCTAATTAAGACACGAGCGCGGCTGTCAGAGTGCGACAGCCAAAGGCAGCCGAGCCACCTGCAATGAACTTCTGGCTGGTACCTAAAGCTACGACCAACAGTTTGCTGTGGAATTTTCGCATAACTCTTGGGATAAAAACAAAAATCTACTGTGTCTTCTTAAATTCCCCACTCCTTCCTCGTCTCTCACCTCTGTCCCTCCTCTGAGCCTCCACCCGACAGGGACACTGCCAGCACAGCGGACACCGTATCACGCACAGAGTGTGATACCGAGCTGCCCTCCAGCCTCGTGCATCAGAACCAGGTACCAGGAGTTCCCGTCGTGGCGCAATGGTTAACGAATCCGACTAGGAACCATGAGGTTGCGGGTTCGGTCCCTGCCCTTGCTCAGTGGGTTAACGATCCGGCGTTGCCGTGAGCTGTGGTGTAGGTTGCAGACGTGGCTCGGATCCCGCGTTGCTGTGGCTCTGGCGTAGGCCAGTGGCTACAGCTCCAATTCGACCCCTAGCCTGGGAACCTCCATATGCCGTGGGAGTGGCCCAAAAAAATAGCAAAAAGACAAAAAAAAAAAAAAAAAAAAAAAGAACCAGGTACCAGCACCACTGCAAACCCTGAGACCTGGTCCCCATTTAAGGGTTCAAATATTCCTACCATGTAATTTTTACGGCAGCTCCTTCCGTATGGGGACGCCTCCCTAATGGCCCTGGTGTTAAAAACTACGCCCTGCACCCCGCCCTTCACCTCCCCAGCCCCGTGCCACCGTCTTCCGGGCTCTCCCCTATGCACCTACTGCCTTTCTCCTGCTAACGAAGGCTCCAACAGGGAACGCATTTTGGTCCTCACGTTTTTCCTTCTGCCGAACCCTCTCTATCTCCAAAGCTAGAAGTAGGTAAGTTCTCAAAAAATATTCAATCCACATCTGATGACAGTGAATATAAAAGCAGCTGACTTACTCATATAAAGAAAATATTGGAGTTCCCGTCGTGGCTCAGTGGTTAACGAATCCGACTAGGAACCATGAGGTTGCAGGTTCGATCCCTGGCCTCGCTCAGTGGGTTAAGGATCCAGTGCTGCTGTGAGCCGTGGTGTAGGTTGCAGACGCAGCTTGGATCCCCTGCTGTGTCTCTGGTGTAGGCCGGCGGCTACAGCTCTGATTAGTCCCCTAGCCTGGGAACCTCCATATGCGCAGGAGTGGCCCTAGCAATGGCAAAAAAACAAAAAAAAAAAAAAAAAAGAAAGAAAAAGAAAATATTGAAATTATATGACAGAAGGACTAGAAAAAATATTTTCCACAATTAGTGTGTTAAGTGATATCTTCACTTCATTTCAAATGGTTTTACTTTCCTTCATTCACTTGCACACTGAGGTTCATTTACCAAAAAAGATACGTTATATCAAGACGTTTAAAACATAAAAAAGCTACACGGGAGTTCCATGGCGGCCTAGCGGCTTTAAGGATTTGGCGTTCTCACTGCTGTGGCTGGGGTTCAATCCCTGGCCCAGGACCATTTGCATGGCACAGGTAAGACCAAAAATCAGAAAAAAAAAAAACAAAAAACTGACAAAATCCAGAGCAGTTTCAATAAAAGAATAGGAAAAAAGCATTCTAATGAACAGGTATAATTTGACAACAGAATTTTTGAAATTTAAAAAAAAAAAAAAATCAGGGTAGAAGTAATATCATAAGAAAAGCAGTAAGGGCGTCCTGTCGTGGCACAGCAGTTAGCGAATCCGACTGGGAACCATGAGGTTGCGGGTTCGGTCCCTGCCCTTGCTCAGTGGGTTAAGGACCCGGCGTTGCCATGGGCTGTGGTGTAGGTGGCAGATGCAGCTCGGATCCCGAGTTGCTGTGGCTCTGGCGTAGGTCAGTGGCTACAGCTCCAATTCGACCCTAGCCTGGGAACCTCCATATGCCGTGGGAGCGGCCCTAGAAAAGGCAAAAAGACAAAAAAAAAAAAAAGAAAAAAGAAAAAGAAAAGCAGTAAGACAGAGGGCACAGAGTCCCCGTTGTGGCGCAGTGGAAACAAATCTGACTAGGAACCATGGGGTTACGGGTTCTATCCCTGGCCTTGCTCACTGGGTTAAGGATCCAACGTTGCCGTGAGCTGTGGTGTAGTCGCAGACACGGCTCGGATCTGGCATGGCTGTGGCGCAGGGCAGCAGCTACAGCTCCCATTCAACCCCTAGCCTGGGAACCTTCATATGACATGGGTGCGGCCCCCCAAAAAAGAAAGAAAAGCAGTAAGGCACAGAGCATGACACGTAATTCTGACGGTGGACCTAACCAGCCTCCGCCCAGTTCGCAGCCGGGCACCAGAGCGTGCACAAGGGCTCCTGGCCTCCACGAGGCTCTGCGATGGCAAAGGCCTCCTGCCAAACAGAGCTTCCTGGCAGTAAGAGTGAGAACACACAACACACAAGCTCAAGTTTCAGCCGAGGATACAAGACATTGCTGGGCACATTTCAAAGCTCTTCATGAAAATGTCTCAAACATTTCTAAACATAACATGTGTGTTCAACATCACTCTGAGGTCAAATATATTTCTCACTCATTTTACCAAAATAACATTTGACCAATGAATGAATAGTTATTGGAAATTTGAGGTTTTAGCTGGCATCACGAGCTACCAGAAAAAAAAATCAACAGTATAGAGTTCTCACTGTGGCTCAGCAGGTTAAGAACCCAACATAGTGTCTGTGAGGATGAAGATTCAATCCCGAGCCTTGTTCAGTGGGTTAAGGATCCGGTGTTGCCACAAGCATAGGTCACAGATGCAGCTTGGGTCTAGCATTGCTGTGGCTGAGCGTTGGCCCTCCGCTGCAGCTCTGATTCCACCCCTAGCCTGAGAACTTCCATATACCACAGGTGCAGTCCTAAAAAGAAAGGAAAAAAAAAAAAAAAAACCACACACAGCACCTTAAATAAGCAAATGCAAACTTAGGTTACGTTAACAGAAATACCTTGTCCTAGGAAAGCAGAAGTGCCAGTGACAACGAGTGGGCCCACAGCACCTGGAGCACTGCGTCTGGTACAGCTCTACTACACATGGGATGCACTGGGCAAGTCCCAAGAAAAGTGGCCAAGAGACCTAGACAGCATATTACCGAGAAACCACCACAGGAACTGGAAACGCGCAGCAGAAAGAACGAGAGAACGATAGTTGTTAAAATATCTGAGGAGTTACATTTTCTTCTTCTTTTTAGGGCTGCACCTGCTGCATTTGCAAGTTCCCAGGCTAAGGGCTGAATCAGAGCTGCAGCTGTGGCCTACGCCACAGCTCAGGGCAACACCAGATCCTTACCCACTGAGCGAGGCCAGGGACTGAACCACACCTTCACAGACATTCTGCTGGGCCCTTAACCCACTGAGCCACAAAGGAACTCCCGGAAAGCTGCATTTACACACTAGATAGTTCGGCAGTTAAAAGTGCAGAGTTCAGGAGTCCGACAAATTTGGCTTCCAACTAGTCGTGAGCTATGTTACTGTGGGCTCTTCTTTCACACTTGCATACCTCGGTTTTCCCACCTGTAGATACAGACAACAGCACCCATTCTCGGAAGGCTAGAGACGCTACACACACAGCTCGTGGGACATACATGCCTGCACATAATGTTCAAAAATGTCAGCTATCATTAAAACTGTAAAGCAAGTTGTTTTACTTACTTTCTCTTAAACTTGCACCTCCTCACTTTTCCTAGCCATTCACTCCTTCTGCCTAGAACTGTCCTGCCTGCCATTCTCACATCAAAATCCCATCCATTAACATAAAAAGCAGGTGCCATTAAGGCAGTGATGTGGTAAAACGTTGTAACACTGTAAAACAGGTAAATCCTACTGTATATAAATTAAACCCCAATGAATTTAACCTTAAAAATACATACAGTAACATATCTGCTTATTTTTGCAAAAGGAAACATGAGGATAAACCGGAAGTAAGTAAAAATGATCGCATGTTAAAGTGAAGAGAATGGAGAGGAAAAGAGTAAGAGCAACTCTCTCGACACATCTTTTGTTGTAACTGACGGTCAAGTAAATGTTTGAAAACATTGAGTCAAAACAGGCCTTCCCGTCATGGCTCAGCAGTTAACGAACCTGACTCATATCCATGAGGTTGTAGGTTCCATCCCTGTCCCTGCTCAGTGGGTTAAGGATCCGGTGTTGCTGTGAGCTGTGCTGTGGGTCGCAGATGTGGCTCGGATCCCGCGTGGCTGTGGCTGTGGTGTAGGCCGGCAGATGCAGCTCTGATTGGACCCCTAGCCTGGGAACCTCCATATGCCATGGGTGCGGCCCTAAAAAGACAAAAAAATGGGGGAAAAATAAAAAGTTAAGTCCTTCAATTTGTATTAACTGAAGGAGGTGGCTGAAGCTGTTATAAGTAAGAGCTCAGAGAATAAAAAGTTTTTAAAAAATACCAACTTTGCTTAAAAAAATTCTATTCAAACTCTTGAACTCTTATCTCTATGAAAACACATTATGTAAATTATCTGCACTGTCACTGGAATGACTTAAGTGGTGTCTAGCCACTGACTCCCATCCCGTCAGGAGGCAGACCGTCCCTCACAGGTCACTCCCCACCTGGCCACGATTCTGAGCGGCGTCTTTCCAGCTTTAGTGTCTCCAACATTTTACACCTCATGTTTTCTCCCCTAATAGCAAGAAGTAAATACGTGGAGTTCAAGGAAATGCCAAAATAACTCCAACTAGGAATTTAGGCCACAGACTTTCTGGAGGATTTACTGGCGCTTTGCTTACGCTCCCAAGGCCCAGCTTTCTCCCTCTCAACTCCGACGGCCCTTCTCAAACTCGGCTCCCGTTCGGCTGTACACACTCGCCCCTCCTCAAGCGGCTCTGCAACACACAGACCTCAAAGGACGAAAGGTCTTTTCTCAGGGCACCTGCTATTTCAAAGAACTCAGCATAGAAAATGTTAACCAGGCACCCCTGATGAGCCAGTGAAGGACACAATTTGAGGCCAAGAATAAAACCACTCCACACTCGCTAGGAATGCCCAGAAAGAGAAGCTGGAGAACAAACACCACCAGTCAGAGGGTGAGTTTCCCCAGAACCCCAGGCGGACGGGGCAGCGTCGGGGGGCAGCGTCGGAGGTCAGCGAACTGAGGGGCGAGGAGCCTGGGCTCTGGAGCCAGCACACCAGGGCTCGACGCCCTTCTGCCACTCACCACCTAGGTGACGGCAGGCCTGATGTCCTCACCTGCACAACAGAAACCCTACCGCACCAAGCAAGGGCTTCCCCAGCCAAGCAGGAGAGCACACGTGCAGTGTCTCCCCGAGCCGAGCTCACAGGAAACACTACAAGCAGCAGCGTCTCTTGGGAGCTGTTATGAAAAGAGAACCACGAGACCCAGCTATGCTCGGCTTCCCCAGCAACAGGCTCCAGAGGGGCACGGCCGAGCGTCCTGTCTGCTGACGCGCTCTCTCACCAGGCCTCGCCGGCGCCCGGCCCGGTGCAGACATGCGCCACGTCTCGGCTGGGACGGTCGCCGCCTGAGTGGGTGGATGGCTGACACAGGGGACTCTGAATTTTCTAAGACCCCTTCCCATTATAAAATGTGAGACTACTCTGAGAAACCCAAAGTGCTTACTCGACGCCAGGGCCTCTGCCTCAGTGGAAGGAACCTTGTAGATCTTCCCTCCCTTGTAGACGAAGCTCCCTTCGGTCACCTTGAAATCCAGGTAGCGAGTGACCTCGGTAAAAAGCAGCATCTTAACCAGCTGACCTGTAAGAGTCACATAATTCAAACGGTTACTTAAACCTACCACTTTCAAAAATGAGCACAAATAAAAGTCCATTTATAAGACGGACAGCTTTCCAGTTTCCCCTTAACCCTGTCCAGTAACTCCTCCCGAAGTCTCCAAAACCGTATTTTAAAGAGGACAATCAGAACGCATACCTACAGCCTAACACATTTAGACTTCTTTTAAAAAATGTTACGGGAGTTCCCTTCATGGCTCGGTGGTTAACGAACCCGGCTGGGATCCATGAAGATGCGGGTTCAATGCCTGGCCTTGCTCATCAGGTTAAGGATCCGGCGCTGCTCTCAACTGTGGTGAAGGTCGCAGACACAGCTCGGATCCCAAGTTGCTGTGGCTGTGGTATGGGCCAGCAGCTGTAGCTTCTATTTGACCCCTAGCCTGGGAACTTCCCTATGCTACAGGTGCAGCCCTAAAAAGAAAAAGAAAATTTTTTAAAGGAATGAACATTAATTCTCGATCAAGAAAAAGCTAGGATAAACAAAAGAAATTTTGATATACTAAAAATAGCAAACTTAACTTCTTTGAGAAACCAAATAAAATTATTTTAAAGCTCATTTGAAAAGATAAACGTATTGGGATACTCAAAAGTAAATTTTTTGAGAACAAGAAAGAGTAATGAGGAGTGTTATGCAGCCAGATGTTTCAGTATGCTGTATACAATTAATCCAGAAATCAGTGGAAACCAGAGACTCATGTCTAAGAATATACGATCAAAGTTCTCTAAGCAGAGGGGAAAAGAAACGGCACTGAGGGGTAACTGATGAACCGTTTTGAAAAAACACATTTCTGTCACTACTTCTCAAACAGGGTAAAAAATTTGTTCATATGGTAACATAGATGAACTTATTTATACACTGTGAAAAAAAATGAAACCATATTATTATTTACAGCAGCTATGAATACTTTTATAATGCTGAGGTGGAGAGAAAAGCATATCTTTCCAGATTAAACCAATAAAAGAAAGACAGATCAACCAATAACTAGATGAAAATGAAAAGCTTTTGTACAGGAGAAAATTACAAGTTATGTATATCGATAAGGCCAATCACAAATTGGGAAAGGTATTTTCACCATTAATAGTGTATTTCACAGCCTTGACAATGAGTTCTTTTACATCCATAAGGAATAACACAAAAACACAGAAAAACGTGCAAAGCACAAGGAAAGCCAATAAACTCTGGAAGGCATTTCAGCCTCTGGTAAGTAGATACATTTCAAAAATCCATCATTTTGCCCTTTAGTATGACAAAGTCACAAAAACGAAAACAAGCAGTATGAGGGCTTAGTAAAGGCTCTGGCGAAGAAGCGGGCTTGGTCTCCTGGTGAGTGCACAATCTGGCACTACAAAGGAAAAGCCTTAAAACATTGCCTTTACCCAAGCCACACTTTCAGGGGTGTACACTGAGGTCCCCCCATGCCCCCGCAATGTTCCCAAGGTAATACCACCTGACACCCTGTGAACAGGGAAGGGAAACCTCGCAGGTTACATAACAAATATTAACCATGATTCTAGATATTAAAATTTGGGCTATGAGAATTTTATTTCCTTCCTGCTTCTCTGTTTTTTAATTTTGATAAAATAGTTTTATTATTTATGTAATAAAATTTTGTTTACAATTTACCTCAAGAGAATTCAGTTACTTAATGTTAAATTTCAGAGAAAATTCAAAATTCACTGAAACAAATTATAGAACATAAAGTCAAAAAGAGGAGAGGTAGCACATACTTTATTTCATGGGACATAAATAGACTCATGCTTACAATTTAGTTTTTCAATGTTAGCGCAAAAAAAGATGCTAGAATCACAGCAATTTTAAAGATATTTAGTGGGAGTTCCTGTCATGGCGCAGCAGTTAACAAACCCGGCTAGGAACCATGAGGTTTCGGGTTTGATCCCTGGCCTTGCTCGGTGGGTTAAGGATCCAGCGCTGCTGTGGCTCTAGCGTAGGCCGGCGGCTACAGCTCCAATTAGGCCCCTAGCCTGGGAACCTCCATATGCCATGGGAAGCGGCCCTCGAAAAGGCAAAAAAAAAAATTTTTTAGGAGTTCCCGCCGTGGCGCAGTGGTTAACGAATCCGACTAGGAACCATGAGGTTGCGGGTTCGGTCCCTGCCCTTGCTCAGTGGGTTAACGATCCGGCGTTGCCGTGAGCTGTGGTGTAGGTTGCAGACGCGGCTTGGATCCTGCGCTGCTGTGGCTCTGGCGTAGGCCGGTGGCTACAGCTCCGATTCGACCCCTAGCCTGGGAACCTCCATATGCCGCGGGAGCGGCCCAAGAAATAGCAACAACAACAAGACAAAAAAAAAAAAAAAAAAAAAAAAATTTTAAATAAAGATATTTAGCTCCTCGAATTAAAGATGAGAAGAAATTAATATGAAAAAGTAACTGGGAAAGCCTACAAACTCTAAAAGCATCCACATGGCTGTGTCTGAAGGCCCCATCATCCAACCCTGTTAACCAAGGTACCCAGAGGAAAGTCCGCGATGACCACTTGCAGTGGCCCTGCCGCCCCGGCTCCGCTCCTCGCTCGCCGACTCCAGCGGCCCGGCACTCACCACACCGTGCTACGCAATAAAGCCCACTGCCACAAACCCAGAATGCTCTGCCAACAGTTAGTTTCCGCTTTGGCCCTGGATCGCCGCCCGGCGTGAACCGACGTCGGAACTCTTTACCATTAGCCATGAGGAACTTGGGGATGAGGTCAACGTTCCAGTCTCTTCCTCTCCCCATTGAGGCTGGTGGGGCTCCAGGTATATTAAATCTTTTGTACAACTAAAACCAAAACAAAACACACGCAGAGTGACAAAACTTAATTTCATTACATAACTACTTCAGGACAACGTGATTCTGGTATAACTAAATACCACCACCAATACAAGTGCATGTCATTTTCAATCAGAGTATGCAGCAGTATTCCAATACATGTGTAAATTAAATACATTGCTAAACTTATGAATGTGAGGAGTTCCTGTCGTGGCTCAGTGGTTAACGAACCTTACTGTATCCATGAGGATGCAGGTTTGATCCCCGGCCTCGCTCAGTGGGTTAAGGATCCGGCGTGGCCATGAGCCGTGGTGTAGGTCTCAGATGTGGCTCAGATCCCGAGTTGCTATGGCTGTGGTGTAGGCCCGCAGCTGCAGCTCCGATTCAACACCTAGCCTGGGAACCTCCATATGTCACGAGTTCAGCCCTAAAAAAACAAAAAAAAAACAAAACTAAACTTATGAATG
The DNA here is from genome assembly GCF_054392235.1 of Sus scrofa. NCBI lineage: Eukaryota > Metazoa > Chordata > Mammalia > Artiodactyla > Suidae > Sus > Sus scrofa. The sequence goes on along the minus strand of NC_139392.1, from coordinate 91,879,151 downwards.
CTAAAATAAATATTGCAGAGGTGGTGTGCATTTGCTTTTAATTAACAAAAATACAAATCAAACTTTTTCTTTCTTTTCTTGGCCACACATGCAGCATACGGAAGTCCCTGGGCTAGGGGTAGAAGCTGGAGCTACCAGCCTATGCCACAGCCACAGCAACGCCAGATCTGAGCCACATCAGATCCTTAACACACTGAGCAAAGCCTGGGGTCAAACCAGCATCTTCAACCATGTCGGGACCTTAACCCACTGAGCCACAACAGGAACTCCCAAAACAGCTTTTTGGTGACGAAGTAGTTCTGCAGATACGTCCTCCCTCTACTATTTGAAAAAAATGACTTGCTCGCATTCACTCTTTTTAAAAAATAATTTTCATTGCTCTATGTTTTCACATGAGTTTGTATGTGCTTCCATGGAGTTTGCTCTTTTTCTTTCCTCTTTTTTTTTTTTTTGGCTGCTCCTGAGGCACATGGAAGTTCCCAGGCCAGGAATCGAACCCATACCACAGCAGCAACCTGAGCCACCGCAGTGACTATGCTGGGTCTTTGACCCACTGTGCCATAAGGGAACTCCTCTATTACTTTCAGTGGTTCAAAACCAACAACACGAACAGACGTGAAGTAAAAAAAATTCCACTGGTATTACTATTCCGACTTTCCTATATGATTGAATATAAGGAAAAAAAGCTTTTTGATATAAACACCTGGGTTCGCAGCCCACCTCTGTGACCTTAATCACATGAAAAATGGGGATAAAATCTCCCTGAGCGACTGAGAAGACAAGTAAGCCATGTGGGAAGCAGTGGCACTGTGCCTGGCATACGCTAGGTCTGCATCAAAGGGCACCCTCCAGGAGCTCCCACTGTGGCACGGTAGGCGGTTCCATCCCCAGCCTGGCCTGGTGCGGTAGGTCAAGGATCCAGCGTTGCTGCAGCTATGCCATAGGTCACAGGATGCGATCCCTGGCCCAGGAACTTCCAAAGGCCGAGGATACAAGCAAAAAAGAAAAAGAGCAAAAAAGGCACCTCCATGTACCTTGCACTCTGTTAACTTCACAAGAGAACAGGTGAGCGCTCCAGATGCAACAAAGGCCACAATTTAAACTTCTACACGCTCCTAACTAGGAGCTCCTTGACATTATGACACTGTAGACCAACTAGTTAATCAAACACAATTAACACTCACAAGTCAAAAGTGAAAACACAAGAGGCACAGGAATGTACGCTAATACTCACGTCTTCCAGGGGTGTAATCGAGGCACTTTCTCCTCCGTAATAGGGGTTTCTATCCATGTGAAGAACCTTCTTCCCATTCACTGACATAATACCCGACAGAATGCATTCCTACAGGGAAGAAAGCACAAGTCACTTCAAAGGAAGCAAACTGCTACCGCGTGTTTCTGACAGACACTTAATTTTTAAAAAAGCCTGTCATTAAACATCCTTTTAGTAATTAGTGCTCATGTATACGCAACATATGACATAATGTTAAGGAAAAAGCTCTAAAGCAACCAGGGTTCAAAGTGTGGTCTGTGGACCTCTCTGGGTCCCAAGGTTAAACTATTTTCATGATGACAGTAAGATACTATTTACTTTTTATAGTTCCCGTCGTGGCTCAGTGGTTAACGAATCCGACTAGGAACCATGAGGTTGCAGGTTCGATCCCTGGCCTTGCTCAGCGGGTTAACGATCCGGCGTTGCCATGAGCTGTGGTGTAGGATGCAGACTCGGCTCGGATCCCACATTGCTGTGGCTCTGGCATAGGCCGGTGGCTACAGCTCCAAAGACCCCTAGCCTGGGAACCTCCATAATACGCCGTGGGTGCCACCCAAGAAATGGCAAAAAGACAAAAAAAGATATTATTTACTTTTTTCCCCATGTTACATCTGCACTGATGGTGCAAGATCAATGGTGGATAAAACCAAATTTAAGGCAGTGGCTCTAACTGCACTAGTCCTTATATTCTTCACAAGGCACTCACAGTTTTAAAAGCAAGGTCAGTTCACTTAAGACTGTCCATGATGAAGCATTAAAAATCACCTTTGTTAAACATACCCCCTTAAAACCATCTTTTACATATCCTGTGCAGCAAAATGGCAAGTACACGTCAAGCAGCTCTGGCTCAAGGAAAGCCTTTGCGTGACGGATTTGTAAGTTAAACCAGCTACTTTTTTCATGGATCATTTTTACTTGAAAAACCAACTGACCAATAAACTATGATTACACAGACTTAGCTATTTGGCAGACATAGTCTCAGAAATGAACTTATAGAAAAATAACTGACACTATTTGTGCCAAAAACAAAAAAAGTGAAAATTTTGAATGAAAATCTGAATTTTGGGAAACTTGTAACCACCAAGGGCATGTCGGAGCCCCAACAGTTAAAGCACTTTTCAGATAACATCAGATATTAACAAACACGAGTTTCTGCTATCAGGTAATGACATGTGTCAACAATTTAGACCACCTTCGTTACTCAGTAATCCAGCACTTGCCAAGCGACCACTGAATGATGTTACAAAGTCATGCAGAAGGTTACAAGAGGAATTCAAAGTGCAAGCCGGATTAGTGGATTTTAACATAACAGAATATGAAATGTTCACTGATATAGTTTCAGATTTCTTCCTTTTTTTTTTTTTGCTTTTTAGGGCCGCACCCATGGCATATGGAGGTTCCCAGACTTGGGGTCGAATCAGAGCTTAGCTGCCAGCCTCTACCACAACCACAGAGGATCCGAGCTGCAGCTCACAGCAACGCCAGATCCTTAACCCATTGAGCAAGGCCAGGGAACGAACCTGCATCCTCATGGATGCTAGTCAGCTTCGTTAACCGCTGATCCACATGGGAACTCCTCCTTTTTCAATTAATTAAAAAAAAAAAACCCTGCCACTTGTGTTCAAGGGATATCCACAACAATGTGAGAGGCCATTAAAATATTCCTTTTTCTAACTACACATCTGTATAAAGCCTGATTTTCTTCATATATTTCACCCAAGAAAAAAAATCACAAAAGACTGAACACCAAAGCAGGTAAGAATCCAACTATATTTTAAACCAGATATTAAAGAGATGTGCAGAAAACTTAAAACAATGATACTCTTCTCAAATTCTTTTGTTTTGGAAAACATAGCTATATCTCAAAAAATTATCATTCATGTTAACATGTAATAGGTTTATCTTTGTTATCAAGTGAATTAATAAAAAATATTTTTAAAAATTTCTCAGCGTTGATTTCTAACAGAATGAATATTGACAGATACCCTTATCAACAAAAGCTCCTCAGGGTCCTCGATTTTTTTCTGTGTATCTTTTCAGGGCTGCACCCATAGCATATGGAGTTTCCCCAGGTGAGGAGTCGAGTCAGAGCTGCAGCTGCCAGCCTAGACCCGATCCAAGCCACAGCAAGACCCGATCCAAGCCGTGTCTGCGACCTACACCTTAGCTCACGGCAACGCTGGATCCTTAACCCACTGAGCCAGGCCAGGGATCAAACCCGCATCCTCAGGGATACTAGTTGGATTTGTTACTGCTGAGCCACAAAGGGAACTCCCAGGGTCCTTGATTTTTAAAAGTATAAACAGATCCCAAGACCAAGGGTCTGAGAACTAGAGCCTTAAAGCATCCAGTATAACCGTTGCTAAACTGACAATCAACAGAGAAGGATAAACGACCACTCTCAGGAAAAAAGTAACTAAGCATGGATATACCAAGACATATAAATTATGACTGGGGGTGGGGGAGACAAGAAAGAATCCAATCAATGGATTAATGGGAAGAAATACAGAGCTAGGAGTTCCCGGTGTGGCTCAGTGGTTAACGAATTTGACTATGATTAAGGGTTAAGGATCAATGGGTTAAGGATCCCGACGTTGCTGTGAGCTGTGGTGTAGGTTGCAGACGTGGCTCAGATCCCGTGTTGCTGTGGCTCTGGCGTAGGCCGGCGGCTACAGCTCTGATTAGACTCCTAGCCTGGGAACCCCCATATGCCACGGAAGCTGCCCAAGAAATGGCAAAGAGACCAAAAAAAAAAAAAAAAAAAAGAAACGAAACACAGAGCTGGGATATACAGTCACTGAAAACTGTTACACCAGGTGTTCCCACTGTGGTACAATGGGATGGGCAGTGTCTCTGGAGCACTCAGACACAGGTTCAATCCCCAGCCTGGCACAGTGGGCTAAGGATCCAGGATTGTCCCAGCAAATGTGGCCTGGACTGGATCCCCGGCCTGGGAACTCCATAGCCAAGGGGGTGGGCAAAAAAAAGAAAAGCAGGAGTTCGAGTCATGGTTCAGCAGGCATCCGTGAGGACGCAGATTCGATCCCCAGCCTCATTCAGTGGGTTAAGGATCCGGCATTGCCGTGAGCTGTGGTGTAGGTGGCAGATGTGGCTCGGATTTGGTGTGGCTGTAGTGTAGGCCAGCAGCTATTGCTCCAATTTGACCCCTAGTCTGGGAGCCTCCACATGCCATGGGTGCAGCCTTAAAAAGACAAAAAAATAAAAATAAAATAAAACCCCGATTACACCAGAATTCAGGTAGTAAGAGCTTGATTTTTTAAGGCAAAGGAAGTTCCTCAAATCTTTATAAATCCAACTATCCAACTGCTTCTCAAATTTATCCAGAAAACAGAGGATCTCATCCCCTTAGAAGCCTGACTCTAAAACCTTTATTTTCAAAAATTCACACATACTACTTTACTTATTTCCTCCATAATCTATTCATTTTCATATTTTTTAGATGTTTTAGTTACTACGAGGATGTTTTAGTTCCTATGGCCTAGCAGTTAAAGATTCAGCATTGGGAGTTCCCACTGTGGCTCAGCATGTTAAGAACCCAACTAGTATCCACAAGGATGCGGGGTCCACCCCTGGTCTCACGCAGTGGGTTTAGGATCTGGCACTGCCGTGAGCTGTGGTGTAGGTTGAAGATGCAGCTCAGAATCTGGCGTTGCTGCAGCTGTGGTGTAGGCCAGCAGCTGGACCTCCCATTTGACCTCTAGCCTGGGAACTTCCATATGCTGTGGATGTGGCCTTAAAAAGCAAAAATAAAATAAAGACTCAGGGTTGTCACTGCTGTAGCACGGGTTTGATCCCTGACCTGGGAAGTTGTGCATGCTCGACCAGAAAAATAAGTTATTATCAGGTTCAGATTTTATTCTAGGAGGATGTATCATTTCCTATCAAGAAACAAAACAGAGTTCCCATTGTGGTGCAGTAGAAACGAATACGACTAATATCCATGAGGATGCGAGTTCGATCCCTGACCTCCCTCCGTGGGTTAAGGATCCGGTGTTGCCGTGAGCTGTGGTGTAGGTTGCACATGCAGCTCGGATCCTCAGTTGCTGTGGTGTAGTCCGGCAGCTACAGCTCCACTTTGACCCCTAGCCTGGGAATTTCCATATACTGCAGGTGCAGCCCCCAAAAGCAAACAAACAAACAAACAAAAAAAAAACCTATGAACACTCCAGAAGGCCTCCTACAGCCATAACACTCCCTAGCCCCAGCCATGCTCATGACTTTTAAGAGCAAAGATGTGTTCTGTTTTGAAATCTGAATAAATGGAACCTTACAGCCTATTTTTCTGTATACACCTTTTAGTCAACATTTCTGTTTACAGACACATCTGTGTTTTGTTTGTAGTTGAAATTTACTCATTGCTTTAGAGCAGGAGTTCCTCCAAGTACAGGAGTCGAATCTAGCCTGCAGGCCACATTTGCAAATAAAGTTTTACTGGTAAACATCCATGCTCTTTCATTTACACATTGGCTGTTTTCAAAGAACCACAGCAGAACTAGAGCTGTGACAAATACCCTATGGCCAAAAACCCTACAAATTGGCCATCTAGATTCTAACAGGTTTACCTAACCTACCAGCACTGGATCTCAGAGTGCTTCCTGATTTCATATCACCTATGAACTTCTTAGTAATATAAATTCCAGATCCCGAAACTTCCCTTTATATCCCCATCACCTGGACGGCTTGTTCAGCCAGCAGGGCCTCATCACCAGAGCTTCTGAGGCAGCAGGTGTGTGGTGGAGCCTGAGAATTTGCATTTCTCACCACTTCCCAGGTGATGCGAATGCTACTGATCCAGGACCACTTTCAAGAACCACTAGCAAAGCAGAGCTGCTCAAACTTTATTAAATACCTGGGATTCATGTTAAACTGTAGATTGTGATTCAGTGCATCTGGGGTGAGGCCTAACTCTCTGTAGGTTCTCAGGTGTTGCAGAGGAGCTGACCCATGGACCACATCTAGGGCAACAAAGCCACAGAGGGGCCTGCTGAAGGAACACGCCACCAGCTTACACCACAACTTACTTATCCATTCCACTACGGACACCATGGGACAGTCTCCAGGTTTTGGCTATTACAAACAAGGCTCTATAAATGTTCTCAGCGAGTCTTTTATGTAGGCACTTGCTGGATATCTATCAAGGAGAGTACAAGCATGTTCAACCTCAGCAGATACTATCAAACAGCTTAAAAAAAAAACTGTTGTACTAATTTATACTTTTGTCAGCAATTCCCTATTGTTTCAAATCCTTGCCCAATACTTGTGTTCCTGAACTTTTTAGTCATTCTAGTTAGGATGTGTTTTAATTCGAATTTCCTGACAACTAATGAGGCTGACCACTTTAGTTTACTGATAATTACAGTATCTTCTTTTGATAAGTGCTTTCCTATTATTTGCCCCCCTTCCCTTTTGGCTGTGCCTATGGCAAGGAAAAATTCCCAAGCCAGGGAGCAAACCCACACCACAGCAGTGACAATGCCAGATCCTTAACCCAGTAGGCCACCAGGGGCCACCTATTTGCCCATTTTAGAAGTGGGCTATCTTTTTCTGACTGCTATATAAAAATTCCATATATATATACATATATATATATATACACACTGAATACATAAAAGTCCTTTATTGCTTATATGTGTTGCAAACATCTTCCATTCCATGCCTTGCCTTTTTTTCTTTTTTTTCTGTCTTTTTGCCTTTTCTAGGGCCGCTCCCGCAGCATATGGAGGGTCCCAGGATAGGGATCCAATCAGATCTGTAGCCACCGGCCTACGACAGAGCCACAGCAAGGCGGGATCCAAGCCGCATCTGCAACCTACACCACAGCTCACGGCAACACCGGATCCCCAACCCACTGAGCAAGGCCAGGGACTGAACCCGAAACCTCATGGTTCCTAGTTGGATTCGCTAACCACTGGGCCACGACGGGAACTCCATGCCTTGGCTTTTAAATAAGGAGGTCTTCATAAATAGAACTGAGGTATTTTTAACTATAAAAATCAACTCTATTATCAAAAGCATATCATTTGTTTAAAAAAAAACTCAAGAAGCACTAACATATATAGTTCAATATATTATATGAAAGAAGAAGAATATTTACAATCTCAAAACTAGATGATGACATAAACAGAGGAAGACCAAACAGTCACATTTCCAGCCAACAAGAGCAGACTTCAGGGTTCAACTTTCGGAAGCAAAATCACAGCACCTCTGAGCATTGCACAGCTTCTATTTATAACGTTCACTGTGAGTATGACCCGCTCACTGGACCACAGCTCTAAAGCAAGCACTGAAGGCTGAGGCTATTACAATAAAGGACCCAATTATACAGGGATTCAGCAGAGTCCAAAGAGCTGATTCTAACCACCTTTAAAGGCATTACTCTGAGCAAATATGACAAAAGCTAATTAAAAATCTGCAGGTTGGGTTCACTGATTCTTCTAAATCCATGTATAAAAGATTGCTTTTACATTACCAAGAGAATAAAGTTCATAGCAGCACAAATCAAATAGTTTAAACTGCACTTCATGAGTTTTCAAGGTGGCCCAGGGGTTAAAGGATCCAGTGTTGTCACTATTGCAGCATGGGTTAGATCCCTGGCCCAGGAACTTTCTCACGCCACTAATGCAGCCAAAAAAATTTTTTTTTACTTCACAACATGAGATAAGTTCCATCAGTGAACTAATGACTTTATCAACTACACCTGCGTACAGGATGTACATTAATGACTCTAAAACTTTAATATTTTCCCTAATTAACAACTCAAAACTGAAATCTACTACTACGGTCTGATGAATACAGAATAACAAGCCAAGCACATCCAAGTCAGAGAAAATACTCTAAACGAATTCCCTTTTTTCACATGAAAGAGCCTGGGCCATCCATCATATGCCAAGAACACTGGGAGTTCCCATTTTGGTGCAGTGGAAACGAATCCGACTAGCATCCATGAAGACGTGGTTTCAATCCCTGGCCTCGAGCAGTGGGTTAAGGATCCAATGCTGCCGTAAGCTGGCATGTAGGTCACAGATGTGGCTTGGATCCCAAGTTGCTGTGGCTGTTTCGTAGGCTGGCAGCTACAGCTCCAATTCAATCCCTAGTCTGGGAACTTCCACATGCCAAGGGTATAGCCCTAAAAAGAAAAAGCAAAAGAAAAAAAAAAAATTAATAACTTTGGAGTTCCCATTGTGACTCAGAGGGTTACAAACCCGACTAGTAACCATAAGGATGAAGGTTTGATCCCTGGCCTCACTCAGTGGATTAAGGATCTGGCATTGCCATGATCTGTGGTGTAGGCTGGCAGCTGCAGCTCCAATTTGACCCCTAGCCTGGGAACTCCCATATGCCACCAGGTGTGGCCCTAAAAAGCAAAAAAATAATAAAAACTAATGACTTTTACCGGAAACTTTTGTATGAATGAATCCTTACCAACATATTGGTTTTAAATCTAACAGATAAGCATGCTCTTCGCATTTAGTTTCACCCACAACTGACCTGAGCAGGATAAGAACGTAGACTGACATCCAAAATAACTAAAACTAGGAGTTCCCGTCGTGGCACAGAGGAAAGGAATCCAACTAGGAACCAGTGCCGGTTTGATCCCTGGCCTCGCTCAGTGGGTTGGGGGGATCTGGTGCTGCCGTGAGCTATGGTGTAGGTCGCAGACTCGGCTCGGATCTGGCGTTGCTGTGGCTGTGGTGCAGGCCGGCAGCCACAGCTCTAATTAGATCCCTAACCTGGGAACCTGCATATGCCACAGGTGCAGCCCTAAAAAGACAAAAAGGACAAAAAAAAACACACTAAAACTAGAGAATTCCCATTGTGGCTCAGCAGTAATAAACCCAACTAGTATCCACAAGGGATGCAGGTTCAATCCCTGGCCTTGCTCAGTGGGTTAAGGATCCAGCATTGTCAGGAGCTGTGGCATAGGTTGCAGACACAGCCTGGATCCGGCGTTGCTGTGGCTGTGGTGTAGGCCAGCAACTGCAGCTCCGATTTGATCCCTAGCCTGGGAAGCTCCATATGCCGCAGATGCGGCCCTAAAAAGACAAAAGACAAAAAAAAAAGAAAAAAAAGAATAAGTGTTTTTTTAAATGTCTCTGCTCCTCTAATCCATCTCATTAAAAGCTGTCAAAAGATAACTTTTCCTGGAGTTCCCGTCATGGCGCAGTGGAAACAAAGCCAACTAGGAACCACAAGGTTTCAGGTTCAACCCCTGGCCTCACTCAGTGGGTTAAGAATCCGGCGTTGTTGTGAGGTGTGGTGTAAGTCGCAGACACGGCTAGGATCTGGTGTGGCTGTGGTGTAGGCCGGCAGCAGCTTCAATATGACCCCTAGCCTGGGAACCTCCACATGCCTCAGGTGCATGCCTTAAAAAGCAAAAAAAAAGATAACTTTTCTTGAAATTACACTAACTATATCTTTCCTGCTCAAAATGCCCTCTCATTGCCTAGAAGATAAAATTCAAATTTCTAACAGTATCTTTTTTTGTTTTTTGCTTTTTTAGGGCCACTCCCCCGGCATATGGAAGTTCTCAGGCTAGGGGTAGAATTGGAGCTGCAGCCACCGGCCTACACCACAGGTCATGGCAACGCCGGATCCTTAACCCATTGAGCAAGGCCAGGGATCGAACCTGCATCCTCATGGATAGTGATCGGGTTCGTTTCCGCTGAGCCACAACAGGAACTCCCTTAGCTTAGTATCTTACACATTCTAGGTGACCCTCTTTCCACTACACCAAACCTTCTGTTTCAGGCAATATAAACTCCCTCTTCATACATCTGGGCAGACAGAGAGATGAACAGACAGACTCTGACATACTGCTCTCTCTGCCTAGAACATCATTCCTCCTCATGTTCGGTATTTACCGATATTTTTTAAAAGTCTGTTTCCAGTTGTGAGACATAACGGACAGACGCACTGTGAAGACTCAGGGTGTAGGGCATAACCGTCTGACCTACGTTCATCACAGCATGGACCTCGGGAGGTCCGGTGACCACCCATCCTCTCATATGGGTACAAAAACTCAAGAAGCAGAGGAGGTCCCTGGTGGTGCCACATGTTAGGGACCCAGGGTTGTCACTGCTGTGGCTAGGGTTCGCTCTCTGGCCCAGGAACTTCAGCCGCATGCCCCAGGTGTGGCAAAGAAGAAAAGGAAAGGAGTTCCCGTCGAGGCGCAGCGGAAACAAATCCGACCAGGAACCATGAGGTTGCGGGTTCGATCCCCTGCCTCGCTCAGTGGGTTAAGGATCCAGCGTTGCCATGAGCTGTGGTGTAGGTCGTAGACATGGCTCAGATCCCGAGCTGCTGTGGCTGTGGTGTAGGGAACCTCCACATGCCACCGGTGCGGCCCTAAAAAGACAAAAGACAAAAAAAACCCTCTTCCACTCGTGACGTAGAGCCGTGTTAGTTATCTCTATCATGTATGTCGTCTCCCTAGCACTTACCTGTCTTGGAAGGGCAAGTCTGTACCTTGTCATTACCTTCCTCTAACTCCCCTCCCCTTGCCCTTATTTTCAGTATTTTTAAAAGGCAGCTTAAGTACCTCCTTCTTCATGAAGGTTTTCCCGATTCCGCTGAGTTCCCACACGTGCATCTCTCTTCCTGCCCTCACAGTTCTTTCTCAGATGAACTGGTGTTCTAGTTACCCCCCCACCCCACCCCCGACGAAGCCACTCACAGGCAGGTGCGTTCGCCTTTTTAATTGCCCATAATCGCGCACAACCCTCACAGGTAACTGGAACCGAGCCATTCCTCCAGTTAAGTCTTTAATCAGGTACCAGGAGGGGAGAGATAAAGGTAATTACAGACGATCTTTTACGTGAGCCAAACATTTACCTCGTGGCCTTTCAAACCAAATGTCTCACACTACCCCTAAATGCTGAAATATGTCTAATTCGACTTCTATTCTACTGGACCAGTAGGCTTAAGGCCGACGTAAAACACAAACCGCCTACGTGGTAGTTATACCTCGCAAAAAATAAGACGTGTGCACATACAGGTCCTATCATTGTTACTGCAGAGGACACAAAGTCCTTTGCCCACAGAACCCTAACGCAATGGCAAGGATTTTCAAGGAGCAAATATAAAAGGCAATTTATGATTTTTCCTTTTTTCTTTTTCTTTTTTTTCTCTTTTTTTGGGTCGCACCTGGGCAGCACATGGACGTTCTCGGGCTACGGGTCAAACTGGAGCTGCAGCTGCCAGGCTACACCACAGCAACGCCAGACACGAGCTGCATCTGTGACTTAACACGCAGCTTTCGGCAATGCTGGACCCTTACTTAACCCACTGATCGAGGCTAGGATCTAACCCAAATCCTCATGGATACTAGTCAGATTCTTAACCGGCTGAGCCACCATAGGAACACCTGAGATTTTCAAATCAGTACAAAAACTCCTCTTTGAAATCACAAAATCTCAACAGAGGAAGGAGGAAAAGTCTGCCTGGGATATCAAACAATGTTTTAACCTCATAACGCTGAGACTAATCCAGCTAGTATCACTCAAGTGTCCTTTTCTATTCGTGACTCCTTACGAGGGTTCCATGTAGACCAAAACCAAACCACGACACCCCCGGAAGCACAAACAGCTGTGGACCTAGCCACCCTTATTTTACACACTGTTTTTAAGAAGACTCAAGACTTTCTTGCCAAGCCCAAAGTCAATCAGAAATAGCAAATTAAGTGGTCAAGAGCTGTCAACAGTTCCCTGCAAAGTAAGCAAAGAGGAAGAAAACGACCAGACTGCAGACTCCCAAAGCAGAGCAGTCGAGGACTTAGAGCAAGGAGGCCAAAGTTCTTAGGAGCAAGCGCACTAGGTTCCAATGGCTCCATTATGTTAAAGCATAACTCAGTAATTAACCACCCTGAGGTGAAATTTCAGTAACCAAGTGCATTAATTATGTTCTGCAGTTTGTTAAATAAGCTGTGATATTATTCAGTAAGGCCTTTATCTAAAAGTTAGGGTTCTTTAGAGGGATAACCCTCAACTCCTTAGAAAACTCAATTATACGGAATAGTCCACCTCTCCCAGGCAGAATGAAGATTTTTATTCTAGTTTATACCAAATCTCTTTGCGTCTTCTTTACTAGCGTTTCTATCAATACGTGTGGACTAATCTGACCCTATTTTAGACCTAACGGTTGATACAAAACAATGGCAAATACTCAACACAGAGAAATTCCAACACCTCCTTACACTTTATTTTAAAAGGGTCACATTAATTGCTCTGAAAGTACTTGGCACATGGGATCATGGACTATTTAGTACCCGTAACTGATATCACATGCACTATTTAGAAACCAAAAATTAAGCAAAATAGGAAGTTCCTGTGTGGTGCAGTGAGTTAAGGATCCAGGGGTGCCACAGGTGTGGCACAGGTTGTAACTGTGGTGCTGGTTTGATCCCTGGCCGGGGACCTTCCCCATGCATGGAGTACAGCCAAAGAAAAAAAAGAAAAAGAAAAAAAATTAAGTTAAATGGTACGTTTACTCTAAACACTCCAAAATAATTCTAACTTGAGGCTTTTTTACTCTGGTGGTCTCTTCATGTAAGTAACCAAAGTCCCTGTTATCACTAAAAGTAAGGGTATAAGACATCATCAAAATCATCCCACCGCCACTACTCTTATCAATGATGATAGTGTGACTGCTCTGAATCGACATAATTCTCAAAAGACACCTCAAAAAAACAATCTAGGAAGGCTCACAGGGATTAAATTTATCACCACTATAAAACGACAGCAGAAATTGGTCTGATTTCCAGTTAAGTACACATCTACAATTCTTCAAAAAGGTCATAATTAATCCAAGTTAAAATTTAAAGTGCAGTATCTTTTTTTGGTAAAGTGCATTATTTGAATTTGGTTATTATGCAATAAGACATGCCATCTTTGATACAAAGTGATGCTTCTGAACTAGGCATGTAGAAACCTGCAGGATGATGGATTTGCACTCATTTGTGCATGCTTAACTGACCTAATGGAGAGCAAATCTGAAAGACCAGCATTAACTGTAGAAAAACAGTGGAACTGGCTCTTACAATTCGCTTGCAGCAACAGTGCCCATTTCAATGGGCAAAATCCACCACAAAATACTAAGCTCAGCTCAGAATCCCGATTAAGCACTTCTGGCGGAGGGGACGGGACACCTTTCTTTCATTTAGGCATCCAACAGTCTTTTAACTCATTACCAAAATAGAAATTCAGCCCAATACCTTGCATTCAGAATCACTAAACAGCTTTCTAGGTAAGCCAGCTCACCTTCTTGGTACTGATTCCTAACCAATCGCTTGTCTTTTTCTGGACTAGTCAAACATAATCAAGTATGCATTACGAGCATGCTCATCATGAGCATTATCCAACCATCGCCATAAATCACCATAAATAGAAAAAGGACAGGTCACAAAAGTGCCATTCTGGTTTCTAACAATCTTTTCCTTAAAATCTAGCCAAATGCAAGTTCGAAGGTTTTCTCTTATCCAAAGAAATCTAAAGTTACTTTGGAGTGTTACCTGAAAAAAATATTAATTTGATCTTGAGCGATTACAACTCATTTCCACAAATTTGGTCATGGTATATGTGAAATGACTCAGGACTTTGAGATCAGATTACACAGGATACACAAGCTCAAAATCAGTGCCTGTCTTAAAACGAAGCAGCTCAGAGTCAAAACTTCAAATTTCAAAAAAACGTTTGATAACGGAAATGGCCTGCTCTTTAAATGGAACTCTTCTGCAGGACGGTCTTCATTTTCTGTAAAAGAAGAACACCTGCCTGCATTCTCTGCAGGGTGTTACCTCAAGTTCTCTACGCAGACAGATGGCTGGGAAAAGGAATTTACCCTGGTAGGAGGCGCACCGTGGAGTAGTGGAGAACTTGGCCTCCAGAAACCCAACCCCAATCCCTTCTCAGGGGAAAGGGTCCAGAAGAGACCGCGGAGGCAGAGACAGACCAAACAAAAGGAAAGGTGGCCAACGTCAGGGGCGACAGCATTAGACACCTGTGGGGAAAACCCCCTTCCTATGCTACAGATGCTCAAGGGCGCGGGGACGGTGGTCGAAGGGAAGGGAGTGGGGAGGAGCATGAGAAGACGATTTTCTCCAAAGTCTAAGTTCACCGAACGTAACTACCTGCCAACAGTGATTACTTAATGACCTGTCCCCAAGGCTGACTCGTAGCAGGGGCTGAAGCCAAGTAGGAAACGCCGCTGTGATTGGCCCCCACCCTCCCCCACCCCGCGGCGGCTTTTCCGCTCCCGAGTCGGAGGCCACCCCCCAGCCGGGAGGCGCAGCAACTCCCCGGCCCGGCCTGGTCTCTCCCGTGGCGCCGCCGACTCGCACTCCCCACCTCCTCTCCCTCGGCCGCCACGACCCAGCCAGGCACCTGCCGGACCCGCTTCCACCTCCGGGCGTCTCCTCCCCGCCGGACGCGCCGCTCGCCCGTGCGGCCGCAGGCCGGGCCCCCGGGACACTCTGGGAGAGGCCCCTGCAAGGCCGGCGCGGCCCGCGGGGGCGGCGCAGGGCGAGCGGCCGCCCCTCCCGCCTGGCCCCGGCCCTGGCCCCCCGCCCGCCCGCCGGGCCTCACCGTCAGGCCGGTGCCCAGCACGATCACGTCGTACTCCTCATTCATGGCGGGGCCGGGGCGGACGGAAGCCCAGAGAAAGCCGAAGGCGCAGCCCGCTAGGGTCGGGGGCTAGGCGGCCACCCTGAGGAGGCAGGGGAGCACGCAGGCCGGCCCGGGCCCGAGGGGAAAGGGAAGCGGGAGCACAGGGAACACGGAGCTGGCGAGGACGGAGCCGGCCGCCACCTCAGACGGGAAGAGAAGAGCGGGGCGGGGGAGGGAGGGAGGACGGGGAGGGGAAGGAGAGGCAGGCGGCAACCGCGGCCTCCGCAGCCGGGGCGGGGCTTAGAGGAGGCCGTCGATCACGCCTTTCCCGCTGGCTCATTGGCTACGTTCCCATCGCCCGACCAACCCCCTGCCTGTCCCACGTCTCGCGAGAAGAGGGCGGGCGGTCCCCCTCGTGGCTTCCGGTTCTTTCCCCCCCCGCCGGGGGGGCAACCAGCCACCGTGGTCGGGGGCTGCAGTGCTGCGCGCTGCCCCCCCCACCTTCCCCAAGGCTGGGGCGAGAACGTGCTTGCAGCCCGGTAGCGGCTGTCCAGTTCCTTATTCCCGCTTTGCTGGGGGATCCGAGGCACACCGTGGACCCCGGGCCCTGCCGCCGCCCTTGGACTTTGGGCCTGCGGCGGCCACGTGGACCGGAACCCGCTGCCCCAGGACTGCGGGCAGCCGCCTGGGGCCCCGCATTCCCGCCTGCCCGCCCGCCCGCAGACCCGGAGCTGACGCCACGTGGCCTGACCCCGGCTGGGCCTGCGACGGCTCAGCTCCTACGCCCCCACGGCGCGCCTTGTCTGGTCTTTTGATGCTTGTCTAGCTTGTCTATCCTGTCTCCCTTTCCTGAAGGAAAAAGGACCCAACATATTTTGAGTTCAGAAATCACTCCTTTATCTTACTTCGTATCCGGTGTCATTCTTGCTTGATGCGTTGCCCCATGTTCGGCCTTAGGAAATTTAGAAGGCTTGCGGGGGGGCGGGGGGGGGGACTGTACAAAGTAACCCTTGAAGTTCTCTTGTGGCCTAGGCGGTTGAGGATCCTGTGGATACAGTTAAATTCCTGGCCAGGGAACTTAACTGCACGCCACTAGTGCAGCCAAAAAAGAAAAAGTAACCCTTAACATTGTAAATCAACTATAATTAAAAGAAAAAGGTAACCTTTAGCATAAAAGGGAAGGCCAGACTTCATTGGAAGCAGGTCTCCACCTACTAAGGAGATAGATAACTTAAACCAGCTGTAAAAATATTAGCTGACCACTATGTGAATAGGTTTAGCCCATGAGCGTAAAAGAAACAATTTCCTGTTTGCCTTCTATACCCTCTATCCCCACCCATCCTTGCCTGGGCCCACCTCCAAACAAACCCACCATTTTTAGGATTCTCTTTGGGATCTCCAGCTGTGAGGGAGGATACAAGCAGTGGCTGGTGTTCACAACCAAACAGAGTAGACCTGTACAGCAGGCCTTTCAGGTAAGTGATTTACCTAAAGGCCTCTGTTTTCAGACAGGTCTGCATACTCAGCAGACAGAAGAGATGGTATTTCAAGATTTACTCTCAGAAGTTCACCGGTGTCTCAGCGTGTTAAGGATCTGGCATTGTCATTGTGGCTTAGCTTCACTACCAGGAACTTCCACATGCTGTAGGAAAAAGAAAAAAGAAAAAAAAAAAAGATTTACTCTTAAATATAGCTGGATAAGAGCTATTGAAAGTGAATCTTTATAGACAGAACTCTGTTGTGTTTAAATCATTCTGATTCAGGAAAGAATGTAACATTTTTACAATGTTTCTTTACCCCATAAAGTTTGAGAGAAGTTCTCCTGTGGTGCAGCCTAAGAATCCAGTATTGTCACTGCAGCTGCTTAGGTCACTACTGCTGTGGTGCAGGTTCAATCCCTGGACCGAGAATCTCCACATGCCGCAGGCAAGGCCAAAAAAAAAAAAAAAAAAAGTTTAAGAACGCATGTCGTATTGGACGATGGCCCTTTTTTGGGGGGAGGGAAAAGAAAGGTATTTAAATTTATATTCAACGTCAACTGGATGTGTTATACATTAGCAACCAAATGAATTTTTATAAATAGACAAAAATCAAGTGCAAAGTTACTAGACTACTGAACAGATTATATATAACAGTGTCACTGACTTTTCTTTGGCTAAACGGGATGCCTTAACAAAATCCTACTGTTGCTCTCCAAGGAGTCAGGCGTTACATACATAGTAGACATTTATTTCTTACAGCCCTGGAGTTTAGGAAGTACAAGGTCAAGGTGTGTTTGGTGAGGATCGGCTTCCTGGTTCCCCCTGTCTTACCACTGTGCCCTCACATGGCAGAAGGGACAAGGAATCTCTCCAGGACTGCTTTTATAATATTACCGATGTTTTTAAACAGACAGAAAATATTGAGTCATATTTTTTTTTAAAAGCTAGAATCTTTTTCACATATTGCCCTAAGTTTCTGAAGGTCGAAGAAGATTTTAAGCATATCAGTTGAATTACGTGTCCACCTGAAGGATAGTTCATTCATGTGGAGTTACCGGAAAACTTAAAGGCAATGGATAAGGGAACTGAATTTAAAGCTAGTAAGTGAGTGTCCATCGTGGCACAGTGGTTAACGAATCCGACTAGGAACCATGAAGTTGCGGGTTCGATCCCTGGCCTCGCTCAGTGGGTTAAGGATCTGGCATTGCTGTGAGCTATGGTGTAGGTCGAAGACGCAGCTCGGATCCCGCGTTGCTGTGGCTATGGTGTAGGCCTGCAGCTATAGCTCCAATCCAACCCCTAGCCTGGGAACCTCCATATGCCGCAGGAGTGGCCCAAGAAATGGCAAAAAAAGAAAAATAAATTAAATAAATAAATAAAGCTAATAAGGCTCCTCAGTCTGATCCCCTACAGTCAAGTTTAGTTTTGTTGGCAGATAAGTCCTATGGCCCTGCCGAAGGAAAAAAAAAAAAAAAAACAAGAAGAAAACCTGGGAGTTCCCGTTGTGGCTCAGTGGTAACAAACCCAACTAGTAACCACAAGGATGCGGGTTCAATCCCTGGCCTCGCTCAGTGGGTTAAGGATCTGGCATTGCCGTGAACTGTGGTGAAGGTGCAGACAAAGCTCAGATCCTGCGTTACTGTGGCTGTGGTGTAGGCCAAGAGCTGAAGCTCTGATTTGGCCCCTAGCTTGGGAATTTCTATATGCCATGGGTGTGGCCCTAAAAAGACCAAAAAGAAAAAAACAAAAACAAAAAAAACCTGGACCAGTCTTCAACAGATTGAAGCATCCAGATTCAACCCACCTATTCTAATTGCCATGGAACTTGGCAGACAACAAATACTGTTTATGGTGAAGTGGCTTGAAAGCCACAAATTGGTTCCGTGTCTCAAAGGCCACAGAGGGCAGTTCCTGACAGAGAAAAACCTTAGGTTGGGGGAAGTAGGAGGGTGGCGGAGAGGAGTGGAAACCTCCATCCACCTTGGAAATGTTTCAGATCCTAACCCAAAACAAGAGCGGTCCAGTGAGAGTCTTATTTATACTTGGGTTTTTGAGAATAATTCTTTGCGGACCTGTTTCTCCTAAGCCTCTGCCTGCCCTTTGAAGAGACTGAGTTCAAAGAAAAGAAAACGAGAGTGAACCTTAGTCCAGATGGTCTTTCTCTGTCCAAAACCACAGCAGTTTCTCACCAGTGTTTCCCTTCCTGGCAGTGAGAACCATTAGGCCAGGGCTTCAGTCGGAGCCACATCTGCCACCTACACCACAGCTCTCAGCAATGCCAGATCGTTAACCCGCTGAGTGAGACCAGGGATCAAATGGGCATCCTGATGGATGCCAGTCAGGTTTGTAACCTGCTGAGCCACAACAGGAACTCCCCGTTATCTTCTTAAAACACAAATCTGAGCATGTCCACGCTTTTGCCTGCCTTTGCGTTGAGAGTAAAACGCAAATGCTTGAATAGGGCCTAAAAGTACGGTTTCATCTGCCTCTCCCACCTCTCCCGCTTCATCTCGCTGCCCTCTGGCTCACAGCACTCCGCACACAGCAGTCTTTCAGTTCCTAGAATCTGGTTGGGCTTGTAACCACCAAGGGCCCTGTATCCTCTCTGGCGCCAAAGCTACCAACCCCCACTTCCCCTGCTGCACCTCTTCTCACGGCTAATTCTTTCCACTTCCTTAAGTTTCAGCTTAAAAAACCTTCTCTAATCACTTTAGCTAAAGAAGGTTCCTCTCAACTTTGATTCTGTATCAGCACCCTGCTTATGTCTTCCATTCCTTTCTATCAGATTGGTGGGTATTTTCTTTACTTAGGCTAGAGACCTATAAAATATAACTGTTTAAAATCCGGGTGGCTAATGCTGAAGATAAAACATGATAAGATCTAGACCAAAATGTAATGAAGTCCCCCAAATCTGTATTTCCCAGGTTATGGCGTTTCCTTTACTCTCCCCACCCCCAAGCTGCTCATCTGCTCCTGAGCTCCATCTCGGCCGTGACTGGTCCACCCTGGGCCCAAACCACAAATCTAGATAGCATCCTTTCTCTCCTTCCATATTTCTTTCTGTTTTCTTTTGCTGTGTAACCGACCACTCCAAAACTCAGTGGCTTAAAAAAAGAAAAAAAAAGCAAAATCCTAGTTGCTTAAAACAACAGCGTATATTATCTCTTATGATTCTGTGGATTGAATGGGCTCAGACTTGAGGGAATTGCTTCAGTCTATGGCATGGCTGTCGTGAGGGGCTGGGGCTGGGCTCATCTGAAGGTTGGACTGGTCTGAGCTGCCACGATGGTACATACACACGGCTGACCGTTGATGCTGCCTGTCAACTGAGAGCTTAAGTGAAGCTGTCAACCAGAGTGGCTCTGTTTGTATGGCCTCTCCATTTGGCTTGTACTTCCCAAACTATGGCCGTTGTGTTCCAAGAGTATAAATTCTAAGAAGCAAGAAATAAGAAATGGAAGCTGCAGGGCTCTTAAGACCTGAACCTGGAACCTGGCACAGTGTTCCTTCTGCCATGTTTGTTTTTTGTCAAAGCAGATACAGAGCACACCCCAATTCAAAAGGGGGAGCTATAGGAGTTCCTGCTGTGGCTCGGCAGAAACGAACCTGACTATTTATCCATGAGGACATGGGTTCCATCCCTGGCCTTGCTCAGTGGGTTAAGGATCTGGCGTTGCCATGAGATGTGGTATAGGCTGGAAGCTGCAGCTCCAATTTGACTGCTAGCCTGGGAATCTCCTATGCTGCAGGCAGGAACCTAAAAAGATAAAACAAAAACAAAAGTGGGAGCGCTATTGGTAGGCACAGTGTCAATCAACTTGCAGCCACCTTTGTCTGCCACAATGCCCCATTATGTTCTGGCCTCTTCAAAAGCCCCACCTACCCACCCTCCGCCCAGCCCTCTATCTTCATCCTCACTGCCATTCCCTAGTGTTGGCCACCACCAAATTCTCCCCCAGATCGAAGCTTCCTTCAGTTTAAGGACCTCTATATTATAGCCCAAATGATCTTCATAAAAGTCAAAAGCGAGGCATTCCCTGGTGGGGTTAGAGATCCAGCATTACCCCTGCTGTGGCTCAGGTTGCTGCCGTGGCAGGAGTTCAGTCCATGGCCTGGAGAATTTATGTATGCCGTGGGCACAGCCCCCCTGCAAAAAAAGTGACTGAGTTGTCCATGATGTTAAAATTTTCAGGAGTTCCCATAGTGGCTCAGCGGAAACAAATCTGACTAGTATTCATGAGGACGCAGGTTTGATCCCTGGCTTGGCTCATTGGATTAAGGCTCCTGCATTGCCATGAGCTGTGGTGTAGATCACAGACACGGCTCAGATCTGGCATTGCTGTGGCTGTGGTATAGACCTGCAGCTGTAGCTCCGTTTAGACCCCTAGCCTGGGAACTTGCATATGACGTGGGTGCAGCCCTAAAAAGACAAAAAAAATTTTTTTTTCATAGGTCTCCTTTGCTCTTGGGATAAAGTTCAAACACCTGGTCACTTCTTTAGAGGTGCCTGAGTGATCTGGCCCTCAGTGACCTGATCAACCAAGCCCTCCCCGACTTCAGCGTATTTTCTAGTCCACGGCTGCACTAGTTTCCAGTCACAAAACCAGAACTGCTCTTGGTATTTTAAACAGAGGCAGTAAAATGTAGGGAATTGGTTTCAAGACTTGAAAGGGCTGGAGGGGCAAAAAAGATAAGGTCACCCGAGATGAGGGACTGCCTGGGACTTTGGCAGGCCCCGGAAGGGAGTGTGTCCCCCAAGCTCCGGGCTACTGGGCCGCCCTTACTGCCACAGCAGGGCCACTTTGCCACCACTGCCCTAGGAGCCCAGGAGTCCCCCCTCCTCCCTGGTGCTGCTGCTGCCTCTCCTGTGATGCTACATGGCGAGAAGCATGGCTTCTCCCCCCGCCTGCTCCCTCCAGTCTGCCACCTGTGCTGCCCCTGGGCAGAAAGTCGCCAGAAGCCCTCAGGCAGAGAGATCTGGATGGCAGGACCTGGTGACCTGGCCTCCTGCAACACAGAGAAAAGCAGGCGTGGAGCCAGGAGCCGATCTGAGAGCCGCTCCAAAGGCTCCTGCGTTCCGTGACTGCGGCCCCCTCATTCCCTTCTGGGCACACCACGCCTTCTGTGGGAATGCGCTTCCCGCTCCTTCTCCTTGGCCTTCTCTTCTTGGTAGAATTCTCCGTGCAGATGTCACCTCTTCCTGGAAGGAATCCCTCCTTCATGGCCCGTCTGGATTCAGCGGTTCCAGGGCTATCACCCTTCTCTGAGCCCCTGCCACCTGGGTCCTAGTTGGGTGTCTACTGTTCTGTGGTTTTGCTAAGTTGTGTCCCTCCCAAGAACAGAACTCTCCTTTTTCATCCTTTTGTTCCTTACCCTCTAAATCACAGCAGGCACTGAATACATATTTAACGCAGGGCTTAGGATGTGGGGGGGATAATTATCACGGCCCCTCAGTGGTCTGTGAGCCCTCAGATTTGTGTACAAAATGGAATGGCTATATGCATTTCTCCAAAGCAAGGATCAGATTCCCAAAGGGGTCAGTGACCCCTAAATATTGAAGAAACCATATGCATGGATAAAGCAATGAATTCACAATATTCCTAAGACAGAGATAAAAAATAACTTCCAGGAAGAAAGTGAGTATCAAAGACAGTTTTAGTGGCTTAGTCTATATCACAACTTTCATTGCACTCCTGTACATGGACAAGTAAAATCAGGACAAAGACTAGTGATGGAGAGTTCCCGTTGTGGCGCAGTGGTTAACAAATCTGACTAGGAACCATGAGGTTGTGGGTTCGATCCCTGGCCTTGCTCAGTGGGTTAAGGATCTGGTGTTGCCGTGAGCTGCGGTATAGGTCGCAGACGCGGCTTGGATCCCGAGTTGCTGTGGCTGTGGCTGTGGTGTAGACTGGCAGCTACAGCTCCGATTGGACCCCTAGCCTGGGAACCTCCATATGCTGCGGGAGCGACCCAAGAAATGACAAAAAGACTAGCAATGGGCATGGAAATACAAAATGGTATGCGAAATAGAAATCACTAGCAAGTGTAACTGGCAGCAGCTCTATCAAGATGCTCCGATTACCGTGACGGGGAGTGGGTGAAATTGGGTGGGGCTCAGGTGTGGTGGCAGAGCAGGTGAGCCAGGTAAGCCCTGATTCCCAGAAGACTTACAAACACAGGGCAGGCATGTTTTAGACCTTTTTGCCCTTAGAAAGGGTAAATTCTCTCCAGCACCTGATTGTACAGACCTTGTGAGATAACAGCATGGCTGTCGTATTGCATTTGATGTATTTGTTCCATCTTAGAAGGTGAGAACAATTTGTAAGTTGCCCAAGCCTGAACGTTGCTTAGGTCACTTTAAAACCAGTCCCTTTGAGTTGCCTGGTGGCTCGGCAGGTTAAGGATTCGGCATTGTCACTGCTGTGGCTTGGGTCACTGCTGTGGTGCAGGTTTGACACCTAGTCTGGGAACTCCGAGGCCAAAAAATAAAAAAAATAAAAATAGGAGTTCCCGTCGTGGCTCAGTGGTTAAAGAATCCGACTAGGAACCATGAGGTTGTGGGTTCGACTCCTGGCATTTCTCAGTGGGTTGAAGATCTGGCGTTGCCATGAGCTGTGGTGTAGGTTGCAGATGCGGCTCGGATCCCGAGTTGCTGTGGCTGTGGTGTAGGCCGGTGGCTACAGCTCCGATTCGACCTCTAGCCTGGGAACCTCCATATGCCATGGAAGTGGCCCTAGAAATGGCAAAACAAAACAGAAATTGTAATAATAATAATAAAAATAAAACAAGTCCCTTCGAGGAGGGATAAATTAGGAGGATGGGAATAACGTATGTACACTACTGTGTATAAAATAGACAATTAACAGGGACTTACTGTATAACACAGGGAATCTAGTCAATTGTCTGCAACAACCTACATGGGAACAAGGAATGGATGTATGTACATGTATAACTGATTCACTTTGCTGTGCACTTGAAACTCACACAACATTGTAAGTCAAGTATATTCCAGCAACATCTAAAGAAATAATAAAATAACAGAATAAAATCAATCCCTTGAATGTTTCTTGTATGAACACAAGTTCCTTTAGTTTCAGGTAACAAAAGCCACATCAGGCTACCTTAGGTATAAAAGGAGAATATAGTTTAAGGATAAAGTGTCAAAAACATAGTCAGGTGTCTGGAAGGAAAAGGAATCAGGAAGACAGTGAGCTCGGCTCTTCTGTCGCTTGGGGTTTTTTCCTAGATTTTTGTTTAAACATTGAAGTGTAGTTGTTTGACAGCTCGGTCGGTTTCAGGTGTGCAGCACAGGGATTCAGTGAGACACATTTATTCTTCTTCAGAGTCTCCCCCTTGCAGGTTGCAGGAAATACTGTGTTCCCAGCGCTGTACAGCGGGTCCCAGTTGGTTATCTATGAGTGTTTATATGTTAATCCTAAACCCCCAACTTATCCCTTCCCCGCTCAGCCACCCTGGGCACCTTCTGCAGTGTCCCCTCCCTGGGGGTTGACGCTGCTCCCTTGGATGTGGAAGGGAGCCCCCCACTGGCACCCCCGTCGCCTGAGTTCCAGATGCGGTTCAGGGCTCCCACGGAGCAAGGCTGCTCAGCCTCACTCCCTGACGTCCAGGCGGGGCCTTCTTTCTGATGGGGGCGATCCTGGGCACTGTACCATGTTCAGAAGCATCTCTGGCCTCTTACCCACTGGATGCCAGCAACACCCAACCTCTCCCCCACCCCAGCTGTGCCAAGCAAAATGTCTCCAGATAGTATCAATGTCCCCAGCGGACAAAAATCACTGCAGGTGAGAACTGCTGGACCAGACTAGGTTTTATACTCAACATCGAATTTCCGCAAGAGAGAATCTGATTGGCCAAGCTCAGATTCAGTCTGTGTCCTACGTGACCCAGTTAGCTGTAGCCAGGGCCTAGGGTCAGGGGGCAGAAATGTGGCTGCCAGGAGTCCACACCTCTGGGAGGGGTGCCCTGTCCCCAGAAAAGGGGGACACACAAATATTCTGGTACGTGTTCACTACATTTCCTTAACCCTAGTGAGGTGTTCTGGCCTGACTCCATATATTATATTTGCACGTGGTTTAGGGGAAATTGTTCTCAGAGATATATTTATGATATTTATCTACCTTAAATACCTTAACCCCAAATCTTTCACTCTAAGGCCTTTTAAATAAAAATTTTTTTTCATGTATTTCTTCAATATTACTTATTGCGTCTCCTCTTGACAGCCATTGGACTAGGCCTTAGTAAACGAAGTGGATTGGATCCTGTCTACACAGAGGTTATATTTTAAGTGCAGAATGACTTAATGGTTATAATGGTAGAGTCCTACTTTGGATTAGCCTTGCTTCCATTTTCAAAATCTTTTTACCTTTTCAGTCTAATTACTGGGTTTTTTTTTTTTTTTTTTAGTGGAAAATAAGCAAATAGAAGGAGGATTTATTGGACGGTATCATAACTAATTACTATTTTTAACCTTACCATTTAAAAATCAATTCCCCAGGGAGTTCCCAGTGTGGCTCAGTGGTGAACTAACCCAACTCTTATCCATGAGGATGCAGGTTCAATCCCTGGCCTCGCTCAAGTGGGTTAAGGATCCAGCATTGCCGTGAGCTGTGGTGTGGGTCTCAGACATGGCTCGGATCTGGCGTGGCTGTGGCTGTGGTGTAGGTCGCAGATGTGGCTTGGATTTGGCGTGGCTGTGGCTGTGGTGTAGGCCAGGAGCAACAGCTCCGATGTGACCGCTAGCCTGAGAACCTCCATATGCTGTGGGTACGGCCCTAACAAGACAAAAAATAAAAAAAATCAATTCCCTTCTTTGTAGCACCGTGGGGCTGTCTGTCCGTCAGACCTGAACGTTGGTCTTGGTCTTCTTACCAGCAATTCATGAACAGATGTCCATGTTTTACTGGAATAGCCACAGTTTGACCACTGAACCTCCGAGGCCCAAGGCCCTGGGAAAAAAATTCCAAGGCCAGTCTTGACTCCCACCAGGAAAAAAAAATAACACAGTGATAGGGAGAACATCTTGTCTTTTCTCAGATAACAGAAATTAAGTCTTTAGGTTGGCTGGCAAGTAAGGACCCAGCACGCAGTGATGACTACAGAGTGAGTCTGTTGGATTGAAAACAAGCTAGGCTTGCAGCTGCTAATCTCTCGCCATCGCCCAACAGCGTACCCTCCGGCTCCTCGTGATCTAGGTCAGTGTCTCCCAGTGCCCTCGAGATGCTTTTCTGGGAGAGTTCCAGGGTCAGAGGAGTTGGACACGTGCTGCCTATTACCTGCCCCCTAACTTCCCCCCTTGGGTCTGCAATGAAGACCTGAGGGTGTGGAGACGCCCTCACTGCTGTAGCCATTTAGGAGAGAAATCGGGCACTGCTGAATCACTTTAACACGTGTAAACCCCGAGTGTCCCAGCTCTCTGCTCCTGGGTACGTGTCGAAAAGAAATTTTCTGGTGGATAAGAAGATGTATTAAAATGTTCATCAGGGAGTTCCCATCGTGGTGCAGTGGTTAACGAATCCGACTAGGAACCATGAGGTTGTGGGTTCGATCCCTGCCCTTGCTCAGTGGGTTAAGGACCTGGCGTTGCCGTGAGCTGTGGTGTAGGTCGCAGACGTGGCTTGGATCCTGCGTTGCTGTGGCTCTGGCGTAGGCCGGTGGCTACAGCTCCGATTCCACCCCTCGCCTGGGAACCTCCATATGCTGTGGGTGCGGCCCAAGAAACGGCAAAAAGACAAAAAAGAAAAAAAAAGTCATAAAATGTTCATCAGGAGTTCCCGTCATGGCACAGTGGAAATGAATCTGACTAGTGTCCATGAGGATGCGAGTCGGATCCCTGGCCTCACTCAGTGCGTTGGGGATCCGGTGTGGCCATGAGCTGTGGTGTAGGTCAAAGACGCAGCTCAGATCTGGCGTTGCTGTGGCTGTGGCGTAGGCCGGCAGCTGTAGCTCCCATTGGACCCCTAGCCTGGGAACCTCCATATGCTGTGGGTGAGGCCCTAAAAAGCAAAAAAAAAAAAAAAAAAGTTCATCAGATTCTAATTACCCGGCGGCAGAGTTGGAGGTAATCTCTGCTGCCATCAGGGTTAAAGGGCAATGTAGCCAAGTGGGGGAGACTGGAAACAGAATGAGTCCTGATACAATGTCATTGCTGTCAAACTATACACTGCTGTTTAAATCCCCGAGTGGAAGTCGAATTGCAAAGTCTTCCATTAGAGAGTGGTGCTTACAGGGGCTGTCCCCAGCCTAGGCTCATACTTCTCGCCCCACGACAGGCCAAAAAATGGAGAGAAGGGTTGTTGGGGCAAGGAAGAGCCACTTTTTTGGAGCCAGCAAACCGAGAAGATGGTGGACTAGTGTCTCAAAAAACAGTCTTAGCTGAGTTAGAATTTGGGCTTCTTTTATACTAAAAGGGGAGGGGGGTGTGGCTGGTTGCTGCCACTCAAGACCAGCCAGAATCCTTTGTAGCTGGTGGGTCTGGTCCCAGAGTTCCTATAAAGCTCCAACAAGAGGAATGTTAGTCTCTGTCTTGCAACTTTTTAAAAATCTCTGTAAGAAAGGAAAAGTGTTACACCTTTAAAGGTCAGAGCCTTGAGAATGGGCTGTCATAAATTTCTAGCTACAGGCAACATTCTTTTACAGAAGGTACAAAGCCAGCCTGACAGGCACAGGCCACAGAGCCCAAGGCTTGGAGCTAAAGGAACAGATCAATACAGAGACAGGTTTGGTCTTGTGACAGTGGAGGGGGCAGGGGGCACAATGACAGAATAAAACCAGGAACTTCAGATGATATTTTGCAGATTGAACACATGCCTTTAATTTGAGCCCCTCCTTAAAGTCTGCTAAAATGGCCTTAAAGGACTAAAAAAGGCTATAAACCCCTGAGTTCAAAGAGCACAGAAAAAGAGATCAACCGTTGAGAGAAGCTGATGGAATTTTTGAAAGATGCAAAGCAGATGGTCAAATCTGACTTCGCAGCCCAGAGGAAGCCGACACTTGAGAGCATGGGCACAGCTAAGGCATTAAGAAGCAAACTCATGCAGGCTAGAAGACCCCAGAAGGAACGCAGGTCAGGAGAAGCCTCGAAGGCCAGGCCATGAGCAGGGCTGAGACAGAGCTGATCCGGGGGCACGTCCAGAGAGCCGTGGATTCCTGGGTCCCTGCCGCGGTCCCAAAACACCCCACAAAGGCCGGCGGCTGACTGCGGGCAGGTTGGGTCAGAGCGGCCCTGGCTCTGGCACGCCAGGCACCGAGGGAAAAACCACGCTATGTCCCCACAGGCCAACCAGCGGGATTCCCGCGCCAGCACAGAGGCGGGGCAGGCAGCGGGCACGTGGGAAATTTCTGTCCGCTCCACTCGATTTTGCTACGAACCCGAAACCGCTCTAAAAATACAGTACGCTAAAAAGAAATAATAGTTTTTTAAATGCTTTGGGATAGATTCTCTTTTTAAGAAAATAAGAGTATTTTCACTTGAGAATATGAAAAGAATTCCAGTGGCATTTGGCAGATGAGAAAACTGCTCGGCAGCGAGACTAAATCGGGCCCTGGAGACCACGTGGGGGGTGGGCGCCGCCCGCCCGGGCCCCTCCCCCGCTCCGCACCCGCACCCGCTGCCGGCAGCGGGTCTGGGGCAGCCTCTCTGGCTCCTCCGACTTTTACGGCCGCAGGGGTTTACTGACAACGCAGGTGAGCATTGCAAACAGCGGGACCTCTCTTCTTCCGTGGAAATAAAAACAACTTCCCGAGTTTCCGCTGGGGCCCAGTGGGTTCGGCAGTGTCTCTGCAGCTCCAGGGTACCATCCCCGGCCGGGCACAATGAGTTAAAGAATCCGGCGTTGCCGGGGCTTCCGTGTAGGTCACAAATTGGGGGTTCGGATTTGATCCCTGGCCGGGAACCCCATATGCCGCGGGGCGGTGAAAAAGAAACAGAAAAGCAAGGGCTTCTCCTGACGGCATTTCGTTCACCTTTTTAAAATTTATTTTATTATTTATTTATTTATTTATTTTTGGTCTTTTTAGGGCCGCATGCGTGGCATATGGGGGTTCCCAGGCTAGGGGTCGAATAGCAGCTGTAGCTGCCAGCCTACACCACAGCTCAGGGCAATGCCAGATCCTTAACCCCCTGATGGAGGCCAAGGGATTGAACCCATGTCCTCATGGACACCAGTCGGGTTCGTTAACCCCTGAGCCTCGAAGGGAACTCTTCTTTCACCATTTTAAGTGCCAATTTCTTTTAAGCAGGAGCGGGGGTGGGGGCGAGGCGGTGTCAGAAGCTGGTTGGTGAGCCAGGTCCCCGGTTGTGAAAGCACACGAGTCTCTTGCGCACACTTTCTTTTCTCCCTCTTCTCTGTTTTTGTTTTCGCTTCTTTCTCCCCCTTTCTTGGGCCCTTCCTCCTATGGCACCTTCAATATTTTCCAAGCCACCAACATGAGAAGGTCAGCTCTGTGCGTGTGTTGGGAAGTGTGATGCAATGTATTGTTTCCGCCTCCTGGGACACGCCCTGGGCCCTTCCTCTTCCCCCATCTCTATCTCCCCGTCTCCCCGTGTCTCTGTCTCTTTTGGGGGGTCTGCGCACAGCAAAGTGCAGCGTAAAAGGCCCTGGGACCGGGCTTGCTGCCTGGTCACCCTTCCTGCTGCTCATCCGGGGTCCCCGGGAAAGTGCTCTGAGGATGAGCATGCTGGTGGGACAGCTGTTTGCATACTGAGGTCACTGGCACTTGTCCTGCGGGAAGTACCTGGGGATCCTGTGTTGCACAAGGACTGTCCCTCCCTTCATGTGACATGTGAAACTGGCTTTGCCTAACTCTGCGGCTTAGCTGGAGAAACCCTCGGGTGTGTCTCTGGACTTGGAGCCCAACGTCTCCACGTCTCCACCTCAGGGAACCTGGCTTGTGGTTCGCCCTTTAAAAGCCGGGGGTAGTAGCTATTTATGAATTTCCGATTTAAAGATAACACCCATGGTTTAAGAAGAGTCACATAAAATGAGTACACAGTGGAAAGTAGCACGTGTCCCTTCCACCCCAGCGCTCCACTCCCCACTGTTAAGTGTCTTGTGTGTCCTTCCAGAAACATTCTGTACACAGATACACACAGACCTGTGTCTGTACACGTAGGGTCATAATCCCAAGCTGACAAAATCGAGAAGCCTGCCAAGGAGGGTTCAAAGGAAAGATGACGCTTGCAGTGATGAGCAAGAAAACACTGGGGCAGAGAAGGTGTGGGCGACGGGGGCCTGGCAGAGAGGGGGGCAGGCCGGGGACCGGGAGAAGCACCTGGGCGGGACGAGGGGTTGTTCCCAAGCGCAGGTCCGCGTGCCAGCGCACCCCGAGACCAAGAAAAGAAACACCCTCATCTGGAGCAGAGAAAAATTGACTGCAGGGCTGAGCAAGGAGAATAGGGTGGGAGGGGCTTGTGCTAAAAAAAAAAAAAAAAAAGAAAAATCCCGGAATTTCCCAAAGGGTTTCAGCCAAGCACGTTTAAACGCTGGGTGAGGGCGGGGCCTCCAGGGCGCGTGATCAGCTCATGCGCAGTTCTCCGATTGGCTGATGTGAGATCCCGGGCTGCGTGCTCAGCATCATCTAGCAGTTAATTTCTTCCATTTGGTGGTGGTCGTGGCCTCTGAAAAGCTCGGGGAATGTGAACAAGATACTGCTCTCTGTGTGCGTCGGAGAAGAGCTACCGCGGAGGGTGAGGGAGAGGGGTCTGTCTTGGGAGGGCCCCCCCGGCTGCCTGGCTACAGGTCTGCTTCCGATTTTCGGTGCTGAGATGTGGGAGAGCAAAGGATGCACACAGTAAGGGGAAAAAAAAACTATATTTTTACAGTTTCTGACCCCTTAGAGGAACAGCTGACCTTGTACCACTCACAACAGACGTCAGCTCAGGCCACCACGCCAGTATCTGCCTCCTCCACAGTCTGGTTCTCCTTTCCTAACGCCTTTCCTGTTGCCTCCTCGCTTTTCACGCTGGCATGAAACTCCATGACTGTTTCCAGCCAGAAGAAACACTCTTCCCTCCAAAAGGTCAGGACTCTCTGGTGGCCAGACATGACTCCAAATAGCTGAGGAAAAGGGGGGCTGAGGGGTGTTTCAAGGCATCACCAATATCCTCCTTCACATCCCAAACGCCAGGGGTGCTCCCTCCCCAGACACCAGGGGTGCTCCCCTCCCAAATGCCTGGAGCACCGAGGCAGCCCCTCAAGGAGCTGTGTCGGCCCAGGAGAGCTTCCTCGTGGGAAGCCAGGCCTTTCCCAGGCCCACATCCAGGGACAGGCCCTCCAGAGCCACAGAGATCCATATTCTCACCCTAGATTCAGAAGGACGGCGACTCTAGCTGTCCAGCTCCGAGGCCTGGCCCGGCTGTCCTGAGGCCCCTCCCCGCACCCGATCCTGCCCTCTTTCCACAAGCGCTGACACCAAGACTCTCCTTAATGGTCCACCTGCCCGCAAACCCATCTTCATCCTGGCCAGGTCAGGGGACTTACTGGCTCTGGCAACCAAATCGTCAGTGGAGCAGCAGTGCCGCAGCCCGGGGCATCTGGACCGGGAGCTGGATCAGGGGTTCAACCAGAGACCTGCTCCACGCTGGCTTCACCCTGGCCACTCACACAGGGGAGAAGACAGACTTCTGTCGCCGCCTGCTGAAGGCAGATGCTGGGAAGGGGCCGGAACTGGCCTTGTGTGGGTCAGGCCACAGAAGACCGAGGAGCAGCTGGGATTTACCAAACGTTGGCTGTGCCAGTTAAACTGCTAGAGTGGAGCGATGTTACTGAGTGCAGGTTTGTGCGCCCGACGCACGGTGAGGCCAAACGATACTGCGACGTTGGCGTTTGGAGCAGAGAAAGGCTCTGAGAACGGGGGGCTCATCTCCCTAAAATCCAGAATTCCCTGAGGGGTTTCAGCAAAGCATTTTTTTTTTTTAAAGAAAGCATTTATTATTATTATTTTTTGCTGTTTCTTGGGCTGCTTCCGCGGCATATGGAGATTCCCAGGCTAGGGGTCCAATCGGAGCCGTAGCCACCGGCCTACGCCAGAGCCACAGCAACGCGGGATCCGAGCCACGTCTGCGACCTACACCACAGCTCACGGCAACGCCAGATCCTTAACCCACTGAGCAAGGGCAGGGATCAAACCCGCAACCTCATGGTTCCTAGTCAGATTCGTTAACCACTGTGCCACGATGGGAGCTCCTCAGC
Organism: Sus scrofa; assembly: GCF_054392235.1. Taxonomy (NCBI): domain Eukaryota; kingdom Metazoa; phylum Chordata; class Mammalia; order Artiodactyla; family Suidae; genus Sus; species Sus scrofa. The sequence goes on along the minus strand of NC_139392.1, from coordinate 91,847,569 downwards.
AAAGCATTTTTAAAGGCAAGGCGAAGGGAATTTCTGCTGTGGCTCAGCAGACTGAGAACCCAACCAGCATCCATGAGGACTCGGGTTCAATCCCTGGCCCTGCTTGGTGGGTTGAGGATCTGGCATTGCCATGAGCTGTGGCGTAGGTTGCAGATGCACCTCTGATCCTGCGTTGCTGTGGCTGTGGCTGTGGCTGACAGCAGTAGCTCTGATTCGACCCCTAGCCTTGGAACCTCCTTATGCTACAGGTATGGCCCTAAAAAGCAAAAAAAAAGAAAATGGAAAATGAGAAAGGCAAGGTGAGGGAGGGGTCGCAGTGTATGTGATCAGCTCATCTCTGGTTGGTTGATGGTGAGGTAACAGGGCAGGTGACGCCATCTGTCCTCTGGCGCCTTAAGCTCTAGGGGCTGTGTGCTCAGGATCATCAGGTCGTTAATTTCTTCCATTTGGCAGTGGGTCTTAGCATCTGAGAAACTCAGGAAATGCACATGAGATACTAGCCGGGGTCTCAACTGGGTACTTGAGAGAGGAGCTAGAGCAGAGGACACGGAGAGCAGTCTGTCCCAGGAAGACCCCATAGGTCCTGTCCAGTTACAGGAAAGTCACAGCCAGGTGAACTTACAGGCAGGAGGGCGCTCCTCAGTGGACAGACCAGGGCCCGGCCACCGGGGCACCCTCTTCCCATCTCTTAGTCTCCGCCAGGGAGCCCTGCGTATGCAGCTGAGGGCTGCATGGTGGGCTGTGACCTTGGTGGTCCCAGCAGCCCGCCTGCTGCATGCTCTTGTTAAGGGGTGTTTCTTCACACCGTTTAAAACTCCCCATGGGTGGGTGTCCTGCTTTCTGAACGGGGCTCCTCGGGGGGCCTTGACCGGGCTCAGCACACCTGGTTGGTGAGCCGACACTAGCGCCTCGTCTAAGCGGACAGCCTGGGGGTGGCGAGGGCTTTGCTGTTCCCACCCAGACGTACTTTCCAACCCACTCCGGCCCTTCAGAACAGTGCTGACCCAGCAGAACAGGCCTAGAGGTTGGTAAGGACACTGTAACCCTGAGAGGATGAAAGCAAATTAAATAAAACCCACAATGAAAACAGAGGTGCCCAGGGCTCTCTCGTGCAGTCTGTCCCATCCCGCAATGCCTCGGGCCCCTCTCCCACTGCCCCTCTTCCCTCCAAGGACTAACTGGGCCGGGACCCTGACCTGAACCCCACAGGCAGGTCCCCCACCGGCCAGTACGGAACCATGACCCACAGGTGCTGGGAGTCCATTAGGTGCTGGCAGGGGGGCCTCGAGAAGGCAGGTGAGCAGTGGCGTGTCTCAGCAGCCAAGTGCAGAGGCCGGGAGGCCCCAGAGGCGGGGATGTGAGGTCCCGGGGCTGGGACAATAAACCTCAGCCTGCAGAGCCCGGGAGCACATCCCGGGCGCCTTGTCCCCAGTTTCTGTACTGACGACATCAGCTAAAAGGAGAAGGGTCCAGGAGTTCCCATGTGGCTCAGCAGGTTAAGAACCTGACTGGTATCCATGAGGACGCAGGTTCAATCCTTGGCCTCGCTCAGTGGGTTAAGGACTGGGTGTTGCTGTGGCTGTGGCGTAGGTCACAGATGTGGCTTGGATCCTGCATTGCTGTGGCTGTTGTGTAGGCAGGCGGCTGCAGCTCCGATTTGACCCCTGGCCTGGGAACTTCCATACGCTGAAGGCGCGGCCCTAAAAAGCAAACAAAAAAAAAAAAAAAAGGAAAAGGGTCCAAACAGGCCCTGCCCCATCCTCCATCCTCTGACCTGTTGTCCGTCTCATTCTTTCATTTAGTGCCAGTGCCCCAGGTGAGACCTCTCCTGTGCATGTCTTTGGTCACAAGCCCATCATAAACCCATGAGGGAGCCGGGGCGAGGTCCACGGATCCCCCGGGGCTTGGCCTGTGACTGTCCTTCGGTGGCGGCAGCCTGACCTGAACCACGTGGAATCAGTTCCCCACGGGGAGCGGGGCTGCTGCTGCCAGAGACGGGGAAAGGCTGCTGTGACCAGGTCCAACAGGGTCGTGTGGCTTTTAACCACTTCGCTCTGCTTGGGGCGGCCCTTGCACCGTCCCCCTCACGAAGCGGCACAGCCTGAAGTGCCCAGACTCCGACGAAGAGAAAGAATGAAGGCTGGAGACCACGTGACAACTAGTGTTTATTCACGCCGCCAGCTGCTGGCACACAGTGACTGAGCTGCTCTGGGCCAGGCACATCCAGGCACAGGGACCAGAGGATTTTTTAATTTTTAATTTATTTTTACTTATTTATTGTCTTTTTTGGGGGGCTGTACCTGTAGCATATGGAGGCTCCCAGGCTAGGGGTCGAATTGCAGCTGCCGCTGCTGGCCTACCGCACAGCCACGGCAACACCAGATCTGAGCTGCATCTGCAACCTACACCACAGCTCACAACAACGTAGGATACTTAACCCACTGAATGCGGCCAGGAATCGAACCCACCTCCTCATGGATACTAGTTGGCTTCTTTTTTTTTTTTTTTTTTTTTTTTGTCTTTTTTTGCCATTTCTTGGGCTGCTCCCACGGCATATGGAGGTTCCCAGGCTAGGGGTTGAATCGGAGCTGTAGCCACCGGCCTACGCCAGAGCCACAGCAACGCGGGATCCGAGCCAAGTCTGCAACCTACACCACAGCTCACGGCAACGCCAGATCCTTAACCCACTGAGCAAGGGCAGGGATCGAACCCGCAACCTCATGGTTCCTAGTCGGATTTGTTAACCACTGCGCCACGACGGGAACTCCCTAGTTGGCTTCTTAACCCGCTGAGCCACAACGGGAACTCCCTAAGAATTTTTTTTTTTAAAGGTACAGGCCCTGCTCTTAAGGCATGCTCCACCTAGCAGAGGAGGCAAACACGTAAGAAATTGAGATGTGTTAAGAGCAGCAGTAAAGGCACAGGAATTCATTCAGGATATGCAACAATGCTTTCCACTCGACAACAAGAAGACAGAAGGTTCGGTTTAGAAACAACGGGCAAAGAACTTGAACAGACACTCCCCGCAAAGAAGATACACGAATGGCCAACAAGCCCACGAGGAGATGCTCAGCATCACTAGTCAGGAGGGGGATGCAGGTCCCCTTTCCACACACGAGCTCACCCCCATCGGAACGGCTGCGCGCTGGACAGCAAAACGAAGAATGCGGAGAAATGACCCTATGACCCTATGACCCAGCAACTCCCCTCAAGGTATAGACCCCAAAGATCTGCAAGCAGGGACGCAAATGTGCATCTGCGCCTCACTGCAGCACTATTCCCAGAGCCAAAAGGGAAGCCAAGCATCCATCACGGGCTGAATGGAGAGTGCCCTGGTGGCCTAGTGTTTAAGGATTTGGTGTCGTCACTGCTGTGACTCAGGCTCAATTTCTGGTCCGGGAACTTCCATGTGCTGCAGGCATGGCTGAAAAAAGAAGAAAAACAAACAAAAAGGGATAAACGTAAAACAGATGGGGGCCTATACATGCTATGGAAGCGTCATCCGTAAAAAGGAACGAAGCAGCGATACACGCGCCAAAACTTTATACCAAGTGAAAGCAGATCTACCCAAACTGTCACTGTTGTGTGATTCCATTTGTATGAAATGTCTAGAATTAGGCGAATCCACCGAAACAGGTGGTTGCCAGGGGCTGGGGCTGGGGATTGGGGAGTAACTGCTTTTGGGGGGTTATTCTGGGGTGATGAACGAGTTTTGGAACTAGGTAGAGGTGGTGGTCGCACAATATCGTCGTGGTTCTAAATGCCACTGAACTGCTCCCTTTAAAATGCTTGATTTTATGTGACGTGAATTTCGCCTCCATGAAATACAAACCAGAAACGCCCATGCAGTGGCCCCTAAGTTCCAGGAAGCACAGGGGCAGTCAGGCCCGGGGAGGCGGGGTGATGGAGGGCTTCGTGGGGTCAGGGGAGCGTTTCTGGGCACAGGTTGCCTCTGGGGAGATGCCGGGTCAGAGCGAGGGAGCTGAGCACAGCTGTGTGCAGGGCCCCAGAGTTCCGTTTCCTGCTCGTTTACCAGGAGGCTGGGGCTTGTCTCCAGGGAGAGGGCCTTCCCCGCAGGCTCAGCCCCCAGCCCGCTGTGCTTGCTGGAGCTGTGGGTTTAGAGGCAAGAGGAAGGGCTGTTCTCCAGGGCGGTGGCTGCCACCTGTCCCACCCCTGCGGCCACACAGCATCCTGTGGGGCAGCACGTTTCCCAGGCAGGACAAAGCTGCCCTGTGTGGTGGAGGCAGCTACGGAGCTCATTCTCCGCCCCGCAAGGCAGGAAGGTTTCTTTCCGTTGCGCTGAGCACAGGCGTTTGTGTCTGAAGGGCCCTGGGCAACGGTGTGGTGTGCACTCGGGTCTGGCCGCGCCTGCGGAGAGCCAGGTGTGGGAGGCGAGGGGCTGCCCCTGGAGTCCCAGAGGTGGACTCCGACGGCAGGTGCAGGTCCTGGGGTGAAGGCATGTGGTACCCTGCAGTTGGGTCAGCAGGAAGTCAGGCAGCGCCATCCCCCGCTTCCCCTTACTCGGGGCGTTTCTTCCCTGTTGAAGGCCCCCTTGCTGACACCCAGCAGACCTTCCTTTTAATAAACATCAGACCCATGGGGTTCCAGCCGTGGATCAGCTGGTTAAGAACCCAACTAGTATCCATGAGGATGGGGGTTCGATCCCTGGCCTCACTCAGTGGGTTAAGGATCCACGTTGCTGTGAGCTATGGTGTCGGTTGCAGACGTGGCTCGGATTCCGTGTGGCTGTGGCTGTGGCGTAGGTCAGCAGCTGCAGCTTCGATTTGACCCCTAGTCTGGGAACTTCCATATGCAGCAGGTGTGGCCCTAAAAAACAACAAAAAACCAAAAAAAAAAAACAAAACCCCAGCAGACCCCAGCTTGTCTTCTCCAAGGATCCTCTTCCCCTTGTTCTGTTCCGCTGTTCCGTTCTTTCAAGGTCTCTGACCCAATGCAAACCACTACTTTGTGGCCAGTACTGGCTAGCACTTAACACAGGCTGGTTCATTTCACCCTTGTAATTACCACGTAAAGCAGGTATTAATGGAGTTCCCATTGTGACCTGGCCGTAAAAAGCCTGACTAGTATCCATGAGGACTCGGGTTTGATCCCTGGCCTCACTCAGTGGGTTAAGGATCCAGCATTGCCATGAGCTGTGGTGTAGGTCGCAGACTGTGGCTTGGATCCTGTGTTGCTCTGGCTGTGGTGTAGGCCGGCAGCTGCAGCTCTGATTTGACCCATAGCCTGGGAACTTCCACATGCCGTAGGTGTGGCCCTGAAAAGACCAAAAAAAAAAAAAAAAAGGCAGGTATTACTATGTCTGCTTTACCAATAAGGACATAGATTGGGATTGAGCCAAGGTAAACAGCTGGTTAGTGGCAGGATAGGATTCAACGTCTAAATTTAATGTCAATAAAACGACCTCCACTAGGAAGCCGGTTATGGGAGAAACCATCCCTTTCGAATGATTGGCGCAGTGTCTCCACAGAGTGAAAATGAGATTCTTGTGGCGGCAGCAGTGAATCTGCAGAGAGATGGGAGGTATTTGGACACACATTTTGTACAGGGAGGAGGGCTTTCCATGACCCCAGATCGCCACACAGGGCGGCCTGGACTGTGTTTACCACAAGCTGTGACTTGACAGCTTATTGAATGAATGGTGCAGGGCGGGATTAGCGCTTGGGATCACACACAGGGGACTGAGTGAGCGCGGGTGCCCAGAGGCACTTCCTCCACCGCCCTAATTTATATCCTGGCAAAAGAGTCAGGAGTAGGACTCGCCTGAGGCCTCCGGTGCTGGGATGCTCTTCCCAACCCACGGCCAGCGCTCTGCTCCCTGGGAAGCCCCCAGGCCCCCCCAGCACGAGTGACCCCTTTTGTGTTATATCCTCCGCTAGACAGTGAGGTCCTTTGCTCAGGGGCTGTGTTTGGGTCATTGTCCTGTCTGTGCTCTTTTGGGGGGAAAAGGAGAAAGAGGAAGGAAGGAAGGCAAGTTTCCAGAAGGGTTATTTACAGTTCATTATAAAAAGACAGGCAAGTGGTGATCATCCTGAAATGTGTAAAATCACAGAATCACGGAGTTGTACACTGGACACTAATATATTCAAGTCCATTGCACTTCAGTTAGACAACGGGCAAAGGACTTGGACAGACGTTTCTCCAGCCACGACGTACCAACAGCCCACAAGCCCATGAGAGATGCTCAGCATCATGAGTTGTCAGGGAAACAGAGGCAAATCAACATCGCATCAGACCTGCAACGTTGGCCAGCGTTGCACCAAGTGTCGGTGAGGCCGGAGAAATCAGGGCCCCTCACACATGCCTGGGGAGTTACAAAGGCAGCAGCCCCGTTGGAAATCAGTCTGACCACGGCTCAAACGAGTGCCCTTGGGGAGTGGAGTGACTTACGCGCACAGTTGTCCTGTGACCCCGCAAGTCCACTCTACATCCATGAGAAGGGACAACACATGTTCACTCAGACTTGTACAAGAGCGTGCACAGCAGCACTAACTAGAACGCCCCGAAGGCGAAAACAACCCAAACGTCTACCGGCTGATGGATGGAAAAGAAACGTGCTTGATCCACACAGCGGACCGTTACTGGTCACAGAAAGGACTGAAGTGCTGACACGTGCTCCAACACGGACGGACCTTGGAAGCCTTGGGCCACGTGCAAGAAGCAGTCACGGAAGACCACTCGGTATGATTCCGTTGATACGCAGCGTCCAGAAATGGCAAGTCCATAGCGATGGAGGGCAAATGAGTAGGCGCCAGAGGCTGGAGGCGGGGAGTGGGGAGGAGGGGGCGTGGTGGCTAAAAGGCGGGATCTAAAACTGACTGTGACTGCAAGTGTCTGTGAAGAAACCAAAAACACTGAATCTAACACTTAGATGGCTAAGTCGAATGGCACGTGATTTTTTTTTTTTTTTTTTTTTTTTTTTGCGGTGCCTACAGCATGTGCAAGTTCCCAGGCCGGGGATCGAACCTATGCCACAACAGTGACAGCACCAGATCCTTAACCTGCCGCACCAACAGGTAGGTCCTGGCTTTTGAATTTTATAGAGCTGTTTTTAAAAGAAAGTTCTCAGGAGGCACTGTGCCCCTTTCTGTACTCATCTTTATTACTTGAATTTCAATTTTTAGCAATCTGACAGTATTTGAAAATGCCTCATAAACATTTTAATAAATATGAATAGTACTCAATGTCTACTCTTTAAGTTTTCTAAATATGTAAACCATTTAATTCCTTGATGTATGACATGTATTTTCTCACAAAGGAATAGAATACGTATTACCTATCAGGAATTTAACATCTCCGTTCTCATAATAATCCAGGTCCCTGATGCTTTCGCATTTTTTTTTTTTTTTTAGGGTCCTCCTGCTGTACATGGAGGTTCCCAGGCTAGGGGTCAAATCGGAGCTACAGCCGCCAACCTACCCCACAGCCACAGCAACACAAGATCAGAGCCACATGTTTGACCTACACCACAGCTCATGGCAACGCTGGATCCTTAACCCACTGAGCGAGGCCAGGGATCGAACCCGCAACCTCATGGTTCCTAGTCGGATGCATTTCCGCTGCACCACGACGGGAACTCCTCCAGGTCCCTGAGTCTAACGTCATTTTTAGATTGATGATGTTTGTAGCACCTGTACTTGGGAGGCTGGGCAGAGTAGCAGTGGCCCTGGATCTGCAGGAAAGCACAGCCTGCTTCCTTCCAGGCCCCAGAGAGAACAGTGAGGTAAGATCATGAGGTAGCCAGATGCTGTCACAAACCAACAGACCCCCAGCCCCGCACCGCCCTCCCCACCCTGTCTGTGTCCCCGAGTGCGGCTGACCAGACAGGCCCAGGGGAGGAAAAGGGAATTCAGTCCTTCGTGAAAGCATCTGACACAAAGGAGAGCCTTATGATTTTTGAGGAAGGAATTTAAAACTTGTACAAATAGGCCTGTTGACATTTAACTTTAAATTATACAGGAACCGGAAGGTCTCAAAAGACGCCGCTTCAGCGTGACGCTTGCTTGACTGTTGATTCTGTCACAGAACCAGCCCTGCCCAGGTCCTAGGACCTGGCAGGTCCAGCCCTCAGGAGGGAGGATTCCGTAAGACGCTCTTGGTTAAATGAATAAGCAATAAGAATATGTGTGCAGATGGACAGAGGCGGGAAGAAAATGGGAAAAAGTGAAAACGCAATTTGTGCAATGAGAGTGTGATTAAATGGAAACCCTTAAAATTGCCTTTTGGTATGACTAGAATGCTAAATAAAATCTGAGTTAAAGTATGCACCTGCAATTATACCCACTCAGTGGAAGCCTCTGTAGCGGCTAAGACATACAAAGCGTGCCCGTACAGTCCTAGCATGGCAAGGTGGCCCGGCTATAGTTATGAGAAAAGAGAACGTGAGCTCCGAAAACAAAGAATTAGGAGTTCCTGCTGCTGGGGTCGCTATGGAGGCGTGGGTTTGACAGCTGGCCCAGTGTGGGGGGTTCAAGGATCTGGTGTTGCCCCAGCTGCAGCTTGGATTCAATCACTGGCTCAGGAACTTTCATATGCTGAGGGTTTGGCCATAAAATTAAAAAAAAAAAAAAAAGAAAAAGAAAAAGGAAGTATTAAACCATGATCATATTTTTTGTAGTCCTGTCCCCCAGAGTATGCATTTGATGGCATACACATAGCCATCTGGACAGCTGTCCACTAAGCCATCACCGCCAGTTGTTTCTGGGAAGGATAGCAGGGAACTTTCACTTTCTGTGTTCACAGTTCTATACTGTTTGTGGTTTTTACATGCATATACTTCTATTTTAATGAACATTTAAAATCTCTTTTTTTTTTTTTTTGTCTTTTTTGCCATTTCTTGGGCCGCTCCTGCGGCATATGGAGGTTCCCAGGCTAGGGGTCTAATCGGACCTGTAGCCACCGGCCTACGCCAGAGCCACAGCAACGCAGGATCCGAGCCACGTCTGCAACCTACACCACAGCTCACGACAACACCGGATCCTCAACCCACTAAGCAAGGCCAGGGACCGAACCCGCAACCTCATGGTTCCTAGTCTGATTCGTTAACCACTGAGCCATGACGGGAACTCCGAACATTTAAAATCTTAAGGCTTGTCTTCCCTTTTGTTTTCCTGCACTTGCTCATGTATTAATTTTATAGTTGGCAATTAAAAAAAACTCATCACTCATTTTAGCAAAAACTCTCTTTTTTGGTAATTGCATTAAAGACACTCAACTCTTGGAACGCATGTGGAAGCCGAGGCCGGCAGAGACTCTGCTCCGGAGCTGCACGGTGTTTCACTGTTCACAGGTCATCGAGCTCCCTGGCGGAAGTGTGGCTGTTCCGTCACATCTGCTTCCTCCCCAGGGAATGTGGAATCACCTGAGCAGTTTGCATCTGGGGAAATAATCATTTCCTCCCAGAACCTGCCGTCCCTTTCTGTCTTCTCTTTGTCCTGTTTATCTGAGCGGAAGCCTCACTCGTTGTCTGGTGGTACTCGGCCGTCCGGAAGGATGGTGACCACTTTCAGAGGGGACAGTACAAGAGGAAATGGACCTTGGTGCTGGACTTGATCAACGGTCACCACGTGAGATGCTTTCATGTGGAAGGAGGGGGAGGGGAGGGGGGAGACCTCATCCGGGAGTCCTTGGTGGCTCTGGGCATCCCATGACCCCGAGCCTGGCGGTTGGCTCAGCGCCCCGAGCATCTGCCCTCGCAGGGGCTCAACCCCAGGTGCGGCTCCCTCAGGAACCCCCTTTGCTCTTGGGCACAGAGCGAGCACAGGGTGACGACGGCTCACTTTCACCCATTCAAATACGTGCTCTGTGTACACTCCGAGGCACACACCTCGTCTGGTTTTGGTTAAAGGCATTTTTCGAGCCTTCTGGTGGAACTGGCTGTTTCGTTAATAACATGGCCTGGGACGTATTTCCTTGCCAGTCTGCCAGAGGACCACCTGTCCTGTGGTTCCTTCTGTGAAACTAACTAGACGGGAGAGTGGTCTCTCGTTACTCACGGAAAAGCCCTCGAGAAGAAGAACTGGTTTGGGATGTGTCGGGGGTTCACCGTTTTGAAGGGTGTCACTCTGCTCTGGAGCCCACCACCCTACCTTTGCTTAGGAGAAAAGGGGTCGTTCTTGTTCATTCCTGAGGTCTGGGGACCCTGTCCCATTACTGGACACCCGTCGGGGGGCAACGGGACTGCAGCAAACCAGCCGAGGCAGCTGCAAAAGGTCACGAACCTGGGGCATCGGAGAACCCCCATCACAGCCAGTGGCTTCTCTCCCTGGCCTGCTCTTCCTCGAAACTTGGGACAATGTGGTGACCATCAGTGATCCCGAGCCATGCACATGCGGCGAGAGGAGTCAGAGCCGCGGGACCTCAGGCTCTGCTGTCGGGTCGGGCACCTCGCCCCTCGGGCCAGCGCCTCTGACTTGGGAAAACACAGCGCAGGTGAGAACCAAAGAGTCAAGCAGGGGACGTGGGGTCAGGCCGTTTGATGGCCTGTTGGCATCAGCAACCTCTTTCTGGTCCACACGGACACCCGAATAGGAAAAGGGTTTGGTTGCGACCGCGAGGAGGTGTCGGATGCGCTGAAGAAAATGACTAAGATCCGTGGGGGGTGAAAGCTCCCCCCACGGGGAAGTCAAGTGTGGAGCCGGAGCCAGCGAGGAGAGGCCGGAAAACTTCTCAGGGTTTCTTGCACCTGATGATATTCAGGCAGTGGTGTGGGAAAGTGGAATTCCTGCCTCAGCTCCGTTCCTACTGATATTTAAAAGAGAGAAAATCTGGAGTTCTCCTGTGGTGCAGCGGGTTAAGGATCTGGCATTGTCACTGCAGCGGCTCAGGTTCGATCCCTGGCCTGGGAACTTCCACATGCCCCCGGCTTGGCCTAAATAAATAGACAAAATCTTCCATCCATTGGAAGGAATGGGCAATGCAGCCTGACGCCTTCACGTGGAAAATGCCTGGGTGGCTGTGGACATTTGGGGAACATCACACCTGTTACTGAGGGCAGGACGCCCACTGTGCTTTCAGATGCGTGGCTGTAGGAGCAGACAAGTTCCTGGCCTTTGATCCAGCCCTGACTGGACTGGATGGGTTCTTAGATATAAAAATCTAAGACCATGGAGTTCCCGACACAGCTCAGTGGTAATGAACCCGCCTAGTATCCATGTGCACGCAGGTTCCATCACTGGCCTTGCTCAGTGGGTTAAGGATCCAGCGTTGTTATGAGCTGTGGTGTAGGTTGCAGACACAGCTTGGATCTGGTATTGCTGGGGCCGTGGCGCAAGCCGGTGGCTGCAGCTCTGATTCAACTCCTAGCCTGGGAACCTCTATATGCTGTGGGTGCAGCCCTAAAAAGCAAGAAAAATCTGAAGAATTTTGATAATACTGTTTTATGTTGCTATTGAGGAAACCAATACCACACAGCAAGCCACGGAGTTTTTTTTTTTTTTTTTTTTTTTTAAGGTCGCGCCTGAGGCGTATGGAAGTTCCTGGGCCAGGGATTGAATCCGATTTGCAGCTTCGACCTTCACCACAGCTGCTGTGGCAACTGCAAATCCTTAACCCACTGCACCGGGACTGAAGTCCAGCCACCACAGAGACGCCGCCGGATCCCCAACCTGCCGTGCCACAGTGGGAACTCCAGAGAAGCTTTTTATGACAGGTTGCAAAGTCATGCTACCATCCTGCCAACTCTGCACTCCGCCCCCCCTCGGTGTGCCAGGCTCTGTACAGTGACAGTGACTCTGCCAGGCCGGTGCTGTGGCTGCGGTACAGACAAGAACACCAAGTAACTCCCAGTCACTGAACGGCGGGGCTGGGGCTCAAACGAGTTCTCTGCCTCCAGAGCCTGATTCCTTCCATTCTTTCCACACACCTGCACTCACCCGGCAGCGGTGAGCTCGGGGGCCACGGGGAGAGGACACCCAGGGGTGGGGGTGGGGTCCCCATCGCATCAGTTCTGAGTTTCCGGGCCACTCTGAGAATTACCCAAGAGGAAGCCCAAGAGCAAAGAGGCTGTTCTAGGAACTCGGGCAGGAGAGATGGAGCGGGGTCTGTGCTTCCTGGAGGGGCTCAGGCAGCACTGCGAGCCCCTGCTCTGGAACTTGTCCGCTTCTCAGGAGAGTGGGGCCGACTTCCCTTGCCTTCTGAAGCTGGGGAGATGTTCTTTGGTCAGAGGGCAGGTGGGGTACTGATGCCGGGTGACCTTCAGAGCCCGCTTACGATAGGCATGTGGATTCCACCTGCCGCCCCATCCCTGGGCCTCACCCCGGGACCCCAGCGGCCACCCGTGAAGAAGCGCACATGGGTCCATGAGGAGAGGCCCCTGAGGAAGAGCCTGGTGAAGACCCCAGGCCGGCAAATAGCATCATGGACCAGCTGGGCCACCCGCGGGCCTGGGCTGAGTCCCTGGCCCACGGCATCTAGGATCGTGGGAAATGGCTGCTTCACACCGTTGCCCTCCGGGCCGGATGCCTCGCAGCCACGGTAACCAGAACAGGAGGATACTGGTTGGGACTCGGGCAGGTAGGAGCGGACCTGGAGAAAAGTGGGCCCACCTGAGATGCTGAAAGGAAACTCACATTAACAAGATGTAGTCCTGAGAGTGTGGGAAAACCTCTCAGGAAGACAGGAGGAAGGCCCAGATGGAACACATTTTTAAGATCTCTCTTTACACTTTGAGTGATGGATGCATCTCGTCTCGAGAGCTTCATTCGTTTGGTTTTATAATTTGACCGCTGGTCAATAGCACATAACTCAGGGATTGGTTCAAATTTGAGTTCAGCATCCATTCATTAGCATCTTAGCACAGATAAAGATTTTGAGATGAAGAAAATGGGGCAGCTGAGGGCTAAGTGGGGGGCTGGCCCCCAGGAAGGAAGGAAAATTAGGGACACGAAGTACAAATGGTGCCTCTTGATCCTCTGCTGTTACCTGGCACCATGTCAGCAGCCGGGCACCGTGGCTCGAACCCACTGAATTCTCACGATAAACCTGGAATCGCCACTGCCTCCCTCCCACCAGGAACCCAGGAGCAGGGAGTCGCTTGCACGAGGACTCATGCTGTGGGCACTGCGCCTGCCCCTCACCCACGCCGTCTGCACAGGTGGGCTCTCCGGTCCACACCATCATAAGTCTAGGAATGAGTGGGCTGCTGTCTGCTTCCAGGACGTAAAACCTGGGGTTAGGTAGAGTGTGAGAGTGTGTGTGTGTGTGTGTGTGTGTGTGTCTGTGTGTGTAGGGTGGGGGGACAGGTGACCATACACACACAGCCCTCAAGGCAGCTCTCAAAAGGGCAGATGGCAGAGACGCCAGCTGGCCCACAACCACGAGTCTCTTCCAGCCATCACGGTTAAGCGGTGGCCGGTGGGATGGGATGGAAGAGATACACCTGCCTTCCTAGAGGGGGCGGCACTCCCCTCACTGGCTGGTGAGCAGTCTTAGGGCCTGGACCACTGGCACGGGGGGCCTGCCTGTCCCCACCTGTCCTAACGCATCCTAGGCTGGCTCTGCCCAGGCTCTTATGTGGGAGAGAAAAACACTTGTGTTTATGCCATGGTGATTTTGGGTCTCAGCTATGGGGGCAGAATTTATATCCTAGTTAACGAAGGCCTCAGAGGCGATGTGAGCAGAGTGGCTGGAAGCTGAGGAGCAATTACGCGTGGAAATATTTTATTGATCTCCCTCCCCCGCAGTGCACGTGCATAAGGTCAGGCAGGTGGAGGGTTCTGAGAAAAGGTGGGACCCCCGCATGGAGCAGGGGCCCATTCTTCTTTGCTTTTGGAGTTTGTGTTTTTCTTTATGCGCACACCTTTCCTCCTGAGTGATGTCTATTTCGGTCTAGTGTTAAATGCTTAAATCGAGCTAGCTGAGCCTGCATCCGCTGGGAGAGTGGACGGGAAGCCCACAAGCTGGACTTTGTTCCCAGGTCCTTTGTGTGCATCGAAATCTTAGTGGAGTGTGGATTTTCAGCAAAACAGGGAATAATAAAGCCCATGTCTGCTGCAGGCTAGCACAGACGAATGCTCTGGAACTCCGAGAGGTGCTCTGAGGTAATCAGAGACAAATCCAAACAAACTCCCCACACGTGCGGGCTGTGTCTTCCTACTCCAAGCATTTTAGTTGACCTCTGTGTCTATCTATTCAAAAGAGGTTTTCTAGAAAAGATGTATAGATTATCTCCAAGGTGCTGCAGTCTTTTTTTTTTTTTTCACTTATAAATGCACATCAAAAATTTTATTTATACCTCAGAAAACTAAATGTAGAACTACCATATGACCCAGCAATCCCACTCTTGGGCATACATCCAGACAAAACTTTCCTTGAAAAAGATACATGCACCCATATGTTCATTGCAGCACTATTCACAATAGCCAAGACATGGAAACAACCTAAATGCCCATCGACAAATGAATGGATTAAGAAGATGTGGTATACACATAATATACACACACACACACACACACACACACACACACACACACACACACAATGGAGTACTACTCAGCCATAAAAAAGAACAAAATAATGCCACTTGCAGCAACATGGATGCAACTAGAGACTCTCATACTAAGTGAAGTAAGTCAGAAAAAGAAAGACAAATACCATATGATATCACTTATATCTGGAATCTAACATATATTAACAAAGGTTCACAGATGAACCTTTCCACAGAAAAGAAACGCATGGACTCGGAGAGCAGACTTGTGGCTGTCAAGGGGGAGAGGGAGGGCGGGGGAGGGACTGGGAGTCTGGGGTTAGTAGATGCAAACTGTTGCCTTTGGAGTGGATGAGCAATGAGATCCTGCTGTGGCACAGGGAACTCTCTCTCGTCACTTGTGATGGAAGGTGATGGAGGATAATGTGAGAAAAAGAATGTATACATATGTGTGACTGGGTCACCGCTGTACAGTAGAAACTGACAGAACACTGTAAACCAACTATACTGGAAAAAATAAAAATCATTTAAGAATGTAAAAAAGTCAAAATTATAAAAAAAACTTATTTACTATGTGATTTGTGTAGAGTTAATTATCTCAATACAAAAGGGACCCTTGGGAGTTCCCGTCGTGGCTCAGTGGTTAACGAATCCGACTAGGAACCACGAGGTTGTGGGTTCGATCCCTGGCCTTGCTCAGTGGGTTAAGGATCTGGTGTTGCCATGAGCTGTGGTGTAGGTTGCAGACGTGGCTTGGATCCCGTGTTGCTGTGGCTGTGGCGCAGGCTGGCGGCTACAGCTCTGATTAGACCCCTAGCCTGGGAACCTCCACATGCCACAGGAGTGGTCCTAGAAATGGCAAAAAAGACAAAACAAAACAAAACAAAAGGGACTCTTGGAGTTCCCATTGTGGCTCAGTGGAAATGAATCTGGCTAGTATCCACAGGGATGCGGGTTCCATTCCTGGCCTCCCTCAGTGGGTTAAGGATCCAGTGTTGCGGTGAGCTATGATGTAGGTCCCAGACACAACTTGGATCCTGCATTGCCGTGGTGTAGGCCGGCAGCTGTAGCTCTGATTCAAACCCTGGTCTGGGAATTTCCATATGCCACAAGTGCAGCCCTAAAAAGACCAAAACAAACAAACAAAAAGACTCTTACAAATCAACAAGACAAACAGAATGACAGTCAGATAGAATGCAAGAGGTTGATTTCATGAATGGTCCCCATCGATGGCGTCTCTGTATCCAGGTGCTGGGCTGCCCCCTCTCTCTGATGCTGTTTCTGGGCAGAGGACTCGCTTTGGCTGCCGGGATGGAGTGTCTGCACAAACAGAGCAGGGACAGAAAGGCACCGGAGCCTCTTTACTCTCTTGGGTCTCTGCCACTGTCACGAGAGCATCCCTGGGCCAGCTTCAGGAGGGGGACTTCATCCTGCACGGCCAGCTTGAGTGACCCACCGGCCAACTGCGGCCAAGGCCAGTCAGGTCCAGGTAGGGTTAGGTAGGCCTGGAGGGTCTGCAGACTCTGGAGAAATCATTAATAGTTGTTTTCCTAATTTAAGAAAATTTTTTTGGCCACACACCCGACATTTGGAAGTTCTCCGCCAGGGATTGAACCCAAGCAGTAGCTGTGACCTCCTCTGCAGCTGAGCACCACCAGATCCTTAATCCACTGCGTCAGGCCAAGAACTGAACCTGAGCCACTGCAGAGACAATGCTGGATCTTTAACCTGCGGCTCCACATTGGGAACTCCTTAAAAAGATTTTTTTTTTTTTTTTCTATCTTGTCTTTTTAGGGCTGAACTCACAGCAAATGGAGATTCACAGGCTAAGGGTTGAATCAGAGCTGTAGCTGCTGGCCTTCACTACAGCCACAGCAACGCTGGTTCCCTGACCCACTAAGCGAGGCCAGGGATCGAACCTGTGTCATCACGGATGCTAGTCAGATTTGTTTCCACTAAGCTACAAAGGGAATTCCAAAAGTTTTTCATTTTCTGCTATGCCCATGGCATG
This sequence comes from Sus scrofa, assembly GCF_054392235.1. Lineage (NCBI taxonomy): Eukaryota > Metazoa > Chordata > Mammalia > Artiodactyla > Suidae > Sus > Sus scrofa. The sequence continues at coordinate 91,831,115 of NC_139392.1, read as the reverse complement.
TGGAAGTTTCTGAGCCAGGGATCAAACCTGCACCACAGCAGGGACCTTGAAACTGAGCAAAACTTGCCACAGGAGTTCCCGTAGTGGCTCAACGGTTAATGAGCCCAACGAGCATCCATGAGAATGTGGATTCGATCCCTGGCCTTGCTCAGTGGGTTAAGGATCCGGTGTTGCTGTGAACTGTGGTATAGGTCGCAGACGTGGCTCAGATCCCTCATTGCTATGGCTGTGGTGGAGGCCGGCAGCTAGAACTCTGATTGGACCCCTAGCCTGGGAACCTCCATATGCCGTGAGATCAGCCCTGAAAAAAAGACAAAATGGCAAAACAAAAACAAAAACCTTGCCACAGCAGTGACAACACTGGATCCTTACCCCACTGTGCCACCAGGGAACTCCAACAGTTGTTTTTTAAGCCACCGAATTTGAGGGTAGTTTGTTACTAGGTAATAGCTAAGTAATACAGACAGAAATGGAAAAAATATAAATGGCCAATAAATCAATCTAAAAATCTTCAATCTGATTTATAAACAAAGAAATGCCAAATTAAAACAATGAGATGTTACATTAAGTTAGTAGAAGTTAAGACTATGGTAACACAGCTCTGGTGACGGCGTGTGGGTATCAGGCACTTTTGAGGTGATAGATTTATTTATTTATTTATTTATTTATTATTTATTTATTTTTTTTGTCTTTTTGCTATTTCTTGGGCCGCTCCCGCGGCATATGGGATGTTCCCAGGCTAGGGGTCGAATCGGAGCTGTAGCCACCAGCCTACGCCAGAGTCACAGCAACGCGGGATCCGAGCCGCGTCTACAACCTACACCACAGCTCACGGCAACGCTGGATCCTTAACCCACTGAGCAAGGCCAGGGATCGAACCCACAACCTCATGGTTCCTAGTCGGATTCGTTAACCACTGCGCCACGACGGGAACTCCTAGATTTATTTTTTATTTCATTTTTGTCTTTTTAGCGCCATACCCGTGGCATATGAGGTTCCCAGGCTAAGGGTCGAATCAGAGCTGCAGCTGCCACCTTACACCACAGCCACAGCAACACCAGATCTGAGCCATGTCTGTGACCTACACCACAGCTCACGGCAATGCCAGATCCTTAACCCACTGAGCAAGGCCAGGGATCGAACTCGTGTCCTCAGAGATACTAGTCAGATACTGAGCCACAATGGGAACCCCAAGGGGGTAGATTTAGAAGGCATTTTGGCAACACTGAGAGTGGCAGCTCTGTGGCTCCAACACCAGCCTCCTCTTCCCGTGGTTCCTACACTGCAGAGCAGGAAGGTTATAAACTATGCTTCCTGGGCTCCCTTCCAGCTGCCCTCTGGATGGGAGCTGGATTCTGCTAATTGCTGAGTCTGAGAGGCACCCCAGTCACGGCTGGCAGCGCCGCTGGGCCTCCTGGTAACAGGCGGAATGTCTGGGGCAGTGAACCCTGAACCAGAGGTGACTGTCACCCTGCTGTTTTCCATGTTGTGCCATGGCCCTGACACCGTGTATGCACTGAGCCTTTCTGGGGGGCGGAGGGGTTGGAGGTTGCGGGGGTGTTGTGGGTGGTGGGGAAGGAAAAAAGAGGTTTATTTTTTAGGGCTGCACCTGGGGCATATGGAAATTCCCAGGCTAGGGGTTGAATCAGAGCTGTAGCCACAGAAACACTGGATCCGAACCACACCTGTGACCTACACCACAGCTCACAGCAACGCTGGATCCTTAACCCACTGAACCAGCTCCGGGATTGAACCCACATCCTCGTGGACACTAAGGTGGGTTCTTAACCTGCTGAGCCACAAGAACTCCAGAAAAAGGATTGGCTCAGACCAAGAGGCTGGTAGAACGCCTGAGTTCACACTTAGCTCGGCCCCTTCGGGAAGGGATGTTGCAAACGCTTTATCGTCCAGCTCACCAAGCAAACCCCGCAGTCACAGCTCGGGTGAGAGGCCAGCCCTCGCCTCTACCTTGTCTTTCCTCAGTAAACATGACATCATCCCTCTCCCGGGGTCTCTTGGAGCACTTCCACACCCCAGCCGGATTTTTTTTTTTTTTTTAGGGCCATGGCAGGTTCCCAGACTAGGTGTGGAACAGCTGCTGCTGGCCTACACACAGCTCACAGCAACACCGGAACCTTAACCCGCTGAGCGGGGGCATGGGATCGAACCCGCAAGCTCATGGTTCCCAGTCAGCCTTCGCTGGCACTGCGCCACGCCGGGAACGTCCCCTGGCCGGCTTTTGAAAGCCATCCTAACCCGTGAAGCCTGGGGTTCACGACCACAGAACGTCTGATACACGTGTTCCGCCAACCCCACTCCCTCTCGGCCATGTCAGGTGGGTCCACCTGAAGCCGTGTCCTCAGCTTCCTCCCGGCGGATGCTCCTCGCGCACCTGCAGCGCCATCGCCGCGGGCGTTCCCCTCCCCCCACCTGCCGCAGGACCGGCTCCATCTCAGGCGTCCCGCTCCGCCGGCCGGTTCCGGCCCAGCCCGGCTCCTCCTCCGTGCCCGTACACACGCGGTCGCCTCACCCTCTGAACGCATCTGTCCCATCGAGCCACTTTCCCGTGTCTTTCCTCTTCTTCGCCGCTGGGGCGTGTCCTCCTGACCCAGACCCGATACTGCAGCCCCCGCCCCTGCGATCAGCCGAATTTGACCAAGCTTCAGTGGTTATTCCACCTACGTCTCCCCTTAACAGGCCCAAACAACCCCACAAGACACCATAAAAGAGTAAGTATGGGCAATAAGACGATGGGGCATTAGAAAGCCGTGGCATAAAGGGGCACAGACCTAAGAGCACCAGGATGTGCCCTAGATGTAAAGTCAGGGAAACACGCGCGCCCAGCATCACCTCAACTATGTACCTTTACGGAGACTAGGAGGGAGAGACGGGGTTTCAGGGCACAGACGGCAGTGAACGGTTTCGTTTTCTCCTTTACCTTTATATTCTACAACGAGCCTTAAAAAAATCCTGGGAGAGGGGCACCCGCTGTGGCGCAGTGGGGTCTGTGGTGTCCTGGAAGCACCAGGATGCAGGTTCAATCCTTGGCCTGGCACAGTGGGTTAAGGATCCAGGGTTGCCACAGCTGCGGCCTGGGTCACAAGTGGGGCTCGGCTCTGATCCCTTGCCCAGGAACACCACATGCCGCCTGGCAGCCAAAAATGAATGAAGAGGGAAAAACAAAAAACAAACAAACAAACAAACTTGAGAGAGTAAAAGGAGCATTGCTCTGGGCCGCCCCCTGCTGGTGGTTCTGGGAAGGGCACGCTCAATAGTCTGCGTGGGCCCCACTTCTCATCACCCAGCTCCTTTCACAAAGCACAATTCTCTCATTTTACTGGGTGTGAATTTTGTCCTTTCTTTTCCATGTTGCAATCCCTTTTCTATTTTTGCCTTGTAAATATTTTCTTGTATAACTTTTTTGGGTAATATGTGCTAGGCCCTGGCTATTTTCAAATGACAGCAATTCTCTGTACCCCTTCCAGGCCTCTGCCCTGACCGCTCTCACATGGATCAGCTGTGCGCTGGGAAGGGCCGGCCATGCCTTTGGGAGGACACACGACAGGCCAGCATCAGCAGGCAGTGCCCTTGGTCACGGTAGCCCTGTGGTTGTAAGGGGGATGGATTGTGGGGGAGCCGGGGGAGGACTTGGGGGCTGTGGCCACAGTGGTCAGGATGCGAGGCTGAGGCCTGAGCCAGATGTCACCACAGGGATGGAGCTGAACGGACTGGTGGGGCTTCCTGCCCCAGCAAGGGCCCTGACCACTGACTCGTGGTTTCCTGCCTGGGAGGCAGGTGAACAGCTGTCACGACTCAGGCAGTGGACATGGAATGAGCGAGGCGTCTGGGGAAGCCTAGGTTTTGAGTGAGCAGATAGCCAGGATGTCCATGCACAAAGGTTCAGCCGGCGCAGAGGGTAAGGGCTGGAGGGACTCAAGGTCAGGGCCAGGAGTGGGTGAGACGGCTGGAGGGCTGTGCGGCGCAGGGTCAGCGCTGAGCGGACACAGAGCACTTATGGGACAGGCCCTGACGGCGTTCACGAGGGAGGCAGAGAAGGATGGTCAGAGAGAAAAACCCAGAAGCATGTTATTGGAGGTGACAAGAAAGGGGCTTCTGGAAGGCAGGAGTGGTTGCTGATTGAACTGAAAGGGTCAGTCACGTGAGGGCAAGAATTAGGTCCCAGTGACCTAAGAGAGAGGCGGGTTCAGAGCAGCCAGGAAGCGGGGGCCGGGTTGGCCAGGGCCTACGAGCCGGGCCAGGGGAGGCTGCGCTCTAGGGAGGCCGGGATGAGGAAGAATGCGGCAGATGAGTGACAGCTAGCAGGCTGCGTCCCACCGGAGCCAAGGGACAGAGTGAGGCCAGCTAGGAAGGCGCTCAGCACGAGCAGCACAAGGTGAGGGTTTCAGAAAGTAAGTCGTCGTCGCTCATTGACCACACGGTAACCCACAGCCTTACCCCCGCCAGGCACAGTCCTGGGCCCAGAGTGAGGCCTTGGTCAGGAGCTTACATCCCGGGGGGACGACAATAAACCACATAACTCAAGGCGCGCAGCATGTTCCACCGCGGGACGTGCTAAGGAGAAAACAAACTAAGGAAAGAAGATGTAAAACGTTAGAGGGAAGAAAGTGTCGATGTGGGGGCCGGGGGAGGGCGCCCTTTTTAAGTAAAGACCCAAGGAAGCGAGAAAAGTACGTATACTTAGGAAGCGAGGGCATACTGCTACCACTGCCATTGGCATTAGCACTCTTGACACGCTACTACTGCAGTGACGGGGTGTTGTTAGTCACCACCTCCGTCTTTGCCACAGCTCACGCTCCTGTCATCGCTGCCATCTCCGGCTTTCCGGGAGCTCTGGCCGGAGCATCGAGTGGCCGCCGTCTGTGTGCGCTACAGGGCCTTTCAAATGGAGACGCGCGTGCTGGGCAGCGAAGGTGAAACCCGACAGGCGGTCATTGTGGCGAAGTTGCGGCCCCAATGGATCTGCGCATCATTTCGGGGGACAGAAAGTGGCTTCATGTGCGTGCGGGGAAGGGGCCAGCGCCGGGCTGCCCCCCGGCAGCCCTTCCTCAGATCCAAAGGGGGTGACACAGGCAACGCCACTGCGGCTCGAACAGCTGCCGACAGAGACACTGACGCAGAGGTCACCAGCTGTGCTTCTGCCAGCACCTTGGGCTGGCCCCAGGGATCAAAATCAGCTGGGAGCGGTGCAGGCCTAGGACCCTTGCTCCCTCGCCTGGCACAATGCTGAGGACAGGGGTCCCAGTGAACAGGGGGCCTGAGTCGTGCCTGTGACTGATGCATATGCAATTCTTTAACAGACAGACCTGGACTAATGATTATTCTTTGAATTAAAAAAAAGACAGAAAAGGAAAAGAAACAGGAAAAGAACAGAAATATCTGAGAACTTATCCTATTGTCAATCTAAGTTGCTACAAACGTTTTCACAGTTCCAGTGTGGACTGGTGCAGTCACTAACTTCCACGTGCAGGTGGCAGGGGGGACAGGAAACGTGGCCTGCAGGTTCAAGGACAAAGCCCACTCTTCAAAGGAGGGCAGGAAAAGTTCTGAAAACACCTTAGATGCGTGTTTAGAGGCATTTATTACCCAGAGGGAGCTAATGTGGAACTTTATTCAAAATATAATCTCAAAATGAAAATATTATCGATCAGACTAAAGAAACATTTTCACTCATTCTGTGTAAAGTCTCTGTAAACGGAGCTTAAATATTTCCTTCCCGGCTTTGACATCAAAAGTTGAACCGTGGTAAAGGCCCATGAGCTGCCCACGAAAGCAGAAAGCGGCCAGGCCCACTCTGTTTGAGGGCTCCAGGCAAGAGCACTCGGCCGCATTCTAAAGACCGCCCCCTCCGCGCCCTGTTTCCTATACATCGCCTCACACACGTAAATGCACAACCCGGTATTGATTCTCTCCGCGCACGTGCTTCTCCAGGACGCCGGACACCAGGCGTCACCAACACCATCTGACGCCCCCTGAAGGCGGAGCAAGCGAAACAGACCACGGGCCTGTCGCTGTGCCTGGCGCAGCCCTACAGCCGGGACGCCGCCGCTTCGTCCCCCGGGACGCCGCCCGTACAGCGGGGACCGGGAACGCGGCCAGGGACCGAGCAGCAGGCAGGAGCGAGGCGGGCTCCTCTGTCCTCCGCCAGGAACGGCCGCCCTCACGCCGTCGCGCTGCTGCCGAAGCACCGAAGGACGTCCTCGCTCTGCGTGAGCTGCTGCGCCAGGGCGCCCGCCGCGTCCCGAGAGTCCCCAAGGCCGGAGCGCAGCAGGAAGGCGACGCAGGCCGCGTGCTGACCGGCGCAGGCCAGGTGCAGGGCTGGGGGGAGACAGGTCCCCGGCTCAGCGCAGAGCCCAGAGGGGGGCAGAGGCCCCGATGAACCACCGACCCTTTCAATTACAGGTGTCCTGTTTCCGGGTTCACCCCTATGACCTGGCCTATTCTAGGGCAAAACATATTTCCTTTCAAGCTGACTTGTTCAGAAATGGTTTCATTTATTTAACTATTGGCTTAGCCCTCCGCACGCAGCAGTTCTTGGTCCAGGGAGCGAGCCTGAGCCCCGGCAGTGACAATGATCCTTAACCACTAGGTCACCAGGGAACTCCAGAAGTGGTCTTATAAAGAACAAAATGCTGAGGTGGGGGGGTGGATTAGGAGTTGGGGATTAGCAGATGCAAACTAAATAGGACGGATTCAACAACAAGGCCTTACTCTATGGCACAGCACAGGGAACTATATTCAATATCGTGAGATAAACCATACGTTAAAGAATACGAAGATGAATACATACGTATAACTGGGTCACTTTGCTGTACCACAAACATTAGCACAACATTATAAATCAACTATACTTTAACTAAAAACATTTTTTTTTGTCTTTTTAGGGCCGCACCCGAGGCACATGGAAGTTCCCAGACTAGGGGTCAAACTGAAGCGGCAGCCGCCGCCCTACACCACAGCCACAGCAACGAAGGATCTGAGCCGCCTACACCACAGCTCACGGCAACGCCAGATCCCTAACCCACTGAGCAAGGCCAATGATCAAACTTGCAACCTCATGGTTCCTAGCCGGATTTGTTAACCACTGAGCCACGATGGGAACTCCCAGATTAAAATTTTTTAAAAAAAGAGCAAAGCCAATGGGAGAGGATTTGAGAGACCCGTGGAAGGCAACAAAGCAAGTTAATGAGAAATGGGAGGTGTTAAATGGTACTGAAGGCATTCTCGAAGTTCTGTGAATTCTCTGTGTAAGTAAAAAATACCAGCGTGAGTAAGAATGATGTCACAGAAAGAAAAACTGTGGCCGAGCCTTCCCATTCTGATTGGAAATTGGCTCGGGGGTGGCGGACGGGGGTCTGGGTGTGCTGGGAGCGCTAGGATGCTGGGCCCTGCTCCCCTGTCTTCAGGAGAGTTTGTGTGCCTGGACTCAGTGACCTTCCTCTGTGGGCCTGGCGTGAGTGGCTGCTTCTCTGTGAGTCCTGAAGCATCATGAAGGTCCCACTAAACCCTTGTAAGACGGCCACCGGGCAAGATGATAACAAGAGGGTTTAAAGTCCAAGGAACTAGCTCTGGAAATATTTTTCTGAGCCCCAAATCTAAAGAATTATAGTGATTATAGTTTTAGAATACTTTCTGGAGGGAGATGACCTATGAGGAATCTATGTGGAGTTCCTGTTGTGGCGCAGCGGAAACAAATCCGACTAGAAACCATGAGCTTGTGGGTTCGATCCCTGGCCTTGCTCAGTGGGTGAAGGATCTGGCGTTGCCATGAGCTGGGGTGTAGGTCAAACATGTGGCTTGGATCCGGCGTTGCTGTGGCTGTGGCGTAGGCTGGCAGCTATAGCTCTGATCGGACCCCTAGCCCGGGAACCTCCATATGTGGCTCTAAAAAGACAAAAGACAAAAAACAAACACAGAAAGAATCTATGTGACACTTGGGTAGCCGGCGTGATCATGGAGTAAGTCAGCAAGTGCTTTCGTGTCACACATGTTGTGTGGTTTAAAGCAGTAAAAACAACAACAGTGATACCATCAGCAGTGAGGGGGAGTAGGCACCGTTGCCAGGGTAACAGCAACAGTTCTATAGCGTGGCGGACGGAGGAGGTGTTATTTTAAGGAAAATGTGCTAAGCTACTAGAGGAATAATATTAACACAAATGTTTTCAATATCATAAGTCCGCTGTTACACTGTTTACATTCGGTTCACTAATAATTTCCAAAGCAGGTACCCAGTGAGGCCATACCTGATCGATCGCGTCCATCCTTGGCGTTGAGGTCAGCACCCAAGGATAAGAGCGTCTGCACGGTGCTCACGTGTCCCTCCTGAGTGTGGAAATAAACTTGTTACCGCTGTAATGATGACAAAAGCAGCCCGTAAGCACAAACCCTCGTGCGTGTGAGGCGCTTTTTCTAAAATACTCAGCTGCTAAGGCTCAGTTTTCTTACCTATAAATGAACTGCTCGCCAGAGTACTCTCAAAATCCAGCATCAATCATTAAGTAAAGACGTAAGGGATGTTTAGTTATTAGAGCATAGATGGTCAACTTTGTAGGCCAAATCATCGCCTTATACGCTTGGGTGTCCCTCAGCGTAAGGAGTTGAAATCTTGTGATTTATTCAGAACACACTGTTCCAAAATCTCCTGAGCAAACACCCTCTGCTAAACCTTTAGGGCTGAGATAAACTAGAAAAGCAGAGCCTCCCTGGACACGGTGGCGGGATTCTCACCACAGCTGGCCCTGTCATCTCTGAAGCAACCGACCCGCTTTCTGTCCAGCCAGTGAGCCGGTCAGTACAAGGTGACCCTGAAACCAAGGCTGTGGGCTCAGCCTTCCCATGGATGGACCCGCTCACTTTGATCCCCGGGGGCCACAGACCTTGCGCTTAGCCCGCCTTCACCTACACACCCCCGTTCCCAAAGGCGGACACAGGCAGGAACGTGTGGATCTGCAGAAAAACATTTACTCCTGCTGCCTGATAAGCAAGCACAGGCAGGTGGCCGATTATGCTAAAGATCATTTGCACCAGACTTCCAGCATGTGCAACAGGAGGGTACAAGCAGCCACTTTTCTAGCGAAAGCTTTTTGCATGTTTTCAATTTTTCATATATCAGAGAGCCCACCAAATGCAATATCCTTGTCTTAGTTAAGGAAATCTCGGGAGTTTTGGTCATGGCTCAGTGGAAACGAATCTGACTAGTATCCATGAGGACGTGGGTTTGATCCCTGGCCTCGCTCAGTGAGTTGGGCATCAGGCGTTGCCATGAGCTGTGGTGTAGGTCATAGAATTGGCTTGGATCCCCTGTTGCTGTGGCTGTGGTGTAGGCCAGTGGTTGCAGCTCCGATTCAACCCCTAGCCTGGGAACCTCCATATGCCGCGGGAGCGGCCCTAAAAAGAAAAAAAAAAAAAATCTTAACTTCTGAAATCCAGTAAAAGGATAAAGACCTAGGACTAGCTATTTTTATGGCTTCAAATAACATTACCCCTAAAAAAAAAAGAAAAAAAAAAAAAAAAAGCAGGAGGGAACACAGAACCCAGGCATTACATGGAGTAAAGGGCTTTTCTCAGTTTTTACCAAGAAGCAAAGAAAGACAAATTTCTATTTAAAGGGACACAGGGCTTCAGAATCATGAACATTTCTTTTTTTTTTTTTTTTTTGGTCTTTTTGCCATTTCTTGGGCCGCTCCCGAGGCATATGGAGATTCCCAGGCTAGGGGTCTAATCGGAGCTGTAGCTGCCAGCCTACGACAGAGCCACAGCAACGCGGGATCCAAGCCACCTCTGCGACCTACACCACAGCTCACGGCAACGCTGGATCGTTAACCCACTGAGCAAGGGCAGGGACTGAACCCGCAACCTCACGGTTCCTAGTCGAATTCGTTAACCACTGTGCCACGACGGGAACTCCAGAATCATGAACATTTCAAGAGCACGTCATGGGCAACATCTTTCTTCCACAGAGATGGAGCAAAAGAGCCACGACGACAGGGTGATTCACCAAGGAGGTCAGGCAAGCCTCAGGAAGCAGGAGCCCGTTCTGGAGGGACACAAACCTTGGCTGCGTAGTGAAGGGCCGACGAGCAGGCGGAGGTCGCCCTCACATCCACGTCAACGCCAAGCTCAGAGACCAAGAATCGGATGGCTTCATCCTGCCCAGTGACCGCTGCCCGGTGCAGAGCCTGGGCCCCCAGAGAGTCCTCCGAGGAAACCTGAGCCTGGTAGGTCGGGAGAGAGGGGAACAAAATCAGGAGCAGAGAAAGCCGGGTCCACAACCTTCCGACACTCTGGCAAAACTCAGTTGTCGACAGACATTTCCGGGGCAGATACCTGGCTTTTGCCAGATTCTCAAGGAATGCTTGCTCCAACCCAAAGAAGGGTTACGATTCAACGCTGCAGGCCACAGTGCCAAAAGCACAGCCCCTGGGGAGCGTCTGTGGCTGTCATTGCTGTGACACAGCTCCTGTTTCCTGAAGCCTTCCTTTGCTGCTTATGTACATGACATTATTGTTCCTATTATTACTTTGGCTGCACCCGTGGCATGTGGAAGTTGTCAGGTTGGGGACTGAACCCTGACAGCGGTGGATCCTTAACCGGCTGAGCCACAAGCAAACTCCCTACATTATTCATTTAATCCTTATGGTAACCTTCTGAAGAAGTTGAACTTGTCTCTGCTTAACAAGTGGAGACACAGATGCATGAAGAGGTAAAGGGGACCCCGTGGTGGCGGGGGGGTGGCGGAGGGGACTGTGGCAGAGCCCAGACTTGAGCTCATGATCTGAATAACTATGCTTCCTGTATACCCTATGATTCGAAACGTGGAGGAACGGCTAAAGGAGGAAAACCAAACCGCATCTATACCTTGTGTTTTTCGAGGAGCAGCCTGGCCACGCCGAGGTGGCCACACTGAATCGCGTCCATGAAGGGTGTGAGGCCACACTTGTCTCTGCAGTCCGCTTCATACTGGCACCTGGAGCCCAAACCCCAAAGAGCAGCTGAGAAAAGCCACCGTTCAAAGCCAGCGGATAGCGGGCTCTCGACACCTGCAGGCGACGAGCCTCGGACGCCCCGTGAGGACCTGGGTGCTCGCCCTCTCTCCCCACCCCGCTGTCTGGCCCCCCAGCAGCCCTGCTCCGCTGACCTTCTCCACCCGTGTTGGGGGCCGCTCTCCCCTGCTTCTCACGCAGAGCCCCGAAGTCCTCTCTGCAGCCAACCTACTGCCGCAATCTCCCAACTCTACCCCCAAGTATTAAACGAAGCCGAGTTCTTCCCTCCACCTCCATCTCCAGCCCTAGAGACCCAATCAGCAGGGAAGGGCACTCTCATCGCTACAGTAATCCAGGCCCAGCGGCTCCTGGGCAAAACCTTTAACGACTTCCCAACCACCAGGGACAAAACCTACCACCTCACCGGACCCTCAGCGGTCCCACCAGGTGACCCACTTACGTTTCCAGGCTCCTCGGCCCCCACCCCCTGGTCCCACCGCCTACCTGTCCCCCCTTCTCCTGGGTCCTCCCTGCTGTGGTTCCTACCTTCCTCACGGCCCCACCTGTCCTCCCTTCTTCTGTTCCTACCTTCTTTGTGGTCCTACCTTCCCTATCCTACCCTCTTCACAGTCCCACCTGGCCTCCCTTCTAATGGGTCCTCCCTGCTGTGGTTCCCACCTTCCTCACGGTCCTGCCTGTCTCCCCTTCTCTGCTCTACCCCTGCCTGTCCCACCTTCTCCTGCTCCTCGGGCTGCCCAGATCTTTGCTGCCTTTGCCCTTGCTGGTCCCCTTGGCATGGGGACCATCCACTTGGCCAACGCCAACTCCCTTTCAAATTGCAGCTTCCTGGTGACCTCACAGAGGCCCGTCTTCTCTCCCAGATCTGCAGTTCGACCCCTGCTCCCGCACAGCCTCGTACTCATCCTTTGCAGCATCTTTAGTTTGTGGTGGTAGGACATGTCTGGGATGGTGTGTCTATGCTCGGCTTCCTCACTAACCTACAGGCTATTAGGGAACGGATGGTGTTTATCGCTTATCGTGCAGCACCTAACACACAGAAGGTGCTTAGAATGTGTTTGCTGAATGAAGGAGTATTTACGACTTTGCAGACAACCAAGCCTGTTCCACTGCACAGCACGCGGCCCGACGTGAGCGATGCTTCCCAGGCCTTCTCTTCCTTTATCATCTCCTAGGCAACCTCCTCCATCCTGTGGATTCCCTGTCACTTCCACGTCGACAAGGCCCACTTCCATGTCGCCTCTGGGCTTCTGTGTCTAAATGCCCGCCCGGCACTTTTGCTTGAGGGTCTCACAGGTACATGTGACTCAGCGTGTCTGAAGGTGAAATTGCCATCTTCTCCCCCAAACCAGCCGCTCTTCCGTATCATCAACTACACCAGCTGCTTCAGTGACAAACCTGGACGTGACCCTACACCGCTCCTTCTCCCTCGTTCCCTTTGTCAAATTATTCACTGAGATCTGGTGATTCTTCTTAAGAATCTCCAAACCCTTCTTTCACGCCTCTAGTCAGCTGCTGCTGATGCTGCTTTTTTTTTTGCTGTTTAGGGCCACACCTGCAGCAATATGGAGGTTCCCAGGCTAGGGGTTGAATCGGAGCTGCAGCTGCTGACCTACACCACAGCCACAGCAACGCTGGCTCCTTAATCCACTGAGTGAGGCCAGGGACTGAACCTGCAACGTCATGGTTCCTAGTCGATTTGTTTCTGCTGCGCCACAACGGGAACTCCCCAGTCAGCTTGGTCCAGTCACCCAGGTCTCCTGTTTAATTACACCAGCCTCCCAACTTCGTTCACAGCACCCAAGCTTCCCCTCCAATCCATTCTGTGTCGCAATAGAAGATCTTGGAAAAATGCACATCTCTTACTATTCAGTGGCACCTCACACACTCAGAGGATCTGAAACTCTTCACGTGCTGTCCAGGGTCCCAGGTGACCTGACTCACCCTTTCTCTGCAGCCTCCCCCTCATTCTCAGGACACAGGATGTCCTGCTCTCCTTTTGGGTGCTTCATGCACTACACGCTTTTCCCCAGCTCTGAGCATTGCCAGGTACCGTCATCTCTGCCTAGACTCCCCCACGACCCTGCCTCCCACTTTGAGCCTCCTTCAGGTCATAGCTTTTTTTTTTCCCCCCACTTTTTTAGAGCTGCACTTGCAGCATATGGGGGTTCCTGGGCTAGGGGTCTAATTGGAGCTGTGGGTGCCGGCCTACACCACAGCTCAGCAACACAGGAGCCGAGCCGTGTCTTTGACCTACATCACAGCTCATGGCAAAGCCAGATCCTTAACCCCCTGAGCAAGGCCAGGAATCGAACCTGCAGCCTCCTGGTTCCTAGTCAGAATCATTTCTGCTGCACCACAACGAGAACTCCCAGGTCACAGCTTAAGTGTCACTGAGGTGGAGATGCCTCAGTCCCAGGCTGAGTCGTGTGCTGCTGTCGGGAGCCTGCGATTCCACGTGACACTCCTCAGACTCACAGGACCTGGAGTGTGTGTCTCCCCTTCCCTGTGAGCTCCATGGGGTCGGGGTGGGGACCACATTATCCTGTTTCTGTTGTAGCCCCTGCACCTGGTACAGGGAGTGCTGAATGAATACATGATTATTTGTTGAACAGATAAAAGGATAATTTCCCCCTAGGTTTGATTGCTATCTTTGTTTTACCTTCTTTTTTTTTTGGTGGCAGAGGGTGGGGGGTGCCCCGCAGCACATGGCGTCCCCAGGCCAGGGATCAGCTGCAGTCGCGACCCACAGCTCCTTTAACCCACTGGGCTGGGCCAGGGATCGGGCCTGCATCCCAGTGCTCTGGAGACGCCACCAAACCTGTTGTGCCACAGTGGGAACTCCCGTTCTCCCTTCTTTACCGGGGCTTGTGTCCTTTGTTCAGTTCTCTCTCGGTACCTTAGGTTCTTCCTGAACAATCTGTCCGAGCTCTTTATGTAGCATCGATATTAACTCTCCATCGCAATTAGCAAATTTTCCCCTCAGTTTGTTGTTTTGTTCTTACCTCTGAAGAAGCAACTTTACTGCCTCTAAACAGCCGTGCATTGCTGGGAGAAGAGAGTTGAGAATTAGAGCTTTTTATTCATTTTTTTTTTATTTATTTATTTAGTCTTTTTGCCTTTTCTAGGGCCACTCCCGCAGCATATGGAGGTTCCCAGGCTAGGGGTCGAATCGGAGCTGTAAGTGCCGGCCTTCGCCAGAGCCACAGCATCGTGGGATCCCAGGCAAGTCTGCAGCCTACACCACAGCTCACGGCAACGCCAGATCCTTAACCCACTGAGCAAGGCCAGGGATTGAACCTGCAACCTCATGGTTCCTAGTCCAATTCGTTAACCACTGCCCCATGACGGAAACTCCAAGAGCTTTTTAGTGTATAAATAAAAATGCTTCTTGGGAGTTCCCTGGTGGCCTAGGGGTTAGGATGCAGCACTTTCACTGCTGTGGCCCAGGTTCAATTTCTGGTGTGGAAACAGATCCCACATCAAGCTACTGCTTGCGGCAGCCGAAAAACAAACAAAAGCTTAAAAAAAAAAAATGCTTCTTCCCTCCTGGCCCCTCTCTCTGCTCATCCTTGGACCTGGGACTTCTGGGAAGGAGTGTGAAATCAGGCAAGTTGCTGCTACCCCCAAATTACACATTTAGTTGGGCGAATGATAAAAAAGTGATGTTTTCCGGCTGACACTTGATTATCTGGTTGTTAGGAGACTTTCACGGCACATTTTCAATACTAAACCTATCTCCTCACTTTTGTGCCAAGAACCCCAGGGCCAGGGTTTGCCTAGGAAATGGAAAACACTTTAACAGTACTCCATGGCACGATAACCAAGAATTCAATTCTCCCGCTAAAAGTGCCCCTTCTCCACAGGAAGGGTTTCCACTGTCCGCGCCCCGCTATGCTGCGTGAACGGCTGGATGCCAGTGGTTTCTCCACAGGAGCGGGGGCTCGTCAACCAGCTGATGAGCGAAGAGTTTTTCCCCTCACGTGCAAAGTTTTAAAAAGGATTCCTGGGTCCTGCCCGCTGTGGCCAGAACTGTGTGTCTGCCTCCTCATCGTCATGTCACAGGCCTCAATTCCAGAAAAACTACAAGTCCTGTATTCTAATTCAACGCACCACCTTCAAGGCTAAGGCTTATGCCCTTATGTCTAGATTTGGGCTCTTGGGCTGCTTGCTGCCCAATGCATCTCACACCACCCTGCACCCCGTTTTTAGCTTTTTTTTTTTTTTTTTCTTTTTTGGTCTTTTTATGGCTACACCCGAAGCATATGACAGTTTCCAGAGTAGGGGTTGAATAGGAGCTGCAGCTGCTGGCCACAGTCACAGCCACAGCATGCCAGATCCAAGCCACGTCCGTGACCTACTAAGCGCGGGGCCAGGGATCGAACCCACATCCTCATGGATGCTAGTCGGGTTCGTTACCACTTGGTCACACAGGAACTCCCCCCGTTTTCGCTTTTAGCTAATTGAAGATATTTTATGACGAGATAATTCAGAGTTAAGGAGAATTACGCCAAACAATGAAAACGGTGGCCCGGCGTTACATTCGACATTATCATTAGAGAAGCTGCACCCGCTGAGGCCCGGGATTCAATCCTAAACACCTACGCTTGTTCAAACGGACGCACCCTGGGCGGTGCTGCTGAGGAGGCAGGGAAACGGTCCCTCCTGCTTTGAACGATGACCACATGGAGATGCTCAGGGCTCTCAGCACGGTGCTGAGGGACTTAACGTGCCCCTTAAACCTGCGACTCCGAGTCACAGGCATCGTCGTCGTCGTCATTCTGTGGCCGAGGAAACCTGCTCAGGAGACCTAGTTTCCGGCCCAAGGTCAAGGACCTGGTAAGGAAGAGAACCAGGCTACCACCCAACTAACTGGGGAGCAGACGACAGATACGTGTGAAAAGTCACCCAAAATAAGAAAGGAGAGGAGTGCCCTGGTGGCCTTACAGGTTAAGGACCCAGGACTGTCGCTGCAGTGGTGCGGCCAAAAAAAATAAATAAATAAATAAAAGAAAGAAGAACATGCTGAGGGCCAGGTGACATCAGCCTTACTGACTACGAATTTGCCAGAACACCCCAAAGCTGCTCTCACTGCCTGCCCCGTCTTCCCCAGGCCCTCTGCTCTGCTGCGTGCCCACCCACGCCTGCACCCTGTACGGCTCGGGGGCCACACCTGCCGTGTGCAGCGGGGTTCTCCCGACCTTGCTCTCTGTCTTCCAGGCAGCCGGGCAAACGGTGAGCAGGTACTGGAGGATCCGAGGGTCGCCCTCCCGGCTGGCGATGTGGAAACTGTTCCAGCCGTCTTTGTTCTTCAGGAGCGGATTGGCGCCGTGCTCCACGAGGTCCTGGACCACCTCGAGGTTCCTCCTGGTGCAAGCCATCATCAGAGGAGTCCTAAGGCCAAAAGGGACAAGTGGTCAAATGGGGAGGCGGCAGCCAAGATGCTGGAAGCCCGGGACCAGGTCCTCAGAAAAATGCACGTCCTCGGCACAGAGAGGAGCTGGAGGATGTTGGGGTCTGGGAAGCAGGAAAACAGCCTTGGCTGGCAGCTTCTCTGCTGGCCGCGAGGACCCTGGAGAGGTAACAAGGGGAGAAAGATCCTGATGTCAGTGCACCTCCAGGAGGGGAAAGGCGAGAGCGAGGAGGCAAAGCTGCTTCTAAATGAGGTTGGTTTTTTTTGTTTGTTTGTTTTTTGTTTTTTTTTTTTTTGTCTTTTTACGGCCACACCAGCAGCATATGGAGGCTCCCAGGCTAGGGGTCTAATTGGAGCAACAGCTGCCGGCTTATACCACGGCCACAGCAACACAGGGTCCGAGCCGTGTCTGTGACCTACACCACAGCTCCTAGCAACGCTGGATCCTCAACCCACTGAACGAGGCCAGGGATTGAACCTGTGTCCTCATGGATGCGAGTCAGATCATTTCCTCTAAGCCATGACGGGAACTCCTGAACTAGGTTTTTTAAAGGAAGATTTTCTTTTTGGTCTTTTTAGGGCCTTATCTGAGGCATATGGAAGTTCTCAGGCTAGGATTCATTATCCCTGAGCCACAATGGGAACTCCCCGAAGATTTATTTCCCACAGCATGTGGAAGTTCCTGGGCCAGCAAGGTAAGAGTGGGCAAACATGTCTGTGACTGCACTTCCGAAATGCAAAATCGAATGAAACTTGCCTTTTTTTTTTCCGCTTTTAGGGTTGTACCTGCGGCACATGGAAGTTCCCAGGCTAGGGGTCCAATCGGAGCTGCAGCTGCCGGCCAATACCCAACGACCAAGCCCAGGGATCGAACCCAGTAACTCATGGTTACTGGGTGGGTTGGTTACCGCTGAGCTGTGATGGGAACTCCTGAAACTTGCCCTCTGAATGGTTGTATGGGGAGACGGTTTCCTTACCCACAGAACTGATCTGAGAAGTCTAAGAGGTAATGTGCCTCCACTCTTGAGACCAATTCACTAGCAGCTCAAGAAAATCAGTCTTGGGCTTCGTCGCAGCCAAAGAGCAAACCTCCAAACATCCCAGGCCTCTCCCCTCACCAGTGGGCAAGGTGCCCTTTATTTAGCCATATGGCTGTCTGATGTTTCTTGTTTACATCAGAGCAGGAATCCCTTGAGGGCAGGAGCTTCACATGTTTGAATCATCAGATGTTCATAACCTCTAAGGGGCTAGACCGACCCAGTGAGTACTGAAAACAGTGTGGATCTAACACAACACGACTGCTTGGTGCGATGGTTACTCTCACGGCTGTGAGGTGGTCATGCCAGGCTACACATGTGATAAAAATCAGAGCACCACACGTGCTCCAGTGTAAGGATAACTGATGAACTCTGAGGAAGTCCAGGGATTGTAGCAATGTCACTTTCTTCCTTTTGTTTTCCTGCTGTGGCTCTAAGATGTGAACTTTGGGGGAAGCTGGGGGAAGGGAGCATGGGACTTCCAGAAGCTTTCTTTGCAACTTTCTGTGAACTACAAATTTCAAAATAAAAAAAAAAATGTCATCGGTGAAGTCATCATTTAGCTAAATGTTCCCAGAAGAACATCGCATCCTGGGGCTCATGCGATCTACACGCGGGACAAACAATTCGTAGACTGACTGTCTCTACCTGTTCATCTGTACTGTCCTGTGCTTTGCAACGGGAGGCAGTTTGGAACAGAAGACTGCAACAGTCCCCACAAGGGCAGCGACAAGGTTCGCTGTAGGTCATTCTTCTCTATAGGGGAAGGTTGAGGAACTACAGTGTGGACGGAGTGGGAATTCACGATCCTGCAGGGAAGGGTGCGGGTCTCTCCGAAAGTCCCGCCACCTACCAGTCGGCCTTCTTCAGGCAGTCGACCGCTGCTCCCCGGCCCAGCAGGTATCGCACGCAGTCCCGGTGGCCCATGGAGGCCGCCTCGTGCAGCGGCCGCTTGTAGTCTCGGTTGGTGGCTTCGATGTCCATGTCCCAAGCCTCGACCAGATAGGTCAGGACGTCCAGGTGGCCGTGGCGCGCGGCGCAGTGCAGGAGGGTGTCCCCAGCCGGCCCCGCGCAGTCGGCGCGGCCTGCTGCCCGCAGCTCCTCCCGCAGGGCGCACAGCTGGCCTTCGTGCACCAGCCGGTACAACCGCCGCGGGTCCACAGACGCCGCCATGGCCCGAGATCCTCTACGGGCCGGGACGGCCCGGAGGACCCTCCTCCAGCCCCGCCCCTCCCCGGGACACTCTTCCGGATGCCCCGCCCTCGCCCCGGGGCCCCTCCCCCGGCCCCGCCCAGATCCCGGCCCCCTCCCCGGCCTGGCCCGCCCCCGGGACGCTGCCTCCCACGGACCACGCGTGCGGGCTCGCGCGAACGCACGCTCGGAGCCTGCCGCACGCCCTGGTTTCGCCCCGGAGCAAAACGCTAGGTAGTGGCGGCAGCGTCTGCCGGGAGGGACGCCCGCCCTGAGCCCGAGTTCACCCCGCCGCCGGGAGACCGGAGAGGCCTGCGCGGAGGCCGCACCAATGTGGGTCCCGAAAGCGGGGCAGGCCGGGGTAGGTTCTAAGCGTCTGAGTGCGGACGCCGCCGCCAGTCGGGATCACCTGGCAGCGCGGGCCCCCGGGGGACGGGGTGGAGCCCGCACGTTCCCGCCCCCAGCCCCGCTCCGCCCACAGTCCCGCCCCGCCCGACGCGGCCCTTCCGCGGGTCCCGGAGCTCAGAGGAACTCTGGGAAAGTTTCCACTCGTTTCTTCCGCCCTAGAGGAAGCACGGACGGGGCGGGGCCCGCTTGCGGTAGCCGCCCCTATTGCAAGTGCGCGTTCCGATTGGTCGCTGGGGCAGTCTGTCAGCGCGCCCCTTCCGCACACGCGTTTCGATTGGTCCGGAGCACAGTCCGTCAGCGCCGGCGGCGGGCTCTTCGCGGGGCTGCGGCGGGGGCGGAGCTGGCGGAGGAAGTCCGCGGCCTGCTCGGGCTCGCGCTGCCCGGGGGACGCTGAGACTGGGACGCCTGGGGGGCTCTGGCCCGGCGGCGGCGGCAGGAGCCCCGTTGCAGAGCGCCATAGTGCGTGAGGCCGCCGACGTGGCAGGGTGCGCGGGTGGGGCCAAGCCGTGTGGACGCTGAACCTTTGGGGGTCCTTAGCGGGGTCTGGCCTTGGGGCATGGAGCTGCCCGCGGGGGGCGTGGAGGGGCGCGGGCAGACTGCCGGTGAGGTGCAGGGGCGCAGTGGGGCGCGCACGCGGGGGAGGTCCAGGGGCTCACGGGACGCAGGGGTGCGGCGCTGCTCGGGGCTGTGGGAGTCACGGGGGACGTGGCCTCCGCTGCTGGCCAGCTAGCATTTCCTTTCCTTC
The DNA here is from genome assembly GCF_054392235.1 of Sus scrofa. Taxonomy (NCBI): domain Eukaryota; kingdom Metazoa; phylum Chordata; class Mammalia; order Artiodactyla; family Suidae; genus Sus; species Sus scrofa. Next base: position 91,811,303 of record NC_139392.1, on the reverse strand, counting down.
TGCGTTGCTGTTTTGACCTTGGGCGAGTCATTTTATTGTATCCTTTTGCTTCCTTTTTTTTTGCAGTCTTCCTTTCCCCTTACCTGAACATTGAGAAAATTAAGGCGATGTGAAAGGGCCTTGAGCTGGTGGAGGGTACATTAAGATCTGAGCCTGCTGTGTGGGTTGATGGGAGAGCTGAGGGTAGCTGTTGAGTTTTTACCTGATCTTACTGGGTGCTAGTCATTCAACCCTCCGGGTGTTTTCAGTTGCTTTGGAGATAAAATGGGAGCAGCTACTATTTGCCAGGCCTGGAAACAATTATGCTTCACGTATGGTATTGCACTCTGGTTTACAAAGCACTTTACATTAATCACCCAGTTCACAAACAACCCTATAAGGCACCATGATTGGGGGGGGGGGGGTAGCTGCGGCAGCGAAGCCTAAACAGGTTAAAGAGGTTAGCTTTTTCCCAGAGGTGGTATAAAGAAAGGCCTCTGGAAGGAAAGATGGTAGCACCCAGTGAGTGTCTGCTGGTGCGTGGTGCGCTGCTCAAGAGAGAAAAAAGACCTCTGGTACGAAAACAACCCCGTTTTACTAAAGAGCAGGTTGCGTTTGAATTTGGTGGACTGAATAATATGGATAGTTATGGAGACAGGACCAGGTCCAGTATCAGCTTTGCCAAAGTTGCTGTTCCATTGTATCTTGCCGCTTCAAAAACAGGAAGGCAGAAAAGTGCTTTGAACTGCATCAAGTTTTAGGACAGGCCAAGCATTGTTCTTAACTGCAGTTGTCTGTGTTGGTGCAAATGGAGGTTGAGGTATATGGTAGTTTCGCAATTGTTGCTGCTCAACACCCCACCCCCCACTTGCTAATGACCCTGGTATCTCTTCCCTTATGCCTCTAGTTTCCTTAAGCTTATTTATTTTTCTGTCTTTTTAGGGCCACATCCACGACATATGGACACTTCCAGGCTAGGGGTCTAATCGGAGCTACAGCTTTTGGCCTACATCACAGCTATGGCCATACCAGATCCAAGCCGAATCTGCAACTTATACCACAGTTCACAGCAACGCCAGATCCTTAACCCACTGAGTGAGGCCAAGGATTGAACCCGCAACTTCATGGTTCCTAGTCAGATTCGTTTCCCCTGAGCCTCGGCGGGAGCTCCATGTTTCCGTATTTTAAAGAACAAAATCGGTGCACGTTTGCACAATGGGACCGAGTGTTTTTAGACAACTAAATGATAAGGTATGTGAATCTGTCCACAGCCCCTGTGATTCTCCAGAGCAAAAGCTTGGTGTAGGAGGGGCAAATCTTGACAGTGAGCTCATGGATGCAGCTCTTCTGGGGTCTTAACTGGTTTCCCAGTTGCTCCGCTCATCCTTGTTGTGCAGGCGTGTGGGATTTGCAGTGTGCCCTTTAGTGACTCACTGCCCACGTGGCCATCGTTGGCATTGTGATTTGCCACTTGGCTGTCCTCGTTCCTTTTTCTCGTGTTGTGTTCTTTGGTTCCGTAGCATTCAGCCCTGGTCGTCGGTGCCGTGATCATTTGATAGGTTTTGTGGCCTGTGTGTGTGTGTGAACATGAAACTATTGACATTGCTCTCGGAAGTCTAATTTCAGATTGGTCATCGTCATTCTCTTTCTCTGCTTATCCTCTGCCTCTGTCCTTCCTAGGCTGGTTTTTATTTGAAGAGTGAGTGTGGAGTGTCTTTGCCTATCTGCCTGTGGAATCACCTGCTCACAGAGCATCTCATCAGAGCACCTCAGCTCTCAGGTCTCCAGCTGTCACGCGCATGTGTTTTCAGGACTAGCCTCATATTTCAGAGTACCTCCTGGAACTTGAATTTAAAATTATTCTATAGATGATTTTATTTATTTTTTGTGTCTTTTTGCCTTTTCTAGGGCCGCTTCCTGCGGCATATGGAGGTTGGCAGGTGAGGGGTCTCATTGGAGCTGCAGCTGCCAGCCTACACCACAGCCACAGCAACGGGGGATCCGAGCTGCATCTGCGACCTACACCTCAGCTCACGGCAACGCCAGATCTTTAACCCACTGAGCAAGGCCAGGGATAGAACCCGAAACCTCATGGTTCCTAGTTGGATTTGTTTCCCTTGCACCACAACGGGAACTCCTAGAGATGATTTTAAAACAACCAGCCATTTTCAAAACTGAAAACTTCACCTTCACGCTCGAAAGAAGTGATTTCTCCTTTACTCACTGTGGTTAATAACTTTATCACTGAGTTCTGGCTGGAATTGTCCGTCACCTGTGCTCTTCTCTCTCTTTCAGTCTCTCCAGTTAAAGAAGGTTTTTTGTTTGTTTGTTTGTTTGTTTTTTTTTAATTTCTTTTTACAGCCACACACGTGGCATATGGAAGTTCCCAGGCCAAGGGTCTAATCAGAGCTGCAGCTGGGCCTACACCACAGCCAGATCCTTAACCCACTGAGCCAGGCCAGGGACTGAACCTGCGTCCTCCTAGAGACAACGTTGAGTGCTTAACCCGCTGAGCCACATCAGAAACTCCAGAGAAGACTTGTTGCTCTTCACTTTCCCCTTCTCCCTGTTTGTGCTGCCACTGACCTGAGACCTCCCGCCTTGTTTTCCTGACAATCTGCCTGGCTGCTCATCGTCAGTCTCCAAAGGTCCTGTCCTACCATGTACATTTGATTTGGCATTGAACCCGCTTAAAAAGGCTGTGTGGTTCTCTGAATCCCCTCTCTGATAAAGTCTAAATGCCTTAGCTTATAAATGTATTCCTTTTCTTTAGGGACCTTTGTGCTTCCAAATTCTTTTGACATCCTTGTCCCCAGTCTGCAAGCCTCTTGTTCTCATGAACCTGGCTTCCCCCACAACAGTGCTGTGCATTTCTCCTTGGTTTTGCACGTAGAGTTTCTCTGGAACCCTGCTCCTCTTGTGAGGCTGAACTCCTCATAAAGCCCTTTTCATCCAACTGTTCACTTTTCTCTACGCCCACAGCGTGTTCACAGGCGAGTTTGTGTCGCACTTAAAGTGCCTCGTGTCTCACAGTTGGTGTTTGTTGTGAGACCTGCCTTCCCGGCAAGTGACATCATTCATTTCCGGGTGCGCGGGATCTCATGGAGCATTTGACACCCGAAGGGACCAAGAGGAGACGCTCTCGAGCTGCGCATAGTGGGTCTGGCCCGTCACAGACACGTGGAAGTGCTTGCGGGACTAGATCGTGGTTTGTGAGTCGTGATCGTCGTCTTGCTCTTCCTTCCTTTCCCTGTTCCTTCTTTTCCTTGTGAGAAGCACACGTCGGAAGCCCTGTCCGTCCTGAGTGAATGCCGTTCCAGGAGAGGGGGCAGGGGCCCGAGGGTATGCGCGGACCTGAGTGAGGTTGAGCCTGGCAGCCTCGGTCTTTGGTTTATGGGGAAGTGGGCCGTGGAGACGAGTCCTCGGGGAGCTGGCACCTTGTGTCTCCTTTCGCAGTTTGCTTCATGTGGAGCTCATGGGTGTGAAATATTTGCAGGTTCTTCCATCCTGAGTGCACAGGACTTGGTGGTATTTTCCATTTACTTGCGCTTTCTAAACACTTGCTGTACATCTTTGGTTGGGATGTTCCTCAGTGATGTTTAAAAAGGGACAGAGACATTAAACCCAGGGATTTTATTTCATTTGCTTTTTTTTAGGACTGCCCCTGTGGCATATGGAAGTTCCCAGGCTAGAGGTCAAATCAGCTGTAGCTGCTGGTCTACGCCACAGCCCCAGCAATGCGGGATCCGTGCCGTGGCTGCGACCTACACCACAGCTCATGGCAATGCCGGATCCCTGACCCACTCACTGAGCAAAGCCAGGGGTCAAACCCGAGTCGTCATAGATACTAGTCAGATTCAGTTCCTCTGCACCACAACGGGAACTCCATAACCCAAGGATTTTAGAAGCTACTTTGAATTTTTCTGGATGTGAAAGGGAGAATAGTACCTTAAAAAGAGCTCTGGACTTTAGGAATCAGAAGACCCACGTTCCCTCACCTCCAAACTATGTTGTGACTTAAAGCAAGTCTTCCCAAAGCCCCGGTTTAATTGTGGCCTGGGCACAGTTGTGCACGGATCAAATGAGAATATGGGAAAGAACTTGATTTGGTTTTTTTTGTTTGTTTGTTTTGTTTTTTGTCTTTTCTAGGGCTGCTCCAGTGGCATATGGAGGTTCCCAGGCTAGGGGTCGAATAGGAGCTGTAGCCACCGGCCTACGCCAGAGCCACAGTAACGCAGAATCCGAGCTACACCACAGCTCATGCCAACGCCGGGTCTCCAACCCACTGAGCAAGGGCAGGGATCGAACCCGCAACCTCATGGTTCCTAGTCAGATCCGTTAACCCCTGCGCCACAACGGGAACTCCTGATTTGTGTTTTTTGGGTTTCTTTTTTTTTTTTTTTTTTTTTTTTTTTGATTTTTAAGGCTGTACCTGCAGCATACAGAGGTTCCCAGGCTAGGGGTTGAATCAGAGCTGCAGCTGCTGGCCTACGTCACAGCCACAGCAACACCAGATCCGAGCCGTCTGCGACCTACACCACAGCTCAGGGCAACGCCGGATCCTTAACCCAGTGAGCAAGGCCAGGGATCGAACCTGTGTCCTGCAGATACTAGTCGGGTTCATTACCGCTGAGCCACACCAGGAACTCTGGGAAAGAACTTGAAAAGCCATGAAGCCTGTCGGAGCTATAAGACAGTGTAGGATTTCAAAGCCGAAGACAACGACTTCACCTTCTTCAGGGGGAAGCGCTGGGGTTGGGCACTTATTCATTTCCTTCCTTCCTTCATTCTGTTAATGTTTTGGGGCCAGTGTGTGTTGGGCCCTGGGGCTGCGTGAGCGCCCTGCTCCTTCCTCCCACTGAGCTGTAAGGCTCTCAGTCTAGGAGTGAAGACAGAGTAATACACATTTAAACAGTTATTAAGAATATGTTGGAGTTCCCGTCATGGCTCAGCGGCGAATCTGACTAGGAACCCTGGGGTTGTGGGTTCAATCCCTGGCTTCACTTGGTGGGTTAAAGATCTGGCATTGCCGTGAGCTGTGGTGTAGGTTGCAGATGTGGCTGGGATCTGGCATTGCTGGGGCTGTGGCATAGGCCGGCAGCTACAGCTCCAATCAACCCCCAGCCTGGGAACCTCCATGTGCCACGGGTGTAACCCTAAAAAGCAAAAAAAAAAAAGGTAATAAAACTTTAGCAACGATACTAACTTGTACGTCTATGACTCGTATTAAACGTACAGCTAAACTGGAGTTCCCGTCGTGGCTCAGGGGTGAACGAACCCGATTTGTATGCATGAGGACGAGGGCTCGATCCCTGGCCTCACTCACTGGGTTAAAGATCTGGCATTGCTGCAAGCTGTGGTGTAGGTCTCAGATGCGGCTCGGATCCCGAGTTGCTGTGGTTGTGGTGTAGACCCGCAGCTACAGCTCCGATTGGACCCCTCGCCTGGGAACCTCCGTATGCCTCGGGTGCCACCCTAAAAAGACAAAATAAATAAATAAAACGTGAACATACATACAGCTGTACCAATAACTGTTGCAGGTATCTCAGAGACGTACAGGGTGGCATTACTACTGCACAGTGCTGCCACACACCTCTGCTGTCGCAGGAAACGGGGCCGGGGGGGTGCACTTGGTGATCTGTGCAGAGCTCCTCAGAGAAGAGGGGGAGGCTTGTGGGGAACTTACCAGAGGAGGCTCGGTTTTTCTAGGTCAGCAACAAAACTGCCCACGGTGGTTCTCTCTCTCTTTTTTCTTTTCTTTTTTGGCCGCCCCGCAGCATATGGAGTTCTCAGCCAGGGATCAGAGCCGAAGCTGCAATTGTGACCCACGTTGCAGCTGAGGCAACGGCATCTCTGGGTCTTTGAACCCACTGTGCCTGGCCCAGGGATCAAACCCGCACCCCGGCCCTGCAGAGATGCCGCCGATCCCCGTACACCACAGTGGGAACCCCCACGGCAGGTGTGGTTATGAGCGCTTTCTGCTCTCAAGCACCTGGCACTGGAGCGTTATCTTGGCTTTTTAAAAGTGATTGTTTAATGATCTTTCCGTCCAGGAGTTGTAGGCACGTACGATCTTCGTCTTGCCCGTTTAGGTCTGTAACCGATAGATTGCGGAGGACGTTTTGGTCTAATTCCGATGAGTAAAGGTAGAGGAAGATCGGAAGTGACTTGGCATCCGTTTCAAATGATGCCACAGCTGGAATGGTTTGGGTGGGTGTGGCCACTGCGACAAACAGACCCACACTGTGGTCATCCTGTCACTGTCCAAGCTCGCCTTTCTTTCTCTCTCTCTCTTTTTTTTTTTTTGGTCTTTTTAGGGCTGCACCCGCAGCATATGGAGGTTCCCAGGCTAGGGGTCGAATCGGAGCTGTAGCCGCCGGCCTCACCACAGCCATAGCAATGCGGGATCCAAGCTGTGTCTGTGGCCTACACCCCAGCTCATGGCAACGCCAGATCCTTCACCCACTGAGCAAGGCCAGGGGGATCGAACCCGCAACCTTATGGTTCCCAGTTGGATTTGTTAACCACTGAGCCACAGCAAGAACTCCCAAGCTCGCTTTTCAATCCCATACCAGTCTCGGGTGATGGCAGGTGTTGGGGAGTGTGTGTGTGGTGGGGGAGGAGCGGTGCTCTTTAAAGCAGTAATGCAAGGACCCAGCCCGCTGGAGGGTCCTCCTTTTTGAATGTGGCCTCTTGGAGTTCCTGGGGGTGACCTTCCGCTTCCCCAGACCTGGTCGGGGCCCAGAGGCCAAAGGAAGAGGTAGGAGGGGTGTTGCTGGCCCAGGCCTGGAGGCACACAGCGCTCCCAGGCCCCACTTGCGGGTGGCATCCAGCCACCCGCACGTGGGGGAGGCGTGCACCCGCCGTGTACCCAGGAGGAAGGGGACCGGCGGTCCTTCCTGCAAAACCCAGAGCGCCCCATCCCGATTTGTGCAACGTATTTTATAAATTGTCTTGCATCCAGGCAGATGAGAACATGAGGCAGGCAGATTACAACAGAATTGGGGAGCCACAGCCCGTGCTCCGCATGCCCCGCTCGTTGGAATGTCTGTTAGCAAAGTCGTGTCGGGCTCAGTGCTTTCTGGAAGCAGCTGGCCTTTCGGGCTGGTCCTTTCGTGAAGGTTTAGTGACGCGGTCCAGCGGGTGCGGGTGCAGGTGGGGGCGGGCAGGACAGATCCACAGAGGCAGAGGGGGGACGCTGAACCTGCCGGGCCTGTGGTCTCCTGAGGGGGGTCCGGGGGATGTGCTGTGAGAGCCATCCCCGAAAAAGCGGAGGAAGGGGCACACCTCTGTTTGGCAAGATGGTTTGCCCACTTGCCCAGTGTTCTGTCCTGACATGGGGTGTGTGTGGGTGACATGCTCTGTCAGTCACTGTGGTAGAATCTTCGGGAGGCCGCGTCCCCCTCCCCGCCCAGGGCCTGGAGACAGTTCAGCTGGGCGTCTCTGGGGCCTGGCAGAGTTTGGAGGGCCCGTGAGTGAGTGCCCTCTGCTGCCATCCTATTACCCGCGTTCATCACGGATCCCTTGGCTTTGCGCCTTGAAGAGGCGGGAGCGGCTTGAATGACAGGGGCCCCCCTGCAGGAGGGCAGGGCATCCTTTGGTTTGGGGGCTGAGAAGGAGAGGGGGCACTGGAGCGTCTCTATTTTGATCACGTTGTAGTCGACCCGCTGGTTTAACCCCACTCACAAGATGGAAGGCTCGAGTGTTTCACACTCAGCTCACAAGCACGCCGATGCTGTGAAGACGTCGGCAGCCTTTCAGGAGCCCAGCAGCCTGGTGTGGGCCACGTGCCCATCCCACATTTCAGCCGATGGGCTTCGGCAGCCTCCACGTGGGCGGCGCGAGATGCTCTCAGCCGTTCTGGCTGCCTTGACCTGCGTGACCCTGGTGGGGACCCCGTGTGGCAGCTTAGCTCCTCGCGGTGAGAAGGGAACCCAGGCTGCTGGCGATCAGCCCGCCTGCTCCCACTCCCAGCACCTCACCCAGCCTCTGGTGTAAGCGCCTGCCGGGCAGTGAGCCACCGCCCTCATCTCTGGAGAAGCGGCCCAGGGGCCCACCTCTTGCCCAAGTCAGGGACGTAGTTCAAGTGCTAGCCCTGCCTCGCAGGTGGCAGTCAGGGCCCCGGGGCCACTGTGCGTGGACAGCGACGGTGGCAGGCCTGGGGCCCCTTGCAGGAATACTCTGGAAAGAACTAGAACTCTGGAAGCAAACCACCCCCCTCCCCCATCTGCTCTCATGAGTTGGAGGGTTTGACACCATTAGTCGCGGTCCTTGCGGCCTCATCTGAACGCTTCCTCTTCAGGGCAGCTTGGCAGCAGACCTTGCCCCCTTTTTAAGTAGGACGTGCTCTGTTGGGAACTCTTTGCAGCTGTGTCCAGTTCTAATTCTAGAATCGTGCGGCCAGCTCGGAAACAACTGGGGTGTCTGATGAGAAAGCGGAGGTCAGCCACACCTCGGGGCGCCACAGGGTTAGCGGGTTTCTCAGCCGGAATTCCGCCGCCGCCCCCGTAGCTGAGCCAGGCGTGTTTGGAGCGTCTGAATTCAGGGTGGCATTCGTCAGTGTAGCTGTCCCAGGGCTCCCCGCCCTCCACCCCCCACGGCACCGAAATCCAAAATCTTAGAGCCCGCCCTGGGGACCCGCCAGTCCAGACCCGTGGATCCGAATTCTTGGTCCCACTCTGTTGTGCGAGGCTCTTTGTAGGCTTCCGTATCTCTTCTGCCAGTCTGCCCAGAGGGCCCCATTCAGACAAAACAGCATTGAGGTGGTTGGCTTTGTAACAGCAAGGGTTTTGAGCAGAAGAGGTAAATTTTTATGTCTCATCAAAGAGAAGAATCAGACATTAAGCTTGTTTTTTTCAATATAGGAAATTTTCACATTTATTATATATTTATTTATTTATTTGGTCTTTTTGTCTTTTCTAGGGCCGCTCTCATAGCATATGGAGGTTCCCAGGCTAGGGGTCTAATCGGAGCCGTAGCCACCGGCCTACGCCAGAGCCACAGCAACGCGGGATCCGAGCCGCGTCTGCAACCTACACCACAGCTCACGGCAACGCCAGATCCTCAACCCACTGAGCAAGGGCAGGGATCGAACCTGCAACCTCGTGGTTCCTAGTCGGATTCGTTAACCACTGCGCCACGACGAGAACTCCTATTATATTTTTAAAATAGAAAAACCACACGTTCTTTTTCTGCCCCCCCCCATATGAATAAGACTTGGTTTTTATTTTTTAATTTATTGTCTTTTTCTTTTTAGGGCTGCACCTATGGCACATGGAAGTTCCCAGTCTAGGGGTTGCATCGGAGCTGCAACGGCCGGCCTACACCACAGCCGCAGCAACACCGGATCCGGTTCTTAACCCACTGAGCCACTGTAGGAACTCCAAGATTTGGTGTTTAGTGTAGAGGAATGTGTCCAGCAGCAGAGGAGTGAAACTGATAAAATCATTACAGTGAAGGGTATTTTCTGTTCATAAGAAGTAATTAAGACATATTACTTGGCTTTTGAAAAGCTATTTCCAGTAATACAGAGCGGGTTGTCCTTGCACTGCTGATGGACTTCATGTCTTGTCATTAGGTGACATCTTTTATTTTTTTTTTTATTTTTGGCCGCACCCTTGGCATGTAGAGGTTCCTGGGCCCAGGGATCAAACCTGAGCCACAGCCGCAACCCGAGCAGCTGCAGTGGCCACGCCAGATCTATAGCCCACGGAGCCAAAAGGGGACCCCTAGGTGACATCTTTATAATTGGAAAGTTATTTCAGTGTTTTATGCAAATCAGTCACTTCTAAGCTTTGTTCAAGAGAATAAGCGGATGGGGATATTTGTATAGCGTTTTTATAATTTAACATTTTGGGGTGTATTTTCTCAATTATTATAACACTTCTCAGTCTTAGAGAAGCTAAGGGACTGGGGGTCCTCTGGTTGCTGTGTGGTCAGCTGAGGGATCACACCCCTTTTTTTGTCATCCCCCCATCCCACCCCCCGTCAGTTCCACTGTCTCTTCACTAGACGTGTTGTGTGTTTGCTTTTACCCAGCTGAGCATATTTTTAAATACTGCTCTGTGGCTTAGCAGTAATACTGCTGCATCTTAACTCTGAATTCAGGAAGTTAAAAGGTCTCCAGCATCCTTTTAGAGGGACCTGTAGAACGATTTTTGTGTGTAGAAATAATGTTTTAAAAAAACTCCTGTTAAACCTTGAAAGAATAGACTGAAACCTGGAAGAATCGTTTCTGAAGAAGCTAAGGGCCGAGGGGGGGGGCTCCTGATTAGGAATATGAGTTCCAGGAAGACCCAGTAGTGTCTTGGTTTTCGACCCTTCAGGGCTGTAGGATGTGCTGGGTGAGAGTCTGGCCGTTGATACTCCCGTTTACTCGAGTATTTTTAGGACCTGTGAAAACACGGTGCTGGAAGAAACTGGTTTCTCTGCTGATCATCTCCTGTAAAGGATCGCTTTAATTCTCTGGTTGTATCGATTCTTGTCCTCTCTCTCTCTCTCTTTTTTTTCCTTCTATAAAGTGTAACTGTACTGTTTTACAGTCGTGTAACTAGCCTATTTAATGCCATAGGAGGTAGGTAGAGCTTACATGCAGTAAGATGCAGCAACATAGAGAGTCTCAGTTAAATATGAAAAAGAATGACCTGGCAGAAAACGACTACTATAAACTATTTCAATACTCTTGAGATGGAATTCTAGGTACACCTGCTGCTATAGTGTGTTGCTGAGGGAGAATATGAAATTTCCTCCTCTGAAGATGCTGAAAAGCAGACTTGGTTCTCTTCTGTTTGGGGGCCCTGTTCCCACCCTCTTCCTCCTGCCAGATGCCCTGGGGGCTGGGCAGGTGCATGGGGTGGGGGTGGGGGGCGGGAGGCACACAGGGACTCTGCAGTGACTCCGCATTGGTCAGTGTGGTCTGCTTCTGTGACTTGGGGAAAGCTGGTATATAAGGAATGAGTTTATTTTTGAAAAGCTGTAGCCAACTCTGAAAATAGTCATGGTCATTATGGGACCATAAATGGCCTGGCTAAAGTCAAGGAAAAGATGCCAGCTTTCAGTTTATCTGTTAGTGAGGGGTACCTTCTTTTTGAATGAGTGTGTCATTGTCAGGGCTTCTAGAAAGTGTGATAGGTTATTTTATGATCTTGGGATTTCCTCTCAAATCTGAAGGGAACTATGCTAAGAAATCGACATGACTGAAAATTGGGAAAATAGGAGAGGAGAAGGGCTGGAGAAGGTGGGCTGTAGTCACTGTATTCCTGAAAATTAATTTGCTGGCCAGCTTGAGAATTGGTGATAACTAACACGTGTCCCGTTTCTTCTGCCTGCTGGTGCAAAACAGTGAGACGGTTTAAGCGGAAGCATCTTACGGCCATCGACTGCCAACATTTGGCGCGGAGTCACTTGGCTGTGACCCAGCCCTTCGGTCAAAGATGGACAAACAGAGACCCCAACCACGGTCTCTATCCTAGACCCAGAGCAAAGCGAGGGACTCGGGGTACGTCTGCCCTCCACATCTCTAGTGTGTGTGTCCCTGTGTAAATATTGCTACTGTCACTTGCCATCCTGTTGCCACAGTTTGAGCCTTCTTCCTGATGTGTGGGTTTCCCGTGACAATCCCATCTTAGCGCCGTGGGGTGAAAGAGGCCCAGGAAGACACGGGGCGTCTCCACTCTCACGTGTAGGAAGCGTGTCGCCACGATTCCAGCCGTGATCTGACTTGTCCAGTCTGTCACTGGGCCCACGGTGTCGCCGTGTTCCTCCTGGCGCCCCCTTGTTCCAGGCTTTTGTGGTAGCGTCTTCAGTGCCCTTTGTCGCCTCGTGCCCGGGCTGCTGCTCTGACCCTCCTGCTTGTCTCCAGACTTTGTTTCTTCCCAAGCACGTCGCACATACATCATCACATAATGGTCCTTCGTCCCACTTTCTGTCATGTCACCAGCCTGCTCCCAGACCCGCTCCCAGCCTGCAGTGTGGGCCGTGTCCCTGCTGCTGTTAGGGGACTCAAGCCCCGTCCGCTGACATTCCTACACGCAAGTTCTGCTTCTGGCAGCTTGCCTTTCTTCCTCCCCTTCACGTGCCCAGCAGTTTCCTGCCTCTGCTGCCACTGCCTGTTCATGTAAGCCGGACGGGCTCCCTTCCCCGCCCTGCATCTCATTGCAGAATCCAACTCAGGCCTTCCCCAGGCGTGCGAAATACCGGGATGGGGGTGGCGTATGTGTTTATCACGTTTGGGAACCACTGTCACCAATTCGAGGAGGGAGGTTCAGGGCAGTGGCCCTGTGTCGTCTGACACTTGTCTGTTGTGTGTGTGTGAGTCAACTTCTCTTCTGTGCGGTGAGCGCTTTCCTGATAGACTTGTCAGCATGGGTGTGTTTCTGCGGGAAACGTGGCACCGAACGAGGGGTAGGTCTTCAGAGGTTTTGGTGCGACTGAATTCCCCAGCTAGAAAATAGCAGGATTTCACCCAGGCCCCTTGACTTCAAAACTTCTGGTTTCTATCGAGGTGCCCCAGAAACAGTTATAATGTTTATCTGACATGGGAAAAATATTAAACTTTATAAATTCTAAACCTTGTTTTGTTCCACTGTCTGGCCCCCCTGCCTCATTTACTTGAGGATTCTGGGTTGAGCCCTTTCAGGGAAGTAGCGCATGTCTTGCTGTATGTCGGTAAGGTGTTAACTACTTCACTGGCATTTCACAGCAGTTCACAAGAGTTTAAAAATGCTGTGGTGATGTGTGAAATCGCCAGCTAGACCCCTAAGTTCCTGAGACGTCTGTGAGGTCAAGGACCCTGTATACTGTTATTATGCAATTTACATGCAGTTTATATTTGTCTCGGAACCATAGGTGCTTAGTAAATGCCTTATTGAGTAAATGTTAGACTAGATTAGGTGCACTCTAATGACACGAAAAGAATTCTGACTATATGTGTGTGTGTGTATTTTTTTGTTTGTTTGTTTGTTTTTTGCTTTTTCCGGCTGCACCTGACTCATGTGGAAGTTCCTGGGTCGAATCAGAGCTGCAGCTGCCGGCCTGTGTGAGCCACGTCTGGGGCTTACGCCGCAGCTTGCAGCAGTGCCGGGTCCTTCACCCCCTGAGCGAGGCCAGGGATCAGACCCACAGCCTCATGGATACTGTTTCTTAACCTGCTGAGCCACAGTGGGAACTCCCCTGACTTATATTTTACAATAAGGTGCCAGTTTTACAGGAGGAAATAAAAATCAAAAGGATTTTAACTGTCAAATGAGACCAGCGGATTTTACTGAATTCTAATAATCTAAATGATTTTCCTATTTATGCAACCTTAGGGTTTTTTTTGTACAAAAAATTGTTTTTTTACATTGTACAAGCAGGCTAAGAGAGGTGCATTGCGTAGGCAGATGGGTGGGTGTGAGCAGTTAGGTGCTTGCGTGCTGTCTGGGCAGGTGTGCTGTTTGTATGCAGCGCGGCGTGTAACGTGGTCCTCACGCTGTCCAGAGACTGGGCTTTGTCTCTTTCCAAATGTGTGTCTGCACACGAGAGCCCAGGATCACTCGGTTTGGCATAAAGCTGTTTGTGTAATCAATTGACCAATAGATTTGTCTCTTTCCTCTCTTAAAGCAGGTAAGGGAATGTTGGTTTCATTTTGCGCCCCGCCCCCGAGGGTCAGCAGTCATCACTCAGGTCTCGTCCTTCCTGGCACAGGTCGAGGATGCCCAGGATACAGCCCTGAGTTCTTCGTGTCCGGCCGGCAGCAGTGCACCAATGTCATGGCCAAGAGCAGTTCTGGGGGCCAGGACAGCGCCAAGGACTCGGGGGACGAGATGATCTTTGCCGCCGAGAGCACGTGCGCCCTGCCTCCGGAGGGGGACGGGGAGGCAAGGCTGGGCCCGCCGGGGGCGGCGCTGCCTGCCAGGAAGCGGTCTCGGGCCTTCGAGGACGAGGACGAGCGGCAGCCCGCCACGGGCCCCCGGCGGTGGGCCGGGGCTTCTAAGAAGACGCCGCGGCACCCCTTGTCCCCGTCGTGCCCCAGGCCCGGGGAGGCCCGGTGGGAAGCCGAGGGGCCGGTGTCGCGGCCTGGGGAGTCCCGCGGAGGAGACCCGGAGGACGATGGGCCCGACCCCGACCCCGACCCGCACTACGGGCTCCTCGGGAGCCTGCCGGGCCAGGAGCCCCAGAGCCGCATCTGCAGCCTGCCCAGCGAGGTGCTCAGGCACATCTTTGCCTTCCTCCCCGTGGAGGACCTCTACTGGAACCTGAGCTTGGTGTGCCACCTCTGGAGGGAGATCATCAGTGACCCGCTGGTACGGGGCCCCCGCCTTCCCTGCGTCTGCTCTGCGAGAGCCCGGGCCCCCTCACCCCGCCTGTCCTTCTGCCCGTAGGGTTTTAGTTCTGACTCGGGGGTGTCCTTTTGCTCCAGAATCGCATCCAGGGCCCTCCGGGTTCACCCACCTTGTCCAGTCTCACTGCTGACCCCCTTCCTCCGCCAACCCCGTGTCATGTCCCTAATGAGTGCTTTGCTGCCCCCCAGCTGTGGCCTGCGTGCTCCTTTCCCCGTGTTGGTCTCATCCCCCCCCCCCCACCTAAAAAGCCCCTCCTATCTCTGGATGTCTCGCCTCTTCTTCAAGCCTTCATGCGTAGGTGAACTACTGGTTCCCATTCTATCCCGTTGAATTTTCTCTCTCTCTCGTGCTGCTACAGTGATTTATACCTTTATACCTTTGTTTGAACTTATCATGTTCTCTGTTACGGTTTTAGAGAGGCTTCCTCTTCCCTGTAGATAATTAGTGCATTGGCGTTCCCATCACGGCTCAGCAGAAACGAATCTGACTAGTATCCATGAGGATCCAGGTTTGATCCCAAGTCCCGCTCAGTGGGGCAAGGATCCAGCATTGCCGTGAGCTGTGGTGTGGGTCTCAGACATGGCTCGGATCTGGCGTGGCTGTGGCTGTGGTGTAGGCCAGCAGCTACAGCTCAGATTCGACCCCTAGCCACAGGTGTATCCCTAAGAAGTAAAAAAAAAAAAGACCATTTCTTAAATGATTAGGGCCTTGATAGAAGGTGGGTTGTCCTTTGTGTTTCTGAATTCTCCGCAGTCCTGCAATATTTTACATGCAGTAGGTGATTAATAAAACAAGTGCTGCGTTGAGTCACCCTGCAGTGCCTTGAGGTTGACATGGTGGGTGGTCTGTGCCCTCAGGAAGGATTTCCCAGCACCGCGTGGCCTGGCGCCCTGCCCTGCCCTTCGTTGTGTAATTGCACTTCCCAGGGTCTGGCCTCCCGCCGGCCTGAGGGCTGCGAGGGTGTCTGCTTGGCGTGTGTATCCCTTAGACGAGCCGCTGGGACGAAACCAGAGGTGCGTGTTGAACTCATTCTTCAAAGGCACTGAAGTTTGGAAACTCGGAGTGCGACGTGGGTGTATCAAGACTTCGTACGTTTCTCTTCTAAACGCAAAAGATCCCAGAGGAAATTTCACCTCGCTCTCGCTCCATTCTTTGCTTGGGGTCTTGTCTCCTCCTTTCTGAGAAATATCTTTCTGCTTTTAGTTGTGGACGCCGTCTTGGGTCAGCACTTCCAGTCCCTTAGTTGAGGTCCCTCCGCTGTGACCCAAATAGTCATGGAGGGGGATACGGGAGGGTCCTCTTCATTCTGCTTGAGAAGATTTGGGGAAAATAAACCGGCTTGTCCTTACCTTTTTTTGGTTGGTTTTTTGTTTTTTTAGGGCCGTACCCATGGCATGAGGAGGTTCCCGGGCTAGGGGTCAAATCGGAGCTGTAACTGCCAGCCTACACCACAGCCACGCCGGATCCGAGCTGCATCTGCGACCTACGCCACAGCTCACGGCAACGCTGGATCCTTAACCCCCTGAGCACGGCCAGGGGTCGAACCCCACAACCTCATGGTTCCTTGTGGGATTTGTTTCCGTTGCCCCACGACGGGACCTCCTTACCTCTTGAAATGCTAGGCTAACACCCTCTTTATTATCCCCGGCAGTGACATGATGCGGTTCTTTTCCGTGACAGTCACAGCTCTTCGTCTCGTTCCTGGTGGTGTCTTTGTATGGCTTTGGCAGGAGGTCTTGCTGGCCTCAGGAAGTTTGGAAGTGCTTCCTCCTCTTCGGTGTTTTCGAAGGGTTTAAGGAGGACTGCTCTTCCTCAGTGTCCGTAGAATTCTTCAGTGAGGCCATCTGGCTCTGGGCTCTTTACTGATTCAACCTCTGTCCTCATTATTGGTCGGTTTAGATTTTTTGTTTCTTCGTGATTCAGTCTTCAGTGGGTTGTGTTTTCCTAGGAATGTATCCGTTTCTTCTGGGTAATCTGGTTCGTTGGCCTGCAGTTGTCCATAGTGTTCTCATGACCTTACTTCTTTGACATCAGTTCTCATAGCCCGCTTTCATTTCTTTCTTTCTTTCTTTTTTTTTTCTTTTTTTGTCTTTTTGCTATTTCTTGGGCTGCAGCCACGGCATATGGAGGTTCCCAGGCTAGGAGTCCAGTCGGAGCTGTAGCTGCCAGTCTACGCCAGAGCCACAGCAACGCGGGATCCGAGCCACGTCTGCAGCCTACACCACAGCTCACGGCAATGCCAGATCGTCAACCACTGAGCAAGTCCAGGGATCGAACCTGCATCCTCATGGTTCCTAGTCGGATTCGCTAACCATTGCGCCATGACGGGAACTCCCCGCTTTCATTTCTGATTTCAGTTATTTGAATCTTCTCTTTCCCCCTCACATGACTGGTGCTTATCCACGTTGTCGATCTTTAAAAAAAACCTCAACTCTTAGCTTTATTGATTAAAAAAAATTTTTTTTTCTGTTCTCTATTTCGTTTATCTCTGCTTTGTAGTCTTTATTATTTCCTCCCTTCTGCTGTTTTGGGTTTAGTTTTTTCTTTTTCTAGTTCCTATACATGTAAAGTTAGGTTGGTGTGATCTTTTTCTTTAATGTAAGTTTTTATAGCCATAAACCTACCTCTCAGCACTGTTTACACTTCATCCCATACATTTTTGTGTGCTGTGTTTTTGTGTTTGTCTCAAGATACTTTCTAATTTCTTTGTGAAGTTTTAAAACACAATTTTAAAAGTGTTGTTTACTTTCCACCTATTCGTGTGTTTTCCGGTTTTCTTTCTGCTACTGCTTTCTCATTTCGTTTTATAGTTCCTGAAAAAATATTTCTATGATTTCAGTTTTTTAAAATGTGTTAAGCCCTGTTTTGTGGCCTAGCATGTGGTCTGTCCTGGAGAGTGTTCCATGTGTACTTGAGAAGACTGTCTATGCTGTGGTTGGGTGGAGTGTTCAGTGCATGTCTGTTAGGTCCGTTCGGTCTGGTCTGGTGTCGTTTGTTCTATCCATTCGTAAAAGTGAAGTGTCCAAGTCTCAGTTACTGTATTGCTTTGATTCTGTCAGTGTTTGCTCTCTAGAGTTTGGGGCTCTTATGTTTGGTATGTGTGTATTGATAATTGTTACATCTTCATGGTGAATTAGCCTTTTTCTCATTATATAATCTCCTTTGTCTCGTCTAACAGTTTTTGACTTAAAGTCTATTTGTCTGATGTCAGTATAGTCACAGCTCTCATTTAAGCCTTGTTGAAACTCTGAGCCATTATTGTCCTGACATGGAAATTTCGTCTTGTCTTTTGTCTTTTTAGGGCCACACCCATAGCATATGGAGGTTCCCAGGCCAGGGGTCAAAGTGGAGCTACAGCTGCCAGCCTACACCACAGCCACAGCAGTGTAGGATGCGAGCCAACTCTGCGATCTACACCGCAGCTCAGGGCAACTCCAGATCCTTAACCCACTGAGCGAGGCCAGGGATCGAACCCACATCCTCATGGATACTAGTCCAGCTTGTTAACTGCTGAGCCACGATGGGAGCTCCTCAGACAGGGAAATTCGAGCACTAGCTTTTCCCAGATTCTGTATCAAGTTAGCATTGGAGCAGAAACCAAGCCCCCATTCTCCTGGTTTCCAACGAAAATTTGTGCGTCTCTACCCTCTTCGTCCACCCTTTGAGTGAGTGGTGAGCTGTAACTGCTTTTCATTTCATAGAAGGTTGGTTTGTCTGTGGCCCGATCTGTGCTCTCATGGCCATTGCCTGCCTGTGGTTTTGGATTTTTTAAACTATACAGTTCATTCCTTGGAAGAAGCTCTATCACCGCTACCTGCTGAACGAAGAGCAAGCTGTCAGCAAAGTGGACGGCATCCTGGCGAGCTACGGCATAGAGAAGGAGTCGGACCTGTGCGTCTTGAACCTCATCCGGTGAGTCGCTTCGCTCCCGGCAGGACGTCCACTGCCCCCGCCTCTTCCCATCGGCCCTGACGGCCCTCTCCCTCGGACGCTGCCGCCCATGTCTTACAGCTACACAGCCACCACCAAGTGCTCCCCGAGTGTGGACCCTGCACGGGCGCTGTGGAGCCTGAGGGATCACCTCCTCCTCCCCGAGGCAGAGGCCTGCGTGCGCCAGCACCTCCCGGACCTCTACGCGGCCCCGGCGGTGCGTGACGGGGCTGCGGGGAGGGTTGGGGTGGCGGTCACGTTCGGCTGAAGGTTATCTTGGATTTCTTTCAAAAGCTTCCTTTTTTTGGGTCTTTTTGTCTTTTTGCCTTTTCTAGGGCTGATTCCCGTGGCATGTGGAGGTTCCCAGGCTAGGGGTCGAATCGGAGCTGTAGCCACTGGCCTACACTAGAGCCACAGCAGCATGGGATCCGAGCCCCGTCTGCCACCTACACCACAGTTCATGGCAATGCCGGATCCCGAACCCACCGAGCAAGGGCAGGGACTGAACCCGCAACCTCATGGTTCCCAGTCGGATTCGCTAACCACTGCGCCACAACAGGAACTCCATCAAAATCTTCTTGGTGTTCCTGTTGTGGCGCAGCGGTAACGAACCCAACTCGTATCCATGAGGACGTGGGTTTAATCAGTGAGCTGAGGATCCGGCGTTGCCGTGAGCTGTGGTGTAGGTCGCAGACGCGGCTCGGATCCCGAGTTGCTGTGGCTCTGGTGTCGGCCGGCAGCTTCAGCTCTGACTTGACCCCTAGCCTGGGAACCTCCATCTGCTGCCGCTGCAGCCCTGAAAAACCAAAACCTTCTGTAATCTCTCCTTTGAAGCCTTAATCGTGTCATTGGTCCCAAAGAGAGATAAAGGGCCGGTAGTTACAGATGCCTAAAATTGGAAGGAATTCTAAAAAGCGTTTCCTTCGACGTCCCGTTCTGAGGAGCAGCCCTAACAGGGCGGTCATGCAGTCTCTGAACACTTCGATTGGCGAGGGTTTGTCTACAAGGCAGCCCGCTGGGTTGCTGATAACTTGGGCCATTGGAAGGACCAGAGGAATGAGGGGTTTTGTGCTGACACAGTGAGTTAAGGAGAAGCTGGGACGACGCCTCCGTCTCCCGACTCCATCTTGTGGCTCCTCCTCTTGCTCGGAGCTGCTTCTCGAATTCTGTCCTGGAAGCCACACGCAGCCTCTGCCTGTTGTCTGCATTCGGCGGAGGGTTGGCCATCCAGCCACGTGCCTTCTCTGTGTTAGTGGAACAGTGCTTGACGACGAGCTGAGGTTCCTCACAGGGTGGCTGTAGTGAGGTGTGTGGAACTTGCCTTTTGTGGAAGATGCGCCTTTTACGGGGGGCCTGGCAGGAAAGTCGAGACTGATGGCGATTCGTCTGTTCCTGATGTTTCCGTGTTGGTGAACGTTTCCTTAGACATTAACAACAGTGATACCTCATTATTTACTATTTATTCAGATGTTCATGACGTTTCAAGGATGCTTCCAAGAATTTATGTCATTTATTGAACTTACTCTTTAGTGAGTATTTATTAGTGAATTACAGCGTAGTGAATTAACACCTTCATGCCGGGGCCGTGTCCGTCTCGGTGTCGCCCTCAGGACTGCTGTTCTCTTGGGATCCCTGTCCTTTGTGCTCCCAGGCGGGCACCCAGGAGTACCGAGCTTTTCGCCTGAGGGTCTGGACCTGGGCGGCAGGGTCATCTCTGTGCAGAGTCCTGAGCTCGGTACTTTTTGCATGTTACCGAGTCAAAGGCGTTGGCGATTTCAAACCCCAAAGTAAGGAGGAGGAGGAGGGAAGCCGGGGTCAAAGGACACGTTCCTCTGGTTTCCCAGTGTCGCCAGGGCCTGTGTGTGC
This sequence comes from Sus scrofa, assembly GCF_054392235.1. Classification (NCBI taxonomy): domain Eukaryota; kingdom Metazoa; phylum Chordata; class Mammalia; order Artiodactyla; family Suidae; genus Sus; species Sus scrofa. The sequence continues at coordinate 91,791,207 of NC_139392.1, read as the reverse complement.
TGCTCAGCCTGCCCGTGGGAGGCCTGCAACCCTGCCCGGCCTCGCTGGCCACTGGCCCGGGGCTTCCTAGCGATGGGTTTGGGGGCTCATGGCCCATCCTGCCCCCGTCCCTCCTCAGGGCGTCAACGTGTGGGCCTTGGTGGCGGCCATCGTCCTCCTGTCCAGCAGCGTGAAGGACATCCAGCAGCTGCTCTTCTGCCTGCGGCGGCCCAGCTCCACCGTGACGGTGCCGGAGCTCACGGAGACCCTGTACTGCATGGCCGTGCTGCTCTATGCCATGCGCGAGAAGGGCATCAGCATCAGCAACCGGTAACCGACTGCCCCCAGCGGGGCCCCCACCACCGTCCTCTCTGGGCCTAAGGGGCCGGGGGGGCCCTAGCGCTGCCAGGCAGGTGCACGCGCTCTGCAAACTGCGAGGCGACATCCCCGCGCCAGGGTCACCTTCACGGGTGTTGAGGGCTGCAGAGGAAGGAGCCTTCGGTGTCCTTCTGTGGCTGCGTTTGCAGGAAAACGTTAGGGTGTGGCCCCTCCGTGTCTCGCCTCTGCCAGGGGTGCAGGGAGCGTGGCTGAGCCCTGGGCACCCACGTGGTGTGCGGGGCCCTGCTAGGGCTGCCGGTCCCGCAGCCGATGGTCTGGAGGGCTCTTGGTTCACCTGCCGGGCACCTGGCCGTGCGCGTGGCCTTCCAGGCGCTGGGGCTGCTGCCCAGGACGAGCTGGTGCCCTTGCTCTCAGGGCTGTGTGTACGAGGGGGACGCCCGCTGCCTCCCCAAGTGGGTCAAACAAGGACATTTTAGTGGCTGACACGTGGTGCAGACAAGCCCAGTGATGGGCGAGCCGGGTGGGGAGGCCGACTTCAGGCTGGGTGAGAAAAGCTTCTCGGAGGCCTGAGTGGCAGGGAGGAGCCTCAGGAATCTGCAGGAGAGATTTTAGCAGAAGGCACAGATGGTTTAAGGGCCCAAGGATGGGACTGAGGGTAGCCGTTCCCAGGGAGCAGCGGGGGGGCTCGCGTGGCAAGGACGTCGTGAGGAAGAGGCCACACCGAGCCTGCAGAATGACATCCAGTGGTCCGGTCTGGGCCCCGTGCAGCTCCCGGAGGCCTGGGTGCCGCCCCAGAGATGGTCCTGGAGACGCAGAAGCCCTGGAGTGGACTTCCCTTCTAGAAGGTGTGGGCTGGTGGCCCCAGGTGTGCTGCTCCCCTGGACATTCAGAGCGTTTGCTGTGCTTCTGAGTCCAGTCCGTTCATTCAGTGTGGTTCCCGCTGCTTCCACTCCTTGCTTGGAGGCCTGGGCCACGGAGCTTCTTGATGCGGTTGGACGAATCGGCGCTTCTGTGGTGAAAACGTCCTTAGGTGCAGATACGAACCCACAGGTTACCTGCCTGCTGTGGACCTGGACGAGGAGAGGGAGTGTGGAGCGTGAGGTTTCCTTGGGTTGACATAGTTCTTCCCGCTTTGCCTGGGACGTGCTGGAGGCTGAGATGCTGTTAGTAAAAGCGTTCGTGGCATCCAAAAGATGGATGCTCGGAGGGCACCTCCTCCCACTTCGGGGACGGGGGGCAGTGCCCTAAGTTGCGTGGGGCGGGTGATGGAGGGACAGGAGCCTGGGTTGGGGGAGGGCTTGGAGTGGCCGTGGCGGGCTGGCTGGCCACGGCAGAGGCCGGCACATGGCATGCTCTGTCATCTTGGGCCCCTGTTGGCGACATGGAGGCTGTTTTGTTTTCTAGCCCTTGGTGGTCGTGGCTCACTGTCCGTGTGGCACTTTCGTTCTGGTCCTTCAAAGTTAGAATTTTCTTTGTGCCTCTGAACCATCATGACCTCACGGGCAGCAGGGAGCAGAGCAGCGGCGGCTCAGAGCGATGAGGGGTGTCGAACAAGGATCCGCCGCCAGGAGCGGAGCTCACGCTTGTTTTCAGAGGGTTCTTACAGCTCTCGTGCTTGTCAGTCCCTTAGCTCACAGCTGGTGCCTGGCCTCTGTCCTCCTGCTGTCACTGCAGCCAGAGTCTCTCCTACATGGTGGCCTGGCCTCTGTCCTCCTGCTATCACTGTAGCCAGTCTCTCCTGCTGGCCTCTGTCCTGCCGCCGTCACTGCAGCTGGGGTCTCCCCTGGACGGTGGCCTGGCCTCTGTCCTGCCGCTGTCACTGCAGCTGGGGTCTCCCCTGGACGGTGGCCTGGCCTCTGTCCTGCCGCTGTCACTGCAGCCGGGGTCTCTCCAGATACTCCCTGCAGTCTTGTTCATACCCAACCGCGCAGGTAAGAATGCCTCGGCTCTGGTTCATCTAAACCCGTTTCTTCTCCTATCATGGTGGTCGGTGTTTGATGTTTAGCAAGTGAAAAACATCTGAGGGAACGTAAGATACAGATTGTGACGTAATTTGAAAACATCTCATCTGCTTTCTCCCTACTAGGATTCACTACAACATTTTCTATTGCCTGTATCTTCAGGAGAATTCCTGTGCTCGGGCCACAGAAGTCAAGGAGGAGCCCTCGGTTTGGCCGGGGTGTGTCTCTGGAGAGGGGGGTGTGTGTGGGTGGGGGTGTGGGTGGGGGTGTGTGTGCGGGTGTGTGTCTATAGATAGATAGGGGTGTGCGTGTGGATGGGGGGGTGTCTGTAGATGGGGTGTGTGTGGGCGGGTGTGCGGGTGGGTGGGTATATGTGGGGGTGTGGGGGTATATGTGGGGGTATTTTGTCTTGGATTCCTGTTTCTCGTATTTAAAGAGGAGAGGTGTTTTTGCTTCAGCTACCTCATTGAGGTATAATTTACAATACATAATAAAATGCATCCACCTTAATTGTATAATTCAGTGATTTTTAGTAAATTTGCTGAGTGTGCAGCCAACATCATAATGTCATTTTAAAATACTTTCATCACCCCCTCTTTGGTTCCGTGATATCCAGCCAGTGGGTTTCCTGTTGGGTTTTTGACCGTCTGTCACCTGACCTTTTTGATTCTTCTGTCCTTTTCCTAATTTCTCTTTTGTGATAATTACAGCAAGAAAACAACCATCCAGCTTACACATGAGCAACAGCTGATTCTGAGCCATAAGATGGAGCCTCTCCAGGTGGTAAAGATTATGGCATTTGCAGGTGAGGGCTGCCGTTCCTGCAAAGCTTCTCACCCAGAGTTCCCCTCCCCGGCCACCTGCCAAAATACCCACTTAATTGGGTATTGAACGGCTGCCCTTCAGTCGCCTTGGGCAGCTGCCAAGGAACAGTTCACTGCTGCTTCTTGCTGCTCCACGGAGCATCGACCCTGTGATTCCTGGTGAACAGAGTCCATGGGGTTGGTTCACGGGGCGGATGCCCCTGGGATTTACCCAGCCGGTTTGGCACCTGCGTGTCTGCCAGAGGCGGATTGCTGATGGGGTGGCAGGTCCGGTGACTCTCCTGTTGAGGGTGTCCGTAGCTCCCACTTGGTAGGTAACGTCTGGGAGGGCCTCCCGCCGTTGGGTTCTGTCCTCCCCTCCCGAGTGCGTGGTCCAGCGTTCCAGCCTAGGCGGCTCACTGCTGCTGTCCTCGAGGACTCGGCTGTGCTCGGGCGGCCCCTTTGCTCACTCTGGTTTCTCTCCCTGGAATGCCTTCCGGCTTCTTTTCTGCCTAAGAGTCCTGCTAAAACCACCACCGCTTGTTAAATGGCTTACCCTCTGCTAGTCCTAACATTCGGTGAGGTTAGTCTTTTTTTATTTGTTTGTTTTGTTTTGTTTTTGTCTTTTTAGGGCCGCACCCTTGGCATATGGAGGTTCCCAGGCTAGAGGTCGAATCAGAGCTACAGCTGCCGGCCTACAGCACAGCCACAACAATGCAGGATCCGAGCTGCGTCTGTGACCTACACCACAGCTCACAGCAACGCTGGATCCTTAACCCATGGAGTGAGGTCAGGCATCAAACCCGCATCCTCATGGATGCTAGTCAGATTCGTTAACCGCTGAGCCATGACGGGAACTCCTAGTCTATGTTATAGGTGAGGTTTTGAAGCCCAGAGAAGTTAAAATGACATGGCCCAGATTAAACAAGCAAATAGTGGTGGCGGTAGAATTGAAAGCTGGATCCGTTTCTCTGCAGAAGCGTGCGTTTCCCCTGCCCTACCCCCTCTGTCTCTGGGGTCCGAGCTTCATCCTGATCACGTGATTCTGTCTTGGACGTGGAGGCTTCCCCGCCTTCGAGTCCTCCGGATCCCTGAGCTGCTGCGGTAGCTGGTCCTCTGTTGTCTGGAACCTGGTCACGTAGCGAGAGGAGCGGATGCACGTTTAGTAGAAGCTTCCAGACTGTCGTTATCGTCCAGCAGCCCTGGTCGGGAGGGAAGAAGGGGCCGGGTTTTTCACTGATGGTTGAGATTTTGTTTCTGGCTCCCTATTTTTTTCACTCTCCTGTGTAATCATGATACTCTTTCTTTTTTTTTTTTCTTTTTGGTTCCAGTTGTTCCAACTGTGTGGGTATTTTATTCCCAACTAAGGCGTGTAGTTTGTGTTTGTCCTGCGCCTCCAGGGCCGTGCATCCGGCTGCTGGCATAGGCGGTGCTCAGGAACTACTTGTTATCCGAATGACAGCTGACCAACCGGGTAACCCTGGGGGCAGGGCAGGCGCCGAGGTCAGAGTCAGGGTAGGGGGTCCCAGACCCTCGTCTGTGAGTTCTCGCTGCTGCAGCATGAACGGTGCCCCAGACAGCGTGGCTGCCGTGTCTGTTCTGCTGGGATGGGTCTCCCGCCAGAACCTCAAGGTCCGTGTGACCCATACACGGCTGCCCGGGGAGCAGATTGAAGGTCAGGGAGGTCAAGGGGCGCCTGGGCTAGAGCTTCCAGGGCCTCGACCCCAACCCAGGGAGCCGGCCCAGCACCCGCTGCTCCCTCCTGGTTTTCGCTGGAATCAGAGACCTCGCCGCTGTGTGGTCTCTGCAGGCGGCGGGATGAGCGTGGTGGGCCCTGATCCGGGCGTCCTCGGGGGCAGGTCTTCCCGGTCCGCGGGCCACCCGCCTCCCTCTTGGCTTCCCCAGGCACCGGGAAGACCTCGACCCTGGTCAAGTACGCGGAGAAGTGGTCGGAGAGCAGGTTTCTGTACGTGACCTTCAACAAGAGCATCGCCAAGCAGGCCGAGCTCGTCTTCCCCAGCAACGTCACCTGCAAGACCTTCCACTCCATGGCCTACGGGCACGTCGGGCGCAAGTGAGCCTCGCGCCGGCCCGGCCCCTGCTGTCCCCTCGCCGTCGGCACGCCGCAGCGACGCTAGGGAGACTTAGGGCTTTTCTCTCCGTGTACAGGCAGCGAGTCTAAGCACAGCTTTCATCACCTGTCCTTTACCCCGTGGACACTTGGGGGGTAACAGTGTCTTCCTGAGGGGTCCTCCTTTCTCCAGAGTCCGGCCCAGGAAGTCAGAGCGACTCGTCTGAAGTTGAGGGTGGCAGCGCTGTGGTTGGTCAGTTCAGGCTTTCCTCAGAAGCAGGGAGGGCAGACGTCGGAGCTGAGGGCACCTCGCCCAGGCTCCTGCGGCCTCTGAGCCCTGTCCCCTTGGACGAGGCTTCCGGGAGCTTCGAGGGTCCCCGCCCCCGGCCCCCTGGCGCTGGTCCACACCTTGGAGTCGTGGTATCTGCTGCGAGCCACTTGGTCTTCTGGGCGGTTAGATGTGAATTCTGCAAAGCCGACTTTTCCAGTCCCCTTCCGGTCCTACCGGGATCTCCCTCAGCTCCCCTGGCTCCTTTTCCTCACCTGTATGTGGTGTCCTCGGGAGCAGGGGCTGGGCCTGGGGGACACGAAGGTGCCGCTTTGCCGGGAGAGCCCACCCCGTTCCTGTGGGACGTGTGTTCCAGGTACCAGCTGAAGAAGAAGTTGAATCTCTTCAAGCTAACACCCTTCATGGTCAGCTCGGTGCTGGCGGAGGGGAAGGGTGGCTTCATAAGGGCCAAGCTGGTGTGTAAGACGCTGGAGAACTTCTTCGCCTCGGCCGACGAGGAGCTCACGATCGATCACGTGCCCATCTGGTGTAAGAACAGCCAAGGACAGAGGGTCATGGTGGAGCAGAGTGAGAAGCTGGTGAGGGGCTCGGTCCTTGGCGGGGGGGGGCTGGGCGGGGCTCGAGGCGCCCTTGGCTTTGGAGTCCTCTGAGCTGCTGGCAGGGAGGAGAGGGCTGGGGAGACCGCAGGCCCCTGGGGACAGCCGAGAGCTGTGCTGGGTTTCCTGGGAAGAACTCCCGCCCCCCTCAGTCCCCACTTCGGTCCTCCGTTCATCAGATGATCCAGTTGATATGAGAGCCTATTGTGGGGCCGGCTGGTCCTAGGAGCTAAAGATGAGACTCTCTCTTTGGTCACTTGCCACTTTTTTTTTTTTTTGGGCTGCCACGCAGCATGTGGAGTAGTTCCCAGGCCAGTGATCAGATCCCAGCTGCAGTTGTGACCTACGCTGAAGCTGTGGCAATGTTGGGTCCATAACCCACTGTGCAGGGCCGGGGATCGAACCTGTGTCCCAGTGCCCCAGACACCACTGATCCATCTCATTGTGCCACAGCAGGAACTCCACTTGGCAATTTTTAATGCATTAACCGTCGCCCTTAAGCCTCTGCTGGTCCACAGACGCTGCCCCCGAGTGATGCTCTGTCCCCCCCCACGTGTGGCCCAGCCCCCGATGTTGTCACGAGGCTGTCTTGGGGGGAGGGCTGCCTCCCTCGCTCTGCGGAGTGAACGCCTGATTTCAGGGTCCTCACCCACGCGTCACCGTGCCGCTTGCTTTCTAGAACGGTGTCCTGGAAGCCAGCCGGCTCTGGGACAACATGCGCAAGCTGGGCGAGTGCAAGGAAGAGGCTTACCAGATGACCCACGACGGTACGCGCTCCGCGTCCCGACACCCGCCGGCGGCACCGCCTGGCTCCGAGTTCTGACCCCGCCCCTTCTTGCAGGCTACCTGAAGCTCTGGCAGCTCAGCAAGCCGCTGCTGGCCTCCTTCGATGCCATCTTTGTGGACGAGGCCCAGGATTGCACCCCGGGTGAGCGGCGGTCAGGACAGCCGCAGGTCTCAGACGCACAGAACCGCGTCTGGATTCCGTGAGGGGGCGCTCGTTTGAAAGAAGGCGACTCTTCTCTGTCGAGGGGGGGAGCAGCCCGTGACACCTGGTCATTAGAAACCCTTTGTCACTTGACCTTGGGTCTCGGCAGCTGTCCCTCTTCTCTACCTAAGGCAGACCTGTTTTCCTCTAAGTTTCTCGCTTGGGTTCTTCTCGAAACATCGGCTGAGTCTCGGTCCTCAGATGATCAGGACCTGGACCCCGGCCGAGGGGGAACAGCAGTCACGTTAGAGGGACGGCTTGTGTTGTATAGTTTCCACGTGGTGCTGGAAGATAGTGTGATAGGGGCCACTGGGGGCCATAAAGTATCATGTTAGGAAAGATAACCTGCCTCCTTTTACGTTTGCCTGTGCACTTTTGTTTTTTTCTTTTTTTTTGCCCTTTTGGCTTTTTAGGGCGGCACTCACGGCATATGGAGGTTCCCAGGCTAGGGGTCCGAGCAGAGCTACAGCTGCCGGCCTGCACCGCGGCCACAGCAACGCAGGATCCGAGCTGCATCTTCTCCTTACACCCCACCTCACGGCAACACCGGATCCTTAACCCACTGAGCGAGGCCAGGGATCGAACTCACATCCTCATGGATGCCCGTCGGGTTCGTTAACCACGGAGCCACGATGGGAACTCCGGCCTGTCTGCTTTCTTAGCGTCCGTGATTTATTCATGAGGAATAATCTGCATTCCTGGCTCAGACACTGTTTCTTTGATCCGATACGAAGTGGTTTCTCTGGGTCGAGCGAGCCTCCCCGGAGACAACGGGCCCCTGCTGTCCGGCGTCCAAGCACTTTCCTCCTTTTCTGTCTTCGTGCCTGTTCTGTCTTTCAAGTCTTTGTGTTCCAGTCGATGTCCGTGGTTCTGTCAGTGTCTGCTCTGTACACACGCTCTCGCGCGTATCATCTTTGGTCACTTGCCGTCGCGCGTGCCTGGACCTGGTCCCGCGGGTGGCCTCTGTGCGCCGCCAGGGTTGCTGACCCCTGCCCCCCTTGGCCGCAGCCATCATGAACATCGTGCTGTCCCAGCCGTGTGGCAAGATCTTCGTGGGCGACCCCCACCAGCAGATCTACACCTTCCGCGGCGCCGTCAACGCCCTCTTCACCGTCCCTCACACGCACGTCTTCTATCTCACGCAGGTAGGAGCTCTCTGGCCCACAGGCACCACCATTCCGGCATCCTGCCCCGGCTTCCCAGGGTCTGCCATGGGCCGGGCCGGGCGCCAGGTCCGGCTCGCCGTGCGTAGCAGCAAATCCAAGCGGCGGGTCTCCGTGGTCCTCGGGGTCTGCAGAGTCAGACCTGCTGCCACGATAGTTACTGGCCTTTTTCACCGTGACGATGACGCCAGGCCAGCGGGGAGCCCTCGCCCTGAGTCTCGGCCTCGGCACCAGCCACGCCTAGCGGTCGCCGTGTTCTTTCCTGCAGTGTGTTCAGAGTCAAAAAACAGGAGTTCCCGTTGTGGCTCAGCGGGTTAAGGACCTCACGCTGTCTCTGTGAGGATGCAGGTTCGATAGCTGGCCTTGCTCCCTGGCCTCCCCTGCGGTGGTGTAGGTTTCCTGTGTGGCTCAGATTCGGTGTGGCTGTGGCTGTAGCAACTGCAGCTCTGATTCCACCCTTAGCCTGGGAACTTCCAGATGCTGCAGGTGTGCTGTCAAGAGAAAAAAAAAAAACAAGAAAGCAATTCACGGAGCATGTCCTTGATGGAACAGGACGAATGACTCGTTTTCCTGCCGCTGACCCTGAAGTACGACTCTCTCCCAGTCTGTCTGAGGAAGCGGGGAGGTGAGGAAGGCCCCCCAGTCCCCTGGTGTGTGCTGGCCGCCCGGCCACCAGCACGACATGGTTGTTTCGTGAGCCCCGCTGGCTCCTGCTTTCATGTGTACTAGAAGGAGCGGCTGACAGACCAACTCTTGTTACTCAGACTCGGGGATTTGGCACTTTCTCAAAAAGGAATGCGATGAGCTATGACTGCCAGGAAAACAGCTGACAAGTGTTTGTTGCCAAAGATAAAATTCTTGCTTTCAAGTGAAATCCACATTTGGTTTTTGTTTTGTTTTGTTTTGCTTTTTAGGGGCGGCATATGGACGTTCCCAGGCTAGGGGTCGAATCGGAGCTACAGCTGCCGGCCTACACCACAGCCTCAGCAGCACCAGATCCGAGCCACGTCTGCGGCCTACACCACAGCCACAGCAACACTGGATCCTTGTTGTCACTGTTGTGGCTCGGGTCGCTTTTGTGGCATGGGTTCGATCCCTGGCCCGGGATTTTCCACATGCTGTGGCTGCAGCCAAAAAAAGTATTCTTTGGCAATCATATAATGAGTTTATTGTTGTCATATTTAAATGAACTGAAGTTGCTAAAATGGTAATTTTAGACACAATTCATAAGTAAAAGCTCCTTCACGGCCTCACTAGTTTTTTAAAGTATCAAAAGCCTTGAGGCCAAAAGGTGTGAGCACCATACTCTTAAGAAACTCACTTTTGGGAGTTCCCGTCATGGCTCAGTGGTAACAAACCCGTCCAGTATCCACAAGGATGCGGGTTCGCTCCCTGGCTTTGCTCAGTGGGTTAAGGATCTGGCGTTGCCGTGAGCTGTGGTGTAGGTTGTAGGTGCACCTCGGATCCCGTGTTGCTGTGGCTGTGGTGTAGGCTGGCAGCTGCAGCTCCAATTAGACCCCTAGCCTGGGAGCCTCCATATGCCCCAGGTGCGGCCCTAAAAAGCAAAAGTCACTTGTGGTTTGAGGATGTGAAAGGCGCCAGCTTGCCTGCTGGCCTCGTCACCTCCCAAGAGCTGTGGAGTGTCAAGTCGCGGGAGGTCCTGTCCCCCACTGTGTGGCTTTACCCCTGGAGCTCCTCCTGTTTGCTGTAGTGATTTAGGGCGGCACCAGCCCACAGTCCTTTTTTTTTTGTAGTAGATGTTGGTTAGTTGCGGATTTATACGAAAATTGAGAGGATAGCACAGAAAGTTGTGATGCCCCTACATCCAGTTTGCTTTGTGACTCACGTCTCATTGCTGGGGTACATTTGCCACCGTTGATGAATTGGTACTGAGACCTTTTCATAATCCAAAGTCCCCAATTGATTCTGATTTTCATAGTTTTTATTTGACGTCCTTTTTCGGTCCCAGGACCTCATTCAGGCCACCCCCTTCCGTCCAGGGTTGTGTTTTTTGGCCTCCTGTCGGCCGCCCCCTGTGGTTTCTCGGGCTTGCCTTGTTTTTGACTGGCTTTTGCCTTGTCGGGGTTTGGTGGGTACACTGATGTTTTGGGAGGAAGACCTTGGAGGAAGATTAGCCGCTTTCATCATGAGCTCTGGGGACCTGTGCCATCCACGTGATTTATGACTGTTGAAGTTGTCTTGGTCCCTGGTCCCCTGGGCAGGTCTCTCCATCGGGATGTGACTGTCCCCCGGCCAGTCTCCACACGCGTGCTGTGGAAGGAAGTCCTGGCCCTCGGCCCTCCCTCGGGCACGAGTGGGAGTGTCTGTGTCAGTGGCCGGCAGTTCCTCTGCTAAAGAGATTTTGTGTCTTCTCTTCCCCGCTGTTGACTCATTTACATCAGGGGGGACTCGGGCGTCTTTATCGTTTGGGTTGTGGCTCCCTCAGAATAGTTCTGTAGAAACGCTTTACGGAAAGTCTCACTTTCTTTAGCCCAGTGATTGATGTTCTCTGAAGGACATGATGCTTTAACCTTGAGTTAAAAATGCACGAAAAAAGGCAATACATGCTGTGAGTTCAGGCAAGAATGATGTCTTCTTTTTTTTTTTTTTTTTGCTTTTCAGGGCTTCACCCCCATGGCATATGGAGGTTCCCAGGCTAGGGGTGGAATCAGAGCTGCCACTGCAACCTACACTACAGCTCACAGCATTGCCAGATCCTTAACCCATTGAGCGAGGCCAGGGATCGAACCCGCAGCCTCATGGTTCCTAGTGGGATTCATTTCCACTGCACCACAACTGGAGCTCCCAAGAATGATGTCTTCACAGCTGCAGTGGTCACGGAGTCAGGGCGTAGGGCTGCTTTTTGAAGGGTAGGAAATTGTTCTGCCATGTGCTGCAACAGGAGGAGGGCAGGAAACACTCAGGAGTGTTTTTGGCTACACTCGCTGCATGTGGAAGTTCCTGGGCTGGGGATTGAACCCACAGCACAGCAGTGACCCGAGCTGCTGCATTGACAATACCGGATCCTTAACCTGCTGAGCCACCAGGGGACTCTGATTATTCTTGTGGCTGGTTATGCAGGGCACTGGTTTTAAATTGGTGTTGAGGGAGCCTCAAGGGACAGGGAGAGCCCCCCCACCCTCCCTTAATCTTCAGTGTAACTTCGTTAGGGTCCACTGGGAAAGAAGGGTACGTGTGGTTAAAAGGAAGGTTTGCTGCTGGTCTCAGGGAACGTGGGACTAAGGCCGTCCAGCCTGTGAGGGTCCTGAAAATGCCCACCCCACCCCTCCATGCATCACTCTCCCTTTTTTGTACCAGGCGCATGGCCAGATGAAAAGGGGGGGGGCAGGATTCATGTGACAGGGGTTGGAGACAGGAAGGAAGAGCCGGGGCCGAGGAGACGTGCGGTTGGGGTTTCTGAGCGGAGCCGGAGGCAGTGGAAAGAGAACACGGTGGAAGACTGGTCAAGGCCTGGATCTGGGGGCGAGAGGCCAAGAAACAACTCTCAGGTTTCAAGATAGAAGATGCTCTTCGGAACCCTTCGACCCCGTCCTTTTTTGCCTGCCCAGCTTCCGGCCTGTGGGGGCGGGTTTCCTGGGGGACTCTCCAGGCCGCCTTGGCAGGCCGGTGAGCCCGGTGTGGTCGATGGGCTTCAGCGCGGCCGGGACGGGAGCAGGCAGGGCCCTCAGTGCTCCAGGCGGGGGCGTTAACTCTGTGCTTCCTGTTCTCGCACAGAGCTTCCGATTTGGCGTGGAAATAGCCTACGTGGGAGCTACGATCTTGGACGTCTGCAAGAGAGTGAGGAAGAAGACTTTGGTCGGAGGAAACCACCAGAGTAAGGCTTTCAGTGACCCTCGTTTGTTCCGCCAGTTCGTGTTCCTCTTCCTCTGGATTGGCCCTGGAGCCTGTGCTCTCTCCCCAAAGGTGGCATCAGAGGTGATGCCAAGGGGCAGGTGGCCCTGCTGTCCCGGACCAACGCCAACGTGTTTGATGAAGCTGTCAGGGTGACAGAAGGGGAGGTGCCAGCTCGGATCCACCTGATCGGGGTAAGAGTGCGTTTCGGTCGTCTGCTCGCTCAGGGAAACACGGCCCATGCCAGCGTCCCCCGCACCCGGGATCATCACGCACAGAGGCCCTTGGGCTTGATTGTCCCCACATCCGCACTGTGGCTGAAGCCCCGCCCCCGGCCATGCTGCTTAAGTGAGTCCTGTACCGTCAGGCCCAGCAAGGGCTCCGCTGCCCCTAAAAAAGGTGAGGGCCCCTCCTTTTTTAAATGGTCGCACCTGCAGCATTTGGAAGTTCCTGGGCCAGGGATTGAATCCCAGCTGCAGCTGTGATTTACACGGCAGCGACACTAGATCCTTAACCCACTGCGCCAGGCCGGGGATCAAACCTGCACCTCTGCAGCGACCTAAGCTGCTGGAGTCAGATTCTTAACCCACTGTGCCACAGTGGGAACTTCTCCTTTTTTTTTATTTTATAAAGATTGTCCAACCGAGTTACAGAAGTTTTGGAAATTAAAGGGAAAGAATCACCCTTAATCTCAGTTCTCATTTTTGCTGATTATTTATGTCTTTGTCCTTATGGATGTGTGTTTTTGCATAATTGCACGTACATAAAAGAGTATGTAGTTTTTATTCCACCTGTGAACAGTTTTTCTCTCACGTTGCTGCTTTAATGAGTTTACAGTATTCCAGCACGGAGGCAGCATACTTTAGACTTTTTAGTTACTGTGGGGAAATGGTACTTTTGGAGTATCTTCCACCGAGGAGGGAGGCTGGTCCCCTCTCGCACGTCCACTGTATCATCGTGCTGGGTCACTTCCCGTTACAGTTCAAATGGTACAGTCGTCTGCGGTCTCTGAGATTAGCATTTGTGTCCCTTCCCAAGTGCTCCTGGGAGTGTGGAGCCTTGGGCTCGGGACCGGGCCCCAGTCAATGCTCTGCCCCCACTTCCAGGTGGAGTGGGCTGATCTGGGGGGTCAGGCAGGCCCTGTCTTCCGGGAGCGGACCTCTTAACACATCCAGTAATCTGGCCCCATGCACAGTGCCTAGTTCTTTCCTCCACAGTGACAGCAGTTCCCATTGTGGCTCAGTGGGTTAAGGACCCGACCTTGTCTCTGTGAGGATCCAGGTTCAATCCCTGGCCTCGCTCAGTGGCTTAAGGATCTGGCGTTAGGGTGAGCTGTGGCTTAGGTTGCAGACGCAGCTCAGATCCTGCGTGGCTGTGGCGTAGGGATACGGCCCCTGGCCTGGGAACTTCCATGTGCCCTGGTTGCAGCCCTAAAAAGAAAATAAATAAAACAGCAGAAAAGGAACAACGTGAGCGTTTGTGTTCCGCACTCGGTATCTGGGTCTGTTTCGACTCCTGGAAGCTGGGTGACTTAAATTGCCTCCCTTGACAGGAAAGCAGCCTCCAGCCCTAAGGAGCGAGTCGGGTGAGGCAGCAGCCAGAGCGGGCGCTCGCTTGGCCCTGGTTTGCAGGCTGTGCCGTGGCCTCTGCCTTTGTGCGTGACGGAGTTTCCCGCTCGCGGTCGTTACGCTTGGGGTGCAATTTGAGATTCATTTCCAGAAAGCCCGTCGTCTCAAAAATCGCACCTGTACGTTTGCTTTGCTTTGGTTTGGTTAACAATGGCCACGAAAACAAAAAACGACAAACAATAAAACCCCAGAAATCCCACCCAAAAAACTTTTCCAGGGGATCAAATCATTTGGATTGGACAGAATCATTGACATCTGGACCCTCCTTCAGCCGGAGGAAGAACGCAGGAAAAGTGAGTGCGTGCGTGGTGGGCGTGGCCTCGCCGTCACCAGGGCAACGGGGCGGAGGCGGGGGGGGGGGGAGGAGGGCGGAGCTCGCGGGGCTTTTTCCCAGCGCCACGCGCGAAGGCCTCCGGTTTCGGGGGAACCCGAGAGCTCCTCCAGCTCCTCCGCCCCAGTCTCGGGAGTCTAGGTGTCTGTCTCACGCTGCCCCTCCGCCGCCTCCCCCGTCCCTCTGCTGGCCCCGGCCTCGCACTCCGACCTTCTGCCTGGGCCCCAAGCGGTCATTTCTCACTTTCCCGTAGCGCCTTTATTTTTTCACTGCTGCGCTATTTCCAGTCCCCGAGAAGCCGGCAGGGTACTCGGGGGTAGGGCTCCTTCCTGACCTGCAGTTTGGAGCCGAGGGGCTGGGGCACAGCTCCGGGGGCCGCCCTGGCCAGGTCAGTGACGGGTCTGGACGCCCACCGGCCCGGCCCGGAGACCCTTTATGCCGCGGTGCAGCCTGTGTCACCTTGAGCCGTCCGCGTGTTCCCTGCAGAAAACCTCGTCATCAAGGACAAGTTCATCCGAAGGTGGGCGCACAGAGAGGGCTTCAGCGGCTTCAAGCGGTACGTGACGGCGGCCGAGGACAAGGAGCTGGAGGCGAAGATCGCGGTGGTGGAGAAGTACAACATCAGGATTCCGGAGCTGGTGCAGCGGATAGAGAGGTGCCACATCGAAGACCTGGACTTTGCCGGTGAGCAAGGCGGGCCTGCCTTTCCCGCCCGGGGCGCCGGCGGATAGGGAGCAGCCGGCCGCGGTGCTTCTGGCCAGGGAGGACCGCTCCCGGGACCCTGTGGCCCCGTCAGAGGAGGGCCAGGGCTGTGGTTCTCCTGTGGCCCCTTTGTTTCTGTTGTACTCCCAGCTGGGAGAAGGGGCTCCCGCGTCCCAGCTCTGACCCTGGGCACACCCCCACCCCGTTCGGGGCCGCTGTCCCCTCGTGTGTAGGGACGGGGCGCCGGTCGCTGCTGTGAGCGCGGGACCGAGACGCTGGCGTGTACTCAGCACCAGCAACGCGTTTCTACTTCCGCTCGTCTCTTCCGTTTTCCTCCCCCCCCCCCCCACCTACCTGGCCTCGCAGAGCTGCAGCGGGCTGGAGAAGGTGGTTAGCGTTTGGGGGTGCAGCGGGCAGAGCTCCTGTTCCCTCCTCTCCCCGTGGCCCCGTCTGACCCTGCCGGTTCTCTTCCAGAGTACATCCTGGGCACGGTGCACAAGGCCAAGGGCCTGGAGTTCGACACTGTGCATGTCCTGGACGATTTTGTCAAAGTGCCTTGTGCCAGGCACAACCTCGCACAGCTGCCCCACTTCAGAGTCGGTAAGACCCCAGCCAGCTCCCTGGGAGGTCCCTGTCTGGGGGTTCCCTGCGGGCGCTGCCTTGCTTTTTCTTGGATGGTGTAGCCTCTTGCCAGGATCCTTCCAGAACAAAAATCCCCCTCGTCCTAATTTGGTTATTCTTAGACCATGTTTTCCTAGAAAAACTAAGCTTCCAGGGTCCACCTCCCTGGGCTACTTGTGGGGCAGTTGTATTTGTCGTGCTGTGTGTCATGTTGTGTTCCTTGTGCTGTCTGTCAGGTGTTTGTCGTGCCCTGTGTGACCTGCACCACCTCTGCAGGTGTGTGTTTTCCCCATCAGACAAAAGCTCTAAAACCTGCAGTTCACCTGCTCATCAAAGTGTTTTTTTCTTTAATTAATCCTCCTTTTTATTGAAGATGCCCCAGAATCATAACAGTGCAGTAACCAGCCCTCTATCATTTGTCTGCTTTGTGTCACTTCCAAGTCAAGGCGTCAGTGCTGTGGTTTTGGTTTCAAATCTTAGAACAAAACCACTTGAAATTTTTCTACACACAAACAAAAGCTTTTCTTTAGTCGTGGACTCAAAATTTGGGGCATGACCTGCACTGGTGGGCCCCAAATAGAAATAGCAAAAATTCCTTGACTCTGTTGTAAAATGAGAGAAAGACCTGGTCTGGCAAGCAGACTGCAGGGCAGGACTGCAGGGCTTTGCCTGGAATCCGCGCTCATTGCACGCTGACGTTTCTGTATGTCTTTGGCAACAGCTTGATTGCGATTATACAATTTGGGTGCCGCTCGGCCCCCCGTTCAAGGTGCACAGTTTGATGACATCTCGTGTAGCCACAGATGGACTGCTGGGCGCCGCTGGGGAGGTGTAGGGCAGGCGGTCGCAGGGACGGTCACCGGAGGCACCGCCAGACTGGACCAAGGGGGAGGGCGGCATCAGGGGAGGGGAGGCCTTCAAGGTGGTGGCCTCAGGTTTGCGCCTGGGCCCTCACGTGGCCGGGGCCCATCTGTCCAAGAGACCTCACCTCCATGAGCTCAGTGTCCCCCAGTCCTGCGGGGTTGTCCTGACGACTGGCGGGAGCGAGCAGACGTCCGCGCCTTGTGCGTTTTGGGTGTCGGATGACCGGCGATGGGGCCCCAGGATTTCCCAGAAGCAGAACGAAAGGAAAGCCTGGCTGCTGTGCCTCTAGTCTCTCAGGGTTCTGTTAGTGGGAGAATTTTGTCCAGAAGCCAGCAAATCTTGAGGTTTCTTTGGGGGGCGGGCGGGAGTGGGGGCAGGACACCTCGCGGTGGGAACCTGCCCTTTTGTTGATGCATGTCCCCCTTTCTTGCTTCAGAGTCCTTTTCTGAGGACGAGTGGAATTTACTGTACGTGGCGGTGACCCGTGCCAGGAAGCGGCTCATCATGACCAAGTCCTTGGAGAACATTTTGACTCTGGCTGGGGTAAGAGGGCACGCGTTCATTTAACAGCGTTTGGATTTTACCGGGTTTGAATAAGGGAGCAGCTGCCCCGAGGCCTTGGGGTCGGGGGCCCTGGGTCCGAAGAGGCCTTCTCTCTCTTACCCAGTGCGGGCAGGGGCCTTGCTGACCAAAGAAACCAGAGCCTGGGTTCTTTTTCCTAAGACAGCTTTGAAGCTTTCGTCCGAGATATAGCAGCCGCGCCCAGGGCTGCGGGATCTGTCCCGCTCAGCTGGCGCTCAGCACTCCTTGAGCCATGAGGGTGTTCTTGGGTCTGTGCGTCGTCCGCTCCCCGGGGCCCTATGGAACCGGCAGCAGCAGCCGCCTGCCACCGCCCTGGACTCGGAAAGACTGTGTCCGCGCCAGGCAGGGGTGCCCCGGCCCGGGCCTGGGTGCTTGGCTGAGACACGGGGCCGAGGGAGCCGTCTCTCGGCACCCGCACGCCCTCATGTCCCTGTCTTGGCTTTTCGGCCTTTCGAGGGCTTCAGGATAAGCCGTTGAGTTTTGTCATCCCTGTTGGGTTGGAGCGCCTTCCCCTGAACGGCTGAGCAGCGGTCCCTGTGGCTGCGAATAGGTGCCCCTGGGCCCCCCGCCTGGATATCAGGTTCTTCGCCGTCTTGTGCTTTTCCCGCTGATGCCACAGCGTGGGACCTCATGCACAAGCCCCCTGCATCGTGGGGATACGCTTCTACAATCCGAGCTTCTGGGTAAGGGACAAATGGATGTGTCATCTTTGCTCAGCATTGGCACATCCTTCACAGGGATGGTATACCTTCAGGTCCCGCGAGGTATGTGTTAAGAGCCCAGTGGCTTCTGTGTACCTTTTAAGGCAAAAGTGAGTTTTCTCCATGGAGAAAAGCACGCGGAGCCTAGAGGAGTCCTAGCAGTGGGCCCGTGGGCGTGAGCGGGTGTTGCTAGGTCGGAAGGAGCTTGCGTGAAGGGAGGACGTGTGCTTTTTCTTAATCGAGGCTTCTGAATCAGTCTGGGTTCAGCCTGTCTCGGTGGTGGCATCCACCCTCCGCTCCTGGGGTCCCAGGGGCTTGGGCAGGGGAGGCACTTAGGGATCAGGAAGGGAAGTTGTGAGTCGTGGGTGGTGAGGACTTGGAGCAAAAGGGAGCCCTTGTTTCTGGCCCCTCATCACCCACAGGGCGCCCGGACATTCTGGTCTCCCCGTCACCGGAACCAAGAGGTGCCAGGCAGCCTCCTTTATTTTCGAGCTTCTTAGGAAGTCTCCCTAATCCAGAAGCCTTTTTGTCCTCTTCTTTCTCTGAGTTTTGGGGATGTGAGCGAATCGCTATATTACTGAATTCTTAGGGGACACGGGAGAGGCCAGTTGCTCGGTGACCGCTTCTCAGCTCCAGGAGCTTGGCCTCCTGAGCGACACTCACACGTGTCTCCTCGGGACCGTGCCTGCTCCTACTGAGCATCTGAACCGGCCTGTGGACCGGTGACAGTGGCATCCCCTCCCTGGGTGAGGCTGGGCGGGGCCTCGCTCCCACCCGGGCTCTGAGACCTCAGGAAGGAACCCACCACCCACCGCCCGACCTCTGCTTCCTAGTCTGTTAAACCGGCCTCCGAGGAGGGGTTGGGCAAGGTCGTGATGAGCTGGCGGATCGCAGCCTCTCAGTCCATCGGCAGGAGCGAGGGGTCCTCGGGGGCTCCGTCGTGTGGAGGTTAAGGAGAGATGGAGGGGGGACGCGCTCAGGTCCCAGGTCCGCTGCGTCCTCCTTGGCAGCCTTTGGCGTAAGTGACCCAGCCTCTCAGCTCCCGTGCCCTCGTCTGTGCGGTGGGGACAATGACAGCGTCTTCCGACAGTGAGGGCTGTGTGTTCAGTGCTTCATAAGCAGGGCCCGCCTCTGCGTCAGGAACCAACACGTCCAAGAGCAGAGCAGCTTGGCGTTAGCAGCCTCAGGCTGCGGCAGTGCGTGACTTTGATTTCTCAGGGCCAGGGCTTCACATGAAGCTGCAGGTGGCTCTTGCTTTCCCCTCAGGGTCTGTTCGCAGCAGCTGGTGTTCGCAGTTCCTTAGGGGATGTGTCGCCTCCCAGGTGTGGTCCGCGGACCTGTGAACCTGCTGGATGCCCAGGTTGCCACTGAAAAGTGGGGGTGGCTTAATTCCCTGACTCCTGTTCGCTTAGTTGGCAAATAATTAGATCTACGGAGCCTGTGTTACCTGCCAAGCCCTGTAGTTAGTGCTGCCAGGTACAGGTAGCAAAGTCACGTGGTCCAGGACCTCACAGGATCCCGTCTGGGCAGGAAGCCTTTAGCTCTGCTGGCAGGGCTCTGGGGCCACACCTACAGGGTTGTTGATTTGTTTCCAAACTCATTGTCTGTGTGAGAAGACTTTATTTGTCCCCTTAAGTTTGATTTTTTAAAGTTTTGGGGTTTGTTTTAGCTTTTAGAAATTGTGGGAGTTCCCGCTATGGTGCAGCAGGTTAAACATCAGACTTCAGCAGCTTGGGTTGTTGTGAAGGTGTAGGTTCGATCCCTGGGCCTGTCCAGTGGGTTAAAGGACCCAGCATTGTTGCAACTGCAGCCAGATTCAGTCCCGGGAACTTCCATATGCTGAGGGTACGGCCATAAAATAAAAAATTGAAAAAAAAAACCTTTTGCCTCAGCCTTATAATAAATTCCAACCTAATGGTGAAAAACAATTTCAGAGCTATTGAATGATGCCTTAGGATAAGGAAGGTTTTCTTGACATGACATAAAAATAGGAAATCATGAAACAGGTCAGTCCGATGGCACCAAAATATAAAACTTCAGTGTGAAAAAGTCTCAGCTGCCTGTAGTCAACTCTGAAAAGACATCCTTTGAGATGAAGTTGTTGTCTCGCCAGTTTTACCAACGGGGCAACTGAGGCACAGAGGTGTTAAGGGACTTGCCCCAGGTTGCACACTGGTGAGCGGAGAGACGGGGCTGTGACCCGAGGTCGTCTGGCCCGGGGCTGCTCCGCGTAAAATCGAGAGAGCAGCTGCAGAGTGGAGGGGCACGTCCCCCCTCTGCCCAGCACATGCTCGTGTGGTGCAGCTGTGTGCCCACTGCGAGCCAGGCTAACCTGTGCCCTCCTGGAGCTTCCGAAATTGCCCAGAACGGGCCGGGCACAGTCACCAGGACTGCAGGTTCCTGAGAAACAGACACCCTGGGGGCAAAGGAGTTGAGAGCAGGGAGTTGAAAGCAGAGGAAGCCCCAGGAACCCGGGAATCGGCTTCAGAGAAAGATACACACCGTCCCTGGTGGCCAGGGAGAGGCCAGCTGAAACTGTCACGGTGAGAGCCAGGACCTTGGCCCTCTCGGGGGACGGCGGGAGGGGTACACCCCGCTGCTCTGGGTTCTCTTCTGGTGGCACCAGTTCTCAAATTGTGGTCGGGGGAACCTTCGGGAACCTTTCATAATACCCGTGCGTGAACTCCGTAAGGCCCTTGATGCCCAGTGCTCACAAGCGGACGGGGGTTTTGATTCCAGCGGCCCCGTGGTGTGACGTCACCGAGGATCGAACCCAGAAACAGAGATGGGAGCCCAGCTGGCTTCTTTTAAGCTGGACACGAAAGATGTAAAGCTGTGTACTCTTCTCGTTAGGGTTTTTTTTTGTTTTTGTTTTGTTCTGTGCTTTTAAATACAGTTGTGGGAGTTCCCTTCGTGGCTCAGCGGTTAACGAACCCTGCTAGTATCTTTGAGGATGTGGGTTTGATCCCTTGCCTCGCTCAGTGAGTTAAGAATCTGGCATTGCTGTGAGCTGTGGTGTAGGTCGCAGACGCAGCTCGGATCCCACATTACTGTGGCTGTGGTGCAGGCTGGCAGCTGCAGCTCCAATTCGACCCCTAGCCTGGGACCCTCCATGTGCTGCAGGTGCGGCCCTAAAAAGACCGAAAAAATATATAGTTGTTTTCCAGAAAAATGCTCAGGTTAACATACGATGGGCTTATTATTTAGGTTTTAAAGGAGTTAATGAACATTTAAAACGTGTTTCCGTTTCTAACCTGGTCAGCATCAGAGCTCTAACCCGCAGAAGCAGGACTTCGGAGCCCTTGACATTTGCTGGTGTCTCGGAGTCCTGAGACCAAAGCGTTTCAGAGCCGCTGCGTTGCAGTGGTGCCTCTCCCAGCGTAGCCTGTGATTCATTAATGGTTTAGGAACCTAGTTAGTGGGTTATGGTGAAAGTTGAAAAAAAATCCAAAGGAGGAATCCGTACACGTCATGTGAGGTTACATACTATTTTGTGAGACAGACTTCAGCATTTTATACGTGTGTGTGTGTGTGTGTGTGTAGAACTGTACCATTGGGTGGGCTTCTTGGTGTGGACTGGGGTCAGGAAAGGTGGGAGGCCCTGGAGGACCGCTTGCACGTCTGGGCGGGAAGGCCTGTGCCAGGATGGTCGTGGCTGCATTGTTGTCGGAAGTGAGTGGGAAACCTCGTGAGTCTGCACATGAAGAAAATGGCCTAAGGAAACGGGGAGGGCGTTCCTGTCGTGCTCAGTGGTTGAGGACCCCAGCTAGTATCCATGAGGACTCGGGTTCGATCCCTGGCCTTGCTCAGTGGGTTAAGGATCCAGCGTTGCCCTGAGCTGCGGTGTAGGCCGAAGACACAGATCTGGCGTGGCTGTGGCTGTGGTGTAGGCCTGCAGCTGCAGCTCCTATTCCACCCTTAGCCTGGGAACCTCCATGTGCCATGGGTGTGGCCCTAAAAAGCAAAAAACAAACAAACAAAAAAGACAGAGTACAAAGGACCAAAAAAAACCCATGGAGGAGCAAGATGATTGAACCCAATATAGCACCTCAAAGAATGAGCTGGACGAGAAGCAAACTCAAAGTACAACACGTCGGTGAATAAACACTGTAAGACGACGGCTTCTGTCCTTGGAAACACACGTGACTGCGAAGCCAGCTCAGGGTGGATTGCAAAGGGTGCACCCAGATTCACGGCCCAGCTTTCCCCTGGGAAGAGGAGGGCACGCGGGCCCAGGGCATCCAAGGACATCGGTCATTTTGTGTGAGAAAGGCTTCCGCACGGTTCATCGTCAGGGCACGGCAGCACGAGCATCTGTGTGCTTTTTGTTCTTGCCCGCAGGCGGTAGGCAGGTCCTGAAAGAGAAAAACCACATCAATCAGAATCGTGAACACGGATTTTGCAAAAACTGGAGAAATAGCCAGTTGTAATCCAAAAAAACCATGCAGCCATCATGATTTGGTCAGCACATATTTGCAGTCTTGCCGGCCTGCCAGAACCTTCTTCATCTCCTCTGGGGCTGTTTTTGTAGCATTTCTGGTCTGGGAGGTAACTGACATTTGATTTGGGCACCCACAGGGTGCTGGGCCCTGAGCACTTAGCTTGCGTAGCTGTATGTCTTCCTCACAGCAGCTGGGTGAGGTGGGTGCTGTGTTACATGCATTTCACACAGGGAGAAACGGAGGCTTAGCGAGCTTCAGTGTTTGCCCACTAGAACGGCCAAAGGCTTGGGAAGAGGAGACAGGCAGGCTGGTGTGGGCAGCAGTTTTGAAGCTCAGCTGGGTTATAGAGAGAATATGCGAATTGGAGTTCCCTGGTGGCTCAGTGGGTTAAGGATCTGGTGTTGTCACTGCAGTGGTTCAGGTTGCTGCTGTGGCTCAGCATCGATCCCTGGCCTGGGACCTTCCACACCACAGGTGCAGCCAAAAACAAAAAGAGAGGGAGAAAGCATATGCGAATCATAGTGAGTGAGTTGGGGATGGGTCAGCCTAAGATAAAATCCCGAAGTAGCCCTGAAACATCCTCGTAGCCAGTAGTTTCGCATGTTTGTCCGTGAACCCTTATTCTTTAAACGCAACCCTTTTCACAAGAACTCAGCTCTAAGTGCCCTCTTCAAGACTGTGGCAGCTGGGGAGACCCTCGGGCAGTGCTTTCCTTGCTCAGGGACTCTGCTCCCCCGGGGGCTTCCGTGTGCAAGGGCGAGGCAGCACCCTTCCTCTCTTCTCACGCTTCCTTCCCAGGAGTACTTCCTGCAAGCAGAGCTGACGAGCGACGTGCTAAAGACGGGAGTGGTGCGCTGCTGCGTGGGCCAGTGCAGCAACGCCATCCCCGTGGACACCGTGCTTACCATGCGCAAGCTGCCCATCACCTACGTACGTGTCCCCCCGACGCTGCCGCCGCCACCACAGTCGGCGCGCTCCCGCTCCAGTTGGGCAGCTGTGTGCTTATCTGGGGGGGGGGGGCGTCAGGGAGGGAGGGAGAGGGGACGCCTGCCCCATCCTCACGGGGGCTCTCCGCGAGGGGAGTAAGGCCCGCGAGGGGGTCACAGCCAGGGCGCGGGGCACGGACTGGGAGTGGGGGTCGTGCCGACACCCAGTGGACCTGGGAGCCCTGTTAGGTTTCTCTTGGCGCTTCACCCCTCACCTTGCCGAGTCCCGGGGCTGTCACAGAGCAGAGTGCGCCCGGGGCGGCTGTGCTGGGGGTGGCGTGAGCGCAGAGCCTCTTGAGTCTCAGAGCATCAGAGTTGAGACGCCTGGTCCTTTTCCTCTAGCGGCGCGGAGTTTGGCGGTGGGGTTGCGCTTCCCAGTGGAAAACGCTTGTCCTTCCGCTGTCCCCCTCCCCTCTCTTCTCGTCTGCCCTGCAGAGCAGCAGGAAGGAGAACAAGGGCGGGCACCTGTGCCACTCGTGCGCGGAGCAGCGCATCGGGCCGCTGGCCTTCCTGACCGCCTCCCCCGAGCAGGTGCGCGCCATGGACCGCACGGTGGAGAACATAGTGCTGCCGCGGCACGAGGCCCTGCTCTTCCTCGTCTTCTGAGGCCGCGGGGACACTGGGCGGACGCCTGCCCCTGCGGATGGCATGGGGGTGTCCGTCCCGAGTCCAGACTCACTCACGGAGCATTTTCCCAGGAAGAAGAAGCCGACCAGAGCTGGACCTGCCGGGTCTCTGCCCCCGGAGGTGGCCAGACCCACTGCCCCTCCTCCATACACGGCAGGCCGGGGGATCGGGGGTGTTCTTTTGATAAAAAACATTTTATGTATTTAAACTTTTATTACGAGGTTTCAATTAAACAGGCATTGTAGCACTGGCCTCCACGTGTGGCGCCCCTGCCTTTGGCCCCGCTGTCCCCGGACGTTCTCCACCCCCCCACCCCACCCCCCTTCATCTCTTCAACGGCTCTGTGACTTTCCTGTGGCACACCCACGTGAGCAGGCGGCTTAACGTTCGGGGTGATTGATAGCTGATGCATCAAAAGGGGACTCAGAGTTCCCGGCGTGACTCAGCCATAACGAACCTGACTAGGATCCATGAGGATGCAGGTTCGATCCCTGGCCTCGCTTAGTTTGTAAAGGATCCGGCATTGCCGTGAGCTGTGGTGTAGGTCACAGATGTGTCTCGGATTTGGCATTGCTGTGGCTGTGGTGTAGGCTGGAGGCTGTAGCTCCAATTCGACCCCTCGCCTGGGAACCTCCATATGCCACACCTGTGGCCCTAAAAAGCAAAAAAAAAGAAACTCTTGGAGTTACCCTTGTGGCTCAGTGCATTAAGAACCTGACAGTATCCACGAGGATGTGGTTTGACCCCTGGTCTTGCTCAGTGAGTTAAGGATCTGGTGTTGCTGCGGTGTAGGTCGCATATGTGGCTCGGATCTGGCATTGCTGTGGCTGTGTCTTAGGCTGCTTTGACCGACCCCTAGCCTGGGAATTGTGTATGCCACGGGTGCAGCCCTAAAAAGAAAAAACAGACTTTTCATACAGGTATAAGACATAGTGGGTGTTCCATCCTCACGGGCTCTCGGCCTGAACAGGGAAGCAGCGGAACACCTAGAAAACAAGAGCAGAAGGACACTAGCCAGACGTCGCATGTTCCCAGCAGTGGATCTGAAGGTCACGCCGACCCTGGGGGGTGCGCTATGGGGGGTTGCCGAGTGGACATAGTGCAGTTGTGGTCCTGGAGGCCAGCAGGAGAGACATGTCGCTTGGACATGCTTGGATCTGGTTTTCATGCTTTGCCGCGCAGCACACGGTGCAGATGGCCGGTGGGGGAGCTGGCTCAGCATCGCCGCTCACCGGCTTGAGGGTCTGAGCCCAGCCAACAGAGTGCAGGGCAGCCCCCCACCCTCTCCAGCATCAGCCTCTAGGGGGCCTTAGCGTGCAGGAAAGCAAGGGCGTCTTAACGCCTGCATATTGCGGGGGGCGCAGAACGGGGCCTGGGGGGCCCATGTCATCCGCCCGTATTCCTGGCCTGGCCTCCTTTGGTGCTTTTGGCTAACGTGGAACAAGACAGCAGGTGAAATGGAATGAGATGGATTTGGATGGGTCGGTGTTGAGTGTCATTCGGAAGGGGGGGGGGTGACAGGAGGGGCCCATGACCGTGTTTTCTGGCAATCTGGCTTTACCAACCAGAGGAAACACCTTACTTCCCTAGGGCAAGTCGTGACCCCTGGCCTTGACCGAGCGCCTGCCGTGGGGCAGAGCCTGGTCCTGGGCGTCTGGGCTGAAATGTGGTCTGACCAGGGAGACCCCATAAGAA
Source organism: Sus scrofa (assembly GCF_054392235.1). Taxonomy (NCBI): domain Eukaryota; kingdom Metazoa; phylum Chordata; class Mammalia; order Artiodactyla; family Suidae; genus Sus; species Sus scrofa. The sequence continues at coordinate 91,765,987 of NC_139392.1, read as the reverse complement.
CTGTGAGGCAGCGTGGGCTGCTGGGAGTGTGGGGTGAAGGGCATCTTGGGGGAGCTCTAGGGCTGGAGAGGCGTCTCCATCTGGGGAGAGGGGCCAGAGCTGGAGCTGTGTTTGACCATGGGTGAGTTGTTAGCAAGCTATTAAGGAAGGAAAGAATATTTTAGAAAGAAGGAACAGGAGTTCCCATTGTAGCTCAGTGGGTTAAGAACCCATCTCGAAGGCGGGTTCCATCCCTGGTCCCACTCAGTGGGTTAAGGATCCGGCGTTGCCATGGGCTGTGGTGTAGCTCACATATGCAGCTCAGATCCCTACGTTGCTGTGGCTGTGGTGTAGGCTGGCAGCTACAGCTCCAATTTGACCCCTAGCCTGGGACCCTCCATATGCCGTGGGGGCTGCCCTAGAAAGAAAATTTAAAAAGGAAGGAACAACATGAAGAACAAAAGAGGTGTTTGCGGTAAAGGCTCTACCAGAACAAAATGTCAGCACTGGTATCTTGGTATCATTTTAAAAAGTAACAATCTAGGAAATGGTACTTTTACTTTGTAATTGTGAAGAATTTCTAAAAAAATCAGTAAAACCAAATAGCTGGTGTGTTTCAAATGGGAAAATAATTTTTAAATACGCAGTGAAAATAGAAATGTTATTTATTTTAAAGGGAAATCAGTAATCAGGATATTAACATAGAAATTCCTATATAAAATTTCTGCTTTTGTTAAAGATGCTTATAAGGTTAACTATATTCTATTTATTTTTATTAAAATTTTTATTGAAGTGTGGTTGATTCGTACTGACACGTTAGTTTCAGATGTACAGCCTAATGATTTGATATTTTTATAGATGATATTCCATTTAAAGTTATTAAAAAATAATGGTCCTAATTCCCTGTGCTGTACAGTATCTCCTTGTTGCTTATCTATTTCATACGTAGTCGTTTGTGTCTCCTAACCCCCTGCCCCATCCGGAAGTGTTCAGCATCCATTGTCACCTTCAGACAAGTGATGTGATGGCAAGAACGAAAGCACGCTTCATAAATGCAAACTAATGAGAATGAAAATCTTTTAGATCTTTTATATAAAAAAGGTATAGTCTTTCAAATATGAGGCTTTTACGATTTCACTTAGTTGTGAATGTCTTTGTGTGCATGGTTTTCTGGAGGAGTTTGTTTCGTTCTTGTTTTATACCGCATAAATTGGGAGAAAAATAAGGACAATAATGAGCAGCCAATTCCTGATATTTTTCTTCGGTCCATTAGTTTTTACAGAATCCCGACGTAGAGGAGCTCTTTTTGCCCTTGTTTGCGAATTTGCCGTCTCCTGACAGGACGTTCTGGTTTTGGGTTTCAAAGAAGGGGTTTCTGATGTGTCTCCATCTTCTTTGATTTTATCATGTATCTAAGGTTCTGATGCAGAGTTACCGTGTGAAACAAATCCTGTCCTGTCATACCCCGTTTGTTTAGAGGTATTCGAAATGAAATAAAAATTACTCTTGGAATAGAAGTGTTAAAATACCATAGCGCCTCGCAGACTGTGCATTAGCTTGTTCTTTCATAGAGTTATTTTCCAGACATACTGCAGATTTTAGGTTTCTTTTAAAAACCCTAGGTGGTGGTACTCGGCCAACCTGAAATGCTGGCATAGAGATTTTAGAATGTCACAGAGCATCCGCATCTGGAATCGCGGTCCCCGGAGGCATGATGCTAGGAAACACCCAGGGACAGAGGCGTGTGTGCAGCTGGAGTGTGTAACGGGCGGGGGCGCAGGAGGGAGGGGCCGGTAACTGCGGAGTTTGGGAAGAATTGTGAGGAATCAGTGAAAAATGTTAAGACCTCAGAGTTTCCTTTTCGGGAAGATTCCAGTTGTAGGTTGAGGGGTGTTAAGATAAAGTAGGAGGCTCAGAGTTGTGGTCTCAGCCCGAGATGACCGCTGCTGGGCTGGACAAGGCGGTTGAGGCGGGTGGGGTGCGGGGGTGGCCGTGGAGACACAGGTGAGTGGCGCTCAGAGCGGGGGCCCCCAGGTCAGCCACGGCGGCGTCGCCACGGAACGTGATGGACATGCACGTTCTTGGGCTTCACCCCACGTCTGCTGGATCGGAAACCAGGAGGTGTTTAACAAGCCCTACATGCGACACTGAATTTTGAGGACTTCCGCTCTGGGGGTCAGGGGGCCGGGTCAGGAGCACTCAAGGGTCCCCACGGGGCCTCAGTTTTCCAGCTTTGTTTGCAGGATGCCCAGGGCGCCCTTCGCTGGGACAGAAGACAGGGATGTCGCAGTTGGCGTCCCGTCAGCAGTGGCTTTGGTTTGAGGTTTGGGTGCCTGTGAGCAGCCCCAGCCGGCCTGTCCGGGGCGGGGGGGGCGGGGCTGTGGGGAGGCAGGTGTGAAGGACCACAGACGGGGGGCCGGGAGCCGGGGCAGAGGGTGCTCAGCCTTCACTCCCGAGCACAGTGTCAGCAAAGGCAAGAGCCCAAGACCCGGGCTCGGGATGAAGCAGGAAGCGGCCAGCAAGTTCCCGAGGGCGGAGCTGCTGCTGCATTCAGCGAGGAGATGGGCTTCACAGCCTGGGCCCTTGACACTGAGGGAAGTGAGGGGGGAAGGCCAGAGGCCGCAGCGGGCCCCATTCCGTGAGCCCCGAGCCGGACCACAGGGGCCTGACTGTGTGGCAGGCGGGGAGGGGGCCGGGGGGGCTTCGGGCGATTGGACCAAACCAACGTGTGTGCTTCCTGGACCAGACTCCAGTGACGATGCGAGGATTCTGCGTTTAAGGCATAATCCCAGAAGGATGAAGGCAGCAGGGAGGAGGGACGCCTTCAGACACTGGGCTTTGGAAAGAAGACCCGGGGGTGAGAACTGACAGCTCACCCGAGAAAACGGAACCCCAAGCCCGAGAGCCCTGAAGAGGTGGGACTCGATGGCCTGAGAACCACTGGAGGTCAGGCGTAAAGCCAGAGCCAGAGCCGCAGTAGAGCGTTTGTTTAAAAGCCAGTTAAGGAGTTTCCCGTTGGAGCCCAGCAGGTTAAGAACCCAGCATGCTCTCAGTGTGGATGCGGATTCAATCCCGGGCCTCCCTCAGTGGGTTAAAGATCCAGTGTTGCCACAAGCGGCTGCATACGTCTCCAGTGCAGCTGTGGTGTAGGGCTGCAGCTGCAGCTCGAACTGGACCCCTGGCCCGGGAGTGTCCATGTGCCGCAGGTGTGGCTGTAAAAAGGGGAAAAAAAAGCCTGTTAAACCCTCATGTCTCTCTCCGTTCTGTGTAACTGGGCAACACCTCATGCTCCACCCGAGCAGAACCCTTGGGTGATGGGCCAACCGGAGCTCCCAGTGGACAGGCACTCAGCCTCGGACCCCACCCTGGCGCCCGGACTCCAGACCGGGTTTTAGCTCTCAGCTCCTCAGTGGGAGCAGCAAGCCAACCGAATGTGCATCACCGGCCACTTGAAAGGAGCCTCCAAGATGTCGTTTGGATATTAAACCGCAGAGAGTCAGCTTGGAAGGGATGGTCTGTTCAGAGGAAAGAAAACGTCTCAGTTTGTGACATGGATTCAGGGAATAAGAAGAGCGTGCATCCTTGAAATAACAGGGTTGCTTTTGTGTGTGTGTGTTTGTGCGCAACATATATGGAGACAAAGGCATAAAAGAATAGGGAGTTCCTGTCGTGGCTCAGTGGAAACGCAGGTTTGATCCCTGGCCTCGCTCAGTGGGTTAAGGATCCAGCATTGCTGGGAGCTGTGGCGTAGGTCCCAGATGTGGCTTGGATCCTGCGTCACTGTGGCTGTGGCCTAGGCCAGCCGTTGCAGCTCCAGCTCCGATCCGACCCCTGTCCTGGGAACCTCCAATTAAAAAAAAAAAAAAAATTGTAGCCACCTGCCTGTAGCCTTGAGTTTCTCCGGCTGTGATATCTGAGGCCAGCAGCTGTGTGGTCTCTGGAGCTGGGCCTTCAGCAGGCCTGCCACTCCAGGCCACTTCTGGGGGCCAGTTCACTGTGTGCCATGGGCTGCAAGGGCTCGGCTCTGACTGTTGCTACCCGCTCTCAGGCGGATGCTAACCTCATATGTGTGGTGCCGAGTATTTAAAATCCCGGGCACGTGGACACATGTCGAATTCCTGATGCCTTCTCAGCGGTGGGAGGTGTCGAGATGCTGTGGTTTGAGTCGGGCTGGTCTTGCCTTCAAGGAGCCCAGGCTCCTTGGAAAACCAACAAGGAAACTCAAGGTTCTCAGCTACGTTCTTGAAATTCTGAGGCCAGAATTGTAGGAACTGGATTGGGCGCCTGGAAACATGGAGAAAGCCTGCACTTTGCCTTTTTGGTCCGTGGTCTCCCGCTTCCTGATGTGTGGAGGCGGGTCAGAACAGGAAAGTAAGAGGCTTACCTGTCGATCAAGGAAAATCAAGATAAACAGGTGGAGGCCCTTCAGTTTTCTTCGTGACAGATGAGGGCACGTGTGAATCATGCAGATTTGTAGTCAGGGCTGAAGACCTAACCGCGGCCACAAATTCTTTTGAGTCCTAGGTGCTTTTCCCACTTAAAAAAAAAAAAAAAAAAATAGGAGTTTCCATTCGTGGCACAGCAGGAATGAATCCAACTAGGAACCACAAGGTTGCAGGTTCAATCCCTGGCCTTGCTCAGTGGGTTAAGGATCCGGCATTGCCGTGAGCTGTGGTGTATGTAGGTCACAGACGTGGCTCAGATCTGGCGTGGCTGTGGCTGTGGTGTAGGCCGGCAGCTATAACTCCGACTCGGCGCCTAGCCTGGGAACCTTCATAGGCTGTGGGTGTGGCCCTAAGAAAGCAAAATTAATAGAGACGGGCTCTTCGAGCAGAACAGCCTGGCTGAGCCTCGTCGGCCCCAGAGACAGTGGCCAGTGGTCTGGAGCTGCCGTCTGGGGTGGCCTCTTCTGCAGCACAGGTGGCTGGAGGAAGGGGCGTCATGCCTGCTCCGTGTGCAGGACCCTTCCCAGCCTGGCTGAATGGAGGCTTCCTGGTCGGATAGAGGAAGCGTGGTTTGGGGAAACTCCCACAGGCAGCTTATAGGTGGGGGCAGGTGTGTGTGGGGGGAGTAGGAAGGGGTCCTGATACAGCAGCAGAGGTGCACCCGAGGCCCCCAGACCGTTCACCCGCCTTCCAGCGTGGGCCTTAGGCCGTCTCACACACCTCCACGTCCAGGTCACATGGCACCCTCCCCGGCCCAACCCTCTGGGCACTGGGCACTATGTGTGTGTAAAAATGGGGGCAGATGTAGAGACTGAGGCCTCCAACTGTCAGAGGAGGGGGTGGAGCTGGTGCCCCCAGACCTCAGCTCCTTTGTAGCTTTGCCTGAGAGCCAGCTGCCCTGTCCCAGGCAATTTTACCCGACTTTGATTAGGAATCTTTTTTTTTTTTTTTTTTTTGGTTTTTAGGTCTGCACCCATGGCATATGGAGGTTCCCAGGCTAGGGGTCTAATCGGAGCTGTAGCCACAGGCCTACGCCAGAGCCACAGCAACTCGGGATCCGAGCCGCGTCTGCAACCTACACCACAGCTCACGGCAACGCCGGATCGTTAACTCACTGAGCAAGGGCAGGGACCGAACCCGCAAGCTCATGGTTCCTAGTCAGATTTGTTAACTACTGCGCCACGACGGGAACTCCAGGAATCTTTTAATTTATTGATCTGTTAAGAACCCTCAGGGCACCGCATCAGCCTCTGAGAATTCAGAGATGAAAACACAGTTCTTACTTTTCAAGGTGTTTGTCTCTGCTTTATGGATAAATTCTGGGCTGTGATGTGTTTTGTCATCGTAGAGGCTCCTTCACCATTTCCCTGTGACTGTACCACCTGGTGGGAGGACTCATGTTACCCCTTTTAGAGTCAAAAAAGAAAAAGAAAAAATAGGTCCTGGAGTGGCTCCGCTGGTTACGAGTCCAACTAGGCTCCAGGAGGATGTGGGTATTTGGTCTCTGGCCTCGCTCAGTGGGTGAAGGATCCAGCATTGCTGTAAGCTGTGGTGTAGGTCGCAGACACGGCTCGGATCCTGCATTGCTGTGGCTGTGGCATAGGCCTGCAGCTGTAGCTCTGAATAGACCTACTAGTCTGGGAACTTCCATATGACGCAGGTGTGGCCCTAAAAAAACAAAACAAAACTGGATCCAGTTGACAGTAAGCTCTAGAAACTTAGGGAAAAGCAGCTGAAGAGGGAAGCCCAAAGGGTGAGTGATCAGGTGGGCTGAGGGTCATAAGGAATGAAGCCAGCAGTGGGTAAAGCAGCTCGGCTGGGTGTTAGCGATGCGTTTTCCCCACTCGTTGAAGAAGATCCTTGCAGGTAGTGAAAGTGCTGTGGCCCTAAGTCCCCGACCCCAGCCATTTAAAAACGGCCCCCTCCTTGCTGAGGCCATTCACACCAACCACAGGAAGCGCACCCTAAGAAATGGCACCTGGAGAGCGCCCGCCGCCGTGAATTGGTTTCTGAGCCTGCGTCCTCCTCTCACTGGTTGCGGTGCCCGCCGGCCACCCGGCCGAGTGAGGGGGCGGCTGACACCTGCTTTGTACGCCTACGCCCGCACCTGCCCCCACTTCCAGTTCTGTTCAGACTTTGGCATCAGTCAAGCCACCTGCCCTTGGGCAAGTCACTTCTCTAGGCCTCAGTCTTCCCACCTGGAAAATGAGGAGGTGGGACCAGGCCCATGATTTTATAGACAAATGTTACAAACACCAAAGAAGGAAAGAAAAGAACAATGCAGGCAGAGGGACAGTGTGGGCACCCGGCAGCCCGGCCGCAGCCTGCCCCCGGCTGCTTCTGCCGTGGAAAGCCCGAGCCGTTCTCCAGAACTGCGGTCTGACCGGCGTCAGGCGAGAGGGTGTGTTCTCCTTTCAGAAAGAAGAGCTGAGCTCAAAGCTCAACCATCGGGGACTCTGTGTCCCAGTCTCCTTTTTTTCTTTGTGATATATTTCTCTTGGGTGATTCTTTTTTTTTTTTTAAATAGGGCCGCATTCGCAGCATGTGGGGGTTCCCAGGCTAGGGGTCGAATCGGAGCTGCAGCTGCCGGCCTACACCACAGCCACGACAACACAGGATCCGAGCCGCGTCTGTGACCTACACCACAGTTCATAACAACCCTGGGTCCTTAACCCACTGAGCGAGGCCAGGGAGCGAACCCTCAACCTCATGTTTCCCATTCGGTTCATTTTCGTTGTGCCGCAACATTTCAGTGATTCTTCCAGTGCGTTATTATTTTTTAATGGCCACACCTGCAACATACGGAAGTTCCCAGGGCTGGGGGTCGAATCGGAGCTGCAGCTGCTGGCCTATACCACAGCCACAGCAACACAGGATCCAAGCCACATCTGAGACCTACACTGCAGCGTTTGGCAATGCCGGATCCTTAACCCATTGATCCAGACCAGGGATCGAACACGCGTCCTCGTGGATACTAGCTGGGTTCTTAACCTGCTGAACCACAACAGGAACTCTGCAAGTTTCTTTTATGTATTGAAAATAGACCTTTTATTTTGTTTATACAAGGCACAATTTCAAAATAGAAATCGTAAAATACATAGACGTAAAAGAAGGATATAAATACAGACGCACGTACAGAGAGAGGGCCCCTGAGTTCTGTCGTCTTCTTTCGGAGTCCTTATGAGGATGCACAGGGCACACTATATGCCCCCTTTCTGTGCGTGTAGAGCACCCGCTGCAGGGAGAGGCTTTAGGAGCTGGTGCTGGCGTCGCCCTTGTAAACGTCTCCCAAGCAGGGGGAGCCTCGGGATTCCCCAGAGCCTCTCTGTAAACGTAGGTCAGGACGAGGGGTGGCAGGGTGGAGCAGGTGAGCCTCGCGGAATCAGTGCCACGATGAATAGATGCCCCGACAGAAGACCCGAGGCCTCCACTCCCCCCCGCTCCCCCCCCCTGGAAGGCGGCCACCCACCGCAGGACTCCGGGCACTGGGCTCCCTGCCCAGGGGTGGGCTGGCAGGGCTGGCAGCAAGCATCCCTCTCAAGCCTGGAGAACCTGCTGGCGCAGGTGGTGCCTGGGCTGGTACAGATGGTAAAACGACACCAGGACGTTTTCTCACCCTGGCGGGCGTTTCTCCGGGGCCAGCTCCCCAGGCTTCGAAGTCCTCTTGGGCTGGAGCAGAGCTGGGCCTTCCCTGTGGCCCTTACTGGCCTCGGCGTCCCTGGAGCTTCCTCCAGGGGTGGGGTTAGCTTTCCGTGCCCCCACCAGTGGCATCGCTGCCCCCGGTCATTGGCACGACTTCCATGCTTTCCATCGCCATACCAGGTGTCTGGGAAGTTGGCCTGTAAAGAGATAATGGGCAGCGTTTGAAAAGAGGAGAGACTGGGTCAGCTGACAGTTCCCTCTGGTCACGCAGATGGAGAACCGAGCGCACACGGCCACCACTCACGGTCAGCGGTTAAATCATATTTTGGAATCGAGTCTCTTCGTCCACCAAGGTTTATGGGCGCTGTTGAGGCCCCCACCCCCACCCCCGCAAGAGGGTGGGAACTGTGGCTCAAAAGGCAGAAGCCACAGAAGGAGCGAGTTCCCAGGAGCCCAGCTGAGCCAGTCCAGACAGGCTGGATAAAAACAGCGTGATGGTTACAAAGGTTCAAAAACAGCTCCCGGCAATTACTTAGCAAGTGTGAACTAAACAAACACATCAGTCCTGAGAAGCCAAGCAGAGGGGAGCCAGGGCCTCTGAATTCCGCGTCTGTTGCTGGATGTGCGCTGGGCCCTGAGCGCGGCCCACGGCCCACGGATTGTACCGTCTACCTTTGAGCATGTCTTTGCGTGCACTGTCTGAGCTCCAGGGAGGAAGGGCTACACTGTAAATCAGGACGCCAGGCCACGTTCTAAGAGCCAATCTGCTGAGTGACAAATGGCCTAATAACTTATTTGCAAATTATCGGTTTATGGCAAGAATCGGTTCATCCAATGTCCAGCAGTCACATTTGTCAGGTCTGCCGATTCCTCTTAAACATGTGCGACTATTTCCATGATACAGTGAGTGTTGACGGCTTCCTTTTATGAGCATGTCTGTTGTACATACAGATCAAATTTACACATTCTGGGGTTCCTGTTGTGGCTCAGCGGTAACCAACCCAGCTAGTATCCATGGGGACTCAGGTTCCATCCCTGTCCTCACTCAGTGGGTTAATGATCTGGTGTTGCCGTGAGCTTGTGCTGTAGACATGGCTTGGATCCCACGTTGCTGTGGCTGTGGGGTAGGCTGGCAGCTGTAGCTCTGATTCGACCCCTAGCCTGGGAACTTCCATATGCTGTGGGTGTGGCCCTAAAAAGACAAAAATAAAAAATAAAAAAATTACAAATTCTTTTTAAGCATATATTTTAATGTATTCTTAAAAAGATTGTATATATTCCTTTTTAAATAGAATCAATGAATATATTCATTATAATCTAAGAATGTAATTCCAAGTACAGTATTTTATGTGGAAATTATTTAGTTGTAGTGATATTTTGAGAATCCTTTTAAAAATCATTTTCTAGGAGTTCCTGTCACGGCGCAGCGGAAACGAATCCAACTAGGAACCATGAGGTTTCAGGTTCGATCCCTGGCCTTGCTCAGTGGGTCAAGGATCCGGCATTGCCGTGAGCTGTGGTGTAGGTGGCAGACTCGGCTTGGATCCTGTGTTGCTGTGGCTGTGGTGTAGGCCGGCAGCTATAGCTCCAGTTGGACCCCTAGCCTGGGAACCTCCATAGGCTGTGGGTGCGGCCCTAAAAAGCAAAAAAAAAAAAAAACATTTGGGGTGGGTTGTTTTGACAAACTTTTGAGTAAAACATCAACCTTATTTCGTTGATCTCTAAACTCTGAGGTTGATGGCATTTCTTTTGGGCTGCGAGGGTATTAACAGCTTTTGAAGATGTCTGGATTTTTCAGTGGCTTTTTCGTTTTGGCTTCACAGCAGCATTTCACGGAATGTTCATTTTGTCACAGTTAGGCTTGAAGGATGACATCATCTTTATACGGGTATAATATCTAGAAAAGACTCTTACGTCTAGTGACTAAAACTTTGGTTTCGACACACGCGATACCCCTCACGGTTTAATGCTGAGGAAGGGTCTGGAACAACCATTTCACTGCGGAACAGTGGCTACTCACTGGTCAAACGACAAAATCAAGGCTGACATGCCATTTGGGGCTTTTAGGAAGGAGTGGTAAAAATGCCTAAAGATTAGAAAAAGAATAAAAACAAATTTCAGCAAGTGGCAGAGACGACCTTGCCATGAGTGCTGAAATACAGAAGTTCAGGCACTCGAACTTCTAAGGCCAACATAAAGGAGTTCATTTGTGGGGAAGTGTGTCTGTATTTGAGGAGTACCTTCGAGAAGAACACAGTCCAGAATATATCATAAGAATTGCAAATCCATCTAATTGGTTTGGGGGCTTTTTTTTCCTTCTAAAGTGGCTTTTGGTGACTTGGCCCCATGCATGTCCTGTGTTGGGCTCTGGCTGCCCTGCTTCTGACCAAGCCTGCGGGCTGCTTTGGAAAGCAAAGGACACAGGCCTGGCTCAGTGGCCAAGTCCCATGGGGGTCGGGTTGCATCTGCAGCCCGGGAAGGGGGTCTTCCTTTGCGAGGGCGGCTGGGCCACGGGGATGCAGCCCTTTTGGGGGGGGGCGTGGGGGGGCGAGGAGGAGGAAGGGACATTGTGTCCTGAGCCACTCACCTTGACCTTCTAAAATGTACCACAAGGAGGAGCACACACGCTCCACAGAGAAGCAGGGCGCACGGTGTGGAGACGGCCACTGCAAAGAGAGCAGAACTGAGCTGGCATCGCACTCGAAGCCCCGGCCTTTCCGAGCCTCTGAAAGCTCTTTACACTTGACCCCCCGCAGAGGCACGCAGATCCCTTCCCACCAGCTCACGGCACCAACAGCCCCCGAGGCCACGCCGCCAAGTCTGTGGATCCGGGCAGCAAGCCCACTCCCTTCCCACCCCCTCGGCCAGTTCAGGTCCCCCTTCAGGTCCTCCTCCTCCTCGTCCTTCCCGATCAGGTGACACGGGTGATGGGGCAGGGACGGGGTGAGGCAGGAGGATAGCAGCGGATACATCAAAGTCAGGACAACAGACAGGGTCCTCGCCAGGCGCCCCCTTTCCTTCCCCTCACGTGGTCCTGATTTAGAAACAGCTTGCGGTGCCATTTCAGTCCACTTTCCTCTTTGCGGGTTGTCTGCAACTTTGTGGGTCGGGGGGGAGCGGAAAGAACAGATGCTGCAGTGGGGAGAGAGTGTCGCAGTGGCGCAGGCAGACGGGGAACAGGTGTTTTGACTGAGTTGAAAGGACCAGCTTGGGGGTGGGGCTGGGGGTGGAGCTGAGGGTGGGGCCCAGCCACTCGGGCCCTGGAGGCTATTAGGAGAGTAGGAGCCTCATGTGGGCACAAGAAGGCTGAGCCCGAGGCAGGGAGACCTTCTGTCAGTCTTAAGCTCCAGGCAGATTTGGCCAGTTTGCCTTAAATTTTAAAAAATTCTTAATTTATATATATAGATATATTTATTTATTTATTTATTAATCTTTTTAGGTCCACTCCCACGGCATATGGAGATTCCCAGGCTAGAGGGCTAATCAGAGCTTTAGCTGCCGGCTTGCACCAGAGCCACAGCAACGCCAGATCCGAGCCGCATCTGTGACCTATACCACAGCTCATGGCAATGCCGGATCCTTAACCCACCGAGCGATGCCAGGGATCAAACCCGAAACCTCATGGTTCCTAGTCGGATTCATTTCCACTGCGCCACGACCGGAACTCCAAAAATTCTTAATTTTTAAACTTAAAGTATAATTGATTTACAGTATTGTATCAATTTCTGCTATACAGCATAGTGACTCAGTCATAACTATATATACATTTTTTTTTTCTCATACTATCTTCCATCATGGTCTATCCCAAGAGACTGGATATAGTTCCCGGTGCTGTGCAGCAGGACCTCATTGCTTCTCCATTCTAAATGTCACAGTTTGTATCTATAACCCCAAACTCTCCGTCCGTCCCACTCCCACCCCCTCCCCTTTGGCAACCAAAGTCTGATTTTTATCTGTGCGTCTGTTTCTTTTCTGTTGATAGGTTCATCTGTGCCGTATTTTAGAGTCCACATATAAGTGATAGCATATGGTATTTGTCTTTCTCTGCCCTAAATTAAAAAAACAAATTTTAAAAATTGAGATAAAAATAAAAAATTGAGAAAAAGTTAAAGGTTAAGGTAAATTAAAAAATCAAAACGTTCTTACATTTAAAAATTAAAATTTAAGAAATACTGTGAAGTCTCCCTGCAAAAATCACCTACGGGCCATGAACATCTGGGGACCCAGGCGTCTCTCTGTGGACCAGGAGGCACCTTCATCTCCTGGACCGTTAAGCTTTTTGGACCTGCACCTACACGACAGCACGCAGCCTGTGTACAAGGATGCGTCACCCATGGCTCGGCCTTCAAATACTGCTGGACCGGAAATTATAAGGAGGAGAGGAAGCACCTGGATTCTCGGCAGGTGGAGAGGAAACGGTCCAGTTTTGCCTCCAGGGCAGCTGTTAATATGTAACAGAAGCGTTAGAGAAGATGCCTCTTTGTCGCTCTGATGCCACTGCTAGAAATGGATTCTAAGGAAATGGGAACTATGTCAACAGGAGTATTCCCCGAACCACTGTTGGAAATAACTTTTAAAATGTTAATCGAAATCTGATCAGTAGAAAATTAGTTAGACAAAATGTGGCACACCCCTACACTGGAATATTCTCCAGCCTTTTAAAGCTATGAAATCTGGAAACAGTGGAAACAAATCTGACTAGGAACCATGAGGTTGTAGGTTCGATCCCTGACCTCACTCAGTGGGTTGAGGATCTGGCGTTGCCGTGGCTGTGGTTGGAGCTCTGATTGGACCCCTAGCCTTGGGAACCTCCATATGCTGCGGGTGCAGCCCCAAAAAAGACCAGAAACAAAAACAAAAAAGAACAACTATGAAATTGGAATTTGTTAACATAGAAAGATGTCTATAATAGAAGTGGAAAAGCTGATTGAGAGAAACGAATCAAAAAATAATTTCCCATCATGGCTCAGTGGAAAGGAGCCTGACTGATATCCATAAGGACATGAATATCCCGTTGTGGCTCTGAGGGTTAAGAACCCGACCAGTATCCATGAGAACACAGGTTTGATCCTTGGCCTGGCTCAGTGGGGTAAGGATCCAGAGTTGCCGTGAACTGTGGTGTAGGTCGCAAACGTGGCTTGAATCCTGCGTTGCTGTGGCTGTGGTGTAGACCAGCAGCTGTAGCTCCGATTCGCCCCTCCTAGCCTGGGAACTTCCATATGCCATGGATTCGGCCCTAATAAAAGGCCAAACATATAAAAACAAAGTCTGAGTTTTTCTTCCCCTGCTGTCTTCGCAATGATCCTAGTAATCAGAAGAGAAACTAAAGTTGCGAAAACAAACTACCTACTGAAAATAAGCCTAGAAGAGTTCCTCCAAAAGAAACAACAGAAAACATGGGACTATGAAAGTTGTTTTCCGACTTAGCATTAGCCATCGTTAGGAGCAAAAGACAAGGTTTTAGTGGCGAGGTTGTCCGCTCGTGGTGGACCAATCGCGTGGCCCGCATTTACTGTACACGGAGAGGTTTATTGGAAAAGGCGAGCTGATGTTAACTGTAGTTCCACTTTCACAATGCAGCTTCCTGTCTCTAATTAATGTGAATAAAAGCAGCAGACTCGAACTCAGTGAGACGAGGGCTCCTTGAGCCAATGTGAGAACAAAGCACTTGGAAGTCAACCTCTCGAACCCAAACCCCCGACCTGCTCCCCGGTTATATCCAGGCACATTTGGTAAAGAAACTGAAACCAGAATCACCAAGGCCGTGGATGAGGATAGCAACCGCCACACCCCCCAGCCCTTTCTGTTTCCCGAGGGGTCCATGGGTTGGAGAAAAAGGAAGAGGATTTGGAGAAACAGAGGGGAAGTTGGGGGGGGGGGGCAGGAGAGGGAGGAAGGAGGGTTATTGTGCTCAGGAGGCCACCGTGACTGCAACCTGCAGAGACCAGGGGCCGCTGGTCTCTGTGGCTGATGCAGGGTCCTTTGGGACGGCAGGGAGGGGCCTCACGCCCTCAGCACGGCCGTCATCACAAAGGCCACAACTAACAAACGCAGGAGAGGGTGTGGAGAAAAGGGAGCCCTCCGACACGGCTGGTAGGAATGGAAATTGGTGCAGCCCCTGGGGCACATAGTGTGGAGGTTCCTCGGAAAACTCAAAAGAGAGCTACCGTAGGATCCAGCAGTCCCACTCCTGGGCATGTGTTGGGAAAAAAACCAGAAATAACTAATTTGAAAAGATGCACGGCAGTGTCCATAGCAGCCCTGTTTACAATCAGCCAGGACAGGGAAGCAGTCCGAGTGTCCACTGAGGGACGAATGAAGGTGTGTGTGTGTGTGTGTGTGTGTGTGTGTGTGTGTGTGAGAGAGAGAGATCAGTCATAAAGAATGAAATAATGCCATTTGCAGCAGCAGGGGTGGAGCTCGAGATTATCATACTAAGTGAAGTAAGTCAGACAGAAAGACAGCTATCTTATACCACTTATATGTGGAATCTAAATAAAAAAATCACAAATGAATACATAGGCAGAACAGAAACAAGAGCACAGATACAGAAAGCAAACTTGTGTTTACCAGAGGAGAGAGGAAGGGGGACGCATACATTAGGAGCATGGGATTAACCGATACAAAGTACTACATGTGAAATAGATAAGCAGCAAGGACCTACTCTTTAGCACCCGGAATTGTAACCACTATCTTGCACTAATGTTCAATGGCATTGTAACCACTATCTTGCACTAATGTTCAATGGCGTATGATCTCCAAAAACACTGCATCACTATGCTGTATACCTGAAATGAACGTAACATTGTAAATCAGCTACACTTCCTGTTTTATGTAGTTTTTTTAGGGCCACACCCTCGGCTTATAGAAGTTCCCAGGCCAGGGGTCGAATTGGAGCTGCAGCTGCCGGCCTACTTCCCAGCCACAGCAACGAGGGATCTGAGCCACGTCTGCGACCTACACCACAGCTCACGGCAACACCGGATCCCCAACCCACTGAGCAAGGCCAGGGACCGAACCCGCAACCTCATGGTTCCTAGTTGGATTCGTTAACTGCTGAGCCATGACAGGAACTCCTGTTTTCATTTTTTTAAAAAAACTATATTTCCATGGTTCCTTGCACAGAAGTGTCTCTTTTGCTCAGTCTCTCCCTTTCCTGTCTTTCTTTCATTCGTATAAACACGCTTCCATTTTCCTCCTTACACTCGATGAAACTTTCTCTTCACCCTAACGTGTGGGTCTTCTGTGACTTTTACGCTGAGAAACTCGAATTCTCGCTGCTGAGCGAATGGTACAAACTCTTGGTGAAAGATGAACATAGTTTATGGCAGAACCTCATTTAATGACGGCTGCTGCCACTTGTGGTTTTCTCATGGGTCCGGACAACAGTCTCGCCCCGCTTAGCAGAACTGAACAGCCGGACAGGGCGGCCCTTTCTCTAGGGCACCAACTCCATTTTCCATGCCAGTAGCCTGGCAGTGAGAAGCTATCGACGTTAAGCAGTCAAGCCAGAATTCTGCAAACGGGGGACTGTGTAACTTAATTGTAACGGAGACGGCTTTGAGAGTGACAGAGGAAGATGCTGATGACCATGGGCTGGGACAGCAGCCATAGGCCAGGACTGCCCAGCACCCTGGCACCGGGGATCCTTGAGCGTAAACGCCACCAGGACAAAGGAAGATACTCACCGGCCACCACTGCTCTGGGACTGAGTCGTGCACCTGCAGAGAAGAGAATGCAGCTCAGTGATTGCTGTGGTCCCAGGCGCGCAGTTCTCGCTAAGCAGGGGAGATCCTGGGCAATTTGGCTCCCGCCTTAAAGCCTGGAGAGATTCACGCTGGCAAAACCAAACTCGCTTTAGCACAGAATGGGGGGCATTTGTTTAGATGCCAGGCCATGCTTCAGAATAGATGCGCCCTTACGGCTGATGCAGCTTGCTCACCCCCCACCCCCCGCTGGCCCCTGCTCGCCCCCCGCACTTGTGACTCCAGGTTGCAGGAAGCTTTCTCTATATCCTCCTGTATCCGGAGGAGGCAAGCATCACTGGGACTCTTGGCAAAGGCTCTGCCATGCGGGTTAATACATGTGTTGGCAACAGGCTTTCTCTTCCGGCCGAGCCGAGCTGGGTGGAGCACAGACCAGAGACCAGAGCGAGGAGGCTGGGGCTGTGTTGCGTCCTCCTGACTTGGGTGCCATGCCCCGGCCCCGGCTCACTCCAGACCCGCACCCACGTCTCAGAAGCAGCCCCCGGGAGCTGCCCTCGCCACAAGCAGGCAAAGCCAGCACTAACCAGCGTGTTCCGGGGCCATGGCTGTTGTCTGAGACGGGGCTTGGGGGGGCGCGTTACTGACTACGCCTGTGGTTCCTGTGGGAGGAGGTTTTGACGGCATCAGCCTGGATCCTGGTCCAGGAGCAGACACTGTGGGGTCTGACTTGGAAGTCAAAGCTGGCTCTGCAGGGAAGGGCAAGACACAGTCAAGGAGAATGGTGAGAACAGGGCCTCAGCCTGGGGCGGAGGGCGGCCCTAACTAGCACCTGCTCGGCCGAGCCTGCCCCGCCCCCGCCCCCACGCTGTTCCAGGCTCTTGGGGAAAATCCCTTGTGTGGGTAACATCGTCATCCTTCTGGAACACTCGAGGATTTAGGATTCTTCATCACGGGGCACATAACCTAAAGATCCCAAGGGTCTGAGCAGAAGCCGGCACCAGAAGGTATAGACTGAAAAAGGCACGTGGGACACCTGAGAGCCGGCTCTGCTGGACGAGTGGACCCGCGCCTGCCAGAGACCCCGGGATGCTGGTTCTCCTTCATTTCTCACATGTTTGGGCAAAACGTCTGAAATAAGGGGAACCTGAGATTTGGCCCACCTTACCTTTAGACAGAGACTGGGGCTGGAGGGCGAGTCCTGGCTCGGCCCCCATCTCGGGGAGGGTGGGTGGCCTGCCTTGCATTTAGGTCTTAGCTTCCCTGTCCCTAACTGGCCGAGAGCTACCCCAAACTGTAAGGTGCGGTGGTGCAACTCTGCTGTCCTCTTTCCTTGCAAAATGAGTGAGCGAGCGTGGCTGTGACCCGCATCCTGGGCTGTCCCGCCACACGTCCCGGGCGCCTCAGTCGCTTTCGCCCTTGTTGGGATCTTGCAGGGCCCAGGCGCTCTGCAGATACGCCCCCCCGCAGAGCGCGCCCACCCGGAGAGGGCCCTTGAACCAGGTGTGACTTGGATCAAAGGGGCTTCTGGGATTACCCCACACGTACACGTGGCCAGTGGCCCAGCCCCTCCTGTCTGCCGCCGGCACGGTGACCGGGAGCCAACGCTGCTCTGGCCTCTCCGTCCGCCTTTCTGCACTGGTTCCCAGCCTTGGTCACCCAGGCATCCTCAGGCCACCCAGAGCTCCCAGGAGATCCCAGTGAGTCTGCACTGTTCAGAACCAGCTGTGGGGGGAGGCGGCCTGAGCAGGGTCGTGCACACAGCAGGGTGGCTCTGCCTGGCGGGGAAGGGAGGGACGGGGACTGGGAAGGGCCCCACACGGGGTAACAGGGTAACGGGCCACAGGAAATCAAGAGTCGACAGAGGGCATCTGAGGATACAGGGCACGTTGTCCCAGGACACTGAGCATCCAGGAGCTCAGATTTTCTTCGCTTCAGGGTGGTGCTGGGGAAATTGGGGTAGAGTTTGCTTTTCTTTCTTTTTTTGGCTGCCCTGCGGCATATAGAGTCCTGGGCCGGGACCAGATCTGAGCCATAGTTGTGACCTAAGCTGCAGATGTGGCAACACCAGATCCTTAACCCACTGAGCCAGGCGGGTAATCGAGCCTGCGTTCCAGCACTCCCAAGATGCCACCGATCCTGCTGCGCCACAGTGGGAACTCTAGGGTAGAGTTTACTTAAGAAACGCAGAACCCTGGCAGCTTCACGCCTGCGTCTGTACTGATGCAGTCGCAGTGGGGGCTGCTGGGAGCCAGCTCGGCACGGGGCCCTCCCGGTTGGGCATCCAGCAGAGGCACTATCTTTTCAAGACTGCTCAGACAGGGCCTGCCCCCCGTCCCCCGGAACACAGGGCGGATGTGTTCACGCCAGCAGTGAAACACTCAGCTTCCCTGCACAGGCTTCCCCCTCAGCGACGTGCACTGCCTGTACCAGCATCTGTTCAGGTCTGTTTAAGGGGCGTGGGGACTGGGGACGTGGCGAAAGATGCCGATGGTCCTGCTGCCTGCTGTGCCGGGTAAGAATGTCCTCCATCTGTGATCCAGGAGGGTCATTTTTCTGCCAGCGCCCACGAGACCCAGGAAGGGTCATGTTCAAGGCAGGCCAAACCTCAGACCCTCCCCGGTTCTTGAGGCTGTATGTCTACAGCAGTGTGTGATCTGGCTTATTCAGAGTGGCGTTTAAACCGTTATTAATTATGCACACATGCAGCGCAGCTATCAGGCAACTTTGGTCTAAAAGGGAAAATGAGGTGTTCCTGTTGTGGCTCAGCGGGTTAAGAACTCAGCTAGTATCCGTGAGGATGCCGGTTCGATCCCTGGCCTTGCTCAGTGGGTTAAGGATCTGGCGTGGCTGTGGCTGCGGTGTAGGCCGGCAGCTGTGGCCCTGATTTAACCCCCTATCCCGGGAACGTCCATATGCCACGGGTGTGGCCCTAAAAAAGCCAAAAAGAGATGGGGGAATGAAACTAGCATCCAGTCTCATTCTTGGCTTGAAGAAGAGCTGTGTGTTCTTCCTGAAGTCTGCGGTGGGACTCAGGCAGGGGTCCACGAAGCTGAAGCCTCTCTGGGGACCTAGCGGCAGCAGGGACGGGGGTCCTGAAAACGTCTCCCACATTCTTACCTTTTCCAGAAGGGGTGGGGCTCTCCGGCTCTGGGGCCACCCCTGCCGGGGATGCCGGGGATGCCGGGGATGCCGTGGAGGCTGGCCTTTGGCGAGTCAGGGAGGGGTCTCCTGGAGAGAGGACAACCACACGGCATTTACGATCCCGAGGGTGGGAGCTGGGGTGGCTTCAGAACTGGATGTAGATAAAACACAAACAGGCAAATGGAGAATGGACATGGCCGGCTTCTCGGGCTGGGCCGGAAGCACAAGACGTAAACAGTGCGTCTCTGTTTTCCACTCCGCAATTCCCACGCGAGTGCAAACAAACCGCGAGCAGTTTTTCTCTAGGCTTTTGGAAAAGTGAAGTCTTTCCATTTTTGGCTGGAATGATAGTGACATCAGCCCAGCTTTACAACGCCGGCTGTTGCCCAGGAAAGTAACCGATCACTCGGTGGACTGCTCTTGGCCCCAGAGGTCGGGGGAGTGAGGGAGGCGGTTGGTGGTGGTAAGAGGTGGGGTCTTGGGGACATGAGACCTAAAGCTCCCCCGCCCCCGTGTTGAGTCCTAAAGCCTCTGATTCTGGGCCACGCCCCCTTCTTTCCTCTTCCGTCCCCCACAACCTGTCCCGTTCCAGCCTGAAGCTCTTCTCTGTCCTTGAGTCACTCACACAGAGGAACTGGAATTTGAAGGGACAGTCAGGTTCCCAATGGCGGAGAGCCTCTATTTTTGCCCCTGGATGACAGGTTCTGGGGGGGGTCCCCCGTACTCACCCCTGTCCTCACCCCGCAGTTACTGCTCATACCTGTGCTCACCTGGCTCATCCCTGCAACGGCACGGGATGCCCTGTCACCCTGTTCCCAGCCGAGAGACGCCTGTGCATGGGCGCAGGGCCGCCCGACCTCTGATGGTGCATGATGGCCGGGCACGGGGAGGGCAAGGGGCAGGGGGCATCCAGCCCGACAGAGACCATGGGAGAGTCTGGCTTTTCAAGGAGTCCCACAGCCACGAGTTTGCTGTTGAACGGCCTTGTTGGTTGGCCTTCCCAGAGAGGAGCTGTGACAAAGTATCACAGCTGGACACACACAACGTGTGCAGTAAATGTTTGCTAAGTCATAATTCTCGTGAAAGACGGTGGGTCAGTCTCTCTCTTTTGTAGAGTAAGGGGCTTCGTGTGCCTGAAAAATAGCACGATCCGCTTCCACGCGAGATTGTTTGGTGTCTGGCGAGATTATCCGGTTATGGATGGTTAAAGAAAAATGGGAGTTCCTATTGCTATGGCTGTGGTGTAGGCCGGCAGCTGCAGCTCCAACTGGACCCCTGGCCTGGGAACTTCCATATGCCGCAGGTGTGGACCTGAAAGGCAATAACGATAATAATAATAATAAAAAAAAGAAAAGAAAGAAAAACGGACTCTGATGACTTTCCCTCACACTTGGTCTGAGGTGCTGGCTGGACCCCAGATGCAATAACTGGGCCAAAGGGGCCTCTGCTCTGTGAGTCTCCGAGCCCTCCCCAAGCCGGGTACCACTGGCCAAGCTGGTGTGATCTCCCTGCAGCCTGTCTGCCAGGGAGGAGTTGGGAAAGCTCTCTGGGAATCAAGCACATGCTTTTTTTTCCTTTTCTTTTCTTTTCTTTTCTTTTTTTTTTTGGTTTGTTTGCTTTTTAGGCATATGGAGGTTCCCAGGCTAGGGGTCGAATTGGAGCTACAGCTGCCGGCCTACACCACAGCCACAGCAACACCAGATCCTTTACCCACCGAGCAAGGCCAGGGGTCGAACCTGCAACCTCATGGTTCCTAGCTGGATTCGTTTCTGCTGAGCCACAACGGGAGCTCCAGAGAGCATATACTTTTGTCTGTAGCTGAATTCTTGCTACTATGGTCTTAAAGCATTGTTGCTAATGCTAGTTGATAACGTACCAGATTTCGCTTAATCCTCCTACAACCCACAGGGTTGGCGTCGGGTCCAGTTTCTATATGAGGACCCAAGGGTTCCGAGATGTTGAGGCCCTCGCCCGAGGTCTCATGGAGGGTAGGTGGCAGAGTCAGGATTTGAACCTGGAACTGTGTGTGACCCCAGTGCCCATGTATCCCCCTTCCCAGAGGTGGTGTTTAAAGGCACACTGGTTTACTGGGCCTCAGACCTCAACCCGGATCTCGAGGCCCCTCCCGCAGCTGCGCACACTGCAGTTCTGCCCTCTGCATGGCCGTGGCGAAGGGGACAGCGGGACAGTGCAGGGACGGCTACTCACTGATGCACTTGAGGTTGGGAGTGGTCCAGTGGGCCACGTTCATGGTCTCGTTGAACACGCACTCCGTCAGGCTGGATGTCCCCGCTTTCCGCTTGAACCCAGCGTTGCAAACATACCGCTCCCTGGAGTTGAGGGTGTAGCTCTTGACCCGGATGTCTGCATGCTCCACAGACGTGGGAGGCGGGCACGTGACGCCTGCAAAAGTGCGAGTAACAGGGGAGTGGCCGACGGCTTCAGCCCGCTCGCGGGGGTCCTTGGGGGTGGTCGGTCATCTAGGGCCAGAGTCTGGCTTATCCCAGGGTCCTTGGGGGTGCCCCCAGATTCTAAGCCCGTAGAAGGTGTGGCATATGAGCGCTCGCCGTTAGAAGCTCTCCAGGAGCTTTGCCTTAAGTGCCAGCCATCCAGCTTACCTAGAGACCGGGGGTCACCAGGGAGGACCCCCTCGCCCCCTACTCCCATCAGTCTCCAACCCCCCCAATGTCTCTTGCCTGAACAACAATAGCCCACGATTCCTCTCCCTACCAGCCTTTAATCCATGTCCACCAGGCAGCCAGCATCCTCTTGAGAGATGCATAGTCGTGACATAACTCTTCCCAGCTGCCCGCTGCTCTTAGATTAAGAGGTGCAACCCTGAAGAAGTCTTATTATTATTACTATTATTACTGTTTGTTTTTCAGGGCCACACCTGTGGCATAGGGAGGTTCCCAGGCCAGGGGTCGAATTGGAGCTGCAGCTGCCGGCCTACACCACAGTCACAGCAACACCAGATCCTCAACCCACTGAGCGAGGCCCGGGATCAAACCCCCATGTTCATGGACACTAGTCGGGTTCATAACCCCCTGAACCACAATGGGAACTCCCTGCAGAAGCTTGAAGGCTCCACTGGGCCTGGCCCTGCTTCTCTAGCCAGTCTTACCTCTGCCCCACTGGCCTTGGTCCCCCGACGCCTCCCCCAACCCCACACTTGGCTGGCCACCTCCTGCCACCCTTCCCAGCTTGGCTCAATGTCACATCCTCAGGAGAGCCCTCCCTCACCCCCACAGTGGGCAGGGTCTCAGATTTCCACGTCCTTTCCTCTGCAGTTGCTGTCACAGTTGTATTTACGATGTTGATGCGAGATATTGAATGTATGTCTCACCATTGCATGGCACGCTTGGGTGGGCGGCCCGAGCCCAGCACCTGGCAGGTGCTCACCAACCTCTTGTTCAAAGAGTGAAGGTTGACCTCTCTTCCTCAACAGCAGGCTTCAGTCTGACCTTCTCGTATAAGCGAGTTCAACCTGCTTCCTGGGTACACGTGTAATCAGCTTATCTAATGCCCCATAGGCCGCGGCTTTTGTGACAGCTGGAGTTGGACTCAGACTCTAAAACTTCAGCTAAAATCCTGGCCGTGGGGCTCCGAGCTGTGCAAGTGGCAGGTTTCACACGTCAGCCTCCGGGGCACACTGGCCTCAGAAGAAAAGGAGGGACCGAGAGAGGCTGGCCGTTTCCATTTCGAGGACCCGTGTTTGTTACTGACTTTTTCTTGTTGTTAAGTTTTGTTGATCATTTCGCTTTCCTGTATAAAAGCGTGTGACATAAATATTAAAGCAGCTCGCCTTCAGTGAGTTGAAAGAGTACTTGGGACTTCCTCCCTACGTGATGTAAGCACAAAACTTGCAAAAAAGAAAAGCTTTTTGCTTCGCTAGGCAAAAATGAAATTGGTATTATTTGTCATGCAAAATGCTCTGGATCCCAGGAAAGCATCTATTCATAAGGCCTTGATAACAGTTGAAATAATATCCTCCTGGGCACCAATTTTGCAGACTGGGGTTCTATAAAGAAACCCCCAGAGGGTCTTTAGTTCATAAAAGGGGCAGACCCCGCCCGTGTATTGCTTTATAGGTTTCCTCCAAACTACAGCCTTGGTTAAGAAGGGGTCTCATCTAAAGCCGGAAACAAAGGGTCCCTTGCCCCTCAAGTTAACAAGCAAGGTTTTCTTTAGCTACTTGAAACAGTCGTGTGATTTTCTGATGCTCTTTTTCATATTAACTCAGTACATGGGTGGGTTTCCTGTTGGGGGGGGAGGGCCAGGAGCTGGTTTCTAGGCCAGGCCTTGCATGAGGCGGTGGAGGGAGCTGAGAGTGGGCTGTGATGGACGGAAACTCCTGTGGAGGGAAGTTCCCCGGCAGCATTTCCCATCGTCCTGGAGCTTGAAGGGATGTCGAGAAAATGCTGCCCCCCCCCCACCCCTCCACGGTCATAGAGTGTGTGTCTGTGCTGAGCGGCTCACTGGCCGGGTGCTTGGCTGCCCACCACTGCGTGGGGCGCAGGCTTCGGGGCTCCAGGTCGGGAAACCTGCCTAAGTCTCTGGGGAGCACAGCTGGGACATCAAGAAGGTTGTTGATAAGCGAATTGAGTCGGGGGGAAACTGAATATAGCAGCCGTTTGATTCCCAGACTAGAGGAGAAAGGCCCCCTCATTACCTCTGTGCCAGGGGTCAGCAAACTAGGACCCAGGCACCAAATCCGGCCCGCCATCTACTTCTGTCAATAAAGTTTTATTGGCACACAGCCTTACTCATTCATCTAGGTATTGCTCTCTTAAAGTAGCTGCTTTCAGCCTGCAGTGGTAGAGCTGAGTTGTTGCAAGGGAGAGCTAAATTATTTACTCTCTGACCTGTTACCGGAACAGCTTACCCTGTGCTCTGTGGCCCTGAGACGAGCCACTGCCCTTCTTACCAGGACCTGTTGCCCGGTGAGTCAGCGCAGAACCAGTGCAGCCCTCAGGGTAACTGAGGTTGACAAAAGTATCACACCCTTTTAAAAAAGTCACACGAAGAGAAAAACCTTTCTACCTGGCAAAACTCAAAAGTCAAAAGGCAGATGACAAAATGACAAACAAACAAACAAACAAACAAAACAAAACCAAAACAAAACAAAAAAACAAAGACACCTCCTATCATATAGGACTAAAATCTCCCATGTGAAGAGCTCCTGAAAATCAATGAAAAGACTCCAAAACCCTGGAAAAACAGGAAAAGGATAGGCACGGGCAGCTCACAAAAAAGGAAGTACAAGTGGCTCTTAAATAGAGAACAAGATACCCAGCCTCATCCACGATGGAGGAAATGGGAGCTACGACTACACGGGCAGCACGGTGAGCTCCCGAGCTGGAAAAGAGCCACGAGCTGGTCAGTAGGCCATGGCTTCCCTGTCGCTCACACAGCCCCTGGGGAGGGCATATTTGCATCTAAGTCCACATGCTTTTTGACCCCGCAGTTCTGCTTCTAGGGTCTATCCTACAGCTCTCTCAGCATTTCCTTGAAATGTCATTACAAAACACACCTTTAAGCCCAGCAATTGCACTTCTAAGGACTTGCCTCCTGGCAAATTTATGATGTGAGTGTGTACAGTTATTTATTGCAACAGCCAGTATCTGCCAGTTACCTTGTAGGAGTCAAAGCAAGTTCCAGTATAAATTTCAGCACGGACGCACAATGAGGTACTACCCAGCTCTTTACAGCAGGCACAGAAAGCTCTTTATACGCTGACGCGGAGAGAGCCCCAAGACACTGTCAGGTCCAGAAAAAGAGGAACAGACCACTCTGCGTTACATGCTACCCTCAGTGAAAAAAGAAGCAATACCTGTAACCCAACTTTTCTATTCCTACACGTACAATCTCCAAAAGCATACATGAGAAACTCTTGAGAGACAAGGTGGGAGAGACGGTCACTGGATGCCTTTTTATATTTTCTTCAGTTTTTGGCCACCTCACGGCATATGGCGTTCCCAGGTCAGGCATCACATCCGAGCCACAGTTGCAACATATGATGCAGCTGTGGTGTGAAGCAATGCCAGCGCCTTAAGCCACTGTGCTGCGGCTGGGATCGAACCTGCGTCCCAGCGCTCCAGAGGCGCCGTCAACCTGTGGCACCACAGGGGCAACTCCTGTTCTAATACTTTTCCATGGGATCTGATGCCCCCACTTCCATCTCAGAAATGGGGTGTGTATGTGTGTGTTTGCCTTGGCAGCACCACACTACAAAATCTTAAAGTAAATCTTAAAAACTTTGCTACCCACCTCTTCAGTCTTCCTCGGTGGTGCTTTGCTCTATGTTAACAAAGCTGGGAAAATCCTTCGAGGTGGAGGGGCGGCGGAGTGGAGAGGAACGACCATAAAACTCAATTCTGGACGCATCTGACGGTAGACCAGAATGACTAGTCCCATAAAATACTAGACTCTGCTCGAGGATAACAGGTTCCTTCCTTCCGAGGGAGCCTGAGTCAACCTTGGACCTTTGGACCTCTCAGGTGACACCCCTGGTGACTGGACACTCTCCACCCAGCTGCACGCCAGGAACTCCAGAGATCAAGAGGCGTGGGGACCCCAGGGGAGGAGGCTAGGCAGAGACTGGGTTTAGTGGGTAGGAGTGTATCTAACCGGTGTTTCCTCGCCTTCCCCCTCCTTCCTCCCACCACGTCCGCTCTTTGGACTTAAGAGCATCCTTGTCTTGGGCCTCAAGTGCTGAACCTCTGGGGGGCGGCTGGCCTCTGTCACGCGTTATCCTGAAACCTCACAAGGAGGGTGCTTAACCCACTGTGCCGGGCTGGGGAGCGAACCAGCATCCCAGCGCTCACAGGGCCAGTCCATTTCCTTGGGATCGAAAAGACAGCTTGCTCAAAGCCATTTTTGTCTTTTTGCGACTGATTTATTTCACGCAGCATCACGTTCTTAGCGGACTCCATATCATAGCACGTCGCAAAATCTCCTTTTTTAAAAGCTGAATAATAGTCAGTGTATGTTCATACCACATTTTGACGATCTGTTCACACTTGGATTGCCTCCAGGTTTTAGTTGCTGTTGAATAATGCTGCTCTGAACATGGGTGTACAAATATCTTTTTGAGATCCTGCTTTGAATTCTTTGGGGTATGTAGCTAGAGTGGACTTGCTGGAACATATGGCAAGTCTATTGTTATTTTTTTTTTTTTTTTAGGAACTGCCAGACTGTTTTCCACAGTGAATGTGCAAACTTACACTCCCACCAACAGTGCACAAGGGTTCCAATTTTCTATATCCTTGTCAACACTTTCTTTATGTATTTATTGCTTTTCAGGGCCGCACCCGCAGCATATGGAAGTTCCCAGGCTAGGGGTCAAATCCAAGCTCCTGCTGCCGGCCTACATCATAGCCACAGCAACCCTGGATCCGAGCCATGTCTGCAATCTATACCACAGCTCACAGTAACACCAGCTCCTTAACCCACTGAGCGAGGCCAGGGATCGAACCCACATCCTCATGGATACTAGTCGGATTTGTTTCCCATGAGCCACAACAGGAACTCCAACTCTTTTTTTCATAATAGTAATCCTAATAGGTAAGAGATGTATCTCACTGAAATTCTGATTTGCCTTTTCCTAATGGTTAGTGGTGCTGAGAATCTTTTCACGTGCTCATTGGCCATTTTTATGTCTTCTTTGGAAAAATGTATATTCAAGTCCTTTACCGGTTTTTGAATAGGGCTGTTTGTTTCTTTGTTGTTGAGTTTTAGGAAACTACCTATCCTAGATGTTAACCTCTCATCATATATTTTATATGCAAATATTTTCTCCCTTTTTGTGGGTTAATCTTTTCCTCTCTTGATAGGGCCTTTAATGCAAAAAATTTTGAAATGTTCATACGGTCCAATTTATCTATTTTTTCTTTTATTACCTGTGCCTTTGGTGTCAAGGCCAAGAAATCATTGCCAAATCCAGTGTCATGAAGTTTTGTCCTATGGTTTCTTTTTTTTTTTTTTTTTTTGTCTTTTTGCCTTTTCTAGGGGTCACTCCCGTGGCATATGGAGATTCCCAGGCTAGGGGTCTAATTGAAGCTGTAGCCACCGGCATACACCAGAGCCACAGCAACGTGGGATCCAAGTGACCTACACCACAGCTCCCTCAATGCTGGATCCTTAACCCACTGAGCAAGGGCAGGGACCGAACCCGCAACCGCATGGTTCCTAGTTGGATTCGTTAACCACTGCGCCACGAAGGGAGCTCCTGTCCTACGGTTTCTTAATTTTAAGAATTTCATTATTTTAGATCTTATTGATCCAATTGGAGTTAATTTTTGTGTATGGTGTGAAGTAAGGGTCCAGCTTCATTCTTTGGCATATGGATGTCCAGTTTTCCCAGCATCGCTTGATTAAAAAACTCTCCTTTTCCCAATTGAATAATTTTGGCGTCCTTGTCAAAGATCACTTGGCAATATATGCAGTGGTTTGCTTCTAGGCTATTCTATTCCACTGGTCTGTCTTTATGTCAGCATGACACCGTTTTGATTACTGTTGCGTTATAGTAAGTTTTAAAATCAGGAAGTGTGTCTTCCAGTTTCCTTTTTCAAGATTGTTTTGACTATTCAGGGTCCCTTGAGATTCCATGTGAATTTTAAGATGGGTTTTTTTCTATTTCCACAAAAAAAAATCATTAGGATTTTGATAGGGAATATATTGAATCTGCAGATCACTTTGGGTAGTGTCAACATTTTAACAATCTTAATTCTTTCAATCCATGAATATGGGATGTGTTTGCATCTATTTATATCTTCTTCAGTTTCTTTCAGCGTATTTTGTAGTTTTCACTGTACAGTTCTCTCACTTCCTTAAGTTTATCTCTAAGTATTTTATTCTTTTTGCTGCTATTGTAAATGGAATTGTTTTTGTAATTTCCTCTTCAAATTGTTGTTAGAATATAGGAATGCAACTGATTTTCATGTGTTTACTTTGTATTCTGCTACTTTGCTGAATCCATTTATTACTTCAAACATTTTAATGTGCGTGCGTGTCTAACCTTTAGAGTTTTCTGCATATAAGATTGTACCTTTTGCAAATAGAGATAATTTTATTTCTTCCCAACGTGGATGCCTTTTATTTGTTTTCCTTGACTAACTGTTCTAATACTGTTGAGTAGAAGCAGTGAAAGCCGGCATCCTTTCCTTGCTCCTGACCTTAGAGGAAAAGCTTTCAGTCTTTCACCATTGAGTATAATGTTCCCTGTGGGTTTTCATATATAGCTTTTATTATATTGAGGTGGTTTTATTCTATTCCTAGTATTTTGAGTGTTTTATTATGAAAGGGCAGTGAATTTTGTCAGATTCTTTTTCTGCATCAGTTGATATGATAATATGGTGTTTTCCCTTTTTTCTGTTAATGCGGTATATTGCGTTATCAATTTTCATATGTTGAACCATCCTTGCATTCCAGGAATAAACCCACCTGGTCATGGTTTATAATCTTTTTTGACATATGCCAAATTCAGTTTGTTAGGATTTTGTTAAGAATTTTCACATCAGTGTCCACAAGGGATATTGGTATGTGCTTTTCTTTCTTTATCCTGTCCTTGTCTGACTTTGGTATCAGGGAAATCCTGGACTCAGGGCTAGGAAGTGTTCACTCTTCAACTTTTTGGAAAAAATTTGAGAAGGATGGATATTAGATCTTCTTTAATGTTGAATAGAATTCACTAGTGAAGCCACCCGGCCCAGGGCTTTTCATGAGATTTTCCTTTATTATTGCCTCACTCTCCTTACTAGTTATAGATTTATTCAAATGTTCTATTTCTTCATAATTTAGTCTTGAGGAGTTCCCGTCGTGGCGCAGTGGTTAATGAATCCGACTAGGAACCATGAGGTTGCGGGTTCGATCCCTGGCCTTGCCCAGTGGGTTAACGATCCAGCGTTGCCGTGAGCTGTGGTGTAGGTTGCAGACGCGGCTCGGATCCCGCGTTGCTGTGGCTCTGACGTAGGCCGGTGGCTACAGCTCCGATTAGACCCCTAGCCTGGGAACCTCCATATGCCGCGGGAGCGGCCCAAGAAATAGCAAAAAGACAAAAAAAAAAAAAAAAAAAAAAAATTAGTCTTGGTAGGTTTTGGATTTCTAGGAATTTGTCAGTTTCATTTCAGTTATCCAATTTGTTGTCATACAATTATCCATTATATTCTCTCACTCCTTTTTATGTCTGTAAAATTGACAGTAATGTGTCCACTTTCTTCTCTGACTTTAGAATTTGAGTTGGCTGGTTTTTTAATTAGCCCATCTATCTCAAGGTTAGTCCATTTTGTTGATCTTTTCAAAGAACTAACTTTTGATTTCACTGATTTTCTGTATTTTACTATTCTCTATTTCATTTATCTCTGCTCTGATCTTTACTATTTTTTTCCTCTGCCAGCATTGGAATTATTTTGTTCTTTTTCTAGTTCCTTGAGGCATAAACTTAGGTTGTTGATTTGAAATCTTTCTTTCTCTTCTCTCTCTTTTTTTTTTTTTTTTCGGCCACCCCGAGGCATATGGAAGTTCCCAGGCTAGGAGTCAAACTGGAGCTTCAGCTGCCGGCCTAGGCCACAGCCACAGCAATGCCAGATCCAAGCCGTGTCTGTGACCTACATCACAGCTCATGGCAACCCTGGATCCTTAATCCACTGAGAGGGCCAGGGATCGAACCTGCAACCTCACGGATACTAGTTAATTTGTTCCCACTGAGCCGCAATGGGAACAGATCATTGTTCATTTTCCCTTTTTTCTGCCTGCTTTTGGATTGATTATTATTATTATTCCATTTTATCATGACTATTGGCTTATCGTATGTACCACCTTCAGTTATCTTTAGTGGTTTCCAAGAAGTTTAAAACATACATTTTTTTTTATCATGGGCTACCTTCAAATAATACTAGAGCACCTCACATTTATTTGAGAAACGTACCAATGCATACTTACACTTTCTCCCTATCTCTTTCTGTCATACACTTTACGTTCATATATTCTATAAGCCCACAATACTTTGCTACTATTTTTGCTTTAAACAATTAAGTATCTTTTAGAGTGATGAAAAGGAACAAATATATTTTATTTACCTCCATTTTCACCATCTTCAGCGTTTTCTCTTTGTAGATCCAAAGTTTCTGTTTAGGATTATATTCCTTTTACCTGAAGAAATTCCTCTGAGGTTTCTTGTAACACAAGTCTGCTAGCCATGAATCATTTCATCTTTTGTTTGCTAGAGAAAATCTTTATTTTGCTTTCATTTTTGAAAGTTACGTTTCCTGGTTATTAGAATTCTGGCTTTACAGTTTTTGTTTGTTTTGTTTTGTTTTGACACTGTAAAGATGCCACTTCATTCTTTTAATGCCTTGCAGAGTTTCTGATGAGAGGTCTATGTAATTCTTATCTTTGTTCCTCTGTGTATAATTTATCTTTATTCTGTATCGTTATTTTCTCTTTATCTTTGCTTTTCAGCAGTTTGAATCTGATTTGTGTAGGAATGAGTTTTTGGCATTTTTGTTTTGTTTTGTAGGGATGGCATTTATCATGCTTGGTGTTTTCTGAGCTTCCTGCATCTGTGACTGAATACCTTTTATAAATTTGGGGAAATTCCTAACTATATCTCCTCAAATATTTCTTCTGCCCCATTCTTTTTTGTTTCTGTAATTCTGATTACACATATATTAGTCCACTTTCTATTGTACCACAGGTCTTGGATATTCTGTTTTATGGGGATTTTTTCTCTCTCATTTTTTTATCTTTCTGTTTCTGTTACAGCAATTTGTATATATATGTATTTACCGCATCACAGCTTAGCTTCGTGTGAAATTGCACCACTTCACGTATATAGTGTATGAACTTTAAACAATACTCTTTCATTTCTCTCCTCCCAACTTTTGTACTATTGTCATACGTTTTATTTCTACATATATTATAAACACAACACACTATTATTTTTGCCATAAATAATTAATTACATAGTTTATTTGCTATGGGTTTTAAAAGACGTTTGCTGTATTACTAAGCATGTCTAGATTTTTTTTTTTTTTCCCCAGCAGGAGAGTTTTCCAGAATATCTATGCTGTCATTTTGCTGAAAAAGGAAGTCTATTCCCCATTGTGATCAGCCCTCAAAGACAGATAAATCCATGGATACTTGGGATGTGAACACACAAGGGTGTATCAATATGCAGCAGCCAACCCGATGGGCCACGTGATGGCTAGTAACCAACTTTACAAAGCCAGACCCTCTCACGAGTGCACTGGAGATAATACGTTTGCGAGTATCAATAACTTTTCAGTTTAGAGGCCTTAACCACATCTTTTGCTACTTCAGTTATAATCCCTCTCTCCTCTCGGAACGTGGTTCCCTAGATAGTTAGCGTAGGCGAGTCTCAACCTGGTTACCACGCTGTAACCTCCTGAAGGTGGGAACAGATCTCTCTGGTGCTTTCTCCACACTAAGTCCACTGTGTGATGGGTGTTTCCTGAAGTTAGCCAGTGGCTTATGAATCTATAGCGTGGAATGCAGGAAGCAATGGAAGTGGGAGAAAAATGTAAGATTCTGGGATTTTCAAAACTCTTAAGTAGCCAACAAATACACCTAACAAGTCCTAACAGTCATTTAAATGAAGTCACCAAAATAGTTGTTAGGGCCACACCCCTTTCTATTCTCCAGAACCTATGAATCAGACTTTTTTTTTTAATCAAGTCTGTATGCACAGTCTAATATGAGTAAGCAGTCCTGGCCTAGTTTCGTATCCAGAGTTCAGAAGTTATCCAGTTAGCAGGCCCCACCCATTCTTTAAGGAAAGTCAGAATCCATCCCAGTATTTTCTTTCTCGTATTCTACCATCTGAACACCTACAGCATGCTGAATGTGGTAGGATACAAAGAAATACAGGATATAATTTCTGCCCTCAAGAAGCTCATTGTGTCGCCAAGACATGGAAGCAACCTAAAAGTCCATCAACAGAGGGATAGATAAAGAAGATGTGGTGCATATATACAATGGAATACTACTCAGCCATAAATAAGAATGAAGTAATGCCATTTGCAGCAACATGGATGGACCTAGAGATTAGAATACTAAGTAAAGTCATTCAGAGAAAGACAAACATCCTATGATATTCCTTATATGTGGGAGCTAAAAAAAGGATAGAAATTAACTTATTTGTAAGAAAGAGACTCACAGACATAGAAATCAAACTTTTGGTTACCAAAGGGGAAAAGGTGGGAGGAATAAATTAGGAGTTTGGGATTAACAGATACAAACTCCTATATATAAAATTGATAAATAAGAAGGGCCTACTGTACAGCACAGGGTGCTATAGTCAATATCTTGTAATAACCTACAATGAAAAAGAATATGAAAAAGATACATATATATGAGTCACCATGATATACACCAGCAACTAACACAACATTGTATATCAACTAAATTTTTTTTCAAGTAAAAAAAAAAAGCAGCTCATTGCAACACTGATGCATCAAAAACACAAGGGCCTCTCTGTGTTTGCTGTAATCCACTTTCCCTGATTACCTTTCTAGCTGCAGTGCCCATCACACCAACACGTTTCCTTTTGGCACTTGGTGTAGATACCAGCCATAACCAGGTCACTATCCCTAACTCATCACGCCTATGTTTTCTCTCTGAGGCTCATAAACTGAGCTTCCCAGCCCACCTTTCTCATAGAAGTAGGTGGAGTCATCATAGTTCAAATTCTTTTATGACTTTTGAAGGCTCTGGAAGCCTTGAGTGGCTCTAGGTGAAAGAGCAAACAAAAGGGAAAAAATGAAACACACTCTTCTTGTCGGGCTCAAGAGGAAATCTGTCTCCTCCTATCTCCCTCACCGACACTGCCTTGGTTCAGGATTTCATCACCATTTACTGGAACAATTGCAAAAGCCTCCAACTTAGCTTCCTGCCTCCTCTTGACTGCAGAATACTCTACACTGTCTTCCCAAGAGTAGCTTTCCGCCCTGCGGCTCCAACAGGGTCTTCTCTGCCAGCCAGAGCCCTTAATGTGCTTCCCACCAGGAAGAAGGAAATGAAGTCTTTCCAAGTAGAAAGAAACACTCAAATAACACCAATCATGTATAATGGGCAACATGGATATGACTCCAAGAGTTTATACTAGGGGCTTTATACTTTTTTTTTGGCCACCCTGAGGCATATGGAATTCCTGGGCCAGGGATCAGATCCTAGCCATAGTTGCGACCCAAGCTGCAGCTATGGCAACGCTGGATCTTTAATCCACTGTGCAGGGGCCAGGGATGGAACCCACATCCCAGAGCTTCTGGATTCCATTGTGCCACAGCGGGAGCTCCTACATTTCTTTACCCAGTTCCATACTCATTGGTAAAATAAATTTGAATAGAGTGATTTAGCCCAATACAAGTTAGTGGAAGTGATGATTTGATTGAAAAAGAATATCCTCAAACATTTCTGCCATTTTTATTTTATTTATTTTATTTTTTGTCTTTTTGTCCTTTTAGGGCCATACCCGAGTCGTATGGATGTTCCCAGGCTAGGGGTCTAATTGCAGTTGTAGCCACCAGCCTACACCTCAGCCACAGCAACACCAGATCTGAGCGGCGTCTGCGACCTACACCACAGCTCATGGCAATGCCAGATCCTTAACCCACTGAGCGAGGCCAGGGATCAAATCCGAATCCTCATGGATACTCATTGGGTTTGTTGCTGCTGAGCCACAGCGGGAACTCCTAGAACGTCAGACATCTTGAAACAATCTACATATCCAACCACTGGGAGGTAACTAATGCCTACAAAACAGCTCCAGCAATGAGGAATTGCTTAAACAGATTTTTAAAGGATTTATAAACTGTATGTATAGAATGGGAAAATGTTACATGCCGTGAGCCCCATTGGAACAATTTGCAAAATTTATAAAGCTACAAAAACATTGTCAAACAAGACCAGCCATAGTTAACTAAAAAGTGAATTTGAAAAAAAGCTCCAAAATTCTATATCTTTTCTGCACTGTTTCCTGTGTAGTTTTATTTATTTACTTTTATTACAAAAGCAATTCAAATCATGACAGAAAAAATTTAAATATTAGGCAGAGAACTACACACAAACACACACATGACATATAATATCTCTACTCATTGACAACTACTTCTAGATCTTCTAGTAAAACCTGAATCATATAATGCGTATTATTTGAAAG
Organism: Sus scrofa; assembly: GCF_054392235.1. Lineage (NCBI taxonomy): Eukaryota > Metazoa > Chordata > Mammalia > Artiodactyla > Suidae > Sus > Sus scrofa. The sequence goes on along the minus strand of NC_139392.1, from coordinate 91,731,896 downwards.
CCGCCAATTTTATTTATGCATTCCTCCACGGTTGGACATTTGAGTTGATTTCAACAATCCCGAGTCTGTACATTTAACTTTCTATCACTTTTTCACTATCAGTAGCAGCACAAAGCAATAACTAGATAAAATGACTTGAAAAAGAAAATTTTGGCAAAACTCCCCAGAATTCTGAAAAACGGTTTAAAAAAAAAAAAACAGTTAAAGACACAGATTTTACAACCACCCCCAAGTACTCTAGCGCCCTGCTCCACAAAACCCAGCTGGTGAGCAGGGACCTGTATCTTCAAACAAATCATCACCTTCACTGCTGCTTTGGGCAGAACACCTGCAGCCTCTCAGGTTCTGAGGCTCTTTAAGAAGCAAATGACTTCCTCCCCAAGATGGTAGGGTTCCCCTCCGAGGCAGGCCTTTAGAATAAGAACGAATGACACCTTGCTGTGTCTGGGAGAGCTGGAAACCAGGAGGAACAGACCCGAGACTGTATTATTGACAGTCCTAAGGAATGTGCTGCCGTCTGTAATTCCTGACCAGGACCATCCTCCCAACTGGCAGGTCTAGAAGTCTCTGTCCACTTTCCCTCCAAGCGCCCTGAGAAACACCAGGCGCCCTCTGCTCTGTTGGCTCTCTGTTCGTCTTTACACTAGGACCGCCACGCTGATGGCTGTAATTTTATACGTGTCAAAATCAGAGGCCCTCATCCTCCAGCTCAGTTCCTTTTCAAAGTTGTTTTGGCTCCACCAGGGCGTTTTAATCTCCAGGTGAATTTTGGAACCCATCTGTCAATTTCTGTAAGAAAGCCTATCGGAATTTTTTTTTTAATTTAAAAAAGTTGTTATTGAAATCCAGTTGATTTAAAATGTGGTGTTAGTTTCAGGTGTATGGCAAAGTGATTCAGTTATGTGTATTTGCATATATATTCTTTTTTCATTCTCTGTCATTATAGGTTATTATAGGATATTGAGTATGGTTCGTTCCCTGAGCTGTACAGGAGGTCCTGGCTGGTTATCTGTTTTATATATGGTAGTGTGTATACGTTAATCCCAAACTCCTAATTTATCCCTCTCCTCGCCTCCATAAATTTGGTCACCATAAGTTTATTTTCTATGTCTGTGAGTCTATTCGCATTAATTAATTAATTTATTTTTGGCACACCCGTGGCATGCAGAAGTTCTCAGGCCAGGGATCAAACCCACACCACAGCTGTAGCCAGAGCCACCAGTGACAATGCCAGGTCCTTAACCCCCTGAGCTAGGAGGGAACTCCCTATTTGTTTTCTAAACAAGTTTATTTGTATCCTTTTTTTCAGATTCCACATATAAGCGATATCATATGATATGTGTCTTTCTATGGCTTATTTCACTTAGTATGAGAATCTCTATGTCCATCCCTGTGGCTGCAAATGGCATTATTTTGTTCTTTTCTATGGCTGAGTAGTATTCCATTGTATATATGTACCACATCTTTTTTATTCATTCATCTATTGACGGACGCTTAGATTGCTTCCATGTCTTGGCTATTGTAAATGATGCTGCTAGGAACACCGGAGTGCACATATCTTTTCAAATTATTGTTTTCCTCTGGATGTATGCCCAGGAGTGGGCTTGCAGGATCACATGGTAGCTTTATGGGAGAACTGACACCCTGACAATATTGCTTTGTCCAGTCCATAAACACAACATATATCCATTTGTTTAGACTGTCTTTAATTTCTCTCAGCAGTGGTTTGTGGTTTTCAGTGTATAGATCTTTCTCATCTTTTGCCAGATTCACCCCTAAGTATCTCATAGTTTTTGATGCTATTGAAAATGATATTGCTTTTAAAAATTTTTTCAATTTCCAATTGCTCAGTGCTCATGAATAGAAATATAATTGATTTTCATGTACTGACATTTTGTCTACAACACCGATCATATTTCCAACCAATTGTGCTAGAACAGTTGGTTAGCCACGGGCAATAAAATCCAAAAGCAAATCAGTACAAGACCTTCAGTCCATACTTCCCATTATATGAAAAGTTAACTCAGAATGAATCACAGACCTCAGTGTAAAACCTAAGCAATACACCTTCTAGAAGTAAACATAGAAGAGAACCTTTACGAGTTTAAGTAAAGGTTTCTTAAATATGACACTGAAAGCACAATACACAAAAGAGCAAATTAATAAGCTGAACATCATCAAAATTAAAATTTTATGCTCTTTATCAGACACTTATGAGAATGAAAAGACAAGCCACATACTCTGAGAAAATATTTGCAAATCACATATCTGACAAAAGACTTTTATCTAGGATGTATACACAACTCTCAAAATTCAATAATAATTCAACAAATTATTTAATTCAAATTTTTTAAAGGGCACAATGGTTAAGCAGACATTTTACCAAATAATTTTTTTTTTTTTTTTTTGCTTTTTAGGGCTGCACCCACGGCAAATGGGCATATGGAACCTCCCAGCCTAGGGGTCAAATAAAAGCTGCAGCTGCCCGCCTACACCACAGCCACGGCAATGCTAGATCTGAGCTGCATCTGCATCTGGCAACACCAGGTCTTCAACGCACTGAGCGAGGCCAGGGATTGAACCCGCATCCTCATGGATACTAGTCGGATTCATTTCTGCTGCACCACCACGGGAACTCCCCATAGAAGATATATTGATGGCAAAGAAGCACCAGAAGAGATGCTCAACATCCTTAGTTACTTGGAAAATGCCAAGTAAAACTATGAGAGATCACTACACATCTATTAGAATGGAAGCAATTAAAAAGACAGACCAACCACACACACACACACACACACACTGTTTTTGGTAACTGTGGGACGGTGAATGGGCTAATAATCTTACGGTGATAATCGTTTCAGGGTATGTGCATACATCAAATCATCACCTGTATACTTAAACCTGCACAATGTTCTATGTCAATTACACAGATCTCAGCAAAGCTGGAAAAAAATTAAAATTTTAAAAGGTTGAAGAAAATAAGACTGACCATACCCAGTGCTGTTGCCAGTGTGGTGACGGAACTCACACAGGGCTCGCGGGAATGACAGAGAATACCATTACTTTGGAAGAAGTGTGGACACTTTCTTTAAAAATTGAACATACACCCGTCATGTGATCCAGCCATTCCATCTCTAGCCATTTTCTCCGTGCAAGAGAAACAAAGATCTACGTCCACATAAAAACCTCTCTGCGAATGTTCATGAAGCCATCAGTGGAAGGGTCAACCCAAAGAAATGTCCATTAAGTGAATGGATGAAAAAACTGTGGTATCCATGCAGCGGAACGGTACTTGACGACAGAGAAGAATGGACTGCTGATGCAAGTTACAAGGCCAGAGACGTCTCCGAATCATTATGAGTGAAAGGAGCCAGACAAGGAAGAGTGCACACTGCATGATTCTGTTTATATAAAATTCCAGGGGACACAACAAATCAACAGCGACAGAAAGCAGATGGTGGCTGCCTGGGAGGTCAGGATAAGGCTGCACATAGGGAAGCTTTTGGTGGCGATCGCATGTTTACTCTCTTGATCTTGACGATGGTTTGGTGACTGTACCCATTTTCCTCTAAACTTACCAAGTCGTGCAATTTAAATGTGTACGGTTTACAATCTGTCAATCACACCGCAGTGGAGCCGTTGAAGAAAAACTAACATGAGGAACTAAAGCATGGCAGCAATGCCTTCGTGAGGTCGAAGAGCCGAGCTGTGGTTGATGAGCTTTAGAGAGCGTCCTGCACTTGGAAGCAGAGGGCTCATCTTTAGCCGGTTCCGGCTAAAGCTGCATTTCACTTTCACATTGTTCAGGAGCTTGCCCCAGGGCTCTGGCTGGCTGGCTTTCTCCCCTGGGGTCATGTGCGACACTGGCTAGCCAGCAGGGAAGAAGTGACCAGCTCACAATGGTAACTCAGATTCTCAGATAAGAGGTGGAGCCTGCCTTGGGCGGGCGGGGCAGGGCTGGAGTGGGGTGGGATTCAGATATAACCTCAGGAAAATAAAACTTCACGGAAAGCCTGTAGTGCTATGGGGTTCACACCAGGCCAGCCAGTCACAGCTGTGGATGGATGGCTCTGATGGAGTAATGAGCAGACTGGCCAGATGGGTGTACGTTGTTAGGAGTCTTGCCTTAAACACACACACGCGCGCGCACACACACACACACACACACACAGATCATGGGATTACGTATCCCTCAGAGAGTCACAGATGGTCTCTGGGATCCCTAACCCCAAAATTATATGCAACTTTTCCAAGTACGTGCATTCATGATTTTTTCTGGGGAGAGGGTTCGTAGCTTTCTTCAGACCCTCTGAAAACTCCCCGACGGCAAAAAGATGAAGGCGCGCCAATGCGGATAAAGCCATACCCACCTCTTCTCTCTCCTCCCTCTTGTCTGGCTCCGGGAGGAAAACCTACGACGTAGGGGCAGACATTCAAGTCTTGCGGTCGAAATGATATCCGTGCGACCTAATGTTCTTCCCAAACACACCCAGCCGTCGCCAGCCTCGTTCTCCGTCCCCACGCCCCGCGCGCCGTCACGGTTTCCGAAGGCTGAAGACGTGGGGGTTGTGGTCAGGTCCTCCAGGTATGCAACCTGCCCGACCCGTCTGCTCTCGCCGGGGAGCAGGCGGTGAGCACCCCGTCCCACCACCCACCCGTAAAACTCGCTTGGGTCTGAGGGTAGAGACTGACCATTTTCCTCGGACCCAGTGGAAACAGTTTAACGCGCGCACGGCTTTCGTCTCGGGGCTCAAGCGTTTCTCGGAATTGCTGTAAAACTCCCAACTCCCAGCCCGTATTGCAATCCTGGTTTCTTCCCTTTGCCTCCGAAACTGGGGAAAACGTAGAATGAAAGAAATCCTGGCCACTCGCTCCTTGCTCTGCTTGGCCAGACGAGTCGGGGCGCGGGACCCCGGGCCGACGGTCCCCGCGTCCCTCCACGTGTCCCCGGCGCGCGGGCGCAGCCCCGTGTCCTCGGGGCCGCCCCCTGCCCGCCCCCCGCCAGCCGCGCACTCCCCACCTGGTGTCGCCGGCGACCGGGGCAGCAGCAGCAGTAGCAGCAGCAGCGGCACGGGGAGCGCGCCGGCCCCGCAGCCCCGGAGCGGCCCGGCCATGGCCCGACCTTGGCTGCGCCCCCGCCGGCCGCCTCCCGGGCTCGCCCGGGCCGGGACGTCCCGCCGCCAGCGCGCGCAGATGCCGACTCCCCGGAGGAGGCGGCGGGCGCAACTCTGGGACCCGCCGCCCCGCGAGCCGCATTTGCTTTCGCTTTTGCTTTAGCCCCCGAGAGCTGGAGAGAGGTGAGAAGCAGTGACAGATCCGTGACTCAGCATCCCCACCCCCTCCCCTGGAAAAAGCCCCGGCGGCGCCTTGACCCCCGCGCCGCCGCCTGGGTTCCCGCTGCGTCGCCGGCGCGCGGGGCGTGGACCCGGCCTGTGCCCTGCGGAGGCCCGGGTCCTCCCCGAGCTTTGCCCTCCTCGCCGCTGGTGACCCCAGCAGCCCTTTTCGTCCCGTGTCCCCGCGCAGAGAGAGTGGGCGAAGCTCCGGGGGAGCAAACTCGTTCCGTAAAGGGCTGGTGAGCTTCGCTGCCTTCGGCTCCACGCGGTCACCCCCCGCGCCCCCCCCCCCCCCGACTCGTCCCCTCCTGTGGCTCCGATTTCGACTGTCCTGGACTAAGGGCTGGCGGGCGAGGGGCCCTGAGCTCTGCCTTTCCGGGCTGGTGACTGTGAGTGACAGCGGGGGTGTCGCCGCGGCGCGGCTGGTCTGGTCACCTGCCCAGAGCGCAGACCTGGCCGCCTGCCCCAACCTTCACCGGCTCCCGGCACCGCCACTTTCCTCCCTCCTACTGCATCTTTCTTCTCCAAGAAAATTTAAAATATTTGAAGGGGGAGCGGTAGGGAGGACCCGACAAATTTCATCCGTGCCTTAGTGTCTTGCCTTAGAGGAGTCTGCCCGGTCTGCCTGACATCCTACTGGTTGGCAGGTGGCTCTTTTTCTTTCTTGGGGGTCTCCAATTAAGGGTGACGTGGTTGAGAACCGGGTGTGTAGTGAGAAAACTCCAGGGGCACGATTAGAAACCCCCAGCTCTAGGGGTGAAATTAGGCAAGACAGGGCGTCTCTGGGCCACAAGTTACCATGTCCCCCGTGGTAACATCCTGCCTAACTGGAACGACAGTAGCACAACCAGGAAATGCAACTGATGCAACCCACAGGCGTCACTCAGATTCTGTCCGTTTTCCATGCATTCATTGCACTGTGTCTGCTTAGTTCTGGGCACTTCTGTCACCATGGAGACGTCTGTGACCCCCACTGTCAAGATGGGGGACAGTTCTGTCCCCAGGATCCCTCCAGCTACTAGTCTTTTAGAGCCACACCCACCATCAGCTCTCGCCGTCTCCCTAAGCCCTGGCCACCACGCCTCTTTCTCCATCTCTGTGCACCTGCCATCTGGGTGTTATTTAGATGGGACGGTGCAGTGTGTGACCTCTGGAGGTCACAGCTTTTTACACTGTCTCACTCTCTTGCCATCCAGTCCAGTTGCTTGCTGTGTGTCCATGGTTTGTTCCTTTTTCCGGGCAGTGCTGATGGTTTCTTTTTGAAAACACGTGGGTCTCAGACAACCGTGTGCTTTCGTAATGGCTGTGAGTTTCCTAGAGCTGCCATTACAGAGTAGCAAGAATTAGGCGGCTTTCGGCAGAGGAGTTGATTCTCTCACTGTTCTGGAGGCCAGGAGTCCGGGATCGGGGTGTCACACTGCTCTCTCCCAAGGCCCTTGGGGAAGATCCTTGCCTCTTCCATCTTCCAGTGTTTGCCAGCAATTCCTAGTGTCTCTGGGCTTGCAGGTGCATCACTGCAGTCACGTGACTGGCTTCTCCCTGGGCTGCCCTCTGTGCCTGTCTGTGTGCAAACGTCTCCTTTTTATGTGGACACCAGTCATACCCGGTTCAGACCTCGTTTTCCCTTGATGAACCTAAGGTCAGTTTCTGAGTTGTGCAGGATTAGGGCTTCCATATACGTTTTTAGGGTGACACACTTCCACCTGTGACAATATGGCCTCTTTATTTCTGAGAACAAGAAATTTCCAAGACCCGTTTTCTCAGGCCGAATGGCCTGGCTGCCGAACAGCTGGATTCCCAGGGTACGGTGTCCATGCCTCAGGGGTGACTCGGGTGGGGTTCTCTCGAAGGCTCCAAATCAGAGGGCCCATGTGGGGTCTTCAGCCTTAGGCTGTGCTCTGGCGGTGATGGACAGGGGACCCTAGGGGCCCTCAGGGAGGGTAACATGTCACATTGGGCCACCGAGAAGGGGAGGCTGAGGATCGAAGCTAATGGATTATTCTCCACCCCCTCTTCCTCCTCCTTGTTATGGGATCTTAACTTTTTAAAGTAAGATATAATTCATATAACAGCAAATTCACCTTTAATTATTTATTCATTCATTTATCTATCTATCTTTTTTTTTTTTTTTGTCTTTTTGCCTTTTCTAGGGCCACTCCCGCGGCATATGGAGGTTCCCAGGCTAGGGGTCGAATCGGAGCTGTAGCCACCAGCCTACACCACAGCCACAGCCACGTGGGATCTGAGCCATGTCTGCGACCTACACCACAGCTCACGGCAACGCCAGATCCTTAACCCACTGAGCAAGGCCAGGGAACGAACCTGCATCCTCATGGTTCCTAGTCAGATTCGTTAACCACCGCACCACGACGGGAACTCCATCATTTATCTATCTATCTTTTGAGGGTCGCACCTGCAGCATATGGAAGCTCCCCGCCTAGGGGTCGAATCAGTGGGACAGCCTCCAGCCTATCCCCAGCCACAGCCACCCCAGATCCGAGCCTTGTCTGCAACCTGCGCGGCATCCGAGTAGGGTTCGTGATTGCTAGGCCACAGCAGGAACTCCAATTCAGCATTTTAGCGTGTGTCCTGCGGTGGTTTTCATTCACAGTATTGTACAGCCATCAGCACTGTCGAAGTCCAGAATGCTGCCATCACCCCTGAAAGAAACCCAGCATCTGTTGGGAGTCACCCTCAACTTCCCCTCTTCTTAGTCCCTGGTAACTTCTAATCTCCTTTCCTTCCCATGGATTTGCCCTTTCTTTCTTTTCCTTTTTTTAAGATTTTCTCCTATTTTTTTTCCCTCTCTCTCTCTCTCTCTTTATTTTTTTCCACTGTACAGCATGGGGACCAAGTTACACAAACATGTATACATACTTTTTCCTCCCATTGTCGTGTTGCGATGTAAGTATCTAGACATAGTTCTCGGTGCGACACAGCAGGATCTCATTCATACATCCATTCCAAGAGCCATAGTTGGCATCCGTTGACCCCAAGTTCCCGGTCCCCCCTACTCCCTCCCTCCCCTGCCCCAGATGTGCCCCTTCTGAATCTCATGGAAACGCAGTCGTGCAATAGGTCCTTCTGTGCCCGGTTTCTTCCACGGAGGGCGCTTGGTGCCAGGTTCGTCCGTGTTGCAGGGTGTATCAGTACTGTATTCCTTTTTGTGATGGGAGAAAAGCCCATGGAACAGGTAGCCCACATTCCGTTCATTCCTTCACCAGTTTGCGGATAGTTGAGCTGTTTCCACCTGTTGGCTGTGAGGAATAAGACTGCTGTGAACATTCGTGTACAAGCTCTCGTGTGAACGTGTGTCTTCAGTCCTCTGGGGTAAATGCCTGGGAGTGGCATCGTGGGTGCCGATGGTAATTCTAAGATTCTTGAAGACTCCGGGCGGCAGCAGGTTCCCACCCTGGGGGTGGGGGGCACTCAGCCGCTCACCGAAGGGCAGCGCGCTTGGCTTTGGGGGATGTTGGCTTAGGAGGCAAGGCCAGGTGAGTCTGCACGGATCACCCAAAGCTCCTTTAGCGGGGCAGCCAACCTGGGGAAACTGCGGCTGTCTCGAGGCAGAGGGACTGAGCAAACCAGTCCACTCGCAGAGGGAGTTGTGCTGAAGAGCAGAAAGAGGGAGTTCCCGCTGCGGCGCAGTGGAAGCAAATCCGACTAGTATCCATGAGGCTGTGGGTTTGATCCCCGGCCTCGCTCAGTGGGTTGGGGATCTGGCATCGTCGTGAGCTGTGGTGTAGGTCGAAGATGTGCCTCGGATCCCGTGTTGCTGGGGCTGTGGTGTAGGCCAGCAGCTGTAGCTCTGATTTGACCCCTAGCCTGGGAACCTCCATATGCCACAGGTGCAGCCCTAAAAAAAAAAAAAAAAAAAAAAAAAGAGAGAGAGAGAGAGAGACAGCAGAAAGACACATAGAGGGAAGAATTGCATCTCAAGCCTCAAAGTATATAAAAAAATACCACCTTTTCTTATTTTTGTAATTCTTTGCGTCTAGCTCCAAGATCAACAAAAATCTGCTCTCATTCTCCCCCTACCCCCAGTTGCAAATGGACCTCTTCCCTTCCCCTGGGTTTTGCAGGAGAAATTGGGAGAGGTCCGTGACCTGTGTCTTCTTGGGTATTTCTGCATGGTCGCTGTCCAGACCACCCTCTGGCCTCTGGACTCAGGGGACCCACCTGACTCCCTGTTGGGGAGCCCACCTGTCCACCTCCATCCCATGCAGACCCCTTTTGCACAGCCTCACACTCTGGGCAGGCTCCTTCGATGAGCTGAGGTCTTCCTCCAGAAAAGGCCGATTTGGGTCAGCTGCCCTGCCACACGCCGATAAACGCCAAACAATTAAATGATCTGTGAACTGCATCCCCGGGTTGGGGGCGGCGCCCACATTCTAGAACCAGAAGCTTGCCTGCTCTTGGAGAAAATCACCCCTTTCTTCCTTCCCCGTAAAGAGTCTTCAGTAGCAAAACTCTCCGAGAAACCAACCCACTCCTCGATAACTCAGTTATGCTCCTTTGCAGCCTCATATCCATACACTTTAATCACATTTTTCAAAAGGGGGCTGCACCGAGACGTGTACATTCGCAGGCTGGGGGTCGAATCAGAGCTCCAGCCGCCGGCCTACACCAGAGCCACAGCAACGCGGGATCCGAGCCACGTCTGCAACCCACACCACCGCTCACAGCAACGCCGGATCCTTCCCCACTGAGGAACCTGCATCCTCACCGAGACCATGTCTGGTCCTTAACCTGCTGAGCCACTGCGTGAGCTCCACAATTCAGTCACTTTTGTGGTTGAAAAATAACGTGATGAAGTGAATGTTGAATTTGAAATATTTAAGCACCGTCACAGGGGCGTACGTTTAACAACTGTTGAAAGTTTCATTATTTGTTAACTCAAACTTGTTTTGGAACATTTGCTTTTTAAAATTTTTTTAATGCGTTGCTGTGGCTCTGGTGGAGGCCGGTAGCAACAGCTCTGATTCGACTCCTAGCCTGGGAACCTCCGTATGCCTCGAGTGCAGCTCTAAAAAGGCAAATAAGACAAAAAATAAAATGAAATAAAATAAAATTTTTATAATGATTTTTATTTTTTCCATTACAGTTAGCTTACAGTGCTCTGTCAATTTCTACTATACAGCAAAGTGACACAGTCACATATATACATATACCTTCTTTTTGTCACATTATCCTCCATCATGTTCCATCATAGGTGACTGGATAGAGTTCCCTGTGCTGTACAGCAGGATCTCATTGTTGGATCCACTCCAAATACAATACTTTGCGTCCATTAACCCAAACTTCTGGTCCATCTCACTCCCTCTCTCTCCTCCCTTGGCAACCACAAGTCTGTTCTTCAAGTCCATGAGTTTCTTTTCTGCGGAAAGGTTCATGTGTGCCATATATTAGATTCCAGATATAAGTGATATCATGTGGTATTTGTCTTTTTCTTTCTGACTTACTTCACTCAGTATGAAAGTCTCTGGTTCCATCCATGTTGCTGCAAGTGGCATTATTTTGCTCTTTTTTCTGGCTGAGTAGTATTCCATTCTGTGTGTGTGTGTGTGTGTGTGTGTGTGTGTGTGTGTATACCACATCTTCTTAATCCATTCATCTGTTGATGGGCATTTAGGTTGTTTCCATGTCTTGGCTATTGCGAATAGTGCTGCAGTGAACACATGGGTGCATGTATCTTTTTCGAGGAAAGTTTTATCCAGATATATGCCCAGGAGTGGGATTGCTGGGTCATATGGGTAGTTCCGTATTTAGTTTTCTGGGGTACCTCATCCTGTTTGGAACATTTGCTTTTTATTTGTATTGCAGTAACATGATTTAGAGCATGGCATAAGTTTCATTTATAAAACTTCATATTTCTACTTCTGTCTACCCGACAGCATGCTCCCCACTACAAATTTAGTTCCTGTTCGTTACCAAATAGTTGATGCCTTGATGCATTTGACCCTCCCCCATCCCTTCTGCTCTGGGAACCGCTGTTCTGTTTTCTGCTTCTACATGTCTGTTTGTGTTTGATTTGGAACAAACTTTGTTCCAAACTTTGATGTTTTAATTGACTTTGAAGCCACATTCGCTCCAGTTCTGCATATATGGGAACAATAGGGCCCACACCCTAGGGTGGTTGTGAAAATTAAAAGAGTTCCTGAAAGCATTTTGAGCAGTGTCCGACATGTAACAAATGCCTCATACGTGTTACATGTATGAGACACATTTTGTGATATTTAATATATTGTCCTTTGTAAACTGCCTAGGATCAATGTAGAGCGTTGTCAGCTAACAATGTTAAGTCGAAGTTAAGGGTGGAGAAAGAGTTGGGAGGAATATTATCTGTGATGCTAAGCCAGCCATCTGCCAAGGCAAGGTGCCAGATGTGGTGAGAAGCCGAGCTGGCATCATAGATTAAGTACATGCAGATTATGGGCGCTCCCGTTGTGGCTCAGTGGGTTATGAACCCAACTAGTATCCATGAGGATGCGGGTTCGGTCCCTGGCCTCACTCAGTGGGTTAAGTATCCAGCATTGCCTCGAGCTGTGGTGTAGGTTGCAGATGCAGCTTGGATCTGGCGTTGCTGTGGCTGTGGTGTAGGCCAGTGGCTACAGCTCTGATTCGACCCCTAGCTTGGGACTCTCCATGTGCCATGAGTGCAGCCCTAAAAAGGCAAGAAGCAAAAAAAAAAAAAAGAGAGAGAGAGTATGCAGATTATGACCTGTGGAATGAGGTGCACCGGCCCTGGGTGGGTGGGCAGGTGGCTCGTTCAGCATCCTGGCTCCTACTCTTGGCGGGGGGAGAGGGTTGCGGGGGCACGGGGTCGTTTTGATCGAAGGCCAGGTTTCCATATACTCCCATCAAGGAAGTGGAGTCGCAGGTGTATTACTACTTACAGACTGCAGAAGCCAGCGGGTGCCATGAGCCCGGGGAAGGACAGTCCTCCATCCCAGGTGGCCGCGAGCAGGAGAGGGACAGCAGGGCAGCGGGCAGCCATTCCTCATAGGGTGGTCAGGCGGAGGTCCCTAGCTTATGACAGCCTTGACTGTAAGAGCTTATTTTAAAAGGTTCCCCAGGCAAAGCAAAGGCAAAGCTCGTACTTGTGGCAGCACCCTCAGTTCAGGCCCTCATCTAAATGTCCAGAGGCGGCGGCGGCGGCGGCGGCGGGAGAAGGGGTGTCATTCAGGCAGTGGCTCAGGAAGTGAAGTTGTTTGTCTCAAGTTTCTCTCCCCTCATCGCACCAAACCACCAGGAAGATGGATGGAGGGGCTGCAGGAACAGATGGCGAGGTTGGAAACTCCACCCTGGGTGGAAGGCCAACAGCTGGGACCCAGGTTCCCACTCCTGCTGTCACCTCGCATGCAAGGCGACAGCCAACTCCGAGGATGGGCTTGAAAAGCAAACCGCTCCAAGATGAATCAGCTTTGGTGCCACTTTCAGTTACAGCATGACCATCCCCCACTGACCTCTGTTCACCAGGAGCCCCGCTTGGCCTGTCACCCTGGGGACGCTTCCTTCGTCTTCACAATATACATCTGTTCCCTCTTCTGCCCCCAGCCTGCCTCCACCACCCTTCTCTCAGTTCCTGGTGAGAGAGGCTTGGAAGGGCTCTCATGAGCCTCCCGCTTTGTCCCTAAGTGACTCAGGATGAAACCAAGGAAGAAAGGGGCAGAAGCTTAGGGTTTTAGCAATGCAAACCCAAGACTGATCTGGGAATCTCAAAGCCAGATGTGCCTAAGGGCCAGATGGCGGGGTTAGTGGGCAGAGAGGAAGAGGTGGGAGCTCTTGATGACTAAGGGGGTGGCCTGTATCCATGCCCCTGGACATTTAATTTGTGAAGAAATATTGAAAATATAGGTCCTCGTGTGGTATCTCCAGCTTTGAAAAGAGTGACTATGGGAGTTCCCGTTGTGGCTCAGTGGGTTACCAGCCCAACTAGTATCCATGAGGATGAGGGTTCGATCCCTGGCCTCGCTCAGTGGGTCAAGGATCTGGCATGGCCATGAGCTGTGATGTAGGTTGCAAATGCAACTCGGATCCCCCGTTGCTGTGGCTGTGGTGCAGGCTGGCAGCTGCAGTTCCAATTTGACCCCTAGCCTGGGAACTTCCATATGCCACAGATGCAGCCCAAAAAAAGAAAAAGAAAAGAAAATAGTGATTATTGTGTGTGTGTGTGTGTTTTTTTTTAAGGGCCACACCCATGGCATATGGAAGTTCCCATACACCCCAGCTCATGGCAACACCAGATCCTTAACCCACTGAGCGAGGCCAGGGATCAAACCCTCATCCTCATGGGTACTAGTCAGGTTCATTTCTGCTGAGCCACAACAGGAACTCCTGCAATTTTTTTTAGTCGTAAGAACTTACAGATTCTGAGTTGTTAGGAAGCATCCTAATAGTTGTGAAGATAGGAAGTAACCCAAGTGGCCTTCAGTAGGAAGTAGTTGTATAATTTAACATGCATCCAAGAGAATATAATGCAGTTATAAAAAAAAATCTTTTTCTATGAATGTGTAAAAGATCTCCATATTAAGAAAGCAAATAGCCAAACCGCAGGCAAAGCTGTGCATAGTATATGCTGCCTCTTAGGTGAGGAAGGAAAAAATAAGGCTATGTTTACATTTGCTTGTGGGTTTTTTGTTTTTTGTTTTTTTGCCTTTTCTAGGCCCATACCCATGGCATATGGAGGTTCTCGGGCCAGGGGTCTAATTGGAGCCTACACCACAGCCACAGCAATGTCAGGTCTGAGCAGCGTCTTCGACCTACACCACAGCTCCCGGCAATGCCAGATCCTTAACCCACTGAGCAAGGCCAGGGATCAAACCCGCAACCTCATGGTTCCTAGTTGGATTCGTTAACCACTGAGCCACGACGGGAACTCCACATTTGCTTGTGTTCGCCCCCTTGTTCAGTAACACCCTGGAAAAGCACACGAGAAAGCAAGAAATGTGCTTCCCTATGGGGTTGGTACCTGGGGATCCTTCAGTCTATTCCTTTACTTATTCATTTATTTATTTTGCTTTTTAGGACCCTACCTGCTGCACATGGAGGTTCCCAGGCTAGGGATCAAATTGGAGCTACAGCTGCCAGCCTACCCAACAGCCACAGCTGTGTGGATTCTGAGGCGCATCTGTGACCTACACCAGAGCTTATGGCAACACCGGATCCTTAACCCACTGAGCGAGGCCAGGGATCGAACCCACAACCTCATGGTTCAGATTCATTAACCACTGAGCCAGGACAGGAACCTTCTCATGAAGACTTTAAATATCTGCTAAGTACGAGGGGGCAGTGAATTTTGGGTTCCAAACACCTACTTCCTTCCAGAGAAACTTTGGATTCATAAACCACTGCAGCCAGGAGACACCCATCTGGAAGGGAATCCCACACAGGGACTTCCACAGGCAGAGTCTTCTTGAGGAGAACACGTTTGACCTCAAGTCAAGACTGAAGCATGTTCTTGCCTCTTGAACCAAATAAAAACATTGTTTGACCATTAAGAAAGGACTCTGACCTTGGGCAAGTTCGTTAAGAACCGTGGGGCAATATTCTTGTTGGACCAGAATTGTATTTGGAAAATAACTAATGTGCTTTTCTCTCTTGTGCTTCTGAGACCGCAGAAGGGTCTGGGAAGTCCACGTGTTTTGTGGGGCGCGGGGAGATGTTTTGTGGGAATTTGGGTTGTTATGGGAGAAATGCTAAGAAAGGACTGAGCTACCAAAGGTCGGCGATTCTAAAACTTACTTTTGGCCCATGTTTTTAACATTTCTAAAGCGTATACATTTTACAGCCTGCAGGGTATCACGGGTTCAGCGGTAGTTTCTTCCTTCCTTCCTTCCTCTCTCTTTCTTTCGTTTTTGGCTTTTTAGGACTGTACCTGCAGCGTACGAAAGTTCCCAGATAAGGGTCAAATCAGAGGTGCAGCTGCCAGTCTACACCACAGCCACAGCAATGTCAGATCCAAGCTGCATCTGCGACCTACACCACAGCTCATGGCAACGCCAGATCCCTAACCCACTGAGCAAGGCCAGGGATCGAACCTGCCTCCTTATGGTTCCTAGTTGGATTCGTTAACAACTGCTGTGGCTTCTTTTGCTCAGCATGTTTTTTTGAGGTTTTTTCTTTGTATATCAGTAGTTCATTCCTTTTTCATTGCTGGGTAGGATTCCATTGTTGGAATATATAATTCGTTCTTTCTCCTGCTGGTACACAGGCTGTTTGCAGTTTTGGGTAATTATTAATAAAGCTTCTGTGAACTTTTTTTTTTTTTACAAATATTGTGTACCTGTGTGCATATATAGGTATTTTGTGCATATATAAAATTACATTTAGGAGTTCCAGTCGTGGCTCAGCAGAAACAAATCTGACTAGTAGGTCACAGACAAGGCTCGTATCTGGCATGGCTGTGGCTGTGGCTGAGGCTGGCAGCTATAGCTCTGATTCGACCCCTAGCCTGGGAACCTCCATGTGCCACGGGTACGGCCCTAAAAAGATGAAAAACAACAACAACATGCAATTATACAATTATATATGTATTATTCATGTATATATTTATAGTATCTATATTCAATTATATATGTATACATATTACATATTGCATATGCATATTTAATACATACACATACATATGCATTTATGCATATGTGTAAATTTATAGGTATATAGTAAATTTCTCTTTCTAGGAGTAAAATTGCTAAGCTACATGGTAGGATATGTTTAAAATAGTTTTTTGTTTTTTTTTTTTTTTTTGCTTTTAAATGACTGATCATTATCCTAAGACTGGAGATAATGTTTGTTTTGTTTTGTTTTTTTCTGGCCGCACCTGCAGCATGTGGAAGTTCCCAGGTCAGGGATTGAATCCAAGCCGCAGCTGCAACCTTCGCCACAGCTGCAGCCATGCTGACTTTAAATTAACCCACTTGCACCGGACCAGGGATCGAACCCGTGCTTCTGAGAGTGACCCAGGCCACTGCAGTGGGATTCTTAATCCACTGAGTCATAGTGGAAACTCCCTGATGATCACGTTTGTAGGCACCGTGAGTTGAACCCTTTCTAGGCGTCCAAGGTGTTAATATTTTCATGCTAACCTTTTGCTCAAACAGCAAAGGAACCAGGAGTTCCCATTGTAGTGCAGTGGTTAATGACTTTGACTAGGAACCATGAGGTTGCGGGTTCGATCCCTGGCCTTGCTCAGTGGTTAGGAATCGGGCATTGCTGTGAGCTGTGGTGTAGGTTGCAGATGCGGCTTGGATCCCGCATTGCTGTGGCTGTGGCGTAGGCCAGCGGCTACAGCTCTGATTGCACCCCTAGCCTGGGAACCTCCATATGCCGCAGGAGCGGCCCTAGAAAAGGCAAAAAGACCAAAAAAACAAAAAAAACAAAAACAAAAAAAACCAAAAAAAACCAGCAAAGGAACCAAAGGAACCAATACACGCATTTTACCAGCTCAGACTTGGAGGATCGGGAGGTTAGGTAAGATTTCCAAGGTCACACAGCTAGCCGGTGACAGAGGACGGTTTGACCTTACCAGCATCGCACTAAACACTTTCTAATATGCTTCATGAACTATCCCACGGTAGGATTTCTAAGCCAAGGAATAAACAGATAGGCTTGAGGCCAGATTACGGTCTGGAGAAAGGATGCTGCCTTTGATGCCGCCTCTAGCATAGCAAGCGTGACGTTTGGTGGCTGTTAGCTTCTGAGAGTTTTACATAGGGGGACTGTGGGCCTGGTCTTGCCCAGGAGATGTGATATGACAGATAGGGAGGCAGGTGCAGGACGGGGTCAGGTGTGTGGAAGAGCTGAAGGGCCACTGCCTTCTTCAGCCAGGACTTGGCTAAGACATGCCTCTTGATGTCCCCCCTCCGGCGGATGCTCAGCCAGTGTCTCCCCCTGCCCCCAGCTGCGGTGTGTCCAGGAGCAGAGAGGCCCTGCGTGCTTGCGGCCCAGTGCATAGCTTCCAGTCTGGCCAGGGAGCTTTCCAGCAGGCTGACAGTGGTGAGGGGAGGTGCCTGCATGGGTTCCATGGTCACAGGACCCCCAGAATGGGCTATGAGTCTGGTAGGAACCAAGAGGGGTTTGGGTCTGCAGGGAAGAGCCAGCGGGGGTGGTAACTGGACCTCGAGAGACCAGGTCACTGTTTATGCCTGATGCAGCCTCGGCTGAGAAGTCCAGCTGGACAGCTGGCCTCAGGGTCTGGAGAACGCGAAGGACCAGGCTCTTGCCAGGGCCACAAAGTCCAGAGCCTCTTCCTCTGCCCACACTACCTGGAACCATCTAGGGCAAGACGCAGAGGGAGGGAGAGGATATTTCAGAAACTGAGCGTCATTCATTCATTCGTTCATTTATTTTTGGCCACACCTGCTGCATGCAGAAGTTCCCAGGCCAGGGATCGAACCCGAGCCGCAACAGTCAGAACACTAATTCCTTAACCGCTAGACCACCAGGAAACTCCTGAACCTTTTTGTTTAGGAAAAACTGAACTGCTCACAGGGATTATTTCAATCGGACAGGACATTTTGTTTGCTTAGTTTTTTTTCCTGCCCACAAGTGGGTGAGGCCTGATTCATTGTAGATTAAACGGAAGCTGCAATCTCCGTGCATCTCTGAGTGGCAGTGTATGGGTCAGAATCGGCCAAGCTGGGCTCAGTGACAAACAGCCCCCACATACTAGTGGCTTATAGCGTGAACGTTTGTTTCCTTTTGGAGCTACATTTTATCCCAGTTTGTGCTGAGATCTGAAGCAACTCACACAGCCAGGCCTGAGCACGAAAGGGTGGTTCTGCACAGGGTCGGGGAGCCCGTCGAGAGCTCGTGAGCCCTTGTACCCATTAGAGGTGTCGTGTGCCCACTGTACTTACGGCTTATTTATTCTCTAATATCATTGCCTCTGAGGAGCCCAGCACAGGGTTTGTCAGCTTGCAGTGACTGAGACATCTCTCTGGAGGGCGCTTTTGGGGGGGGGAGGAGAGGAAGAGCCCGCACACCCCTCCGGTGTAGTTTGGGGAGCGAAGCTGCCGTCCGATTCCTCCAGGGAGCGTGAGCAGACAGCCACCCTCGCAGGACCCGGGGGGCAGAAGCCTTGCAGATTCGTGACCTTACTTTCTGACTCAGCCTCTGACCTGCCCAGTGCCCTGGGTCCCATCTCGGCCACCCCCTGCCTTTCCTCCGTCCATGCCAGTAAGCTCTCCATCGCCAATTCCATCAGAGTTTAGTTTAAAATTCCTCCCAGGATTCTACTGCCTTTTTCCTCCTTGGGAGCTCAGGCAGCTCGGATTCTCGGGGTGGGGTTGGGGGGGTTGTTGGGGGTGGTGATGTTACAATTGGCCACACACAGGAGGGGGCGTCCCACCCTGGATGGGAAGTCCCCAGGTGCTGAGTGGGGACTCCCTGTTCCAGGCCCAGCAGCTGGCAACCTGCAAGCCTGTGGGTGCCAATGGGTCCTGGCCTTGGCTCCCTCCCTGCGCCCAGTCTCCTTCCTTGCTGAAGCCTGGCGAGTGTGCCCATCTGTCCTCGCCTGCAGTCCACCCCTCACACCCACGTGGACACCTGGGGACATTTGGGTCCTGTTCAGAGTTCAGAGCTTAGACCATCTGTGGAAGCTCTCCCTGGCTTTTCCCTTGATGGTGCAGGATTTGTGTTTGGCCGCTGTTCTCAAAATATCTAGACTCTCCTAGGCTCTTAAAAAAAAAAAAAAAAAAAAAAGGCTTTATTTATTCATTTTTAGTTTAGTTGGTTTTTTTTGGGGGGGGTGCCAGAGCCGGGGATCAAACCCATGTCACAGTGGCGACCCAAGCCACTGCAGTGAAACGCCTGATCTTTAACCTGCTGAGTCACGGGAGAACTCCAAAAACAGCTTGATTGAGGTATCTTTGATGTATAAAAATTACATACATTGAAGATGTGCAATTTGATGTTTTGATACATGCACATGTCATGAAAAGATTCCCGGGATCACTCTGACAAGTGTCTCTGTCACGCTACGTAGCTGCCCAGGTTCTCGGGTCTCGATTTAATGGGGTGCTTGGATCAGAACCTACTCCCTCTGCAGAGCCCTGGGCAGGGGAAGGGGAGGCACTGAGCTAGACACCCCTCCCCCTTTTCCCTGACACCAAGGCTGGCAGGGCTGAGCTGGCGGGGCTGGTGGGGCTGGCGGGGAGACTGGGCATCGGGAGGAAGCCAGTTCTCCTGGTCCAGGTCCCCCACCTTCTTTGTCCCGCACCTGGTGGATGCTCTTTGAACCAGCAGATTAGCATCCGGTGACTTTGTTTTCCTGAGTCCAAGCGTAGGTGGTTGTAGGGACTCAGAACACAGTTTGGTGTCTGACTTTCTCACTTCCCCAGGGGTAATACTTTATGTGTCAGCGTTTCACACGGCCCTGAAGTCTGCTGTTTGCAGGTGTTCCCTAGAGAGTGGTGCTGCTGATTTGTGAAGTGAGAACGTGGGGAGCTTAACGTCCAGGGACCCCGGCACAACTTTCATGCCATCTTCTGAATGTGCACGGACGGGAAGTCCTGCTCACTTGGCTTCACTGCTGGAGTTCACACCTCTCTGGGCGAGTCAGGTGAACCCCTCGGGCCCTGGCTGTGAGTGAGAACTTGATGCTAAGACGAGCTGGAGGTCTGAGCGGAGGATGCAGGGTTCACGGAGGATGCAGTGAGAGTCTAGGGCACGTGGAACTTGTTTTAGTGCAAATGCCGTTCTGCCAGCTGGCTGCTGGAGATTCCCAAAGGTGTCTGAGTGAGCTAGTGTGTGTGTGTGTGTGTGTGTGTGTGTGTCTGTGAGTGTGTGCAGGACTGAAATTCTACACTATCAGGTGGGGCAAGAAACAAGGAACTATGGGTTATTACCAACAGCTTGCCCCACCAGAACCTACTGGCTGGTGAGACCAGAAGACATTCAGTCAGAGACCAGTCCCCTAAAAAACCTGCAATCCAGCCAGGAATTTTAAAAAGGGGTGAACTTTTTAGAAAATTTTGTGGGGGGTGGTTAATTGGTGTACAGCACATGTTTGAAGGGCGCAACTGCTAAGTTTTGACGTGTCTGCCCCTGTAGAACCACAGCCATACAGTGCCCCTTGGTAATCCCCTCTCTGCCCCTGCTTGTCCCTCCCCTGACCGTCTGCTTTCTGTCACTGTACATTAGTTTGCATTTTATAGGAGTTTACATAAAATAAATGGAATCAAACAGTAAGTACTTTAAAAAATTGTGGTAGGAAAAGTTATAACACAAAATCTACCGTTTTAACCCTTTTTGAATTCCTGGCCTTAAGCCTGTCCATCTTCAGAACTCCCTTCATCTTGCAGAATTGAAATGCTGTAGCCATGAAACAATGACTCACCATCCCCCAGCCCCTGCAGCCCTGACAGCCCCCATTCCACCTTCTGTCTATGATTTTGCTCCTCCAAATACCTCATGTTAGTAGAATCAGACAGCGGTTGTCTTTTCGTGATTGGCTTATTTCATTAGCACAATGTTGTCAAGATTCATCCGTGTTGTTGCATATTGCAAAATTTCCTCCCTTTCTAAGTCTGGAAACTATTCCACTGTGTATAAAGACCACATCTCATTTATCCATTCATCTGCGGATGCACACCGGGGTTGCTTCCATGTTTTAGCTGTTATGAATAATGCTGCACGAACATGGGTATACAGATAGCTTTTTGAGACCCTGATTTTTATTCTTTGGGGTATATACTCAGAAGTGGAATCACCAAATCATAGGGTAGCTCTTTTTTTAGTTTTTTGAGCATTTTACATTCCTACTAATGGTCTACCAGGCTTTCAATTTCTCCACTTCTTTGCCACCGCTTGTTATTTTCTGTGTGTTTGTTTTTGTCTTATGTCTTTTTTAGAGCTACACCCATGGCATATGGAGGTTCCCAGGCCAGGGGTCTAATCGGAGCTGTTGCTACCGGCCTACGCCAGAGCCCCAGCCACACCAGATCTGAGCTGCATCTGCAACCTACACCACAGCTCACGGCAATGCCAGATCCTTAACTCACTGATCAAGGCCAGGGATTGAACCCACAACCTCATGGTTCCTAGTTGGATTCGTTTCTACTGCACCACAGTGGGAACTCCTATTTCTCTTTTTTGATAGCAGCCATCCTGATGGGTGTGAGGTAGCATCTTATTGTACTGTTGATTTGCATTTCCCTAAGATGTTGACTCTCTTTTCACGTGCTAGGGTTTTTTTGTTTTGTTTTGTATTGTTTTGTCTTTTCCCCCTTTATGTTTTATTTTGCATACATGGTTTCTTTTTAATCTTTTCCAGAAGTCACAGATATTTTTTTTCCCAAGTCTTTTATTCTCCTCTGTGTTTTACTTTGGTTGGTTTCTATTGCTGTCTCTTCAAGTTCACTAATCTTTTCTTCTGCAGTGTTTAATCTGCTGTTAATCCCTATCTAGTGGATTTTTAGTCTGAGATTTAAAGTTTCATATGTAGAAATTTGATTTGGATCTTTTAAAAAAATATCTTCCATGTCTCCACTTAACATGTATTATCTTTCCTCTAGCTTTTTAAACACATGGAATAAAGTTTTTGTTGCTGTTTTAATGTGCTTGGCTGCTAATTCTAACCTTTCTCTCAGTTCCACTTTGGTTTTGATTGACCGTTACTCCTTGTGAGTCATACAGGTTCCTGCTTATTTGCATAGCTGTATATCTTGACTGGATCATAGATTTTATCTGGCTGGCTGCTGGGTATTTTTTACTTTCCTGTAAACATTCTTGAGCTTAGTTCCGGGGTACAGTTAATTGCTTGGATACGCTTTGATCCTTTTGGGTCTTGCTTTGAAGCTGTGTCAGGCAGGATTTGCAGTCTAGGGGTGGCCCCTCTGAGCCCTCCCATGAATAATGGGATTAGGATTTGCAGTCTAGGGGTGGCCCCTCTGAGCCCTCCCATGAATAATGGGATTAGGTGTTGCTTCAGGCTGGCTGGTCGATCAGGTATTACTGTTGACGCCCATGTGAGCTGTGTGTTTTTCCTCCAGTTCTTTAGGGGAGCTCTTTTCCTGGCCTGAGTAGTTTCCTCTCATGCACTGGATGGTCAGCACTCTGCTGAAATGAAGAACACTAAAGCAGTCTTTCCAGAACCTGCAGGTTTCAGGTTCACTCCCGGTACTGCTCTTTCCTCAGTGTCCTTGCTGTGACTGGTCTGGGCCTCCCTGGACACTCAGCCCCCCCTCCAAATCATCACGTTTGCTGGTCTCTGAGGGGGCCCCTTCTCCCTGCCCCACACCTGAGACTTCCTCAGGGCAGCAAGCCAGGGCCAGCATAGGCTCACCTCATTTGCTTCTCATTCCTTAGGGATTAATGTCCTTCACTGCCTCACATTCAATGTCTTGAAAAGTGTTATCTCATCCCCCCCCCCATTTTTTAGTTGTTTTGGGAATGGGGACTAAACTTAGTCTCTATTCCTCCATCTTGGCCAGAAATGGGAGCCTAAGGGACACATTTTATACAGGGATCTGGTTACAGAAGTGTCCAAAGGGCTAAAGTAGCAAAACAGAAAAGGTTTGTATTGCAGGAAGCCAGGTCTGGAAGAACCAGGGGAGGAGGTGATGTTACATGAGACCAGGAGTATTCTTAGGGCTGATCATGGAGGAAACTTGGCTGCCCCTGAAATCGGTGCTGCGGTAACTGCATATATTTTTGGACCCTGTAATGGCAGCCAACTGCTGCTCTCCTTACTGGGGCTGCCACGGCTGCTGAGCCCACAGCCATCTCTGGCTGATGGAGATGCCACTAGACGCAGACAGGAAGGAGTATGGCTTCTCTTTTTTCATCTGTCCTCCAAACTCTTTTTAGAACTTCCAATTAACCACCTTAGCCTGCGGCTGGGACAAGAGCATCTGGGAAGTGTAGTTGGCAAAGATTCAGCCCCTAACAGTAGAGAACAGGGCATGGAAAGACAGGGAGGTGCCAGCACATCTCCTGCTGCATCTTCTACTCTTTACGGATTAATGGTACTGCTTCCTCGTTCACCACTTTGCTCTAAGGCATTTACTCCACTGACGATTTCAAACACTATATAACTTCTCTCTTAAGTTCTGTTCCTTTGAGGTAGTCTAAAGTGCTGAAGCCAAACTTTCCCTTCCAAGCCAAGTAGTGGAAAGCTCTTAGCCATCCACCTTACCTGACTGCATGAAGGCAGTTCTTAGCCTGTTTTTCCACATGGAATAGCCTCTGATCCTACCCTCAAATCAGTAGAATAACTCATATATGAAGGATAACTTATTATAGATGAAGAGGACACGGGTTTGCACTGCACTCCTTCAAAAGAGGAATGAAATAACAAAGAGATTGGCATTGAACATTTCAGCAGCTCTCTCTTTCTGATTCCTGACTTAACCTGAAATCCCCACCTGCCAGAAGCATCCCCATCTGAGCCCACACTCTTGGAAAAGCCTTCAGGGACATTGCAAATGAACTACACTCATTCTCTAAAGATGAGTAAGGAAGTTGTCAAATTAGTACAGAGAATCGATGCCGTTTCCTCAGATATACTTGTTTACCTTCTAGAGGGAAACATTTTTAGGTGATGTTTATGGAACAGAAAACGTGTATTTACTTGGAAGCCTGCTTACATGTTGAATGCTAATTCTTGTCCTATTTTCCATTGAAAATATTTTGACACCGATATGACTGTATGAGCCAAATTTGAGGGAGGGGCACGAGTATGTCTGATGTCGGTGGGGGTGGATGATGGCTGTGGGATGCTGGTACAGATGTGCTCTAAGGAGGGCAGAGGCACAGCACCTAAAGGGAGGGTATCTGTGTCTTAGGTACAGAGCAAGAGTCAGCAGCCCTGGTGTGGTCTCTCCTTGGTGCTCAACATCCAGACTCCTTTGGTTTTATTTTCCCATCAAACTTAACTTGTAGTTTCTCTCTCACTGGTGGTTCTAACTCCCAGCATCAAGGCCACCTGTCAGCCGTGGCAGAGGTGAAGAAGGGGCAGGCACACCTCTTCTCTTCAAGGGCACATTCTGGAAACCGCTCACTTTACGACACTCCTGTCCCATTGGTCAAATTGGTCACGTGGCCACACTTAGCCGCAAGGGAGCCTGGCAAACATAATCCTTAGCTGTGTTCCACTAAAACCAGGGGCTTTTGTGACCAATGGAAGAGTGGATTTAGGGGGGCATGGCAGTCTCTGTCAGGATGGCTTGTTGTCCGTGGTTGTTTTAAATTCTCCATCTGATCATCCCAACATCTCTGCCATTTCTTTTTCTTCTTTTGGCTTTTTAGGGCTGCACCCGTGGTATATGGAAGTTCCCAGGCTAGGGGTCGAATTGGTGCAGCAGCTGCTGGCCTGCACCACAGCCATAGCAACATGAGATCTGAGCCTCGTCCACAACCTACACCACAGCTCATGGCAATGCCATATCTCCACCCCACTGAGCAAGGTCAGGGAACGAACCTGTGTCCTCATGGATGCTAGTGGGATTCATTTCCACTGTGCCACAGCTGGAACTCCCCGTTTCTGCCACTTCCGTATTTGGTTCTGATGCTGGCTCTGTCTCTTCAAACTGCATTTTCAGCCTTTTAGTATGCCTTGTAATTTGTGGTTGAAAGCTGGACAGATACACTAGATAAAAGTCACTGAAATCAGCTGACCTTTGGTGTGGGGCTTTGTGTTTATCTGCATAAGAATGAGGTTGTGTTTGGTGTTTGCTGTATGTGGTGTCAGAGGCTGGAATCACCTCTCTGGTGGTGTTTCTATCTCTGCGGTTTCCCTGGATTTTCTCTGGAGACTTTTTTTTTTTTTTTCTTTTTTGGTTGTGCTCATTGGTATGTGGAACTTCCTGGGCCAGGGATCAAACTCATACCACAGCAGTGACCTGAGCCCCTGCAGTGACAACACCACTGAACCACAGTGGTGGATCCTGCGTTGCTGTGGCTAGGGTACAGGCCAGTGGCTGCAGCTCCAATTTGACGCCTAGCCTGGGAATTTCCATATACGGCAGATGCATCTCCAACAACCTAGTTATTTGAAAAGTCTGGCCAACAGCATCACTGATGCCAAGATCAATGGCTGCCCATTGTGGATAAGTCGGAAAACCCACAACCAGTTGAATGGAACATGATGACTACATGTTGGGGGCCATCGGACGCAACCCCTATGTGAAAAGGACTGACAGTAATCTATAATTTAGCCGAGCGAGTGCCGGCCATTAAAAACCGAAACCAGGAGTTCCCGTCGTGGCGCAGTGGTTAACGAATCCGACTAGGAATCATGAGGTTGCGGGTTCGGTTCCTGCCCTTGCTCAGTGGGTTAACGATCCGGCGTTGCCGTGAGCTGTGGTGTAGGTTGCAGACGCGGCTCGGATCCCACGTTGCTGTGGCTCTGGCGTAGGCCGGTGGCTACAGCTCCGATTCGACCCCTAGCCTGGGAACCTCCATATGCCACGGGAGCGGCCCAAGAAATAGCAACAACAACAACAAAAGACAAAAGACAAAAAAAAAAAAAAAAAAAAAAACCGAAACCAACTCAAGGCAGTTCTAGTAACTTATCAATAGCAGCCTTCTTCCTGGAAGCTATGCAAATTTCATAGTTCTCAATAGAATCCTGAATTTGAGTCTTGAGTAGACTTTAGCAATATGCTAAAATATGTTAATTTTGGTTTTTGAAAAAAGTTATTCGGAGTCTCATACTAACCTAATAGAATACTCGAAAGCACGTCACCGTGAAAACGTCAGGAAGACCCTAGTCCTCCACCGTGAGCTCTGGGGACCCTTCTTTGAGAATCGAGACGGGAACCAGCTGTGCTCAGATTTTTACTCTCAGGACCTCTTTTTCTGTTTTAATTGAGGTGAAATTCACCCAACATACAATTAGCCGTCATAACCAGTTCAGCGGCATCTGGCATATTCACAACAGTGCTGTGCTTCCCCCCTCATCTTTAAAATCTGTATTGGAGTTCCCGTTGTGGCGCAGCGGAAGTGAATCCCACTAGGAACCAAGAGGTTGCAGGTTCAATCCCTGGCCGCGCTCAGTGGGTTACGGCTCCAGTGTTGCCATGAACTGTGGTGTAGGTCACAGATGCAGCTCGGCTCTGGTGTGGCTGTGGTGTAGACCAGCAGCTGTAGCTCTGATTTGACCCCTAGCCTGGAAACCTCCATATTTCGCAGGTGTGGCCCTAAAAAGCAAAAATAAGTAAATACCAATAAAAATAAAATCTTTATTGAAGTGTGTAGTTAATGTACAAGGTTGTGATTCCCTTCTGCTGCACAACAGAGTGATTCCGTGACACGTGTACACACAGCCATTCTCTTTCAGATTCATTTCCCACACAGATTATCACTGAATTTTTTTTTTTTTTTTTTTTTTTTTAATCTCAGAAGATCAGGTGGAGTTCTCTGTGCCAGGCAGCAGGCCCCTGGTGGCCAGTCATTCAGAAAAACACCCTGTACCCATTAAGGGCCACTCACCCCCGCCCCCGTGATCACTCACTTGCTTTTTGTCTCTTTGGAGCTGCCTGTTCTGGACACTTGGCGTAGAAGGAATTGTACAACATGTGACCTGTGTGGCGGCTTCTTTCACTTTGCTTCATGGTTCTTAGCTTGTGGACGCCATAGGCTTTCTCGGGACTCATTCTTTTCATGGCAGACTCATATCGCCGTGTGCGGAGACCACCGTTGGCTCATCCATTTACCCACTGGTGGGCATTCGGGTGGTTTCCATTTCCTGGCTATTTGGCCATAATGCCGTTATAAACCGACACGTGCAATTCCCGTGTGGACGTGGGTTGTCTTCTTTCCTGGGTGACATACCCAGGAGTGGAATCGCTGGGTCACGTGGCAATTCCGTGTTTAACTTTTTGAGGAAGGACCACCACAGTGGCTGCACCGTTTTGCATTCCCACCCGCAACGCGCCAGGGTTTCTGTTCCGCCACATCCATGTCAACCGTGTTATTTCCCTTGTCCCCCTTATTGTCCCCTTCGTGGGTATGAAGTGGCATCTCACCATGGTTTTGATTTATTTGTGAAATGACCGACGATGAGTGCTTGTTTGCTTTTTTTTTTTTTTACCTTATTAAAAAGTATTGGGGTCGCCCCACGCTTTTGTTTATGTAGTTCTGTCTATTGATGTTTACTATATTTACACCAAGAAATTTAAAAAATCCTATTCATTGATTTGTGTATAAACAACAGCAATAAACTCCTATCTTAACACTGGAACGGCGACATCATCCCACATCCTGGAGCTTCTGGAAACCCCACCATATACGTGTCCGAGAAGGAGAGACCCTTGAACAACATGGGGCCATGTTAGCCCCTCCCTCCGTGCAGTAAAAATCCAGATGTAAGTTGTAGTTGGCCCTCTGTATCCACGGGCTCTGTGTGCCTGTGGTCCCTCTGTATCGATGGTTCTGCATCTGTGGATTCAACCAACCACGGATGGTGTAGAACTGCAGTATTTACTGAGAAAAACATCTACTTATGCGGGGACCCTTGAAGTTCAGACCCAAGTTGTTCAAGGGTCAGCCGTCTTAGGAGAACACTTTTATCTCATAGACCTCCCTCTCCTAAAGTGAGGAATGGTGATCCAACTGTACTCAAGTAAAATAAGTAAGATTAAGATTCGTGGTTTGGGTCGGAGATTCCTCTCAACATGAGTTTACCCAGAAAACATGCACAGGGGACGGGGTGGGGATGGGGTGGCCTTGGCATCTCATTGTACTTGGTTGGTCACAGAGGACAGAAAATGGTTCTTGAATCTGGAGATGGACCTGCTGACACCTGCCTGTTTTTTTCATAGCACTTTCCTGCCTGTAGAAATGAAAACTGGCTGCTGGTTAAATTTTTCATTAGTCTCCTTAATTGTTCAACCAGGACAGCTGAGTCAACTGATTGGTGACCTGGGATCTCACACGAGAGGTTGGTCTCAGCACCTGAGGCCGATTTTTACCGTGGACGTTGGGGGTGGGCTGCAGAGAGGTCTAACCCGTGCTTCTCAAAGCCTGGCCCCCGGACCAGCAGCACCTGCAGCATCGCCTGCAACCCGTTAGAAATGTAAGTTCTCGGGCCCGTCCCCAGACCTGCGGACTCAGGACCGGGACGTGGACCCAGCCTTCTGGGGTTGAACGAGGCCTCTGGGTGATCTTGATTCGCTCCATGTTTTGGTGACAGTGTGAGGACGGCTGGTGTGACCTCTTCCACAGTCACTCTGTTCTCCCCCCCTCCCAACTGCTTCTTTTTTTCTTTCCCTCCACAAACATTGAAAGTGTTGCTCCTTTATCAGTGTTTTTATGACACTTCTTTGGAAATGTACACATTTGCATATCGTGTGTCTGTCTGTAAACATTGAATTTGTGCAGGCCAAAGGCAGCGTCTCATTTTCAGCAATCCCAAAGAATCCCAGCTCTTACTGAAGAGGCCCATCAGTTACTTAGAGCTGAGGCTGTTTGACTGGAATAACCCGTTTCCTGGGACCTCGCTGCTGCTGCTTCTCCCGACATTAACTCCAGGGAAGTCCTTTCAAAGAGTGAAGCCCTGCATTTCCAAGGGCTGGGCTGCCCTCTTTTGGTCTTTACCCAAAGCTTATCTCACCAAGGCCTCTGCTCTTTAGAAACTCAAAATTGAAGGCTCAGTGGAAGGGGGTTGGTTCAGAGGACTAAGCTAGGGACAAATGGGTTCCTCATTGCCAGTCCAGGGGTCTTTGAGGGCTCTCATTAAAGGATGCGAGTAGGAGAATGAGCCAGTCAACCAGAGGCTGGGGAAGGATCCATGTGGCTCAAGGGACAAGGTCCAGTTGCACAGGGTAGAGAGCGTGCGTGTATTCGTCTTAGTGCCAGGGCTGTCCTTGCCATCTCTAACCTGAGAAATCGGGATGAGCTTAGCGGGAAGCTGCTCCTCTCTGTGCCGTACATGGTGTGGACAGCGTTCCATGCCAGTCCTGCTTTAATGAGCCCATATATGTGAAAACAGGGCCAAGAGTTCTGGTTGTTCCTCCGTGTTCCTCCAGCGATCTTAGACTTGCTGCCTGGACACAGGTCCAGCTCACGCACTGATGCTCCAGCGCTGGTGTCACGATGGGGTTGCAGTTGCCGAGGTTTTCGGGATGTGACTGCAGAGCTGCCCCAGACCCACGGGACCAGGAGATGCTTCTTGGATGAGTGTTTCGCTTCGTTGATTTTGACTGTGGGTCATGACCTCTGCGGGCTGCTCTTGGCTTCTTACTGCCCTTGGTTTTCTAGATCGTCCTTCTGTTCTTCTTCCTGCAGTGACATCACCAAGTCAGAGTCAAGGGGGTAACAGCCCCAAGAAAGATGATGTGGTGGGGCATTCAGCGTCCGCCCCCACGGCCCTGCTAACTTTATTCATCTTTTTATTTTTTTTTTCTTTTTAGGGTCACACCTGGGGCATACAGAAGTTCCCGGGCTAGGGGTCCAATCGGAGCTGCAGCTGCCGGCCTACACCACAGCCGCACCAGATCCGAGCTGCATCTGCAACCTACACCACAGCTCAGGGCAACGCCAGATGCTTAACCTGCTGAGCGAGGCCAGGGATGGAACCTGCGTCTTCATGGATATGAGTCGGGTTCTTCACCCGCTGAGCCACAGCGGACACTCCCGACCCGCTAACTTTAAACGCCACCTAGGATACTGCGATCTTCCCGCATGCTGACCTCACGGCCCTTCCACCCTCCAGCGGCCAAGACTGGTCCTCACGGCACCGCAATCAGAGCGTGCGGCAGTGAGTGGAGCTGAGAAAGAGCCTGAGACCCGCACAGTTTCGTGGGTGGAGGCCAAGGGGGTCTCAGGGTTGAGTCTAGGGTGGGCTGTGCTTGGGGCGGGGTGCTCCCAGGGGGCTCCCTCCTCCACCCGCACTTTGCAATTCATCCTAGTTGTGCTGACTGTGGTCCCCCGTCCCTCTAAAACCTGGCGTCATCCCGAGTCAGCCGTCTTCCTTAACCCCCACTTCCAATCAGCCACCACCCCCTGACTCTTGTATTTCTCTATTCTTTTCTTCCTTTTAAACCTATGCCTCCGACTCAGTCCATGCTCTCCCCGCCCCCTGCCTGTATTTATTCCATCGCAACACAATCAAACTGCCACCGCCATTACCCGTTACCCGCCTTAAATTCAAAGGGCCAGTGCTACCACGTCCTGTAAGTGAGCTTCTGGGGCTCCACGATGCCTCGGGACAGGGTCCAAGCTCCTCCCTCTGGCCGGACCTCCCGTGACTTGGTCCCCAGCCAGCCCTGCCTGCAGCATCGCTTTACGCTCTTGTGTTCAGAGCAGCTCGACCCCCCAAACATGACAGTGCCCTTTACCCCGCCTTCCCGTCCCCTCGCCCCCTGCTTCCCCCCGCCCCACGCAGGTGCAGCAGGCATTGCCAGCCCGGAAAGCCTTCTGGGCACCTGCGTGTAGGATCAGTGTCCTCTCTCTTTGCTCCAGCAACACCTCGATCTTAGGCTTTAATAAATCATATTTGAAGTTTCTATTTTGTTTTCTCTTCTCCTCCACGAGTCTGTAGGCTTCTGAGAGCAGGGGTCATGTGGTGAGAGAATCATGTGATGCGGTGAAAGTGTGAGCCATAACCCAGGGGGTGGCAATTACGTTGCAACAGATAAATGTATCAAATCGACACCCCCTACACCTTCAACTTCCACCCCTTTCCATGTCAGCTGTATCTCAATTTAAAGGCTGCCATGAGAGTGTCTCCTATGAACCAGGCACTTACTGCCAGGGCCTAACAATCCATACACACTGAGCAAGGCCAGGGATCAAACCTGCAACCTCACGGTTCCTAGTCGGATTCGTTTCTGCTGCACCACAATGGGAACTCCTATATACTTTATTATTATTATTATTATTATTTTGGTCTTTTTGCCTTTTTTAGGGCCGCTCTCACGGCATATGGAGGTTCCCGGGCTAGGGGTCTAATTGGAGCTGTAGCCACCGGCCTATGCCAGAGACACAGCAATGTGGGATCCGAGCCGAGTCTGCATCCTACACCACAGCTCACGGCAACGCCGGATCGTTAACCCACTGAGCGAGGGCAGGGACCGAACCCGCAACCTCATGGTTTCTAGTTGGATTCGTTAACCACTGCGCCACAACGGGAACTCCTGTACTTTAATTTTTAATGACGGCTATGCTTAAAAACTGTTCACAAAAATCTGCAAAATCTAACTTTTAGCTCTCAGGAGTCATTGTAAGGCAGCCAACTCTAGCTCATCATGGATTCCTAGTAATTGCTAGAGGGAGTTCCCATCGGGGCTCAGTGGGTTAAGGATCCAGCGTTGCCATGAGCTGTGGTGTAGGTTGCAGAGGTGGCTTGGATCTGGCGTTGCTGTGGCTGTGGTATGGGCTGGCAGCTGCAGCTCCAGTTGGACCCCTAGCCTGGGAACCTCCATGTGCCGCGGCGGTGCAGCCCTAAAAAGACAAAAAAAGAAAAAAAGAAAGAGTAAGAGTTCTGTTTGGCCACTAGAGGGCACCATCAGATGAAACTGGATCCTAGGAAGGACTTGGGGACCAGCTCTCTGACCAGGGTTCAGTTTGAGGTGTGTACCCTCTGCTGCTGTGGCCGTGTTGCAATTCCGGGAGATCTTGTGGGAACTCATCTAGTTTCAGGCAGTTCTTTGTTTCACCTTATCAACTCCAAACCTTTACTGCTCCCAAATAGCTCCAGCCCTCTATGTGTGTGCAGGCTCTGGGTCTTTTTTTTTTTTTTTTTTTTTGCTTTTTCCTTTTTAGGGCTGCAATCCTATGCTAGGGGTCCAACTGGAGCTGCAGCTGCCAGCCTACACCACAGCCACAGCAATGCCAGATCCAAGCCTCCACTGCAACCTACACCACAACTCACGGCAACGCCGGATCCTTAATCCACTGAGAGAGGCCAAGGATCCAACCCGCAACCTCACGGTTCCTGGTTGGATTCGTTTCCGCTGCACCACGACAGGAATGCCAAGGCTCTGGGTCTTTAAGCTACCACATAAAAAGACCCTTGGCAGGTATTAAGTGTTGGCAGCTGGGAAAGCAGGGGGTCTCTGACTGAGTACTGACATCTCGGGCCCTTTATCTGCAGCATCTCAGGGAATCCTGCAACAACCCCGCAGCAGAGAGAATATTCCTTGCGAACAAATCCTAGTACCATAACACGAGAGGGCTGCTTCTTTGCATTGCAGTCATTGGTACTTTTAAATTCACAGGAGGAAAATTGTGGGCCTGATGATCAACCTAAGAATGGCAGGAATTTGATGGTTTCCCTCTGGCTAGGCGAGCTGTAGGGTCAAAGGGCTTTGGGTTTGGGGGAGTGAATTTCTGTCATTTGGGGGTCCTCCTGGGGGTTGATATCAGGGTTGGCCGAGTACACCCTTGGGGGGGCGTCTCCTTGGGGATGGGTTCTCTAAAGGAGGGCGAGACTGGCTGTGTGTGTGTGTATGTGTGTGTGTATGCGTGTGTGTGTGAGAGAGAAATGATTTAATGATTTCACTCTTGCTTCTGAACACTTACTGTGTGTGGTCCTCCGAGCTGGGTCCTGGACCAGCAGGACCACTGTCACCTGGGAACTTGGGTTAGACATGTACATTCTCAGGTCCTGCTGGACCTGCTGACTCAGACTCTGGGGGTGGGCCCCCAGGCTCTGCTTGCACAAGCCCACTGGGACATTCTGACTCACTCAAGCAACAGAACCGTGGGCCCAGCATGGGTTGTGTAAACTGGATGGATGTGTATTAGATGCATCTGAGGGGCTTTAGAAGGATACACAGAAGGTCACACAGGGTATGTGTCCACCTCCGTGGAATGTCCAGAGCAGGCAAAGCCGTGGAGATGGACAGTGGATCGTGGGGGCCGGGGGATGGGGGACGCAGGGAACTGGCAAGTGGGGGCTTTCTTTTTGGGGCGATGGAAATGTCCCGGAATTAGATAGTGGTGGTGTCTACACTGCGTTGCTAAAAACCACTGCATACTGCACTTTAAAATGGTTAAAATGAAGAATTTTATCTCAATTGGAAAAAAACCAAAGTACTCTTGTCTGGGGCCCACCCAAGTAAGCAGTGGTGTATTTTAAAATAAAATCTCTCCAGGTTGTTCTCTTCTGCGGGTGAAAGTTGAATTAAGCAAATAAGGCCACAGCTGGGTCAGGTTGGGGGGCTCAGGTGTGAGCGTCTGCTGCGGGGGGTGGGGAGCGTGGGGGAGGTTCAGGGTGGTCCTGGGCCCTGGATAGAGGTTGCAGTTGGGCCTCTGCTGTGCAACTTCTCCGCGCTGCTTATCCTGCCTAAGCTGTTGCTATTCCAAAGGTGTCAGGTGGCAATAACGTTGAGAAGATAAGCATCCAGCCCGCATACAGTAGGTGCTCAGTGGATGTTTGTTTCCTCGGCTTTCCCAGTTCCCCGCAGCGTTAATTCTGTGGGTTCATCTGGGAATGCGGGGGGGGGTTGAGAGGCGAGGGGTGGGTGGGGGTGCTTTCCGGCGCCGCGCCCCCCCCCCACCATGGGCGGGGCTTCCTTCAACACCGGGGACTCACCGTCTCCGCTGCCAGGTGAGGCCGCTGAGGAGGAGGATGCTGAGGAGCAGGAGGACGCAGCCGGCCACTGTCGACGGGAGGAAGGTCAGGGGAGGCGCCCCGGGCTGAGAAAGCCCACCCCTAACCCCAACCTTGAGCAAAGGGCTCCCTGGGCGGGGCGCCGGGTCTCTGTCCCCACCCCCGCCCCCCGCCCCTATGCAGCGTGTTGCTCCCGCCCCGCGGGGCTTCCCGGAGGCTCCAGGGCCCCCAGCCTGGGCCTGTGGACGGAAAGGGCACAAGCCTTTCCTTGGGGGGCTCCACGCTTTCGGGGGGAGCAGCTGATGGGCCCCCTCTTTAGAAAGGCTCAGAGACCAGGCCTCAAAGAGGCCGTGCGTGAGGCCCGGGATGGGGAAGAGAAGTGCTGACATATCAAGGTAAATGATAAACACTTGGCATCTCCCCAAAGGGTTCCTGTTTCCCAGATGCTGCTTTTCTTGTGGTCCTACTTTATCCTCTGCCTTAGACGCGCCTCCAAGCCCCTCCCCCCCTTATGCAATAGAATTGGCCTGGAAGGTTGTGTAAGTTTCAAGTGACACACTTGTATGGTGCAGATCCAACACCTCCCTCCTGCCGTGTAATTGCTGTTGCTTTTTCTGTGCCAAGAACACTTAAGACTTACTCTCTGAGCCACTTTCGAGTCTGCAGTGCGCCGTCGTTAACGCGAATCACCACACTTTACCTTCAGTCTCCAGCATTTACCCATCTTCTGGCTGGACGTTTGTGGCCTTTGACCAGCATCTTCGCATTTGGCCCCGGCCCCAGCCCCAGCCCCTGGTGACCTGTTTTATGGGCTGAGTTTGTTTTTCTCTCCAAGCCCACTTTCACCTCCTACCAGCAAACAACTGGAATGTTTAGAGGGGGGTTTCTCTCTCCTTCCCTGGTGATACCGTGTCCTTCCCCCTGGCCTTGCCCCTCCGCACAGGGACCCCGAATATTTTGTCCCCTGGCATCCCCTCAGGAGGCGCCAGTTGAGGCTGGTTTGAGAGCTCACTCAGAGCTCTCTGGAGCTGATCCCTGCGATTGAGAGTTATGTTGGTCTCTGGGTTAGTCTTTTACTCTCGGAAACATTACGTAGTGTAAAGAGTTAGGGTTTTTTTTTTTTTTTTTTTTTTTTTTTGTCTTTTCTAGGGCCGCACCCGTGGCATATGGAGGTTCCCAGGCTAGGGGTCCAATCAGAGCTGTAACTGCTGGCCTACACCACACAGACACAGCAACTCAGAATTCAAGCCACATCTGTGACCTACACCACAGCTCACAGCAGTGCCAGATCCTTAACTCACTGAGCGAGGTCAGGGATCGAACCCACAACCTCATGGTTCCTAGTCGAATTCGTTAACCACTGAGCCATGACGGGAACTCCAAGAGTTAGTTTAAACTAACCAACCCACCAACCCACCAAGCAGATGTGCCCCTCTGTGTGTGTTTTGTCACCACCCACCTGCTAGCTGATACTGTGTTGTAAATATGATTGGCTGCATGGTTGCAGGCACTTCCGTGAGGTTTTGGGAATCTGCGCAAAAGAGAGGGAAAGATGCTGGTTCATGCCGGTTATGGGAATTCGTGGGGCTGGAGAGGGTCCGGGCTCCCCAGGGTTCTGGAGGCTCGGAGGGGATGGGACAGCTGGGAGAGATGGGGCGGTGGGGAGAGGGGGTGGCCCTGGGCAAGCGTTTCCTTCTTCCACCTCTAGGTGCCGCCCTCTGTCTTGTTTCTCCTCGGACCCCGGCCGTGTTTGAGGATGGGGAGGTTGGATGCAGACGTGCGGTCCTCTCTAACACCCACGGGCAACCCTGACCCCTCTGCTGTGGGGGGGCGGGGCCTGCGCTGCACTAGGCGGCCTTCTCTCCTGTCCTGCATCATGGTTCAGCCGCCAAGCTTTTATCTTCCAAGAAACTCTAGCCTTACCTGTGGTACCTTTGGTCCTGGTTGGTAAGGAAGTTTTAGTCATGGGAGGAGCAGCAGTGTTTATCTGAGGCTCTTCATCACATGGAAGAGAGAATAAGGATGCGCATGAACAGAAGGTGGGGAAGGGGCATCCCTCCCCTCCCCTGCCCGCCCCAGGACCCCACTGACCCCAGGTGCACTAGCTGAGGTGTGCGTCTGGGGCCGCTACATACCCACACCCCTCCCCATCAGGGTGGCAGGGAAGGGGGTCAGTGGCCCCAGCAGGGCAGGAGGGAGGGGACTGTGACCCTGATCCCAGCTCTCCATGCAGCTCCGAGCAGCTCTCTCCCAGGCTTCCTACTCAGCCCTGGCTTCCTTCCGCGGCTCAGAAATGGGTCATCGTAAGACAAATACCATCGAACCATCAGATGAAATGGAAATGTGCAAAAGCATAGCTTTTCTCTGATGGGTCCCCCACGGCTCGTGGACATGCCTGATGGGCAGCGTGGCTCGTGGGAGACAGGCCATGGGAAGGAACACAGCATCCCCAGAGGATCCAGGAGGGAGACGTGGGGTCTGGGAAACGGGGCTGGGTGTGGGGAGCAGAAATCACTAACACAGGAGTTCCCGTCGTGGCGCAGTGGTTAACGAATCCGACTAGGAACCATGAGGTTGCGGCTTCAGTCCCTGCCCTTGCTCAGTGGGTTAAGGATCCGGCATTGCCGTGAGCTGTGGTGTAGGTCGCAGACGCAGCTTGGATCCCGCGTTGCTGTGGCTCTGGCGTAGGCCGGTGGCTACGGCTCCGATTGGACCCTGGCCTGGGAACCTCCATGTGCCGCAGAAGCAGCCCAAGAAATAGCAAAAAGACCAAAAAAAAAAAAAAAAAAAAAAAAAAAGAAAGAAAGAAATCACTACTACTGAGGGTCAAACGGAAGGGACTTTTGCTTGTAGCGATAAACAGCAATACCACTTCAGAAGGAAAATAGCAGAAGACCTCAACGGAGGTGGCATGTGTGTGTGTGTGTGTGTGTGTTTGTGCCTGGAAAGTCCCGTCCCTGCACACTGCGCTCTGTCGAAGCTCAGACGGGGATCACGCGGGGGCAGGGAGTGTGTGATGGTGCGACACTGCACAAATAGTGGAGTCACACTCTGTGACAGCCAGTGGGCTTTCCCTTGTGAAGGAGGAAGTCTTGGGAGCTTTCGAGGAGGAAGTTTGGGGATCCACTACAAAAGGGGGCAGCACCAGGGCAGTGAGGTGGCACCCGGCTCCTTGGGAAGCCTTTCTCCCTCATCTCTCTCCTGCTGTTTGTCCCCTTTCAGGGTTCAGGGGATGTCAGGTGATGGAGACCTTGGAGTATATCTGGTCTACTTTCTAGAATGAGAAAAACAGAGGCCAGCGAGAGAGAGAGGAAGCGCCTGCCCAGGGTCCCATGGCGGGTGGGTCAGGAGCCCCAGCCCCGTCCGCCCGAGGGAGCAGCCAGGTGAGCCAGGCGGGCGCTGCATACCTGGGAAGGAGCCGTTCTCCTTTTCACTCTTGCACTTGAGCTTGGGCTGCGTCCACCTCATGACCTCCTGGTCCTCCTGCTTTTTGCAGACACTCTGGGCAGAGTTGTTCTGGGCAGACCCATCCCTGAACCCCGGGAGGCACTGGTACCGAACTGTCTGCCCCTCCATGAAGTGGTAAACTCGCTTCAAAGATTCGTGCTCCCACGGCGGGGGCTCCTTGCAGTGACCTGCGGAAGGAGAGGACATTCCGAGACAAGTGAGGAGGCGCTCAGCCTGAGTCCAAGTCGCCTCTTCCTAGAGACTTGACCTTGGTTCTTTGTGGTTTTTTTCTTTTTCTTTCTTTCTTTTTTTTTTTATCAGGGCTGCACCTGTGGCATATGGATGTTCCCAGGCCAGGGGTTGAATCGGAGCTGCAGCCCCTGGCCTTCACCACAGCCACGGCAATGCCAGCTCTGCGTCATGTCTGTGACCTACACCACAGCTCACAGCAACGTCGGATCCTTAATCCACAGAGCGAGGCCAGGGATCAAACCCGGATCCTCATGGTTACTAGTGGGGTTTGTTTCTGCTGAGCCACAGTGGGAACGCCTTGACTGTGGTTCTTACTCTTTCCTTTGTCCTCCCTGCCTCCCCTCCTTCCTTGCAGCCAATAAGTGTTGGTAACATTTATGTGTCAGGACCTCTGCTAGGCACTCTGTGAAAAGGCACAGAGACACAGTCCCCCCGCAAGGCGCTGAGGCTACTGGGTACGGAAGCACATGCAGGCAGAACACCGTGAGGGTGACAGCGGAGGCAGAGACCTTGCTCTGGGAATGGAGAGGAAGGAGCAGTCGCTTCTGAAGATGGTGCGGGGCTTTGATAAGAGGACGAGTGTGGAAAAACTAGTCTCCCCTGAGGGCTAAGGGCAGGTTTGAACCAATCTGGGCTGATGAAATGTGGGGTCCACGTGGATCTCCACGACCAAGTGAGGAGGTACATCCTTGAGTTGCAGGTGGTGGTCATCCTGGGCTCATGGCGGAAGGACTGGGGGCCAATCCAAAGCCAGGAGGATGGGAGCACCAAGGCATCCTGGAGAAATGGAGGCTGCACCCTGATCAAGCCATGCCTGAAGCTGGAGCCAGACAAGCCCTTTTAAGACCTCTGAAAAGTCCCCAGACCCAGTATGTTACACTCACCCAACAAAACCCCAAACCTGGTTGACCTTTAACCCCATAGATCATTTCCTGCTCTGATTTGATCCCCAAAACACCCCCACCCCCATCCGGTACCACATGTCCCCCTAACCCCAGAAATTTGAAGCTGCATGTACGTTCTGACCTTCCACAGCCCCAGGGACCCAATGTAACCTCCCCCAGTACCCTGTACAACCCCATGCAGCAGGAAGCTGAGGGCTCTGCTCTACGCAGTGTCTTTACAGGCAGTCAAATTCATCACCATCTGAACCTGCTTGAATTCGGCTTTGCTTCCGTGGAGTGAAAACCTCCATATTAAAACAATCTGCGAAGCATCCCTTCGCCAGAGCCTGCTGGCCATCTCTTGGGTAAGGACAGCAAACACCGACCCCATGAGAAAACTTTTAATAATTGTGGAGGCAAGAAGCAGAGAAAAACAAATAATTAAGTGGGTTTTGAAACCTCATTCTGGCACGAAGTTGGAGTGAAAAGGGCTGGAAGCAGCATGTTGCACCATAGTCCCTGGATGAGTCACAGTGTTGTGTTTTCTTATAATTAATAGAAGAACATAAATTCGAACTGGTTTCAATTATCAGCAAGATCCCTCGTCTCATTCAGGAGACCTGAGGTCTTTAGCCAAGTCTTTAAATGTCTCCATTTCTTCAGTAAATTGAAGTCTTATTTCCTGCTCCTGACTCTCTGGGTTGTGAGATTCCAAGGAGGTTATAACATTGTAAAGCTCTCTCTAAGGTGTAAAATTAGCATAGGACCAGAGGGTCTTGTAAGGTCAGCAGGTCCCCCCAAAGCTCAGGGTTTCCCAACAGCCTCTATTTCTCCCTGACATTGTGGCTTGATTTCAGTGTTATTTATGTTGGGAATTTAGGGCAGCAGCTGGGTAACACGGCCCTGTCTTGCCCACAGCCCCTTAGCTCGGAGATGTTTTGTCTGCAGCTTCAAGTCTCGCCCAACCCTGCCCTGTAAGAAACATCTGGAAGGAAATTGCTCTGCTTGCAGTTCAGTGTCTTGTATGTAAGGAGACAGCACAGAGTCTCTCCTTGAGGACGGGGACCACTGTCTGGTCAGGCCTGCATCTCCTGGCCGCAGGTAGTCCCCAGATGTGCTTGGTGAAGTGCAGTGAGTTGAGTTGGATTGAATGGAGTTGAATTCTGTTTGGCTGGTTCCCAAACCCAGAGGAAGCCCTGAACCCAGGTTGGCTGCTGTCAGAGTGGCTTGATGTGCTGAGTGACCAGCTTGCAAACCCGCTTCTTGTCCACATGGCATCCTTAGGAAAGAGGACAGACGCCTCCTGAGGGCAGCATCTCCTCTACCTGCAGGGGGATGGTTTGCCTCTTACCTGGAAGATTAGCTTGGTTCGGGGGCTGCATCTGGCCCTGAGTTTCTGTGGTTTTTCGTTCCTTCTGTTCTTCAGGTCTAGGAGTAACTTGTTTTACGGGGATCCTCGGGGAGGCTGGGGAGTAGGGGTGAAATGAAGAAAATAACTTCACAAATGTGTACAGAGAAAATGCCCTTCGTGTATTCATTCAAAAAGAAGGTGTTTTTAGAGCCCACGACCTGCCAGCCAATATTGGGGTACTGGGGTCATAAAGATAAGCACTTGGGGGGGCTCTTGGTTGTGTCTGTTCATGGTCAGCCCAGTGCCAGCCTGTCAGTCGGGCTTCCTGTCCAGATGACCATGGCCTCCGACGTATTTCTCAACTGAGATTTTCTGATGGAATTTGTGTATGAGTCTCCCCCAGAGGGACTCCATTCCGGCCGGCCGCCTGACGGCATCACACATGGCAGGAGTGCGACCATGAATGATGAGCCCCATCAGCTCAGCAGCCCGCCCACTCCTTTGTGTCCGGAAGGCAATTCATTTAAAAGTCAGAGCAGGAGTTCCCGTCGTGGCGCAGTGGTTAACGAATCCGACTAGGAACCATGAGGTTGCGGGTTCGGTCCCTGCTCTTGCTCAGTGGGTTAATGATCCAGCGTTGCCGTGAGCTGTGGTGTAGGTTGCAGATGCGGCTCGGATCCCGCGTTGCTGTGGCTCTGGCGTAGGCCGGTGGCTGCAGCTCTGATTCAACCCCTAGCCTGGGAACCTCCATATGCCGCGGGAGCGGCCCAAGAAATAGCAAAAAAAGGTCAAAAAAAAAAAAAAAAAAGTCAGAGCAAAGCCTTCTTAAAGCAGCGACAGTGGTGCTGCCACTATGGAGAACAGGATGGAGGCGCCTTAAAAAACAAAAAATAGAACTGCCATGTGACCTAGCAACCCCACTCCTGGGCATCTATCCAGAAAAGATGAAAACCCTAATTTGGAAAGATATGTGCACCCGAGTGTTTGTAGCAGAACCATTCGCAATAGCCAAGACATGGAAGCAACCTAAGTGTCCATCAACAGATGAATAAAGAAGACATGGTACATATATACAATGGACTATTACTCAGCCATAAAAAAGAACAAAATAATGCCATTCGCAACAACATGGATGGACTGAGAGATTATCATACTAAGTGAAGAAAGTCAGATAAAGACAAATGTATCACTTATATGTGGAATCTAAAAAATAATACAAATGAACTTTATAAAACATAAACAGACTCACAGACAGAGAACAAACTTATGGTTGTCAAAGGGCAAAATAGGGGAGGGACAAATTAGGAGTTTGGAATTAACAGATATATACTACTGTATATAAAATGAACAACAAAGTCCTACTGTGTAGCCCAGGGAACTATATTCAATATCTTGTAATTACCTATAGTGGAGAAGAGTCTAGAAAAGTATATATACACACATCATATGTCTGTATATATATATATATAATCAGAATCAATTTTTTCTACACCTGCAACAAATAACATTGTTAATCAACTATAGTTCAATTAAAAATTGTGCTAAAATATACATAACATAATTTTTACCATATTACCCTCTTTTTTTTTTTTTTTGCCTTTTTAGGGCTGCACCCATAGCATATGGAGGTTCCCAGGCTGGGGGTTGAATCAGAGCCTCAGCTGCCGGTCTACACCACAGCCACAGCAACACCAGATCCAAGCCTTGTCTGTGACCTATACCACAGCTCACGGCAACTCCAGATCCTTAACCCACTGAGCGAGGCCAGGGATCGAACCTGCATCCTCATGGATAGTAGTCAGATTCATTGTCCCCTGAGCCCCAATGGGAACTCCTG
Source organism: Sus scrofa (assembly GCF_054392235.1). Taxonomy (NCBI): domain Eukaryota; kingdom Metazoa; phylum Chordata; class Mammalia; order Artiodactyla; family Suidae; genus Sus; species Sus scrofa. The sequence continues at coordinate 91,690,291 of NC_139392.1, read as the reverse complement.
TTTGGTATTTACTGGTGTGATATCTGTCCTTCCCCCTGGAGCCTAGGTTCCTTGAGGGCTGAGTCCCCAGTGTCTAGAACAGTCCTCAGAACTAGGAGACGCTGGTTGAATATTTGCTTAGTGAACCACAGGCATTTGTTATCGCGTAGGTGGGGCTGGCAGACTTTTGTCTGCAGGGCTGAGTGAGTAAAAGCTGAAACCCCCTCTCCCTCTTTGCTGCAGTTTTTCTTTCCCTCAGGCGGGGGGCAGTTATAAACGCGGCACTTACAGGTGGGCATGCACTGGCACTTGTTTTCCCAGAAGGAGTGGCTGGAGTTTCCCCTGCAGATCATGTAGGGCCCGCTGCTGGGGTCTCTGCGGAAACCTCTCTGGCAGTCACAGTTTAATGTGGTGCCCACCTTGTACCCGAGGATCTTGAACGTGGCATTTCTGAGGCTCGGCGGCTGCTGAACGCAAGCCCCTGTTAAGACAGAAAAAAACCATCTTGGGGGTTCAGGAGCTTCCAAACACTGGCACATATGATCAGCCATGCCAAGATCTAACTGATCTAATGCCACATTACTCCCCTTGACTTGAGGGTTCCGTATGTGCTCTGCTTTTTCCTAGGAAGAAACTAAGGCTGTTGTCACTGTTCTTTAGAAACTTTTGCATCAGAGAGTTCAAAGTGAAGGGCAGCCAAGTTCATCTCCAAACTGTGTTTCAAATGAAATGAATAGAAATGTGTGAGATTTTATTTTGAATATGCCTCTTGCCGAGCAAAGACAGAAAGAGGGAGAAATAAGGATAGGAGGAAAGGAAAGCCGTGTGGATTTAAGTTAGGGACAAAATGTGTCCGAAAGAGAGACTTTTCAGGAAATAAAGATGGTCTGACTTCCCGTAATTAATGATTGTATGATTTTTGGTTTCGGAAGAAATATATGTAGCGTGCTTCACTCCGTGTCTGGAGAGTGGGAGTTGTGTGTTTCTCACACACCTACCCACCTGTGAGTTTACAAAATTCCATCTCACACCACAAAGATCTGACCCTCCTTTGGCCCAAAAAGTGGTCACTAGTTACCCACTAAAGACACTCAAAGGAGTGGCTGAACGGAGTTCCCCTTGTGGCTCTGTGGGTTAAGAACAGGACTAGTTTCCATGAGGATGTGGGTTCAATCCCTGGCCTCATTTAGTGGGTTAAAGATCTGGTGTTGCCACAAGCTGCTGCATAGGTCACAGATGTGGCTCGGATCTGGCGTGCTGTGGCATCGGTGGGCAGCTTCAGCTCTGATTCGACCCCTAGCCCAGAAACTTCCATATGCCACAGGTGTGGCCATAAAAAGAAAAATATTTAAAAATGCATAAAATGTTCTTTTAAAAAAGTGGCTGTACGTCCGGCTTTTAAGGGGGAAAACTTGTGTATCTCAAGACAAGCTCTCCTGGTTCAGGAAGTGAGATTTTTTCAGGAAGAAGCCCTGGGCTGGATAAAGGAAGTGAACAGGAAGGACCATAGGAAATGGGAAAGTGAGCCAGCAGGGCCTGGAGCAGCCGGCCTCTCCACCCGGGGAACAGGTGCCAGCCCGGGCAGGCTGCTGCACTCACTGCTGGCAGAGGGCCGTTTGCTGATGATTAATCACTCAGGTTAGCTGAGCCCTCACACTCTGCCCAGCGTCTTGTCATCCTGGAGACTAGCCCCGTCCAAGATGCAGGACCTTCCTGACACCTCCAGGAACAGAAGGCGAGGAGGACATGAACAGCTTGCCTCCCCTCTAACCAAGAAAGGACTGAATGAAAGCAATTTGAATGGCCGAGTGGGTCAGCAGTTGCAGAGGAACATGTAACATAAGCACTCAGTTAAGGCTGGTAGTTACAGTAATCATAAAAACGCAAGAAACACAGCATGGAGGGAAGAGGATAAAGATGGGGTTCTAAATTCTAGCTCTACAAGCTTACTAGCTATATAGCTTTATTATTTTTACTTGTTTAAGGCTTGGCTTCCTTTTCTGTACAATGGCTATAATAATTATTTTACTGAGTTGCCTTAAATATTACATGAAATAACATATTAAGGTAACTCGCAGAGCACCTGGCACACAATAGAATAGATGCTAGTTCTGCTCTGTGTTTTCTCTGTCCAGCAAAAGACTATCCAGATAGAAACTGAGCTGCAGTTTACCTTAACCCATAACTCCTGCAGAAGGTCTTCTCTCCTTAACAGCCATAGCATTAGTACCATTCACTGGCACTTAGCAAATGTCAATACCAACCAATTTGATTTAAGTAGCAGAAGGTAAGTCTGTTGCTGAACGAAGATAGGCATAGTGATCAGAAAAAACAAATGAAGGAACAAGGTAAGGATATTCCCTCTTGCCACTGCTTTTCAGCATCATCCCGGGAGTCCTAGCTAATGCAATCGGAAAAGAAAAGGAAAAGTATCCAGGTGGGGATGGAAGAAATAAAACTGCCTTTGTCTGCAGATATGATGACGGCCTAAGGAGAAAATCTGAAAGAAGAGACCAGAAATAAAACCTCCCAGTAACTACTAAGCCATTACAAGATACAAAGCTAATACACACACGTTAACCACTTTGCTCATACCAGCAATGAACAAGAGGAAATTGGAATTAAAAGCACAGTGCGGGGAGTTCCCGTCGTGGCGCAGTGGTTGACGAATCCAACTGGGAACCATGAGGTTGCGGGTTCGGTCCCTGCCATTGCTCAGTGGGTTAACGATCCGGCGTTGCCGTGAGCCGTGGTGTAGGTTGCAGATGCAGCTCGGATCCCGCGTTGCTGTGGCTCTGGCGTAGGCCGGTGGCTACAGCTCCGATTGGACCCCTAACCTGGGAACCTCCATATGCCGCGGGAGCGGCCCAAGAAATAGCAAAAAGACAAAAAAAAAAAAAAAAAAAAAGCGCACAGTGCTATTTACATTAGCACACCAGAAGTGAAGAACTTGGGTATAAATTTTTAAAAATATGTACAGTATCTGCATGAGGGCAACTATAAAACCCTGATGAAGGAAATTAAAGAAGAGTTAAATAATGGGTAGATATTCCATGTTCATGGATGGGAAGATTCAATATTGTCAGTAGGTTAGTTCTTCTCAAATGATCTAGAGATTCAATGCAATCCCGATAAAAGCCCGGTCTCTTCTTTGGTGGATCTCGGCAAACTGATTCTAAGTTTATATGAAGAGGCAAAAGACCCAGAATAGCTAACACAACATTGACAGAAAGGACAGTGCTACCTGATTTTAAAACTTCCTGTAAAGTTACAGTAATCAAGACAATGTGATATTGGTGGAAAGAATGGAGAAATAGATCAGTGGAACAGAACAGAGTCTAGAAATTGACCAGCTGATCTTTGACAAAGGGGAAAAGGTGATACAATTGAGCAAAGACAGTCTTTTCAACAGATGGTGCCGAACAACGGGACGACCACATGCAAAAAAAAAAAAAAAATCTAGACACAGGTTTCAAGTTTCTCCCAAAAATTAACTCAAAATGGATCACAGACCTAAAAGAAAACACAAAACTTTAAAACGCTTTAGAGATAATGTAGGAAAAAGTCTAGATGGCCTTGGGTTTGGTGACAAGTTTTTAGATGCAGCACCAAAGGCATGATCCATAAAAAAAAAAAAAAAAAGAATTGAGAAGTTGCACCATATTAAAGTAAAAATTCTGTTCTTAAAAGACACTATCAAGAGACTGAAAATACAACCCACACACCTACAGTCAACTCATCTATGACAAAGGAGGCAAGAATATACAATGGAGAAAAGACAGCCTGTTCAATAAGTGGTGCTGGGAAAACTGGACAGCCACATGGAAAAGAATGAAATTAGAACACTCCCTAACACCATACACAAAAATAAACTCAAAATGGATCAAAGACCTAGATATAAGACCAGATACTATAAAACTCTTAGAGGAAAACGTAGGCCAAACACTCTCCAACATAAACCACAGCAGCATCCTCTCAGATCCACCTCTTAGAGCAATGACAGTAAAAACAAAAATAAACAAATGCGACTTAAGTAAACTTAAAAGTTTCTGCACAGCAAAGGAAACCCTAAACAAAACAAAAAGACAACCCACAGAATGGGAGAACATCTCTGCAAATGAATCAACTGACAAGGGATTCATCTCCAAAATTTATAAACACCTCCTATTGCTCAATACCAAAAAAAAAAAAAAAAAAAAAAAAAAACCAAACAACCCCATCAAAAAATGGGCAAAAGATCTAAACAGACAGTTCTCCAAGGAAGACATACAGATGGCCAAAAAACACATGAAAAGATGTTCAACATCACTCATTATTAGAGAAACGCAAATCAAACCCACGATGAGGTACCACCTGACACCAGCCAGAATGGCCATCATCCAAAAGTCTACAAACAGTAAGTGCTGGAGAGGGTGTGGAGAAAAAGGAACCCTAGGACACTGTTGGTGGGACTGTAAATGTGTGCAACCACTGTGGAAAACAGTGTGGAGATTCCTCAGAAAACTAAACATAGAACTCCCATTTGATCCAGCAATCCCACTCCTGGGCATCTATCCAGAGAAAACCATGACTCGCAAAGACACGTGTGCTCCAGCGTTCACTGCAGCACTCTTTGCAATAGCCAAGACATGGAAACAACCTAAATGTCCATCGACAGAGGAGTGGATCAAGAAGATGTGGTCCATATACACAATGGGATATTACTCGGCCATTAAAAGGAACGAAATACCAGCATTTTTAGCGACATGGATGGACCTAGAAATTACCATGCTAAGTGAAGTCAGTCAGACAATGAGACACCAACATCAAATGCTTTCACTGACATGTGGAATCTGAAGAAAGGACACAATGAACTTCTTAGCAGAGCAGATACTGACTCACAGACTTTGAAAAACTTACGGTTTCCAAAGGAGACAAGTTGGGGGGTAGGGGGATGTGCTGGGGGTTTGGGATGGAAATCCTATAAAACTGGATTGTGATGATCATTGTACAACTATAAATGTAATAAATTCATTGAGTAATTAAAAAAAAAGAAAATGAAAATACAAACCACAGACTGGGATAAAATGATAAAGGGCTGTTATCCAAAGTATTCGAAGAACTCTTAAAACTCAACAATAAGAACTGTAATTGAAAAAATGAGCCAAAGACCTGAACAGACACCTCACCAGAGAAGAGATGCAGATGGCAAATAAGCATATTAAAAGATGCTCCGTACCACATGTCATCAGGGAAATGCAAATTAAAACAACAGTAAGATGCTACTATACAGCTTTAGAATGACTCAAATCCGGAACACCAGATGCTAGTGAGGACATTGTGCAACAAAACCCCTCAGACATCGATGCAGGGGGGAGCAAAATGGTGCAGCCACTTTGGAAGACACTTTTGGCAGCTTCTAACAAAAACTAAACATGTTCTCAATGTACCATCCAGCCATCATGCGTCTTGGCATTTATCCCAAGGAGTCAAAAAGCTACCTCCACACAAAACCCTGCACACAGATGTTTCTAGCAGGTTTCTTAAAAATTGCCAAACTTTGGAAGCAATCTTAGATGTCCTTCAGTAGATGAGTGGATAAACTGTGCTACATTCAGACAATGAAGTATTATTCAGTGCTAAACAGAAATGAATTATCAAGCCATGAAAAGATGTAGAGGATACTTCAATGCACATTCCTAAATGAAAGAAGACAATCTGAAAAGGCTACACACCGTATGATTCCACCTCTCTGACATTCTGGAAAAGGAAAAACTATAAAGGCATTAAGAAAAACTCAGTGGTTGCCAGGGGTTAGGGAAGAGGGAGGAAAAAATATGTGGAGCGTAGAGGATGTTTAGAGCAGTGAAACGACTCTGCGTGATACCATAATGTTGAATACATGTCACTATGCATTTGTCCAAACCCACAGAAGATACACCACCAGGAGTGAACCCTAAGGTAAACCATGGACTTTGGATGATGATGACCTGTCAGTGTAGGTTTATCAGTTGTAACAAGTGTACCATCTGGTGAGGGTTGTTGATAATGCGATAATGGGGAAGGCTATGCATGTGTGCTGTCAGGAGTAAATGGAAAATCTTGGCACCCTTCTGCTTGACTTTGCTGTGAACCTAAAACTGTTCTAAAAAAGTAAAGCCTGTTTAAAAAGAACAACTCATAAGCACACAATGGACATTCCCTGGGCTAGATAAAATAATTGAAGGGAAAAAAATTAACCAACAAAGACTTCTGCTTCCAGCCATGACAGAGTTTTGGTACCAAAACTTATCTTCTTGCTGAAAACTTTAAAACCAGAAAAAAAAAAAAAGCATATATGAAAAAAAGTATTTTCAGACAATTAGCAGCAGGCTTAATGCATTATTTGAGAGGAAGGGAATGCCTGAAGCGAGCCTTCTATTGCCACGGCCTTCCTCCTGGGGCACTGTCCTACCAGGTAGCACCGAAGTGGAGCCCGCAGGGTGGTGATCTCACTGACCTAAGGAGGGAAATGATCACAGCCCAAGGCTGCTGGCATGGCTAGAATTTGTGGCGTGGGGCTCTGGAGAGGAGGGCGCCACACAGAGGCCCCAGAAGTATATGCAAGGGTACCCCTCAGATTCTTAGCCAGGAGCTGGGCAGAATATGGGCAAGGCAGGACTTAGCACCAATTGCCTGCTCTGAAGACTGAGAGAAGAACGGTTATGCCAAATTTGATTTACAAAACAGGCGTCTGACCTAAAGGCTGTAGTTTGTTCCAGAGGAAGAGACAACCCTGGGACAAATTTCAAAGCCATAATGGATGCACTCTCAGAAAGGGTAAAACGAAACCTGATGGGCAAGAGGATATGAAGTGAGTTAAGCGCCTGCAAGGACAAAATTCAGTACCTCTTAAAGGAAATCAAAATAATCCAGACTCAGACTCCCTATTGTGGTGCAGAGGAAACAAATCCTAGTAGTATCCATGAGGACGCCGGTTCGATCCCTGGCCTCGCTCAGTGGTTTGGGGATCTGGTGTTACTGCAAACTGGTATGTGGCTTGGCTCCAGCATTGCTGTGGCTGTGGCAGAGGCTGGCACCTGTAGCTCCAATTAGATTCCTAGCCTGGGAACTTCCATATGCCGTGGATGTGGCCCTTAAAAAAAAAAATCCAGACTCTTTAAAATGTAAAACTCATGATATCCAGAAAGTTTTTAAAAATTCTGGAAATAGAAAATGTGACCCATTAAAGAAAGCAGCAAATTGAAACAGACGTCTAAAAAATTTTATTGAGGTATAGTCAATTTATAGAAACAGACTTTAAAATGATCCAGATTTTGGAATTAGAAGATAAGGAGTTTAAAACAATTATAATATACATACTGATTGACTTAAAGCAGAGGTCAGCAAACTATGGCCTGTGGGTTGACTGCCATTTATTTTCATAAATAAAGTTTTATCAGAGCAAAGCCACACCCATTCATTCATACTTTGTTTATGGCTGCTTTTGTGCTGTAATGCCAGAGTTGAGTATTTGTAACAGAGAGCTTTATGGCCTGGTGGCCAAAAAATTTACTCTCTTGCCCTTTAAGAAAAAAATTGTCAACTAACCACTAATTTAAAGGGAACGTGACCATAATGAGTGAAGCAGTAGGATGTTTCATAAGATACATGAAACATAAAAAAGAACCAAATGAAAATTCTAAAAATAAAAATTATAATATTTGAAATGAGCTTAACCACCGCTTGAAGACAAATCAATAGAAATTATCCAAACTCACCAGCATGGAGAAAAAAATTTTTGAAATGAACAAACTTTCAGTGTCATGTAGGATAATAGTCAATAATCTATCAAATGTAATTCAAGTCCCAGAGCAAGAGGAGAGTAATAATGGAGCAGAAAAGGGATTGGAAGAAATAACGGCCCATTGGAATTTGATAACAAACGTTGACTTGCAGATCCAAGATGCTCGGTGAACTCCAAGCAGGATAAGTGTAAAGAAAACCTCACTGAGATGCCTCATAACCACGTTGTGAAAACCATACACAATGAGAAAAGTTTTCAAGTGGGCAGAGAAAAAGGACATTTTACATACGGGAAACAGTAGTGGATGACGACCGACTTTCCAACAGAAACAATGGAAGACAGAAAATAATGGTAAAATGTATTCAAAGTTTTAAAAAAAAAAAAAATCCTGCCAGCCTAGAATTCTACCTAGAGAAGACAGCTTTCGAAAATGAGAATGAAATTAATATATTTTCAGATAAATGAAAGCTTGTAGAATTTGGATAATGCATACCTGCATATAAGAAATAATGCTAAAGGAAATTCTTTGGGCTCTGTGGAAATTGCACCAGCTAGAAACATAGATCTACAGGAAAGAATGAGGGTTGCTGGTAAATATTTCCGTAAATGAAAAGACCACCTTCTTGGAGTTCCAGTCGTGGCACAGTGGTTAACGAATCCGACTGGGAACCATGAGGTTGCGGGTTCGATCCCTGGCCTTGCTCAGTGGGTTAAGGATCTGGCGTTGCCGTGAGCTGTGGTGTAGGTTGCAGACGTGGCTCGGATCCCGCGTTGCTGTGGCTCTGGTGTAGGCCGGTGGCTACAGCTCCGATTGGACCCCTAGCCTGGGAACCTCCACATGCCGCAGGAGCGGCCCAAGAAATGGCAAAAAGACAAAAAAAAAAAAAAAAAAAAAAACCAAAAAACAAAAAAACCACCTTCTTTTAATTTTTTGAAAGAGAATGGTTTAAAATAAAAATAATAATATTTTGTGGTGGGTTTTATTCCATTATAGTAAATGTAAAACATGTAACTGTAGTGTAAGGTTTGGGTGAGTGGAATTTTTCTATTATAAGGTTCTTATGCATGAAATGGTACAACATTAACTCTAAGTAGATTGTGATGAGTTAAGGATGCCTACCTGAAAGCAGTCAAATAATAATTAAAGAGTGCAGCTAAAGTGGCAATAGGAGAAATAATATCGAGTATTAAACTATTTTTTGGTTAGCCAAAGTTAAGAGAGAAAAGGAAGAATAGATTAATTAAAAAAAACACATGGGATAACTAGGAGAAAGGGAGGAAGTAGACTGAAAGCCCATTTCAGTAATTACATGAAACATACTTTAAATTAAAATGATAGAATCTTCCAGACTGGATAAAATAGCAGAGCCCAACTCTATGCTGTCTCTAAGAGAACACACTTTAAATACCACAAAAATGATAGGTTGAAAGTAAAATACAAAAAGACACATTATGCAAAGGTACACATAAGAAGGCTGGTATAGCTATATTTATATCAGAAAGTAGATTTCAAAATAAGAAACCTTACTCACAGATGACCTGGTTGGCTACATGAAAGCTAAGAAAATATCCAAAATAACTATGAGAATTTAGTAATCTCAACATACAAAAATCACTTGTGATGACTTCTAAATACTGGGGGCAACCAATTAGAAAATTAAAAAAATTTAAACAATCTATTTACCATAGTATCTAAAGACATAAAATACTTATGAATAAATTTGCTAAAAACTCACTGGGTCTTTAAACGGAAAACTCTGAAACACTCCTAACATAAAGAATTATATAAATGGAGAAAAGCAAATGGTTGGGAGTTTTTTAAGAGGTCAATCTAAAAGATGTAGAAATTTGGAAGATCCACATCATCAATATCAAGACTTTCTATAACGCTTCAGTGACCAACACAGTACATATTGGTAAAAGGATAGACAAAAAGACCAATGGAACAGAAGAGGAAATTCAGAAAGAGACTGACGTATGTACATTCTGTTGATTTTTTACAAACACACCGTGGCAATTCGATGAGAAAAGGACAAATCTCAACAAATCCTTCTGGGGAAAAAGAACCTTGTTCCACACACTCAAATTAATTTTGTTATATATCTAAACATAAAAGACCCACCCATACACCACATCCATACATTATAGATGTAAACATACAAGGTAAAATTCTTAAGCTTCTAAAAGAAAATAAAGGCAAATGGCTCTGCAAGTTAGGGAGAGGCACACACATCCTAAAGAAGGCACAAAAAGCGCTAAACATAAAAGAAGAATAAATTTAAAACTTCTTCTGTCCTAAGACATTAAGAAAATGACAAAATGAACGATAGAGGTAGACTGGGAGAAATCTTCGCAACACATATATTGGACAAAAAGTCTCGTATCCACATTATACAAAGAACTACAAATCAATACTGAAAGTCAAACAACCCAATAAATGAATGGGTAGATAATTGAATGGTGACTTCTCCAAAGAAGATATATGATTACCAATAAGCACCTGAAAAGATGTTCGATATCATTAGACATCAAGAAAAAGCAAACTGCTCAGCAGAAACCAATCTGACTAGCATCCATGAGGATGCATGTTGGATCCCTGGCTTCGCTCAGTGGGTTAAGGATCTGGTGTTGCTGTGGCTGTGGTGCAGGCCGGCAGCTACAGCTCTGAATTGACCCCTAGGCTGGGAACCTCCATATGCCACAGCTGTAGCTCTAAAAAAAAAAAGAAAAAAAAAAAAAAGCAAATTGGAAACCACCATGAAATGAGTAAAATGGATAAAAGACTGACAACACCAAATGTTGAGGAGGAGCTACTGGAACTCATGTTACTGGTGGGAGCGTAAAATAATGCCATTACTTTGGAAAACTCAAAGTTTGTTTATTTGCTTTTTAATGAAGTTAGTATATACCTGCCCGATAATATAGCTGTTCCACTCCTTGGTATTTATCTAGCAGGAGTGAAAGCCTATGTCTACAAAAAGACTTTAAGTACTTATAGTTGCATTGAATAATCTCAAAAGCATGATGTTGAACAAAAGAAGATAGACAAAAAATACACGCACCATTTGATTCCATTTATATGAAGCTCAAGAAGGGACAAAACTAGGAGACAGAAGGAAATCAAGGTAGTGGTTGCTTGTGGTGCACGGGGATGGACCGGAGGAAGGCAGTGAGGGGTGGAAACTGGCTACCTGCGTCAACATCTTTGCTGTGGTGACAGATTGAGATTATATTCCCGGTGCAGACATACAAGAACGAGTGGGAACGCCGTTGAGCACCTGGTGTCAGACACGTCCCTGCACCACTGAGAACTTGAATTTCCTCTGAACTGCATCCAGCTCAAGGACACCACTAGCCGCTTTCAAAATGATGTCTGCTGGCAGCTGCAACTTTATGGTCGCAAGGCCTCCCCTTGTAAATATGCAACCATTTCAGGCCCCAACCAATCTTTACTTAACGAGCACTCTTCTTGCCAGTAAGCGCCAATTATAATTCTTATAACTCATGTTACTAACTGTAACCTTACCTTTTTTTATTTTTTGCCTTTATAAGCCTCCTCTATTTTGTAGCTGTGGGGTAGGGGGCGGGAGACATGATTGAAAGGCTTCTTGATCTGTGTCTCTTGAGCGGTCCTAACAAATCCCAAATAAATACCTTTTTATTTCAATGGGGTCTCCGTTTCTGAAATTTTGTTTAACAGCCCAAACTCATCAAATTGTACACTTCAGATCTGTGCATTTCCCTACAAGTAATTTTACTTAAAAAAAATCAATAAAGGAGTTCCCATTGTGGCTCAGCAGGTTAAGGATCCAGCATTGCCCTGAGCTGTGATATAAGGCACAGACGTGGCTCGGATCCCATGTTGCTGTGACTGTGGTGTGTGCCAGCAGCTGCAGCTCTGATTAGATCCTTAGCCTGGGAACTTCCATATGCTGCAGCTGCAGCCCTAAAAAGCAAAAAAAAAAAAAAAAAAATCAATAAAAAGTATATTGAACAACTCGGGATTATCCATTAGCATAAACAATCAAGATGGATCGACCTCAGATGCATTTGGAATCTAACGACTCAATTACAAACCGAGAAAATTTCTAAACACAGAAATTTGAAAAGAGGGCAGATTGCCTTTGCTGTCAGTTTGTGTCCTTAAAAACTGGTTATGTGATGATATGCTTTTATAAATAAGGCCATGGAAATTTCCAGGATCATCATAATTAGCCTGAGCCTCTGAGGAGGTCATGTGGGGAAAAGGGAAAATTCCAGAACTTCTTACTCCCACAGGCTTTCTTTTCATAAAAGTATCTTTCCTGGAATTTGAAAACACTGAAACTAACTCTGTCTAGTGCTATGAACCAGTAGAGTATGGCTATAACCCTTTCCCTGGAACCATGCCAAGGGGGGTCCAAATACCATCTGAAGGAAGTGGGGGCTGGCTCATCATTCTGGAAAGGTAGCCTGGGGATGGGGGTGGGGGTGGGGCGTCTTTTTAATCTAATTGGAATAAATCTGAAAATTTAAAAAAAAATCCTTTTCAGCATGATGTCATCAAAGAAACAGCAGTAAACATCTTTCAAAAAGGATGGAAAACACTTTATCTCCCCTGGAAATCTTGCAGAGGAGCATGGGAGGCCAATTCTGTTGATTTTTTATTTTTAGTTTTTACTTTTTGGCTTTTTAGGGCTGCACCCAAGGCATTTGGAAGTTCCCAGGCTAGGGGTTGAATTGGAGCTGTAGCCACAGGCCTACACCCCAGCTACAGCAACTCAGAATCCAAGCCACATCTGCAACCTACACCACAGCTCACCGCAATGCCGGATCCTTAACCCACTGAGGAAGAGCAGGGATCGAACCTGTATCCTCGTGGATACCAGCAGGTTCGTTACCACTGAGCCACAACAGAAATCCCAATTGTGCTTCTACGCCTCAGCAAGATGTCTCTACATCCTTCTTCCCTATATTATCACTTAGAGATTCTCTTCCCACGCAGCGCAGCAGCTGCCTTTGCTGTACTCACCAAAAGCTCCGAAAATTCTCGACCCTCAGCGAGCAGGGGCTTTTTTCCACCTTTACTCTGGCACCCACCCTTCCAGATCGATGTCTTGCTTCCGCCGGTGGCTCTGTCCCTTTTAAGGACTGGTACATTTCTGTTGTCATTTTCTGAGGATACTTCAAGTGGGCGCTGCTAGCAGGGCGGAGGGCAACTTCAGGGTGCCAGCCTCGCTCGTGTAGGGCCCGGGGCTAAGAGCTCGGAGCTCGGACGCAGCACCCGGGGCGGGACCTACCTCAGGCTCAGAGGAACACGGCTGTGGTCTTGCCGCCTGCCTTTCATGCGGGTGGCTGGGGCAGGCAGCCGGGCTTTATCATTAACTCTGGACATCCCAGGGGCTTCTGCTCCCACTGGGAGCGAGTTAAATTGAGCTCTTTTGATGTTGAAAGTGCTTCCTGTCCTATTTCGGATTTTTGCTGCGAATGGTCATTGGAAAGACACAGGCGGGACCCCGCCCCCGCGCGTCACCCCACCTCCATCAGCATCCCTGAAACTCTGGGGACAGGTGTGGGCTTGCTGTCACCGGGAATTTCCACTGAAGTGTGGGACTCCCTGGCTGCTTGTGGCGTCTCTGACTGCCATGAGCAACAGTCATTGAGAGCTGCCTTGCTCTGGGCTGTGTCACCACCCAGGTCTGGGAGGAAGATGGTGGAGGGGAGGGACCAGGGACCGGCTCCCCTTTTTTTCTCTGTCGCTTTGTCTTTGTTTTCCCTCCAGCGGGTTTCTGGAGACTCATCTTTTCCATGTCACCATGCCCTTGCTGAGGAGGGCAGGGCTGGGCAATCGTAAAATCCGACGCAACAAACTGAGGGATTCAGACCAGTCTCTCCATCTCCCAGGCACCTGACGTCCACCTGGCCCCACTCCCAGAAGGACAGTTGCGCAGCTTTTACCGCTGGGGTTTCCAATAAGAGATGAGAAGCTTGGTGTGGTGAGGGACTTTTCTCCAAGTGGCCCGTCACAGAGGAAGAGCCCAGGGCTCCCTCATCAGACCTGGAGCCTCGACACCCGTCTGCGCTCAGGCCTGTCCACTCCCCTAACATAAAGCTGCCCTGTGTGTGTGCTGTTTGATCTGAGAAGGGACTGGAGCTCAGTGAGTTCGGGGCTGAGATGTTTAGTTTCCGAGTCCGCCAGAGTCGCAGAGGCCGCCTGTGCTCTGAGCGGGAAGGGGGATTCTCTGCAGCCTCCAGGACTCCGCATCACTGTTCCCAGCCGCTCTTCTCAGGCTTTAATGTGCAGACACACGGCCTGGGGGTCTGGGTAACGCACGTTTTGGGCGAGTGTTGAGCTAAGACGATGTCTCAGTGGCTTGCGATCCCCCTGAGGCTGCTGGGCCGAAGCTGCACTCAGCAGAGGCAGTGGCTGCCTTGTCTTCCTGCCCGCCCTCCCTGTGGCCCCTTCCCCACCGCACGGCCCCCAGGGGGCCAGAGAGAGGCCCTCAGGCGCGGCCCAACATGCTCCCAGAGCATGTGGTTCCCCAGCAGAGCATCTAAGGCAGGTGCAGCGAGAGCTCCCTGGAGGAAAGGTGGGTGAGTGAGAACGATTGTGGGCTAGGCGAGTACATTTTATTCTTTTCTGATGTTGTTAAAAATGAGAGCCCCCATCTGGCCCCTGTGGTCCAGTGACTAACGCGGAAGATGAAGGAAGGGAAGGGGCTTCGAAAGGATGCGGGCCGGGTCTGAGATAAGGTGCTTTGCTCTGAGGGTGACTCAAGGTCAAGGTACTCGACTCCATCTTTGGGCCCCTCCCCCTGCCATCCGTACGCTAGAGATTGGGAATGACCATTAGAATAACTCCCGAAACACAGAAACTTCTAGACAATGATGTACTAAGCTTTACGCAAGGGACACAGGGCACGTGATAGAGAAATGATCTGGTTCTTGAGCTCAAGGCACTCATCTTCTCTGTCAGATCCAAGAAGAATCCCACGATATACCTCGTATCAACGAGTCTCGAAAATTCCTTGGGAAACCCAACCAGCCCTCCGAGCCTTATGGAAATGAGGTGCACAATAAAACATTACAGGGCATGCTGACGGCTCTTCTCCAAAGGATCCTAAAGTCTAGCGCAGGGAGAGGCCCCAACGATAATGTAGGTTAGTTTCCCCTCTTGTTGAGGAGGACACTGAGACTGTGTCATCCTTGGATTGTGGCGAGCCTGCGGACAGGACGCCCCCTGGGTCCGTCCAGGGCTTTCACATCGCAAAGAAACATTATCTCCAGGAACCAGTGTGCTCTTCGCCGGCTGTGAAGGTTCCCTCCAGCTAGGAGGTGGATCCACTTCTAAACTATCTGGGTCAAGGGGAGGCGTTTGCGAAGTGTTGTGGTTTAATTCAGATCATTATCTTCGAAGAAGTCAGCGAGCTCAGGTCCTCCGAGTGTGGCTCTTTGTATAATAGCACCTGTGGTATCTGAGCCCTGCTCCTCCGTCTAGATCACCTTCAAGGCCCCCACTTCGACCCCAGAAGGTAGACACTGTCACCCCACCTTACACAACAGGAGACCAGGGTTCAGAGAGATTCGGTCAGTTGCCCGAGTCACACAGCTCAAGGCTGATGGGACAGCAGTCCCAAGAAAGCCCACTCTTGCTCCCCTTGTGTCTACCTTAAAAAAATCCCACTTTTACTCTGAAGAAATTCTTTCCAATAGCTCACTTAAATGTGTCAGGAAGAAGCAAAGATGACGAGGATGGAAGTGGGCAGAACAGGTTGGCCTTGACCACGGGTCACCATCAAAGCTCAGATTTTTTTAAAAAACTTATTTGCAGAACAGAAACAGACTCACAGACTTTGAAAAACGTATGGTTACCAAAGGGGACAGGTTGGGGAGGGGGAGGGAGGGACTGGGTGCTTGGGATGGAAATATTCTAAAAGTAGGTTGTGATGATGGTTGTTTAACTATAAATATTAAAAAATTCATCAAATTAAAAAATAATTAAAAAAAAGAATGAATGAACTTTTGTGTAGGGAACTGCATGGATGCATCCCATGAGCCAAATGTTGAGCAAAATGAGACATCAAAGCAACGTCCTCACTGTATGACGTGATTTCAGCTTCAAGCTCGAAACCCAGGCAAATTATTCATCAATAGTGTTAATAGCCAAGGGTGCAAGCGACCTTCTGGTTTTGATCTGAGAGCTGTTGCACAGAGGTGTTCACTCCATGAAAATGCATCTCGCTCTGCCTTATGGATCATGTGCTTTTCTGTATATAGACTCTGACAATAACCCTTCAAGAGTAAAACTGAGGAGTTCCCCTCGTGGCGCAGTGGTTAACGAATCCGACTAGGAACCATGAGGTCGCGGGTTCGGTCCCTGCCCTTGCTCAGTGGGTTAAAGATCCGGCGTTGCCGTGAGCTGTGGTGTAGGTTGCAGACGCGGCTCGGATCCCGCGTTGCTGTGGCTCTGGCGTAGGCCGGTGGCTACAGCTCCGATTCGACCCCTAGCCTGGGAAGCTCCATATGCCGCGGCAGCGGCCCAAGAAATAGCAACAACAACAACAACAACAACAAAAAGACAAAAAAAAAAAAAAAAAAAAAAAAAAAGAGTAAAACTGAAAAAAAAAAAAAAGGCTCAGACAACGATGCCTTTGGTTTCTCTCTAGGAGTGAGAGTCAACGTTTTGAACAAACAGGAGAGCAGGGTCAGGAACCAACGTGAAGGATGCCAGTGGAGGATGAAGCAGGGGCTCCAGGAGCCCCGTGTGCCACACATTAACCCTTCGGTTGCTGGCATATGTGAGGGGCCAGGGAATGAGTACAGTGGGGTCAGATGAGAGGCTGAAGGCAGCAGACGTTTACCAAGCTTGGAAGTACTTCAGTTCTTTAATAACCAGTATGACAGGAGTTCCCATCACGGCACAGTCGAAACGAATCTGACTAGGAACCATGAGGTCGTGGGTTCGATCCCTGGCCTCACTCAGTGGGTTAAGGATCTGGTGTTGCCGTGACCTGTGGTGTAGGCCACAGATGTGACTCAGATACCACATTGCTGTGGTTCTGGCCTAGGCTGGCAGCTACAGCTCTGATTAGACCCCTAGCCTGGGAACCTCCGTATGGCACAGGTGCGGCCCTAAAAAGACAAAACCAAAAAATCAATATGACCAAGGCAGTGGTTCTTGAAGCTTTTGGTACAAGGACCCCTTTACATGAGGACTCTCCCAAAAAAAACTTGTTTTCATGGCTCATACCCATCATGGTTTGTCATATCAGAAATGAAGCAGTTCAAAAGGCAGTTCAAAAGCACACATTTATTAATTCATTTTAAAGTAACACGAACCAGCCCTTCACACATATGAACAGATTTAATTCCAACAACAACACTATGAAGTAGATATTCTCATTATTACGACCATTTTACAATTGAGACATTGAGGCACAGCGAGGTTTGAAGAACTGCCTGAAGTCACCCAGGGAGGTCACCGAGCTAGTGCCCCACACTAATGGGGATGGAGGCTTGTTTAGGCTTCAGAGCCCTGATGACAAGGATGCTGTGCAGCCCCTCCCAGCTCCATACCTGTAGCCCTGAGCTGACCTTGAGTCTTGATTTAAGGCTGCCCCCACTTCCTCTGGTACTTCAACCCTGTTCAACACTCCTAGGTAACGACACCTGCTATTTCTTCTTCCACTCAACATTGCCTCTGGACTGTTAGAGCTCATCCATGAATTTGGCAAAGTCGCAGGATGCAAAATTAATACACAGAAATCGACAGCATTTCTATACTAACAATGAAAGATCAGAAAGAGAAATTAGGGAAGCAATCCCATTTACCTTCACATCCAAAACAATAAAATACCTAGGAGTAAATCTACCTAAAGAGACAAAAGACCTGTACTCTGAAAACCGTAAGACACTGATGAAAGAAATCAAAGACTACACAAATAGATGGAAAGACATACCATGCTCTTGGATTGGAAGAGTCAATATTATCAAAATGACTATACTACCCAAGGCAATCTACAGATTCAATGCAATCCCTATCAAATTACCAAGGATATTTTCCACAGAACTTGAACAAAATATTTTAAAGTTTGTTTGGAAGCATAAAAGACCCAGAATAGCCAGAGACCTCCTGAAAAAGAAAAATGGAGCTGGAGGAATCAGGCTCCGGGACTTCAGACTATACTACAAAGCAGCAGTCATCAAAGCCGTATGGGACTGGCACAAAGACAGAAATATAGATCAGTGGAACAGGATAGAAAGCCCAGAATTAAACCCACACACCTACAGTCAACTATTCTATGACAAAGGAGGCAAGAATATACAATGGAGAAAAGACAGCCTGTTCAATAAGTGGTGCTGGGAAAACTGGACAGCCACATGGAAAAGAATGAAATTAGAACACTCCCTAACACCATACACAAAAATGGATTAAAGACCTAGATAGAAGACCAGACACTATCAAACTCTTAGAGGAAAACGTAGGCCAAACACTCTCCAACATAAACCACAGCAGCATCCTCTCAGATCCACCTCTTAGAGTAACGACAGTAAAAACAAAAATAAACAAATAGGACTTAAGTAAACTTAAAAGTTTCTGCACAGCAAAGGAAACCCTAAACAAAACAAAAAGACAACCCACAGAATGGGAGAACATCTCTGCAAATGAATCAACTGACAAGGGATTCATCTCCAAAATTTATAAACACCTCCTATTGCTCAATACCAAAAAAAAAAAAAAAAACCAAAAAACCAAACAACCCCATCAAAAAATGGGCAGAAGATCTAAACAGACAATTCTCCAAAGAAGACATACAGATGGCCAAGAAACACATGAAAAGATGTCCAACATCACTCATTATTAGAGAAACGCAAATCAAACCCACGATGAGGTACCTGACACCAGCCAGAACGGCCATCATCCAAAAGTCTACAAACAGTAAGTGCTGGAGAGGGTGTGGAGAAAAAGGAACCCTATGATGCTGTTGGTGGGACTGTAAATGTGTGCAACCACTGTGGAAAACAGTGTGGAGATTCCTCAGAAAACTAAACATAGAACTCCCATTTGATCCAGCAATCCCACTCCTGGGCATCTATCCAGAGAAAACCATGACTCGCAAAGACACGTGTGCTCCAGCGTTCACTGCAGCACTCTTTGCAATAGCCAAGACATGGAAACCACCTAAATGTCCATCGACAGAGGAGTGGATCCAGAAGATGTGGTACATATACACAGTGGGATATTACTCGGCCATTAAAAGGAACGAAATACCGGCATTTTTAGCGACATGGATGGACCTAGAAATTACCATGCTAAGTGAAGTCAGTCAGACAATGAGACACCAACATCAAATGCTTTCACTGACATGTGGAATCTGAAGAAAGGACACAATGAACTTCTTAGCAGAGCAGATACTGACTCACAGACTTTGAAAAACTTATGGTTTCCAAAGGAGACAAGTTGGGGGATGGAAATCCTATAAAACTGGATTGTGATGATCATTGTACAACTATAAATGTAATAAATTCATTGAGTAATAAAAAAAACCAACATTGCCGCTGGCGTTTAGTCCATGCAATCAGACGAAAGGATGTAGAGGATGAGCACTGGAGAGAGAAGAAATAAAGCTCCCCTGTTTGCAGATTATGTGATAGTGTATGCAGCAAACCCAAGAGAATCAATGGTGGATGTGATAAAATAATGAAATAGTTTTAAAAGATAGCAATCAATAGTGAGACTAGGAGCTCCCTGGTGGCCTAGCCGTTAAGGATTCAGCATTGTCACTGCCGTGGCGTGGGTTCAATCCCTAGCCTGAGAACTTCAACATCCCTGGGCACAGCTGAAAAAAAACCAGTAGTGATATAGTAAGGAGGTGAGGTGTGGGTGGGGGAGGGGAGGAAGCCTTTTTTCCAGGACAGTGCCAGCTAAGGAATTCAGAAAGCTGGGTCCTAAGGGAATTGTGTGCAGAAGGATGGATTGTGCAGGAATTGTGTTGAGTGATAAAAGCCAGTTTCAAAGGTTACTCTTGTGTGATTCCATTTATATGGCAGTCTTAAAGTGACAAAATTAGTGGAAGAGCCGCTCAGTCGCTGCCTGGGATGAGGAGGGCAGCAGCCGTGTGTCTGTGGCTACCACAGGGCGGCAGGAGGGATCCGGGATCAGAACCGCTGAGTATCTTGGCCGTGGTGGCCATGGCCAGGTCTGTACCTGTGGGAAAGCTGCCCAGAACTAATGACACACATGCCCTGATGAGAGCATGTAAAATTGTGAGAGCTGAAGGAGACAGGTTGTAGCCACATCGATTTCCTGGTTGTGATCGCTGCTATAATTGGGAGGGAAACTGAACTAAGGCCATGTCGGATTTCTCTATGTTATTATTTACAACCCCACACGAGTCTAAGACCATTTCAAAATAAAAAGTTAAAAGTGTGCGTGCGCGCGCGCGCGCGCGCGCGCGCGCGCACACACACACACACACACACAATCCTCTGTTCTTACTTCTCTCTGTGAGCCTCGTATTCCCATGATGTGACATGTCAGAGTCCCTGGTAAATTCCACTCTCCTTTGCATCATGGCAAATTCCTGCCCAGGGTCATTACTTGGACTCTGTGGATCTCCTGCACCCACCCACCCCTTATCGCTGGCATCCCCCGACCCCAGCGCCTGCAGCCCTCCCAACTGCAGATCTGCCAGAGCAGTAGCATCTTGGCAGTCCCCTCTACTCCCCAATATATCTTTAAAATACTGTCAAGTCAAGCATCCTGGGTTCCTAGAGCACAGATCGGATTCACTAGTGATGCAGTAAATGGCTGGAGGCGGGTTATTCTCCATCTCCAGGAACCACTTGTCCTCTTCCCTTGGCTCCAGGAAGTGGCTTTGTCCAACACGGACTGTTTCTGTGGGGAGAGACTGACGGTCTCTCTCTGCTTTACTCTGGGGATCGAGTCTGCCAATCAAATAGCAGATGGCAGATGTCTCAGAACCATCAAGGATCTTGTGACCGTGGGAGCATCTTAGATCCTCCAGGTCGCTGTCTGGGCCATGCGTGGTCCTCTGGCCTCCTGACCTGGTGCCTCTGATGGGGGGTCTTTCCTGCCATGAGCCAGGTGAGGGGGAGGGCTGCTCGTGACTGCACCACATTCGAAGGCTGAATAGAGGTCGCCCTGATCAAAGGGATGTTGTGTTCAGAGGACCGGGAGCGGGATGGACCCGGAGCGGGATGGACCGGGAGCGGGATGGACCGGAAGCGGGATGGACCGGAAGTGGGGCGTTTGGCTGGAGCATTACAAGGATGTGAATGACAGCAGTGCTGCAGTGAAAATGCCGTGAGTGAAAGGATCTCGGTGTCTGCGAAACGTCCCACAAGTCCTGATTGTTGCTCTCATCTCTCGAGCAGTGTTGTCTTTAGAACCAAATGATAAAATACATAAGGTTCCTTTGTACACTGGATAAGAACACTTAAAATGGAAATTCCTTAAAGCTTGATTGTGTCAGAACAAGGAAATGGAGTTACCCTTGGATTCATCTTCCAAGAGCTATTTATGAGAGTTCTTTTTTTTCTTTTTGGCCACCCCCAGGCATGTGAAGTTCCCGGGCCAGGCATCAGATCCAAGCCCTGGTTCCCACCTGTGCCGCAGCTGCGGCAACACCGGATCCTTAACCTGCTGTGCCAGGCCACGAACCTGCATCCCAGCGCTCCAGAGATGCCACCAGTCCCATTGGGCCACAGCGCGAACTCCTATTTATGAGAATTCTGCGTCCTTTTCCCTCCTCTCACCTATATCCACATGCACTTGAAATGGACTTCACATCTCTTAAAATACAGTCACCTGCCTGACACTGACAGCTGGCTCACCACTGCTTAGTTTGGAAACTTCTGGTCATTTCTGGTCGTTGTTGGCTGTCCAGGTCAACGACTCTTTATTTAAACCATTTCCTCAAGCTGGGCGGTCGTGGGCACTGAATGCATGCTGGGTGTATTGGTAACCACGTGGATGCTATCGGCTTGAATTCATTCATTCAAACACACGTCTACCTTCGATCAGCATGGATGCCTCGGGGAACGTGGCCAAGTGGTGTTTGGTGTTACAGGGCTGCAGGGTTAAAGGAAAGTAATGCCATCAAAGAAAAGGCACCTGATTAACCTGATGGAGGGAGGCATGGGGGGGTGCCCGCTAGGCCCTGGAGGAGAAGCTCCCACTTCAGCCGGGCACTCTGGGCAGTAACTAGCCCCCATCCTCTGCGCCTTCTCTGTATTGTCTGATCCACAGTCTCTGAGACCCGGCTGGGCCTCGCCGGCCAAAGAGTCAGAGTTTCCACGACCTAAGAACGGGTGACTCACAGGGTAAGACCCTTCTGGAAACACCTTGTGCCTTAATTGTTACCAAGAAAAAAAGGGGGTGGGGGGTGGGTAGGAAGCCAGCAATTTTCTTTTCACCTTGGAAGGGAAAAAGGAGGCTGGGGACCAAAATCATGCCTCCCAGCAGCTGCCCCTCCGTCAAAACTGTCACGTTTCAGAGTCTCAAGCACTTCTGTGGGGTGGCTGTGTTTTGCCCTGGGGAGGCTTAGTTGATAACAAATCTCCGTACGTGAAAGAGTTAACCACACGATTACCGCAGAATGTCAACCCGATGCAAATGCAAGGTTGTCAGATAAGAAAAACAAGGAGGGCAGAAAATACACTCGTGTTCTTTCTCTGAAATCTAAAAGCAGTTTTCCTTCAAATCTCTGAAACCCATTTCTTGGGATGGAATATTATTTTTAGCAGAAAGAACGCTACGGCGTGCATCTCACCCACCGTCTCCCCCAAGGAGAGTCTTCTGAGAAATCAGACCATGAACCGAGGAGAGCTTTCAAATGGACAGTCACGGAATTTCCACTGAGGTTTTAAAAAATGCCAGGTAGGAAAGCGGGATGCTGAGGGGACACTTAAGACCCGAAGGGAAACGCGGGAAAGAAAGACAAAGGAAAAAGTCACGCAAAATGATGGAAACTTTGGGAGCGAAGAGTTTCCCCTCAGAGCGGTTGCCCTGGCACATCGATATGGGCCCCAGGTGGGTCAGGCCCCCTCCCACACGTGTTCAGAGCCTGGGAAGACCTGAGTCGGGTCGCCAGCAGCCAGCCTCACCTGGCACCGCCACCTGACTCTCTTCCTCCTGCCTGCTCTCCAGCGCCACCTTCAGTTTTAAACAAATCACACGTGTGCTGATTGGATTAAATGTTTGAGCCCGCCCCCCTCCCAGTTCAGACTTTACTGCCCAGTATGATGCTGGTAGGAGGTGGGGCCTTGGGAGGAGATGAGGCCGTGAGGATGGAGCCCCTATAAGGGTTGGGGCTGGGTTCGAGCCCCTATGAGACTCAGGAGAGAGCCACTTCCGCCCTGCTCTCAGCCACGTGGGGAGATTGAGATCTCGTCCCCCAGACCCCACCAGGCTGCCCCCTGCCTCCCGGCCTCCAGGGCTGTGAGGGGTAAGAGTGTGTGGTTATCAGCCCCCCATCCTGGGTGATCGCTCCGACCCACACCGCGCATTTGTGACAGGGCCGGAACCCTGCCGTGGAGAACGTGGGTGCAGACACGGGAATGGAGGCCCCAGACTGCCTGGCAGGAAGTGCTGATTCAGCTCTGGGGTCCTTGCTGCTTCAGAGGCAGCCCCCATCTGCTTGTCTATTGTGACTCGCTTAACTGGAGTTCAGGGTGGACAGGTTCAGTGTAGACAAACGGCACCCTGAACGAAGCCCCCAGATCTGCGTGGTGGCAGGCTCTATCTACCCCAGGGACAGAAGGAAGATAAGGACGTTTCAGCGTGAGCGGGTGATGGGATGGGTGACACAGGCGAGGAGGAGGGCTGGGAGGATGCTTGAATTGGGCTTTAGGCACCATTCCTGCCTGATGTAAATTCTGAGGTAGCACTCGGAGCCGTGGTCTCCGATCAGTGCAGTAGGTGGGTGCTATTCCTTTTAAGAGACACTCAGACTCAGCTCGTATGACCACAGGCGACGGTCCTGCAAGGGACACTCAGGTTTGGTTTCTTGCAGAAGTTAAATGCTCTGGCTGCATCTTCCGGAGCTTAAGCTCTCTTACCAGGATTCACTGGGAATTGCTTTGTGCTAAAAAGGACAAATGGGACAGGCCAAGGATGTGACAATTACAGCATGAACTAGATAGGCTTCCTTCCTTGGCACAAACCCGTATCTTCGGTCCTACTCGTGAACCCACCAAGGCAGGTAGGGGAGCTCGCCTCCCATGGCGGGGGGGGGGGGGCAAATGGCTCAGGCAGCACGGGTTCAAGAGGTGACTTTTCACTCACTATAGGGTGTTTATTAAGCCACAGAATGTCAGGACTGAAAGGGGCTCTGAGGCCCTCTCTATCAATCTCCTCGCATGCATAGTGTGCCCGCTTTGTCCAAGGAGACGAGTCATTGCCTGGCAGGCACTGTGCAGGTACCCATGGACCCATCCTGTCCTCAAGCCACCTCTGAAGTAGGCTGTTGGGACTATTCATGACAGGTCATTAATGGTTATTCTATAGTATATTATTATAATTTAAAAAGTAAACATGATAAATGAAGATATATAAAAGTGATAGTATGAGTAATATAATTATCAATGAGTCCCTTAAATATCATTAATTACAAGATAGTAGTTCTTATTGGCCCCGTGTTATCAATGATGGTCCCACTGGCGGTGAGACCCCGCCGGGGTCAGCCTCCCAGTCACACAGCCAGTCCATGTGAAGCGACCCTTTGGACTGGCAACCTCACAGGTGTGGGTGTTCATGGCCTCTGCACCCCTGCCTTTCCTCCTGTTGACTTAAAAAACACGCACCAGTTGGAGTTCCGCCGTGGCTCAGCGGTAACGAACCCCACTAGTATCCATAAGGATGTGGGTTCAATCCCTGGCCCCACTCAGTGGGTTGAGGATCTAGCATTGCCGTGAGCTGTGGGTAGGTTGCAGATACAGCTCAGATCCCACATGGCTGTGGCTGTGGTGTAGGCTGGCAGCTGTAGCTCCGATTCGACCCCTAGCCTGGGAACCTCCATATACTGCAGGTGTGGCCCTAAAAAAGAAAAGAAAAAGAAAGCACAACCTAAAAGTTGAGAGTTAAGTTTTATTTGGGACTGTAGCCTGGGAAGCAGCATTTCAGAGAGCTCTGAAAAAATGCTCTCAAGAGGCAGGCGGAAGGTCAGTACGTATGTGCTTTTGGTGAGGGGCGGGGGTCCATGCAGCTGTGCACACATTTTATAGACGTTTGCTGCTGGTCTCCTGAAGGTTGCTGCTAGTCACGAGGAGCGGGTGTTGCCTTGAAGGATCTTAGTGCTTTTTTGGATACGAGGAGATGCAAGAATTGGGTTCATAAAATCTTCTCCTGAAAATACCTAACTATCTGAAAACCTGTTCTGCCAGTTTTCCGAGAGCCCAGAGTGCCCTTGCCCCTGGTCTCCACCCTGAACTCCTTTCAGGGGGTTTTGAGCATCCAGCAGCTGCAGGGGCTCGTGATTCAGTCCCTGTAGAGGCAGATGGCCAGTGTCCACCTCCATTCATACACCCTGTGTCTCCACTGGGTCCTGTGCCTGTGGCCACCATAGTCTCTGACCTCCACGGCCCTGTCCCACCTGCATCCTGCACAGTGGAAAGGCCATCGTGGGAATCTGGGGGGAGGTTGGTGAGCCAGAGCTCGGAGAATGGATGCTGATGTGCGGAGGAGGTGCAGAGAGACTAGGGCTGACTTGGGTATGCAGGGCCAGGGAAGGGAAGAAAGGAGGGTTCTGCCCAGCTTTCCTGGCAGTTGGGTGAATGCTGGCATCTTTCACTAAAGCAGGAAATAGAGGAGAAAGAGCAGGCCTGGGGCCAGTTCTGGAAAAGGGCTCGGGGCCTTGGCTGTGCAGACGGCGGGGGTGCAGAGAGCCACTTTATTGCGCACCTACTATATCCTGGGTTCCGTAGGCAGGCTGCCTGGTCCCATTTTATACCCACAGCAACTGAGGCCCGTGGAGGTTTAAGACCCTGGCCACCACCAGTGCTCACCTGGCTTTCTTGGCACCCTCGGGGTCTGCAGCCCTTCCCCCATCCTGCCTGCTCTCAATCATATGCGACGCCAGTGCCAACGCTGGGTCTAAAGCCCAGACTGTGTCCTTCCCCTGCCTAAGACCACTCCATGTATCCACTCCTCCCAGGATAAAGTCTGGGCCCCTGTACTTGGCAAAGCTCTGCGACCCAGCTCCCACCCAGCCTCCAAAACCTCTGCTCCCGGCGGCCGCCACTCTGTCTTTTGTCCTTACCCTGGCTCGTGATTTAGCTTCCACCTTGACCGCTGCGTGCCCCACACGCCTCCCTGGTTGCCATTTCCCTGAGAAGCCTCCTGGACCCTGCCCTTGGGTTGGGCATTCCTCTTTGCTCCCGGGCCACCTGCCATTTCTTTGCACGGTGCTCACCACACCACGCCCATCTGATGCCACCACCCTACTGGTGCCCGCAGAGAACGGCACCCAAGAACAGTTTTAAAGGAAAGTAGTCACACCGGGTCAAGCCAGGATCTAAATTCGAGCTTGTAGAGTCCCAAGTTCACGAGCCCTTTCTGCTCTCCCAGATGCTCTCCAGCTGGGAAGAATTCCAGGCAGACAGACGAGACACGGGAGGTTATAGGAGGGAGGATGCTCCCAGGCCCTAAGCTTTGAAATCGCAGGTGAGCAGGTGCATTTGCAGGACAGGAGGAGACTGGCGGGCTGGGGTGCCTGGAGCCGGGGCCCCCCCCGAGCAGGGGACGTGCGGATGGTCCAGGTTAGAAAGAATACAGGGTGCCAGGCTGAGGAAGTGTACCCCGCAGGCAGCAGGGGATGATTTGAGCTCTTTGATCAGGGAAGAGTCATCATGAAAGCTGCGTTCAGGGGAATTCATTTGAGGGTGGATCGAAGAGGGACTTAAAGTGAGAGACAGAAGGCTTGTCTGACAAGCCCATGGGAATTGATGAGACCTGTCGACTGCTTACTTCCTTTGTATGAGGTTGGAGCAGGTAGCCTGGCTCCATCACGACTTCAGTTTCCCCATCTGTAAAATGGGGGTGATCATAGTGGACCCGACTCAGGGTCATTGTGAGACGACAGGTGCAGGGCGCCGGGCTTGGTGTCTGGCTGGTCCGGGAGGAGGAGGAGGAGGTGAGGGAGGCTGAGGTGGCCTGGCCGCTCTGCTCCCAGCCCCTCCGCATAAGCCCACTGCAAACTCAGGCCGGAGGAGTGAGATTAGAGAAGCCGTGGGAGAGGGAAAGTGAAACTTGATGGCCTGGTGAGTGAAAGGCGTTGAAAGCCAAAAGTGAAATAAACGCCCGTTCGCATCGGAGCCCAGCTGCTCACGCTTTGCGGTCCCGGGCTCTCCTGGTGTCAGCAGGATGTCTGAGGAAACTGCCCTTGTATTTCAAAAAGGTTTTGGGGTTTGTCATTTCTTTCTTTCTTTTTCTTTTTCTTTTTTTTCTTTTAAGTTGCTTGTTTTGCTTTCCACTTAAAATAAGGAGTTCTTTCTTCACAAAGGTCCTTTTATTCTAAATCAGGCTCCGAACAGAGGTGTCACTACCACAGGGGCCGGAAACAGATACCACACTCAGCTGGGTCTGCAGACTCTGCTGGGTCTCATCCGCCGGGGAAGCCGTGCCAGCCCTGGCCGCAGCCAGGAAAGGTGTCAGAAGCGCGGCCTCCCCCGAAACTCCCGGGAAACTCACAGAGCCCCGCGCAGGAAGAGGCTGACGTCAACCTGGGCTTCGGGGATTTCAGGCAAAACTCTTAGAAATGATTCCTCCGCCCTTTACTTGGTATCATGATCTTTCACAAAGGAGATGGACCAGTTTGCTCCAGGGACTTTGTTTCATGAAATTATACGTGTACATAGCATGCTATGCATAGTTTTGTATACAGGCATGTGCACACATATATACACATCTATATACTATGTATGTGATGTGTGTGTATGTGAATATTTTAAAGAAGCACCGTTGGCTTGCTTTTAAGTGCTCTGCCCACTCATTCTATTTTTTTAAATTTTCGTTTTAATTGGAATTTCCCAGGCTAGGGGTCAAATTGGAGCTGCAGCTGCCAGCTCACGCCACAGCCACAGCCACGCCAGATCTGAGCCACATCTGCGACTTCTGCTGCAGCCTGTGGCAGTGCTGGATCCTTAACCCCCTGTTCCAGGCCAAGGATTGAACCCACATCCTCATGGACACTACGTCGTGTTCTTAACCTGCTGAGCCACAAAGAGAACCCTCACTCACTCTTTCTTTGTATTTGCATGTAGATCGTAGCTTATGTTGGCACTATCTGTGCTGTCCATTTTTCTCCTGCTGGAGGGGGGGTTCTTGGAGGCCAAGGGCTGGGTTGCATTCACCTCCTGATCCTGTGTCTGACACATACTAGTTGCTCAACAAATACTTGCCGAATGAATGAACAAAGGAATGAAGCCGTAACTGAAAGTGATGCCACAGGCAAGACTGTCCCCAGCCACCCTCCTGCCACCCTCCTGCACCTGTCACCGCCATCCTCTCTGTCAACACCACCTTGGTAGCAGTGTTTTCACTCCAAGAAATGTCACAGCAGAGAAAAACCCCACCATCACATTTGGAGGTGCACCTGTTCTCGCCTTGTTTTTTTATTGCTGAGGATACAAGAAGCAGCGAGGCTTCTGAAGGAGGTACCTATTTTGGGCCCAAACAGAAAAGAGTGGGTGATGCTGTGGGCAGAGATTCCTGAACATGGTCAGGGGGTGACTCATGCCCGGAGGTGCTCAGAATTTCCTCTGCCTTGTGGGCGGCTGGGGCAGACTCGGCTTGGCTCAAGGGCTTTCTTTGAAGCACAGTCAAATGCAGGAAAGACACCCTGAGCTGCTGTTTGGGGCATAGAAGGAGGGGGAGAACAGGATTCAGAGAATTTGACTTCAAGGGCTTGCGGGGGTCAGCCACTCAGCAGCCTGAGGGCAGCTCTTGGAGGACCGGGTGTGTTAATTTAGGCACAACCACGGGAGCAGTGGGACATCCTCAGAGCGGACTTTCTTCAACTTTTAAAAATGTGAAAATCCACCTCTTAACAACAGTGTAGGAGAATAGTCAAGCATGCAGGCTCCCTCAAAGAAGCTGTGGTCGGTATACACAATGGAATATTACTCAGCCATTAAAAGGAACGAAATCCCGGCATCTACAGCCACACGGATGGACCTAGAAATGATCATGCCCAGTGAGGCCAGCCAGACGGTCAGACGCCGACGTCAGATGCTCTCACTGACATGTGGAATCTGAAAAAAGCACACAATGAACTTTGCAGAAGAGATACTGACTCACAGACTTTGAAAAACTGAAAGTTTCCAAAAGAGACAGGTGGGGGGGGGTGAGGGTTTGGGGTGGAAATGCTATAAAATCGGGCTGTGATGATCGGCGTACAACTATAAATGGAATAAAATTCATGGAGTAATTATAAGAAATAATTAAAAAAAAAAAAAAAGAATGCGCACTCCCTCCTTTGTGTGCCACTGGGCACCGGGCTGAGCTCTGCGAGCCTCTGTCGCAGGCACAAAGTGGGATCAGCCAAAGGCCCACCTGATTTTGATCTTGACCATCAACTGCAGTCACACTGTGTTCTCACAGGATGCCTGTGAGGTGGCAGGTAGGCTGTGAGGATTGGCTCCTGTCCTTATCGTTCGTGTTTAAAATGTTTCTTGGAACAAGGCTGAAGGCAGCTAAGCCTCGAAGGAACGAGTGGGTGTGGGCGTCGGTGCCGGGGTGGGGCCGGCCCTGACCAGCCGTCTGTCCTCCTGTTCACGGCTCGGCCATGCCTTCCTCAGCCTCATCTCTCCTGAGGGCAAAGGAGCCAGTGGCCTCTTGTAGCACTTACTCTTTTGTGTTTTTTATGGCTGCATCCCCAGCACATGGAGGTTCCCAGGCTAGGGTTAAACCAGAGCTCCAGCCGCCAGTCTACACCACAGCCACAGCAACACCAGATCCGAGCGGCATCTGCAACCTACACCACAGCTCATGGCAACGCCGGATCCTTAACCCACTGAGTGAGGCCAGGGATCGAACCTGTGCCCTCATGGATGCTACTCAGGTTTGTAACCTCTGAGCCACAACAGGAACCCCCTTAGCACTTACTTTTTATTCTTTAGAAACCTGCTTCTCTTTCTTCTTTTGGGAAAAAAAGTATTTCATTGCTCCTAGGCTCCTGAGACCAGCCCACCCTTTCCCTGTGTCCAGAATGAGGGGCGGGGACGCGTGGAAAAGGGGAGAAAGCAGCCCAGGATGTGGGTCTGTCTCGCCTGACTCATGCTGTCCATTTACCTCTTGCCTTGTGACCTTTTGGTCACCTCACCTTGGAGCCTAAGAGTTTCCTCCTGGGGGCCTGGCACTGGCTGCAGAGCCGCAGGCGCAGGGGCTGATGGGAAGTTGCGTGAAGTTTAGGGTCACGGGGGCGGTCGGGATGGAAGCCCCGGGGCTCTGGGCTTGTGGTGTGTGGTGGTGGCTGGCGGGGGCTCAGGCAGAGGCGGAGGCAGAATTTGGATGTAGGGAAATAAGACCCCAGACTTCTTGACCATAGGACCCGGACGTGTCACGTGGTCCCAGGGATGCTGGTCCCGTTATCCCCGTGCACGTGAGGTCTAGCAGACACCAGGGATGCGCCGAGACGCGAGAGGATCCAAATGAGAGGGGACCTCGGAGGTGTGACCTCGGGGGCTTTGGGTCGGAGCAGAAGTACTCATTTTTATCAGACAATCCCGAGGCCAGCGGAGCCTCATTTTGCTCCGCGCACACACGGAAGGTATTGGAAATACGGGTGATTGGTTTCGTTGCCTTAGTTAACGCCTCCGCCTTCGGTTTGTTCCTCCACAAGGAGCCGGATCCACGTGCACAACGTTAGCAAAATCGTTAGCCATCCCCCCCCACACACACCGTCCCCTCCAGCCTTGTCCGGCTCTTCACAAGCACAAGTCCAGGGCCGCCTTCTCGAGAGGCCTTTCTGAACGCGCCAGGAAGCCTCTCACCCCCCTGCCCTGGTCACCGGTCACCGTGGCTCTAATCAGCTTGGCCGCAGATGGCTCTGCAGTGCTTCCTCTTGAATCTTTTCCAGCCCGCGCTTCCCATTTTAGTGGCAAATTCCGTGTGGGCGGTATAGACACAACACTAATTTTTTCTCTCCCATGACAGGCTCGCTGCGCAACATGGGGTCCAGGTCCCAGCCACAGGGGCTGCACAGAGGGGCCTGTGGGAACCAGAAGATCAGCCCCACCCTGGACATCCCGAACCAGAACCGGGCTGACAACAAGCTCCGGGCGATTTGTAAATACACGAAATTTGGGAGGTTCCACACAAGGGCACCTAGTGAGTAGAAATAAAATAGTGGAAACCAACCAACCATGGAATCACTATTCTGAGGATTTTAATCCTAACCGCATCTTCTTCTTTTTTTTTTTTTTTTTTCTTCCTCTTTTTTTAGGGCCACACCTGCAGCATTTGGAAGTTCCCAGGCTAGGGGTCAAGTTGGAGCTGCACCTGCAGGCCTACGCCATGGCCACAGCAACGCCAGATCCCAGCTGCTTCTGCAACCTATGCTGCAGCTTGTAGCAACGCCGGATCCTTAACCCGCTGAGCGAGGCCAGGGATGGAACGTGTGTCCTCATGGATACTACGTCAGGTTCTTAACCTGCTGAGCTGCAACGGGAACTCCCTAACTGCATCTTGAATCATGTGAGGAGCTTAAAAATAATATTATGATGTCCAGCTCTCATCCTCAGGGAGTCCTAATTGGTGTTGACTTGGACGTCATTTCTTTGTTTCCCAGAGACACCCTTTACATGCCATGCATGCGGGAAACCACTAGTGTAAACACACTTCCCAGTCGGCTGTGTGTTTTCTCATGGATGGAGGCTGATCCCGGAGTGACCTCCAAACAAGTCAAACCGCCAAAACTTCCTGAGTAATCTTAGAGTGGAAAATACCTAAAATGCCTCCAGACAGTTCTACTATTTCCCCCTAAATGGGTGACTTATTTGAAAGCCTGGGGGGCTTTGGTGACGGGCTGTTGACTCATCGGCAGGTGCTGCTGCTCCCTTGGCAGATCTTCGGGGTAGGAGCTGCTCAGCAGATGTTCCGTCTCCAGCCTCAGGCCAGGAGCAGTTTGAGAGCCAAGACTGAGCCCTATTCCGCCTCGGTGATCCCAACGTGAATGGAGGGACAGATCGGCCAGTGACACTGAGAGTCAGTTTGACGACGTGACGGGAATTCTAGGCTGAAATTCAGGAGGCCTGGACTCCACTGAAAGATCTCCGCTTTTCTTGCTTGCGTGGTGGCCTGCACCACAGCGGCGATTCCAGGGCCTTTTCTTTTTATCTTTGGCCCCTTTGACGCTACCTGGGGCAGCGGCTGACTCCTGCTAAGCAGAATGTCCTAAAGAAATTTCTAGAAAGGATGGGCACGGAGCCCAGGGAGCTCATTAAGCGTCTCCAATCCCTCCTCCCCAATACCTGCCTGATGTGGAACAATGAGAGAGGAGGGTCTCAGGAGCTCAGAGACCCCCAGTAGCGTCAGAGGGACTGTTGAGGGGGCATGACCCATGGCGGGGTGACACGCGTTGTCAGCCCAGAGAGCAGTCCAAGGTTCTCGGTCCAAAGGGAGCTCAGACTGTCCCGTCAGCCTCCTGCTCACTTTGGGAAATCTCTACACCATTTTTGACAAATTTTCAGCCTGGCTCTGGCTAAACACTTCCAGAGAAAGGGAGCCAGGACTTTGCAGAGAGGAAAAGTGTGTTGGGGTTCTTTATTCCCCGTGTTTGGCTACCCGGTGCTCACTAAGCACGAAAAACTGAAGAAACTGCTGCAGTCGGAGTCTTTTGTTTGTTTGTTTTGGTTTTTAGGGCCGCACCCGAAGCATATGGAGGTTCCCAGCCTAGGGGTGGAATCGGAGCTGCAGCTGCCGGTCTACACCACAGTCTCAGCAAAGTGGGATCTCAGCTGCACCTGCGACCTTTACCCCAGCTCACAGCAACGCCCGATCCTTTACCCACTGAGTGAGGCCAGGGATCAAACCCCCATCCTCAGTGATACTAGTCAGGTTCATTACCGCTGAGCCACGACGAGAACTCCCTGCATTTGGATTCTTAACCCACAGCATCACAGCAGGAACCCTGGGCCCTTTCTCCCCCTCGAAGCTACCTGGGGCAGAGGCCAATCCCAGCTGAAAAGGAAAAGCGTGGACGAACTCTGCTCGGAACACCTGGCCACTGAGTGCTCACTAAGCACAAAGAAACCCACGGGTCCGTCTCCACCTTCCAGGCACGTCCCCTCACCCCAGCCTCTGTCACCTTCCCTCTTGATTCTCCTTCCTTTTCCGCTTCTCGCTGCTGCCCAAAGTCTGGGGCTGGGGCACAGGCGGGTGCCTGAAAGCCAAGAAGCTCTCCTGAAGCCAGGAAGCTACACGGGCGGGCGTGTGAGCTGAGTGCCCTCGCATTTGAAACGCATCAAAGTCACACATATTCCCTAACGTCACTTTCTGGGAGGGAACGTCAACAAGAAGAGTTTGGAGGGTGCCAGAGAAGAACCAGGGTCCCAGCTCGGCCACCTCCCAGCCAGCTGGGCGTCCTCCGTGTCCTCCCACGGGGTGACCGGACGGCCTCTGTCTGACCACTTCCAGGGATGAAGGGCTAGGAGCTTTCGGACACAATCGAATTCAGATCCTCTATCCCTTGCTCACAGAGGATGGCCTGGGACGAAGCGAAGAGAAACAGGTCCTCACTCACAAATGACCACCCCTGTGAGAGGCAAGGGCCAAACTTCCCAAAAAGCAAATAGCACGAGCCGCCCCAGGAGAGAGTGGGGTTTCTGCCTCGACGGTTCTGCCCGACAGCCACCTGTTCTGCCCGACAAGATCCCGCCCAGCGCGGCGCAGTCGCCCTCAGGAGCTGGAGATACCCCGTGAGAGGTCAGCCTCGGCGCGGCCCTCAAAGGCCTCTTACCCCAGACCCTGCTGTGTGTGTCTTTGGTTTGGAAACGTTTTCATCCCAAGGTACGCCGGCTGGAGAAGGCCTTTAAACAGAGCTGATTTTATTTCCTGTTCAGAATTTTTGGCAGACTAAAGCGAGAGGGCCTCAGGCGACAGGCCCCACTTCCGAAGGGAACTCTACTCAGTAAGGTTTCTCCTGATCATCGGGCCATAAGGAGGGCAGGAAATGGCCTTGAACGGCCGCCGTGTTGAGGGCCAGCCTGACATTAGCGGACTCAGCTGTAACAGGAATGACTTCAACCGGAAATGACGTGGGAGTATCCCGCCTCCTCAAGGCTTTGGCCAAGGAAGCCTAGAACAAGAAGGCTTCTCACCAAGGTGAGTGGACTTAAGGGCTGGCGTCACAGAGCTCATCAGCCACTCTTTGGTAGAAGCCTTAGCTGAGCAGGAGTGAAGTCAACCCTTCCTGCTGCCTCAGTTTGCTAGGATCTAAAAAGGAGCAGATGGACAGGTGATAAACAGCGCTGTCTATTTCAGACACACTGTTTTTAAAGAAAAAGTAGCAACTGTTCTATGAGGTACCCCTTAAGTTTATCAAGACCCCGTGTGTGTGTGTGTGTGTGTGTGTAGAGAATTAGCATTCTGAAAGTGATATGCTTCTATTTTATACACTCATATACATATGAAATATTGAAATATATATGAAATATACATTTAAAAATATATTTTACATATATATATACACACACACACCGTTTCTCCAAGGTGTGTCTTAAAGATGAGCGAAGAAACAGTGGTGACTGCACTTTGAGATCTAGACAAATTGAATGATTAGATGCGAAGAGGTAAACAGTCTGCGTTTTAATGACAAACGTGAAGATGGAAATTCCAGTGGGGGCAGGCGACTTTACAAGAAGGGACAATTAGACGAAAATATCACCTGAATGGGTTTCTGCACTGTGTTGGTTTGTATTTTTCTTTTGAGTCTAGGGGATAAAGATTTGATCACAGAATTCCTAGAATGAAAGACTGATTATCAAGGCCTAGATAAACCCTCAGAATTTCCACAGTTCTGAGAAAGGCACCCTCAGTAACGTGCTTATTGGCAACATCAGGAGAATTCTCTTTTTAACCACATCCCAGGACCCAGTAATAGAGAGACTAAAAACAGGCGCTTTGACTAATATATCCCCTGCAACCCATCACAATTTTAAATGGTGGTTTTGGAAATTTTCAAAATGAAAATCTTCCTTATGAATCAGCTAGAAATTGCATCTGTTGACAGTCTGATTGATTTCGTTAGCGACCTCGCTCTTCGGAGGAATAAAATGATTTGTTTATTTTAAGACCGGGATCCTCTTGGAGGAACATGTGTGAGATGAGATTCTTTCCTCCCCTGGAGCAGTTCCTAAGCCACATGTTGACCGCAGAAACTCAGCCCATTTCACTGGCTTTGGCTCCCAAATCCTCACTTGCCTCTGGATGGCACCGTTTCTAGAGCCTCGCACCCTGTCTGTGCACCTCATCTCTCTCCACTTGATGCCACCTCTGCACAGCTTGCACCTTGTCTGCCATGAACAGAAAGAGCACAAGCCAGGGAGAACCAGGTGTGTATCTGACTCTGTCACTGCCTCCGTGGCCTCTGAGCTCAGGGTTCTTTCCATCTCGTGGGCTTGTGACCTCCACGTTGCAAGGGGGGCGATGAAGGTGAAAAGAAGCCTCGTCCGTCTGGCACAGAGGAGGCCTCTATGAATGGGCATTTTCACTTTCTCCTGGTCTTTTAGGGCTGCCCCGGTGGCCCATGGAAGAGGAATCGGAGCTGCAGCTGCCGACCTACACCACAGCTCACCGCAATGCCAGATCCTTAACCACTGAGCGGGGCCAGGGATCAAACCCGCATCCTCATGGATACTAGTTGGGTTCTTTAACGCTGAGCCACAATGGGAACTCCTGAAGTTTTTCAACTTGCTACGAAGGCCTTGGGCCATTCACTCAACCCCATCCTACGTTTCCAGTCTTAACTGCCATCATCTCCACATCCCCAAGTGAGGCTGGGAGCCAGGGCCGGATGCCTGCTGTTCCTGGGTGCTCTGCTCCCATCCCCGCCCCCCATCTGGAATCTCCCTGGGGCTCTGTGGCGTTCTGCTTCCTTGAAGCCTTCTCTGGTAGCCCCACCAGTGAATTTTACCACTGTCCACCCTACTGCTGTTAGGATGTCTGTACCTTTCTTCCCCTGATGAGGCTTCGCAGTATCTTAAGGTGTGGGGCTATGTCCTGCTCATTTTTGTATTTCTGACCGTGTTGAAAAGGGGAATAAGCGGTATTGGATAGATTTTTGGAGAACCGAGTGGATGAAAGTGCTCTGTGCGCCGCCGAGAGCAGTCACATCTTCAGATAAGTCACACACACACACACACACACACACCCGCTGGCAGTAACACAGGCACACTTGTACTGCATTTCCCGGCCATGGGGCCTGATTAACTGTCAAGCCTTTCCTGTTCAAAGCTTTGGGCTGACCTCCCACTTTGCAAAGACTCTGCAGAGGGAGGCAGAAGTCACGCCATATGCCTCCCTAAAACCAAGCCCACGTTCACTCTCAGGGGAAGGAGATCCTACAGCTAGGCCAGGTCACAGCCCAGTGACTTGGTCACTTCCCCTAAACAAGCCCCAAAATCTCCTTATATGCATCAGCCTGTTTCCTTTCTCAACACATCCTTCTGTGGCCACCGAATATTATTCTACATCTAGAAACGAAGGATATGCAATTATAGATATTGCTATCTTATCTGTCTTCCTGTATAACCAAGGGGAAGAAGTTATAAAATTCACACTCAGGAAGGAGGTTTGAGGTAGAAGTTGACTTCTTATTTAAAAAAAAAATGGACAAAACCCTTTTGAAAGAATGAATGAAATTCAGCGCTTTTGCATATGTACAACAAACACCTACCTGCGTATATACACATAAGAATATTAAGTTCTGCAATTGAGATGCTCGTACTTTCTAAAACGTCTATAAAGCTACACGTGCAAGGAGCTTCCTAGGTATTATTTCCCAAGGCAGGAAAAACCAGCTATACATCCTTGAAGCTAAACTTCTCTGAGATCTTAAATTATCCCCATGTTTCATATATTTATAAGTTACTGACACCGCAGGCACATCAACCTGGTCTTAGATTCCCGGTTGATTTTCAGCACTATCTTACAGCTGGTGAGATCAGTGGAAATTTTGATCCAATGGAAAATAAAATGTCTTGAGGAATTTCGCACCTGCTCATTAAGCATCCTGTTAACATTCAAATGTCACGCCACTCTATTCTTCCCCGAGTCACCTGTGACAGGCTTTGAGTGACAGGAGAGCCCTGTTGTTCCAAGTTCTCTTTATAGGTCGCCGATGGTCGGGGAGTAAAATGGGACCCCCAAGGGTCATGGACAAAGGGGTAGAAGCCAGGATCCAACCCCCTTCCCTCTGCTGTCTACTCAGGTGCCCTCTCTGATTCTGTGCCCGGGAGAGTCGACATCCTTAGCCCCCCCACAAGACTCCAAGGGCCCCTGTGACCCCTTACCTGCCATGCAGCCGGGTATCATGGTGAATGTGAAGAATCCCCACATCAGCAAGCTCGGCTCCATCCTCCTGGTCCTTGGGATCAGCTGCCAGCTACGACGTGGGGCCAGGAGGAGGGGAGTTTCTCCGTCGGATGCCGGGCCCTGTCAGCCTCTGGTTAGCATCTCGCCGAGAGGACGGGGATGAGGGCTCCCTCCGCTCAGGCTGTCATCCTCGCCCGTCCGTCCAGGCTCTGGGGCTGTCTGCACTGGCTCTGCGTCTAAGTAACAGCCTGGTCGGTTCAGCCAGGAAATAGTGCCTATAGCACTCTCTTCTCTAGTTTCAAATATAGGAAGTGGTTTTAACCAGGTTTTTTTCAAGTTCAGTTGCTGGGAGGTGTGGGCTGAGGTTGGTGAGGAGCACTGGGGTTCATTTATGAATCCTTTCTTCAGCTTCCCCCCAAAAAAGGAGAGGGAGATTCCCTCTGCCGTTGAAGGAGGGTGAGCAAGCACTTCTTGGCAGTGGGCTCATCTAGGGTTTCACAGACTGATGTCACCGTGAAACTGCTGAGGTCCTTCCCCAGACTTGCAGCTCCCAGAGGAGTCAGCAGGACATGGGGACAAGGCCATGCCAAAAGTGTGGAAGAGCAGTCTTGGCCAGAAATGGGAATTTCCTAAAGCTGTCTGCCTGGATCTCTTTAAAAAATGTGCAGCAATCTGGAGGGACCTGGAGATGACCACACTAAGCGAAGTCCGTCAGAGAAGGACACATACCATGTGATACCACTTCCGCGTGGAATCTAAAATATGACACAAATGAACTTATCGAGGAAACAGACACGGACTTGCAGACCTAGAGAACAGACTTGGGGTTGCCGAGGGGGAGAGGGGAGGGGAGGGATGGATCGGGAGTTTGGGATTAGCAGATGCAAACTAGTGCATATAGATGGATAAATGCCCAGGTCCTACTGTAGAGCACAGGGAGCTATGTTCAGTATCGTGATAAACCATGACGGAGAAGGACTATGAAAAAGAATATATACGTATATACTTTTCCTTGTGTTTTCCATGTTATATATATATATCTTCTCTTTCACAGTCTTACATATGACTATCTATATAGTCTTTTCTTTCATAGCCTTTTCCATTATATACATATGTGTGTGTGTGTATGTATTCAAATCACTTTGCTATATAGCAGAAATTAACACAACATTGTAGATGAACTAAATTTCAATAACATTTTTTCAAAGTCTAGTGGGCGTCAGGATGGGGTCTCCAATATTCAGGTCATTGAAAAGGAAGCAGCAAACTGATCCATACTCAGAATTCACGAATAACATGCAAAGATTTATAGCCAGTACTAGCCATGATTATTTTACCATGATAGCCTAAGTTCCCGAATATGAATTGCCATTTTATAAGATATTCTGCCACCAGATTTGTCTTCCTCTTAAAGGATCATTACTAAAAGTAGATTTGGGTTTTAAATGTTGGACTTTTTTCTTTTCTTTCCTTTTCGCAAAATTGAGTCTCGTTTCCCTGTTTAACAGTCAGAGCTGTCTTCTGATTTTCAC
Organism: Sus scrofa; assembly: GCF_054392235.1. Lineage (NCBI taxonomy): Eukaryota > Metazoa > Chordata > Mammalia > Artiodactyla > Suidae > Sus > Sus scrofa. Next base: position 91,651,482 of record NC_139392.1, on the reverse strand, counting down.
GAAACAGTTGACTATGCATCACCATCTGGAAATTCATGTTCATTAACAACCATCTAGTTAGAGTAAAATACAATTTTAAAATGTTAGAAAGCAAGCAAAAACATGGACAAAAGGAAGGCCATCCAGGCAAGCCAAAGCAATTCATGTTTCCGGTATGTTTTACCTGACACTCTCAGAAAGGCAACTTCCGCCTTTGAAAAGAAACTTGGGGAGTTCCCACTGTGGCACAGCGGAAATGAATCTGAGCAGGAACCATGAAGTTGCGGGTTTGATCCCTGGCCTTGATTAGTGGGTTAAGGATCCGGTGTTGCTGTGAGCTGTGGTGTAGGTCACAGATGCAGCTTGGATCCTGCATTGCTGTGGCTGTGGTGTTCTGGCAGCTGTAGCTCGGATTAGACCCCTAGCCTGGGAACGTCCATGTGCTGCGGGTGTGGCCCTAAAAAAAAAAGGAAAGAAAAAATGAAAGGAAAAACTTGGGATGTTACAAATCAACTAAAAGTGGTTTCCAGGCTAAGTACCAGAGTTTGCAGAGAAAAACGTGAACTGATCTCTTTCTGGGAGTGAAATAATTACCAAAATATGACAAGATCATCTTTTAAGCTTCCAGAAGAGGCTTAGGCTCACTGCTAGAGACAAAGAAACATCTTTAAGCATGAAGAGGAAAGCACTGTTATCTCCAGGGCTCTCCCAGTTATGAAGCTGGAGCTTCTTGCTGGCTGCAGTTACCATCTATAATTTTGAAACAAACTTACAGAAAGATTGGAAATATAGTGCAAATAACATTCCCCCCCAAAGCATTGAAGGGTAACTGCCAATGTGAGGTCACTGTCCCTGGTCCTAATACAGAATAGATGATGTTTGCTTTGATCTGGGGGGTGCCTCCCACGGGGCCCCGTTTTCCAGTCACTGTCTTCCTCTGTAATAGACATGGGTTTGGTGATAAGGTGTAAATATCACATTGCACATCAAGCTTTCAATTTATTCATTCACATATTTTACATCTGTACAGACTCACAATTGTCTGTTTTGGTCACTGGTTATAATCGATCACTATCACTTATTTTGTGTGTTTCTTGGTTTGTTTGATTTGGGTTGGGTTTTGGCTGCACCTGAGGCATAAGGAAGTTCCCAGGCCAGGGATCAAACACATGCCATGGCCGTGACTGAAGCTCACAGCAGTGACAATGCTGGGTCCTTAACCCACTGAGCCACCAGGGAACTCTGACTAGCACTTCCTTCAGTGCTCAAATGGTCTCCTGCTTGTCCATTGGGCATGTGTTCTAGTGAGCTTCCGTGTCCTTTTGACCTGTCCCCCTTTTACTTTCTGTACTTCTTTGCTTTGGGAGCATAAGGAGACTTTCCAGGTTCATCTTGTACTTTCTCTGTGCCAGCCCTGGAATCTGCCATTAATTCAGAGCCTTGGTTCCTTTAAGGAAAAGTCTTTAGAAGCCAAGATGTGCTCACTGCTGTTATGGTGGCACTACTCCTGGGCTCTCCTAATGGACCGAGCTTAGAGAATACGTGTGTACACACACACACACACACACACACACACACATCTGTGCACCTGTATTTCTACATCCATCTGTATACACTGCAAGCCATGAGTTCACACTGATACATCCCCAAATCCCAATTCCAAGTGAACACCAAAGGCTTGAATTCTGGTTTTTCCTTTTCTGTATGTATTTGAACCTTCCCTGACAGTGGGAACTCTGGCTTCTGTTAGCCCTGTTTACATTTGATCAACCCCCCCCCCCCCGTGTGTTACAGTCTCAAATCTCTGCTACCATCCTCTTCCTCCACTCAGGCTCCAATCCCTGTTCTGAGCCCACCCCCAGTCTCGGAGGAAGGGCCCCCTTGCCCTGAACAGGCTCTGACGCCGCTTGCCACGTCACCTCCACACCCTGTGAATGTCCTTCTGACCCTGCTTGGCTGCTGCACCCCATCCCTGGGTGTTCCCCTTGGGGATGACCTGCGCCCCTAATTTGAGCTCTGACATTCTGGCTACCAGCCCCAGGCATGAGCCCCCTCCCCACGCGGCGTGGGCTCAGATAGTATCTGCTGGTGGCCCCCTCTCACCCTGACCAGGTTCTGACCATCACCCCCCCCACTGCCGCCGCCCCAAGTGCCACCAGGCTGCTCCCTGTGGGGACCCTGCTCCACTCTGCTTGGCTCCTGACTCCCCACCCTAGAGGGTCTCTCCATAAAGACCCCCTCCTCACCCCCTGTATCCACAGCATATGGAAGTTCCCAGGCTAGGGGTCCACTCCGAGCTGTAGCTTCCAGCGTACACCACAGCCATAGCAGTGAGGGATCCGAGCTGCCTCTGTGACCTACACCATGGCTCACTACAACACCAGATCCTTAACCCACTGAGCAAGGACAGGAATCAAACCTGCATCCTCATGGATACTAGGCAGTTTCGTTACCACTGAGCCATAATGGGAACTCCACACCAAGCCACATTCTTGTTGGGTCTTTTGTTACAGCAGCTTAGCTTACACTGACTAATAATAATTGGTTCCAATAGATCAAACATCATGTATTCCTGTATCCATGACTCCTCTTGGGGCAGCAGGCTTGCTAGGGAAGGACTCAACAATTCTCAAATCCCATAAGAACAACCATCATAAAGGTTCAGTCTGACTCATCCTAAATTTAAAAAACCCCCAGCATTTTGTGAGCTTCTACCCCAAAATGTTTTGCATTACCTTTTCACAATGTGGGGCTCTAAAGACTACATCTGGCTAAATGATCTCCTGTCTGACATGCTATTCAAAGTTCTTCCTGATATTAAAGTTTCACACAAACATATCTTGACCTTTGAACCAAGACGTTGCTGAAGTTCACGTAGCTAAACTCCCAGTCCACTTGTAAAGCAGCAGAAAAAATACCTTCAAGTATTTGATCATCATAATAAAATATTCAAATTAATAATGAAATATTTAAATTCCTATTAATCAAAAACTTTAAAAATATCACACCCCAGAGCACTGTCCTGACAAAATAAGAGGACCAGTTCTTGGAGCCACGATGGATTCATCTAAGACAAATAACTTGGCTAACTCTGACAGTTTGCACTGAGCTGAACTCTCAGTCTTAGTCTCCTGACCTGGAGCCTTCCCTCTGAAGGCTCTCAGCACCATGTCAAGGCAGGGACGGGGGAGAGGAGAAGAAAGCAGATCTGTTTGTCGTGAATTGTGTATTATCTGGCACCAAGGCTCCATGAGCAAAGTTGCTGCCCTTAGTGGATTTACAATTGAGAAGGAAAGATGCTTGCTTGAGTCTCAATTCCTCCAGGAAGCCTTTCCTAATCCCTCAGACTTGAAACTCTGGGTTAAATCCATTTCGCCTTCCCCAATCAAGGGTGTTTTAAGACTTGCAGGTGCTCCAGGCGGCAGGTATCCTGAGCAGTTAAGATGTTCGCCCAAGTTGTCTTCTGGGAACTTGAAGTCAGCTGTGTCCAGTTCAAGCTGAGCTGGGTAAGACTAGATGGGACCGACGACCCTTCAACCCAGCAGGTGAGAGGGTCCCCGTGACCTTGAGGACGTGCTGAGGCTCGTGGCTTAGTCACGCTTGCGCAGAGCAATGGTTATCACACCTTTTCCCAATCACCTTTCCCTGCGCTCCCCACGTGCAGACCACCCTGCTTTTTTTTGTTTTCTTCCTATAAGTACCTGGAGCTCCTTGCCTGTGGGGAGCTGGGCCTGAGGTTGGTTTTTCTGTCTCCTTGCCTGGCTGCTTGGTGAGTAACCCTTGCTGCCTCAAGCCCCAGCTTCTTAGCTTGCTGTATCCGGCAAGGTCAATCTGGTTCAGTAACAGCGTCTCTTTGTCACAGCTCTTGCTATGCTGTATTGTCACCCACTATGCACACGCCTCTTCTCCCTTTAGCCTCGTGGTTAACCTTTTGGAGGGTGGGTGGTCCCTTTGAGGACCAGAGATTGAAGATCTTCATGCCAAAGGATGGACCTCTGGGAAGCTGAACTCGTGTGACCCAACACAGCATGTAGCACATGGGTGTCCAACTGCTATTTGTGAATTACATGCTTATAAAAGTATAACTGGCATCTATCAAAGCAACGCCACACAAAAGTTTGCTGCGCGCGTCGTACCAGGAGGTAAGGTCCAATCAGTCCAGGTCAAAGATTTCCTTTGTGGTAGAGATTCTTTTCAGAAGAAAAGGTGGCTAGATAACATTGAGAGGTGACGTTCAAGAGGGGACCCTTTGGTTAAAGGTAGCTAAGTTCCTCCCAGGAGAGATGGTCACCGTGCAAACCGAGGCTCAGTTTATCAGGAAATTGCTCAACGTTATGAGCAGAAGTGCTTGGTACTTCCCAGAAGAGACTGTTCAACACATCAGACGACACATTTCTGCCCCAGACTGCCTTATCTCGGCTTTCAGACAATTCGGTAGCAGTGAGAGGTGGAGTAGAAACTCAGTTGGATTTAGAGCGAGGGGGACCTCCGAGGACAGGATGAGATGTCTGGACGTCAGCCCCTGACGATGTCTACACAGGGACAGCGTGTACTCCAAGCCGTGTCGTAATTAGCCTGCGTGGGTTCAGAAGACCCAAAGAGTGGAGGGGGAGGCGGGAGGGACAGATGCTGGGATGCTCTTCAGGCATGAAATCATGAGGACTGGATGAGGTGATGCAAACTGAATTGGCAGAAGGATTGATGTCAAGGATATCTTGCAAAGGAAAAATGCAAATTTTTGTTTCTTTTTTGTCCTGTTTAGGGCCACATCTGCAGCATGTGGAAGTTCCCAGGCTCGGGGTCAAATTGGAGCTGCAGCTGCCGGCCTATGCCACAGCTACAGCGCCCACAGATTGAGCCGCATCTTTGACCTACACCACAGCTCATGGCAACACTGGATCCTTAACCCACTGAGCGAGGCCAGGGATCGAACCTGCATCCTCATGGATACCAGTCAGATTTTTTTCCACTGTGCCATGATGGGAACGCCCAAAAAGTGCAGTTTTTAACACCTGGTATTTGGAGGCGAGAGGTAGAGATTGGGAGTTTGGAGCTTTGGCAGAGGTGGAATCCATGGGTTTGAGCTGCTCCTTCTCCTTCCCTTGAGCAGGGCCATGAAGGTACTTGTCAAGGTGAAATCAAGAGGGGGGCGAGGGTGGGGGTGGAGGGAGAAGGAAGAAGACCTAGGTGATTAAATCCAGGTGTGTGAGGCTGCGGTTGGGTGGGTGGCGAAAAGGCGGGTGAGAGGATAGGGGCTAGGAAACGACAGCGTTCTCTCACTTCCACTGTCTCGTCTGGTCCTGGCAGACGGGACCTTGGTTTGCCATTCGGACCATCCTCGTTGTAGGCTCTCCCGCTTCTCTGTCTACCTCACTAATAAATAGCTCAGAACAAGCCGTTTCTACTCATCAGCATCTCAAACAACCGACCAGGGAGGAGCGGGTAAAGGCGTAGCAGGTGAAAAGGAAGAGGTGGTGAATAATCTGTCCCCTTCTTTCGTTTTCTCCTGACTTGTCATTACGGCTCATCAGCGGTCACTCCAACAATGCCTCTGGTCCCAAGGGGCACAGGTTCACCTATGAAAGAGGAAAGAAATGGATGGGGGCAAGGTGGAGATGGCGAGAGAGAGGATGAAGAGAAAGGATGGGTAAGGAAGAGATAGGATGTGAACACGATGAGCGGTGGTCCCACTTGGGGATGCTAACCCCAGATCAAGGGGACTGGGGCCCTGCTGGAGCCCAGGGGGGTTAAGTGAGCTCATGGCTGAATCACCTGTTACTGTGTGCAGGTATCAAACTGCTTGTTCTCCAAGGCAAGCTTGAAAGGATGGTCTGAGGAAGCACATTAGGGAAGCCAAGGGCGAGAAAAATTGAAAAAGAAAAAATTGACAGGAAAAGAAATAGCTGGAGTTCCCATCGTGGCTCAGCGGAAACATATCCAACTAGGATCCATGAGGTTGCAGGTTCCATCCCTGGCCTCGCTCAGTGGGTTAAGGATCCAGCGTTGCCGTGAGCTGTGGTGTAGTTTACAGACAGAGCCTGGATCTGGCATGGCTGTGGTGTAAGCCAGCAGCTGTAGCTCCGATTTGACCCCTAGCCTGGGAACCTCCATATGCCACAGGTGCAGCCCTAAAAAGCAAAACAAAAAACGGCCGGCAAAGGGGAAGTAGGGTCGAGAGAGTGACCGAGAAGGGGTTAGGATAGAGTGAAAAAAGTAATGGGAACTTAAAACCTTTGGTAGAGAACGGGGTGCAATTTGCTTCACGCTCTTCACCCTTCCCCCCAGTATTCCACAAAAAATCTTGAGTGACCCCCCCCTTTCTTGCTCGTGCCTTTTGGGGTTGGAGTTACTCTGAAGCTGAGCACAGCTTTGTGAGGTGGGCACAGGGTGCAGCCTGTTCTGGCTCAGAGCCACACGGTTTCTCCCCCTCCTCTGCCCTTCTTAGCATCGCGTTCTATTCTGGTACCGTCAAGGGACATCTGAGGAGGAGCAAAGGTGAGGCTTGGATCAAAGGGTTTCACCTGTCAAGCCCTCCATCACCAAACATTGATGAGAACCTCCAGTTCAACAAGTGCCAGACTGGGATCTGGGGACCCTAGGAGGTGTGGCCCCAGTCCCTGCTCTGAGGACACACGTGACCCCCCTGGGGGGGGGGGGAGTGGCAGGTTCTCATTAAGGGTCCTTCACACCCCAGCCCGCCCTGCCTCACCCAGCGGCACCACATGAAAGCCGCCCTGCCCTCTCATCTCACACCCCCTCTGCAGCAAAGCGACGTGCGAAGCTGTGGTCTCCGAGTCAGAATCCAAGGCAAGAGAACCTCGCCTTCTTGGACGGCATCAGTGTAACGGGCAGAGATGGGGCGGAGAGCCTGCGGTTTACGGAGTCGACAGGCCGCACTTCGTTCAATGAGAGGTGGTTTTCGCAGGCCTGTGGTCGTCGAGGCGTTTCTGCCCCTTATCTCTTAGCTATGGCCCTGAGATCTCCAGCTGAGGTCCCTCAATTTCCTTTTTTTCATAGTTCATGGGCTCTGGGGAGCATTCTTTCGTGCATTCAATTCCATGAATCCTGGGAGATGCCAAAAGAAACTTCAAAGCGTTCCTGCCCTCCAAGAGCCCGCAATCTAATTACGGGGGGTGGGGGTCCGAAAAGCCCCAGCTAACTGCAAACACACCCGTCAAATCGACAGTCCCCCAAACAGCCCATCGACTAACACGAGAGAGGCGGGAGCGCGGAGGTGCTTGTGAGGTGGGGGGGTGGCATCCACGTGCGTGACCACCGCCGTCACTGAGAACGCGGGATCCTGTTCGAGTTTGCCCCATCCACGCTGTGAAAACAGTCTTAGTTCTCTCAAACTGGTGTGCAGGCCGCGCTGCTGCAGGTTCTATGAAATCGACAGGTGCATCCTGTTATTGCGAGGAGGAGTTGATTTTCTGCCGCTTGTAATTTCCACCCGATCTCACTAGTAGAAGGGCATCTCGGAAAACCAAAGTCCACCGTGAATCACGCGCCTCGCCCCAGCTCGCGTGTCTCGTTTCCAAGGAGCTCTTTGACTGCTATGAATTGCCCCACCCAGTAAGATCCTCGGAGAGAACCGTCGTCGGTCTGTGTGAATCAAAAACCGAGTCCTCCATCTCTAGCGGTTAAAAATGGACCTGGCTATTAATTGTTTTGCAGTTAATGGTGACTAGTCCTGTTGGATGTTGCAGAGGTTATCAGAAAGTTAGAGCTCTTTGTATGTGAGAGCAGGATGGGTTTGCAAGGTGTTACTCAAGAAAAGCCCTTGTCTCTCTTTTTTTATTTTTTCATTTTTTTAGTCTTTTGTCTTTTTAAGGCTGCACCTGTGGCATATGGAGGTTCCCAGGCTAGGGGTCTAATTGGAGCTGCAGCTGCCGGCCTACACCGCAGACACAGCAATGTCAGATCCGAGCCGTGTCTGCGACCTACACCACAGCAGATCCTTAACCCACTGAGCGAGGCCAGGAATCAAACCTGCAACCTCATGTTTCCTAGTTGGATTCGTTCCCGCTATGCTACAATGGGAACTCCAAAAGCCCCTCGTCTCTTGCATTGTGGCACTATTTCAAGGATGGATAATGAGACATTTCATCTCTCAGGCAGTGCTGATCCGTTGCCAGTGGCTGCCTGGAGCAGATTCTGGGGCTCCGACCGAGCTCACTGGGCTGAGAGGTCTGGAGAGGGTGCGCAGGAATATGCGTCATTTTTTGTCCTCTCTCTAGCTTTGCAAGTGGCTTCTCTGACCAGGATGCTTGTCTCCCCTCCCCCATAATTGTCATCCATTCCTTTCAGTTTAATCTTTCTGAAGAACGTCGTGATTCCCACCCACCCCCCCCCTTAGTCCAGAACTTTGAATTTCAGGAGTGTCCTTAGAGTCTTTGAAATTAAGCCCAGATTCCTTACTGGGTGTTCAAAATCCTTCATCATGGTTGGAAGAGCTAACCAATCTCTTCAACATGAATTCTCCACCCTTCTCCTTCACGCTGTCCTGGCTACAGAAAAAAAAGAGAGAACAAAGCAAAAATCAATCAACTGCTCACTCATTTCCTCCAGCACGGTCCCCCTGTTCTTGGTTCTCTCTGCCAAATCCCCAAGTCCAAATCTAACTCTTTTTTTTTTTTTTAAATGGCCTCACCCCGCAGGAGTTGAATGCCAGATCCTTTAATCCACTGCGCCTGGCCGGCGATCAAACCTGTGCCTCCATGGTGAGCCAAGCTGTTGCAGTCAGGTTCTTAACCCACTGCGCCAAAGCGGGAACTCCCTAACTCATTAAGATCCAAGTCACATGCTACCTCCCAAAAGGAGTCTCACCTCATCCTCCCTCCCTGTGGAAGGGCCCCCTCTTCCCCACGTCTCAGTAACAGTGATAATCACCCACACTGCTGAAAGGCATGCTCCGTGGGCAGGCGCTGGGCTAAGCCTTTCGAAGGTCTCACGGACTCCTCACAGAAACTGGACGAGGTTGTGCACGACCACAATTTCCACGTTGCACACGAGGATGTCGAATCTCCCTGTGGCTGTGAAACCCACACTCACAGTTAGTTAGGGGTGAGGTCCTGTCTGGATCCCAAGGTCAGCCTTTCTCCTAGAGAATGCCTCCACCCCGTCACCCTCAGGGTACCCCCCCCCATGTGTAACTGTGTCCCAGGCCTCTGGGGACATGGCCCATCCTTCTTAGGGGACTCCACGCTCCCTTTCATCCCCAGTGCTTGGTCGGTGCAGACCCAGCCCAGAACAGATGGTAAGTCTGTTGACCGACTGACAGATGGGGGACCCTTTCAGAGCCCTGGTTTGGGGACATAAGGTTCACATGGCATATCCTTCTTAACTGGTTGTCATCAGGCTCTTACTTGGTGGGATGGGGTTTGAGAAGATGTCATTCAGTTGTGGCCTGAGACCACACTTACACCAAGGGTTTCAATTATACTCACACATTCAGTTTCAGGATGCAGGAAGGCCCGTATTTTCAACCAGGGATCCAGAAAATTGTGTGCATCTGACTGGCTGATAAAAGGAGCTGCGTGTGTTCTCCTGGCCTCTTAAGAGCAGATGGGCCTCCAAGGTCTGAGCTGGGGGCCTCGTCTTCTGAGTCAGGGGGGTCGAGGGGGACCGGGCAAGGAGGGAGGAGGAGATCATAGCACTTATTTAGGTTCTGAGCGACACTGCTCCTCTATTAAAAACTCATGGTTTTCCCCCCGATTCTTTCCAGCAACTTCTAGTTTCAGAGCTTAAGAAAACAAAATGAAACAAAACAAAAATTTAAAAAAACACACCAAAAACAGGGACTTTCGGGGTAATGAGGCCAGAAGATTTTTTTCATAATAAGCAAATTTTTGTGACACTTAGAGGATTAAAATAGAACAAAGGAGCCCATCTGAAGCATCTAGAAGTGACATTAGCTCGTGGTTAAATTCATGGAATCTGAGTATCTGTTTCATCAGTCACGACCAGATGGGGTATTAAGAGTACCTCGAACTGACAAAATGACTTTTTTTCTGAGAAGTGCATGACTTTTTTGAGTAACCTCGTATTTTTCCTCCCCAAACGACTGTGACATATTCTGTTTCTTGTTTGAGAAATGAGAAGTTTGAGATCTGTGGAGATTAGGTTAATTTCATGGGGGGGGGGGACGAATTTCTAATTTACTCATCGGCTTGTCTTCTTCTGAAAAACCCCAGGCTCTCCTATTGTTCCCCCACTTCCCACCTTGGTGCCTGGGGTGCTTCAGACAAAGAAGGGAATTCGTCCTTTTCTGCTGAGTCCATTCCTGGGCGCCTTTGCCGTTATCACTGCTATGTGGTTAGTACTTTTTGCCGGGCACAGAGCGCCCGCGTTTGTGATGAGAAGAGACAGCATCCTTGCCTGTGTCATGGCGCTTAAGTTCTGGCGAGGCAGACAGACAAGGAACAAATAAAGGAATGTGGTAATGATCCCCGGTGATCAGCATTGCAAAAGGGAACCATGCAGTCCTTAAAGCATGAGAGGATGGGGCAGGAGAGGAGAGCCTGCCTTCGGTCCAGAAAAGCCCCGCAGAGGAGGTGATACGTGGCCAGAGACCTGGGTGACATGAGGGAACAAGGCGTGTCACTCGATGGGGGAAAAGCCAAACAGGAGTTCAACCACCTGGGAACCCAAAGAGCGGTGGTGGGAGCGGTCGGATGAGCTGGAAGACGGGGGATGCGTTTGAGACAGTCGGGGGTGGGGGTGGCTCATGTCAGGGTCTGCAGACGAGGTCAGGAGGTGGGGATTTTGTTTTAAGTTGATGGAAAACCACAGGGAGGTCGAGAGCAGGGGAGGAAGGCAGTCGGGTGACCACCAGTGTCCAAGCCAGACGATGGCGGCTGGGTCTGGAGGTGGTGAGACGTGCCCTCTCTGAGGACCATTTTTTTTTTTTTTGGTCTTTTTAGGGCTGCACCTGCAGCATATGGAGGTTCCCAGGCTAGGGGTCTAATTGGAGCTGTAGCCACCGGCCCATGCCAGAGCCGCAGCAACGCGGGATCCGAGCCGCGTCTGCAACCTACACCACAGCTCACGGCAATGCTGGATCCTCAATGCACTGAGCAAGGCCAGGGATAGAACCCGCAACCTCAGGGCTCCTAGTCGGATTCGTGACTCAGATCTTTGATTTCAGTACTTGTTCACTTGTCACTAGACGTTTGTACCGTTTCACCAGCATCTCCCTGTTTCCCCCACCAGCCCCGGCTACCCACGCTCTGCTCTGCTTCTGAGTTCCGTTGTTTTAGAGGCCACAGCTCAGGGAGCTCGTACTTCATTTGCCTTTCTCTGTCTGACCTCCCTTGGCATGATGCCTTCGAGGTCCGTGCATGTTGTCCCAAGTGTCCATAGCAAGCTGGCAATCTTGGAAAGTAGGTGTGGTCTGCAGAGCTGGCCTCCTTGGCTGGACTCCTGGATGGAGTCCAAGAACAGCCAGAGGACATCTAAATTTGGGGTAAATCTGAAGCTGTGGTCGCCAATCCTTGTTTCAGTACTAATGCTGACCTTCGGATACCCGCAAGTCCTTTTGCTTTTTTAAATTCTTCGTGTTCATTGTAAACCAAGGAGGGAAAGAGGAGATTATTATTTATTGTCTAGAGATTGTCTAAAACTCCAGCTCCCTTCTGGATGGAAGGCTCCTTGAGATCCTATTCATCTTTGAATCTGAAATGCTAGCCCAAGTCATGGCACCAGGCAGAGGCTTTGAAAATGTTTATTAAACACATTTTTACTGAAGTAGAAGTTTACTGTCTGTCACATTGAAATGCACAGATCTTAAAAGTACAGCTTGATGAATTTTAACTCACATGCACACCCTTGTAACCATCATCCCAACCAAGGTGCCAAAGGTTTCCACCCCTCCCCCCAGAAAGTGTCCCCATCCTTCTTCCCAATCAGGATCTCCTTCCTGCCAGAGAGAACCTCTTGTCTGATGTCTGGTTTTGCTTGTAATTTTACTTCACATAACTGGAATCCTTTGGTGTTTTTTTTTTTTTAGGAGGGGGCAGGGGGTCTGCTTCTCGCACTCAGCATCATGTTTGAGATTTATACAATGTCGTTCCATATATCTGTAGGTTTTTTTCTCTTTTTTATTGCTATGTAGTATTCCACTGTATAAATACACCAAAATTGTTTACCCATTTTTCTATTGGTGGACATTTGGGTTATTTGCAAATAGGGTGGGTGCAGCCCTAAAAAGGAAAAAAAAAAAAAGAGCCGTAAAAAATCGTTTTGGGAAGCAAAATCTTTTAAAGAGAAGAATTCTTAATCTGTCTCTTTTTGAAAAAAAAAAAAAAGGATATTTCTATGTCTGATTATCTTTTTTTTTTTTTTTTTTTTTTTTTGCTTTTTTGCTTTTTTTTAGGGCCACACTCACGGCATATGGAAATTCCCAGGCTACAGGTTGAATGGGAGCTGCAGCTGCTGGTCTACACCACAGCGATAGCAACGCCAGATCCCAGCCACGTCTGCAACCTACACCATAGCTCATAGCAACACCAGATCCTTAATCCACTGAGTGAGGCCAGGGATCGAACCTGAAACCTCATGGATCCTTGCCGGGTTCGTTAACTGTTGAGACAGGAAGGGCACTCCTCTGGTTATCTCAAAGTGGAATTTACTGCTAGACAAAGTTTATGGTGAGAGTGAACTTCATCACAGGTTAGATAAGTTGGTGGAACGGCGGTTATTGCCACTCTCCAGTGGTTTTCAGCCTTGGCTGATTCTTAGAATTGTCTGGGGAGCCTCAAAATCATTTTTACATCAAGGCTCTGCACCTGGAGTGTGAGCCCATCCGTGCAGGAGTGGCTGGGGCTTTGGCTGGTTTTATAAAACTTGCAGGTAACTTTCAGCTGTAGCCTGGGTTTGGAAAGCATGGTTTAAGTGGTTCCTGAGATATAAGATTAAGTGTTTGAGCGGTACACTTAATCTTAAATCTCAGGAACCACTTAAAAATCAAAAATCATGGTTTGATTTTTTTTTTTTCCTTAGAGTAACTCTTGGGGCTAATAAATAAACCTTTTCAAAGGCAAGAGCGGAACATTTAATTGCAGTTAACAGAAATCCATTCAACATAAAGAAAAAGAGGAGAGAGAACAGGAAGAGAGAGAATTTATGGAGAGAGATAGGATATATCACAGAATCCAAGGCAAATGAACAACCAGACCTCGAGGAGCCATTGGCAGCTTTGGCGTCTTTGTGAGAAAGGATGTTGATCTGATGAACCAGGGTTAGGTGACTACCCTTGATTCTCTTACTGTCTATCAAGTCACATCTTCAACGGAGCACCTGACTGGCTGGAGGCAGCTAATGACTTGAATCTCCCTAAGACCGAGGGCCAATCCTGGTCCAAGAACTGTCCCAGGGGTGATGGTCAGTGTGATGATGGCTCTAGCACCCATCCCTGTGTGTGCACGCGCACGTGTGTGTGTCATCCCTGTGTGTACACGCGCACGTGTGTGTGTCATCCCTGTGTGTGCACGCGCACGTGTGTGTGTCATCCCTGTGTGTGCACGCGCACGTGTGTGTGTCATCCCTGTGTGTGCACGTGCAGGTGTGTGTATGTGTGTGTGCCATCCCTGTGTGTGTGTGTGTGAGCACACGGGTGTGTGCACGCATGCGTGTTCTCAAAGATGGTGAGTCTGAACTGAGTAGGCACCCAAAGGAGAAGAAGGCTAACTCAGCAATATAAAAGAGTATATGGATTGAATAAATCGAATAATTAGAATATGTGGCATTATCAACAACACTTGATTCTATAGCTGATGACATTTTACAGCAATTTTAAATCTCAGCTCGGCTTCTTTCTGTCTCCAAGCCACTCCTTTAAGATTGCAGTCAAAGGAGTTCCCGTCATGGCGCAGCGGAAGTGAATCTGACAGCATCTAGGAGGATGCAGGTTCAATCCCTGGCCTTGCTCCGGGGGTTAAGGATCCGGCGTTGCCGTGAGCTGTAGTGTAAGTCGCAGATGTGTCTCGGATATGGCACTGCTGTGGCTCTGGTGCAGGCTGGCAGCTGCAGCTCTGATTCGATTTGACCCATCGCCTGGGAACCGCCATGTGCCATGGGTCAGCTCTAAAAAGGTTTAAAAAAAAAAAGATTGCAGTCAACAGTTTGGGCAGAAAAAATTCAAACGAACTGAGTAAGCGTAATAAAAACACATAGATGAGAGTGAAAACTCCTGCAAACAATACATACACCAAAACCCCACCAGCCGTGATAAATGAGTTGTTTTCTGTTCTATATTTCTTGTTCCCCAGTTTGTTCACACACACACACTCCTTCCTCATTCCAGCCCCACCAGTGAGAAGTGTAAGACTTTTGTTGGTGCCATTCCCACGTGTAAACTGCTTAGGAACTGTGACACTTACGCAGGGAAGTTCGCAAGAAGAGAATGGCCGTGGATTAGTCATGGGGGCCGGGATTAACTTGGGGTCACGGTCCAAAAGATGTTTACTGGGATGAATAACTGGAATAAGTGTTTACTGGAAAGATTACCTCCTGGAGTGGGACGCCGAGGGCTGAGAGGGAGGCTAGTGACCTCCGTTTTGCTGTGCGGCTGTCCCTGCAGGACTGTAGGTCAAGGATGCCGTTGATAGGGTGCTGACTGATTAGCAATGATGGGCGTGGCTGGCCAGGCTCACTCCAGACAGCGGGTACCTGTCCCATCTCTGAGCCCAGCCTAAGCCTCTCTAGACTGACACATATTCCAGTTACTTAACTCAGAGGTTTTCAAACATGTTTTAAACCACGACAATTTTTTGCTTCTGAAAAAAAAATTAAGCGCAATCCCGGTGTGGCTCAGTGGTAATGAACCCAGCTAGTATCCATGAGGACATGGGTTCAATCCCTGGCCTCGCTCAGTGGGTCAAGGATTTGGCGTTGCTGTGGGATGTGGTGTAGGTCGCAGACATGGCTCAGTTCCTGAGTTGCTATGCTGTAGGCTGGCAGCTGCAGCTCCAATTCGACTCTTAGCCTGGGAACCTCCATGTGCTGTGGGTGAGGCCCTAAAGAGACAAAAAAAAAAAAAAAAAATTTAAACACGGAAACCCAATGTGCAAATCAACAAATCAGCATCACTCAGTTGAAGCAGGGGTGGGGGACCCAAAGCTCTCCCACCCAGGTTTTCCCTGGCCCCTCTGGTGTGTCCAGGATGTCGTCACAGAACCCTGGGCATAGTAGGACAGTTTGAAAAATCTGCCATGGCTGGTTCACTCGGTGAAGAAGCAGCTGCTTGAAGATCAACTGAGAGACACTGAAAATTAGAATATATATATATACATATATATATACATACACCCCAGCATATGGAGGTTCCCAGGCTAGGGGTCTCATCGGAGCTACAGCTGCCAGCCTACACCACAGCCACAGCAAAGCCAGATCCAAGCCACACCTGCGACCTACACCACAACTCATGGCAATGCTGGATCCTTAACCCACTGAGCAAGGCCAGGGCTCAAACCGGCAACCTCATGGTTCCTGGCGGATTCATTTCCGCTGTGCCACATTTATCCTAGTTGATAGAATATAAATTGAAAGCGCATGCCCAGTTCCAAGGAGCAGGCTTGTTAGCAGCCGAGACGTTTTACAGCATGTCAAGGAGATAGGTATCTGGGTGAAACGTGTTTGCCCTGAAAAGAAAAGGGCCAGGAAATTTGGATGAGGAGTAAAAGCTACCTTCCTAACATAAACTGCAGAACCTAGACGCTCGCTACATCGGGCAAAGGAATGTCTTTTACAATTTTCATTATTCAAAAAAAATGTTAATGAGATGAATGATGTAATTGCTGTCCTCTAGTCGGTTCTCAAACCTCAGAAGGCGTCAGAGCCACCTGGAGAGCTTGTGAAAGCGCCGTCGATGCCCCCCCCCCCCGCCCTGTTTCTGGTGCAGCTTTTGTTGGATCAGAGAATTAGCATTTCTTTTTTTTTTTTTTTTAGAAAGTTGCCATCTTAGGTGGTTTGGGAGGTACTTTATTTATTTATTTATTTATTTATTTTTGTCTTTTTGTCTTCTTGTTGTTGTTGCTGCTATTTCTTGGGCCGCTCCCGCGGCATATGGAGGTTCCCAGGCTAGGGGTTGAATCGGAGCTGTAGCCAACGGCCTACGCCAGAGCCACAGCGACGTGGGATCCGAGCCGCGTCTGCAACCCACACCACAGCTCACGGCAACGCCGGATCGTTAACCCACTGAGCAAGGGCAGGGACCGAACCTGCAACCTCACGGTTCCTAGTCGGATTCGTTAACCACTGAGCCACGACGGGAACTCCAGAATTCGCATTTCTGATTTCCAGGTGCTCCTGAGGCTACTGGCCTGGGAAGGAATTTGGAGACACACTGCTTTACATGATTCTAACAGAGAAGGAAAAAGTGGGTAATGGCAAAAGTCCCAGGACTCTGGGGGAAAGTTAGACTTTTCAATAACCACAGGGTGAAAGGCTGGAAACAATCAGACATGTCCATTTACCTTTAGGAAGGAATGTTGCCAAATGTTTATTAAGAGGCAGGCAAGGTCAGATGGCATAAGACTTGGAAAGGAAGGTCGGTACGGGAGAGCTGAAAAGCTGAAACACTGCATTTCTGATGGTACCTTTGGGGTTTGTTTGTTTGTTCATTTAGGGCCGCACCTGGAGCATGTGGAGGTTCCCAGGCCAGGGGTGGAATCGGAGCTGCAGCTGCCGGCCTACAGCACAGCCACAGCCACGCCAGATCCGAGCCATGTCTACACCACAGCTCACGGCAGCACCGGATCCTTAACCCACTGAGCGAGGCCAGGGATTGAACCCGCAACCTCATGGTTCCTAGTCAGATTCGTTTCTGCAGAGCCTCAATGAATGATACTCTTATTAACAAGGATGCCCAAGGAGGAAGGAAGTGAAATGACTAAATAGGGAATTACAATTTCAGAAGGACATGATAGAAGAAGAAAAACCAAACTGATGAGTATAAGGTGAGGTGCAAGTCTGTAGCATAATGGACTAGAGCTAAAATCCAAACTGAGCTGAGGTTTGACAGATGAAAAAGAGACAGTCCAAACAGCTTCGGAATGGATAGTTAACAGTACAGAAAATGCAATGTGTCTAATTTTCTTCTTACCTTTTTTTTGGGGGGGGGGGTCAAGGAAAAATGTTACTGTATTTTTAAGAAGAAATAGCACCCAATATCTCTTAATGAGGTAAAATCTTCTGAGCTATAGCAAGAACTAGTAAATACAATTTTAAAATAGTAGCGCCAATCTTGAATCACGAATGTTTCTCTAGCAGTATACTATCATGTGTAGATTAAAATAATTGTCTTATTTCCAAGATTTATCCCATTTATTTCATTTTCTTGTCTTACCACTTAGAATGAACCAAAACAATATTTAAGGACAGTGATGAAAGTAGACACCCCTGTCCAATTCCTGAATTTTGTTGAGATTTTAATGTGATATTTTATTATTTAGTTTTCATTACGTATTTGTTCTTTCCTATTTTCATTATATTTAGAAGACTTTTTAGTATATTTTTGTCCTTTATAAATGAAGGTGATTTTTTTTTTTTATGGGGCTTTTTAGGACCACACCTGTGGCATATGGAGGTTCCCAGGCTAAGAGGCGAATCAGAGCTGTAGCCGCTGGCCTACACCACAGCTCCAGCAATGCCTGATCCTTAACCCACTGAGCGAGGCCAGGGATCAAACCTCCATACCCATGGATGCTAGTCAGATCTGTCTACTGCTGAGCCACGACAGGAATTCCAAAATGAAGGTGATTTTTATTTTTATTTTTTGTCTTTTTTTGGGGGGGGGGCTGTATCCACAGCATATGGATGGTCCCAGGCTAGGGGTCTAAGTGGAGCTACAGCTGCCAGCCTACACCAGAGCCACAGCAACTTGGGATCCAAGATGAGTCTGTGACCCACACCACAGCTCACAGCAATGCTGGATCCTTAACCCACTGAGGGAAGCCAGGGATCGAACACGCAACCTCTTGGTTCATAGTTGGATTCGTTTCCGCCATGCCACGACAGGAACTCCTAAAGGTGATTTTAAAGACGTATTTATTTTATTTTTAGGGCTGCATCTGTAGCATATGAACGTTCCTAGGCTAGGGGTTGAATTGGGGTTGCAGCTGCTGGCCTGCACAACAGCCACAGCAATGCAGGATCCGAGCTGTGTCTTTGACTTACATCACAGCTCACCGCAACGTCGGATCCTTAACCCACGGAGCAAGACCAGGGATCAAACCTGTGTCCTCATGGATACTAGTCGGGTTCGTTACTGCTGAGCCACAACAGGAACCCCCTATGTGAGGTTCTTCACCAGCTAAGCCATAATGGAACTCCAGTGATTTTTTTTTTTTTTTAATACAGCCCTCGCAATATTACCTAATAAGCAGACCTAGACGGTGAATGGACCAAAAGCTTTTCATTTGAGCCTTTACAGATGGTCAACTAAGAGAAGACGGCTATGGCGCTGTCAGAAAAGTATACCTCGAAGCTTTTTAAGGGCTGTCATGTAGCAGAGGAATTGGTCTCATTCTATAAAGCCCCTCCCCCACCTCCAACAGAACAGGTGCTGCAGAGCAGAAGCTGCAGCGACATGGATTTGGGGGTCCTCATAAGGAATTCCCTAGAAATCACGACTCTCCAGCGATGGGCCGGGTCTGGATAACCTGGTTCCGCCTCCTGAAATTGTTGGTTAGAAACTGCTGCCTTCTCTCCCGCTCTCACTGCCTCTCCCCCCAAAGGGGCATGATTATCTGATCGGGACCCCACAACGGCCCAGGGGTCGTCGTCCATGGTCTGTTTCCGTGATCTACACGGTCCTGTGTGTCAGGGGTTATCTTCGACCTTGAAAGAGCACGAGGCAGGCCACGCCCACAGGGGTGGGGGAGGGCATGCGTTCCCCACCTGGGTCGAAAGGCCCAGGCTTGGGCTTCAGTCTCAGACCTCCCAGTCTCTCCATCCTAGAGCTTGACCATCAACAGAGCTACTATTTTGATTCTCCTGTTCCTCCTCATTCGTATTCTGATGGTTAGTTCCGTCGGGGCGGGGACTCGCGGGGGGGGGGGGGGTGGGGGGTAGAAGCGGGGTGGGGGGGTTCTCTGTACCCGACGCAGTTCTCGAGTGCCCTGGGTGTGGTACAGTTCAGCTCAGTGCTGACACTAGTTAGCCAGAGGCATAGAGTCAGATCGCTCAGGTTAGGGTTCGTTGCTGCAAGACTGCACCGCCTCCCCTCAGACACCAGCCACGAGTCCACATTGTTGCCTGTACTTCTGACCGGCTGGCTGCAGATCAGAAGTGCCAGAGACCCCCCTCACCGGGCTGGATCAACTTGCTAAAGTGGCTCACAAGACAAGGTCGCTGGTTTATGGTAGGGAGATAGAACACAGGAGCAGGCAGATGGGAGAGCTGCTTAGGGCAGGTGTGGGACTTCCATGCTCTCCAGGTACCATTCTCTGCATTGTGCTCACCAACCCAGAAGCTCCCCGAAGCCCCGTCATTTTGATTTTTTTTTTTTTTTTTTTTTGGCCTTTTCTTGCAGCATGTGGAGGTTCCCAGGCTAGGGGTCTAATCGGAGCTGTAGCCACCGGCCTACACCAGAGCCACAACAACACCAGATCCGAGCCACGTCTGCGACCTACACCACAGCTCATGGCAATGCCAAATCCTTAACCCACTGAGCCAGGCCAGGAATCAAACCCGCCACCTCATGGTTCCTACTCAGATTCGCTAACCACTGAGCCGTGACGGGAACTCCCATTTTGAATTTTTATGGAGCCTTCACTATGTAGGCACAGTTGATTAGGTCATTGGCCATGGATGGTTGAACTTAATCTCCAGCCCCCTCCCTGGCCTCCCCTCTCCTCCCTGCAGGTGGGAGGGGGCAGGGTGGGAGCGGGGATGGGACTGAAGTTTCCAACCTTCACGTCACATGTGTGGTTCTTCTGATCCCCAATCTCCATCCGTAGATGCCTTCCAAAAGTCACCCCATTAATACAAGAAAAGACCCTTTTACTATTCTCATCACGTAGGCAATTTCAAGGGTTTTAGGCCTCTGTGCCCGAAACAGGGACAAAAACCAAATGCTTACTTCTTATTGTAAATCCCTATATCACCCTCCTTCTTCCCTTCCCGACAGGTTCGGAGCTCAGAGGGGAGAGGGATGAAATTAGCACTGAAGTCTCATCCTTGCAGGTGCAATAGAAAAGATGTTTGCCGCGAGTAGGAAGACGGGGCCTGTGGTCCCTTTCAGCCTCGTGATAATAGGGCTCTGTAACGACTGTTCAATTCCATCCCCTTCTCTCACTCAAGAAAACGTGGCGGCGGGCAAGTCCCTTTATGGCCTTTGGCAAGAGGGTGACCCCAATTGGTCTCGAGAAGAAGGGGTTTCAGATTTGCCTCCTCTTCTGGTTCAGATGTTCAGACAAAATGGCTTTTCTTAGAGCAGGAAAACTGCAAGAGGAAAACAAACGGATGGAAAGAAATGAGATTCTGTTTTTCAGTTTTTATGTGTGAGAGAAACTATGCTTTTGCTTCAGGAAGAGGTCTTCGCTTTAAACGAAATGAAGGAAGGATACTTGTGAAAAACACTTCACACGCACTTCTTGTTCTGCTTCTTTGAAGGTCACAATTGCAGATATTTTGATAAAGACATCCTCTTTAATGCCTGTGGTCTTTTCACTTGATGGGGGAGATACAGCTGTTTAGTCACAGAGCTGCCACCTTACCTTGAAAGATGGTAGAAGGTAGGAGGTGGGGGAGACAGAAGAAAAGCTTTGTTCGTTTTCCCCAAGGTCGTCTCATTGTTTTCTAACTGTATAAGCATAGCTATGATCCCTATTCCCACGTTCCCGGTTCGGAATCATCCCCTTGGTTTCTGAATGTGTGTTTGGAATGTGAGAGTGGACTCTCGTTATTTGGAATTCTCAAACTAGAAAAAGAATTTGAAAGGCATCCTGCGTTGAGGTAAGACCACAGATAAACCATCGACTAAATCCGCAATCCATCGTTGCATTTGTAGCTGAATCAAGAGGTGGTCAGGTTTTCTTGGGATCTTTATCACCAAAGATATTTTTATATAAGATACTAAAGACTGTGTATATAGTCAGAACACGAAACCCTCGAGCTTAGAAATAAACTACCTTCTGAGATAAAATTTAACAGCGAATGTAAGCCCTCCCCATGGAAGGAAAATCAGAAATTATTGCCACAGAGTTCCCGTCGTGGCTCAGTGGTTAACGCATCCGACTAGGAACCATGAGGTTGCAGGTTCGATCCCTGGCCTCGCTCAGTGGGTTAAGGATCTGGCGTTGCTGTGAGCTGTGGTGTAGGTCTCAGATGTGGCTCGGATCCTGCGTTGCTGTGGCTCTGGTATAGGCCAGTGGCTACAGTTCCGATTAGACCCCTAGCCTGGGAACCTCCATATGCTGTGGGTGCGGCGCTAAAAAGACAAAAAAAAAAAAAAAAAAAAAAAAAGATCATTGCCATGTATGTCTGGGAAAGTCTGGGAACATGTGTCTATTGAAGGTAACGTGTATGTAAGAAGTGGGCAGAGCTGGGATTTGAATGTCATTTTTAAAAACTTAAATCTGATAAATTGTTGATTGCCTATTGAAAGAATGGGCTAATGGAAGAAAGATTGTTTGAAGAAATTTCTGAAAAGAGCCCAAAGAGCCAGCTTGGCTTGTCCGAGGGGAGGGTGCCCCTCTGCCCAGCACGTGCCCTCCTTTGTAGATGAGGGTAAACAGGTATTGTAGGAATCGCCAATGATTGGCTTTACCTCATCTTCCTAGGTGTCTCTGTTCTAGATTCTCCTTTAGTTTCCTGTCCCTTTAAAGGAAATCAGAAATAGAGTCGCAGAAGTAGAAAGGATTTTTTTTTTTTGTCTTTTTTAGGGCCGCACCCACAGCATAGGGAGTTTCCCAGGCTAGGGAGTGGAATCAGAGCTACAGCTGCCAGCTGACACCGCAGCAACACCAGATCTGAGCCATGTATGCAAGCTACACCACAGCTTATGGCAAAGCCGGATCCTTAACCCACTGAGGGAGGCCAGGGATGGGACTTGCATCCTCGTGGATACTAGTTGGGTTTGTTACCACTGTGCCATGATAGGAACTCCAGAGTAGAAAGGATTTTAAGGTCATTTAGCCATGCTTTGAAAGGGTTGTATCTTGAAACACTGACACATTGGTGGGTCTTCGCCTGGTGAGGAATGTGGCAGGTTCTTAGTTACAAAATCCCAGCCTGGTGACTGTTTCACAAACTAGAACTTCATTCTGACTGATCTGTGTATGGCTACTCTTTTGAGAGAAGAGTGAGTGAAATGGCAGCTGGCACCCTTTTCCTGGAAATCTCTCTGGGTGTGTTTTGGTGTATTTCACAGGTGTTGTGGCATATCCACTTCAGTGACTCACTTGAGGTTCCCCCAGCCCATGGTCTCCTCTGTGCACCTCATACCCCTTTGTGAGTTTCCTCTCTGTACTCAGCCCAGAGCTGAGTATATGCACAGAGCAAATGGGTTAGTGCTGATGATGAGGAAATCCTGGAAATTTGGAATGTGCACATGTGTGTCTTAAAAGGGCCATAGCAAAGAAGGCCGTTTTAATGGCATCAGAAGCAATTGAAAGACTACTTGTCTGCTCACCAAGAGAGCTCAAAGAGAGCTCAGCTGTATTCTGCTAGTTTCTAAATATTTCCAACACCTCAACCTTTGAAGTTTTAAAAATTAGATCAAAAGTCTTCCAACTCGATGTTGTCTATAAGAAACCCACTTTAAATAGAAACATACATGTAGATAAAAGTAAATGGATGAAGAAAAACAACACTGGCAACTAATTCAAAGAAATCAGGAAGAGCTGTATTAATTTCAGACAGAGCAGACTTCAAAGTCTTCAAAGTAAGGAAAGTCACTAGGGATAAAGAAAGGCATTACGTAAGATGAAGGGGTCAATCCTTCAAGAAGACATAACAAGTCTTCGCATGTGTGCACCAAACAATGGTATGAGACCACATGAGGCAAAAACTGATAGAACTACAAGGAGAAATAGATGAATCCACTGTCATAGTTGGAGACCCTCTCTCGGAAATGGACAGATTCAGCAGGCAGAAAGCCAGTAAGGACATAGCTGAACTTAACACCTTCAGTCCACTGGATATAACGGGTTTGTAGACCACCTCAGACAACAACAGCACAACGCCCATTCTCCTCAAGCTCATATGAACCATCCACCAAAGGAGACTGCATTCTGGGCCATAAAACACACCTTAGCAAATGTAAGCGATTAGAAACCATACAATGCATGCTCTCAGACTGCAATGGAGTGAAACTAGAAATCAATAACAAAGATAATTGGACGTTCCTCCAAACATGCGAAGATTAAACAAGAGACTTCTGAATAGCATGTGGTAAAAAAAAAAAAAATCTCGAGAAATTAAAAAATATTTTGAGCTAAATGAAAATGAAAGCACAATTTGTGGAATGAAACCTTGTGAGGTGCAGAGAAAGCTGTGCTTGGAGGGAAATTTATAGCATTGAATTAATCTATTAGAAAAGAAGGAAAATCTAGAATCAATCACCTAAGTTTCCACTTGAGGAACCTAAAGAAAGAGCAAATTAAGCCTAAAGTAAGCAGAAGAAAAGAAATAAGAATTGAGTAGAAACCAATGAAATTGAAAACAGGAAATTAATTGAGAAGATCAGTGAAACCAAGAGTTCTTTTAAAAAGCTGAAAAAAAAAAATCAATAGGCCTCTAGCAGACTAAGGGAAAAAAGAGACGAAGACAAACAATATTAATACCAGAAATGAAAAAAGTGCATCACTGCAGATCCCATGGACATTAAAAGGATAATAAAGGAAAGCAGGGAGCAACTCTATGCCTGTACATTTTACTGCCTAGATAAAATGGACCACTTCCTTGAAAGACACAATCTGCCAAAACTTAGAACACTAAACATACTCTTAGCATGTAATCTAGCAGTTGCATTCCTTAGTATTTACACCCAAATCTTGGAAAACTATGTCGACACAAAAACCTGTGCATGAATGTTGATAGCAGTTTTATTCACACTTGCCAAGACTTGGAAGCAACCAAGATGTCCTGTGTGAGGCGAATGAATAAATTTGGATGTGGTCCATCCAGGTAATAGAATATGATTCAGCGCTAAAAAGAAATGAGCTATTAAGCCATAAAAAGACACGGGGGAAGCTTAAGTGCGCATCACTAAATGAAGGAAGCCAATCTGAAAAGGCTACAGACTGTGTGATTACAACCGTGTGCCTTCTGAAAAAGGCAAAATGATGAAGACAATAAAAAATCAGGGGTTGCCAAGGGTTGGCAGGGCTGCTGGATGAACAGGTGGAGCACAGAGGATTTTTAGGTCGTTGAAACAACTCTGCCTGAAACTAAAATGATGGGTATATGTCCTCACACATTTTTTGCCCAAACCCACAGAATACTCCAGGGTATTTTTAGGGTTTATCTCCCACTCTTTGTGGGTCACATGTCTTATGAGGGCTTCCAACAGGCCAGCCATTTCTTGCTGACGTGGCCTGATGGGCAAAGTATCGGCATGATGCTCTGTGGGATGTCTGGACCATGCTGGTCCTTCAAGTGTTGTGACAGAGGGCAGGAGAGTTAACATAGCCCTGGGGCAAAACTGTCCATGTAGATTATTGTCTTTTGCACCTGGTTCTGCTTGAAATCAAAGAGAAATCATTGGCCACACCGTAATGCCACGTGTTATATACTTGAGGCTGAATTAATCTGCTCTGGCAAAAATCCCCTATTTGCTGTGAGGGTTGCAATTAGGGCTTCTCCTTGGTTGACTTTATGG
The DNA here is from genome assembly GCF_054392235.1 of Sus scrofa. NCBI lineage: Eukaryota > Metazoa > Chordata > Mammalia > Artiodactyla > Suidae > Sus > Sus scrofa. The sequence continues at coordinate 91,626,680 of NC_139392.1, read as the reverse complement.
TAATCTACTGTTAAATTTTAGGTTCTGTCTGATGTTTTCCAAGGACAGAATGGTGAATTTAATAGAAGCATGAGGGAGACTTCCACTCTGCCTCAATTAGATTCGGGGGTCCACAAACAATGGCCCATGGGCCAAATCCAGCCCACGGCCTATATGTGTACAACCTGTGAGCCCATGACTGGGAAAAAAAATCAAAAGAAGAAGAATATCATGTGATATATGAAAATTATATAAAACTAAAATTGCAGTGTTCATAAGTTATATTCAACCTCAGAAATGTATTTTATTTATATATTATACTATTTACAGTGGCTTTGGGGCCACTACAGCAAAACTAAATGGTTGCCCTAGAGACTATGGCCTGCAATGCCTAAAATACTTAGCAGTTCTTGCTTTAGACCCTTTGGTGGTGGGGGGCGGGCATTCATCTTTGCCAGTCTTCCGTGGAGCATGGTATTAGTTTTGATTTTCGATCTGGGGAGGGCAGAGCTTCAGAAACCACTCCTGGTTTTTCCCACTATAAGAGCCCTCACCCCCAGGCCAAGGGTCCAAGTATGTCCACCTCAATGACACATTCAGAAACGAGGGCCGTGGGCCACCGGCTGGGTCCATGTCAGCCGGACCTTGGCCGGGACTTGATTTATGATGTGTCCTCTTGTACCCCAGCTTAGACCACCAGGGCGCCATGATAACCCTGCAGGTCTCCAGGTACCAGTGTCAACAGTAATTCTCACAATATTTTGTTCTTTCTCTCTCCCCAGTCTGGTTGTCTGAGCAAAGGACTGGGGGAATTAGTGTGAATCCTTGCAGGAGTGTTGCAGGAGGAAACCAGCCCCCTCTTTTGTCCATGGATTTGGGTCCGATAACCGACTCAGATCAGGAAGTTGGGCATGGGATCATGACTTTGTCTTAGGATGACTTTTCTCGGTCTCCTGGTGGACTCTTCTTCATTTCTTCTGAGGGTACAAGCTGAGCAGTACCCTTGTTACCGGCCCAGCTAGGCTCACTGATAGAAATGGGGGTGACTCCGCTGTAATAGAGGCTCGAGCCAGCTCTTAATCACCAGAAGACAGGGGGTGGAGCTGGAACGAGGGGGTGCAGTTATACAGAGCAGGTTGTTGGAGCGCAGCCCACAGGCCTGACCTGCAGAGGTACAAGGCAGGCTTTGGAAGGTGCATCCGTAAGCTGCGTTACACTGGTTCTCAACGCCAGCTAGAGTTCAAAGCCATGGGGGAGAGGGGAGTAGGGAGAGGTTTCTGTCTTGTGGAGAGAAGGTCTTTGCACTTTCTTAAAACAAGGGGAAGGCTGGCTGGGCATGGCTGTCCGTGCTCTCTGCCCTCCCGCTTACTCAGGAGATGAGAGAGACTCTTTGTAAGCTTCTAGGGAATGTCTCTGGCTTTCAGTCGCTTGTTAAATACTCTGAGCGCTTCCTTTTTGTTAAACACCAGTGGAACCTGGACAGCACCTGCTACGGCCTGAATGTTTGTGCCTCCCCCATTCATATATTAGCATCCTGACTCCCAAAATTGATGGTGGCAGGGGGTGGGGCCTTTAGGAGATGATCAAGTCATTAGAGCCCTAATCAGAGACCCCGGAGAGCATTCTGGCCCCTTCCTCCCGGGTGAAGACACAGCAAGAAGGTGGTAGTCATGGACCAGCAGGAGGGTCCTCACTGATGCTGAATCAGCCGACAGCGTGGTCTTGGACTTGCCACCTCCAGACCTGGGAGGTGGAGTCTGTTTCTGCTGCTGATGACCTACCCAGTGTCTGGTGTTCGGTTACAGTCACACATTAACCTCAGACAGATCTGTGTTCCCATCAGGGTCCAGTCATTCAGCAAATGACTTGACCTCTGGGAGCCTCGGTTCCTGTTCATTGTGACCCCAGCCTCACTGGGTGTTTAGGAATAAGTGGGATGATTTAAGTTAAGATTCCCAGCAGGCAGTGGGCACCAGGTCTCCCCTGCCCTCCTCTGAGCATCGGACCCCTGTGCTCATCTGTGATCACTGCTCTCTGCAGTGCTTTTGCTCCACCAGGCAGAGTGTAACTTGAAAGGGTTACTAATCCCTCGAAACCCTCTGATCACAGATAAACTCATTTCCCGATCCTGCCACGTAAGTCACTGCTCCGGCTTTGATGGCCCGACCACACGGCAAGGACCACATGAAGGCTGCCACTCAAAGCGGTACTCCTCATCAAAGTTCTGGAGCAAGACGTGCGTCTGCCCACACACCCGGGGATGGCACCAGCCGTCGAGATGGAGAAGATAACAGACCCCCATGGGGCACCGCTCACAGACCAAGCTCTTGGTCTCACTGCTCAGAGTGGGAACCCCACGGCTGCAAAGTGGGAAAGACATCTGCAGCTTCTTTGCCCACTTGGCAGTGTGCTTGTGTGAACTCAGCTTCTAAAAAATATCCATGTTACAGCCATAAAACATGAACAAAAATCACATTTAAGAAAAAAAATAAAGGGAATTTCTGGGAGTTCCCATTGTAGCTCAGTGGTAAGGAACCCGACTGGTATCCATGAGGACACAGGTTCGATCTCTGGCCTCACTCAGTGGGTTAAAGATCTGGCATTGCTGTGAGCTTTGGTGTAGGTCATAGATGTGGTTCAGATCCCGAGTTGCCATGGCCATGGTGCAGGCTGGCAGCTACAGCCCTGATTCGACCCCTAGCCTGGGAACTTCCATATGCTGCAGGTGTGACCCTAAAAAGCAAAAAAAAAAAAAAAAAAAAAAAAAAAAGTAAATTTCTTTTAGAGGGATTAGTTTTCACCAATCGAAGTAATTAAAAAGTTATGGGGAGTTCCTGTCGTGGCACTGCAGAAACGAATCTGACTAGGAGCTATGGGGTTGCGGGTTCGATCCCTGGCCTTGCTCAGTGGGTTAAGAATCCGGCCTTGCTGTGGCTGTGGTGTAGGTTGCTGACTCGGCTCACATCTGGTGTTGCTGTGGCTCTGCTGTAGGCCGGCAGCTACAGCTCCAATTTGACCCCTAGCCTGGGAACCTCCCTATGCCGTGGGTGTGGCCCTAAAACAAAAGTTATGGAAAATCTTGTCAAACAAAGCAGATGTCAACTGGTAGACAATGAATTAAAACATTTTTAGGAGTTCCCGTCGTGGCGCAGTGGTTAACAAATCTGACTAGGAACCATGAGGTTGCGGGTTCGGTCCCTGCCCTTGCTCAGTGGGCTAAGGATCCGGTGTTGCCGTTAGCTGTAGTGTAGGTTGCAGACGCGGCTCGGATCCCGCGTTGCTGTGCCTCTGGCGTAGGCCGGTGGCTACAGCTCCGATTCGACCCCTAGCCTGATTTAGAAAATTTTAGCTACTTAAACAAATTTTACTGGGGGGAAAAGTCGACAACGAACCTCCATAATTCCACCTCTGGAGAAAATCGTATTGGTAAATATCCATTAGATAATTTCTCCGTATGTATTTTCGTATTTATTTATTTTTTTATTTATTGTCTTTTTGCCTCTTCTTGAGCCGCTCCCACGGCACATGGAGATTCCCAGGCTAGGGGTTGGATCGGAGCTATAGCCACCGGCCTACGCCAGAGCCATAGCAACGCAGGATCCGAGCTGTGGTGTTAACCCACTGAGCAAGGGCAGGGATCGAACCCGCAACCTCATGGTTCCTAGTCAGATTCGTTAACCACTGAGCCACGACGGGAAATCTGTATTTCCGTATTTTTAAAATGAAGCTGGGATTCTTCCTAAGAAATTGCCACCCAGCATATTTGAATTTCACTGTCTTTATTATTGGGCAGCTTTTTTTTTTTTTGGCTGTGCCAGAGGCATGTGAAAATTCCCAAGCTCCTCCCAGGCTTCCTCTTTTTCTGGAACATCTGCCTTGTTAATGTTTAGCTTTTTTGTTTTGTTCTTATGGCCACACCCTCAGCATGTGGAAGTTCCTGGGCCAGGGGTTGAATCTGAGCCACGGCAGCGGCAACGCCAAATGCTTTAACCCACGGCTCGGGGCTGGGGATCCAACCAGGGAATTGAACCCTCGGCTTTGTAGTGACGGGAGCCGCTGCAGCCAGATTCTTAACCCACTGTGCTATGGGGGGAATGCCCAGTTTCTAGTTTTTGATAAATTCTACCATCAACTTGCTGCCTTCTTCCCTCCAGGCTGCAAAGCCCTGTTGGAGAAAAACACACCTTTTTTTTCCTTGGCATCGCTAGGTAAGTTCTCCCCTTGCTGGACCCACCCTCCACCCCCTCTCCTGCCTCCTCCAAGGTTTGCTCATCCTGCCTGCTGACATCAAGGCCTGGGTAACGCCCTTCCATCTCACTAAGACTCAGAGTCTCAGTTTGTGAAATTAGGGAGTGGACTCTGGAATGATGCTTCAGGTGTACTCAGAGATGAGGGAGAAATAAAGAGCTCCTGAGAATTAAGCTTGAAAAATGCCCAATGGAGGCGATTGCTGCTGGAATCTGGAAACCCCAAAGCTGCCTGTAAACCTGTGACAGATTTGGAAACGCTCAAGAGCACAAAACTCCCACCGGACAGAAAGGTGGGGGAGGAAGTAGTAAACAGCTTGCGAACTGGGGCCACGGGTGAGGGATGCCTGGGGGCAGCCGACTCTCCCAGCCATCCCTCCCTTCGGCCCTGCCTCAAAAGCGGGCAGGTGCACACCCAACCCCCTGTGCCTCCCTCAGGGGGTGGGCAACAGCCGGGCTGGACACCTACTGTCTCTTCTCCTGGCCCTTTTCCTTCAGGGCTTGGAGGAGAGGATGCACTCAGCAAACGCTTTTTCTTTTTCTTTTTTTCTTTTTTGCTTTTTACAGCCGCACCTGAGGTTCCTAGGCTAGGGGTCCGATCAGAGCTGCAGCCACCAGCCTATATCACAGCCACAGCAATGCAGGATCCGAGCCACATCTTCGACGTACACCACAGCTCATGGCAACGCTGGATCCCTAACCCACGGAGCGAGGCTAGGGATGGAACCCACATCCTCACCAACATTCTGTCAGGTTCTTAACCCGCTGAGCCACAACAGGAACTCCTGCATCCCATTTCTTAAATGCTCGAGGGACAGATCCTATTGCAAGAACAATTCCTGCTCCTTCCCATCCAGCCGGCCTGGCCGCATAGGGCCCACCCCTGCCCCCTCCCCCCGCTGCACCTGCTGAGACAGCCCTCGTGGCGCTCAGGTGTGTGGCCACCTCCCGGCTGTGCCACCCGCCAGCCAAGCCCGTGAGAAGGTCATTTCATCTCCTGAGGCGTCACCTGTAAAATGAGGACAAGACGGCAACCCGCAGAGCTGTTCTGAGTGACCCCAATAAATGCAAGTTCCTCCCCTCCCCCGCCGGTCTACGTGTGAGGCAGCAGGGCCAACGGACCCTGCTCTGGAAATTTTGAACAACACAAAAAGAAAAAGTAGGTTATTCGCCTGGCTGCCTTTTAAGGGCACGTTGTAGCTTTTTCACTGTTTCACGCAGACAGGGTCCTCAGCTCCAGTGTGGACGGCTCTCCCTGTTCTGGTGTCGCCAGAGAGAAAAGGCAAAACTACTCTTCTCTCCGCCGACCTGCTCTGGGCCCTGTCCCCCTTCTGGAAGTCTCCCAGAGCCCCTATCTGCCCCCCACCCCCAGACGTCAGGACAGAGAGAATGGTCCAGGCAGCCGACGCTTCCCACCTCTCCCCAGCCCCTCACAAGGAAGCATCCAGAAGCACCCAGAGCCCTTGAGGAGTGTGGGTCTTCTCTCTCTCATGTCTGCATGTGTGTTCCCCCCCGCCCAGGAACTTCACAGGCTGGAGCCCTAACACCCCATGTGATGCTCTTGGGAGGAGGGGTCTTCGGGAGGTGATCAGGTTTAGATGAGGGGTGAAGATGGGGTCCCCACGGTGGGGTTAGAAAGGGACCAGAGCTCCCTCCCCATCGCATGTGCACCTCGGGATAGCGGCCGCCTGCCAGCCAGGAAGCTGCCTCACCAAGAACCTCATCTGCCGGCCCTTTGCCCTTAAACTTCCAGCCTCCAGAACTGGGGGAGAATCCGTGCGTGGTGTTTAAGCCACAAAGTCTGTGCTTTTTCTTAACAGCAGCTGGGCTGCTTAAGACAGGCACGCTGCCTTTTCTTTTTCTCAACGTCTACAGGGAATTTCAGATGAATGTCGTCTCCACCACATTACGTGGGGATTACGGGGAGGTGATGTAAGTGAAATGCCAGTAACAGACGTACCCCGTAAGCCCGCCACGACCAGGGCTCTGAATCACCGGTTGTGTGCTCGTCAAAGGACCAGCAGCGTTGCTTTCCCAGAGCCGCCCATTGAACAGTCTGTTTCCTTTGGAGGAACCTGCTCTCTCGGGTGTGGTGGCTGCTGGCTTGATGCTAGTCTTGTGGGAGATGGGGTGGGAGATTCCTGCCCTCATTTCCAGGCCCCTCAGGCTGCAGATCCATCACTCTCATCAAGTCTTTTTTTTTTTTTTTTTTTTTTTTTTTGTCTTTTTGTCCTTTCTAGGGCCACTCCCACAGCATGTGGAGGTTCCCAGGCTAGGGGTCGAATCGGAGCTGTGGCTGCCAGCCTGCGCCACAGCCACAGCAATGCCAGATCCGAGCCACATCTGCAACCTGCACCACAGCTCACAGCAACGCTGGATCCTTCACCCACTGAGCGAGGCCAGGAATCGAACCCGCAACCTCATGATTCCTAGTCGGATTTGTTCACGACTGCGCCACGACGGGAATTCCTCATCAAGTCTTTATCAGATAATCTTTGCCCGGTTTGCTTCTTCGAACATATTCTGCAAGATGCCAAGTGCTACAGACTGGATGCTCCTGTCCTTCTCCAAATTCCTATGTTGAATCCAAATCCCCAGTGTGATGGGGAAAGAAAGAGAAAGAGAAAAAGAAAAGCAGAGAGAGGCTGGCTGGCGGGCTGCATGAATAGGTGTGTGGACCATCAAGGGCCCGGCTGGGGGTCTCGTCCCGAAATTCACCCAGCGCGGGGCAGACAAATTCATTCACATCTATTCCAACCATCCACTGAGCATCTGGACCGCGGAGATGAGTGCCTTCTCAGGCCTGGTCTTCTCACCTCCTGCCATAGGCTGGCTAGAGGGGCAGCCGGGGCCTGAGCTGCTGGGTCCTTCTCCATGGAGACCTTGGTCTCCTGCTGGGCTGAGCCACTGCCTGTGTGTCTGGGACAAAGTTCTTCCACGAGACCTCGGCCTCCCCACTCCCTAGTGTCTGTGCCTCTCCCTGCCCCAGCTCCCTCGTCTTGTAGGCGCCCTCTGTTCACGCCCTGCCCACCTCTTCCTGGTGTGACCGAGCAGGGCCCTGTGGGGCTCCTGGGCACACAAGCCTTCCTCTTCTTGCTTTTAGGAGATGGGCCTTGTTCAGCCTCCAGGGCCTTCCCTGAGTTCAGACAGTTGCTGGAGGGAAGAGCGCGGATTCAGAGACAGGGGAGGAACAGTCAAACAGAGACAGCACAGCCTTGGGGCAGGATCCTGGTTCCCTCTCAAGGGAGGCGCATAATGACCAGGCATCTTACACCCCTAAGAGAAAAGTTACATTCCTTGTGCTTCTTTTAGACATGAAGGGTTGGAGTTCCCATCGTGGCGCAGCAGAAACAAATCCACCTAGGAACCATGAGGTTGCAGGTTCGATCCCTGGCCTCACTCAGTGGGTTAAGGATCCTGTGTTGCTGTGGCTGTGGTGTAGGCCAGTGACCACAGCTCCAATTCAACCCCTAGCCTGGGAACCTCCATATGCCAAGGGTGCAGCCCTAAAAAGAAAAAGAAAAAAAAAAAAGAAATGAAGAGTTTAGACATTGAATAGCTGGGAGCCCCTCCTTGTGCTTCTCCCCGGCTTAATCGCACCCGAAACACAACCACCTGTGAGCTAAAGACTGGGCAGCCTGAGCACAAGTGCCCGTGGGTTAAAGATGACTAGCACATGATGTTTTTTCAGGAAACGTCCCAGTTTTTTCCTGATCTATATGCCCTTTTCACAAGTGCTGTTATTCGAGGCAATAACCCAGAAGACTGCCACCAGGATCATGCCAAGGTCTTCGGACGCCAGCTTCGATGACCAAGAACTCCCCAGAGAAAGAAGGATGCATGTCTGCCCCAACCCTGATTCTTACCTGAAACCCAGTTTTTCTCTGTTTAGACTATAAAACTCTCTGTAATTCTTCCCCAAAGGAGGGCACAGTCTTTAAGGCACTAACCTGCCTCCTTTGCCCAGCAAAGCAATAAAAGCTAAGGTTGTTTTTTTTCCTCCAAAACTCTGTCTTCACATTCCTATTTGGCCGCGGTGGGCAGAGGCTGATGTTCGGCCACCCTGGTTGTGCGTCCCCTCTAGCAGCCTCTTCCGGGTGCCCAGCCCTCTTTTCCCACCCCCTGCGCCCCCCCATGAAATGCCATGTGGTTGACCTCAGGCCCCCGAGGGCAGCGGTGCCCTTGAAGGAGGCTCTGGGTGTCACCCCTGAGTCCGATCCTGAAGTCAGGTCTCCGTGTGACTGCGATCCCAACCCTGACTGCCTTTGAACCTGCAATCTGGGTCTCCCGCCAGGAATGACTCCCCAGCTTTGGGACTCTCCAGCCTCTCACATGGAGCTGAGCCCCACAAACTTAGGTCTCCACGCCAACCCCAGAAATAAAAGCATCCATTCCACCAGACCTGTGACCAAGCCCCCCAGCCCTGAGCACGTGGCCTTCCTTCCAGAACATTCCCGGTCTCACCCAGGGCCGGCCCCTGCTGCCCCAGGATTGAGGGTTTCCGTTCTCATGCCACGCTAGTATTTTATTTAGGATGTTTGCATCGAGAGTCATGAGAATGGCTTATGGTTTTCTTTGGGCCCTGTTTGCTGGGTAGGCTAGCTCCATACAAGACACTGGAAGAAGAAGAAAAAAAGAAAAAAGAAAAAGAAACTGCGAGATTTCCTCTGTTTTAGAGGCTCTGGAACAGCAGAGGGAATTCATTGGCCCAGAGGTCTGGTGAAAGTCTCCTGTGGAAACATCTGGTATTTTGGAGAGTAGCCCTTTGCTCTTCCTCCATGCTTCTCCTGTGATAGTTGGTCTCTTTAAATTTTATAACGCATCTAAAGTCCACTTTGAGAAATTATATTGTCCTAAAAACTCTCTCTTTCCTCCACATTTTGCTATAAATTTATTGTCTGAACGATGTCATCTCTTGAGCGGGTTTTACTTTTCTCTGTCTCTAGAGTTAGTCCCCCCTTATGCCATATTTTGTATATTTGTGCTCTCTTTATTTTTTAGGGAACAGCTCACCTATTTATTTTTCAAAGAATAAGCACTTGGATTTATTTTTTAATCCTATATTTTTCTATTTTATACACCATCCTTTTAGGTTTTTATCTTTATTAATTACAACTTTCTGCTTTTTTTTTTTTTTTTTTTTTTTTTTGTCTTTTTCAGGGCCACACCCATGGCATATGGAGGTTCCCAGGCTAGGGGTCGAATTGGAGCTATAGCTGCTGGCCTACACCACAGCCACAGCCATGCGGGATCCGAGCTATATCTTCCACCTACACCACAGCTCATGGCAACGCCAGATCCTTAACCCACTGAGTGAGGCCAGGGATCAAACCTGCGTCTTCATGAATGCTAATCGGGTTCATTAACTGCTCAGCCTCAACGGGAACTCCATATTTTGGTCTCTTTCTAACTTCTCGCATAGAAGCTGAATTCTTTTGGTTTGTTCTGACTTTTTAATTAATACTGTCATTTAAAACCACGCTTTCCTCTTAGCACTATTTTAGCTAAATCCCCTGGCTTCTGATATGCCATTCCATATCCATATTTTTCTAGGCATCAGCCACATCATTGTTTTCCTTTTGTTCCTAGTGTCATCTAAGATGTAAAAACTCCTATGGAATTAGGAATGTTTTATTTTCTGTTTCTTCAGTAATTTCTGGTTTTAATGAATTTTGATCAAATAATATTGTCCGTATGCTTCTACTTATTGGACTGTATTAGGATTTTCTCGGTGGCCTAAAATATGGCCAGTTGTGAATGTTCCAGGGGCCCTTGAAAGGATGTAATCTCTGGTTTATTGCTCAGAGTTTGATGTATTAAATCTACCATATTAATCATATTTTTAGGACTTCTCTTTCCTCATTTACCTCTGTGCCCTTAAGCTGGCAAAAACTACAACAGTTATTCCTGCCTATTCTCTTTATGTCTCCTACAGTGTTTCCTATGAGTTATGAAATTATGCTATTCACCGCATAGGTATTCCTTTTATTTGTTCATTGTGAATTGTAATTCCTATGGTTGTAAAATGCCCTCCTTAATTTCACCTAAGCTTTTTGCCCTGAAGCCAACCCTGTATAATAAATAGTAAATTTGTGATCCCTTTGTTTTTTTGTCTTTTTGTCTTTTTAGGGCCACACCCATGGCATATGGAGGTTCCCAGCCTAGGGGTCAAATCGGAGCTACAGCTGCCAGCCTACACCGCAGCCACAGCAATGCAGGATCCAAGCCACGTCTTTGACCTACACCACAACTCACGGCAATGCTGGATATTTAACCCACTGAACAAGGCCAGGGATCGAACCCACGTCCTCATGGATACTAGTCGGGTTTGTTAACCACTGAGCCACGACGGGAACTCTTTTTTTTTTTTTTTTTTGATCCCTGCTTCATTTATGTTTGCATATCTTGGTATGTCTTTTCCATTTTGAGTTTTCAGTGTTTCAGTGTCACTCTATTTTGTGCATTTTCTTGTAGAAATGCAGAGCTGTGTTGTGCCGTGTGCGCCAGTTGAAAGTTGTACTCTTTTAAACAAGTAAGTTGGCTCATCTACATGTCTTCGTGTAAGATGTGTGGTCTTTGTCATGTTGTTTTGTTATGGCTTCTGTTCTGCAACTTTTTCAAATATTTCACTGGGTGATTTTTATATGCTGTAGTTGTGTGCATGTGTTTTGGATAATTTGAAAGGTCTGTATTTTAGTTTGGGTTACCATGATAATTAGAATTTACATGAAGCCTTTTTGTTTTTTGTCTTTTTTTTTTTTTTTTTTTGCCATTTCTTGGGCCGCTCCCGTGGCATATGGAGGTTCCCAGGCTGGGGGTCAAATTGGAACTGTAGCCGCCGGCCTATGCCAGAGCCACAGCAATGCAGGATCCAAGCCGTGTCTGCAACCTACACCACAGCTCACCGCAATGCTGGCTCCTTAACCCACTGAGCAAGGCCAGGATCGAACCCACAACCTCATGGTTCCTAGTCGGATTCATTAACCACTGAGCCACGATGGGAACTCCAGGAATTTATATGAAGCCTTTAGCCAGCTCTTTCTTCAGATTGTCTACTGATTCCCTTTAAGATTTTTTTCTTTTGCCCCTTTTCCTAATCATCAGAATTTAGTTAATTATATCCTTTCTTCATATGTTCCTTTGTACTAAGATATGTATTTATTTTCCTTATTATTTTTTGCCATACAGCACCCTATCTGTCTATCTATGTACCTACTTATCTATCTTTGTTTCAGCCAAGCCTGTGGCACGTAGAAGTTCCTAGGCTAGAGATCAAACCTGTGTCACAGAAGTGACCTGAGCCACTTGATTTATCAGCTTGAAATGTTTAACCCCCATGTATGTTGCAGAACTGAACTTGGGTCGGCTTTGCCTGCAGGCAGTGAAGCTGATCTACTGACACCAAGTGGTGGTGAAGGAAACTACAGCCTCGATCGCTCTGCACCCCACCAGGGGAATGAGCAGCGCGCCCCGCTCCAAAGACCTGAACTCTGCCAAGGCTTTCCGGGAAGGGTTAAAACGCAGTGCCGGGAGGGGGCTGCTGGGTGTGGGGTCAGCTCGAGCACAGTTCTTGGATTGGTGAGCATCAAGGGGAAGGGTCAAGCATCATCAGCCTTCGGAGGTCTCCGTGCTTGCGTCAGCAGTTTTCATCTGGGGGGGGGGGGTCTGCTTCCGGTAGGAACAAGTCAGGCATGTGTGTCCTGCCTTTATCTCTGTCTTTCAGGGAACAGGGAGTTTGGTCGGTCTACTATGTGCGGATTTATAGTCCAAATTGTTACCAGTTTCTTGGCCCAATAGCTCTTCTTTGTTTCTGCGTCTTCACATTGTCAGCTTAAAAAAATACACATTGTCGACTCAAAAAAAAAAAAAAAAAAAAAAAAAAGAAAGCTGAGAGTTAAGTTTTATTTGGGGCAAAATTCGGACCTAGGTCCAGGAGACAGCATCTCAGGTAGTCCTGAGAAACTGCTCCAAGACGGTGAAGAAGGAGCTAGGATACACGGGAGTCTTTTTGCAGCAAAGGGCCGGGAGCAGGAACAAAAGAGTCCTGGGCTCACAGATACCATTCCTTTGATATGCACCTCTGCTGTCGGGGCCTGTATCCTGAGTTTTCACAGCCTGCAGGACTCGCCCGCTCTCACCCTGGGAGGTGACTGCATTCATGGATGACCCTGACATTCTTTGTTTTATCCTTAACTACAGCCCAAGTGGTGGTATTTCAGGTAGCTCTGCAATGCTGCTCCCAAGTGGAAAGGGGGATATCAGAATATGATAAAGAGGAAAGGGGGATACCAGAATACGATAAAGGGGAGGGGAGGTGCATACAGCACACACCCATTTTGCAAAATTTGTTGCTCTCTCCTGAAGGTCACAAGGAGCAGACATCCCCATGAAGGATTTTAGTGTTTTTCTAGATATGAAAATTTGCAAGAATTGGGCACATAAAATCTTCTCCTAAAAATATCTATCTGAAGAACTGTGCTTGCAGTTTTCCCAAAGCACAGAGTGCCTCTCTGATTTTCACCCAGAGTTCTGCTCAGGGGGTGCCGTGGGTTGGCAGGTGCGGTGGCTCATGATTTAATCCATGTAGAGGCTGATGGCAAGTGCCAAACTCCAGTTCACACAAGCATTACCTTTTGAGCCAGCCTTTTTTTTTTTTTTTTTTTTTTTTTTGTCTTTTTGCCATTTCTTGGGCCACTCCCGCGGCATATGGAGGTTCCCAGGCTAGGGGTCAAATCGGAGCTGTAGCCACCGGCCTACGCCAGAGCCACAGCAACGCGGGATCCGAGCCGCGTCTGCAACCTACACCACAGCTCACGGCAACGCCGGATCCTTAACCCACTGAGCAAGGGCAGGGACTGAACCCGCAACCTCATGGTTCCTAGTCGGATTCGTTAACCACTGAGCCACAACGGGAGTTCCCCGAACCAGCCTTTCGAGACTTATGGAAGGCAAAGCCTTTTATTTCAAAGGACAGGGACACAAGGCCTTGCCTACAGTTTTGAACGCAGATGTGAGAATCGTATTTACACAGAACTCCACCTTCTTTTTCCTCCCAGCTTCTGTTATGTCGTTTTTAAACTTTGACGCTTTAGAACATCCACACCCTCCCTGTGTTTCCTTAGTCCTACACTTACTTCAGCGCTTTGGGCCATTTCTTCTGAAGCCCTTCGTTTTCCCAGTCACCTCTCCTATTGTCATTTATTTTCAGCTTTGCCCAAACGGCGGGATGGTTTCGCAGCCCTGCACCAGTCGTCCTCCTCCCGATGGCGGGGAGTGGGAGGGGGTGTTACTGAAATGTGGCAACCTTGCGACACGGCGACATCTTTTGGCGGGAGAGAGGGACGCGGGCGCGGTGGCGGTGCGATGAGGTCCTCCCGCGGACAGGGGGCGCGCGGCGGGGCGGGCGTCCTCGGCGCAGGCGCAGCGCGCCTCTCTCCCAGCCGCACACGCCGTGACCCCGCGCAGCCGCGCGGCCCGCGGACTCTGCGTAGGGGTTGGCGCCGGAGCGGTCCGGCCGTCGGGGGCTGACGCCGAGCGCTCTGCCCGCCGTCTCCGCGGCGCGTCGGCCCCGGTGCGTGGCCGCCCGGGAGCGTCGGCCGGGCGGACCGGGTAAGTGGCGCCCGGGGCAGGGGGCGAGCGCCTCCCGGGCGGCGCTGGACGCGAGGCCGCCGCTTTCGGCCGCGCCGTGAGGGCTGGGGGTCCCAGGCCGTCCCCCGGCCGCCATCCCCTCGCCTCAGGCGGCCTGGCCCCGGCCGACTCTCCGCGTCTCCCTTCGCGCCCCGCCGCCCCTTTCCCTTATTTGCCCGGGTTATCGGGCCCGGTCTCCTCTCCCGGATTCTCATTTTCCGTCTGTGTGTCCTCGTCTCTTCTGGCCCCGCGGGCGTGTTTGGGGAAAGTTGCCCGGTCCGTGACCTGGTGGGCAGGCCTGGGTCACCTGTGGCCCCGAACGCTTGCACCCCTCCCGGTTGGAGGGTGCAGAGGAAGGAAGCCGTTTCCTCCCCCGGCCGCAGAGCGGGGAATCCAGGTGTGGACATCTCTCAGAGACCCGGGTTCACCTGGCCGCGCAGGAAGACGGGACTCCGGCTCTAGCGCTGCCCTCGTCCGTGCAAAGCGGCGTTGCAGCTCTCACGTCCAATCGCCAAGCATCTTTTGAACATCTCCCTTTACCCAGACCATTTGTCAGCAACGAACAGTGGCTGCAAGATAAATAAGCCTCTGTCCTTGCAGTCTGGAAGATTGGTCTTTCGGGAAACAAGCATAAAGGCATGGGTTGATCTGAGGGACTGGAGGGGGGTCTGGAAAGGCTTCCAAGAGGGAAGGAGGCTTATAACTGAACCTTGGAGGTCTTTGGTTCGATGTGCAAGATGGGGGAACGGTTTCCTGCAGAAGAAATAAGTGCGAGAGCGGCAGAGGCCGAGCGTCTTAGCGCGTTTCGGAAACTGCAGCAAAGGCAGAGAGGCTTGAAGAGGGCAGGTCAGGTCAGGTCAAGAAGGTGGGAGAAGTCAGTAGTGGAGAGCCGTGGAAGGGATTTATTGCTAGAGGCAGGCGGATGGGTGGGAAGTAGGACCTTCTGGACGAGGGCGAAACGCAACATCCTCAAGTAGGTGAGGACTGCGTCTCCTCCAACAGAGTTTTTAAAGAGTGCGAGTCAATTTCCAGTTTTATGGGGTGAAGGACACAGACGTTTTGATTATAAAACACAAAGACATTTTGGGAGTGTAGGATATTAGTAACTTAAACTGAGGGTGTTTTCTTTTTAGAACCTTATCAAGAGATGGACGCGGTGCAGTTTAGAACAGTGAGTAGGCTGTGAGCCGGCGGGAGATGTGAGAGGTGTGGGCACTGAGGAGCTGACCCTGGGGCTCTCTGATGGCTGCGGACAGACTTTACAGAAAACAGGAATCTGGAGAACTGTCTTGCGTTTCCAAATGCAACTTTGTAAAGTGGATGTCTCTTTACCTGGCTTGTTTTTTTGTTTTGCTTTTGTTTTTGCCATTTAGAGCCACACCTGTAGCATATGGAGGTTCCCAGGCCAGGGGTCCAATTGGAGCTGCAGCTGCCGGCCTACACCACGGCCATAGCCACACCAGATTCTTAACCCACTGAACCGAGGCCAGGGATCGAATCCGCAGCCTCACGGTTGTTAGTTGGATTCCCTTCTGCCGGGCCACAGTGGGAACTCCTACCTGTCTTGTTTTAAATTACACTCGAGGAGCAGTCAGGGCTGGTACTCCTTCCCCAAGTCTTCCGTACTTGTGGATAGTGAAGGATGCTCTCTTACACACCTGAGTTACAGGTGACTCACGGACACTCCAGCCTATGTACTTGGGCAGTTATAGCGTCTATGAGAATGAATGGAAGTATTAAACTGTGACAAGGGGTCAGAGCTGGAGGTACAGGGAAACATTTAAAAATTCTTTAGGAAGTCACACATCTTACACATGAAGCGATGCCTCTTATTACCTGTCTTTTTTGTTGGCATCAGCATGCACCACCCTCGTGGCCTTTCCTGTTGCTTTGTGTCCATGTGTCTAGCACTTGGCGTGTTCTTTAGGATTCGTTTTTGATTTATGATACATGAATGTCTATTTAGTGATAAAAGGTCTTTTCTTACCATGTCCACTTGTTTAGGTGCTCAGAGCTCAAACTTTGACTCATTATTAGTTGTATGGTGAGGGGAGTTTCTCTCCCATGAATTATGGTGTAAAACTTACGGTGCTTCTATGGGCAAAGACAGAACAGGCCTTACCTTTAAAGGGCTGATGATATAGTGAGAGACACGTGTTCAGGGACAGTTGCTTTTACGTGGGGGGTTGTCACAGAGGCTTCAGAGACGCACTTGAAAGGTGAGTGAGTGGAATGCTTCTGAGAAGATGTCTGTATTCTTTTTCTGCCAGTTGCACATGTGTAAAAAATACTTTGCCAGCTTAGGTAGAATCTTGAAAAATCCTCATTCTTCTGGCAGAACCATGTTTACCGTGTTTCTTTTTAAGGGGAAAAAAAGCATACCTGGAGGGGTTTTTGTTGTTGTTGTTGTTTTTGGGTGCACCTGCAGCATGTTGACGTTTCTGGATCCGGGATTGAACCTGCACTGCAGGTGTGACCGGCGCCACAGTTGTGGCCATGCTGGATCCTGAACCCGCTGTGCCACACAGAGACTTCCTGGAAGATGTGTTAACCGAAGAATGGTGTTTAGAAGTAAATAGTTAGAAGGTTTCTTAAAGACATTATACAAATCAGCTGTTGGTATTTGATCCTAACTTCTTAAAGTATATCAAATGTTAGAAAGTGCTGGATTTTTATTACCTGGCACCAGACTTCATGAAATAAATGCTATATTATCTGAAAGCCGTCACAGCATTAATTAATTTCAGGCCTAACGGCCTTGTCTGTGCACCTGTTACATTTCAGTGTTTGCGCTGGAGTGAGTTGTGTATGATATATTTACATGTGCTTAAGGCAGCTGAATTAAAGATATACCCACCTTCTAAGGAATTGATGCAATAAAGCTTTGTAAATAAAGTTATACAAAAGGAGGGAAGCAAGGAATTAACAGAGCGGGGCTCAAGTTGCTCACCCCTGGGCCGGGGGGATCACTTGAACGGGTTGGGGGCCCTGGGGGTTGAGTGGCTTCTTATCCAGACCATGTCTCTTCTTTTGGGTGGTGAGTCCTCTGCTTGTAGTGTCGTGGTAATTACTTAAAGCAGGTCGTAAGTGTGCAGTAACGAGGGTGCCGTTGCTGTGATTAATCCAGTTCTGTGAATTTGAAGATAAATGAAGAGGAGAAAAGTGAGGAAAGCACTTCTGCGTTTACTGTGATGCGGAGATCTGATTAATAAGCCCCGGGTTACACAAAAGCCAGCGGATGCTGCTAGGGTGACGTCAGTTTCGCGTGTTTAAGGTGTGTTTTTAAAGCGTTTGAGAACGGGAACGGGGAACTTTAAGTGACCCGAAGGTACAGCTGTATAATAACTTCCAAAGCTTGCGGAGCGCGGCAGGTCCCGTGGAATTGTTGACGGGTGAGCTTCCGAGTGCAGTGGAGCTAGAGGAAGTATGGTCTCGTGGACTCTTGTCACTGGATCTGGGTTGTCGTGGCGTTTATGATGGCCTGGATTAAAACGGTGGCTTCTGGGGTGGACCTGGGGCGTTCCCTGTGGAACCTGGAAGACGGGGTGGGATGTCAGCCGTGCTTAGTTAGGTCACGGCTGCACTCGGCGCGCTCGTTCTTGACGTAGCCTCAGTGGCTCCCGCGTGGCTCGCGCTTAGAGCTCACAAGACCCGGTTTGTTCGGCACTGAAGGCAAACCGAGGGCACTCCCTGCGGGACACACTCTAGGGGATTGTTGGCACTGTTGTCAGCCGAGCGGGTGGGCTGTCACCCGGGCCTGGAGGAGGAGGCCGCGTAGGCCTTGCGCTAGTGCAGGTGAGTTATGGGGCCGCCGAGGGCTCTGCTGCTCCTCGCCTCCTCCTGTGCTGCCGCGGGCCTTTCATGTCCAAGTCTCAGCTCAGGGCTTTTAGCAGCCTGAGGGTTCAGACATCCGGGAAGGGGGAAGACTGAACGGTGCTGGCGCGCGGGCAGAGAGCTGCGCGGAGGGAGTGGGTCACCGCTGCTCCTTCGGCCCCGGGGCGCCTTAGAGAATGGAGAAGCTTTGCCCAGGGTCAGACAGTACGACCCGGGAAATTAAATGTTTCCCTTCTTGACTCTGTGACCTTCCCTCCCCGAGACACACACGAGCACAGGAGTTGTGTGGCATGATTTCAGTGCAGGATGCGGTCCGAGCCTGGGAACTGACAGATTTTTGGAATGTGTCTGTGGTCAGAAACTACCTGGGTTAAGAATGTCTGCAATTTAGAGATTTCAGTCAAAGTTTTCTTCTCTTTCCATCTGCAAGGAAGAGATTGATTTCTTTTTTTTTTTTTTTTGCTATTTCTTGGGCCGCTCCCGCGGCATATGGAGGTTCCCAGGCTAGGGGTCTAATCGGAGCTGTAGCCACCAGCCTACACCACAGCCACAGCAACGCAGGATCCGAGCCGCGTCTGCAACCTACACCACAGCTCACAGCAACGCCGGATCCGCAACCCACTGAGCAAGGGCAGGGACCGAACCTGCAACCTCATGGTTCCTAGTCGGATTTGTTAACCACTGCGCCACGACGGGAACTCCTGATTTCTTATTTTGAGAAGTGGGACAGGTGGTTTCGAATGTCAAGGTTTTTAAGGGTGGCAGAGAGATTTACCGGCACAAGCTGTGTTCTGACCAGCTCTGACCTGGGCGGATTTATCTCCAGGGTCCCTGGTCCCCCTTCTGGGTGCCCTCGGCTTTCGTGGTCCTGAGCCTCTGTAGCAGGTGCTGCTCTTCGCCCACTTCAGTGGGACGAGGCTTCCTAAGTGCCGGCTCTCATCCTTCTGATGTCGTTGTCCTCTTGTTCCTCTGTCTGCTGGGGTGGCAGGTATTGGTCGCTCACATGTAGGTTGTTGGCTGTCTCTTTGTAGTCACCGCCATCGAAGACTAAGATTCTTCTTGGTGGATACAAGGAGGTCTGGGTGTTAAAATGATCTAACCCTGGGGACTGGCCTGGTGGCCTGGTGGTTGGGATTCAGTGTTTTCACTGCCGTGGCCTGGGGTCAGTCCCTAGTCTGGGAACTGAGATCCCACATCAAGCTGCTGCATGCAGCAGCCAAAACTTTTTTTTAAGAAAGAAGAAATCTAACTCGCTTCCGTCACATCTGTGAGATCATTCCGTTTTTTTTTTTTTTTTTTTTTTTTTTTTTAAGCGTATATTTAAATTTTTCTCTTTTTTTTTTCTTTTTCCCTTTTCTAGGGCCGCTCCTGTGGCATGTGGAGGTTCCCAGGCTAGGGGTGGAATCAGAGCTGTAGCCACTGGCCTACACCAGAGCCACAGCAACGTGGGATCTGAGCCGTGTCTGCGACCTACACCACAGCCCACGGCAACGCCAGATCCTTCACCCACTGAGCAAGGGCAGGGATCGAACCCCCAACCTCATGGTTCCTAGTCGGATTTGTTAACCACTGCGCCACGACAGGAACTCCTAAATTTTTCTTTAATAAAAGGGTAGCCTCCTCCCCAAAGGGAATTTTGTTTTTCGTTTTTGGGTTTTTTTTTTTTTTTTTTTTTTTTTTTTTTGCTTTTTAGGGCATGTGGAGGTTCCCCGGCAAGGGGTCTAATCAGAGTTACAGCTACCAGCCTCCACCACAGCCACATCAGATCTGAGCCATGTCTGTGACCTACACCACTGATCACGGCAATGCCGGATCCTTAACTCACTGAGCGAGGCCAGGGATCAACCCTGCATCCTCATGCTTCCTAGTTGTATTCGTTTCTGCTGTGCCACTACGGTAACTCCGGATTTGCTGTTTTTGTAAGGCTTCTACTTTCTGCTGTTGACACAGCTAGAACTTTTAAGAAATTGGGTATATGGGATTACTAATGCCTGAATCTAGAACTTCCGTCTTTCCTAAGTCTGTGCTATAGAACAGAACAATTGCACTCATGAATTACTTGATTGCAAGACCGTATACATAGGACAGTCCGTTCTTAAGGGTTTTTTAAAATAATACCTGGGTGTAACTTTGTGTATTAGCAGGGATGTTGCTTGGTGAAGCCCAGTGTCTTGGCCTCTGTCCCTGAATGTTCCTGGACCTGGTGATCTTGTCACCTACCTCCTACCTCTCAAATTCCATGGTGCTGCATCGTGTCGTCGCGGAGTGACTGGAACTCTTTCCCCTTGAGCAGCCTTCTGAAAACCCGACCCCCTTGTCTTCCAGCATCAAGCTGAGACCATGTCCCTGTACGATGACCTGGGGGTGGAGACCAGCGACTCAAAGACGGAAGGCTGGTCCAAGAACTTCAAGCTCCTGCAGTCGCAGCTGCAGGTGAAGAAGGCAGCCCTCACGCAGGCCAAGGTAGGAGCGGCCCCGCGCGGGAGCAGGGTTGACAGGAGCGGGCTCAGCCGCCTCCTCCACCTCTCTCCCGACCTCGAGGCCCAGACATTCGGCAGGAGGAGGACGTGAGGTGGTTTCGTCGCTCTGCCTCCTGGGCACAGAACTGCTGCGGGGAGTCCCAGCGGAGAAAAGCAGTGCTCTTGGTTTCTAGTTCTCAGACTTGTGTGCGTCAGAGATTGAGAATTTGCTTAAAATGCTATGTAATGCCTTCACGGCTCAGCAGTAATGAACCTCACTAGGAACCATGATGACGCAGGTTCGAATCCTGGCCTCGCTCAGTGGGCGAAGGATCCCGAATTGCCATGAGCTGTGGTGTAAGTCGCAGACGTGGCTTGGATCCTGCGTTGCTGTGGCTGTGGTGTAGGCCGGCAGCCGCAACTCCTATCCAGCCCCTAGCCTGGAAACCTCCATATGCCAAGGGTGCAGCCCTACAAAGCTTAAAAAAAAAAAAGGCTATGTAATACCTGTTACTCTGGTAAATATGGGTTCTGGTTGGGGCTTGGGGAGCCTGCATTTTTAGGGAGCAGCCTGCTGTTTGTTGTAGGTGGTTCGGAAGCAGCACTTTGGGACTGAAGCTGTGGTAATTCCCGAGCTGTCATAATGTGTGTGTGTTACCACGCGGCTCAGGTTGGTTTATGAGTGTGTCAAGGTTCACAGTCTGGGGTAGTGGTTTTGTTTCTGTTGTATCGTGATGGGGGTTGGCACCATCCTCGAAATCGTTCACCACGTAAAACATTAAGAACAGTGGTCTGCTGGATGTTTGATACTAAAATGTTGCTAATAAAAGCGTAGGAGGAGTTCCCATCGTGGCACAGCGGGAACGAATCCGACTAAGAACCATGAGGCTGTGGGTTACCCCTGGCCTCGCTCGGTGGGTGAAGGATCCGGCGTTGCTGTGAGCTGTGGTGTAGCTCAGCTGTAGCTCCGATTTGACCCCTAGCCTGGGAACTTCCATATGTTGCAGGTTTGGCCCTGAAAAGAAAAAAAGAAAAAAACCCAAGGAATGAGAGCGGTGTTGGGGTTGGCTCATTGTTGCGGAGCGTGCACCTCCGGTAGAAGCTCTACCCCCCAAGTGCCGCAGCTATGTGTCCTAAGGGGGGAAAAAGCCTTGCTCTTCCTGTGTGTAAAGCAGAGCTACCCGTAAAGGACCTGAGCAAGTCGGCGTGTGTGTGGTGTTACAGTTTCAGGGTTGGGGGAAAAATGTATGCAAAGCTTCCTTAAAGGAGGAGGCAGTGACGAAAAAAGGAGTTGACCCAAACTGCTTCACAGATAACATGTTGAAATATTTACTGATGAAGTGGTATAATTTCTGAGATTTCCCGTAAATGCCCCAGTCTAGGGCAGGGAGGTAGGGATGTACGTGGAATAAAATCCGCTGTGAGTGGATAGCTGCTGGAGTCGGGTGGAGACCTGCGACTTCATTAACTGTTCTCCTTGATTTAATGTTTGAAAATTTCCAAAATACATTTTTTTTTCAAGTTCGCTTTTTTTTTCTCCTCAGTGCCAACATCGTTAATGTTGAATGGCTTACGTTTGATGCCTTGGGTATTGGAAAAGGTTTTCAGGATTGGGATACACCGAGTAGCACTGACTTTAAATTTGTCTTGTTGGTTCTGTTGATCAGGGTTTTACCTTTTTATATATCATTATCAGATTTAAATGTTTCAATACCAGTACTACCTCATTTTCAAGAGATACAGTTTTGTCTTTTTAAGACAAACCTTCATTCCATGTGAAAGGAAGATTGTCCTATTTGTTTGTTTGTTTTTTAAATGGCACACCTGCAGCATGTGGAAGTTCCTGGGCTGGGGACTGCATCCGAGCTGCAGCTGCAGCAATACCGGATGCTTTAACCCACTGCGCCAGGCCGCAGATCGCCAGGCCGCAGGCCGAACCTGTGCCTCCGAGGTAACCCGAGCCCCACCACAGTCAGGTTCTTAACCTGCTGTGCTACAGCGAGAACTCTTAACAAGTCTTATTTTTCATTTTAATTTTTTTAAGTTAATTTAAATCTTTGAAAGTTTCGCGTACTTTTTGTTTTGCATGTAAGGTATGTAAATACAGCTTTATATTCTAATGCTAATACCATTTTGTGCATTTTATTCTTGAAGGACTCATCTTCTCTCCTTTGTGTGTGTGTGTCTTTTTTGTCTTTTTAGGGCTGCACCCGTGGCCTAGGGAGGTGCCCAGGCTAGGGGTCTAATTGGAGCTGCAGCTGCCGGCCTACACCCCAGCCACAGCAACTCCAGATCAGAGACATGTCTTCGACCTACACCACAGCTCATGGCAACGTCGGATCCTTAACCCACTGAGCAAGGCCAGGGGTCAAACCTGCAACCTCATGGTTCCTAGTCGGATTCATTTCTGCTGTGCCACAATGGGAACTCCCTCATCTTCTCTTTTGTAAAGTGACTGGCTTCAAGGAACAGTGCTGTTCTGTTATGAAGTATCATAACACAAACTCAGTTAGACTAAAAGTGGGCATAATTATACAAGTGTATGCCCACGATATAAAAGCATGCCCGTGTCTTCTGAAGGATCCACGCTAGCTAGAGTGAAAGGTGCTGTGACACGTTTGCTCTCCTCGGGTCCAAGGGGAAATCAAGTGAAGGGCTTTGTTCCTGCAGTATTTCATACGCATATTTAAATAAAAGTGATCAGGCTTTCTGTAAACTTTTTACAAAAATGGAGGAAATTTACCTTGTTAAAAAAAAAAGGCAGGAATTCCCTTCATGGCTCAGCAGCTAATGAACCTGACTAGGATCCATGAGGATGCAGGTTTGATCCCTGGCCTCACTCAGTGGGTTAAGGATCCCCCATTGCTGTGGCTATGGTGTAGGCTGGCAGCTGTAGCTCTGATTCAACCTAGCCTGGGAATTTAATATGCCACAGGTACAGCCCTGAAACAGCAAAAAAAAAAAAAAAAAAAAAAAAAGTCTAAAGAAACCAGTATATGGTTATTTTAATAACTGAATTAGAAACTAGTTATTTTAAGATTGTTTTTCTCATATCTGAAACATTTGTTACAGAGGGAACCCCTCCCAAAAAAATCTTTGTTACAAATAGAATGGATTTTAATGGGAAGCCTCAAGTACACTTTTCTTGTTTTTCATTGATTTTAGAGCCAGAGGACAAAACAGAGCACAGTCCTTGCCCCAGTCATCGATCTGAAGCGGGGCGGCTCCTCGGACGAGCGCCAGGTAGTGGACACCCCGCCGCACGTGGCCGCCGGCCTCAAGGTAACTGCGCTCGCGCCTGGCACTTGGCAGTTGGGCTCATTTTCAGCTTACTTTTGTCTTTTGTTTTACTAAGTTGGAAACATTGATATGTTTAAAATAAAATTGTTAATAGAAAAATCAGAAATTGGAGACATGCCAAGAGAAAAACACAGGACTTCAGTCCTACCCCGCACATTTAAAAGCTTCGTGTTCTGGAGTAGCTTTCCGTGCTCGGCCTCCCCCCGCCGCTCCCTGACTGGCTTTCTCCCTCGACGTGTCGTGACTTCGGTCTGGGTCCGAAAGCGCAGGACCACATGCGCGTGTGAGTGGCGGCCCTGCATCCCCTGTGCGGGTGAACCCGATTCCGTTTGCTAGTGACGGACACACAGGTCATTTCTAATTTTTGTTCTTAGGAGGAATTTTAGTGCTCGTTGTTTTATTGTGGGTTAAAATTGAGAATTTTAAAAAATAGTTCTACCACCCCAGGCTTCATTATCCCAGTGATTTCACGTAGGTTTCAAAACAAGAAGCAGATGTGGTCAGCTCCAAAAATGGGGTAGCGAGGATGAGAAGGATACGGAAAAGGGTAACTCGGAATCATAGTTAAAACTGTACAGAGTGGAGGACAAGTGGATCCAACACAGACTGTGGTTAAAATTACACCTGCGCGGGAGTCCCGTCAGGGCGCAGCGGAAACGGCTCTGACTAGCATCCATGAGGATGTGAGTTCAGTCCCTGGTCTCATTCAGTGGGTTAAGGATCTGGCGTTGCTGTGGCTGTGGTGTAGGTCACAGATGTGGCTGGGATCTGGCGTTGCTGTGGCTGTGGTGTAGGCCAGCAGCTGTAGCTCTGATTTGACCCCTAGCCTGGGAACCTCCATATGCCGCCGGTGTGGCCCTAAAAAAAAATAAAATTACACCCACCCTATGATATACTTTTAGCCTTCCCCAGATGGCGTTCACATAATATGAAGAATAATAAATAATAAAGAGCAGCATGCAGACACATTGCTTAATGAAAAATGACTGAATGGCTAATAATAGATAGAATATTCTATTATTGCTGTTTGTCAGCAAGGTTCTCGTCCCAGCCCACCCCCACCCCCAGGCACGCTGAGACAGTCCCTGCCACGTGCCCCTCCTTCTTTATTTAGTGTGTCCTCACAGTGTGGACTGTTCTGGGTTGGAATCCGCCTGCCCCCCACCTTGCTCTGGTTCCGTGCCCGGCGGGGCCTCTGGTTTCTTGGCCGGAGGACCTGGTGCTGCTCCTGCAGCTGACAGTCGTCAGGAGGGAGAGGCACCCCCAGGGGAAGGTTTTTGAGGATTCTGTCTTTTAACATTTCCCCCACCTCATTCTTTCTTGCTTTATCTAGTTCAAGACTGGTTGGTCATCTTCTCTTGCTGAGTACTGGTTCTAGAACCTGTCACATGACGCCCCCTCCCCGTTAATCAGTGAGCATTTTCCTTCCTGTTAGGTAGTTTCCATAACCAGTTTCCAGCTGTGAAGCAGTCCCATCAGGTGAGGGTGTGCTGCTTGGCCCAGGTATTCTGGTTATAGCGCCGTCTGGATCTGCCTTCCTGTGTCACCGCAAGTAACACTAAGGAACACCTCTGCAGGGAGCCTTCTGTGCGCTTTATGTTGTCTTCTTCAGATGCACGTCCTGAGGTGGCAGGAGGCGATGAGTCACTTCTACGGCCAGTTTGTTGCAGTGCCAGCTTGTTCCCAGCGCGTGGTCTCCGTAAACGGTGTCTCCTGCAGTGCATGGGCTGGGGCCTCTCCCACCCTCCCCAGCATTCGGGTTTTAGGCAAGCTGCTCCATCGCTGGAGCAGAGAATGCTGGTGCATCGTTGAACTTAGTAGCAGGTTTATACAGCGAAAGTTGTCAGCTGTCAGATTTTGACATGACAGAATTGACCTTCATGCTGACAGTTTGTCGTTCCATGTTGTTTTGTTTTTTCAAAACAGTTGGATTGGATTAGTCATTTTTATTTATTTATTTTATTATTATTTATTTTTTTTTGGCCGTGCCCATGGCATGTGACAGTTCCTGGAGCAGGGATCGAACCCCAGCCACAGCAGTGACAACACCAAATCCCCAACTCTGCTAGGCCACCAGGAAACTCCCATGCTGACAGTCCGTTCTGAGTTGGAAGCTTTGTGATGGCAACGTTACGTAAATCAGGTGGCTGATGGTTTAGCCTCTCCTGTCCTAAAACTGAAAGGAAATCTTGTTCCTTTGTGGGTTGTTTTTTAAATAAGAACCTACTTCTATTTATTTATTTATTTTTTGTATAGTTGGTTTACAAAGTTGTGATGATTTCTGCTGTACAACAGAGTGATTCAGTTATACACACAACATACCCGTTCTTTTTCAGATTCTTTTCCCGTATGAGTAATCACAGAATGTTAAGTCGAGTTCCTTGTCTTTCATAGGATTACAGATTTATTTGAGAGCCCTGTGGTAAACAGATTTGTGTAAATTTTCCAGAGATCAGGCCTGGGACAGGATTATAGTTATTTTTTAAACTTCTTTTACTCACCAGGTCAAAGTGTTATTGTAATTTTGTAATTGGAAGGAAACCATGAAGTATTTGTTTACAGGGAGAAACGTCAAACTGAACCGTGCAGCCCAGGAATTGTTAGGTTTAGATCTGTTGCCTTTAAACATAAGCTCCCGTTGTCACATCAGTTTCGTGTTCAAATACCAATTACATTTTATGAACACCCTGCCTGCCCTGGGCAGAGGAAGCAGACCGGGCGCTCAGGGATGCCAGCCTGGGCTTGTCCAGGGCCTTGGCGGAGACCAGTGGAGGCATCTTATTTTCGCAGAGTGAGGCGGAGTCGTGCTCAGAAAACGAACAGGAGAGCGTGCGGCCGTGTAGGAAGGCGAGGCCTCGTGTGGGTAGGCCAGGGCCGACGAGAGCCGCTGGGATGGAGGCTGCCAGCCTGGGGCCAGGCCCGCTTCTGTAGGCTGGGCCCTGTCCGCCACTGGCTTCTCTGATTTCCCGAAGGCTACTACCTCTTTCTCAACTAGCAGCCCAGTTTCTAGGTGTGTAGAAGGGAAGCGGGGCTGTCATCGGGCTGGTCCTAGTGGGCCTTGGAGAAAGGGGTGATGATGTGCAGAGAGCCCCCCACCTGGCGGACTTGGGGTCTGCCCAGCCCGCCTGCGAGGGGATACAGGCCAGAGGAGGGCACGATGCCCGAGGGGATGCTCTGTGCTTTTTTAAAGTCTTGACGTGTCACGTCTCCATGTGATCAGAGTCTGACGTTTTTCCAAGAGGTGACCACAGGCATGGTTGTATTCTTGAGTGGTTTTGTTGTTTTCTTTCCATGGATGTACATAACAAGAGAAGCGTGCAGTGTTCGCTAAAAGCAAATGCCAGTGTTGGGGTGGCAGCTCCTCGAGGACCCCTGGGGAACTGGTGCAGGTGTTGGTGGACCGAATCCTGACCTGGGCGGGCTCCTTGCCGTCTTCTGCTGCTGAGCTGGATGTGCAGCCCCGTCAGGTCACCGAACCTCCTCTGGCGTCTGGTCCCTCCTCGGGACGACGGGCAGACAGGCTCCTCAGGGCCCCTCGGACCCTCCCGTTCCTCGACCGGAATCTTTGAGTAAGATTCCAGGACGGAGGCCGGTGCTCACTCTGGCCTTTTCCCTTCCTCAGGACCCTGTTCCCAGTGGCTTTTCCGCAGGAGAAGTTCTGATCCCCTTGGCCGACGAGTATGACCCCATGTTTCCTAACGATTACGAGAAGGTGGTGAAGCGGCAGCGAGAGGAGCGGCAGCGACAGCGGGAGCTGGAGAGACAGAAGGAGATAGAAGAGAGAGAGAAGTAAGGCTCCGTGTGGACGTGGGTGTTCTTTGTTCGAAATACCGTGACCCATCTGAGCAGGCAGCGGGAGGGCGGGGGCTGGCTGTGTACATCCCGGCGTGAAGACAGAATCGGAGCCACTTTCAGGCACAGATGCAGGATCATTTGGGTGTGTTCTTAAAACAGTAACTTAGGGAGTTCCCGTCGTGGCGCAGTGGTTAACAAATCCGACTAGGAACCATGAGGTCGCGGGTTCGATCCCTGCCCTTGCTCAGGGGGTTTAAAGCTCTGGTGTTGCCGTGAGCTGTGGTGTAGGTCACAGATGAGGCTCGGATCCCGCATTGCTGTGGCTCTGGCGTAGGCCGGTGGCTACAGCTCCAATTCGACCCCTAGCCTGGGAACCTCCATATGCCGTGGGAGCAGCCCCAAAGAAATAGCAAAAAGACAAAAAAACAAACTAACTTAGAAACTCGCTGTTGAATAATAGTTTTTTGCTTATGCTGTGAGTCTGCTAGAATCCTAACTCTTTAAAATACTAAAAATGTTACTCTTTTACTGATTTTTCTTAACTGTTAGCTCTCTTGGTATGCTTTAAAAGTGAGAGAGGGAAATATCAAAGAAATTTTTTTCTTTTCTCTCTCTCTCTCTTTTTTGTCTTTTTAGGGCATATGGAGGTTCCCAGGCTAGGGGTCCAGTTGTAGTGGTAGCAGCCCTGGCCTACACCACTGCCACAGCAACGCGGGATCCAAACCTCATCTGTGACCTACACCACAGCTCACGGCAACACCGGATCCTTAGCCCACTGATCCTTAACCCAGGGATCGAACCTGCATCCTCATGGATGCCAGTCGGGTTCGTTGAGTGCTGAGCCACACTGGGAACTCCAAGGAAATGTTTTTCCTGCTGCTGTGCTTGTACTTATCAGATTTGCTCCATCTATCTTCTGGATTGTTCTCCTCATACTTTTGCTACTTTGGTCTTCAGCCAGCTCTTGGCACGTGCGCATGCACACGCACACGCACACACACACACACCCCAACCCTTTAGTGTGGGGGGTACGGTCTCGTGACTTCCTTGGGTTTGTGTCTCTAAATTGGCTCCTCTGTGATGAGTGTTGCTTCCTTTGTTGTCACAGGAGGCGTAAGGACAGACATGAGGCCAGTGGCTTTTCACGGCGGCCGGATCCAGATTCGGACGAAGATGAAGACTACGAGCGAGAGAGGAGGAAGCGAAGTAGGATGGGAGCGCGCGGCCGGGGCGCTTTAGCTGCGGGCTCTCCCTCTGGCCTTTCACGTTCGGTTCGATAAGTCGTTGAGTTGGCGCTGACTTGGGGGATCTTCTGCGGATCCCCGCAACCCATGTGAGCGTCGGAGCTCTAACACCCGCCGTGTCTGAGCCACGTCCTTGGTGCCACGGGGTCGCTGGGCCCCGACCCTTCTCGAGCGTGCCCTGTCCAACGCTGGGATTTCCTGGGTTTAGTCGCCCACTGGTTGACGGCGATTTGCTTGAGAATTTCAGATCTGCGCTCTGGGCCGCCCAGCATGGTTCTCAGCACGATTTAGGTTGTGTCCTTTACCCCACACGGCCCGGGGGCGGCTCCACGATTCCTTCTCGCCTGGAAAGGGGAAGCAGTGAGGCCTGCTTCACCAAGTTTAATCCTGGATTCCAGTTCTGAGTCCCTGGGCTTTGGTGAGAGGGGCGGAGCCACGTCCCTCCATCCTTCCTCCTCGGGGGGAGGTGTGACGCAGCAGGCAGCAATGTCACATCCTTGAGACTCTGACTCTGAAGCGCTCTCCCGCCTTTGATCAGCGGAATTTATGTTTTTGCAGGTATGGGCGGCGCTGCCATCGCCCCCCCCACGTCTCTTGTGGAGAAGGACAAAGAGCGTACGTACCTCTCTCTCCCCTCCTTCTGTCCAGACGCGCATCTGCAACCCGCGCATCTGCAGCCCAGTCGGGGGACGTCCTGGCCGCGGCCAGCTGGGCTTCCCGAGGGCAGGGCAGTGGCCGGAACCGTCCCGCTCCAGCCCTCGGCCTGGTCCTCCCTTCCACCCCTTCTGCCTTCGCCAGTTTATGTGCCAGTCTCTGAGGCGTGGGTTCTTCTACAGGGGGATGCCTTTTTGGTTTGTTTCTAAAAACAACTTGTTTTGTTTTCTCCGATATTTCACATTCGGGGTTAGGTTAAAACAGCTCAGTTTAGAATTTTTGTGCCCAGTAATTTACAGGCTGTTAAGCACGTGACCCTCCACAAGGTGGCAGCACTTTCCTGGGTCGGATGTTTTGGTGCCCGGGTTGTGTGCGTTCACTCAGGTCGCCCAAACCGCCTTCTCCCGGTTCTCCCTCTAGAATTCGGGGTTGGAATTGGCCCTGACAGATCATCTGGGCTGGACCCCACGCAGACCTCCCTAGAAAACATCCTCCCTGGTGCTTTCCACCACTGTGGCCCTGTGCGCGTCACGTCTGTTTATAAAGAAGGGAGGTCGGGGAATGTCAGGTGCCTTTTGTGTGGAAACACCCGACGACCATAAAGCCAGCCCAGCTGAAACCTGTCTCAGAGTGCGGCCCCCACATCCGGGTCTCTGGGAAGCTGCCTGTTGAGTCTGCCACCCCCACCTCGGAGACCGTTCGTGCTGCCAGGCTCACGTGGGTGTGAGACTCGCGAGACTGTAGGACAGGTGCACAGGATGTCGTGGGAGCCGCAGGGGTTGATGGCGTCTGCTGGAGCCTGCAGAAGACTCAAGTGCAGCTCAGAACTGTTTTGTAGCGTGTTGATAAACTGGCTTTGTTTTCCTCCAACAGTGCCCCGAGACTTCCCTTACGAAGAGGACTCCAGACCCCGTTCACAGTCTTCCAAAGCTGCTATCCCTCCCCCGGTGTACGAGGAACAGGACAGACCCAGATCCCCGACCGGCCCGGGCAACTCCTTCCTCGCCAACATGGGGTAACCGTGCAGCTGCAGGGAGGCCTTGGCCCTTTGGGTAGATGAGTGAGTCTGGAGGTGAGGGTGTCCGGGGTGGGGGGCGTGGGGTGTGCGTCACACCGCCTCCCCCAGGAGGAGCAGTGCTCCCGGCACAGGCGGGTGTCCGGCAGGACACGCCTCTGTTCTGTGCGAAACGCGAGGCCTTCTCATGGGAGTTTGAGTGATTTAGACGCTGGACACTGTGTTCTCCAGGTAGGAGCCATTTCCGGTCACTGCTGATACTGAGTTTTGTAACATGAATGAGCAAATAAAGTAGCTCCTGAGAATTAGAGTTAACTTACGCTGTGTCCACAGGGTGGATGAGATCTGTTTTTTTCTTTTCCTTGATAAAATGACCTTTACTTTAAAATCATGGTTCCGAACCTTTGGTCTAAAAGCTCTTAGTCATTCTAATGATAATTAGAAATTTGTTTGCCAGCATATGAAAATAGTTTTAATGTTTATTTTCAGGTGGGGCTTTGGGATTTTTTTTTTTAAGCCTCACTGGATTTGGCATGCATTTTGGTTCAGAGGGTGTTTTATGTTTAGTCTGTTTCTCTCGTGCTGTGCGGGGCTATGAAATGAAGCAGTGTTGCATTGCACTGAGGCCTTTGTCCTGTGTTCTCTGGAAGGACACTGCCTATGGCACAAGTGCTGGACTGTTGTCGTCACACGCTGTGTGCGTGGGCACGGTGCTTAGTGCCCTCGTCCACGGGCCAGTCAGAATTGCAGAGATGCCTGGGGTTTGCACCCTGCCAGAGGATTTGAGTCTCTCTCTCTCTCTCTTTTTTTTTTTTTTTTTTTTTAAGGGCCGCACCCGCGGTTTATGGAGGGTCCCAGGTTAGGGGTCAAATGGGAGCTACAGCTGCTGGCCTACGCCACAGCCACAACAATGCTGGATCCTTAACTGGCTGAGCAAGGCTAGGGATTGAACCCGCGTCCTCATGGATGCTGGTCAGATTCATTTCCGCCGAGCCACGATGAGAACTCCTAGACGTGGTAGATCTTCATCCGTAAGGAAGGTGCAGTGTAGGACAGTCCAGCAGTTTTCGGTCTTTCCAGCCCTAGGACAGCTTGTTCAGATGAAATGTTTGAGGAAATTACATACGTGAAATGCTGTAGGTACAGTGGCGGGTTGAAGCAGGGCTCTGTGCTTCAAGCCCTCAGGAGTAGTGGTCTCTGGGGGCACCCGTGAGACCCCTGAGGCCCCTCGCGGTGCAGGGGGAAAAGACTGGACAGGGCAGTGGACGGGAGTTCAGAGTGGCGGGCCCCTGTCGGTTTCCCCGTGGACGTTGTCGGGGGTCTTGCTGGGCTCATCGCCCCTTGGGTCCCGGTTTCTTTACTTCCATGTATTTAAATAGATGGTCGCTAGTGTCTTCTCACTGATGAAGTCGGTTGTTTGGAAAGTTGCAGTCATCTTCGCTCTCTGAACCATACGTAATTTTTGATGGGCTCCCTTTTAAACGACCTGGTCAGGAGCCCCGTAGCTGGGCCGAGTGGGGCACCAGGACGTCCAGTGTCCTCTCACAGGCCTTGGGATCTCCCTGGGGACCAGCGTTTCCCTCACCTCGGAGGCGGGGCGCCCCATTTCAGTGTCGGCGGCTTCGCTTTGTCCTGAACCTCCCACGGCTTCCCGGCTAATGGCTCCTTGAGAATGACATGTGACCTCATCGAAACCCTCGTGGGATGCATGCTCTCTCTTTCCTCAAGGGGGTGCTTGTGATGTAAGCCGAGATGCCAGGTCTCTCTCTCTGTCCTCGCAGTGGCACCGTAGCACATAAAATCATGCAGAAGTACGGCTTCCGGGAAGGCCAGGGCCTCGGGAAGCACGAGCAGGGGCTGAGCACGGCGCTGTCGGTGGAGAAGACCAGCAAGCGGGGAGGCAAGATCATCGTGGGCGACGCCACCGAGAAAGGTGCGCCCCCTGCAGGCCCGGCCGGCTGGTCTGCACCAGAGTCCCTGGCCCTGACGCGTCCCTGCTCTGCCTGGGCCCCGGGGAAGCCTGAGGCACGCTTCACAAACAGTTGAGGACAGGTGGTGAGATGGAAAAGGAGGACGTCTGTGCACGTGAGCAGGCCCCCAGACGACCACGTCATGCCCGCTCCCGCCAGGCAGAGCCGCGTTCCGTTGCTAGAGCCGTGGTTATGTTTTTAGGGCGAGAGGGGCAGGGCCGTGTGCAGGATGGCAGCGATTCCGTCTGCTCGCGCTCCGTCCTCCAAGGCTCCTCTGCTTTTCCCTTTGTCCCCCCCTCTCGTTCCGAGTGTGGGCACTCGTTTTCCTGCGGGTGACTGCCGCGGGAGTAGCGTTCCTTCGCAGTCTTTGGCAGGTGATGCCCATTTCTGTCCTGTCCTCCCTGGACTGGTACAGTCTGTTCTGTAGTGCGGGCGTGTTGGGATGAGGCAGACGTGACTTAGCATTCAGGCAGCAGAACGGAGTTCGTGTTGAGTCAGCTTAGCGGAACGCCTTTACCTGCAGAGGGAAGAGACGTTTTCTGGCAGCCCCGGAAGCGGCAGCGAGCCTCTCCGGCTGGTTCCGGAAGCCAGCAGATGCCCGACCTGTGGGGGTGTTTGAAATTGGCCCGCTGGTGGCGGGCGGGCTGGGGCCTTTCGCCACTTCCAGGCCAAGGCTCACCTGGAGGCTTGTGAGCACGCTGCCCCGTCAGCCCTTTAGGAGCTGGACTCGGCGGAAATGCAGAAGTCAGGGAGTCTGGTGAAACCAGGAGTCCTGGTGAAAGTGTATGGCAAAGCAGTGATGCTTCCGCCCAGCCCAGCTGCAGTTTAGCTCAGAGACTGTGAGGCTGCTTTAGACGTGGGACCTAAACCGTGGAGGTGGCGGTTGCATTCACATTCTTCCCTGTAGCTCGGACGCGGGGCTAACCCGTCTGTGTCTGATGATGTCTTCTCACAGATGCAGCCAAGAAGTCGGACTCAAATCCACTGACTGAAATACTCAAGTGTCCTACGAAGGTGGTCCTGCTAAGGGTAAGGAGGGGAGGCCTGTCCGCCCCCCAAGAAAATGGAAACGAGGCTTTGGGGCAGGTGCCACGCGAGACTGGTTTTCACATGCCACTGCTGGGTCTCTGCCAAACACAGGGTTGAGGGCTCCAGTGAGTAATTATTCGAAAATGCTTGAAATTGGTAGAAGTTCAGCTTGGTTTATACATTTTGATGCTTGCAGAGTTGCTCACGTGGCTCTTTAGGAAGCTTACTGTATGTTTTTATTTTCTTTAAAGAAATACCAACTTTGGGGTGCTTTCGGGATGAGCGTTTTCTTTGTGTCACCTGGGTTGGGGAACACCCGCTGTCGTGAGAGGTATCTGTACGTGTCTTTCCTGTGGGAGCCAGTTCTGCTCAGGACTGGACCGTCTGTGTGTGCTTGTGTCTCTAGAACATGGTCGGCGCGGGGGAGGTCGATGAAGACCTGGAGGTGGAAACCAAGGAAGAGTGTGAGAAGTACGGCAAAGTCGGAAAATGTGTGATATTTGAAGTAAGAGGGCTTTCTTTTGATGTTTATAACCCAGACTATAAGTGACAGTCACCACACACTGTCTACGAATGGGGACAGGGTGCGGTGCCGTGCGGGACGCCTTGTGCCGTCGAAGGCACTTAGAACAGTTTCAGACATAAGCGCGGGGAGGACCGCAGAGTTTAGGTGGTGAAACGTCTGGTTTTGTGACTGAGGTGTGCTCCGTGGCTCAGGGACTGGGATGTGCCTGGGTGTCATTCATTTGGCAAGTGTGTGTCTGGGGCCCCCCACAGCCCGACAGCGCGTTGAGAGCGTCGGGGATGGGGAAGCCTGTCCGTGCCCTCGGCGATGCGCTCAAGAGAAGAAACAC
Organism: Sus scrofa; assembly: GCF_054392235.1. Classification (NCBI taxonomy): domain Eukaryota; kingdom Metazoa; phylum Chordata; class Mammalia; order Artiodactyla; family Suidae; genus Sus; species Sus scrofa. Next base: position 91,592,673 of record NC_139392.1, on the reverse strand, counting down.
AGACAAACGGTGACATGAGATGCTTCGTCCCCAGACTCAGAGGGACAGCAAGCGCAGGACTCGATCAGCACGGAGCAGTGTTGGATGCGAGCAGGGCCTTGAGTCGCGTGGGTGGGATTCGGGGGGAGGGCAGGGGGCCCCAGACTGGGCTCAGGCCTGCGGGAGACTGAGGACAGCCCCCCGGGGGAGCGCCTGGGGGTGGGGCTCCGCCGGAGCTGCGTCCACACAGCTGCAGCGGGGCCCTCAGCGGCCCTCAAAGCCCCACAGGAGCTCAGGCCAGGGTGAGAGACAGACTGCAGGTCCTGCGAGCGTGGTGTCCGCTCCTGCTGCAGCTTCTCCCCTGCACTGAGTCGCAGTGCGACGGCGGCATGATCACATGTCTGCGTGTCCGAGGCACGGGACCTCCAAAGGGCAGAGCCGTCCTGCTGAGCCGTGTGTTCCCAGCACTTAAGGCGGGGCCTGTCAGAGAGACGTTGGGCACGCTCTCACGAGGCATAGGGGACGGGTCCCCTTGCGATTGGACGGGTCTGTGTGTGGCGATAATTGGGGAACTTACTCTGACAAAATCACCTGTGGAAGGAAACTCAGGTTCGGTGGATTCGCAGGTGATCGCGTGACCTGTTACACGTTCCTTTCCAGATCCCGGGGGCCCCTGATGATGAGGCCGTACGCATATTTCTAGAGTTTGAGAGGGTCGAATCAGCAATTAAAGGTGAGTTGTACAGCCGACTGTGAAGAACTGAGGCGTCGAGTTTGAGTTCTTAACCCTGATGATGAAAACGTGCTCTGTGATGTCTCACAGACCCTGTCCTAACGGCGTGTCTTTCTGCTTGCCTTCTAGCTGTTGTCGATCTGAATGGGAGGTATTTTGGTGGACGGGTGGTCAAAGCATGTTTCTACAACTTGGATAAATTCAGGGTCTTGGATTTGGCAGAACAAGTTTGATTTTAAGAACTAGAGCCCACGTCATCTCCAAAGATCCTTTGATGAACTGCACGCTGAGAAGAGAAAAACGCGCCAGCCAGCCCGCACGGCTGTGGCACAGAGACTCCAGGAGGACTCTGACACTTACCTTGACTGATCCCTTTTTTATTTTGTGGAGTTTTTTAATATAGTATAAAAAATCCTTAAAAAGAAAAAAAACACACACACAAAGCAAAACAAAAAACCAATCTGTGTGCCTCTCTGGTTGTTCCCCTTTTCTTACCACTTCGGAGGTGATCACCCTTTTGCTAGGATTTCACGATACTTCTCAAGTGCTTCAGTGATACGTATTTCTTGCACTAAAAAATCTAGACAGTTTTGGGATGTGGGGTTGTTACCCTTTGCTTTTCTTTCTTTCCTTTTTTGACTCATTTTAATAAAACCTGCCAGTTACTAAACTGTAGCTTCATAAGTTCTATAATAAAGTCTCATCTTGGCATTCTGCGCAAGGTGAAAAGCTCAGCTTTCTCTAGCAGAGAAATTCTTCTGGCTCCAGTCGCAGAAACCTCTTGACGGCCTGAATGAAGGTTGAAGAATTGTGAACCTTCCCTGACCTGTTTGGATGAAGCTCTTTTCAGTTAAGCCAAGCCAGCTTATAGTTTGTGATGGACTTAGGGGTATTTGGGTGTAGAAATCATAAACATAGCATTTGTGTTCAGCGCGTCAAGCCTAGTCTTTAGACCAGATGGACAGGTTAGCTCAGCGCCTCCTAGGGACACTGAATGGGCCCAGTTCTGCTGTGGAAATGATGTTTCCTTGGGGTCACGTGTCTGCTGGCAAAATTTGCAGTAGTGTCAGTTCTCATACGTAATTTTAAGATTTATAAAATTGAGCCACGTCACCTGCCTGACTTGTACTGCCCACCGGTACGAGTCTGGAATTGTGGACGATGGTACGGTCAAGTGCAAACACTGAGCAGGACGCCAAGCAGACACCAGATAGAAATACTTGGCGCCGCGAATCCGGCGCAGGAAGTGCTTCCCGAAGGTTCGTGTCCGGTGTTGTGTTCCTCGCCTGCCCCAGCGCTGCATGTGACTTACCCGCGGCGGCACCTGCCGGTCGTGCCCCATGGTCTCGCGGTCACCGCGACCACACGAGAGCGCGCTGTGACCCTGCGGGGGAAGACGCGCTCGGCATTTCTTTGCATCCATGGACCTTGTTTGGAGACATAAGGAATATTCTGACCCTTTTTAAAAAAGGATTTTCTCATGTTTTTATTTAACATAAATAAAAGAGTAACGTTTTCTCTTGTGGTAGCATTTTACTGAGTAAAATTAAGACTCCGCTTTTGGGACAAAAGTGCATGTATTCTGTGAAATAAATTTGGATTAAAGAGTGTAAGGTGAAAGAATTCGCTAATTGGACATTTGTAGGATGTGAGAATCAACAGCCTGAGGCTTGAGCAGGGCCACCTGCGGACTGCGCCTGCTCATCAGCGAGGACGCCACTCCTGGGCTCGCAAGTGCCTAAATGTGCTCGCGCTGAGGATGTGTTACTACGGCTTCGTGTAATTTGTGTAAACCCTGATGTTTTAAAGGGTAACCCCCTTTGGTGGCTGCATTAGTATTGTTCGTGCTTTATAATAACGTCATGGTTGATGTGCATTTGGGTGGCTCTCCCCAGTATTCTCGAGCAACAAGCAGGGAAACGCAGGCGACTGCACCAGTCTTCACTAGAGCGGGCACCGCGTAGGGAGTACAGTTCTCAGTCTCCCATGACTAACTTTTTAAGTTTTCCATGATTGTGGTAATTATTTAGTGCATTATTTGCCATCAATTTCTGATATTGGAATAATATAAACATTTTTGGCAATGTAGTTTTAAAATTAATTTTGCTAGTAACTAAAATTCGAATCAGCCTCAATGTAAGAATTTCAGTGTAAAATGAAAATCCATGAAGCTGCAAAAGTGTAACTAGAAAGGCCCCGTGGGCCTGAACCTGTCATTCTGGGCCTGCCTGTGAGCTGAAAGCCCTTCCTCTGGGTGTGTGGGTGTGTGTAAGGGGGCGGAGGGGGGTCCTGCGTTCACCCCACTGTGTGCAACTTGGGAGTTTCTTTACGGAAAGCCATGAAGCCCGACTGGGCCCAATCTGGAGAGTCGGTTTGCTGTCTAGGTTTGTTTCGGATATTTTGGCAAATGCCTTTTCTGTTTCGATAAGGTAGTGTGAGTTCTCTCAGCTGCACCCAGGACACTATAGGTTGGTTCCTGGGATTGCAAGTGATTAGAGCCTAGAAATGGGGCACGGGGCCTGCTGTCCTGGGTTAGCTGGTGAGAGATTGATGAACCTAGTTATTGGGCAATGAAACACTTTCAGGTCCAGCCCGGACTGAGGGTGGGCTGCTGACCACCGGTCATCTCTGAGGCAGCGGTGCTCTGGGGCTGGGCTGAGTGGGGTCAAACCCTGGTTCCAGTGCTGGCTGTGGAACCAGCTGCCTCCACTGAAAGCAGGAGGGCCAGTCCTGTGTGCTCAGAGCTGAAGCGGCTGCAGGTGGGCGGCAGCATCGCAGGTGGACCCCAGCGGCTACCCGGGGAGGGCCCCAAGGCCAGATGCAGGTGGCCCACTGGAGAGCAGGGCCAGGGCGGTGCGGCCTCGCCTGCAGGGGCTTCCTCTGCTACAGCCGCGGCCTGAGTGCTTGAGAGCCCACTGGTTCCAGAAAACCCACCATCACTGACTCACCGAGAGGCCCGTGGCAGCCGCAGCAGGCATTTACACTGGAGGTGGTGCCTTAACCGTGTTGCTGCCTGCCTTCAAGTCACCCCAGGACAGTGGCCACTAAGGCACGGGAGGGGCCCGACAGCCAGCCCAGTGCTCCACGTGCTCAGACTGAAGACTGTCCAGGTAAGGGCCTTGCTCAGCAGGCGGGTCCCCTGCCCTTCCCGGCCGTGCAGTGTGAGGTCTGCTCCTGGCCGTGCAGCATGGGCGGGGCGGGCTGGGGGCCACGGCTGCACCTGCGGCAGAAGTGGCAGCTCAGCCGGACTCTGCTGGAATCGTCTGCCTCAGGTCGGGGTGAGTGCTTTTAAGGTGTATGGACTGGAGGGTCGACGTAGAGTTTGGGGAGCCACAAGGGCAACCGGCAGGCACTGCCTGGCCCAACGCCTGTCCCCACGCTCCTTTCATCCGTAGGCCTCTATTTACAGGCTGGAAACATTCACTTCTCACCTGGAACTCAGGGCGGCCATGTGTGCAACCCACAGGCTGTAAGTGGCAATCGTAGTTTTAGAAATGCTTTTCACTTTTCCAGTTAAGCCAAGGCGGCCGTTTGGTGAGCTTGGGTCCAGCATGCCAAGCATGATGAGGAGGGGTGTCCTGGGCATAAGCAGTGATGCTGCCACCACCCTGGGTGCAGCTCTTGTGCAGGAAAACCATGGACCCATGGTTTCCATTGCTGTAAAGCAGATTCACCTCTTGTGATTGTCCGCGTCCCAAAATGTGTGTAATGTATTCAAAGGCTGGGGAGGGGGAGGAAATAATTTGCAGATAATTTGAAAATCACCTGTTAGTATTGAAGCTGCAGATTGTTTTCTCGCAGTTTGCGTCCCGAAGCTGAAGGAGAATTCAGTTCGCTTCAACAGGCATTTCTTTGTGAATTGCTATGTATGTATATGGGTATTGGGTTTTGCACGGGGGTGAAAAAAATGAACACGGTAGTAATCCTTGCTTTCAAAGAGCTCGTAGTTTATTTCAGAGAGAAAGGAGTTCCTGCTGTGGCTCAGCAAGTTAAGAACCCAACTAGTACCCATGAGGATGGGGGTTCGATCCCCGGCCTCGCTCAGTTAGGGATCCAGTGTTGCCATGAGCTGTGGTGTAAGTCGCAGATGCAACTCGAATCCCACATTGCTGTGATGGTGGTTCTGAGGTGACCCTTAGCCCAGGGGACTTGCATATGCCACAGGTGCAGCCCTGAAAAAAAAGACAAGAGCAAAAACAATGCCAGGTGCAATCCTGTGATTGATGCGTGGGGGCTGTTTCTCTTCGGCAGCCCCCATAGCCCGGTCACTGATACACGGCTCTTCCTGCCAGTACATTGGGTCTTGGTGTTTGGCATAATAATACAGTGGTTCTTAATCTCTTGGGAAATAAAGGCTCTCTAGAAAATTTTATAGAAGTTAAAAGCCATCTTAACAGAAACCTAAAATCTCATTTTCTTCAAAACAAACTGGAAAAAAAAAAAAAGCTCAAATAGATATTCCTAAGTAGTGGTCAGAACAGTTCAAGACAAGGACTTAAATTTTGATGCGCTTGCTCATCCCTTGGCTCTTGTTAAAATGCAGGTGTAGACTCCTGATCTGAGGTGGGGCTGGCAAGTCTGCTCTAGTAAACTCCCAGAGGTGCTGGCAATCAGGACTAGCCTTGACATAGACGCACTCTTTGCAAGTATTAGGGATGATACAAATAAATGTGCTGATATCTAAAACCAAACCAAAACAAAACAAAAAAGCAATGCCAGGTGAACCTCGATTGCATAAGAGATGTCCCTTGACCCCTCTTTGGGGTTCGTGACACTTTTTATCTGTAGTCCTAGCCTCCAGCTCGTACCTGGCACAGAATAAACTGGCAGTAAATCTGCTGTGTGTGAAGTACTTAGGCCGTCGGGGTCTGAGCAGGTCTGTGCGGTGCAACGAGGTCTGAGGAGGCATCAAGGAGAGGGGACGTGACGTGTGCTGGGGCTTGAAGGAGGGGGGCCATTGCCGTCTGGGACGGCGAGGGGGCTTTGCAGGCGGAGCTGTGTGGGGCGGGCAGAGGCCTTCTGACCTTGGACGGGTTCCCATTCCACCCCCTGCTCTATGAGTTACCCCCCTCCAATGTCTTTAATTAATTTTATTTTTGGCAGAGGCTGTAGCAGGTGGAGGCTCCCAGGCCAGAGGTCAAACCCGCCCCGCAGCAGTGACCTGAGCCGCAGTAGTGACGACACCAGATCCTTAACCACTAGGCCACCAAGGAACTCCTCTCCCCTATTTTTAAAAGCAACTTTTATTACAGATGTATAGACGGCTGTGACGGTAGTGCAGAGTCTCGCATCCACTGCCAGCTCCCCTCTTCCTGATCCTCCATTCGCTTGGTGCCTCTGCCACGGCTGATGAACCAATGCGGCCGCATGATTCAAACCTTTAGAATATACGTTATTCACATACATTGTGCTCCATTCCGCGCTCTCTAGGTGAGAGCTGAAGTCCTTCTTCTGCCTTAGGAGTCCAGTTGGGGTCCTGCTTCCCATTGAGTGAGTCTTGTCTTCTCAGGCTCCTCTTGGTTGACTGTTTCTCAGACTTGCCTTGTTGGGGGATGACCATGACGGTTTCGAGCACCGCTCAGTGTTTTGTCATCATCCCTCAGCCGGGAAAGGTCGGCTGTCTTTCCCATGGTTGGACGGGGGTGGACTTTCCGGGCGAGCAGAACCGCAGAAGTGGAGTGTGTTCCCGCCACCTCGCATCAAGCATGCGCACGCAGAGCACAGCTGGTTACTGTTGACCTTGACCCGATGGCCTGGCAGAGGTCGGGTTGGCCAGGCCTCTCCCCTGGGAGGTGACGCCTTCGTCTCCCTGTCCACACTCTGCTCTTTGGAGGAGAGTCGCTGTGCACAGCCCACACTTGAGGAGGAGGAGCTGTGTTCCACCTCCTTAGGGTGGAGGAGCCACAGAAATTGTTGGAAATTCAGTTCTTCCCCCACATGTTTACGGATTCAGCCATTTATACCAGTTTGAACACGTGGCTCTTTATCTTACGCTTTGCATTACCATCCAGTCTCATTTTGTGCTGTTGCTCGCCTTGCTCCAGCTCTGGCTATTGGAAGCTTCTGCCCTTGGCCCACGTATCCCTTTAGCTTTCAACATCCCATCATGGTGTGGTGTTATCACACTTCCTTACTCTCGGGAACCACAAGATGCCCCAGGCTCACCCTGTCTTTCCCGCCCCCGCCCAGAATCAGCCGCTTCTCCAAGGAGCCAGGCATGGCTCCTTGTACCGGAGGATGGTATTAGAAACCCAGATCTGGGTGGCAGGTATGCTCGTTGCTGTTGGCGTGTCATTGGGTCCAGGCTGCCTCAGCTGATGGAGCAAGGAAATGCATGTGTGTAGAAAGGGACCCATCTGTATAGTAAGGTAAGCCCAGGTCCTGCTGATGTCCCCAACTCTGCTCCGATCTTTCTCGCCTCCCCCACCCGCTTGACGGTAACTTCCCACTGCAGCACCCGCTTCATTGCTCAGTCCCAGGGTCCCGACGAGCCCTTTGGGGGTTGTCAATCCACCCAGTGGACCCCAGTCCTTTCCGGAGCTACTTAGCTTGACTCTTCATCCCCCACCCCAGCCCTCAGGGATCCTGTTTTATGTGTTTGTGAAGCATTTCAATGTATTTGCCGCATTCTACGTGTCATCCTGGGATCCAGCAACATTCTAAATGAGTTTTTCAAAACCTATGTACATCAAGGCTTCTTCTTTGGCAGTGAAGTTTTACGGGCTTTGGCAAAGGCTTAATGTTGTGTAGTCACATGAGACTACCCTTCAGAACGGTTTCACTGCCCTCTGCCCTAAAAGCCGCCCTGTGCCACCCGTATTCACCCTGTGCCTGGCAGCCCCTGCTGTTTACTGTCTCTGCCGTTTTGCCTTTTCTGGATCACGTAGTGCAATCATACATTATGCAGCCTTTTCAGTCTGGCCTCCTTCACTTAGCATCGTGCATTTTCAAGTCGTCTGTACCCCTTTGTGGCTGGACAGCTCGTTTTTTATCCTGTTATCTGGAGGCAACCGTTTCTTTATCCGTTTCCCTACTGAGGGGCAGCTTGGCCACTTCTGGGTTTTGGTGACTATGAATAAAGCTGCTATGAACATTTATGCACAGGCGTGGGTTTTTTTTTGTGGATATAAGTGTGTCCATTCATTGGGTGAGTGGGGAGTGGGATTGCTGGATTGCAGGGCAGGGCTGTTTAGTTTCGTCTCTCCCGTGTTCTCAGACTCGCTGTACTGATGGCTTTTCTCCCGTCTCTGTCTTCCTTGGGGGAAACGTCCACCCCTGGAATGTTAACCCACTCGGCTATTCCCCATGGGCCCTCCTGTTCTTCCTTCCGGGCCGGGCTCTCCGAGAGCCGCCCCCTCTCCTGCCTCCTCTTAGTCTGTTCAGCCCTTCGGTTCAACCCACACCCAGGGAACGGGGTTGCAATGACTGCAGGGTCGACCCTCCTCCCCGCTGGCTTCCTCCTCCGATGCTCTGTGGAAAGTCACTGTGCCCAACCTCCTGGGCTCAATCCCGTGCTCTTCCTTGACGTCGATGGCATCTGCCACAGCTAACCCCGCCCTTCTTGAGGCCCGTGACCCCTCCTCCTGGCACTGCTGCCCTTTATCTCTGACCTTCACCCTCTTCCTAGGAGTTTTCTCTACTCCCCTGCTTTCTGTCTGCTGTGGCCAAGACACATCCTGTCTCAGCCAGTCCTCGTTACAGAACTTCAGATCTGTACCCAGCTGCCAGTTAGATGACACTTCTCATCCCAAACACGTCCCCGGCGTCTCAGCTTTCCCCCTTCGAACCTGCCAAGTCCTCTGATTTGGTACCTTCCGAGGCTCCTCCCTTCCTTGTATCCGCCTGATAGCTAATCAAGACCCCCCCTCCCTTTTTTTTTTTTTTTTTGCCCTTTTAGGGCTGCACCTGAGGCATATGGAGGGCCCCAGGCTAGGGGTCTAATTGGAGCTGCAGCTGCCAGCCTACACCACAGCCACAGCGATGCAGGATCCAAGCAGTGTCTGGGACCTACACCACAGCTCACGGCAATGCCAGATCCTAAACCCACTGAGCGAGGCCAGGGATCAAACCTGCGTCCTCATGGATGCTAGTCAGATTCCTTCTGCTGAGCCACGATGGAAACTCCTCTAGACCCTTTGATGTTATTCCTTTTCTGCCTTTCGTGTTAACCGGGGGGAGCGCCTTGACCTCAGACCTGCATCCTTTCTTGCTGGTAACAGACCGTGGCCTCCGGCTGGACTCCCTGCTCTAATCTCACCCTCCTCTGAGCTGCCACATGGTGCCCAGCTATTCAGGTGACCCGAATGGTAGTCTCTCGACCCTTCTCTGCAGCCACGTCTAGACTCTGTAAGCGAGGAAGCTGGGGACACCTTCTGCCCAGGCCCTGCTTCTCCCCTCTAACGCTCGCCTCCTGTTCCGGCAGCAGGAGCTCAGGCAGGGATTTGCCCGCGTTCTGTCCCCCAGAGAGCTTGCCCTTCCCGCTCTTCTCCCAGCAGCAGTCTTGCCCTGGGCAGCTGCTCAAGTGACATAAATGAGCCCACGGGCCTTGCAGGGGAAGCCACAGGCCTCTGCTCCCTGCCACCTGCGGCAGCTCCTGTCACTCTTTCAGCTGGTTGCTTCTGGTCTCTGCCTCCTTGTTTCCAAACACAGCCTCTATGGAGTTCCTGTGTGGCGCAGCAGAAATGAATCGACTAGGAACCATGAGGCCGTGGGTTCGATCCCTGGCCTCGCTCAGTGGGTGAAGGATCCGGCGTTGCCGTGAGCTGTGGTGTAGGCTGGCAGCTGTACCTCCCATTCAACCCCTAGCCTGGGAACCTCCATATGCCGCAGGTGCGGCCCTAAAAATGAAACAAAACCATCAAAACCAAATACGGCCTCCTGAGGCTGCGTCCCCTCCTCTGTCCCCTTCTGAGCAGGCGTCGAGGGGGACTGTCTGAACGCAGTCGCCTTACTTCCCGCTCGCGCTTCATGCTGCTGCCGCACAGGGAGTAAATCGGAGACGAGGACACTGGCTCAGGGATGGGAGACCCGGCCTGCGGGGGGAGTCATGCCCAAGGCCACGGACGGGAATCTTGGTCCGGTAGCCGTGACCTGCAGAGGCCTGGAGGTCTCAGTCCACACGGAGCAGGGCTCCAAGGGGGGAACGCAGTTCCAAGGCTCCAAGGGAGCTGATGCAGTTCCAAGGAAAACTTGACTCAGTTAATTCCAGGAAAAGTTGTGTAATAATGAAAATGCATCACCACATACAATTGGTTCTGCTGAGAAATTATATGGAATGTCCTAAAAATACGAATACGGATTTGTTTTTAATGTTGTTTATAACAAACTTGAAAGAATGAACAGAGTTAAGTGTTTGAAGGCAGGACTCTTCCATTTTCTAGGAAGTCAATGGATTATGAAAGCTCTGTCTCCTCCACGTTAGATCCTTTGTCCTCAGTTCCCTGATTTCCTCCTTTTTTTTGGTCTTTTTAGGGCTACACCTGCAGCATTTGGAGGTTCCCAGGCTAGGGCTCGAATTGGAGCTGCAGCTGCCGGTCTACACCACAGCCACAGCAACGCAGGATCCAAGATGCATTTCAACCTATACCCCAGCTCAGGGCAACACCGGATCCTTGACCCACTGAACGAGGCCAGGGATCGAACCTGTGTCCTCATGGATGCGGGTCAGATTTGTTGCCACTGAGACACAGCAGGAACATCTCCTGTTTTTGGTGGAGCTTCTCTTCTAGTAGGTTTCTGAGAAAAGAGACTTGGAAGGTGTGTTTTCTGAAGGTTTGCCTCTGAACAGTCTGAATTCTATCATCACACTTAATTGATGCTCAGACTTAGTATGGACTTCTTGGTTAAATTCCATTTTCCCTCAGGATTCTGAAGGCGTTGCTGCACTGTTCTCTTCCTCTCTTTCTGTTGAGGGAATCGGTATCATCTTCTATGACATGTTTTCTTCTGTTTTGGAGCCACCGTTGTCAAGTGCTGTGACTGTGTGTCGTGATGCGCCCCCTCCACCCTCTGCTGGGCATTTGAGACAGACTCTCCGTCTGGCAGTTCATGCCCTTTGAATCCCTGTCCTGGAAATTTCCATGGAAACTTGCTTTGATAATTCCCTCCCCTTCCTTCATGGTGCCTCTTTCTGGAGCTTGCGTGAGTTGATGTGTTTCTGGATCGGTCTATCTCCTTTTCTCTCTTGTGTGCTGGCCTCTGATCTAAAGCAATAAGACACAGAAGTGCTCGAGTCCTGGACCAGAAGCTTGAGTCTAGATGGATCTAAATTATGGAGCTGCCTGTGGTTGTTTTGCTTTTTTAAGGCAAGAGAGTCTAATGACGTCTAGATCTTTTGAAGAATAATGAATTTTAAAATGACGTTTTATGTAAATACACATACATTGACAATATGGGAAAGTGAGCCGTTCTAGAATTAGATTCCTTACACTCAGTACTCAGTTGTTAAGCCACAGATATTATTTACTGAATGAAGAGCAACACATAGACCCTATACCGTGAAACGCTGTTTGGTAAGTCTCCTTTGTTTGGGTATCAGCCAGACATTCACAAAATAGATTTCCCTTTTAAAAAGTCATTTAAAACTTAGAGAAAATAACTACAAACTTTTTTTTAAAGAGCGATTATTTCACACCTAGAATGCCTTGAGTTCATACAACTATGACAACAGGGAAAGATAGTGTTACATTATTGTCCCCGTAAAAGTTACAGATTTGCAAATATTTTAAAATGTTTCAGGACACCAGCAACTTCCGGCTTTGGTAACAGCTGGGTCTTTTTCTTTAGCAACCACCTTTTTTTCCTCCTCTGCACTCTCACATGGTATTAAAAATATCTCATTAAAGCTCTCCTATTATCTGCTTCCTGCCCTTTTCTCCTGCTGCGTAAGTGTGAACACGTGAAGTCCTCACAGTTCTGCTAAGCCAGGCACTGTCCCCGTGGGCAGGCTGGGAGCACGTGGGTTGGGAGCCTGGAAGTGTCTGTGTCTCACTGAAGCCAGAGCTCGTGATGGGGGGGAAATGAGTTGACAAATTGCTAAGGAATTTCATTACTGATTTATCTCAGAAAACAGAAGGAACAAGTGAAATCGAAGCCTGATAATTTGGCAAAAAATCCTGAAGTAGCAAAGACACTCTTTGCAGTTTCTTGCAATTTTGTTCTTAGGGTCAGAGTCAAGAACTAAGAAATAAAATCATGATGCAGTTTCACTTCAGAAGTAAGTGGAGTTCCCGTTGTGGCTCAGCGGGTTAAGAATCCTACTTGTATCCAATTGGACGCGGGTTCAATGCCTGGCCTTGCTTGCTCCGTGGGTTAAGGATCCAGCGTTGCCATAAGCTGTAGCATAGGTCACAGATGAGGCTCGAATCTGGCGTTGCTGTGGCTGTGGTGTAGACCAGCAGCTGTAGCTCCGATTGGACCCCTAGCCTGGGAACCTCCATATGCCACAGGTGTGGCCCTAAAAAGACAAATAAAATAAAACGGATAGCAAGTGAGTAAACCGCCTTAGAGACGGGGTGGATCTGGGTCACTTACAAAGGACCAACTGCACTGAGTCACTCTGAATAGAATTACTACCAAAATTTGGGTTGGAGAGTAAATTCAGGGCTGTTTGTTATTCCTACGGTTGGTTTTTAATTTTTGTCAATATATGCACATCATTAAAAATCATCGGTGCTCAAGGACTTACAGCCGCTTAGACCAGCCCCCGTCTGCCGGTCCTGTTCCCCAAAGGAAATCACTCAGCTCTTATCGCTGTCTTTTCACGGGCATTTATTTCCCTGGTTCTAACTCATTTGCTGAAAATGCTGTTTCTCGACGTTATTTTCAGACAGTGCTCTGCTGACCCTCTGCTGTGCAAGAGGAGGAAGCAGCTCTCCTCCTCCCTCCCGTGTCCCCAGCCTTCATCCCAGGTCTTCTCTCATTTTATATCCAAAGTCTGTCAAAGCAGCGGTCACTGCTGACTTACGAATACGCGAGCGTGAGTCACTTAGGGGCTGGGGGGTAAACTGTGATCATTTTCTGATATAACTTGTGCGTCTCCCGACAGTTAATGACAATTGCCTCGTTTAAAAACATTGTTTCGTGTGTGTGCTTAAGTCTCTCCCCCCGCCCAAGTTCTTCCACGGGCTTTTACCTGCCATTGGATCGTTCTACCCCTGGTCAGTTACACCACGTCATTGAGCAGTTCCGAGTTGATCTTTCCCACGCGCGTTTCCAGCACTCAGGTAACTGTCTGTACACAGGAGCTGCTCAGGAAGTAGCTGCGATAGTAAAACAAAGGAAACTCATTGCTGTCCTCAAAGAGGTAAAGAAGCAGGGACGAGGAAAGAGGAGAAAACTAAAAAAAAAGAGAGAGGAAGAAAACATATCAAAATCACATTTTAATACGCGTTTGATTCATTGGAGTTTCAGAAAGAACAGAACAGTAAACGATGGAGCGACAATACGACGTGCTACAGATGAATTCCCCAGGCTTTAAAGACCCAAGTTTCTAGATGGAAAAGGCCGGGTCGTGACATTTCTCAACACGGTGCATGAAGAAACCGCCTCAGTGTTTTCAGAGACAAAAGGACGTCCTATTTAAAGACAGATCAGATAGTACGCAGTATTGTCGCTACAATTCTCAACCTTTAACATTTTTTATCAGTCAGCAAAGGTTTGTGATTTTTAAGGGAATTAATAACACGTATCAATGAACTCAAGGGAAACTTTCGATGTGTTTTTTTTTTTTTTTTTTTTTTTTTTTGCAGTCTCTGTTCTCACCTCTGCCATCAGTAGGCTTCTGGAGTTCCCGTCATGACCCAGTGGAAATGAATCTGACTAGGAACCATGAGGTTGCGGGTTCGATCCCTGGCCTCGCTCAGGGAGTTAAGGATCTGGTGTTGCTGTGAGCTGTGGTGTCAGTCGCCGACACGGCTCAGATCTGGCGTGGCTGTGACTGTGGTGTAGGCTGGCAGCTGCAGCTCTGATTTGACCGCTGGCCTGGGAACCTCCACATGACGCCAGTGCGGCCCTAAAAAGACCAAAAAAAAAAAAAAAAAAAAAAAGGCTTCTGTACCTGGGGGAACACTTGAAGTGTGGCAGTGACGCATCGGGGCGTTGATGCTTGTGAAAACAGAGGTGCGTGGAGTCGTCCGGTGTTGGAAAAAGACTTGCTGCGCACCCTTGCGGGTCACTGTTGCTGCAGCCGGGGGCAGTGACAGATCAGACTGGCGCCAAGGGCTGCACCTGCTCGTCAGGTTGGCACTTGCTCCATGGTGCAAGGAAGCCAAGAGCAGGAATATCGCAGGTGGCACTGACAGCACCTGGTACGTGGCCATTTCCCAACTCAAACACTGCTTGTGACTGTTTTCTTTCCAGAGTTAGGGCAGCCGTGTATCTGAACTGTGGGTGGAAGCCCTTCTTACCCAGCTGCTTTCCATGGGCCTGGGCACCTGCCAGCCAGCACGCTGCATGGATTCCTGGGATGGCCTGGAGGTTCCCAGCCCTGAACGGATGGGTCAGAGGGTTGGAGAGGAGTGGGGATTAGGGTGAGCTCTGAGTGGTCGCCTTTTTTCTTTTTCTTTTTTGACTTTTTAAGGCTGCACTCAGGGCATATGGAGGTTCCCAGGCTAGGGGTCGAATCAGAGCTACAGCTGCCAGCCTACACCACAGCCACAGCCACACAGGATCTGAGCCACGTCTGCAACCTACACCACAGCTCATGGTAACGCTGGCTCCTTCAGCCACTGAGTGAGGCCAGGGATCAAACCCACAACCTCATGGTTCCTAGTCAGATTTGTTTCCACTGCGCCACGATGGGAACTCCTCTGAGTGGTTGGCTTAACCAGTCAGCTTTTCTGCTCTGCCCTCCTTAGCCGTGGGTCACCTCTCATTATCCGAGGGGGACTGGCTCCAGGTCACCACCCTCCCCACCGGGGATATGAAATTTGCAGACCCTTGAGTCCCGATGTAAATGGCTTAGTATTTGCATGGAACCTACGCACATCCCCATATGCTTTCAATCATCTCCAGCGTGTTCAATATCCAATAACGCAAGTGCTGTGTCAAGTAGTTGCCAGCGCTGGGCAAATTCAAGTTTGGCTTTGTGGAAATTCCCGGCAACACTTCTTTCTCCTATTTTTTTTTTTTTTTTTTGTCTTTTTGCTATTTCTTGGGCCGCTCTCGCGGCATATGGAGGTTCCCAGGCTAGGGGTCCAATCGGAGCTGTAGCTGCCAGCCTACGCCAGAGCCACAGCAACGCGGGATCTGAGCCACATCTGCAACCTACACCACAGCTCACGTCAACGCCGGATCGTTAACCCACTGACCGAAGGGCAGGGACCGAACCCGCAACCTCATGGTTCCCAGTCGGATTTGTTAACCACTGCGCCACGACGGGAACTCCCTTTCTCCTATTTTTGATGCACAGCAGGTTGAATCCGCAGGTAGGGGACCCATGGATACAAAGAGCTGCGTGGCATTTTTTATCAGTTATGCAGAAAGACGCACAGAGAGCCCCGCTGAGTCGCGGTGGGAGGTGCAGGGAGGGGTCTGGGGAGACTTAAGAGGGGGGCTGGTGATAAAACTTTAATTGCCTAGAAATCAGTGGACGTCACGAGCCATTTGCCAGCAGCATTTCCCGTTCCTGAGTGAGGAGTGAGGGTAGCGTCCAGCGGAAAAAGCAGTGGTTCTGCAGGGTTCGTACAGAGGGCGAGGCTAGGCCTCCTGCAACCAAGACAGGCCACACGGGAGCAGCACAGCGTCCTGGGGCTGCCCTAACAAATTATCACAGACTGGGGGCGCGGCGGGGAGAGGGGACTGAAAGCAACAGAAAATGACTCTCTCATAGTTCTGGAAGCTACCGGTCCGAAATCGCGGTGTTGGCAGGGCTGGGCCCCCTCTGAAGACCATGGGAGGACCCCTCCCTGGCCCCTTCCTGTCTCTGGGGTTGCCGGCCATCCTGGGCACTTTCAGGCCTTTGGACATGTCACCCGGAGTTCCCGTCGTGGCTCAGTGGTTAACGAATCCGACTAGGAACCATGAGGTTGCGGGTTCGATCCCTGCCCTTGCTCAGTGGGTTAACGATCTGGCGTTGTCGTGAGCTGTGGTGTAGGTTGCAGACGCGGCTCGGATCCCGAGTTGCTGTGGCTCTGGCGTAGGCCGGTGGCTACAGCTCCAATTCAACCCCTAGCCTGGGAACCTCCATATGCCGAGGGAGCGGCCCAAGAAATAGCAACAACAGCAACAACAAAAGACAAAAGACAAAAAATAAAAAAAAATTAAAAAAAAAAGGACATGTCACCCTCATCTCCATCACACGGCTCTGTCTCCGAGTCTCACCACCAGTGAGGCAGCAGTCACCTTGCATCTAGGGTCACCCTATTCCATGTGGCCTCCCCTGACTAACTGCAGCTGCAAAGACACGACTTCAAAGAGGGCCACATTCTGAGCTTATGGAAAGGACATAAATTGGGGAGCATTATTCAACCCCTACGGTAGCTTAAATAAGAGAATGTGTTTGTCTTTCACAGAAAAGTTCCAAGATAACAGCCCCAGGTGGCCAGGTGCTGCCTATCTAATTGCTCTGCTGTCCTTAGCACGTGCCTTCCGCTTCATGGTCTGCAAAGGCTGCTTAAGTTCCAGCCATCACATCTGCTTTCCACCTGCAAGAAGGAGGGGAGGGGAGAAGAGTTTATGGAGGAAGCTGCCAGCTGTTCTTTAATCACCCAGTCCAGTTCTTTGCTGGAACTTGGTCATATGCATGGGGACATAGCCTTTTTTCAGACAGCTTCGTGTCCTGCTAAACCTTAGAAGTTCTCTTTCTGAGAAAAAGAGGGTGAGTGGGCCTTAGAGAGGCAGCCAGCGACCTTCCACAGTCAGGGCGGCTGTCTTATTTCCTCTCAGTGTGTATAGGAAGCAGTTGCTTAAATGCAGCTCTGAAAGTTACTGTGCTGGTTAAATGATTTTCTAAATGTCCTGATAATCCATCCTCTTAAAAGGCGATGTATGGAGTTGCCACCACGGCCCAGTAGGTTGGTGAAGAACCTGACACAGTGTTCATGAGGATGCCGGTTCGATCCCCAGCCTTGCTCAGTGGGTTAAGGATCTGGCATTGCTGCAGCTGTGGCGTAGGTCACAGCTGTGGCTCAGATTTGACCCCTCAGCCCGGGAACTTCCATGTGCTGCAGGTGCAGCCGGAAAAAGAAAAAGAAAAACAGTGATCTACGGGTGCAGGAACCAGAGAGGGCGGAAGAACCCCAAAACGGACTTCTTTCAATGAAATGCAGGCTGCTGGGTGGCTGTGGGGGCTCGAGGGCCGTGGTGCTCCCCTGCCCTCTGAGGCGTGGCTCTGTGGCTGAGCCCCCGCCACCAGGCCAGGAGCCCCGCATCCCACGTCACCCGTCTCTGGGCGCCCTTGCCCTCTGGTGCAGTCTCCCCTGCTCCTTCCTACCCGGTGTTTTCTGAGCACCAAGCAGTTAGAGGTTCTTACAGCAGTCAAGCCTGGCCTTGGTCCGAGAAAACAAAAGGGAAGCCGGGCGTTCTCTAAGATAAGAGCGGGGTGCTCCATAGGAGGTCTGAAGGCGGCTGGGACAGGAGGGGGATTTTCTGGCTTCTGTTGTCACCTCCCCTCTCCCTGGTCCTGTGAGTCGCCACCTTCGTGCAGACTCACGGTCCTGACTCACTGTGGTCAGTCGCTCCCCACACTCCCGCTCAGGGGAGCTTCCTGTCTGCAAAGAGCCGGCTCCTCTCTGGGTCTTCCTCACGCTTGTCTCTCTAGCCTTCCTGGCTCAGGTGTCACAGCCCCCGAGTGACATTGCTGTGCACCTGTCCGGGACACGCAGTCATCCTCCTTCCCTGAGCCTGCAGGGGCTGGGGGGCGGGGGGCGAGCGCCGGGCAGGGAGGCACCTGCTGCTGCTGCTTCGCTCCTGCCTGACCTGGTCGTTCTCACCCCCGCCCCAGAGGGACTCCTCTCGCAGAGTGACACCTGCTGGACGCAGGGCAGGGCCTGGCCTGGGCCGGCCTTCGCCTGAGAGCTTCCAGCCACGTAGGAGGGAATAAAGCCCAACCATTCCACTTTCGTAAAGACTCTCTGACTCTGTGGACCTCACAATGGCCAGTGGCTTGGACGCCGCATGAACGAATCCCCTTGGCCGTCGGTGTTGCTTTAAAGCTGAAAGGTGTACCGCTGACCGCTGTGCGGCTTCCACGTTGGCTCCACCTCGCCGGTTGTGCTCGTTTGTATGACAGCGACTCTGCAGGAATAAAGGCAACACGTTTCCCTCCAAGCGATCAGACACGTGCATTCTTTTCTGCCAAAAATAAACCTTCCTCCTGGCGTGTCCTCTGAGGTCCCCCCCCCCGTCACCCACACACCCCGTGTTCTGAAGAGCGAGTCACCGCCTACTGATGACAGTCCTGTGAACAGGCCCCAGCTTGTTCCCAAAGACTAAAGGAACATTGCCAGCGGGGTGGTGTCACCACCGCGCTATCTGATGGCCCTTGGTGAACTTCTTTGGGCTGTTCATCTTCCCAGGGCTGAGTGACGAGGAGGCTGGAGTGCGATGCTGAACCTCTTTCTGAAACAAGTCAACCTGCAAATGTCAGGCAAGAGGGGAAGGTGGTTTAAATGGCTTTTTTTCCAGTGTTGAGACGCCATCTCTCTGCTTATCTACAGAGAGGAATTGTTTCAGCCACTTGCGTAATTTATTTATCTACTGGGGCGGGTCGAAAAACACGCTCAGGGAAAGCATACATTTTCACACCAGTCAGCCACTGAAAACGTACGTGGGAAATGCGTGCCATTCTGTTAGGCACGAATACGCATCTAACATATATGTTGATCAGCTCTCTCAAAATCACCTTGAAAAAAACATGGGCACAACTATGGTCCTGAAATATGTGGACAGTAACGCTAGGAAGCAGATAAAGGTATAATTGGCGTGAAACACATATTTAGCACTTAGAGAAAAGAGATTATTTTTCCTTTTCCTCGCTCATGAGCCACCTTAAATCCCAGAGTTTCCTGACGGCTTAGCTGGTTAAGGACCCAGCATCGTCACTGCTGTGGCTCCCGAACTTCCACGGCCGTGGGTGTGACTGAAAAAGGAAAAAAGTCCTAAAGCATGAAGCCGCTGCTGGAGTCACGGACGCTCTCGTCTATACCAGACTTCAGAGTTCCTTCCATCTTCCTTGAAAGGTGGGTTGACGCCTCCTACCCAGCCAGACAAAAGCCTGGTTCCACGTCCTAAGCTGTTTTCAGTTCTCAGTCCCACAGCCTGAAACGGGCCCCTAGGCATCCTCGGGCAGGCAGCCACACCAACCCTGGACTTGATTGCGAGACGACGCATCAACTGTGAACTTGGAGCTCAGAGCTAATCCCGGGCATCTGAAACGGTTCACTTCCATTTTTTTTCTTTTGCTTTTTTAGGGCCACACCCACAGCATATTGGAAGTTGTCACGCTAGGGGTCCAATCAGAGCCACAGCTGCTCTGCCTACACCACAGCCACAGCAACGCCAGATCCAAGCCACATCTGCGGCCTACACCCCAGCTCACGGCAACACCGGATCCTTAACCCGCTGAGCGAGGCCAGGGATCGAACCCGCCCCCTCATAGTTCCTGGTCAGATTCATTTCTGCTATGCCACGACGGGAACTCCCTGAAACAGTTCACTTTAGCAAAATGTTTTAAAATCCTTCGTCCAAGATTGGTGCTTGTCTAGAGCACTGCTTTGAGTGAGTTTTAAAGACCAGGCCAAGAGGAAGCCTGAATATCCCACAGAGAATAATTCTCCCAGCTGCTGTCAAACAGAACTGAAAGGCCTCCGAACACCCCACTCCGGACAGAGCACCGCGGTCACAGGCCGACCCCAGCCCTCCCTTCCCAGCTGCCCTGTGCCAGGAAACACATCCTCTGCTTCCAGCAGCCGAGCCCTAAGTCTGCCTCAGGAGATGAAAGTAGCAACCCCGAGGCCTTGCAGGGAGCGCCCTTGCTTTCAAGCTAAGAGTGAAGGACGAGCTGGTGTCACCCTCCATCCCCCTTCAAGCCTGAGCCACGTGGCCCTGGTGCCTGGAGAGGCAGCCGTGGCTGGACGGTGGGCCACAGGCCCTCTCGCCATGGTCAGCAGAATAGAGCCGAATAAAGCCGTGGCCTCCTCACCAGCCGGGGGGCACTCGCCTCAGGACATTTGCACCGGACAGAGAAGCCCTTTCTTGATTCCAGTAGACTGAGGGTCCCGTGACTTAGGGGCCACAACATCCCTGACTGAGGCAGGACGAGGTCTCTGAAGATGAGTGGCTCCAGGGTTATTTTTTTTTAAGTTGAATTCATTTTTATCTTCTTACCATTTTACCTCTTTTGAAACGGAGCCTGAGCTGCAAGGTTTAATGAGGAACTGAGACTATAAACGTAAGTGTGTGTGTGTGTGTGTGTGTGTGTGTGTGTGTATACGTATGTGCATGTTTGGATGAATTGCCATGACGTTTGCCACGTCTGGGCGCCCAAACTTGGAAAAAATAAAGACAATAAAGAATAAAATAAATAAATAATAAAGAAATAAATTTAATTCAGAGCGTGGGAAGTACTGCGCACTTAACTGCATTTTAGCAAACGTTTGCTGAGCACCGTCGGCACGCTGTGTGTTGTGCAAGACACAAAGAGGACGAGGTGTATCTGGAGTCCAAGCCGCCCGGACAAGAGTCCACACTCAGCTGGAAACCCGTAGCCTCCTCATCCTCGGACTCGTTCTCGTAACTTCTGCTGTGCAGCTGCGGTGGGCCGGGCTCTTGGAGCCGAAGGTACAGAGGTCAATGTCATGGCCTGGGCTTTTAGCATCCATCCTGCGTCCGTGCAGGAAGTGCTCATTGGGGACCTACTCTCTGCCAGGCAGGCTCGGAGCTCCTGTCTTGAGGGAGAGACGTCAGTAATGAGAAGTACAGAGTCATCGGAGCCAGAAGAGGGATTCAGGAAGGAGGGGCTGGAGGGGCAAGGGACCCGGCCAGGGCACTTCCGGGCTCTGCCAGCCTGGGTGGTTGGGGTAAAGCCTACTCCCACTTCTGTGTTTTGCATCTGCCCGCAGCATCCCCCGACCCGTGTCCTTCCCTTTAAGCCCAGTTTCCTGCCGGGTGTCAGCCGTGGAATCTGCCTGCGCCTCCATCACGCTGCCCAGTGGTCTTGCTCCCTCTGCCGAGCGCCCGCATCTGCCTCTTGGCCCCTAACTGGGAGAACTGTAGCGTCAGGGCCGAGAAGCCCCCTTCTGGGTCTTGTAGTCACTTTAGCATTGGGGTAACTGAGGCGCAGAGAGAGGAAGGGGCCCGTCCGAGGTCAGCCAGTGTGCCGGTGGCCGCGGTTGGCACCAGATTCCGGGCCTCCTGATGCCAGGCCCTTCCCAGCAACCCGGCCGGGTCGGTAAGGTGCCGGGGGACGAGCTCACCCCTGCTCCTGCGACAGCAGCTCCTCCCTTGGGAACCGCTCTCCCTTAGCTCGGAACCGTGGTTCTCCAGGACCTCCGAGACGGGGGATGGGGCCCCGGGAGCCACCGCCGCCGCTGCCATCATTTGTGTCCCCACCTGTGGGGGCATGGGGTGGGGGGCGCTGGTTCACCCTGAGACGAGGAGATGACTGGCGGGAAAAGGAATGGGAGCGGGCTGGGTCCTGGCTGTGTACAGGGGTCCCTGCAGCAGATTGGCATCTGGTCCTGTGACTTGCACACTTGGCCTTTCACCCTGAGTAACCTCAGCATTCTTCCAGAAAACGGCCCTTTAGAGCCAAGATGCCCGGGCCCCATGGCGCTGAGTCTGCGGCTTGCTTGTTCTGTGACCATCCGCTGCCCGCAGGCCCGTCCTTCCCTCTACACAACCCCGTGCACCAGGAAGCTCCGCCAAGGCCCTAGTCATGGTCCTGGATGCCTCTGGCACTTGACACTGTTTAAAAATTAATTCCCCGGCTAATTCTTGAAGCTGTCTTGAAGAAGGCAGCAAAGGCCTAGGAAGAGCTTAAAAGCCCTTCTCAAGTCCCATCCAGAAACTTCCCAGCAGCAGATCTATAGTTTAGCTTTCATTTCAAACATTTTTTGCAAAAATAATATTACCCACAGTTCAGAAGGCCTGGAAACCATTATTATGTTATGTATTTTTGGTATTTTTTGGGGTTTTTGGGGGTTTTTTTTTTTTTTTTTTTGCTCTCCTAGTTGGGGGTCTTTCTGGTCTTTTTGGGGTTTTTTTTTTTTTTTTGCTCTCCTAGTTGGGGGTCTTTCTGGTCTTTTTGGGGTTTTTTTTTTTTTTTTTGCTCTCCTAGTTGGGGGTCTTTCTGGTCTTTAGGGAAATTGTCCCTTGGAACATGACTTTGACTGGCTGCTGACGACAACTGTTTATTAAGTTTTTTTAATCCTGAAAAAGGTTTCTAGGTAAGCAGATGAATGTGAGGCAAATGAAACTCAAACTTTTGAAAATTTGGGGTTAAGTTGGGTGATCTGCATCTATTTGATATTTTAAGAGAGATGGCAATATTTTAAGAAAGTATTTAAGAAAGTGGCAAATTTGAGCATCGAATGGGGGAACCATGTGTTTCCAGTTTAAACGATGTAATGGAGCAACAGGTGTAGACCTGTGGTTTGAGCTAACAGGGGCAATACTTTGTCACAGTTGCAAGCAGTATAGAAACATTTAAGTGAACTTAAGATTCCCTGTACTCAATGGGTTAAGAAAGTGCTTGTGAGCAAACTGTGTATTCCAGAGTTAATTTCATATATGCAGGTATCAATTGTTAAGGCAGTTTATTTTATTTATTTATTTATTTATTTGTCTTTTTGCTATTTCTTTGGGCCGCTCCTGCGGCATATGGAGGTTCCCAGGCTAGGGGTCCAATCGGAGCTGTAGCCACCGGCCTACACCAGAGCCACAGCAACGCAGGATCCGAGCCGCGTCTGCGACCTACACCACAGCTCACGGCAACGCCGGATCGTTAACCCACTGAGCAAGGGCAGGGACTGAACCCGCAACCTCATGGTTCCTAGTCGGATTCGCTAACCACTGCGCCACGACGGGAACTCCCATGTTAAGGCAGTTTAAATAACTACATTTCTAAATGGGACCAGACATCAGACTTTCCGTTAACAGGGACTGAAATTTTACCACATTTTATAAAATAGCGTTATAAGCAGCACAACAGTTTTAGGTGAAACCTGAAAGCTTAACAAAGACCTAAAATGTTGAATTTGAATAAATTGAATATTAACTACAAATAATTCAAATTATATATATATATAATATATATATATGCCACCTTCAGGAGTTCCCTTGTGGCTCAGCAGGTTAAGAACCCAACTGGTATCCATGAGGATGCAGGTTCGATCCCAGTGAGTTAAGGGTCTGGCGTTGCTGTGGCTGTGGCATAAGCCAGCAGCTGTAGCTCCAATTTGACCCCAGCCTGGGAACTTCCATATGTTGCAGGTGCAGCTGTAAAAAGAAGACTAAAAGCCACCTTCAATTACAGTAAAATGTCCAACAGTAGAATTTTGATGTATCTTTTCCTTTAAGCCGTCATTCCCTCCTTCCTTTCAGCCCACAGCTCGTGTCCTCTGTGGTTGCAATGGGGAAACCGAGGCAGAGGAAGGAGGAAGTGGGCCCAGTGGCAGAACCAGAGCCAGTGCTAGTCTCGGTCACGTGTCCCCCACCCGCCCCACGCCCGCCTCGTCCACTGGTTGCTTTGCCTCTGGAGTGTCCTCATTCCAGGCAAAGTGAAATCCCACTGGGAAGATGTACCCTTTTTCTCCAGAAGCGATCATGGGGCTAATTTGAACTCCCCGTGACTCTTCATTCTCGCCTTCGGAAGGCAGCGACATATTCTCGGACCGTGATGGGGCTGGAAAGCCACCCCTCGGCCGAGCAGCTTAGCCTGATTTCTGGGAAAGAGGCAGCCTGGCTCCTCAGCCATAAATAGGTTATTAGCCTGGGTTCCCGGCTAGCCTCGCCCTCAGAGGACCGTGACAGTGACCGCGGGAGAGAGCACAGCCCCCAGAAGGGGGCTGGGTCCGGAGGCTGATCGGGGCTCTGCTCTGTCCTCGTCTGGCCCGGCCACCAGGCAGGCCACTGCCCCGCGGGGCCAGCTTTGTCGTCCCCAGGACGGCTGAAGGCTGGCCTCTGCTTGGATCAAAAACATATCAGGGCGCAGGGAAAACACACACGCGAGCCCTTTGTACCCTTAAAAGAGCCTGGTTGTACTGACCCGGGAGTGGCCGCCTAGGTCGGGCTGGCTACACTCGCAGCTGTTCAGGACTCTGATGTTTCAGTCACTGGGGCCTCAACACAGCCCGTCCCTGGGCTTCAGAGGCTAGAGTGCGTTTCTGAGAACAGCTCTTCAAGGCCAACCCCTGACCTCATGTCAGCTATGCTTTCCTTCTGAAGAAAGGGGTGACTGTCCCCACGGAGCCAGGGCACACGTTCCCAGGGACTGCCGCTGTGACAGCTCAGTGCTCATCAAGGTACAGAGACAGCTGAACTAGGGCCACACAGGAGCTCTCCTTCCCTGGGGGCACTGATCCAGGTCTTGCAAAGGATCTGGCCCCTAGAGACGAAATCCTGCTTTCAGAACCCCGGCTGGAAGGAGGAGAGAGGTGACTGGCTCCGTTCCCTCGCGCAGTCAGGAGCTGAAACAGGAGGACTGCTGGAGGGGAAGGAGGCCCTTGCTGAGAATCGGCCCTGGCCAAGCAGGTCAGGCTGACCTGGGGGCCCTGGGGAGCCAGCACCCTCCCTCAGGGAGCCCAGCCCCATCCAGGAAGCTGCTGCCCACCCATATCCACAGGCTTGGTTTAAGCAAGGACTCTCAGAGTTCCCGCTGTGGCACAGCGGGTTAAGACTCCAACTGCAGGAAGTTCCCTTGTGGTGCAGTGGGTTAAGGATCCTGAGGCGTCACTACTGTGGGGCGGGTTCAGCCCCTGACCTGAAAACTTCTGCACACTGTGAATGTGGCCAAAAAAAGAAAAAAAAGAAAAAGAAAGAAAGGGGGAAAAAGGAGAAAATCTTAAAAAAAAAAAAAAAAAAAAAAAAAAAAGAATCTGACTGCAGCGGCTCAGGTTGCTGCAGAGGCAGGTTCAATCCCTGGACGGCACAGGAGGCTGAAGGACTTGGCGTTGCCACAGTGGCAGCTCGGATTTAGTCCCTGGCCAGAGAAAGGCCACAGGCCGCAGGGGCAGCCATTCAAAAACAAGAAAGAAAAGCAATGACTGTCTGAGGGGGCAGGATGCCCCCGAGATTCCTGGTGACACATCTCCCCAGTGAGTCCAGCAAACAGGGCTCTAGGTACCGCCAAGAAGGGAATTTGCAGATGTGATTACGACCCGGGTCCGCTGACCTTAAAGTGGGAGGTGGGGTGGGTGGGCCTGCATCCCTTAAGGCAGAGAGGTTTTTCCCGCTCCTGCCCGGCTGGCCTGACGGTGGAGGGACCATGTGGCAAGAAGGCAGGGGCCTGTGGGAGCTGAGAGTGGGACAGCCCGTGGGAAACCGGGGGCCGTGTGTCCACAGCCACGGGAACTGAATTCTGCCCCGGGGAAAGGGCTGAGACGCAGGGTCCCTGCAGAGGCTCCTGATGAGCCTGGATGCCTTGAGTTCAGCCTTGGGAGTCTCCGAGTAGAGCCCGGTCCCACTGCGAGAGCTCTGACCTCAAGTAAGCAGACGGTATTTAGGTCACTGGTGATGCTCGGGCCACCTGGCAGGTGGGCGCTTCCGTCACTAAGGGGAATGAGCAGCTGCCTATGCCGCCAAGTCAGGTTGGAGGTTTTCTCATCTAGTGACCTTGCCGGCATCTCGAATTACTTTTTTAGGTCTGAAAACCTTTTCATTTTGAATTCAGTTAGATTTACAGCAACGCTGTAAACAGTACAGAGTTCCCATGGACCCTTCACTCCAATTCCCCGTTCCGTAAACCCAGCACAGCTACCAAAATCTGGAAACAAACACTGGCACGGCCCTGCTCAAAGTTTCCCTCTCGGGTCCAGGACACGGTGTCGGATCACATGCCCCACTCAGCGTCACGTCTTTTGAACCCACTTTGATCCGGAGCGGTCTATGGCTTTTGTAATCTTGACGTTTTTGAAGAGGTACTGGCTTGCTATTTTGAAGGATGCCCTTATTTTAAGTGTCTTTTGGCCCACACCCGGGAGCTGGGAAGCTTAAACCATCCCCAGGGACATGGCAGTGGGGGGGGCAGGGCAACCAGGCAGTGCCATGGGGGCCCAGCTGCCAAGTTCTTTAGGGGCCCTGCCGGTCCCTCCCCGGGCACCCTCCTCTTCCTTCCTCCTTCGCAAATACCACCCCCGCAACCATTGTTCCTGATCCCATCAAAAGTTCCCAGCCTCCTTCTTTGGCCTGGAAACCCTTCACTGGGGACAAAGGCTTACATGCTAGGATGAGTGAGACAGGGCTTGAAAATGCAGTCCCTCAAGGGAGTTCCTACGGTGGCGCAGTGGAAACGAATCAGACTAGCGTCCATGAGGATGCGGGCTTGATCCCTGGCCTCGCTCAGTGGGTTGAGGATCCGGCGTGGCCGTGAGCTGTGGTGTAGGTCACAGACAGGACTCTGATCCCGCGTTGCTGTGCCTGGGGTGTAGACCGGCAGCTCTAGTTCGACCCCTAGCCGAGGAACTTCCATATGCTGCGGGTGCAGCCCTAAAAAGCAAAAAGAGAAATCTGGGAGGCGGCCCTTCTCTTCCTGCAGCAAGAGCACCAGAGGCTGTGGCCCTGGGCACTTCCTGCCCCCAAAGCCTGGGCAGGGAGTGGCGCAGAGGGCAGCAATGCCAGGAGAAAGGTGGCTCATGTCCTGGGAAAGCGGAGCCCCGATTCTGCCTTGGCTCCCTGGGGCCTACACCTCTCAGCTGAGTTTCACTTTCCTCTCCGATCCTCCAAGTATCGTCTGGAAGCAGGAGAACCAGCAACATCCCTACCACCCGGGCACCGTGTGCCCCCAACCATGGCTGGCCTTGATCGGAGATTAGGGCTGAGGCTCCACCATCGGTGTAACCAGCGCTCCAGCTTCCTCTCCCGCCTGCAAGAGGACCTCTGGCCTCAGGACATGAGGTGACCAGATTATGCTGCTGATGGCGACCATGCTATGCTGATGGTAAACCGGGGCCTGGAGGAGGCCTTGAGCCTGGCCAGGCAACCCCTGGCATTTCCTCGTGGTTCTGGCAATTAGGCGAGGTTTCCCAAACACCGCTGTGATGCATCCAGAGCTTCTCAGGAGAAGAGCAGCACTCAATCAATAGTCCACTAGATGGTGCATAGAACTGTCAGCAGACCCACCGACATTCGGCGAATACTGATGAAACGACTTGGTTTATGACTCGTGCTATATTGTTGACAGGGCCTGGGAATAAATTCCTTTCTTGCTTTCTTGCCTTCTAGGGCCACACCTGTGGCACATGGAGGTTCCCAGGCTAGGGGTCGAATCGGAGCTGAAGCCACCGGCCTAAGGCACAGCCACAGCAACTTGGATCTGAGCCGCATCTGCAACCTACACCACAGCTCACAGCAACACCGGGTCCTGAACCCACTGAGCGAGGTCAGGGATTGAACCTGCGTCCTCATGGATACTAGTCAGATTCATTTCCACTGAGCCACGATGGAAACTCCTAAATTCTCAACTTAAAATTGTTTCCAATCTTCCTCCACTTCTGAAAACCAGAGTGCCAAATCCCTCCCTCCTGCCCCCACCCTGCCCCGGCCTGGCTCCCGAGCCAGTGCTGGCGCGATGAGCCTGGTTCAGCCAGTCCTTGGCCATGAATGCTTATTGCTTGTGAACTTGCCTGGGCTGTTTCGCCCCTTCTGCAAGGGCCGAGCAGAAGCCCTCTTTATTCAATATTCACTTCCGTCCTTGCCGGCTGACTCTGAATGGCGGTGAAGAGAACAAATGTTTTCGGGATCATTTACCAAGCAGCACACAAACCTGAGAGGGCGGCTCTCTGAAAGTGGGATGGAGACCCAGACTAAGGGGTCCTGTGTCCTTTCCCCACAGGGTTAGACTCAAAAGCGCAAAGATCAGGCGGCCTGAGTCTCGACCGCTTTGACTTACAGCCGTGTGCCCCCACGAGGGTGGGTTAGCCACAGCCACCTCTCCAGCTCTGGACAGCTGCTGGGTGTCCTGCCCTCCAGCTCAGTTCTCAAACTTTCTGGCTCGAGCCCACACCCCAAGGTTTAGGGGCTCAGCCCCCCCTCAAGTGCTCATTGCAGGCACTTCCCAGGGTCCCCTTTTCTGTCCAATTTGGCTACAAAGTCTGGGTTCCCTCCAACCCCCTCCTTTCGGCTTCAGTTACTTGGTAGAACGGCTCACAGACCTCAGAACAGTACTCCACTCGCTGTTAGCAGTTTATTATCGAGGAGGCGAGTCAGGAGCAGCCCCGGGGAGAGGATGGGGAGAATGGGGGGGGGGGAGTGAGAGGGAGAGGCACTCGGCACCTCTCTACCCTCTCTGGGTGCTCCCCCCTCCGGCACCTCCATGTATCTGTCAACCCGGGAGCTCTCTCAGCCCCGTCCCGGTGGGGTTTTTAGGGAGACTTCATTTTGTAGCTGTGATTGATCAAATCATTAGCCTTTGGTGATTGAACTTCATCTCCAGCCCCTCTCCTCTCTTGGGGGGGCTGGAGGAGGTTGGCAGTGGGGTAAAAACTTCCAACCCTTTAATCATGCTTGGTCTTTCTGGCCACCGGCTGCCCATCCTGAATCTTTCTAGGGCCCCCAGCTTACTGGTCATCTCATTAGCATAGAGATCCTTCCAGAGATGGCCAAGGTCTTAGGAGCCACGTGCCAGGAGAGCAAACATGTGGTTCTCACTGTATCCCAATCAGCCATAGGAGTCCACAGGGCAGTAAAGGTGCCAACGGGGAGGACGAAAGGCCTGGCCATCTCAAAGTGCAGGTCCTCAGGCTCCAGCGTCACTCACAGCAGTCCAGTGCCCCTTATCTGGCCTCCGTGCCAGCTCAGTCCATGGAGTAAAGTGTGCGTGCACTGGGCACATGGGTGTGGCAGGGAGGAGGGCAGAGCGAGCTGACCATCGCTCCCAGCATTCGATCCAGGACACCTCCCCCAGTCCCTGGCTTCCTGCTGCTCTCAGGCAGATGGACGCCCACACGCATGGGGGCTCACCATCCGGATCTCCGGCTGTGTCCCCACAACCGTGTCTTTCCAGGAGGCTCCCCCAGGGCCACGATCCCAAGCCAGCTGCCAAGATGCTATCAGACCCCCATGGCTACTTCCTTCTGCCTTCAAAAGAGGGTGGGGGCAGGTGGGACTATTAACCATCAAAGATAGCACGCTAAGAAACTGACTCTGATGAAGAAAAGATGAAAAAACCCAAACCACTGGCTCTGACTGGATGGGTCCCCCCCCCCCCCCCCCGCGCCACTATCCAGAAAGTGGGCCAATTGCTATTTGCATGGATACTTTTAAATGTTAGATCAGGAGATTGTCCTAAAATCATTGCTTCCCACTGCAACATGAAATAGCACTTTTCAAAGGAATTAACTCTTACCCAGTTAGAAGGGTGACCTGCCTTCCAGATATCGGAACCCACCAAATGATAAACCATTTTCTCAGGTGCTGGTAGGCAAAATGAACAGTGATGTAGGGGTGACCCCCTTCCCTGTTTCTCTGGGCTGTAGTTTCTCAAGTCCTACTAGCATCGTTATCTTTGGACATATGTAGTGAGCTGTGTGCGTGGTTCTCCCTCCAGCCCTCATTTAATTTCAATTCAAGTCAAGACGCCATTTGGACAGTCTGGTGTGCCAGAGGACAAAAAGATTAAAATGGGATAAACTTCCCCCAATTCTTCCAGGGATGAAGTCCCCGAACCGCCCGAGGGCGTCGGAGAGAGCTGGCTTTCTCCCTAATAAGGCGCTTCCTTTCGGCTTCCCGGCGTCTGGAGAGGCAGGGCCACTCGGTGCCCGCCGGGGTCTCGCCACCTCGGGGAGGCTGCGAGCGCGCGGGCTGGCCGGGAGCGCAGGGGTTAAGCGGTTTCCGCGAGGCCCGCCCCGGGGCCGCGCTTCCCGCTTCGCCGCGGTTCCTCCCTCCGCCGGTGACGCGCCGGCCTTTGCCCAAATATGTCCCTTTCCCCCTCCCTCGCCCAGCACCCGGCACCCGCAGACGTCCCCGAGCCGCGGGACTGGCACTCGGACGTCGCCCGGCCTCGGTGTGCAGGGCCGGCCCCGCTGGGAGCGCCCCTCCGCGATGCCCTTCCGGAAAGGTAGGCGGCGTCCCCGCGGAGCGAGCCCGGGCGGGGGCCGGGAGACCTGCGGGCCAGGTGCCCGCGCCGCGCGCGGGGCTGCGCCGGGGCCGGAGCCGGGCGCGGGCGGGAGGACGCCGAGCCCGGGCGCCGCGGGGTCCCCGGCCGCGCCGCACGGCCCCTCTCCTTCCGCGTCGCCCCTATGACCCGGCATCACCCCCTCGGGCCGCTCGGCGGCGGGTCCCACGTGCGCGAGCCGGTGCGCAGCGCGGGCTGCGGTGGGCGGTGCGCGGAGCGCGGGCGCGGGTCGCGGTCCTGGGAAGGCGCCCGGCTCGCGCTGCAGCAAGTTCTGAGAATCAGGTGGAATCGCGTTCTGCCCGAGGACTGGCGATGTGGGCGGGGAGGGGGTTCGCAGCGTGGGTCCCGGCTCGGCTGGTGGTCCGAGTCTCCGGGAGGGACTGGAGGGCGCGGGGTGGGGTCGGGGCGACGCCGGCCTGCGCGCTGATGAGAGCGCGAGTCCTGCCCCCGCCCTTTTCTACCTTCTGACTCTCGGGAAATCATTTAACCACAAGAGCCTGAGTTTCTTCATCCGCACAACGAGGACCGCTCTGTGCGGGCGGGTGAGACTGCGCAGGGCAGCAGGCGACGTGAAGTGGGCGGGCCTGCAAGGCAAGACCTTCCTCCCGGTGCCCACCGCCGCGCGGAGGGCCCCACCTGGCCCCCCGCAGGCCCGGCTCCCCTGCACCCGGAGAAGCCCCAGACGGATGGATGCTCCCATGGCCCCATTTTCCGGGCAGGGTGAGGGAGGCCCTGCTGCGCCCAGGGCGTTGCAGAGCTGGTGGGGGACCCGGTCACCCTCAAGTCGGAGCCCAGGATGGAGGGGATTCTTTTTACATTCCAATCCGAGCCGTCTGATTGACTCCTCTGGCTTTTTCTGTGTGTGTTGGAAGGGGCGTGGGCTAGGGGGACCCATTGTCACTGGGACCCAAGGCTTCCCCACCCCCGGCTGAGTACAGGTGACCGGCGCAGACGGGGCGGCTGGGTACCGGCGACTGGCTGCGTGGCTTCTCCGGCTGCCTCCAGCCCACCGTTCTGGCCACCTCTTCGTTCCTCTTCTGTCCAGATCCATCCTCAGGTGAACCTATTTCCCTCTTGGTCTCTGTCCCAGAAACGGAGGTTGCTAAGGGGTCACTAGGAGGCCCTGGTTGTGAAGGGACAGAGGAGCAGTCCCTGTGGGGAGGGCCAGAGAGAGGGTGACGGCTTCTGTCGGGTCCTCGGTCAGCTGATGACGTCTGGTCCCAAAGTCACCGTCCTGAATGGCTCCATTATCCCTCACGTAACGGAGCCGCCTCGTCGCTGGACGTCTCCCAAATCCCCACCTGACCTCATTCAGCTGCAGTATGAATCGCCGTTTATCTGCTCCGTCCTTGTGGTCCCTGGAGGCAACGTCTCTGGTTTACGTGCCAGGGCGCTGGGGTGCCTCTTGCAGGAGCCAGGCTGAAGCGCCTGGGCGCTCATCAAACCTTGAGGTATGGAGGGTTCTCTCTGTGACAGAGACGTCACACCACTCGGGACAAAACGTCTGCCAGCAGCTGAGCGGGTTAAGCTTTGATTTTTTTTTTTTTTTTTTTCTGATCTGAACACTGCTGCCTGGAGAGGTAAATAAACCCTGCCCCTCCGTTCCATGAATGGTACTTCCTGAAGGGTCCAGGGTGTGAGAAATGGGCATTGTTGGGTTTTCTGGAAGCTTTGGTGTGAGCCAGGGCAGGGGGCTCTGGAGGGCTTCCAGCCCCAGGCAGAACTTCCGCCCTGCACTGAGTTGTGGCACCCTGTACAGAAGTACACACAGCAAGTGGGCGTTAGGCTGAGACCCGGTTTGTTCAATACGGTGATGAGGGGTCCTTTGGAGCTGCCTGGAGGTGGAGGGGGACATGGCGCCCCATCCCTGAAACTGTCCCATAGCTGGAGACTTAAATACACACACATGCGCACACCCACACTCTTTTATACTTTCAAAAATTTTTTTGAATCATCCGAATATATTAACCATTCAAAAAAGTAATTTAAGGAGCTCTTTTGTGGTGCAGTGGGTCAAGGGTCCGGCATTGTCACTGCAGGGACGTGGGTCGCTGCCGTGGCGCAGGTTTGGTCCCCAGACCGGGAACTTTCACATGCTACTGGTGCAGCCAAAAAAAAAAAAGGAAAAAAGATGGGAAATGAAAAGGCTTTGCTTCTCTCTCCCCACACGAAGAGAAGCCAGATGGAGAAGGATCCCTTGCAGCTAACGACTAGAAGGTTAAGGGGCTGCGGCATCCCTTCCCGGGCTGTTTCCATGTCTTGGGGATCAGCTCGGTCAGCGCCTGGCAGGAAATAGGCGGCTCCTGTTGGGCAAGTTGAGAAGAGTTTGCTGAGGGTCTGTTACCAAGGTGCGGGCAGGAGAGAGGAAAACCACAGGGACGTTGCAAAAGCTGGGCGGCATCACCCTGGGCTTCAAGGCTTGAGGACCGAGCTGTCACTGGAGCCGGTGGTCTGATCTGGGCTGACCCTCCCTAGAGGCCGCAGGTGGCTTGTGGCCCTGCAGAGACCTCTGACCCCAGGGCACGGGCAGAAGAGGGCCAGGGAGCCTGGGGTGTGCGTGCAGGGCCGCCCGCTGGGACCAGAGCTGGGTGGACTGGCCCTTAGTGGACGGTGGATCTGCAGGGACAAGCTGATCACCAGCCGATGTTTGGTACCTGTGCTGCGCCTCGCCTGTGGGAGGGGCTCGATCGATGGAGCTGAATTTCATTAGGGCAGAGTTCAGTGATGGCACATCATTCACTCATTCATTCTTGTCTTCATTCATTCATTCGTTCATTCTCGAGGTCGAGCACCTGCTCTGGGCCAGGCACACCCCAGGGTTTGGGTGAACGAGAGACTCTGCCGTTCCCTCCCTGCAGTTACACCTCCCCAGCTCAGCCCATGTGACCTGAGTGGGGTGACGCTGGGGCTGGGATGCTGGGCAGTGCCCTTCTCCGTGGGGATGAGACGCGAGCACCGTGTCTGTGCTCACATGGGCACTGGCCTCTCTCCTGGGTGGTGCCAGGTGGTGGTGCTGGGCTGGGGAACAGAGTCGGA
The DNA here is from genome assembly GCF_054392235.1 of Sus scrofa. Taxonomy (NCBI): domain Eukaryota; kingdom Metazoa; phylum Chordata; class Mammalia; order Artiodactyla; family Suidae; genus Sus; species Sus scrofa. Next base: position 91,559,656 of record NC_139392.1, on the reverse strand, counting down.
CCCTTGGCTGAGTCACTGGCGTCTTGAGATGGGCTTGAGTAAGAAGTGGAACGTGAGGCCGTGTCGTGAGAACAAAGGGGGGGCGGGGAAACGTCGGTGGGACCCGGGGGAGGTCACGGACGGGCTGGTCACCTCTGGAAAGCCGGGCACTTTTCTGTCTGGAGGACTTTCAGGGCAGGCTAGGCGGTGATTTTTCAGGGAGCTGGGGCTGCTCTGTTCAGAGCCTGGGGCCTTGGCCACATTCTCGAGGCCTCTTTCAAGTGGAGAAGCTGAAAAATGTGTCTTCAGATGGCAGGGTCCGCAGTCCCACACATCCAGCCTGCAGAGGGGATGGGCGGGGGCCCAAGGTTACGATGACAGAGCAGTGAGGAACCAGCTCCCAGTCGGGACCCCCTCCCAAGTGCTGTGCTCAGTGCTTTGCTGTGACCCTTTATCCTCACAGTGTCCCCGGGGCTGTCATTGCCTCTGGGATGGTGGAGACAGTGAGGCCGAGAGATGTCCCGTGTACAGCTGTCTGCTTGTGCGCTGCGCAGAGCTGGACCAAGGCTCTGTCTTTGCAGGAACATCCGTGATGAGGGGGCGGGATGGGGCGGGGATGCTGAGTCTCAGGCTGAGACCCTGCAGTGCAGTGAGCCTGCTGGTGCCGTGAGCAGCGAGGCAGACTAGATGCCGGGCACTTCCGAGGCCAAGAGATGCAGGCAGAAGGATGGGCCTCCGTGGGGACAGTCGCTGTTCCCCTCTGTCCGGTGGCCCAGCTGTCAGGTGCTGGGTTCATAAGTCCATTTGGGTGTTGTGGAGATGACAGGCCAGCCAGACGTCAGGCCACAGCTGCATGGGGAGCTGCCCTGTCCCCAACCAGGCACGGAGGCCAAAACAAGTCCCACATGGCAGGGAGGCCGCACCTTGGGGGCTCCGGCAGGCGCCCATGGCAGCGGGGACACCCTCGAAGTGAGGTTAGCATTTTTGAACGCATGCTGGGACCTCTCCTTCCTGTGTCCCCAGCAGGGGTGCAGAGAGCAGACGCTGGAAGCACTCTGCAGGAGGCCGGCTGGCCCTGGTCCTTCTGTCCCTCCCCCAGTTCCTGTGCTGTGCGGGCACCGTGGGCCCCACAGGCAGGCTGTGATCTGGGGCACCCTCTCCTCTCGGGGCCTGGCACCCTGCCAACCAGGCCCAGCCAGCCCGATTCCATCAGGATCCGGTGTCCAGGTTGCCCCTCTTCTGGGAATCCTGAGAGCCCCCTGCTGACAGCGGCTTCCCAGGCTAACAGTTTCCCGTGATTCCTTAACGTGCGTCCTCTGCCGTGGCCGGTGTCCTTAGGGTCCCATAGCGGCCACGCAGGGGGGCTGGCCCTGTGCTCTCACACCTGTGCTTCCCTCCCGCTCCCTCTTCCCCCAGGGCCCAGCCTCACGTGCCAGGTGCCTGCTGGCCCTCTCTGTACATTCGCATGCACGTGGAACACACGCCTGCTTCCGGCCATTCCTCAGGCCCCGCTCAAGTTCAAGGCTTCTCTGCTCTGTGTTCCATCCAGTCTAGGCAGATGGGGCTCCCGCAGGAGCTCACTTGTCTTGCCCTTGGAATCTTCCTGGATGTCCATTTGTCCTGATTTGGGACTGGATCCGTGTCTCATCTTTCTGTCGGGCAGGTGGTGGCAGATGCTTCATAAATCCTTGTGCTTGGTTCGTTTGTCCCAAACTCCACTGCCCTCTGCAGTGGGTAGTTGCTGAGCCAGAGCAAGAGGGTCAGGTCCCTGGTCACTGGGGGAGCATGTCATCCTGCCACAGGTCATTTAAGGTACAGACAAGACCAAGTCATTGCTTTGGGGGCAATATCAGGTTCTAAGCCACAGCAGTGGTAGCTGTGCTGTGAGCACACGGGGGTTGGGGGGGCGTTGGGTGGACCTGGGGGCCCTGCAGGCAGGGCGCTTCCTCTTGTAGAGCTGAGAATACCCGTGCCCAGGGGATGTGGGGGGTGCCCAGGGGATGTGGGGGCGAAGCCTTCAAGCATCTCCCCCCTTCCACCCCCTGCGGCGAAAAGAATGTGCATCTCCTTTAACTTCACAGGACTCTCCCGGCAGGGTCCCCACCTCCGTCCCAGCGCCGTGGGTGGCCTGCCCATTTCCTCCTTATTGGCAGCTGATGCCTGGAGGTGTGGGAGGCAGCACCAGGGCCCTGCGGGAGGCAGGACAGCTGTGCCTCCCCTTCCTTCCCAGGGGCCGTATTTAGATGAGAGCTGGCTAAAATGAACACTGGAAAGACATCACGGGGTCCCAGGAGAGGGAGTTCCCACTGTGGCTTAGTGGTAAGGAGCCTGACTAGTATCCGTGATCCCTGGCCTCACTCAGTGAGTTAAGGATCCGGCGTGGCTGTGGCTGTGGTGGGGGCCGGCAGCTGCGGTTTCAATTAGACCCCTAGCTTGGGAACCTCCATGGGCTGCAGGTGCTGCCCTGAAAAGACAAAAAACAAAGTCCAGGGAGAAACCCAGGAAGGGTGGGGTGAGGGGATAGGCAGTGGGGGAAGCAGTGGGAGCCCCCACCCACCCGCTGCTGGCAGGGCTTGAGGTCTGAGGTGTGTGAGGAGAGCCCCGGGCCTTCTGTAACATGTGCACTGGGTGCAAAGGCCCCAGGCGACCACCGCGGAGATGCGACCACTCCTCCTGCAGGAGCCTGTCGGCACATGCAGATGCTGCTCGCTAGGTGTTGGTGCGCCCTTGTCAGGACCACTCCGAGCGCTCAGGCGGGTACCACGGGTGGCAGGAGTGACGTGGGAAGCATCTGAGGAGGGTGGGGACACGCTCTCACCAGGGCTCAGATGTGTGCCTGGAGGGGACAGCGCTGGCCGGGTGCCCGGAGACCAGGCAGGTGGCGGCAGATCCTCTGTGCCCACGACAACGGGCTGGGTCTCAAGGCTGCCTGGACAGCACTGGCCTCAGTTTACCCGTCTGGAAACGAAGAGGGTGAGCTGACATTCCCTCCAGCTCCGGCCCAGAGATGCTTGGGTCCCAGCTGCGGGGACACTGGTCCCACAGGTGCCCGGGCCTCCCCTCCTGAGCTCCTTGGCTGACTGTCCCGGGCACCCTGCCTTGTCCCCGAGCAGCTCCAGGCGAGTGGTAGTGAAGGCATCCTGGGCCTGTGATCTGGGGTCTTTATGTCCCCCCCAGCTGTCCCCTTAGGACTGAAATTTGGGCCAGAAGGAGGTCAGTGTTAGAGCCCAGCTTCCATGAAAACACACGGTTCCCTTCTGTGGGTACCACGGTTGGGCCCTGCCCGTGATGTCAGGTCATCGTCATCCTGGGTGTGTGTCCTGCAGGGAGCTCACGGCCGCGCCCTCTTTGCGCGTCGCCCCAGAGTCTGCAGGCATCCTCCGTGGCAGGGCCTCCCGTGTGCAACTTCAGCAGAGTGACCGTGCCGTCCACTTTCACGGGTGGCCAAGGGGAGCGGCGTAATTCACGGATTTCAAAAATGGAAGGCCTGCAAAAATGAGCACGACGATGTACATCAACCATACGTCAATCAAACTTAAAAAACGAAGAGACAAAAAGACCACTCTAAAAGAAATTTAAAAAATAAAGCTACATTGAATCATTAAAAAAAACCGGGAGTTCCCATTGTGGCTCAGCAGGTTAAGAAGCCGACGAGTATCCATGAGGACGAGGGTTCAGTCCCTGGCCTCGCTCAGTGGGTTAAGGATCCAGCATTGCCGTGAGCTGTGGCTCTGAATCCACTCCTAGCCTGGGAACCTCCCTGTGCTGCGGGTGTGGCCCTAAAAAGAAAAAAAAAAAAAAAAAAGATGGGAGTTCCCGCTGTGGTACAACGGGATTGGTAGCGTCTCTGCAGCGCCGGGACTCAGCCCAGGGGGATAAAGGATCTGGGTGGGTCACAGCCATGGCTCAGATCTGATGGCTGGCCTGGGCTGTGGGGCGGCCAAAAAAGAAAACAAAAAGGGAACAGAAACAAACCCTAGTGTTTTCCGTGTACGTTCAATTGCAAGCAGCTTGGAAAATGGAAAATGCGGAAAACTGCAGAGGCGAACACAAAAGTTGCTCGTGGTGTCACACCTTCCAGGGAACAGTTCTGAAATTTCCTGCTGGTGACTTGGCTGGTGGAGGGACAACAGTAAGAGGGGACCCAGGGAGGCCGCCCCCGAATCCCATTGGCCTTGAACGGCGTGTCCAGCTCCTGGCTGCATTGGTGACCAGGGACTGAGCGGGGTGTCCGGCTCAGGGACCAGGCAGGCGATGCCTGGAGTGACTTCTTTGGTGGTGTGACCGTCAGCTTGGCCTACTGCACCCCAGTGGTGGCTTCAGGCAGGCCTCCCCTGAGGCGGCTTCGTGTCACCCAGAGGCTAGTGATGTGCCCGGGGGGAGGACGGGCTTTGAAGCAGGAAGGGAGGAGGAAGGTCCTGAGCGCAGAAAGATGCATTTTGATGCCCTTGTCACTGCTCCTGTGACCCCTTGGCCCCATGCCGGCTGGGCTGGGATGGCTGGATGCTGGCCGGGAACGGAAGGTACCGGGGCACCGCTTCTTACTTCTGGCCGCACATTCGGGTTGACTGGGGAGCTTTGAAAAAAGTCTGATGCAACAGAAATTCTGACTTAATGGTTCTGGGTTGATGCCCGGACAGAACGGTTCATGAAACGATGCCCATCCTGAGGACCGAGGGCAGCCGGACGTGTCCCGTCTGTTCCGTTTCATTGAAAGAGATTCTGGGAGTTCCTGTCGTGGCACAGTGGTTAGCGAATCCGACTAGGAACCATGAGGTTGTGGGTTTGATCCCTGGCCTTGCTCAGTGGGTTAAGGATCCAGCGTTGCCGTGAGCTGTGGTGTAGGTCGCAGATGCGGCTCGGATCCCGCGTTGCTGTGGCTCTGGCGCTGGCCGGCTTCTACAGCTCCGATTAGTCCCCTAGCCTGGGAACCTCCCTATGCCATGGGAGCAGCCCAAGAAATGGCAAAAAGACCAAAAAAAAAAAAAGACTCTGGGCAGGTTGCAATACACCCATTTCAAAACCATGAGTGCGGAGGGAGCCACACTCCTGAAAACGCTGTTCTTGTAACTCCGAGGCCAGGCAGGCCTCACCTGCACCTCCCAGGCTCCCTGGCGGCTCAGCTTCTGGGTGTGACTGAGGGTCTGGGGCACGTCTGGGCGGTGCAGGTGCAGTGTGGGGGTGGTTTCTGAGCCAGGCACTGTGGGAGGAAGCCGCGCATGTGCCTAAAAGGAGGGGGGCCCCCCACCACAGCCATGTGCAGGGCCACTTTCTCTGGGGACATCATAAAATAAGCCTTTGGGGAATGTAGGAAAGGGTGGGTTACGGCTAAGGAACTTGAGAAGAGACGGCGAGACCTTGGGGGCCGGCCCCGCTGCCTCTGCCGACACCCCCCCCCCGCCCCCGATGTGACTTCTGTTGCCTCCACAAGCCCTGCAACCTCGTGGCAAATGTCTGTTCGGCGCCGAGTGGGGCAGGGGTGGGGCCCGTGCTGAGGATGCAGACGGGAAGGAAACAGACGCCTGCCCTCGTGGGCGTCCATTCTGACGGGGAGACAGGCAGACGGGAGCAGGTGCAGTGCGTGTCCAGTGGGGACCAGTGGTGCCAGTGCCAGGAGGAAGGTAACACAGCAAAGAAGGGGCAGGGCTGCTTCAAGTAGGATGGCAGGGTTGTCACTGAGAGGTCCTCTGGGCCGAGACTGAAGGGACTGGAGGCGGACCGTGCTGTGTCTTCAGCGTGTCCGGTGGCGGGTGGCGAGTGACCTGCGGCCACAGGGGCTGAGTGTGGAGGCCGGGGGGCTGGCCGGGAGCGAGTGTGGACCGTGGTTCAGAACGGGGGTCGGAGTTCTCATCGTGGCGCCGGGAAAAAGAACGCGACTGGTGTCCATAAGGATGCAGGTTCGATCCCTGGCCTTGCTCAGGGGGTTTAAAGCTCTGGTGTTGCCGTGAGCTGGGGTGTAGGTCCCAGATGTGGCTCGGATCCCGTGGTGCTGTGGCTGTGGTGTAGGCTGGGAGCTATAGCTCTGATTTGACCCCTAGCCTGGGAACCTCCATGTGCTGCAGGTGCAGCCCTAAAAAGCAAAAAATAATAAAAAAAAAGGAAGTGGGGGTTGTGGGGGTCCTTGAGGCTGCCGGAAGGCCTCGAGATGAGGTGGGAGGGTTTGGCAGAGGCGAGGCATGAGTTCGCTTTATTTTATAAAACCCTCTGTACAGCACATGGCCAGGACGAGACTGCAGGGGCCAAGGGAGTGTGTGCAGGTGGCCCTGTGAGCGGTGGGGTCCGGGGGCACCATGCAGGGGGCTGGGGTGGTTGGTCTGAATGTATAGACCGCGGGCTCTGTGGATGGACCAGATGCGGGTGAGAGAGAGACAGAGACAGAGAGACTGAGACACACACATAGAGACAGAATGATACACAGAGAGAGACAGAGAGACACAGACTGAGACAGAGAGACAGAGGCAGACACAGAGAGAGACCGAGAGAGACAGTTGGGGTAGCTCCGGACCTGCGCCCTGGCTGAGCTGTGACGATGCCGAGGACACCGACTGGCTCTTTAATAGCCCCACCACCGGCGCGGGACAGGTCACGGAGGGCCTGGGGGCTCTGTCGTGCTGAGTGACAACGAGAGGGGTCCAAAGCCCTGGGACTTGGCAGGTGGCCTCTGCAAAGATCTGTCAGGCTCTGGGCCAGTTGCCAGATAGATGCTTCTTGTAAGAAGAAACTGGCTTCCAGGTCTAATCAGGCTTGACCCACACAGGGGACTCGTGGCTTCCGTGTGGCCCCAGGCACAAGAGTGTCCATGCTGGAAGGGAAGCAGTAGGTAGGATTTCCACGCAGCCAGCGTTTCCGGGTCAGTAGACCTGAAGCATCAATGAAGTGTCTCTCAGCTCCTCAGTTTCCTGAGGCCGTGGAGGCCCCGCTGTGGGTGCAGAAGGAAAAGCCCACCCTGGGGAGCCTCCCTGGACACGCGCAGCCCACCACCAGCCACCAAGCCAGCATCCCAGCAGGGTGACCAGCACGCCCGGCGTCGATGGGTCTTCCCCGGCTTAGCATTGACAGTCCTGAGCCACCTCCTCGCCCTAGGCAAACTGGGCCTTGGGTCACCCTCCAGCCAACTGTCATGCCCCAGGCTTGGCGACAGCTAGGTGGCCTCACTTCAGAGAAATAGGTTTGAAAACCTCATTCATGTGTTAACAACAAATAGAATCCAAGTTAATTTGATGGCCATGGGGGAGTTCCCGTCGTGGCTCAGCAAGTTAGGAACCCGACTAGTATCCGAGAGGACGTGGGTTCGATCCCTGGCCCACATCCTCTTGGATGCTAGTCCATCCGGTGTTGCTGTGAGCTATGGTGTAGGTCGCAGACAAGGCTCGGATCCTGCGTGGCCGTGGCTGTGACACAGGCCGGCAGCTGCAGCTCCCATTCAACCCCTAGCCTGGGAATCTCCACTGGCTGCACCTGTGGCCCTAAAAAGGAAAAGAAAAAAAAATTTATGGCCCTGGGATACAGGCTTGAAAGTACAGAAGATATGTTTCAAAATGATTCTGCCAACAGACTTACTAGAAAATCCGAGTAAGCATTTTATCATCCACTTGCTGTAAGAACAGCAAAGGAATCCGAATCTGCACATCCAAAACTCAGACGTCATCCCTTTTTAATGAAAATGTGTCAGCCAGCATCCACTTCACCATGACTCATGGTGGCTGTTATTACATCACTTCCCAGATGTCAGTGGGGGGAAAAACCCGGAACCCACTTCCAGCTGCAGTCATGTTGGGGGCGCATCCTGGATGACAGAGACGCTCTCATGTAAGTCACTTGCGTGCGGCCAAAGGTCACGTGGCCACGCCTGCTTGAGAGGAAGTGGGCTTCTTAACCTTATGAAACTTTGACAAATTCATTTTTGGACGCTTCCCAATAAATAATACACACCTGACGGTAAACACATCATCCACACTCCTGGACACCAGCTGTGCCCAGCAAGGGGACGGGCCGGTGTGTGTCTGCGGCTGGCTTTCTGCCTCTGGCGCTTGTTAGAGAGAAGTAATGGCTGGTAAAAACCTTTTGAACATCAGGCAGCAGGAAAAGAGAAAGGAAATGTTGCCTCTTCACTGCTCAGGAAAATGCAGGCGGCGATCACGGCAGAAGGAAGGTTCCGTTTGAAGCCTTCTTTGCTGGCGGACGTCGTGAGGTCCCAAGACGGTATCAAGTGCTGGGGAGACGTGGATCACAAGGGGGCGTGGCAATGGGTACCAGTGCCTGGGAGTTTCGAATGGTCCTGACAAGTTGAAAGGCAACACCCTGTAACCTGGTGTCACTCCTGGGTGTGTCACTGGGAGAAATGCCTGTGCAGATGGCATTCCTTAAAAATCTGCCTGGAATTCCTTGAAACAACCCAAAGCACAGGCACAGGAGAAGCGTGCGTTCACTCTTGGTATAGTCGCCTCGTGGAATAGTCTCTCCGGCAATCTGGATGAGCTATGCGCTGAAGAGAGCTGCCCCCCGGGTTGTCCATGATTATTTAAAAAAAAAAAAAAATCTTGGAATTCCTGTCGTGGCTCCGTGGAAACAATCTGACTAGCATCCATGAGGATGCAGGTTCAATTCCTGGCCCCTCTCAGTGGGTTAAGGATCTGGCGCTGCTGTGAGCTGTGGTGTAGGTCAGCAGCAGACAGCTCCGATCCACCCCTAGCCTGGGAGCCTCCATATGCTGCAGGTGTGGCCCTGAACAAACAAGCCAACCTCCAAACATTGGATACAGTCAGATACTTTAAAAAAATAAAATTGAAACAACAAAAAGGAAACAATAGGCTTTTAAGGAATAAAATAGTATTTCCTTTATGAGTCAGGAGAATGGTTGACTTCTCTGTGCGAGGAGGCAGAGACAGACAGACCTGATCAGTCGGTACTTCAGATGTCGATGGGCTGATGGATTCCTGGTTGTCTATTATTAATCATTTAAACAAACAAAGAAACACAGAAGGAAGCCATTCAGGGATCAGTGGTGAAAGCGTGAGATGAACCAAGGGTTAGGATTAACCCGGTTCTCTACACGGATGTCCCCAAATCGTAAAAGCACCAAGAGGAATTTTCCTTCCTACTTGTTAAAAAAAAGATCAGCGGCTCCCAAGCTCTAAGATCAGCCGCTCCCAAGCTCCGTGGTTTATAAAATCATTTGGGGGCAGTTGGACTGCCCTGAGTGCCTGCAGGAGGGCTTATTTTCTTTTTTTTTTTTTTTTTTTTTTTTTTTGTCTTTTTTTTTTGTTGTTGTTGCTATTTCTTGGGCCGCTCCCGCGGCATATGGAGGTTCCCAGGCTAGGGGTCGAATCAGAGCTGTAGCCACCGGCCTACGCCAGAGCCACAGCAACGCGCGATCCCAGCCGCGTCTGCCACCTACACCACAGCTCACGGCAACGCCGGATAGTTAACCCACTGAGCAAGGGCAGGGACTGAACCCGCAACCTCATGGTTCCTAGTCGGATTCGTTAACCACTGCGCCACGACGGGAACTCCATTTTTTTTTTTTTTTTTTTTTGTCTTATTTTCTAAATGAAGTGGATGCGAGGCAGGAAGAGGATGCTAACCCAGGACCCAATGTCACCCTCCATCAAACAGGACATAGGTGCTCCCGCTGTGGCTCAGTGGGTTATGAACCCAGCTAGTATCCATGAGGATGCAGGTTTGATCCCTGGCCTCACTCAGTGGCTTGAGGATCTGGCGTTGCCATGAGCTTCGGTGTAGGTCGCAGACGTGGCTCTGATAATGCGTGGCTGTGACTGTGGCAGTAGCTGCAGCTCTGATTTGACTCCTGGACCGGGAACTTCCGTATGCTGCAGGTTCAGCCCTAAAGAAAAACAAAAACAAAAACACCCCCAAAACCTAGAACATAAGGTCGGTTTAAAAATTCTAAATTCAGTTATATTTAAGTTTTAACAGTTATGTTGTCAGTTGTATTATTATCAGTTATTTTTGAGTTTTAACAGAGAAATGAAATTAACTTGGAGGGTCCATTTCAAGGAGTGGGTACTTTTGCGTATTGAGTTCTTAGAGGGACCCGATTAGAGACACGGTTGCGAATGTGGTGTGTGGTCCTGCCTGGGGTTGTAGACGTGACCGGGCCCATCCGCCGAGTTCATTTGGAGCCTGTACCGTATGTGAGTTAATTTCCTGCTTTGATGGTTCTCCTGGGTTATGCATGCAGGCCGTCATCTTTGCTTTTGGGTAATACCCGTAGCAGTGTTAAGAAGTGGGGCAGATTTTACCCTCGGGGTTCAGGGGGGGACAAGTATGAATATTTAAAAATTTAAAAAAATACTATATATGGTATTTAGTATATCTAAAATATTAGTATTAAATAGTCATTAAATAGCAATGATACCCCTGGACGGACAAAGCAGATGTGGCCAGGTGTTAACAATTCGCAGATCTGGGTGGAGAATACATGGACATTCCTTGTGCAACTTGCAGTTTTTCTGTAAATTGAAAATTATGTCAAAATAAGAAGTTAAAACCAAAGTGAGAGGCGTGTGGTCACCTCTCCAGCCTCATCGCCAACCCCTGACGCTGGTTCCTCTTGCTCCTTCCTTCTGGCCTCACGGTGGGGCCTTTGCAGATGTGGTTCCCCTGCCCGGAATATCCCCCTGCCCCCCAGCTTCCCGCAGCGACTCCCACCAAACCTCGGGGGCACCCCACCTGCCCCCCAGCCAAGAGCCCTCACCCCTCCCTGCCACCCTCCTTGGCCGCCCTCCCCCACCTCCAGGGCTGTAGGCAAAGGCACTTTCTTTTTCCTCCACCCCGTGGCATAGGGAGCTCCTGGGCCAGGGATCAACCCAGGCTCTGGTAGTTGCAACCTTTGCCGTAGCTGTGGCAACGCCACATCCTTAACCCACTGTGCCGGGCCAGAGATCGAACCCACCTCCCAGGGCTCCTAAGACACAGTGGATCCCTTTGCACCACAGCAGGAGCTCCTCAGGCACTTTATTTATTTTTTATATTATTATATATATATATATTTGAATTTTTTTTTTTTTTTTTTGCTTTTTAGGGCTGCACCTGCAGCATATGGAAGTTTCCAGGTTAGGGGTCTAATTGGAGCTACAGCAGCTGGCCTACACCACAGCCACAGCAACACAGGATCCACGCCGTGTCTGTGACCTACACCCCAGCTCACAGCAACGCCAGATCCTTAAACCCACTGAGCAAGGCCAGTGATTGAACCCGCATCCTCATGAGTATGTGTTGGGTTCTTAACTTGCTGAGCCACAGTGGGAACTCCTTCGGGCACTTTTTACACAAAGGCTTCACCACCCCTAGGACCCGGCAGTTCCACTCCTAGGAATGCGCCCCGGAAAAATGAAAAGATACTCGCGTGTTCTCAGAGCAGAACTACTCACAATCCCCTAAAGGTGCAGCCACCCAGTGTCAGCGGACGGATGCGATAATGAAGAATGTGGTGTATCCACACAGCGAACTTCCCTTCGGCAATAAAAAGAAATGAAACAGGCCACAGCCCAGATGAGCCTTGAAAAATACACTGAGTCGAGTTGTTCGCAAAAGATTGTGTGATATCACCATTACTTCCTGTCTGGAAAAGGCAAATCTATGGAGACAAAGTGGATTCGAGGTTGCCTAGAGGTTAGAGGAGGGGGAAGGGGGGCTGAGACAGCCAGAGGGTTCTTCCCGGGGGGTGGAAAGTTCTAGAATCATGTTTGCACAAGTCTGAATATACTAAGAAACACTGAACTGCATGGTTTTGAATGGGTGAGGGAATTCCCGTCATGGCTCAGCGGGTTAAGAACCTGACTAGCATCCATGAGGTTGTGGGTTTGATCCCTGGCCTTGCTCACTGGGTTAGGATCCAGCATTGCCATGAGCTGTGGTGTAGGTCACAGACATGGGTTGGATCCTGTGTTGCTGTGGCTGTGGTGTAGACCGACAGCTCAGATTCCACCCCTAGCCTGGGAACTTCTGTCTGCCACAAGTGTGGCCCTAAACAGTAAAATAAATAAAGGTAAATAAATAGGTGAATAATAGTTCAGGAGAGCAGGACCAAAACCCAAAAAGAACTCATTGTGTCTGTGACAGCTGGTTTGTCAGCCTTTGAGAAACGAGGCTTAGTCTCCTCTTTCTGGGTGAGCAGGAAGATGCAGCCTTCACAGTCCTTGTCGAGGTGACAGTGACCAGGAGGAACCTGGCTCCAGGCTCCATCTGGACTCCTGCCTGCCCAGTACACCCCTGTCCTTCTTCCCTGGGGACCAGCTGCGGGGCCGTGGGGACAAGGTCCCTGATCTGGGGGCTGCCCCGGGAGACCTCAGGGAACTTGGGCGAGCGTGCTGGGCGGGCGGGAGGGACCTGGGCTCCAGTCCTGTGATGTCTCTATCTGTCCTCTGATGTCACCCCCCCTCTCTGGGGCTTCGTTCTTTTGCTCATAAAATGAAGAGTTACCTGAATCATCACTCCCAGCGGGTCTCTCTGCGATTCCCGCGATCCTCTCATCTCTCAGGCTGTTGGATTGGTTGCTTTCTTTTTTTATTGTAGTTCCTTTACAATGTTGTGTTAATTCCTGCCAGAAAGTGATTCAGTTGTACATACACATTTTTAATATACTCTTTTCCACTATGATTTATCTTGGGATATCGAATGTAGTTCCCTGAGCTGTAAGGAGGACCACATTGCTTATCCATCGTATATATAATACTTTGCACCTGCTAATCCCAAACTCCCAATCCACCCCTCCTCCACCCCCTCCGCCTTGGCAACCACATGTCTGTTCTTTTTGTCTGTGAGTCTAATTCTGTTTGGTAGGTAGGTTTATTTGTGTCATATTTTAGATCCACATATGGGATATCATATGGTTTTTGTCTTTCTCTGCCTGGCTGACTTCGTATGATAATCTCTAGGTCCATCTGTTTCTGCAAATGGCATTATTTCATTTTTTTCATGACTGAGTAGTATTCCATATGTACCACATATTCTTAATCCACTTGTCTGTTGATGGACGTTTAGGTTGTTTCCACGTCTTGGCGATTGTGATGGGTGCTGCCGTGAACACAGGGGTGCATTATCTTTTTGAATTATGGTTTTGTGAGGATAGCTGCCCCGGAGTGGGATTGCTGGATCCTATGGTAGTTCTATATGTAGTTTTCTGAGGAATCTCCTTGCTGTTTTCCACAGCGGCTGCACCAACTTGTATTCCTACCAACAGTGTAGGAAGGCTTCCTTTTCAATTTATTTATTTTTTAATTCAATGAAATTTATTATATTTGCAGTTGGATGCCCACCACCACAACCTAATTTTAGAACATTTCCATCCCAGCCCCCCAGTTGACCCCTCTCTCCCCCCATCTGTCCCCTGTGGTTCCCATAAGTTTTTCAGAGACTGTGTGAGTCTGTTTCTGTTCTGCAGATAAGTTCATTTGTATCCTTTAAGATTCCACATATAAGTGGTATCATGTTTGCCTCTCATTGTCTGACTTTTCTCACTTAGTATGATACTTTCTCGGTCCATCCATGTCGCTACAGATGCCATTATTTCATTCTTTTTTGTGGCTGAGTAATATTCCATTGTGTGTCTGAATCACATCTTCTTGATCCACTCCTCTGCCAATGGACATTTAGGTTGTTTCCACGTCTTGGCTACTATTCATAGTGCTGCAATGAACATAGGGGTGCATGTATCTTTGTGAGAGTCGTGGTTTCCTCTGGATTCAATGTCTTTATTATTATTATTATTATTTTGTCTTTTTAGGGCTGTACCTGCAGCCTATGGAGGTTCCCAGGCTAGGGGTCTAATTGGAGCTGTTGCTGCTGGCCTACGCAACAGCCACAGCCACACAAGATCTGAGCCACTTCTGCAAACTATACCACAGCTCACGTCAAAACTGGATCTTTGACCCACTGAGCGAGGCCAGGGATTGAACCCGCAACCTCATGGTTCCTAGTTGGATTTGTTTCCACTGCGCCACGATGGGAACTCCCAATGTCTGTATTCTTGACTACAGTTTTACACTGCATTAGACTCTCCTCCCATCCCTTACAGCGACAGCAGGGAAGGTATACTGTGGGGAGCCTGACTGCCGAGGAAGGAACAGAAGCCTGGAAGGTTGGCAACTTTTCCAGAGTCACTGGGCGTTGCAGCTGCCCGGCTTGGGAGCTCCCAGCCTCGAGGTCTCGGGTGTTGCTGACTCCGATGGCTCTAAATCAGCTCTGATGCCTTCTTTTGGGGTGTCGCCTCGAGGTTTGGTCTCCATTGCCTCGCTCCTTCACGGCTCACCTTCTAACAAGGCAAATGCTTCTTTTTCATTTTTTTCATTTCAACTGTTATTATTTTGTCTGTTCAGGGCCGTACCCAGAGCCCACGGAAGTTCCCAAGCCCACATCTGCAGTTTACACCACAGCTCACGGCAATGCTGGGTCCATAACCCCCTGAGTGAGGACAGGGATCCAACCCTCATCCTCATGGATCCTAGTCGGGTTCGTTACTCCCAAGCCACCAAGGGGACACCTCCTCCTGAAGGTTCGAGAACCACTGCAGGGTCTGTGGGACAAACGGACAGGACAGGCCTCGCTGGCCTCCTGCGACAGAGGAGACACCAGATGCTTCAATGACAGCAGAACTGGCCAGAAGGAGGCCTAGGTTTCAAGAGACCTTTTCTGTGACTCACTGAACTTCCTTGTAATCAACGTCCACCGTGTTCTTTGATCCGCAACAGAAATGGCAGAATCTGCTCTCCTCAAAGTCAGTTATAAAGTGGCTCCTCTGGGAGTGCCCTTTGTGGCTCAGTGGGTTAAGAACCTGACTAGTATCCACGAAGATACACATTCGATCCCTGGCCTCGTTCAGCGGGTAAAGGATCCTGTGTTGCCGTGGCTGTGCTGTAGGCTGGCACCTGCAGCTCCCATTCACCCCCTAGCCTGGGAACCTCCATTATGCTGCAGGTGTGGCCCTCAAAAGACAAATAAAAATCATAAATCCACCCTTCCCTCTCTCCTTCCTGTCCAGGGCCGGAGAGCTATTCCTTTCCTTCCCCCCGTGCTATATTTATGGTGTTTCTGGGAATTTAAAAAAAAAAAATCTTGAATCTCCTTTTTCCTGGTATGATTAATTTAGAAAACAAAGTCCCTCGGGATGACTGTCTGGTTCCCCACGAGCGATGGCAGTGCGTCGATCATAAATCCAGTGCACAACCGGGGGCTGATCTCACGTCTTCTGGGGCCTTAAAAAAAAACATCTGCATAGCTGGGGGTCCGGAGAAAACAAAATTAGCAAATACTTTATGTTCTTTCTGTATTTGCCAGTCGTTTCACAACGCCTGTATACGCCTTTGCAAATAACAAGGAGGGTTTTTGAAGGTAAACATTTGGGGCACGAGGTGTAGAACCCCCATGCCTGCCAGCCCCTCTGAGCAGCAGGCTTGTCCTCATCCCCAGTCACAGGAGCAGATAAGCCACAGGCAGCACCTAAAAAGGAGGAGAAAGGAAAAGAAAAAAAAATATGTGAGGAAAACCAGCATCAGAAGAGAAACCGCAAGTGTAACATGTATGAACCATCAAGACACAGAGTGCGCAGCGGACACAGGACACAGAGTCAGACGTGTAGGGCTGATGAATGATCACAGCTGAGGTCAAAGTGTCATGAAGAGGCGGCAGCTGCAGCCTTGCTTCAGGGCGTGGTCCCCATGGCCCTGACCGGGGGGCTTGTTAGAGATGCAGACCACGCCTCACCCTGGCGTGACTAGAACAGAACCCCAGTTCCCCAAGATCCACAGGTGATGTGTTTACCCACTGATGTCCTTGGAGCACTGAGCTAGAGCGCCTGGCGTCTGAAACTTGGATGGTTGGAAGAAAGAAAAAAGAAAGATTGGTGGACTGCCCAGCAGACGTAGATTTAGCTGAACTGAGCTGAACCGGTGGCTTTTAGTGAGTCAACTACACGGGTGAGGGGGTCTCAGTGTTGCAGCTGAGCTCTCGGCAAAAGCAGACATTAGGAGAAAATGAAGAAATATTTTCCCCTTGGAATCCTGTACTTAGTATATAATCTGCCAGTGAAACGAGAGTAAAATGGATACCTTTAGGAGGGCAAAGATTCAGAAAAGTTACCACCCTGGAGCCTCGGGCAGGGTGGGGGCCTGGGAGTGAAGGGGGACCATGGATGAGGGAGGTTATCTGACAGAATAGCAGGAAGCCCAGAGGAAATAAAGAATTACCGTTATAAGATACAAGGAAGAGGAGTGAATAATGAAATAGCAAACCTAGATTAGTTTTCAGGAACTCCTGGTGTATAATTTTAAAATATTTATAACGACTATAAAATGTTTAGTTGTAAATATTTAAAATATGTATAACATAATTTAAAATATTTAGTTTTAATTATTTAAGAGTTATGGTAATATCCTAGGTAATCTCAAAGCAGAAGGTGGCAGAGGGCAGTGAAGACGGAGGAATAAAAGCCTATGTGGACTGGATGTCAACGTTTCCCTCGTACAAACCGAAAGGAGAGGAAAGATGATTTTCCCTCTCCCCTTCTAGGTCTTAAACCCACAAAGATCCCTATCTGGGGACGTGAAAAGGCTGCCGGGCAGCTGAGGCTTATACACCCTCCTGAGCTAAGCACAGGGAAGGGGTCTGGGGCCTTCCCAGGGGAGGAAAGCAATTCACTAGGAGGTGGCAGAGGAAAGGTGTCATTAACAAAGTGTGGTGTCGACCCCGCCCTACAGCCAAGTCTCTAAGGTGAGGAACAGGCTCCCTTTCTAATGTAAATTTCCCTTACAAAAGGGTAGCCTCTCTGTTTTCGAAGCTTCTCCCGGGTCCGCAGTTTCGCAAAAATAACCAGCTCAAAATAACCCTTATGCCAAGAGGCATATTTTGGGGCGGCTATTCCGCCGCCCAGGACACACCTCCCGGCCCCTGACTCTGGGGATGGAGGTGGCCGGGGTCGTGGGATAAGGAGGGCCAGGCGGAGGGCGGGTCTCTGCGGCGTCTCCCGGCGGGGAGGCCCGGGAGGAGCCTGCAGGTGCTCGCCGCCCTGCCCCAGCCGCCAGCCACCGCCTCGCCCGCCGGGGGCTGCTGTCCGGCGCGAGTTCAGCTGCGCCGGGCCTCCGGGGAGAGGTCACTCCGGGACACGCGGCGGCGGCGGCCCAGGGAGGGCGGGGCCTGGCAGGGGCGGGGCCGGGCGGGCGGGCCGGCGCGCGGATTGGCTGCAGGCGCGGCGCACGGGCTGGTCAGCGCGCGCCCCGCCCCGCCCCACCGCGCTGCACGCCGCGTTCACGTGGCGCCACCCCAGCCTGCCCCGCGGCGCGGGTGCTGCACGTGGGCGCGGCGTGCATCCCGCGCTGCCGGCGGGCGCCCAGGGCTGGCTTCGCGTTTCCCCTCCCCGCGGCCTGGTTTCCCTTTCCGGCCAGGGGGTTTTTCCGAGAAGGCCTGGGAGCGGCCGTGGGTTGTCAAACCGCCCGAGGAAATAGGCCGGCAGGTGGCTCGCCGAATCCAGGGCGGGGCGGCATGCGCGCCGCTGAAAGGGAGGGGGAGCCGGGAGGCAGGCGAAAGAGTGGGAGGCTGCGTTAGCGCATGCTGTGTTTTTATCTAGCGGAGGTAAACAGTGCAAGTGCCTGGCGTTGTTTTTTCCTGCCTGGCAGAGAGGTACCAGACCCGCTGGTGCTGGACGTGATGTTCCCTTTAACAGTATGTAAACAGCCCGCACAGCCGCCCTGGGGAAACGCATCCCGAGGGTGGGTGGGGGGGCGCTCAGTGAACCCCGGAAACTGCCGGCACCTCTTGCATGAAAGCTCTCCCGGCCCCTAGGTTCCCCAGGTGCCGAGCTGCGAAACTTCCCTTCCCTCCTCCAGGGCCTAGAATGAACCGGGATCCTGGTCATGCCTGGCCCTTCCTTAAGGGGGTATGGAGTTAACCTTCAGAGAGTGACTCAGCTAGTGGAGGGTCTGGAAACCACGTCATGTGAGGAGGGGTTGAAGAACTGGGGTGTTTAGCCTACTCAGGACAGGCCCCAGGCTCACCTGAGCCCAGATAGAAATATGTGAAGGGCTCTCAGGTGAACAAGAGATTGCACTGGGCTCGTACTGCCTGAGGGGCAGAGGGACAGAACAGAGATGTTTACGAGAGGGGAATTTCAGGTCAATTACAGAGAAGGGGCACGAAAGAACGTTGTTGGAGTTTTCTCCAGGAATCTGGTACAGCGAGGCGTTTCCATATCAGAAGAAAAATGGTGGAGCCAAGATGCAGGCCCTGATCTGCCAGGCTCCCCTAGCCTTTGCCTTTTCGTGATGCATCCGTCTTAGCAGAGTGGGGGTAATGTCAGTGCCACAGAGCTTCTGCTCTGATAGGGTGCCCTGAACTAGAAGACTCATCAGGCCCTGCTAACTGTGTCACCTACTCTCTACCTCGGACGAAGGGGGAGGTTGTCCTGGGCTGGACAAGGATGCCAGGGCTCCCTGAGAAGAAGGTGGCTCACCAGCTCATCAGCAAGTCCGCTTTTCCAGCAGGGGCACACCTCTGATCCATTGTCCCGCCACACTTGTTAAAACAGTCTTCACTTTGAGTCCAACACAGGCGATCACAGTATCCAACTGCCCCCACCGTTGTTCCTGCTTCCTGCCCCTTTTGAAACTGACAGCACAGACGTCTGAACCCAGCCAGGACACAGATTGGGACTTAAACCCACAGTTTTGTTTTTTGTTGTTTTTTTTTTTTTTTTTTTTTTTTCTTTTTGCCATTTCTTGGGCCGCTCCCGCGGCATATGGAGGTTCCCAGGCTAGGGGTCGAATCGGAGCTGTAGCCACCAGCCTACGCCAGAGCCACAGCAACGCGGGATCCGAGCCGCATCTGTGACCTACATCACAGCTCACGGCAACGCCGGAACCTTGACCCACTGAGCAAGGGCAGGGACCGAACCCGCAACCTCATGGTTCCTAGTCGGATTCGTTAACCACTGCACCTCGCCGGGAACTCCAAACCCACAGTTTTAAATTAGAATCGCTCACCCCGTGTCTGGACTCACTGAGTTCAGGTCCCTCCTGTCCCCTCGCAGAAGGATTCAGCGAGAGACGAAGTGATGGGCAAGAAATAGATTATTAGGGTAGGACGCTTGTGAGAGATGCCAGCGGGCAGGCACGGAAGCTCTGCCCTGAGGATCTGGTGGGCTACAGCTTTATCCTTCAAGGGGCCTGGGGGTCGGAAAGGCCCGCCTCTTCCTTTCTGGGAGTAGCAGCTCCTCCTTGGTCTCTGTAAGGTGTGTATGCAGATCAGCAGAAGGATGGTCCTCAAACTCCCGCCCTTGGTCTGAGTCTGAATCCAGGCCTCAGCCCATCCCCCACCCACGACCTGAGGCCGTTCTCGCGCCTCCACTAGTCAAGCAAGCCTGCCTTGTGCGGAGGGCTTTTTTGAGCAATTTATTAACTTACAGTGATGTCCCAAAGTCCCTTAATAAGTTCCACATCAGGACCTCTACGACTACCTGTGCCCACTCCATCCCTGTTACTTTTGTCACATCTGCCACTCTCTTATCTACTCCATGTGCTTAGACCTGGCTGTTAGTGGGAGCAACCAGGGAGGAGCTGGGGGCTGGGGGAGCGAGTGACTCTGACCTGAGTGCACACCAGCCTGCCAGGCTGCACCCTAAAACTCAGGGGGAGGCACCTGCTGGGCTGGGAGGCTTCACTCTGTGGCCCTCAGTGCCTCATGGTTCAGACTTTGAGCCTGTGGAGAAGATGCGTAGAGGAGGTAGGCCCCCCCCCCCCCGAGGTCCCAGGTCCACTTTGTGGATTCTTGATTTCATGCTTGCTTTCTTTCCTTTTTCTTTTCTTTTTCTTTTTTTTTTCTAGGGCCCCACCTGTAGCATGTAGAAGTTCTCAGGCTAGGGGTCGAATCAGAGCTTCAGGTGAGACCGACACCACAGCCACAGCAGTGCCGGGTCTGAGCCATGTCTTCAGCCTACACCACAACTCATGGCAACGCTGGATCCTTAACCCGCTGAGCAAGGCCAGGGATCAAACCCACATCCTCATGGATCCTCATTGGCTTTGTTACTGCTGAGCCACGACGGGAACTCGGTTCCTGCTTTCTGAAAAGACACGAGCACTTGAGTTGATGTTTGTCTCTGCTGCCTTTATTTATTTATTTATTTATCGTCTTTTTGTCTTTTCTAGGGCCGCACCCACGGCATATGGAGGTTCCCAGACTAGGGGTCAAATCAGAGCTATAGCTCCCAGCCTACACCACAGTCACAGCAACACGGGAGCCGAGCCGCATCTGCGACCTACACCACAGCTCACGGCAACGCCAGATCCTTCGCCCATTGAGCAAGGCCAGGGCTTGAACCTGCAACCTCATGGCTCCTCGTTGGATTCATTCGTTAACCACTGAGCCACGACGGGAACTCCTCTGCTGCCTTTAAATTGTTCAGTGTGTCCTATTTTAGTATCTTTGGGAAGGAGGTAAAGATATGAAGTGTGTATAAAGAGGCCATGTCTTGTTTTTCTTGGATCTCCAGGGGACCTGGTTACAGTTTTTAGTCAAAGATCCAGCCAGAAAATAACAAACTGAGCCCTCTTCTCCCAGAGGAATTTGCCTGAAGCAGTGTCTGCCCTGAACAGTTTTCTGGGCTCTGGAAGCGGTCTGTGGGGGGCCACGCTCCTTCTAGTAAGTCTCCTGACTTGGAGGTTAGGGAGCTGGTAGGACTCAGGCATCCTCAGTAGCTGCAGAATAGACCGGTGGTTTTGATTTTAATCTTAGGCCTTTGTGTCTGTTCTTCTGGCCACCGGGGGAGGGGTGCCTGTGGGTGTGTGTGGGGGGGTGTGGGTGTGCGCGTGCGTGCGTGCGTGCGTGCAAACTTGCCTCTGCTGGCTGGTGAGGGTAGGTGTGGGAGAGGAGCAGGGAGCAAACCCTCCTAAAATGTTGGCGTCCTTAAATGCACATGCCCCCGTGGGAAAGTGCCACAAAATTGCCCACAAAGACCAGAGACCCCAGGGAGGACTGGCCCCAGCCTGACTCTCAATTTCATGTTTTTATAAGGTTTTTGCTTTGTAGATGTGCGTTCGCGTTTCCTTAAAGCTTCCCCAGCGCCTTTGAGGTCCTGGGTCTGTTTGCAGAGAAGGTTGAAATACGGTGGTGTGGGTGGCTTCCTCTCTGGAAAGACTTGACTTTTCCTATCCCCTATTTGCATGAACCTTAAATTACTAACATTTTGGGAGTCTTTTTGGCACTGAACTTCCTGGACTTGTGTTTGTGGTTATTTTGAAGTGGCGGGGGATGGGGGACGTGCCCTGGGGGCCCACCCGCAGTTCTCTAAGGAGGAGACCCTGTTTACTGTCCGCCGGAGCTCCGGAAATAGACACCCACCCCAGATGGGAGGCGGCGGGCCCAGAAGCCATGACAAAACCTCTGTAGTTTGATTCTCATCTGATCGTCAGCGACTTCTTGGGTTGTTTGTGGGTCTGAAGTCAGAGGGCGGATTGCTTTTGCATCAAAAGAGAACCTTGTCTGCCAGCTTCCTCCCACCCTCCTCCACTCCCATTGAAGTTTCCCTTCCTGTTCCTCTAACAAATGAACCAAGAGGTGGCGGGTTCGATCCCTGGCCTCGCTCAGTGGGTGAAGGATCTGGCGTTGCCGTGAGCTGTGGCGTAGGTCGCAGATGCAGCTCGGATCCCATGTTGCTGTGGCTGTGGCGTTAGACCCCTAGCCTGGGAACCTCTATATGCCGTGGGTTCGGCCCTAGAAAAGACAAAAAGACAAAAATAAATAAAATTTGAAAATAAAAAATAAACGAACTAGAGGCTTTGAGCCACAAAAAGTCCCCGTGGGAAAATTAAGCGAGACCCCCAGGCTCTGCCCTGAGAGTTGCCCTCCCTTGATCCCGCGCTTGAGAAAGGCAGGTGCACCCGTGTCCTTCCTCAGCCCCCAAAGATGACGCCTCTTTCTATGGAGCGTTGACCCATCCTTTTTCATCGCTCATTTCCATGTGAGGTCATGATACCCCAGTGCGGCTGCACAGCGCACAGAATTTACAGCCGAAGACACGTCTTCCTGGGAGGTAGCGGTTTCTGATCAGAAAAGTCGGGAGCCGGCTGCTCCGAGAACTGATGACTCAGCTGGGAGAGCCGGGCGCTCGCAAACTCCGAGTGCACGGGACTCCCTGGCGGTGTTGCCAAAATGCAAATTCATGTCCCGTAGGTCCTGGCCAGAGCCTCCGATGGTGCGGTTGAGGGGCTGACTCAGAGGGAGTGACATGGGGTTTTTCCCCCCGTTTTGCCCCGAGTACTCCATTTGGTGTCTTAGTCATAAAGGGGAATTTGAAAGCCAGCGAGGTCCTGGGGGGGCAGGAGCAGATGTCCTGGAGCCCCCTCCCCGAATGTCCCAGCCTTCCCCTCCCCCACCCCCGTGCTGCGGGAAGTCCCAGCATCCCTTCCCATCAGGGACGTGTCTGTCCTGGGCGTGTGACTTTGCTTTGCTTCTTGGTGCAGATGCCCTGAGGGCCCTCTTCCCGGGGAGGGAAGGTGCTGGGTGTATCGGGAGGAGGGGTGGTGGGTACACAGGGGCCCTTCCTTCAAGCCGGCGTGGTGACTTGCCACACTCCTAGACAGGTGACACGGTGCCCACTGCTTCTGACATTCACTAGCGTTTACAGAGCACATTGCAACACCGCTGCTTAAAAAAAGACAGCTCCCCGGGCCCAGGATTTTTTTCTTCTTTTCTTTTTTGCTGCACCCATGGCACATGGAAGCTCCCTGGCCAGGGGCTGAATCTGAGCCTCATCTGTGACTTATGCTACAGCTGCAGCCATACTGGAACCCTGTCCCTTAATCCACTGTGTCAGGCCAGGAGTTGAACGGCGGTGGCCACAGAGACAAGCTGGATCATTAACCCGCTGTGCCACAGCAGGAACACAGGGCCAGGATTCCTTTTTTTTTTTTTTTCTCCTTTTTAGGGCAGAACTGGCAGCATATGAAAGTTTCCAGGCTAGGGGTCTAACTGGAGCTGTCGCCGACAGCCTACACCACCGCCACGCCAGATCCAAGCCACATCTGAGACCTACACCACAGGTCATGGCAATGCTGGATCCTTAACCCACTGAGCAAGGCCAGGAACCGAACCTGCATCCTCATGGATACTAGTCGGGTTCATTACCACTGAGCCACATTGGGAACTCCGGGCCTAGTATTCTTTTCACCACTTCAGCGATGAGGAAACTGAGGCCTGAGTGGTCAAGTGCCCCCTCTGAGGTGACAGTGCTCTGCAGCACTCGGGCAGGGCGGGCTGTTCTCACTCATGCTTGCTGTCCCTTCTGTTCGAGTGCAAACTGCCTCTGTCTGGGAGCTGGTGAGGGCCAAGAGGCTTGAGTTTCTGAGGACCGAAGCTCTTGGTCATTCATCAGAAAGTGTCCATGCCGTGTCCCGCCCTCAGAGTGCAGGATTCAGAGGGAGCCAGGGGGACCTTGGCCTTGAGGGAGACGGAGAAGCACACATGCACCTCCCAGGCTTTGTGGGGTGCCCTGATGGGGTCAGGTCACTGCGCTGCTGGGGGGTCCTGTGCACAGACGGTCACGTGGGCGGGGGGTGTTGAGGCCGAGGCCTGAGGGTGACTCTCTCACAAAATAAAGGGCAGAGAGTGGCCACCAGCAGGAAGGTGGGTGGACGTGGGAGTTTCGCCTCAATACCTTTGGCGCCGAAAGGACAGTGGTCAGTACATTCGAGGCTTAATGCGGAGAATCCTGACAACTTAGGCTCAGTAATTGCTAGGTCCTCCTGCCGGATCGGCCCCTTTGATCCTTACGAAGCGTTCCTCTGGGCCGCTGCCGATACGGTTTGCTCCGAAACGTGCTTTGCTAGTGGTGCGGCGACTCCCTTTCCTGTTGCGCAGCGTTTGCAGGCTGCGTGTCTCCCCTCCTCTTATGTTTAAGAATCCAGTCTTCATATTTAACCTGCAGTTCTCATTCTTGGCCTTGTTCTTTTTATCCAGCGTGATCTGTCTTCTAAGTAGTGTTTAGACCAGTTAGCACTTAGTGTAACCGTGCACCTCCAAGGCCGCTGTGCCCCTCGGGGAGGGTTTTCTTCCAGTCTCTTCGGGGCCAGGGTCTGGATCGGGTCTGGCCTGCTGGCTTTAAAGATTTCCCCAGTAGTGGGCCCCAGAGCCTGCGACCTTGGGTCTGGAACCTGGGGAGCTTGGAGGTTTGGGAGGAGAACTGGCTCCGTCGTCTCCAGCCCTCACACCCGTGTCTCGCCATTAGAACCCCCTCCCCACTCCCTCCCGCTCCGGTCCCAGAAAGCCCGCTTACGAGGCTCGTGCTTACGAGGGTGACAGCTGACCCGTGTACCCAGGGGCTTGCCTGTGGGATGCTCGCTCCGCACCAGCCTCGTGAAGCCCTGGGGGCGGGGAACGCACAGCACCAGAAGCATCTCTTGGCGAACAGAATTGCTCAGGCTTTCCCTGCAGCCTCCAGCGTCACGACCAGACCGGGTTTGACACGTTCCGGAGGAGAAGGGTTGGCCCCGGGCCTGCGAGGGTGGACGTCCAGCCCTGTACCTGCTCATCCAAGGGCAAGGCCATTCTCCAGGTAAACACCCAAATGGCCTGTGGATGCCTCTGGTCACTGCTCAGCAACCCCGCGGCTCAAACACTAATTCTCAGCCCCTGGGGGACCCTGTGGTGAGTGCGTCGGGAGACACGAGAGGCCCGGCTTCCTGGCCTTGCGTTAGAGCCGAAGGCGCAGGCTTCTGAGGCCCAGGGGCACCTGGCAGGTGATGGGTCCTCAGGATGTGACAGTGCGCGACCTAGAGACCTGGGCCCTGAGGACCAGAGGGAGTCACCGGCTTCCCAGGGCCGGGCGCCGCGGGGGAAAAGGAGCAGCCGATGGGCCACCATCAGGAGCGCTGGGCACGTCCGCCTGTGTCTCCCCAGGGGTGGCCTCTCGGTGATGAGCCTGTGTCTTCTGGACCCTTTCAGTGGCACTAAGCCTCACGGCACCCCCCCAGCCGCCACCCGCTGCATTATTCGGGCCTCCCCTGGACCCTTAGACCGTGTTCCTCCAGCCTGGGACGTTCTCTGAGGCCCTCAACTGACCCCTTCAATCTCCGCTCGCACCGCTTCCTCCATGCAGCCTTCCCGGATTGCCGGGGCAGAACTGGGTGATATTTTCGCTCCTCCCCCCGGCCCTTACACACTCCTGTAACAGTCGCTGCGTTCATCTCTGCTCTGCCAGCAGCCCCTGGAAGGTGGAGGTGGGATTCTGTAATCTCTGCGTTACCAGGGCCTACCTAAACCGGAGAGCAAGCGAGTCAAAAAGCCTCTGCGGAGTTCCCGTCGTGGCACAGTGGTTAAAGAATCCGACTAGGAACCATGAGGTTGTGGGTTCGATCCCCGCCCTTGCTCAGTGGGTTGACGATCTGGCATTGCTGCGGCTCTGGCGTAGGCCGGTAGCTACAGCTCTGATTAGACCCCTAGCCTGGGAACCTCCATATGCCGCAGGAGTGGTCCAAGAAATGGCAAAAAAAAAAGACAAAAATAAATAAATAAACAAAAAGCCTCTGCGGGAGCTCCCGTTGTGGCTCAGCGGGTTAAGAACCCACCTAGCATCCATGAGGATGTGGGTTTGATCCCTGGCCCCGATCAGTGGGTTAAGGATCTGGTGTTGTCAGGAGCTGTGGCGTAGGTCGAAGATGCAGCTTGAATCCTGTGTTGCTGTGGCTGTGGTGTAGCTCGGCAGCTCTGATTCCACCCTTAGCCTGGGGACTTCCATGTGCCTCGGGTATGGCCCGAAAAAACAAAACAAAAAAAAAACAAAACCAAACCCAAAAAACCCAACAAAAAACAAACCCCCCAAAAATCATCACCAACAAAACAGAGGCATTGATAAATGACTCACCCAAGGGCAGGAAAAAGAAGCCCATGCGTGTTGTTGGTGTCTTTTGGGTGTCGAGTCAATCAGTGTATGTTTGCAGCACCCACGTTCTGTGGGGACCGTGCTGCCTGCTGTGTTGGATACGGAGAGAATGTTCCAGCTCTGAACACACATGCACAGCACAGATCCACGCACGTGAGAAAGGTGTTTGATGCAGTACAAGAACACCGGTGTTTGATGCGGTGCAAGAAATAAAAGCCTCCGGGCACAGCGAGGGCAGGATGCTGATAGCCGCAGGGCACAGTAGGGCCTGGTCAGAGGAGGAGAGGGATTTCCGGAGGAGGAGCAGCGCCCTGTGGAAAAGCAGAGACAGGTGGGTGGTGGTGGTGGTGTTGGGGGGACGTCTTGGGGGGAAGAAGCAGAAGGGAGGCCCGAGTGGAGGGGGCGGAAGGGGAGAAAGGCTGCCGGGAGCCTGCTGCCGAGGCCCTGCAGTGAAGACGGGGTTGGACGTGGTCTTGGGGAAGTAGGGAGCCAGTGATAGTTCCTGAGCAGGGAAGGAGCAGGGCTCAAGTCTGGTTTTAGGGGATGAGTGTGAGCGAGCGGTATGTAGATTGCAGACTGGAGCAGGGAGCCGGGAAGCGGTGCCCTGGGGTCCAGGTGTGAAGTCTGAGGGCTTGCACCGGACTGCACACAGGAGGATGGGACAGAACACTTATTACTTGTTCCGTAAAATAGGTTTTGGTGACTCATCAGCCCAGGGTGTGGCAGGGACCCAGAGTATCACGTTACGGTCAGAGGAGGGTCGGGGATCAGCGGACGGGCCCCCTCTGAAGCCCCCATCTTGTCCTCTAAGCTCTCTGAGCCTCGGCGTCCGTGTCTGTGCCATTAGGGAGCCGAGCCCGGGGACTGTCCCGGACGCAGACCTGCTGTTTACATCATTTCACTGTCCCAGGCCTGTTTACCAGAAGCCCGGGCCTCCCTGATGTCTGCCCAGCTGGCCGAGTCACCTCCTGTCCCCAACCAGCCAGCGTGGGGCTTCTTAGAAGTCCTGGCAGCCCCAGTAGCCGGCCGTCCAGGCGGGCCAGCCCTGTGTGCGGCTCAGGTTCCGAGGCGCGGGGGTGGCCCCAGCCCTGGCTGACCTCCCAGCCCGGCAGCCTGGACCTGCCAGCGGCCCCCGGTCAAGGAGGCCGGGATGGAGCCCAGCTGTCAGGACCGAGGGGACCACAGGGCCAGCCCAGGAGAGTGCGCCTCTCGTGTGGCGGGAGGAAGGGCGGGTGTGGGGCCTCCTCCGTCCTGGGCTCCGAGGTCTAATTCTGCAGCCTTTGCGGGCGATGCCTGGACGTGGGGCCTGGGGTTTGTTTTCGTTGAGATGCGTGGGCCCCGTGTCTCCCCTCAAACCCCGTGTCACCTCTTTTCTGGTTCCCATGACAAGGGACAGCTCCTTTTTTGGTGGAAGAGCAGGAGGCCGAGGTGAGGTGGTGCCAAGTTACCAACAGGTGGTGAAAGGTCTTCTCAGTCTCGCTCCGTGCCCTCTGCCCTCCTCTCTGCAGTTCTGGGCACTTTCTGGGACAGACTGCCAGGTGTCCGGGTAAACATCACAACTCACCAGCACTCATGACGGCATCCCCCCGGGGGGTTCGCACACACTCGCTCGTTCGGGTTCACGGAGGGAGGTCCCAGGTCCTCACCCCCGTTTTCCAGATGACGTAGCTGGGGAGGGGCGGGGGGGACCCCGAGTGACGGCCACCTCCTCACTCACGGGGGCTGGAACGTGACCCAGGAAGTCTGGCTCCAGAGCCCGTCCCCAAGACCTGGTGTTCCTGTGTGTACAGATCCACGAAGTCACCGTGGATGAGGAGACAGAAAAACCAAGCAACCAAAAAGGGCTGAAGGCGGAGACCCAGCTGAACAGCTCAGGGCGCCAGCAAAGAAGGCGTCCGAATGGCCCGGAAACAACACCCAGCCACTGCACCTGCTCAGTCATCTACAGAGTCAAATTAAAGCCAGAGTCAGGCCCTCGCACAATGTGGGGTTGGGGTGCCAACAGCTCCCCCCGCCAACGCACACAGTCAAAAATCCAAGTCCTGCCTCTCTCTGCCCCCAAAACAGAAGAATTGAGTTCCCACTGTGGCACAGTGGAAATGAATGCAACCAGCATCCATGAGGTCGTGGGTTTGATCCCTGGCCTCGCTCCGTAGGTCAGGGATCTGGCATTGCCAGGAGCTTCGATATAGGCCACAGGTGTGGCTCAGATTCCGAGTTGCCGTGACGTGAGCTCTGGTGTAGGCCGGCAGCTGTAGCTCCGATTCAACCCCTAGTCTGGAAAATTCCATAAGCCTCAGGTGTGGCCTTAAAACCCAAAAAAGGAGTTCCCGTCGTGGCGCAGTGGTTGGCGAATCCGACTAGGAACCATGAGGTTGAGGGTTCGATCCCTGCCCTTGCTCAGCGGGTTAATGATCCGGCGTTGCCGTGAGCTGTGGTGTAGGTCACAGACGCGGCTCGGATCCAGCGTTGCTGTGGCTCTGGCGGCTACAGCTCTGATTGGACCCCTAGCCTGGGAATCTCCATATGCCGCAGGAGCGGCCCAAGATATGGCAAAAAGACAAAAACAAAAAAAAAACCCAAAAAAACAAACACCCCCCCCCCCGCCGCCCCAACCCAGAGGAACTGATAAATGACACAGCCAAGGGCAGGAAGCTGATACCTGGAACAAATCAGGACTCAAACCCTTGTTCTTTGCCTTCCGCCTATTGTGACCTCTCATCAAACACAAACTTCCCCCACACCTACTTCATTTAAGCATCTGGAAAATGAAAATACAAGTACTCTATTGAAAAAAAAAATCTGGGAGTTCCTTTCGTGGCTCAGCGGTTAACGATCTGGACTAGTTAGTATCCACAAGGATGTGGGTTCGATCCCTGGGTTCGATCCCTGGCCTCGCTCCGTGGGTCAAGGATCCGGCGTTGCTATGAGCTGTGGTGTAGGTCGCAGATGTGGCTCAGATCTGGCGTGGCTGTGGCTGTGGTGCAGGGCAGCTGCTGCAGCTCTGATTCAACCCCTAGCCTGGGAACCTCCATATGCCTCAGGTGTGGCCCCCCCCAAAAAAAAATCCGCATTTAAGTGGTTCCATGATCAAACCCGTACTGTTCAAGGGTCACCTGTATGTCCCTTCTCAGCCAGAGTGGCTAAAATGAAAGAGACCAAGAGACCAAGTCCTGGGGACTCTGGAGTGATAACTCTCTCGTGGAAGTGAAAATTGATCCCGTCCTGTGGGAAAAGTGTTTGGCAGTATTGCCTGAACCGTGATCTGGCGATTCCACTTCTCTGGGTAGACCCGCAGCAATGGTTCATGCGTTCTAGACGGGCTGGCACCTCCCCGGCAGCGCTCCTGGCTCCGGCCCCTCAGCGGAACCCATCCCGGCGGCGCGGGGAGGGAAGCGGGGCGAGGCAGCAAGGATGCCGAAGGGACCAGGGCTGCGAGAGGCCTCGTGGAAGAACCTCGGGGGCAGTGCTGAGTGGACAAAGCCAGACCCGGGGGAACAGAAATGCACTCCCCCCTGATGAAACACTCCAACCAGAGACCAAGCCATGTTGTTATAAGTCGAGGGGTGGTGACAGCGGGGCTCCTGGGGTCCCAGTAAGCGACCTGGTTCTTGCACTGGCTGCAGTCACTCGGAGCTTTATGGGACAGTGCATGCTTGACCTGTGTTACATCTCAATGACATGTTGACTTCAAAAGGGATTTGGGGTCAGGAAGCCTGGACTCTAGCTCCGTTAACCTGTGTCTCAGGCCAGCCACCTCCCTCTCCACTCACTGTGCTGTGAAATCGGTGGCTTGGACTAGGTCGCAGTTTGTAAATGTCTCAGAGCCTCAGAACCACCCCTTCAAACAAAACCTCACCTGAGGGAGTTCTGTCATGGCTCAGTGGGTTAAGAACCCAGCCCTGTCTCTGTGAGGATGCGGGTTCGATCCCTGGCCTCGCTCGGTGGGTTAAGGATCCGCTGTTGCCGCCAGTTGCCACTTAGGTCACAGGCATGGCTCAGATCCCACGTTGCTGTATCTGTGGCAGCTGCAGCTCCAGTTTGACCCCTAGCCAGGGAATTTCCGTATCTAAAAAGAAAATGAAAGAAACCCCCTTCCAAAAAAAACCCTCACCTGATGTCAGAGTACATGTGACATACGGAGCTATCTGATCTGGGAAGAAACCAGGCATGAAACCAGGAGGGGGTGTGGCCAGGCTCCGGGAAGCAGGCGGGCGTGTGCTCTACTGGGACTGCGGGGTTGGGGTGGCTTCTGGGGGCCTGTGACCCCCGCCTGCACAGAGCCACTCTAGCACTTCCTTGTTCTGTGGTGGCTTCTTACCGGCAGATGTCCCAGCTCTACAATCAGCTCTGGTAGGGAGGGCTTGACTCCTTTGCTCTATCTCCCAGTGGATGGAAATTCAGACACGACCTGGGGACTCCAATGCAGTCATTCACACCTTAGTATGAATTCCTCGCATCACATTTATCTCCCCCCCCCTTACACACAAAAGAATTCAATAAAACCCAGTTAATGGGACGTGTGGGGTGCGGGGTTAGGGTGGGGATGGTTTGGGAAATGTGGACAATTGCTGGGAGGTGGAGTCTGGGCAGAGGGCTTTGGGCACTTGGTGATCGTGTGAGGTGGGGGCTGGCATGAAGATGCTGGTATGGGGAGGGGCTGAGGTGCAGGTGAGGCTCGCACCTGATTTGGATGCAGCCTTGGTAGCTCATCCCGGGGACGTGGGGAGTCTAACATCAGTGGTGCTGGGTGGTAGGCAGAGCCCCGTGGCTAGGTCTCCTTGCCTTGGGTCTCTGAACCTCCGGGCACACGCCAACTGGCACAGCCATCGCCCGCCATCCACTCTGTGCCAGGCCTGGCTCTAGGTAGTGGCCATTCACTAGTGGCACAAAGATACCTCTCTGCCCTTGTGGGGGCGGCGAGACCGTAAACAGGTTAATAAAACACAGCGCTCTAGACGGGGGTACATGCTCGGGGGAAAATGAAACAGGCAAGAGAGACGTGGAGCATCCAGGGTAGCTGTGCTAGATCTTAGAAGGGGGGCCTCGCCAGGAGGCGGTGACCTCTCAGGGCAAGGAACTGGGGGGTGGGGGGAGTGGGCAGGAACTGTTAGTGGGGGAGCATCTCCCTCCCTGGGGACCTTTGCAGAGTGCTCTGGAATGCAGTCGAGTGCTATTTCTCCTGGGGGCAGGGAGTGGGCATCTTTGCCTTGAATTTGTTTGCTAGATAAAGGGATTTATTGCTTTTGGTGCAATTCCAGCCCTGCGGGGCAGGTGGGGAAGTGTTGGAGCGCACACCCTGGGGCTCCAGTGGGGCACCCTTCTGCTTCTGCAAAGGCAGGATTGGGTCACTGGCACCGCCTTTGAAACAAACTGGCATGGGGGATGTTCTCTTTCCAGCTTCCTCCTTGCTCCCCCGGGTGCCCCTGTGAAGGGCTTCCCACCACTCCGGTCTGAGGACAAGTTATTTAATCTCTCGGGGACTGACTGCTTATCTCCAGGATAGAATCGTTCCTACCTGGTCGAGTAGTTCCAAAGATGAGCGATCTTGTCTTTAACGTTCTTGCCGTGATGTGCTTAACACGATGCCTTGTTATGTTCAGTAAAAGGGAGCTGAGAATAAAAGTAGCTAATGCTCCCTGGGCTCTGTTCTCTCCCCTTTTACCAGCCAAGAAACTGGGCGCAGAGAGGTGAAGTTCTTGCTCCAAGGTCACAGAGCTGGCAGGTGGTGAATCTGAACCCAGGCAGCCTGGTTCCCCTCACGGAGGAGCAGCAGATGAAGGTGGCACAGGCGCAAGCTTGAACTTGTGGGGCGCTGTGTTGCGTTTGAGCTGTTTGGAGAAATCCCTCACTCTTTGCTGGAAGCTTTCTGATCGTTTATCAGCTGTTTGTTCCCTTTGGTGCTGAAAGCATGGGGTGTGGGGAGGGGGCCCCCCAGCAGGAGGAATTTTCCTGCTCCTTCTTCTCTGCTCTGGGATATCGCCATTAGGGGGCCTGGCAAAGGTGGATACAGGAGGGATGGGGCGGGGGGTTGGCACAGAGATGTGAGCCAGACTCAGCCGAGGCTGCTGGCGGCCCGGGGCATGGTAGTGGCTGAAACCTGGTGCTCCTTCCCGTTTGGTGAGTGTGAGGTGGCTGCTGAGCCCTCCTGAGGGACACCCCGTCTTGCTCCAGACCGGAAGCGTCCATTAGCAGGTGCAGAGTGACACCCATCTAAGTGACAGATACGACCTCGTGGAAATGATTGGACTCTCGGCACTCAGCCGTTCAAAGTAACCGGCGTTTAGAAATGTCTGGAATTAGCCGTTTTGAATGATGGAGTGAATGAGTCAACGATGCATACGCTAAGTCGGTGTGGATTCCGTGTCCACCGGCATGTGTGCCGAGGGATAGACACAGTTTTTGTCTGAGGGCAGCAGTTGTCCAGGCTTTTGCTGTAGAAAGGGCAGGAAAGGTCAAAGAAAGAAAGGCGCCCCCCCCCCCCAGAGGTGGCTGCTGTCACCGCTTCCGAGAATTTCTGTCGAATTTTATTTTTTCCAAAAGAGTTGATCATGTATGTATACAATTTGAATTTTGACTGCCTTCCTTTTTGAAAAATATGCTTTCTTTTTTCATACTCTTTCCCTTTATGGGTTATCGTAGGATGGTGAGTATAGTTCCCTGTGCCAACTCCTGGTCCCCGCCCCCAGCCCTGCCCCCTTGGCAACCACAAGTCTGTTCTCCATGTCTGTGAGTCTGTTTCCGTTTCGTAGATAAGTTCACCTGTGTCCTATTTCAGATTCCACATTGAAGTGGTATCATATGGCATTTGTCTTTCTCTGACTTACCTACTTCACCTGGTAGGATAATCTCTCGGTCCAGCCGTGCTGCTGCGAATGGCATTATTTCGTTCTTTTTATGGCTGAGTGATATTCCATTGTGTCTCTGCCCCACATCTTCTTGATCCCCTCCTCTGGGGATGGACATTTAGGTTGTTTCCATGTCTTGACAATTGTGAATAGTGCTCCTGTGAGCATAGGGGTGCATGGTTCTGCCTTTTTTGACTTACAGTTGTGTCTGGATAGAGGCCCGGGGTGGGATGGCTGGATCCTATGGTAGTTCATTGTTCAGTTTTCTGAGGCACCTCCTTGCTGTTTTCCACAGGGGCTGCACCAACTTACTGTGGTGAGGCCGGCAGCTACAGTTCCGATTCGCCCTCTAGCCTGGGAACCTCCATATGCCGAGGGTGCGGCCCTAAAGAGTAAAAAACAAACAAACAAACAAATTGAGATGTTCTACTGGGTCTATTCATTCTCTGGAAAATAGCAATTTGTTGGATGTGTTCCTAAAACTAAGACGTATCTTAATCGTGTCATAGGAAGGCTGATCCTGACGCTTTTCAAGAAGAGTTTAGAAGTGAAAGCAGAGGCCTGACACGTGTTTGTACAGCCATGCTCGTGGCAGTGCTGTTCACAGCAGCCGCCAGGGGTCAGCAGCCCAGGTGCCCGTCGGCGGATGAATGGAGACATCCGTGCAGTGGGGTATATTATGCAGCCTTGAAAAAGGAGGGCCTCTGACACATGCATGAACCCTGAAGACAACATGCGCAGGAAAGAATGCAGCCACAAAAGGGCAAATGTATGATTCTACTGATAGAATCTGGAATTCTGAGTCAGGGAGTAGAATGGGTCACCCGGGGCTGGGGGGGGGGGTACTTACTGTTGAGGGGGTGAGAGCTTCATTTGGGAAGAGGGAAATTTCTGGAGGAGGATGGCGATGGTTGTCCAGCCTGTGGATGTGCTCAGGGCCCCTGGCCTCATGCTTAGAAGTGGTTCAGTTGGTCAGTTTTAGGTTATGTCCATTTCACCAGGAGGAAACAAAGAAAAAGATAAGAGTTTGAGCCTTGGAGCCTGGCTTCGGCCCTCGGGGCTCTGCTCCCTGCAGCTCCGGCTCTATCCCACCTGTGCCTCTGGGAAGCATGAGGCTGCACCTCTATCCCTGCAGCGGGAGGGCAAGGACAGGGAGCCCTACAGGAGCCCAGCTCACATGTGGGGTGCCCTTCAGTCCTGACACCACCTCGGGGGGAAGCAGAGCCTCCCTGGTCACAAGCCCCATGCCTTCCACCCTCTGCTTGGCTCCCCAGGGCAGCGGGCCTGGCAGAGCAGCGCACTTCTGCCTGGTGGCTGGGATGGGTGATGCCGCACCGACCGCACCCCCAGATCCCTGTCCTTCCCTTGGCTCCTGCCAGGCTGAAGACGTGGAGCCTGGGTTCAAGGGGCAGTGGGAGCCAGGGGAGGAGGCAGCGAGCTGGCCCCAGGCCCTCCCTGTCTCAGCTGGCTGATGCCCAAGTGGGTGAAGTTTATGGTCTGTCCAGGGTCTGGGGCCGCAGTCAGGAGGGCAGAGGGGCCGAGTCTCCGCCAGGCAGTGCAACACCATTGCCGTGCCCTGGGGACCCCCCTCGCTCCACGGCAGGTCAGCCGGGGTGTCTGTCTGTCCCCATGGCACCACCCTGGTGACCCCAGAAAGTGTATGTGGCCAAGCCTTGCAGGGTCCAGCAGCAGATCCCTGTGTACACACGTACACATGTAAACACACACACACACACACACACACACACACACACGTGCACCCAGGCCCATCCCTGGGTGACTTAGTCCTTAAGTTCAGCTTAAGTTGCTTAGGTTAAGGCTTAAATTCTTGAGCCACACCTGCTGCTCTCACGGGGTGGGGGGTGGGGGTGGCATGAATCCCAGTGGGTCGCCTCTTCTCTGTTGGGAGAACCGACTGTGTGGATAAATGGCTTCTCGGGGGACTTTTTCAGCCTGGGGTGACAGGCAGGAGGGGATTTTTTCCTGGGAACTACCCAGTAGTTTAGTATCCTGAGACTCTATCCCGCCTTCTTTCAGAAGGTCAACCCAGGTCTCAAA
This sequence comes from Sus scrofa, assembly GCF_054392235.1. NCBI lineage: Eukaryota > Metazoa > Chordata > Mammalia > Artiodactyla > Suidae > Sus > Sus scrofa. Next base: position 91,524,886 of record NC_139392.1, on the reverse strand, counting down.
AGCAAACAAAACACACCCGACTGGGTTTCAGGGCGGCTCAGTGGCTGGTCATAAGCCCCGAGAAACAGGCTGCAGGAGCAGCAGAAACGCCAGCTCTGAGAGGCTCACTTTCTCCCCGTGGTTTGCTCTCGAATCTGCAAAACACCAACAAACCCCACGGCGATTTTGTGTGCCCCTTGCTTCCCAAGCGCGTACTCTTCGCGTCTGATCTCGGTAGAAGAACCTGTACTCAGATCCCACCCCCTCGGGGCAGCCTGCAGCTCCCCGCGGTGCAAGTTAGCATCTTTATTTGGCTAATGCGGGGCTCACTCGAGAGGCTTTTTAAAAACCTGCAAAGCCGAAACCCCAGGCAGCAGTTCTGATCGAATGGGGCTAGTGTGAGGTTTACACATCGACGTTTTGAGAATGTTCTTGCGGGTCCCTGACGCAGAGAACCAGGGATCAGTAACGTGGTTCAGGTGAAGTGATCAGTTTCCCAAGTTCACTCTTCCCCCGCCCCCGATTATCCAGCCTATCAGCCTGGATATTTCTGTCCCAAAACTCAGGACATAAAAACACCTGATTGAAACAGCCAGGGGGCCAAGCCTTGCCTTATGTCAGGCTCCCGTGGGTGAAACCCTCAGGTGACCAGGTCGTGCCTGGCGGGGGGGCGGGCTTCCTGCTGGGGTTGCCTTGCGTCTCTCATCGCCACGAGGCCCCATCCTCATTTGATCTCCTGCTGCTTTGGGAGAATTGTGGAAAGGACTGGCTTTAGCTCTCGGAGCATCGCAGGCTGGGCTGCTCCTGCAGGGGCGTGCTATGTGGATGCCGTTGGAGGGGCCCCAGCTGCGGGGGCCGTGGCCTTTGCATGACTCCGAAATGCACGTGCGATACCCAGTTTCGAGTCATGAATGAGTGATTACAGCCTGCTGCGTGTCAGCTCTTCGTTGTAGGCAAAGTTGTTCAAATTGGGCCATGTCTTCAGGGTCCCGGTGTCCCGCTGTGATGCGGGGCTGAGTGTCCTGTGCTCTGTCTCACGTGGGACGGGCTGAACTGGCACAGGGACCTCTCCCTGACGGAGAACTTTGGAAGAAGGCGCCTTTCCGTGTATGTGGTGTGTTGGCAGGTGTGACGCATTGCAGGGAGCATGGGGACGACCCTATGCAGACGTGACCTTGCTCTGTCCCCGGCTGACCCACTGCGAAGGGATTTCTTCTCCTTCTTCTTCCTTTTCTCCAGCCCTCAGTGTGGGCTAAAAAAAAAAAAAAAAAGAATCCGAAGACAGCTCATACATACTTGCTAATTTGCCAGCTGTCTGCTGCCTCCCGTTGTTTTTGCTGACTTAATAACCCACATTTGCATCAGAGGTCGGAGGAGACAGGAGAGCCTTTAGATTTTTCTCCAGAAGTTCAGGGCCAGCAAATAGGGAGAAGGGGCCAGGGAGGCAGCTCCCCAGGGAGCTGAAGCTTAGGTAGGGCCTCTTCCTCTGGTTGACACAGCGGCTTCTGGCTGCCCCTCCTGCCCGAGGTTCCCTGGCAGACCCCCACCCCGGTCCAGTCCCCTCCGCCCCCCTTTTTTTGGCCCACTGTTCAGATCCACACACATGTGTCTATTTCCTTCAAAAGGGTTTCGTTTCGGGGCCCCGTGGGCAGAGTGGTTAAGGGCGTGGACTTCCAGCTTAGCCGTCAGGCAGCTGGATTCAAGCCCCACTTGTGTGGCTTTCCTTCTCTGAAAACTAGTGACATCATTACTTACCTGAGTGAGTTGTTGAGAAAATATACGTAAAGCTTGAGCCCAGGGCTTAGCCCAGACTCAGGGCTTGGGATAAATGGTAGCTGTTTTAATAATGATTACTACTCTGATTATCGAATAGCTCTTATGGTATTGTGTTCTGGTTATTAGACAATCTTTTAAAATGTAGGAAGGCTTACACACAAAGTGACAGTGAAAATCACCTATAATTCAACCGCCGAGATCCATCATTTCTGATGTATAGAAACACCTAATGTTTTCTAGAGAATTGAGATTCCACCAGCATTAGTTTGTTTTTTTTTTTTTTTTTAGGGCTGCAGGTGTGGCACATGGAAGTTTCCAGGCTAGGGGTCAAATCAGAGCTGTTGCTGCCAGCCTACACCACAGCCACAGCCACAGCCACCCCAGATCTGAGCTGTGTCTGCAACCTACACCACAGCTCACGGCAACGCCGGATCCTTAACCCACTGAGCGAGGCGAGGGATCAAACCCACACCCTCGTGGACACTCATAAGGTTCGTTACCACTGAGCCATGACGGGAACTACACCAGCATTAGTTAAAAAAATTTTTTTGTTCGAGTATAGTTGATTTACAGTGTTGTGTTAATTTCTGCCGTATAGCAGTGATTCAGTTATACATACATATATATATTCTTTTTCATATTCTTTTCATTGTAGTTTATCACAGGATATTGAGGGTAGTTCTCTGTGCTCTACAGTAGGATCTTCTTATTTATTCTGTAGATGCAAGTTTGCACCTGCCAATCCCAAATTTCCAACTGACCCCTCCCACACCCCCTTCCCCAGGTCTGTTCCCCGTGTTCCATCAGCATTACTTTTATATGTAATTTCCTTTTTGCCGTGTTCTGCTATCAGCAGTGCACCTTATGCGTGGCTCATGGCATTGGTCAAAGAACACGCTCGCCTTGGCAGTGACACCATCCGGGTCCCGTGACTGCTGTGTCTGTGGTTTTTATCTTTTTCCTTCTTATTTCTCAGTGATGAATTCCTTCTGTTTTATCTTTTTCCCCCGTTTTTTATTATTAAAGTATAGTTGATTCACAATGTGTGCCGCTTTCTGCCGTACAGCAAAGGGACCCCGTCATACATAGGCATATATTCCCTCTCTTATAGTATCTTCCAGCAGGTTCTATCCCAAGAACCTGTGCTCTACAGCAGGACCTCACTGGCCATCCCTTCTAAATGGAACAGTTTGCATCTACTAACCCCAACCCCAGTCCATCCCTCTCCCTCCCCCTCCCCCTTGTCAACCACAAGTCCGTTCTGTATGCCCTTGAGTCTGTTTCTGTTCTGTAGATAGGTTCATTTGTGCCATATTTTAGATTCCACATGTAAGTGATACCATACGGTATTTGTCCTTCTCTCTCTGACTGAGTGTGAGAATCTCTGGTTGCATCCATGTTGTTGCCAATGGCATTATTGTGTTCTTTTTTATGGCTGAGTAGTATTCCATTGTGTATTTGTATCACATGTTCTTAATCCATTTGTCTATGGTGGACATTTAGATTGTTTCCATGTCTTGGCTCTTGTGACTCATGCTGCAGTGAACATAGGGTGCATGTCACTTTCTGAATTGTAGTTTCGTCCGAATCTGTGACATGGTGCTGAGTTTCTGATGCCCTGCGGTGGGGGTGGGTCATCAGGTGGGGTCCTCTGCATTGGCTGCGTGGCTGTGGGGGTGCTTCCTGCTTGATTTGTGCACCCCAGGGACACCCTTGGAGCCGGTGCTCTGCCCCCCTCCTTTGGCACGGGCGGGGCTCTCCCCACACACCTCTATTCCCCGCCCACCCCCCGGGTGTCCTTCCAGCTCTGGAGGCAGCAATCTGGGGCAGCCCAGGCCAGGACACCGTGGCTGGGGCCAGTTTCCTAAAGACCAAAGTTTTAGGAAAGAGAACCCTGCCCCTGCCCCTGCTCCCGGCTCCAGAAGGCAGACGAGAAGGGGCTCATGGATCCCCCTGGACAAGACAGCCTCTGGGAGCAGCCAGAGATCACAAGCAGCCAATCCCAGGCCCCCCACCTCGAGTGGGGCACCTTTGCTGAGTGCCTGACGTGCTGTCCCTTCAGCCCCCGTGTTCACTTAGGGTCAGGGACCGTGAGAAGGGCAGACTAGGCTGCAGATGGGATGGGCGGCAGCTTACCTGCAACTGGGGATTCCTGCCTCCCCCACCTGTCCCAGGAGGTGCAGTCAGTGGGGAGAAACATGGAAGGGGCTGGGAGGCAGACAACGGCCATGGCAGTGGAAGTAAGTCTTCAGCTTTCTGCAGCTTATGGCTAACACGGCATTTGATTTGTTTTTGGAAGAGGAACATGAATTTTTGACAGGTGAGTTCAAGAACTGTGTTTTTAGGAGTTCCTGTTGTGGCTCAGCAGGTTAAGAACCCAACATAGCATCCATGAGGATGCAGCTTCGATCCCTGGCCTCGCTCAGGGGGTTAAGGATCCAGCGTTGCTGTGCGCGGCAGCAGAGGTCGCAGATGTGACTTGGGTCTGGCGTGGCTGTGACTGTGGTGCAGGCCGGCAGCTGCAGCTCCAACTTGACCTCTAGCCTGGGAACCTCCATATGCCACAGGGGCGGCTCTAAGAAAAGAGAGAGGGAAAAAAAAGAGAAAAAAAGTGGCATTTTACAGGTGAGGGTTGCAGATTGAATCACTGGTCTTGTCTGAGTGCAAAGCTTAGTATTGTTCCCACTTTCTGTATAATAAAAGGCTCTGTCTCTCGAGGGGTGTTTGTTGAAAAGTTGTGCGTTTGGCAAAGGGTGAGGCGGCAGAGACTGCTAGCGTTCCCCCAGTATCCATGCACCCCCCTTTCCCTGCTGAGCCACCAGGGAACTCCTTGGTGTCCCCAACTTTGTACTGTTTAAATCGTGTAATACATAGAACAAAGCTTAGATTACACTGTTTCATAGAGGGTGATGGCTATGACATGGCTTATGTTGCACCATTTAAAATATAGTAAGTGAGGAGAGAAGTTAGGCCACCCTTCTAGGCTGCTTCTCCACCCCTGCCCCGTTTCCCATGTGGCAGGTGTTTTCTTGTCGGCAAATGAACAGTCAATTACATTTAATTGCCCCTTTACATTCTCTTTCGGCATTGGGTTTCGAAATAGTACTGATGCCTTGATTTGTATCAGAGGTTTACAACTTCCAACCCCGAGGAAGAGCCTCTTGAGCGGAATGGGTAGAACTCCTACCATTTTGGGCACATCCGTGAACTGAGATGTTTTCGCGTTTTAATTTTTTGTTTTGAAATAATTTCAGACTTACACGGAAGTTGCAAAAACTTAGTGCAAAGCGTTCAGCCTTCCCCCCGGATTTTGCAAATGTTGACATTTACCCTATTAGCTTTCTGATTCTTTCTCTCTCTTTTCCTTCCCTCTTTCCCTCACTCCTTCTCTGCTTCTCTCTCTCTCTCTCCCTCTCTCTCTCTCCATCCATCCATCCATCCACCCTACCCACCCTAGGAACACCACGTAAATGGAATCATACAGAATTTTTGTTTGTTTGTTTTTGGTAACTGGCTTGTTTCACTCAACATAACGTCCTCACGTTATGATCCCCATTGTAGCAGGTGTCAGAACTTCCTTTTTAATTTTATTTTTCTTCTTTTTAGGACTGCGCCTGTGGCATATGGAAGTGCCCAGGCTAGGGGTTGAATCAAAGCTACAGCTGCCGGCCGACACCACAGCCACAGCCACAGCCACACCAGATCCCTGGCATGTCTGCAACCTATACCACAGATCGTGGCAACGCTGGATCCTTAACCCACTGAGCGAGGCTAAGGATTGAACCCGCATCCTCATGAATGCCGGCCGGGTTTGTTACCACTGAGCCCCAACAGGAACACCTTCCTTCCTTTTTAAAGGCTGAATAATATTCCTCGGGGTGGACGGAACACACTCTGTTCATCCACTAGCCTGAGGATGGATGTTTGGGTGGCTTCCACCTCTTGGCTACCATGAATGATGCTGTTTTGAACACAGGTGTGCAAAGATCTCCTCGGGACTCAGGCCGTCGCTTTCTCAGACTAACCCTCCACTTGGGTTTGTTTGTTGCTTCTTGATGTTTGGGTCAGGGCTCTGCTTTTTGGGCAGGTGTCCCAGGGAGGAGGGCTGCATTCTTGAAGCATCACATCTGGACACACACATGTCCCCTTCCCGTGTTGCTCCCTTGTGCGGGATGGCATCTGCCAGCTTCCTCTGTGGTGAGGTTACTCTTCCTCCTTTGGGACTAATAAGTACTTGGGGACAGATACTCTGAGGCTTTGCAGCTATCCCGTTTCTTGTCAAACTTAGAGCTACCCAGTGACTCTGGTCTGAAATAATTACTACTGTGGTGATTCTCATGTGCCTTAGAGGTTCCATCATTCCTTCTTTATTTGTAGGAATTCTGAGTAAGGAGACGCTTTCTCATCTCTTGCACTCATTCACTCATTCACTTATTCATTTTATTACATGTGAATGGGTCCGGGGATTCTCATTTTCCTCTGGGTTATAATTTTGTTGCTCAATTCATACCTGATCCGGCCAGGGGAACCCCTTAAAGCAGGCCCCTGTGTACTTGTGTTTTTTTCTTTTCTTTTTCAGTACATGGAAGTTCCTGGCTAGGGGTTGAATCGGAGCTGCAGCTGCCAGTCTACACCAGAGCCACAGCAACGCCAGATCCTTAACCTACGGAGTGAGGCGAGGGATCGAACCCACGTCCTCAGGGATGCTAGTTGGGTTCGTTACTGCTGGGCTTCAACAGGAACTCCCCTGTGTCTTTTTGGACATATTTTCTCATGCACTCACATGCCAGCCTCACGGTTTCTTGTGGTTCCCACCCTTACACAGTGATCAATACCGGGTACCCATGAACTGCTAAATAGCTGAGACTAAATCCATCTAATGCTGTAGTTGGCCAAACCCCTCAGAGCGCCTGCTGGTCATTTATCTGAGTGCTGAGCCAGCCAGGCGTCAGGCGCCCTCTCGCTTTGTACCCTAAGTTCTGCCCTAACACTCGCATGGTCTTGAGCTCGTTTATTTAATTTATTTTTTTATGGCTGCACCCGTGCCATATGGAAGTTCCCGGGCCAGGGATTGAACCCAGCCTGAAGCTGCAGCAACCCCAGATCCTTGACACCCACTGCCCCAGGCTGGGGATTGAACCTGCGCCTCTGCAGCGACCTGAGCTGCTGCCATCAGATTCTTAACCCACTGTGCCACCACGGGAACTCCTCAAGCTGTTTTATTTTTAAAGGCAGGTGTGTTGGTTGGGTCCTCTGAGAAGCGGCCAGTAGGATGGAGCTGGACCTGCAAGAGGTTGACTGGGGGCCCGTTGCTCGTGAAAGATAAAGGAAGCGGGTTGCAGGCCTGACGCGGTGACCGAGTGGGAAGGAAGCTGGGTGGGTGGGGGGTGGGGGTGCCGTGGGAAGATGTAGGGCATCTCAGAGGTCTCCCTGGCCCCGGGGTGGGGGGAGCTCAGGTGCAAAGCTGGTCCATTGGGGGCAGAACCAGCCAGGCTCTGGTGCCCTGCTGGGTGCAGCCATGGCCCAGGAGCTGCTGAAAAGGGCCTGGGCTTGGAGGCCACCATGGACCCCAGCATGCTGCTGCTGGAGATGCCTTTACCTGCACTCCTCACAGCCAGGGAGCAAGTTCTCTCACAGGGAGACCGGAGCCAGAAGCCTCTAAAGTTGCCATAGGAAAGATAGGTAAAAGTCGTATTCACGGATTCAAAAATTAGAAGTTTGAAACAGAACTATTTCCTAGTGGGGGTGAGCGCCCCTGGGGACCCCTGAGGTTTTGATAATCTGAGGCAGTGCTGGGCCGGTGTCTTACTCTGTTTTCCTCTGGATTCCAAGCTAGAGTCTCTGGCTGAGCAGGGCCACCACTGAGGTCCCCCATGGCCCCAGCACGTGCCTTGAAAGAAGGAGCAGTCAGCTGGGTCGCCCCGGGGGCTGTCGCATTCCAGGGGGCTGGTCAAGGAGTGTCACACCCAGTCTGCGGCTCCCAGCCTCTCGGCCACCCCCAGGCGGCTTCAACGGGGAACGAGGTGCTGCGTCAGCAGCAGGACCCGGGGTCACGGAGGGTCCCAGTTCTAGACTCGAAGGCCTCCCAGCAAAAAAGGACCCCTGAGCTGGCTGGGTCATTCCACACCAGGGACGGGTCCTGCCCGGTGAGATGGGTGGGGCTCCCCGGGGCAGGCCCTCGTCCCCAGTCTGTCCCGCAGCTGCCCCCTGCCTCCGGCCACAATCTGGTTTCTGCTCACGATGCAAGTCTGCTCCCCCGGGTTTGTCCGGGGTTGTCATTTTATCTCCTCTTGCTCCTTATTGCCCGTCTAGCTCTGTCGCTGACCTCACGAGTCTCTTCCCATCCCTTCCAGGGCGCCACCCAGCAAGGAACCACCGCGCCCGGGGACGGAGCCTGTGCCATAGCCCGGCCTGGCTGCGGGGGGCGCTCCACCATGTCGTCAGTGTTGTTTTCCAAAACCTGCCTTTAAACTTTCTGGCCCCGATCTTGATCTATTTTTAGAATGTTTTCCACCCAGAGAAGGAGGAAGTACAAGGGGAACAGAGCCGGGGCAAGGATGCCAGCCCTGATGGGGCAATCGCACCGCGGGGCCAGGCAGGTTTGCAACACGGCCCGTGCCCCACTCTCTCCACCGTGGTGGCTCCTGGCACGTCGCCCCCGCCGCGCGTGGCAGAGGGTGGGCCACTTGTCACTTTCTGTCCTGCCAGGGGCCTGGGCAGGGAACCTGGGTTGTTTTGACTTTGGCTCTTTGCTCTGTGTGTGTGTGTGTTGGGGGGGGGGTCACTCTAATGGCCTCATTTAACTAATTCCTCCTTTAAAGCCCCTGTGTCCAAATGTAGCCAGAGTCTGAGGTCCTGGGGTCAGGGCCTCAATGCGGGGTTTCAGGGTCACACAGTTCAGTGCACAGTGGCCCTGTTTTCAGGTTTATCCACGTCGCCGTGTGTGTCAGGACCTCTCGCCCTTTTCATGGCTGAGTAACGTTCCACTGTGCGGCTCTACCTCATTTTGTTTATCCTTCATCTGTCGATGAGCGCTTGGGCTTTTGGCTCTTGGGAAAATTCTGCTATATCCGCTGTCTTTTCACATGAAGAGGTTCCTGGGGTTTGCATTGCGGCTCAGTGGGTTAGGAATCCAACTAGTGTCTATGAGGATGCGGGTTCAATCCCTGGCCTTGCTTAGTGGGTTAAGGATCCAGCGTTGCTGTGAGCTGTGGTGTAGGTCGCAGATGCAGCTCTGATTTGATCCCTAGCCTGTGAACGTCCATATTCCACAGGTGCCGCTGTAAAAAGAACAACAACCAAAAAAGAGGTTATTGGTGTTTGGGGGATGGGTGGCAGAGGAAGGCCAGGTGGGATGTGTCCATTGACCCCAGAGAGCAGTGCTGAGTGTCTGCGTGCAGATTCAAGGTCCAGCCTTCTGTACCAGGGCGGCGCTGGCCGTCCCTCCTCCTGCCTCGTAACCGGTAGCTGTGCTGTCATGAGCTTGCCCTGGGGCAGTGAGGGCCAGGGGCTGCTCAGGTCTTTAGAGGGTGTCCTCACTGTCCCTGGCATCCGTCTGGCCTCTTTGTCCCATGACTAATGGCTGAGCAATAGCTTTCTTAGCGATGAAGAAACAATCTCAGCTATCAAACGTAAGAATTCCAGAATTGTCTAACTTAGCCTCAGTTATTTACTGATGTTCTCAGAAAACCCTCCACCTACTTTAGAAGTTGTATTTTAGGCGTTCCCGTTGTGGCTCAGCAGGTTACAAACCTCACTAGCATCCATGAGGACTTGGGTTCAATCCCGGGCCTCGCTCAGTGGGTTAAGGATCTGTTGCCGTGAGCTGTGGTGTTAAGTTGTAGACGTGGCTTGGATCCCGAGTTGCTGGGGCTGTGGCATAGCTGGCAGCTCCGATTCGACCCCTAGCCTGGGAACTTCCATATGCCAGAGGTGCAGGCCCTAAAAGAGAGCAGAGAGAGAGAAGCTGGATTTTAGCAGTGCAGTCAGAGATGGTCCAGCCCAGGGAGAATAAGTCCCAAACCAGACCAGTAAGAGAATGGTGTTGAAACTAGACTGCCCTCCTGGTACGTTTCTAGGAGATCAGCTGCTGGTCGGAATAGAACGTTCAGATCTGCTCAGGGACGCGTTGTCTGTGAAGGAAGGATTCTGTGCCTGGTGGGGCAGAGAAACTGATGCATGAGTTTCTCAGCAAATTTCCCATTAATTGGTCCTTATTCCAGGATCTGACAGTCCCTTACCTCCTTGTATACTGTGGTTACAGGTCCCAATGTCCAGTAATGGGGTCCTCAGAGTTCCTGTTGTGGCTCAGAGGGTTAAGGACCCAACACAGCATCTGTGAGGATGTGGGTTTGATCCCTGGCCTCGCTGAGCAGCTTAAGGATCCGGCGTTGCCGAGGCTGCAGCGTAGGTGCAGATGTGGCTCGGATCCCGTGTTGCTGTGGCTGTGGTGTAGCTGGGAGCTGCAGCTCCCATTCGCCCCCCGGCCCGGGAACGTCCCTGTGCCGCGGGTGCGGCCCTGAAAGGACAAAATAAATCAATGAAAGAATGAAGAGTGATGGATTCCAGCACCTGGCTCTTGCTCTGCCCCACCCATGCCTCTTGTTTTCAAACCTTGGAGAGGAATTTTCCAGAATAAAGGTTTCTGGCTTGCACTGCCCTTGTGGTTTTGCAGGCTGAATGCGCTTCGGGGGAAGAGTGGAAGGGAAAAGGGGAGCCAAGTCCTTTGAAACTCCTGCCATGCAGGGGCCTGTCTCTTGAGCTCTCCTCCCCGCCCCTGCCTTAGCAACCTCAGCCAGAGATTCTGAATGTCACTGTCACTGCAGGGTCCCAGGACCGTCGTCTGCGGGTTATATAACCCGTTCTTCATCCAGTAACCAGAGGCTGGTCTTTAAACAAACGTGCGTTCTGTCAACCTGTGTGGCCGGACACCTGCCACCCACCGGGCTGTTTCTGGCCCTTGTGATACAAACAGCCGTGAACACCAAGGTCCCTCCCGGCCCCTTGCTCGTCCTTCTGGGTGCCTCTTGGTGCCTTGCTGGGATCAGGAGCCACGAGATGTGGCCTGACCAGTGCCCCGCCATTCTCTAGCCCTCTCCCCCTGCCTGGCTCTTCCCTGAACCCACATCCGGCGCCAGCGCCTTCGCTCATGTGTCCTCGGCTTGGTCGCCTCTTACTCCAGATACCTGGAAGGGCGACTGAAGATGTAGGCTAAAAACCGGAACGCAGGCCATCTCAACAGCGTGTCACAGCACAGCGTGTCGGAGGCAGAGCACTTGGGGTCTCGGAGGGGTAACCAGAGCATGATCCTGCTGTTAGTTTCTCCCGCTTCTTGTCATGACTGGGAGACATTAAGCCGTGGTTGTAGCTTCTATGGGAAGCCCTGTCCTGGAGTCTCGGCGATGTTGTGCTGTCCACAACGGGGCTGAGGCCGTCAATATGTATTATTACTTTTTTATTACTATTTTTTTAGGGCTGCACCTGCCGCATTCAGAAGTTCCCGGGCTAGGGTTTGAATCAGAGCCGCAGCTGCATGTCTATACCACAGCCACAGCAACACCAGATCCGAGCCATGTCTGCAACCGACACCGAAGCTTGTGGCACTGCTGGGCCCTTAGCCCACTGAGTGAGGCCAGGGATCCAACCTGAGTCCTCAGGGACGCTGTGTCGGGTTCTTAACCCACTGAGCCACAACAGGAACTCCAAGACATTTTTTCGTTTGTTTGTTTGCTTTTTAGGGCCACACCCATGGCATATGGAGGTTCCCAGACTAGGGGTCTAATCGGAGCTGCAGCTGCTGGCCTACACCACAGCCACAGCAACGTGGGATCCGAGCCGTGTCTACGACCTACACCACAGCTCATGGCAATGCCGGATCCTTAACCCACTGAGCGAGGCCAGGGATCGAACCCACAACCTCATGGTTACTAGTTGGATTTGCTTCTGCTGCACCACAATGGGAACTTCCCAAGATGTATTATTAACCATAGAAATGTGAGGTCTATCAGAGAATTTGATCTGTATCAGAGACAGAGGACTTTTTTTTTACTACATGTTTTTACTAATAAATTTGGGCATCTTAAAACCTTTCAGAAGTGCACAGAAAGCCCAAGGTCTCCTCCATTTCCTTAATGCTGATACAGTTACAGATCATAAAAGCCGTTATTTCTCCTTCCATTGGCTCTGCTGTGGCAGCGACCACGTGCCTTTTCTGCATCAGAAAGGAGGGCTGTCCAGGTGTGACAGCCGCAGCAGGAGGGCTGGGACTTTGGGGGGCTGGCTCCCCATCTTCATCTCTAGGTAGCACTTTACCTTGTAGGTTCCTTTGGAAGTTTTTAGTTTATTCATTTGTGTAGCAGTCGAAGATGGCCCTTATGTGCACCTGCTCACCAAATACTAAGTAATTTGGACCTTGTCGTCAAAACCACGTGGATCCAGAATTTGGTTGTTGGCCTTGTTGTTGGGAAGGGGGCCCAAGTAATGGAATTGGGAGCCACCAGAAAGAAGACCAGCCTAGTCGGGGGTCTTGTTGGGTATTCCTTGGCTTATTAGCTATGTGATCACAGGGAAGTAATTTCATATTTCCGAGCCTCGGCTTTATCAGCTCTAAGGGAAAAACGTAGGGGTGTGTTTGTGTGTGTGTGTGTGTGTGTGTGTGTGTGTTTGTGGTAGGGACATGACGAAACTCAAAAATGATTTCATACTTCTGACAAGGACCACATCTCACTTGACTTTAGGGCCCCAGGACAGCTGGCTTGCCGTGACTTCTTGTTGGTTGTAGGAAGAGATGAGAGATGCTGGCTTTGCTTTCCTGTGTGCTCTTGGCCTTGGCAGAGACAAAGAACAATGAGATGGATGTGAAATTCCTAGTTGATCTGCCCCAATTACAGGCCGACTTTGCTTCCAGTCCCAGCATGGACTTGCCCTGAGCCTGCATCCCGCTTAATGGCACCTGACCTGACACCTCTCTTCTTGTTCCATATGTTTGTTCTAACGTGGGTCCCTGTCCGCCTCTGGTCTGTGGGAGCGCTTTCTCTCTCACACTCAGTGTGAGCCGGAGCTCAGAGCACCGGGATGACAGCTGCGTGATCACCGGCTCCTCTCCTTGGCTGGACTCCAGATTGTTGGGATTCCAGGTGCGACCTGTTCCCTGCAGCGTCTGATGCGCAAGCGACTGCCCGTGAGCATCTAATAAATGTACCAGAAGAGGATGGATGGTGAACGGCTCACCCCTGAGCCTCCTGTCCCTCCAGGAAACACAGGCTCAGCGTGGCTGTCTGCCGTCCTCTGCTGAACTCTGCGTGTGTCTCCTCTTCATTCTGCGTCGTGCATGCAAATTGGTGACCAAGACTACACACCCATTAAAGAAGATTTACGCAAAGCCCAGAAATAGCATCCTCCGCCCCCCAGCGTAAAACACAGCTTGAGCTTGATTCTCTTTGCCCACAGGTGCAGGATTCGTGCAAATTCCGTTTGTATATGTGTATCATTTGCAAGAAGCAGAGGTGTTAGGAACACATGCAAATCACTGAAGAGTTCCTGGCTGCCTTTCTACCCCGTTCCCTTCTCCCTCAATGCCTGGATCTGTCCCATCTGTGCTTTCCTTTTTCTCCCTTGTGTTTCGTCTCAAATTTAAGCAAACGGAGCTAGCGCTGATTTTCAATTTTTGGAGTTTTTGAAAAAAAACTTTTCGTTTTGAAATACAAGAACTTACAAAATAGCATACAGAGTCCCAGGAACCTTTCACCCAGCTTCCTCTAGTGGTGACATCTGACATGACTGTCGTCAAATATCACAACCAGGAAACTGCTGTGGGTTCACGCCTGTTCACTAGCCCACAGGATATCTGATTTTTTTTTTTTTTAAAGCACAAATATTTCGAGGTCCTAAAATAATACGTTTACACACAAGGAACCTATGTGTTGATATTGGTGAGGTTGACAGGGGGTGTAAAATAGTCTCAGAGCAGGTGGGATGCTGATGTGAGAACCAAGGGGTGGATTTAAGAGTGTGGTCCCGAGGTCGGGGGTGTGCCCTTGAAAAAGGAAAGGCTGACAGGAAGCGGAGTGACAAGGACGGAGCAGAGGGAGATGGAAACGTGCGGGAAGGCTCAGTAGGGCTTCAGTTGCCACGGTTCCCCCACTATCAGGATGGGGCTGCATACAGCTGTCCTTATAACCCTCATAATGAGATGGGTCAGTCCCCTTATTTGGAGAACAATGTATATAGTATTTGAAGAAAAATAGTGATTTTCCAAAATTTATTTTTTATTTTTTTTTAGAGCACTCGTAGATTCACAGCAAAATTGAGCAGAAGGTACAGCATGCTCATACGCCCCGCCCCCCCTGGCACAGCCGCCCCCATCATCCACATCCCTCGCCAGATGGTACCTTTTTACTGAGAATGAACCTGCACTGACCCGTCGTCATCACCCAGAGTCCATGGTTGTCTGTCATTTAGGAGTCCCTGTGGGTGGCGTATGTTCAGCAGGTTTGGACAGGTGCATGAGGTCACGTAACCATCCTTATAATGTCGTACGGAGCAGCTCTGCCCCAAACATCCTCTTTGCTCCACCTGTTCACCCCCCTTGCTCCCTAACCCCTGGGGACCGTTCATCTTTTCCCTCTAGTTGTGTCTTTTCCAGAACATCACAGAGTTGGAATCGTACACTCTGGGGCCTCTTCGGCTTGGCACCTTTCACTTGGTCACCTTAGTTAATGTTCCCCTGTGTCTTTATCATGGCTGGACGGCTCGTTTCTTTTGAACCCTGAATAAGATCCCATGGTCTGCAGGCATCTCAGTTTATTTATCCATCACTTGCTGAAGGATGTCTTGGCTGCTCCCACCTCTTAGCGATTATGAATACAGCTGCCATAAACCTCCGTGTGCGGGTTCCGAACGGGGTTTTCAACCCGCCAGTGTGGCACCGTGCGGCCATCTCTGTCTCTGTTCCCCCTCGTGGCTGCATGACAAGCATTTCATTAAAAAGAAGGAAAAGGCCGCCCTCTCCCCTGTCTTTGGGAGCTAAGGGCTTCTTTCCATCTTTTCTTTGGTGTCTCTCTTCACTCAGACACGGGATGGTTCACCGGCGCGAGTGACGACACTTTGAGTCTAATTAGCAACTCTGATTGCCCGAAGCCTGCCGTGGCTTGTTCTGGCTCCTCTCTCTGGGGCGAAGGGGGCGGTTGCAGCCTGGTCCCGATGCTGAAATCGGCCTCACTGGCTCGGGACCATGGAATTGGGGTTGCCTTTTGCTGTAGGTACAGAAGAGCAGGGCTCCATGACCTTGGCCCGCAGAGGGAACTGCGAAGAGGGCGGCTGGGTCGAAAACCCGCTCCCACGGCCCCTTCTGCGTCTAAACCTAGCCAGCGAATTCTCCTCGACCGCTAGGCACCTCCACCAGGCACTGCCGGGAGAGAAGGCTTCCCTGCCGGCTCCTGCCATCTGCTCAGCTGCTCTGGGTGAGACGGTCTGAGTAGAGGGGGCTCTTCCCTCCCCGGGACTCCACTCAGCACCCCAGCCGGGGTCTGGCTGTGCCCATCCTAGGTCCCCAGGGAGCCATCAGCTGTCCGTGTCAAGTAGGGGGAAAGGTTCCTAACTGGTTGTGTTCCTTGACCTTTGGCCTCGTTCGTACCCCTCTAATCTCTAAACTTCCCTTTACCCATTTAGAGGATGACTGGATCCTCTGGAAGAGCCCTTCCAGCCTTGATAATGCCCAGGACCATGGGTCATAGAATCGACCCCCCCCTCTAGTCCCTGGAGCTGTTCTCATCCTTATGGTAGAGGAACTTTGACATTCTCTGCTGCCTTTTCTGAAGGACGGCGTGCCTGCTCGCCAGATTGGGGAGCTGGTCAAAGCCCCAGAGGTAGTTGGATACCCCGATGGAGTCGTTAACAGAACTAGGGAAAGAAGTGGGTGTCTAAACGGGTCAGCTCTGAACCAGTGCACTCCTGGAGTTCAGATGCAGTTGGGTTGTTTGTAAAGGACTTTGCAGTGAAGCAATTTTATCTTCTACAAGGAAACCCCAGCGTATGCACTTCAGGGTCCCAAGGGCAGCACCACTTCTGGCTGCCCTGCCCCCAGGCTTTTTTAGGGCCACACCCGTGGCATATGGAAGTTCCCAGGCTAGGGGTCAAATCAGAGCTGCAGCTGCCAGCCGATACCACAGCCATAGCAACGCCAGCTCCCAGCTGAGTCTGTGACTTACACCACAGCTCCTGGCAACCCCGGATCCTCAACCCACTGAGCGAGGCAAGGGATCGAACTCGCATCCTCATGGATTCTAGTCGGATTTGTTTCTGCTGTGCCACAATGGGAAGTTCTGTTTTAAAAGTGTGAATTCATCCTTGTCCCACACTCCCTCCCAGTTTGTTTGCACTTGGATATCTGAGGGGGGAGGGGGTGCAACTCGTGTTTGCTGGCCCATCAGGTGCAGGAGGAGGTCCAGGGAACTTGGCCTCTGCTCTGCAGAGGGGATGGCTGAAGCCCTGAGGTGTTATTGACACCCAGGCTGGGCAGGCGCCAGGGCTGGGTGTGGAGTGCGAATGCTTAGTTGGAAGCCCCAGGACGGCCAACTGCTTCAGAGCTGGGCCCTGGTCAGGTGCCATCAGGAGATGAAAGGTGTGCCTTCGCGGTATGGACTGCTCTCCCCCGAGCTGAAACCCACACTTGTTTGCGAGGTTGGAGGGTTGGAAGAATGCCACCCTGTCCTCTTGCCCTGCCACTCAGGGTGCAGAAAAGAATGAGTAGGAAAGTCGCAGGCAGGCGGGCACACTGGGTTCCGCCGAGAGCCAAGGTGTTCGAGCTTGCGGGGTGCAGCAGCCCCTTCCCCGACCCCAGAGAGCTGGGGGCAGCAGGCAGGGCGACCGCTGGCTCGCTGCTCTTTCCCCCTTTGGGTCAGCCCACTCTTATTTCAAGAGTGGAGTGGGACTCCCTGGGGCGTTATAGGATGTCATCGCCGGCATTTGCTCCCGCTGCAGAAAAACAAGTCCAAATGCAATGCACTCAGGTTTCTGAACAGCTGCCGGAGCGCCAAAACCAGACAGTCAGCAAAGCTGTGGGAGGGAGAGCTGGGACTCCGGGGAGAGGGAGGCGGGGGTGGGGGTGGGCCTAGGGCGGGGGAGGGGCGGGGGGAGGGGGTCAAGGGCACCCTTTCGGTGGGCGACGCTCGCTCCTCGCCCTGGGGTGCGTCGAAAGTGGGGGATGCTCGGGCGGGCAGGGTGCCCGGCGTGGGAATCGGGGCGCGGGGGCAGAGGGTCAAGCGTCCCGTCCCGGTGGGGGAGACACTGGGCTCTCTGAATCCCTGGGTGGGCTGGGGTGCGCGGAAAGTGAGGCCACTGGGCCGGGTGGGGTCCCCAGAGTGGAGGTCCCGGCTCGGGGAGGGGGGAGGGGGGAGGGGTCCCCACCCGGTGGGCAGCGCTGGGCGCTCTGCGACCCTGGGCGGGCTGGGGGAGGAGGGGTGCCTGGACTGGAGCTGGGGGTGCTTCGGGCCACCGGCCGGGCGCTCCCGCCTCCGGGCGGGCTGGGGTGCGGGGAAGGGGGAGGCCCGGCGGGGCGGGGCGGGCGGGAGCAGCTTGCCCGCCGCCAGGGAGCGGGCGCCGTCCCAGCCGAGCCATGCGGTACGTGAGCGACGTGTGGTAGCCTCTGCGCAGACTGTTCCGCGGCGGCGGGGTGGGTTTCAGCGAGCGCCGCCTCCTTCCAATCACAGCGCAGCCCCAGCGCGAGGGATGCACCTCTGCGGGGCAGGGCCGCGCTCGGGCTGAGGCATCGCGTGCCAGAGTCACATCCCTGTAATGCTGCAGACCCCGCACAAGGCACCCCAGGTCTTCACGGGGCGGCCACTGGCCTGACTACACGACGGTCACAAGTCGCGAGCTGACTGATGCAAATCTGCGAGGACCGGGGAGGCAGAAGGGACACAGACACCACAAACGGGCGCGGAGGAGGTGCAATAGGGGCTGTGCAGGTTAAATGCCACGAATTTTAGGGGCTTGCACAATCAAGACGCCGCCTCCCAATAATTACTCCGGGGCTTGCGGGCAGGTAATGAATTGCAGGTCGCAATAGGATCTAATTTTATTTACTCTTCTACTCGGGGAAATAAAGGTATATCGGAAATATTGCACATGTTGACCGTGAAAATCAAGGTGCTGCGTTCCATTTCGGTCCGGGCTCGGTCCGGATCTTTCCCGCCCCCATCTCCGTGGTGGATGTGACTCACAGGTATTATTAGGGAGCAGCTCCGCCAGGGAGTGACCGACCCCACAGAGGCTGTCAACATCCTCCCTCTGGCTTCCTTCTAGGGTGGCAGAGTCACCCCCCCCCCAGGCCCTCCTAACCTCTCTTCAGCCTTTAACCCGGGCCTTCACCTTGACTGTGCCTGACATGGACCGCGTGTTAAAAATGCAGAGTATTGGGGTCCCTTTCCCAGAGAGGCCGAGTCAGTAGGATGCATTTTAACCCGCGTCCCTGGGGATTCGGCTGCAGGGCCCCGCACACTGGCCTGGACAGAGCTTTTTCTTTCCTCCCAGCACAGCCCAAGTGATTATTCTGGGAAGCCGTGCAGGTTGTTTTTAGGGGATAATAGGAGGAGACTGATTTGGGGCGTTATCTGAGGGACCTCCGTGGCCCGGCGCACCGCTGTCACCGGCCTGCAGGGGGCGCCAGCAGGCTGCCTCCAGGCTAGGCCACCCTCCTCCCACGTGAAAGGGGGCTGGAACCCGAGGAATGCGTCCCCGCCCCGGGGTTGACGTGTGCGTCGCTGCCGGCCCGAATTCTTAAAAGCCAGGGCGGAGCGCGAGGCATCTCAGAGGAGCCGGAGAGGAGGCGTGCGGGTGGGGACTGCGGCGCACTCGAGTCAGCGCACGGGGATCGCGGCTGTCACTGCGCTCCGAGCATCCCGGGGCTTCCCGAGTGGACGAGCCCGGCCCTGCGGGAGTTGCGGGTCCAGCCCCAGCCCCCCGCCCCTCTCGCAGCGCTGGTGGAGCCTCACGCCCCGGGCGAGCGTTAGTGATTTAGCACAAAGCACGTTTCCAAAAAGCCGCGCTCTCGCGCACGCACCTTCTCCCCCCTTTGTTTCGGGGGTCGACCGGCCGCTCTCCTCCCCAAGTCTGAATTCTTCAGAAGGGGCGGAGGGCCGCCGAGTCTCGGCTGGGAAGATGCCCTTGGAACTGACTCAGAGCCGGGTGCAGAAGATCTGGATCCCGGTCGACCACCGCCCCTCGCTGCCTAGATGTGAGTGCAGACGCGCGCGGGGCCCCGCTGCCGGGGAGGGCGCGCCGCGGGGAGAGCCGGGCCATTGTGTGGCGGGCGCCGGCCGGGCGCTTTTGTGCCGGCTCCCCTCCGCCGGCGCGCTCGGGCCCGCCGGGCGCCGCCCTCCACGCCGTCCCCGCGCCGGCCCGGGCGCCCCCCGCTCCTCCCCGCCGGCCTCGCCGTGGGGCGGGGACCGCGGGCGCTGCGCCTCCCCGGGCCGGCGTCGGGGGCGCTGTGGCCCTGCGGCCGTCTCCGCGGGGCTCGGCTCGGCTCGGCTCGCGCCGGGAGCGCAGGGGGACCCAGAAACGGCGAGCGCGCCCGGGGCGCCGCGGAGAGCCTGGGCTTCGCGGACGCGCGGGAAGGGGTGCCGGCTGGTCCCCCGGCCCGGGCCGCCCCTCCTCGGGTCTCAACCCCCTTTCTCTGTCCATCGCCTCCTCCCCTCCTCTCTCCCGGTCCCTCCATCCGTCGTCTTTCGCTGTCGCCTCTCCCCTCCCTATATAGTTCTCTAACCTCTCCCCGGCTCTGTATTTCCACGCCCCTCACTGCATCCTCCTGTTTCTCTGTATATTCCCATCTTCTGTTTTTCTCTCTTCCTGTCTCATCTCCTCTCTCTAGTTCCTTTACACCTCTGTCTTCTCTCTCTTTCTCTCTACCCGCCGCTCCTGCCTCTAGCTCCTGTCCTGGGGGCGGCAAGGGAGCTGTCTGGAACCAAGCCTTTGTGCAGTTTTTGGGGAGGGTCTGCAATCGGCGACTGCACAGTTGGCAGCCTTTCCCACGAGGGCACCGACACGCACTGAACTCAGGCTTTGCTGCGGTTCACCTCCCCACCCTGCCTGTCATGGCCCATAAATGCTTTGGGAAGGTTTACCTTGGGGCCCGTCCCCAGCCAGGGAGAGAGCCACCTCTTGAAAGGGTGGTTCCAGTGGTTTGATGGCCACATCACTCCTCCGGGGACCCCGCCCAGGAGCCCAACAGGTGGACGGGCTGAGACCAGGCTGAGACCGTGGTGAGTGTTTTGCTCGAGGTCAGGTCAGGTTGCGGGAGAGGGAAACATCGGATCTCAGGTGCAAACCCTCCCGGTGGCTTCTAGGCATCTTCGGCCCCTGGGCGCTAGGTGGCCTGCTGGCCTCCTCTGCTGCCACATTTCTCAGGGGCTGGTCACCAAGGCTACCGTGACAGCTCTTGCTCCAGGCTCTGCCCAGGTGTGAGTCACCTCCCCATCCCAGACCTGGCCCAGCAGGTGGGGAGAGGCGACCCTGGGGTGCTTCTCCATCGGCCCAGGGATGAGGACAAGGCAAGGGGCTCCCCAGGCTGGGGGCTGCTCCTCAGTCAGCTTGATCCCTCAGGTCCAGCCGGCTGCAGGGGCCTGGAGGAGAACGAGGCTTCAGTGCAGTGTCGCTAAGGGCTGGGGGCCTTGCAGGTCTGTGTCTTGTTCTCCAGCCCTTTCAGTTATGCTCTTAAATAGCTTGCTAAGCCATGGTCTGGGGCTGACCACATTTCTATAAAACCTACTGGGGGTGGGGAACGGAGCACCCTAAATTTGAGGGAGACGGCAAGATGCAGAAAGAGCCCTGACTTTTGAATAAAAGATATTTATGGAGTGCTTTGTAAACCGTAATGGGTCAAGCGAATGTAAGTTGGTTCACTAAATGCCTGTATTTATACGTATGTGAGTATAGACGCGCACACACCCCCTGAGCTGTCCCCTGGGGTTCGTGGTGGGGTGGGGACTGGGAGGTCTGGCTGGAGGGCACTGCGACGGGCTTGCCTTGGCTCAGAGCGTGATCCTGCGACCCCAGCGTGCAGCCACACTTCCTCCAGGCTTTAGAGACCCATCCATTAGCTCCCATCAGTCTGCACGTCTCACACGCAGATGAGAGATTTGCCTAAAAATCCCTGTCAGAACAATTCAGAGCTGGGGAGAGGGGGTTTGCTAAAGCTGATGGATTAAGTTCTTGTCCCCGCCTACTCTTGGAATCCCTGTGTGTGGTTCTGGGGTTACACTTTTGTCTTATAAAAATATCTGCACCCTGGATATTTATTGCTTGCACGCCCTTATTTTTAGTAGTGCTGTCTTTCTCGGTTTATAGAGTCCCATTTGTCTCATCCAAGAGCGAAAAAAGAAGGTATTTCTTCTTGACGTCTTTCCTGATTCCCTGCCCCTCCCCCCTTTAATGGCATCGCAAATGCTGGATGGATCCCCCCTCCCCCGCTGACCCTGGCAGCATCTTTCTCCGTGGTGTCCTAGTTGGGGTCTGCAGCAGGCAGCTTGGGGATGTGTTAACTAAAACGTGGGTGTTCTCTCCAAAGAACAGTAAAACAGCCACAGAGCGCCCCAGCTTGATTCGTTTGGGGGTATTTCTGCTTCTGAAGCACATCAGTTGGGTGCCCCATTGCTAAGGCTTGGTGGCGGTAAATGCTGCTTCCAAAACCGGTGGCTTCTTTCAAGTGCAGACGGTAACACAGGATGCTTCCCCGGTGAGTGAATCAGCTGAATGCACAAGGAAGTGAATTACGGCCTGGCAGGAGCTGGCGATGCCTTCTCTTGATCCTCCCAGAAAGCTGAGAGATCTGTGTGCAGGTCCCAACTTAGCACTTCTCCACTCAAGCCAGTTTCCTCTTCTGCGAAGGTATTATGTCCTGTCTGCTGATAGAAAGGTTTCGTCTCAGCAGGGGCTCACCCCTGCGGGACGGTTTTCCCCTGACTTAAGAGGGAAGATGGGGGTTCCAGAGAAACGGCGACCTCATCCTTGGGTGGCTGCTATAATTTACAGCAGTGATTGTCAGCCCCGGCTGCACAGTAGCGTCATCTAGAGGAGACTTTGGGGAAAAAGCCAGGCTGGTACCCACACCAAGTTGGAGGCGCTGCAGGTGGGGCCCGGGCAGAATTTTTCAGAAGCTCCTTAGGTTGAGAACTGCTAACTGAGGAAGAAGTGCTTGAGGATTTCGGGAGTGAAGGACCTTAGAGAGGCCCAGGCCTGTCCACTGTCACTTGTGCAGTGGGACTTACTGTGGGAGGCCACAAAGGCCGGCATCTCATGCATATTACCCTGAGGCTGAGCCCAGGAATGATGATGAAGCATCCTTGCATTTCACCGAAAGGGGCAAAGGAGACGCCAGAGGTCAGGTAACTCATCCAAGGCCGGAGGAAGTACTGGGGCCCGGCTTTGAACTCTGTGGTTCTAGACCCTCTCAGCCACGTGCTATTGTACTGCCAACTGATGCGCTGAACGCCGGTCCTTCAGCGGCTGGCAGAGACTGCGGCTGTGTTGAGAGGGCGGTTCGCTGGGTAGAGATTAGGCAGAGTTAAAACGTGCTGGGAAGTAGTGGATGCAGGTGGCCTGCACCACATAGAACAGAAGCACTTTTGAAAGAGGCTTTGCGGGGCCCGGGTTCTCCCGCCCGCAGACCCCAGCAACCCCTCCCCACCGCGAGGAGCTTGTGTGAATGTGGCTTCTTATCGCGGATGGATCGGACTCTTGGGCTGATGTGATCCCAGGAGAGGAGGCTTTGTGTCCAGCGGGCCACAGCCAAGCGTCCGCTGTCCCTTCCTGCCGTCCATTCTCCCAGGGCCAAGCACGTGGACCTTGTTTCCCAGAGAGCCCTTCACGGATGCTGTCACCGCAGAGTCACAGCAAGGCTTTCTGAGCCGCGTGTGGTTTGCCCTTTCTGGGGGGGGGGGGCAGGTCGCCATGGTTACTGCAGACGCGGCAGGGCCGTCTTGGGCACCGACCCCGCCCACACCCGCGGTTACACCGGCACTATTTTCCATCCGCCCCCACCCCCACCCCAAACTCGCTGGAGCATAACTTAGCTACTCAGAAGAGAAGAGTGTGCGTCACGTGGCATCTTTTTGAGGTTAGCATTTCAGAGCGCCTGCGGGTACAAAGCTTGGGGGCGCAGATCAGGGAGCATCAGCAGAGTGTCTTCCTTGGGTTTATTTTACTTGCAGAGCCTGCGTTTGGAGTCCCTCAGTACCGCTGGCTGGGAGTCTGTGCTGCCTGCTTGAGGCAGTGGGTTCCAACAGCCGGAGAGGTTGGCAGCTCAGTCAGGCAGCAGGGCTGGACCGCGAACCGCCCGTGCAGCCTCTGTCCCCGGGCTGCACGCGGATGTCGGCTTCCTCACCCTCCGACTTCTGTGCGTCCCCTGCCCCACAAGTACTTTTTGGAAAACCTTGCGGTAAACTCCGTACCTGTCTTCTCTGATCCCTGTGCTGCTGGGGAGGAGGAGGAAGAGGCAGAGTTCCAGGGAGGAAGGTGTGACAGATGAGAGGGGGCGGAGGGGCTGCAGAGAAGAGGAAGCTGAGGGTCGGAGGGGAACCCAGGCAGGAGCAGGTGACTGGAGGACCACGAAGGTACTTGCCATGGGCTGTGAGTTTAAGGGGCGGGGGGGGGGGGTAAGACCCGAGGGGTTCACTACAAAGTTTTGTGGCTTCTTTGCTCCCTTGGGGACCGCAGGCGGAGGGGCCCCGGCAGGCACGTTTGACAGTCCCTCTGGCAGCTCCTTGAACCTCATGCAAGAAGCCCAAGGAAGGAGTTCCCGTCGTGGCTCAGTGGTTAGTGAGTCCAACTAGGAACCATGAGGTTGTAGGTTTGATCCCTGGCCTTGCTCAGTGGGTTAAAAGATCCGGCGTTGCTGTGAGCTGTGGTGTAGGTCGCAGACTCGGGCTTGGATGCTGTGTTGCTGCGGCTCTGGTGTAGGCCGGCGGCTACAGCTCTGATTCGACCCGTAGCTTGGGAACCTCCATATGCCCTGGGAGTGGCTCAAGAAAAGACAAAAAAAAAAAAAAAAAAAAAGAAGCCCGAGGAAGAGGGGGGATGACTTCTTTGTCAGACGAGGACGTGATGGTTTATTTGCGTTTGAGATGGAGTTTGCGTTTTTGGCTTAAGATGCTTGCCCTGCTGTATCTTAATGGGTTTGCTTTTTTTTTCCCTCTCCAACTGTCTACTACCAGAGGAGATGTGCCCCTGTGATTAGTGGGCATGGACATAATCCTCCATTTGATGAATCCGTCAGCCTCTGTCTCCACTTCCTTGGCACGAGGCCAACCAAAGCATTCCGCGCCTGTGCACAGCTGAGAGTGTGTGTGTGTGTGTCCATCTCTGTGCGGGTCTGGCTGCTCCCGGAGCAGGGGCCTAGTGAGGACATCACATGAGACCAGGGGAGAGCTGGCGGCTTGGGGACGCAGTAGCAGAATGAGTGCTGTTTCCAGGCACAAGGGAGGACACTTTCACTTTCTCGTGTGTCACCTGCCGCTGCCACATGGCTTACTGTGGGTGTGTCTTCTGTCCCCACGGGTTTACGTGGAGGCTGCCAGCCTTCTCTGCTTGCCCCCTGGGGACTCAGGAAAGCTCCCCGCTGCTTCTTTGTCCCCTGTTGTGCCCGTGTGGGCAGGAAAAGGCCTCTCTTCTCTAGGAACTTGTTTGTTCCCGGCCACAGCAGCTGAGCCGTCCCAGCCCAGTGTTTCCTGGCCCTCCGATGGCCTTGCTCCTGGTCCTCAGGCTGCCTGGAGATGGTCCAGGAGCACCGAAGACGAAACAGCCCCCGCACGTTTGCATCTTCCACAGCCCCCGCCTGCGGGTCCAGGGGCAGACCCTGTGACTGCATGGCTGGTGTTTGGACATGTGACCTCTGTTTGGTCATCAGGGCCAACATGGGGCCGTGTTGGGGCTTCCACCTTAAGAGGAGGCATCTCCTTGGGCCTGTGCAGTCAGCGGCCTGGTGGCCACTCCTCCTCCCTCCTGTCCGGGCCTCTCCCACTTACACGGAGAACCTCGGTTTTGAGGTGCAGCTGAGGGGCTTTGCCTGTACTGTGGCCAGAGCAGGGGGAGGGGGCTGCGGGGCTGGTGGGGAGCAAGCAGGTGGTGGCCCCGGGCTCCTGAGCACTCTTGTCACCAGGGTGCCCGAGAGTCTCAGGGGCGAGACGCTGCCCCTGAAATGTCCAGAATGGGGTTCTTTGGGCTGCCTTCCTGAAATCCAGTGCAAGCCTCCCTTCCCACTGTTTTATCTTGTCGAGGTGCCAAGGAACTTGGGACAGTGGTCCAGCAGCGAAGCCAGGAGGGGCTTCACAGGCAGTCCTGTGGGTTTCCCTGGCCCTGCCTGGGGCCCCTGTGACTTGGCATCAGTCAGAACTTCCAAGGGGCAGAGGTGGGCGGGAGAGTCTAGGTTTATGGGGGTCGTCCTTCTAGGCCCCTGCACCCGCTCCATTTGATAAACTCTTGTTGAACTTGCCTTTTTTATTTTTTTTATTTTTATTTTTGCCTTTTCTAGGGCCACTCCCGTGGCATATGGAGGTTCCCAGGCTAGGGGTCTAATTGGAGCTGTAGCTGGCAACCTACACCACAGCCACAGCCACAGCCACGCTGGATCCTCCACCCACTGAGCAAGGCCAGGGATCGAACCCGCCACCTCATGGTTCCTAGTCGGATTCGTTAACCACTGAGCCATGACGGGAACTCCTAAACTTGCCTTTTAAAGATGACTTTTTGTAGGAAGGCCACGCAGATCTCCTATGCGGAGGCTCAGAAATTGACAGTCGGCCTCTGTCTGTGCCCGGGCAGCTCCAACCTGCCACCTCGAGTTACAGCTTATGTTGCACTTGGAAAGGGCCTCTCCTACGGATGGCCTCGCCCCTGCTGGTGCCAGGGGTCCCTTCCGTCTTCCCCTGGGTGCTTTCCACTCTGGGCGTCCTGGCCAGTCCCCGGCTGGGCTTGGGGCCCTCGGCTGTCAGGCTGGGAATGCGGGGATAGGAGGTCCCTGCCGCTGGGACCTCAGAGCTGTGGGAGCGAGGGTTTGGGCCAGCAGGGCCCCGACCTGCGGGATTGTAAAATTCGGGGGCTTCGAGGTGGGAACGAAGGACGCCCCCCCGCTGGTGCTTCATCCCCGCCCCGTCTGTGTTGCTCTCCGCAGCCTGTGGGCCGAAGCTCGCCAACTCGCCCACGGTGATCGTCATGGTGGGCCTCCCTGCCCGCGGCAAGACCTACATCTCCAAGAAGCTGACCCGCTACCTCAACTGGATCGGCGTCCCCACGAAAGGTGAGCCGCGGCCCCAGGCCAGGACTGGCCCCCTGAGGCTGCCATCCCGTGGCCAAGACAGCCCCCCCCCCCAAAAAAAGGTTGCCCTTTCCCTTTGCACCCAGTGTCTTCTCCCCCGCTGCTCTGATCCCCACTGCCCCGCATCCTGCCCCCCACAGCCCTCACCTCCTCCAGGAAGCCTTCTCTGATCACCGCAGTCTGGGCGGATCTTTTCCTTTAATTTTCCGCAGCAGCCCTTGGCTGGGAAATTCCCTCGCTGACTGTCACAAGATGACAGTCTGTGCTGGGCGACATTTCTGCGAAGCTTCGTCCGGCCTCCCCAGCTACGGGGAGGAAGCCCTGAGCACCCTCCCGATCCGACCCCTAGTGATGGATTTTTCACACTTGCTGTCCCGCTGGGGCTCGTGCGGTGCTTCTTACACGAAGCCCCCACTTGGCACCCAGCGCCCCCCCTCGGCTCGGGCCGCTGGACGGCAGAGTGGCTGCTGTGGACCCGGCCATGCGTGTGAGCGTCACTCGCTCCCAGCCCTGTGGGCAGGAGTCGTCGCCCCGATTTTCCCTAGACGTATGGCTGCCACCTGCTCTGGGGCTCAGCCTCCAGCTCTCCCTGGTCTGCAGGCTGGGCCCTAGGAGGCGGCCCAGAGCAGCCGGCCGCTGTGAGCAGTGCTGGGTCTGGGGGAGCAGGGCTGCCTTCCAGGCCGGTGATGGTTCTGGACGTGGAGCGGTCTGGTTTCCAGGGCTTCCTGGAATCTTGTGCAAGTCCTGTGCTGGCTTGGTTTCCTTTTTTGGAATGAGTGTTCCTGGCCGCGAGGGGCCCCCGCCTGGTGGCCAGCATGGCAGGCTAAGGGCCCTTTCTTTTCCGTCCAGTGTTCAACGTCGGGGAATACCGGCGGGAGGCCGTCAAGCAGTACAGCTCCTACAATTTCTTCCGGCCAGACAACGAGGAGGCCATGAGAGTCCGCAAGTGAGGCCCGGGCTGCGGGGCGGGAGGTGCGGGTGGGCAGGGGGCTGTGTCGCTTTGCTCCGTGGCCCCTGGTTGTGAGGGAGGCACTACCCACCCCCCCATATAGCAGCCCTGGCCTCTGCGCCTTGGAGCCCCCCTGCCTTCCTCTGCTCCCAGATGGTCTGATTCCGCTGATGCAATGCAGACCACCAGTAACAGCTCATTCAGAACGAGCAAAATTGTTTTGCTGGAAAAGTCGTCTGTTTGTGTTTGAAAAGGAGTTTTTTTAAGCCCAAGGGACCCCATGTGTGGGGGCTGCACTTTAGAATCCCGCGGGAGCTCGGCACCACCCCGATGCCAGCCCTGCCTGGACGGGACCTGGGCGTCGTGCTCTGAAAGCTCCCAGGGTGGGGGGCTCAGTGTGCAGCCCCCAGGAGACCAGCTCCCCAGGGCCGTGGCCGTGGGCAGGGCTCTGGTTGGGAGCCCGGATCCGGTGGTCCTGGCCCCCTGCACAGTTTGGCAGTGGGATCCTGGTCACCCCACTTGCTGGGGCAAGCTGGGGGTGTCTGGCTTTCCCCTTGGATGGACTGGCTCTGAGGCACCCGTGCTCTTTCTGTGTCGCAGGCAGTGTGCGCTGGCTGCCCTGAGAGACGTGAAAAGTTACCTCACGAAGGAAGGGGGCCAAATTGCGGTAAGTCTGGGGAATAAGACGCCCCGTCGGGATCCCCATAGTGCGATGGTACCCTGGAGAGCAGGAGTGTAGACACAGCCATGTGGGGACACCTCAAACGGGGGCAGGTGTCTCTGGCCCAAGTGCCGAGGGAAGCAGGTGGCAGGGGCAGCCTGGGGACCCAGGAGGAAGGCGGTGGGCACCGCCCTCGGGGACAGGCTGGGGACCAGTGTCCCTTCCTCGTGCCCCCTCCCTGGCATATGCTGCTTCTCAATTGCTTTAAGGACCGTTCCCACCCCGCTTGGGTCCCTGGGTGTGGGAGGCAGTGGGGGACGCTGGGGGGTGCCGTCTCTCGTGGAGCCCCAGAACGTGACAGGCCTGACCTTTGGGGGTTTGGTAAACACCCGTGAAGTCAAACTGGGCTCTCTTCACTGCCCCTCTTTCTCCCTGCCAGGTTTTTGATGCCACCAACACTACTAGAGAGAGGAGACACATGATCCTTCATTTTGCCAAAGAAAATGATTTCAAGGTGAGCTGGCTTCTTGTCCTGCCCGGAGCAACTCAGCAGCAAGGGAACCCCACAGGGTCGGCTGATGCCTGGATCTGGAGCCCCTGTGCGCCGTGCTTGGGGACAGGGGTGTTCCCTCTTTTGGGGAGGGCCAAGGACTTGGGACTGAGTGGGACTTGTTCTTCTACCTGTATTTGGGGATTGATAAGTGGGGTCCTTCCGGCTCCCCCATGGTGGTGACATCACGTGATCCCAAGGTTGGCCCTTTGCGTTGGCCTGGATTTCGTGTTTCCTAACGTTTCTGACTTGCCTCCTCCCAGGTGTTTTTCATTGAGTCTGTGTGCGATGACCCTACAGTCGTGGCCTCAAACATCATGGTAAGAGCCCCCGCTGGTGTGGCAACCTGAGAGAAGTGAGGGACCAGGTCGTCCCGGAGAAGTGCCTGGACCCTGAGAATACGCTGGCCCTCCCAGCTGCTTGGTGGCTTTGTCTGAGAGGGACTCCGGGAGGTTAGAAGTGCAGGGTGCTGTTTAACTTCGAAGCACCTCCTCTGACCTGGACTGCCTTTATCAAGCTCCTTTCAGACAGTCAGCTGAAAGCAGTCTTTTGGGGATATGAGAGAGAAATTGGGGGACCTTGGACAGTTTCTGTGGATGGCAGTTTGGCAGCTGGGGGGTGGGGGGCTGCTTGGGGCAGAAGGCAGCTCGCCGGTCCCGACGGGAAAGGAGGCAGGAGGCCATCTCTTGCTGTTAAGGTCCCTGGTAGATGAGAATGGTTGCAGAATGACAAAAGCCCCTGGGACTCAGCAGACAGAAGGCAGAATTCCCAGGATTGGGAAGTGTGGGGGGCGGTAGCGCCATCTTCCTGTTCCACTCGCCCCCGTCAGGGAGAGGCTGCCCAGGTAAATTGGGGGTAACCGGCAGCTTAATTCGATTAATTCTTTTTTTTTTTTTTTTTTGGTCTTTTGTCCTTTTAGGGCCGCACCTGTGGCATATGGAGGTTCCCAGGCTAGGGGTCTAATCAGAGCTATTGCTGCTGATCTACACCACAGCCACAGCAACACGGGATCCAAGCTGCGTCTGTGACCTACACTATAGCTCTTGGCAACACCGGATCCTCAACCCACTGAGTGAGGCCAGGGATCGAACCCGCAACCTCACTGCTCCTCGTCGGATTCGTTGCCACTGCACCACGATGGGAACTCCTCAATTAATTCTTAAATTTCACTTGCTGGCAATAGATCATAGACAAATGGTTATTGTGAAGACTTTACCACAAGTCACCTTCTCATATTGTAGATAATTTTCTTCGCAACTTAAATACATCAGGGTAAGATGTTACTTATAAAGAAAATCAGGTCTGGGAGTTCCCGTCACGGCTCAGTGGGTTAAGAACCTGACTAGCATCCATGAGGATGTGGGTTCGATCCCTGGCTTCGCTCCGTGGGTTAAGCATCCAATGTTGCCATGAGCTGTGGTGTGGGTCACAGATGAGGCTTGGATCTGGAGTGGCTGTGGCTGTGGCGTAGACCCCTAGCCTGGGAACTTCCATATGCCACACGTGCAGCCTTAAAAAAAGAAAAAGAAAAAAGTCAGATCTGACACTTTACAGGGAACGCTAGAGCTTGGCCACTGCAGGCGTGCAGAGGGGTTCATTAGCTTCTGGGATTAGGCCTTTTCTCCAAGGAAGTGGGACTCTTTGCAGGCATTTCTCAGAAATGAGTTCATGTTTCAGGAAGGGCTATTGAAATGGTAGAAAATCAGTCCAGATTGGTTTCGGCGGCTCCAAAGCAAGAGGCTCAAAGGATGAGGAGACGGCCCTTGCCGTGCTCTCCACAAAGCGTTTGCTCTGTTTCTTTGGTTTGGTTCTACCATGTCCACTTGGGCGTGAAGCAAAGCGCAGCTGCAGAATAGTTCTCCCCCGATGAGCGGTTGACACTCGCTTGGCCAGGAGCTCACGACTTGTGTCCTTCTCTGTGACCTCACGGAGCCCTTTGCCTCAGCCCTCCGTGTTCAGAAATCTTACTCCGATGAAGCCCCAAGGCATCTTTGTCATTATTACGCCTTTCTGTTGTGCTTTTTATGGGGCAGGCCGTGCTGGAGAAAGGGCCCCGTGAACTCAGAGTTTGTTTCAAATCGTGCTAAAATATCCATGGTCAACCATTCTGACCATTTGGGAGCGTTGAATTCCGCGGGACTCAGCAAATTCCCTTTGCCATGCGGCCATCCCTCCCAGCCTCCTGGACCCAGGACTCTCGCAACTTCCCCAGCTGAAGCCATGCATCTGTGAAAAACTTCCTCCCCACTGGACTTGGGAGTTTTGCAGAGCGCCTGCCTCTCTTTCATGGCCCTGGTCACTGCTGAGGGCCCAAAGAGTCCATGCATTCAAAAATTCTGGGTTTCCCTGAAACCTGCCAGGTGGCTTAGGCCTATTATATAGGTGAGGGGATGGCAGGCCAGGGGCACCTGTCCTCCGTCCCCAGAGAGCAAGCCTTGGACAGGACTGGGCATGTGGTCCAGGCTGGGAAGCATCATTCGGGGACCAGTTACAAGCGTGTGCCGCCCCCGACTGTGGGCATTAGAGGAGGAATTCTGCCAGGCGCCCAGGGCACCTCTAGGGGCTCCTTTGCTTCCCGGCAACGTCCTCTTGGTGGGGGCAGCGCTGCGGATGCTCACGGGCAACTCAGTTGAACGGAGGGCTGGTTGTCCGCTGGTGATCTGGCTACTGGATGGATCCGGAGTCAGGGCCCATCAGAGGGGTCATTAGAATCCTCGTCCCCATCAGTGAGCCTGTCCACTGTGGGTGCCCTCGTGGGGAATTGTGGGGGTCCTGACTCCACGCCCAGGCTTCTCTCGCTCTTTTTCCTCCTGCGATGCTGGGTAGGGTCATTGGCATCCTGCTCCTGTCCCTGCTTTTCCTCGTTTGCAAAAGCCCCAAATCCTGCTTCATGCTAAGCAGAAAGCCTTCCAGCGTGATTCATCAGCTGCCTCTTTGTGGTGTTACAGGAAGTGAAGCTCTCCAGCCCGGATTACAAAGACTGCAACTCAGCAGAAGCTATGGACGATTTCATGAAGAGAATTAATTGCTACGAAGCCAGCTACCAGCCCCTCGACCCTGACAAATGTGACAGGTAATTAATTCCTAGGAGGTCACTGTCTCAACCACCTACTGAAGGGCTTTGCATGTTTTCTTGATGTTCTCATGAACCATTAAGCTCCTGATGCCTTTATAAACCCTCTTTTAAAGTACCTTTTTTTTAAGAAAATGCTTGATTCGGGTGTGTTGTAACTACTCGAGACACGGTGTACAGGTGTGGAAGGTGGATATCTGAGCCCCATCCTGCTGCTGCCCTCTGAGGTCTCCTTTCTTTTCGTTTCCTTCTCTTGTTTCTCTCCCGTCGCCGAGAGGCCAGCCCGCCTCTCCAGCACTCCTTCCGCCTGGGTCGTGCACCCTCAGAGCCCCTGCGCGCTGATGCCGCGGGTCAGCGGGGGGGCTGTGTCTCCGCGGCGGGGTGGGGCGGTCAGTGCGTGCGGTCGGCGGGGCTCTGACAGGCTGGTCGCCTTCCCGTGCAGGGACCTGTCCCTGATCAAGGTGATCGACGTGGGCCGGCGGTTCCTGGTGAACAGGGTGCAGGACCACATCCAGAGCCGCATCGTGTACTACCTGATGAACATCCACGTGCAGCCGCGCACCATCTACCTGTGCCGGCACGGCGAGAGCGAGCACAACCTCCAGGGCAAGATCGGAGGGGACTCGGGCCTGTCCAGCAGGGGCAGGAAGGTAGGAGGGGAGCGGGGTCGGGCGGGGAGCCGAGGGGTGGGGCTGTGTGTCCTTGCGTGTGTCCCTCGGTGTATGTGTATATATGTGTGTGTGTGTATGTATGTCTGTGTGTGCGTCTGAGTCTGTGTGTCCCTCTGTGCATGTAGGTATGTGTGTGTATGAATGTGTGCGTGTGTGTGAGCGCAGGCTCAGGGAGGGTGCGTGTGCACCGGCAGCACAGGCGGCTGGCAGAGCGCGCGGGGCCCAGTTCGGGGGGCAGAGCCTGACTCCCGCGTGTGCCCCTCGGCCCGCCCCCTCCCAGTTTGCCAGCGCCCTGAGCAAGTTCGTGGAGGAGCAGAACCTGAAGGACCTCAAGGTGTGGACCAGCCAGCTGAAGAGCACCATCCAGACGGCCGAGGCCCTGCAGCTGCCCTACGAGCAGTGGAAGGCGCTCAACGAGATCGACGCGGTAGGTCGGGGTCTGGCGCCGGGGCGGCGGGGCCCGGAGGGCAAGGGGGCCTCTGCCGGGATCTGCCGGACGCCCGGGAGCCCTCCACCCGCGGCCCGCGCCATCACCCAAGTGACGCTGGGTGTTCCTGGCAGGGCGTCTGTGAGGAGATGACCTACGAGGAGATCAGAGACACGTACCCCGAGGAGTACGCGCTGCGGGAGCAGGACAAGTACTACTACCGCTATCCCACCGGGGAGGTGCGTGCCCGCCCCTCGGGCCCCGCGCGCGTGCGCACTCCAGCGGGCCAGCAGGCGTGCTATGGGGGAGGGGCCGGGGTGGACCCGAAACCCCGTGTCCGGCTGGGGCACGGGGGCTGCTGGGGCCCTGGGGACTCCAGCGGGGAAGGGCCCCTGCGTCTACCCTCCACCTCTGTCCCGATGCTCGTCCTGGCACTCCTGCCTTTGAATCCGGTCTTCCCGAGTTAATCCCTGTAAACAGCTCAGGGGACACACGGTGTATTTTCCTACGAGAGGCAGGCAGGCAGAGCTGTGTTTGGCTAATGACGTATGTAACGACTGGGGAAAGAAAAACAGTCTTAGGTGGTGATTCACTCTGCATGTGGGCTCCCTTGACTCCAGGCAACCTGGCAGACACGTCAGCAGGTCACTGGTACTGAGGCCCCGATGGTGGTGGAGGGCACCCTGGGCCAGAAAGTCCCCCCACCCCGCCCCGCGCGCCCTGCTAGGGCTGCGGGAGCAGCTGCCTGGGCCTTGGATGGAGTCCAGGTGCACGCGGTGCTCTGGGGGCCAAGGTTGGCCTGGGGACACCTAGAGGGGGTCCTTTCTGTCTGCGGCACTCACAGGCCTGCGGTTTGTCACACGTCAGTTCCTCAAAGCCCAGCATGCTGTCCCTGGTCTCTGCCACCCCTGGGACCTGGTTAGTGACAGAGGGTCCTGTCATAAAAGCCAGAGGCTTTCCCTTTCTTTTCCAGTTTCCTTTTATTGAGATAAAATTCTCATCAAGTGAGTCATCATTGTAGCCAGTTTAAACGACGCAGCTCAGTGGCTCTTGGTACATCCACAGTATTCTTCAGCCTTCACCACTAATTCTAAAATACTCCAGGGCTCTACAAGAAAGACCGTTTAGCGGTCACTTCCAGTGTCCCGTTCCCCTCTCCCCCCGCAACCTCGAGTCTACCTTCAGTCTCTGGAGTTGCACAGGTGCTGGTACAGGGAGGCAGAACCCTGAGGCCTTTTTGCCAGGAAGCAGCATTTATTCCTGCTGGCACCGGCTCATCAGCAGATTCATATCCAAAGGCTGAGCCCCGAACGCAGCAGGGGCGCTGTCTCACATACTCTCCGTTATTTTTTTCTTTTACACTTTGGCCCCTTTGGACCCCTCAGAAGGTAACATCCATTCTGTAATTTCTGAGTGGACAGTTCTAGATGCGGTTGACCCCTGGATTCAGGTTGTTGCATTGTTATAGAACTGCGCCTGCGCGGACCAGTGTTGCAGAATTGCGCATGCGCGGACAGGTGCTGCGGCTGCACGTTGCCTTCTCTTTGTCCTGGGGGGGCCCTTCCCCTTCCCCACCCCCACTACACCTGTTCTGGACCTTTCACGTCAGTGGAATCACACACCCCGGGGCCTTTCACTCTGTGTATCTTGATCAGGGCTCCGTTGCCTGCTTCCCTGGTGACGGTCGAGGATCGGAAAGGAGCAGTGAGAGGGCAGTTGCGGTGGCTTCTCCCAGGGCCCAGAAGGGGTGTGGCATCCACACACCGACCAGGGTTCATAGCGGATCAGTCGGGGTTTCTGATGGGGTTTGGGATGGGGGTGGTGGCCCTGGATGCCCAGTTTCTGCAGCAGCATGGCGCCCCTTCCCTCTGCCTTACAGTCCTACCAGGACCTGGTCCAGCGCTTGGAGCCGGTGATCATGGAGCTGGAGCGGCAGGAGAACGTGCTGGTTATCTGCCACCAGGCTGTGCTGCGCTGCCTCCTGGCCTACTTCCTGGACAAGAGCGCAGGTGCGGGAGGGGGAGGGGGGTTGTCGGGAGCCCGTCACCGCCCCCGAAAGCAGGGAGGGAAACTGGCCTTGGACTTGGAGGATCCACACTGCCTGCCAAGCGTTCCAAAGGCTGCAGGGCCTCCCCCGCCCTGCTCAAGGGCAGTTTGACACTGGGTAGATTTAACAGTCTCAAGAACCAGCCTCTTGAGGCCTTGTACCCCCACCTCTCAGGGGCCTTGGGGGGTGGGGGGGGCAGCACACCTTCTCAGCCCAGAAAACTCTGTCCGTACTTTTAGAACTTAAGTGTGTGGTCTGCTCGAGGTTCAGCTGGATCCCAACACACCTAAATTGTGTGGGAAATGAATTTTGACTCCAGTGCATTATGGGAGGGTTTGGGTTTGCTTCGATGCTGCTCTTTAGGTGTCTTTGGTAGGGCCACCTGCCTCGAGCCGGAGGACCTGTGCCAGGCATACGGGAGTTAACACCCTGCCCAGACAGGTCTCTGCAGGGCCCCACATGGCAGGAGCTCTCACTGGGGCCTGGCAAGGTCTGTCCTCAAGGCTCTCCTCTCATTGTGGGCCCTTCTCTCCTTTTCAGAAGAGATGCCATACCTGAAGTGCCCCCTTCACGCCGTCCTGAAGCTGACGCCCGTCGCATATGGTGAGTGTGGGGACACAGCCCTCTGAGACCTGTACCCTGGCTGGGGTGGGGGTGGGGCTGCGAGTGCGGGTCCCCTCTGATATGATGCCACCCTCTTCCCCCTCCCCTGCCCCACCAGGTTGCCGCGTAGAATCCATCTACCTGAATGTGGAGTCGGTGAGCACACACCGGGAGAGGTCAGAGGTGAGTGTGAGCTCGCTGCCTGCATCTGGGGGTTGCCGCTGAGTGGTGGCACCAGGGGGCACCAACACTTGGGAGGCCCCCTCAGCCGTGTTGCTTGTAAGGGCTGACTGTGTCTGTCGGCGGATTGTCACCAACTCGTTTGGAATTGTGGCCCTCGTGACTGTCCCTCCCTTCCTCGCCATCTGTGTGCCTGTTTGGCGGCTTCCTGGCATCGTCTTCCTTTTCTTCCTTCCCACACTCCTTCCCCCGTTTCCACTTGACTTGAGAAGTGAGCATTGAGTGGGGAGACATTCTGCTCTTTTAAACGTAACTGTAGCACAGTCATCGCTGCCTTTTTCTCGGTGGCAGCTAAACAATTTCAAGTTCCAGAGTCACGGGTGGCACGGAACCCACAAATCCGCCGTCATCTGCCTGCACTTAGGACCCGAGTCACCACGGAGGTGCTAGAAGTGGAGAAGGGAGCGGGGCTGCGGGTTGGGAATCAGAGATGGGGGTGGTGGCAGATGGACCGTTTTTTCCGGAGACCCCGGTCCCTGGCTGCATCTGAGCCCGCCCGGGCGGTCTGGGACTCGGTGGCCTGCCTGGCCGCATCTCCCACGGGCAGCACAGATTTCTGCTCAGGCGTATGTTGGGAAAGAAAGTTTGTATTTGTACCGACTGTCAACTCCAGTGCTTTGCCCGCGTTAGTCTGACCGTTTCTTTTACAAGTGTGGCATCCCTGTCCCCAGCGGGTTTTGGCATGAAAACCCCAGCCTCCCTGGCCGGGTGACTGAAACACAGGCAGCCGGCTCCCCTTGGCTCTCACGGCGCCCTTCTGCACGGGGCAGCGGGGTGTGCATTGCTTTCCCTCCAGGAACCACAGCCTCCCCGCCGGACCCCCCAGCACCGCGGTAGTTGGGTTTGGGCCCAAACTGGGCTGTGAGGGCCCCTGAACACTTCACGGTGCAGAGCAGGGCGGGGGCTTCATGGAGACAGACCCCCAACTTGGGTTCCTGGGCCCCAATCTACAGAGTGACAGGCCCCGGGGACTGCAGGGGTCCCCACTCCAGTGGAGTTGCCCCTTGATCTGAAGGCTAGTGTTTGGCTCTGGCTGGTGGTTTCCCGCGTCTTCTGTCTGCTGGCTCCTGTTGAGGCTTCGTTTCCTGTCCTGTTCTGGTCGTAGTCACTTGGAGCGGGAGCTCTGGTCAGCGGGAGGGCGTCCAGCACCGACACCTTCTCCCCGACCCCTCCTGCCACCCCCAGGAGGTGCCTGAGCCTCCCATCCAGTTGTCCCCGCCCCCCCGCCCTGCAATCTCGGAGGCTGGCTGCAAGGGTCTTTCCTGCAACGTCTTCTCTGCTGTGACTGCATCACTGTCTGGGCAGCACCGTCCTGCCCTCCTTCCCCTGCCTGCTTTGCAGATGTTGCGTTTGTCCGAGTGGGTGTCTTGGAATGATCGGGAAGGGGGCTTGGGAGGAGAGCGCATCCCTCGTTCTTGCCGACTGGGAGACCCACGACGAGCCAGCAGCCCCGGGGCCGTTCACCGTGGTTGCTCTTGCGGTCTCAGCAAGATCCAGAAGCAGAGAAACGGGATTCATTTGGTTTTGGATTTTTTTTTTTTTTTTTTTTGGCTTATTTACTTCCCCTCCTTGTAACTGTCGCCTTCTCTCTTTTGTCTTTGTCTCGCTTAGGATGCAAAGAAGGGACCTAACCCGCTCATGCGACGCAATAGTGTCACCCCACTAGCCAGCCCCGAGCCCACCAAAAAGCCTCGCATCAACAGCTTTGAGGAGCATGTGGCTTCTACCTCCGCTGCCCTGCCCAACTGCCTACCCCCGGAGGCGCCCACGCAGCTGCCCGGACAAGTGCGTCACCCCCTTTTCCTTCCTGAGACTCGTATCAGGGTGGGGAGGGTGTGCCTCGAGGGGCAGCGGTGTTGGGGTAGAGGACACGGACACCTCTCAGTGTGGGACCCCTGGATCCGTCCTTGAGACCATGGCTGTGTGTGCACACGCCCCTTCTGAGGCGGTGGCTTTCTCTGGTCACACCCAGGCCGAGTGGGGAATCATTCAAGTGGCTCTGACCCAGTCACAATGCGTGAGTAGTTTCTCCTAAGTTCAAGGACACCCCTAGTTCAGGAGTCTCCGTTCAGCTCTGGGCTGCTGGCTTCTCTGTGGCCTGGGGACGCCTCTTCTGTCCCCTTGCTGAGTATTTGTCTTTAATTCCTCCCTCGCCCTCACTCTCCATCAGAGAAACGCTGTCGTCAGGTGCCCTTGTCGGTTGGGGCCCTTGGAGCGTGTCTGGAGCCCACGTGGCTGGGCTCGAATCCGGGCCAGAGGACCTGGAATTAGCCACTCACTTCTATAACGTAGTAAAACCCCCCAAGTGAAAAACCACTTAGATTTCATTCTTAGATTATTTCGTTTGCTGAGATGATGGAAGGCTGAAGGATACTGGCTGTTGGGTACTAAGATGGGCTTTCGGAAAACCACTATTTTCCTCAACAACTCCTGAAAATCTTTGCCAGCATGAGGAACTGTAGAAATCTCTGGGCACCAATTTGGGGTCCACCCAGGGGTCTCCCCCACCTCCACCCATCACGTCTGGCCTCACGCACAGAAATCACGGGCTAAAGTTCCCGTTGGGTTTGTTAATGAGCTGAGCGCTCAAAGCCACAGAGCCTTCCAGCATTTCCCCTGAAACTCATTTAAACCTCGTGTTGTCTGGAAGTGTGCTGGGGGTGGGGGCAGGGAGTGCCACGCAGCCCTCTCCAGGCCTCAGTTTTCTCAGCTGTGGAATGGGGGAGCAGCGCCTATTGCTAGGAGCCTCTGATGCAACGGTGTCCACCCCAGCGCCGGCTGTGGGACCTTCCTGTCAGGCTCGGTCACCTCCCTGGCCTTCAGTCTCCTAAGTTTTTAAAATGAGGGGGGTAGGAGTTCCTGTTGTGGCTTAGCGGGTTAGGACCCTGACTGGTATCCGTGAGGATGTGGGTTTGGTCCCTGGCCTTGCTCAGCAAGGTAGGGATCCAGTGTTGCTGTGGCTGTGATGTGGGCCAGCAGCCGCAGCTCCGCTTCGAATCCTAGCCTGGCAACTTCCACGTGCCGCAGGTGTGGCCGTAAAAATTTAAAAAATAAATACAACAAGGGAGGTAGACTGGGCGCTGTCTCATTGACGCGCCTTTCAGGTCTAAAGTCAGAGCTGTGTTTCATGAACACTGAGAACTGAAGCGTGGCTTCAGGGGACAGTCTGTGCGGGTGTAAATGGCGGGGTCACAGTTGGACATGTAGCTCACCTTTGCCCTGGGGACCGGCCGGGGCTGGGCTTGGGTGGTGTGCGGGGCCGTGCTGCCCTCAGGGGACGGGGACACGGGATGCTGGCCGGCCAGGGTTCCAGACCCAGGGTTCCAGACCCGGCTCCTGGGCGCGGCTGGAAGCCGCTGGCTGGCGGGGCTGGGAGGGCCCAGGGCTTCGCCCGGTGGAGGCTGCCTGCTTGCGGATGCCCGGGGCCTCACCCCGTCCCTGGACTGACTCTCTCCTGCCTTTTCTCTCTGCAGCCTTTGCTAGGGAAGGCCTGCTTGTAAGTATTTCTCGGGACCCTTGTGCTCTGGGTGCCTCTGCCGTCGCCGGCCACTCTGGCTTCTTGGCCGTTGAGAGTGTTGAGGATGCTTGACAGTTGCTGTGAAAGCTGGAGGAGGGACCTGGGATTCTTGAGCTTTCAGGAAAGGATGCAGGCAGTCGAGGGGGTTTGGGGGGTGTCCTCCTGCCTTGAGGCTGTGCTCCCTTGTCCTCGCTCCCTCGTGGGGCCCGGGGTTACTGTTAGTATTTGCTGTGGTCAGTGGCTGGACGTCTGGGGGTCAACCTTTTCCCACGTAAGGTCAGATTTTGGCTCAGGGTTAAGGTCTGTGCCCTTTTATTTTAAAAGGGAAGTTTGCCCATAGTGTGGTGGAGGGTCTGAGCCCTCCTGTCCTGGCCGGGACCCCCCTCAAGGTACTTGGGAACCACTGTCTTGCCTCGGAACCTGCTTGGCCTTCACGGTCATGTTCAAGGTTGGGCGCGGCTTTTGCTCTGCAGGACGTTCCTGGTTCAGGGTTAGCAGCTGCCAGATGACTTGGCCTTGCCTCTGCTCCCTGGTCTCTGGCCGCAGAAGCAGCCAAGGCCTTTATATCACAGAGTTTTAGTAACAGCCACTGTGAACTGTCACCCCCAACCCCTTGTCACCCCCCCGCCCCCCACTGTCTGCCCTTTGGCTGGTCGGATTGCCTGGATCGATGCCCGCAGACTCGTGGCAAATTGGAGTAGTTGGGCATCGTGCTTGGACCACGTGTCGAAAAATGCATTTCGTCACTTGACAGCTCATGGAGAACGTGCCTATATGTGTCCCAAGTCTTTGGTCCTTAGACTAACCCCAGGAGGTCTCAGGGCACTTCCTGTGTCCGTTTCCCAGTTGAAGGCGACTCTCGCCCATGGTCGCCCAGCTGCTCCAAGGCACAACCAGCCCTTGAGCGGCTCTCCCCGTCCCGAGGGTCAGCTGCTTTCCCTGGGCTGTTTCCAGAACAACCAGGGGCCCGTTCGCCTCCCTGTCCCTGGTACCTGACATTTGCCGCCTCTGAAAACGTCTGAGTCCCCTTCTTGTTGCCGCAGCCTCCCCTGCAGCTGCTTCCTGTGGCTGCGGTGTGTTTATTTTAATGGCCACCTGCCTGTCACGCTCAGTCTTTAAGAGTAGCAGACCCACGTCTTTTACCCCCACCCCACGCCCTGCAAGCGAGGCGTTTCCTGCGGGACGACCCAGGATCGAGTTCCCCTTCCGTGCACTAGCCTTTGGGTTTGGAAGCTTCCGGTTCTGCATCTGTGCGTGTTCCTTTTGAGCCACCGCCCATGTTGCCAGGAAAGCAAACTTTCTGCCAGGGCCGGTGGGGGGGGCTTGGGCACATCCCCCACCTTCCAAGGTTGAACCTGCCCATCTCTATGGCTGCAATAGTACCTTTGGCCAGAATTCCTCCAGGTCTGCAAAAATGTCTTCTCTGGACCCATCACACCTGCACTGCACTCTGGACCCAGCGTTGAGGTGTTTTGATGATGACAATATACACATAGCACTTGGCAGAACACCTGGCACGTGGTCAGCGTCGAGTGGACGATAGCAGTTCCCCTGGGAGACAGGGTGCCCTGTGCCTTGGCGGCCACATCTGGCTCTTGGGTCTAGGCCAAGGGACTGACTGGGGCGTGGGGTGCCCCTGGGCTCTTAGGATTGCAGCCCAAGCATGCTGGTGGTCCAGGTCTCGGGTCAAACAGGTGGGATGGATGCAGCGCCCGCCTTGCCGGCCACGCCCCAGGGGACTGCACTAGGCTCGGGGCCGGCGGACCATCTGACACTCACGAGGCCGCCTTGATTTTTTAGATTTCCAGTGCATGCTAAAAAGAGACTACTACTAAAGATGCTGTCTTCTGTTTTTCTTTCCCAACATGTTTCTTCCTCCCCTCCCCCACTATGCTTGAAAGACGAACTGTCTGTCATATTTTCTCAAAGTTTTCTCCCTACTAACCTTGGAAAGGTAAATGGCTCTCTGTGCATGCCCCACTCCACCCCACCCCCCCAGTCCCCTCCACGTCTGTCCGGGTCCTGGCGTCCCGGGCCTCGTGAAGACTGGCCATTGTGAAGTCTGTGCTTCATACACCTCGTGCCCCGGCAGCTGTGTGTTTTATTAGAGCAGCACCACTGTCTCCATGTGTCCTGCGCACGGGGCACCCTGAGTGAAGGGTCTGACGTGGCCTGTGCCTGTGGTCCCCCGTGTCATCATTGCATTGTCATCATTTGTGGGCGCGCGGCCAGCCTTGGTGTGAGATGACCCAGGGTGGGTGGGAGCCAGCAGCTGTGCAGGGACAGGCCAGCCCCTCTGTCTCTTGATCCCAAAGGGTGACAGGGTCCTTGCTGGCGAGCAGGCTGGGCACCCTCCCCAGGAGACGCCTGCTCCCAGGGGTTGTCTGACGCGTGGTGGTCAGAGGCTCAGTCCCTTGGGCTCTCAAGGCCCGCGGAGAGCAGGCCTAGATTGGGCAGCGGTTTCACTGCAGCCAGCCCCGCAGTTCCGCTCCAGTCTGTGCAGGAGGGACTGGCTGGCGGTGATGGCTGCGCTTCCTTCTCTCTGCTGCCCCTTTGAGACAGTCTTGGTGGAGACACTCAAGATGCAAGAGGACACTTTTAAAAATTGTCCTTCCCTTTGCAGCCGGGTGGATTAAAGAGGGTAGGTAAGGAGACCTCGGCTGCAGCCGTCCTCTGTCCCCGACTGACTGAGAAACCCTTTGTTAAAGGGGCTTCGGATACCAGCAAGCTCCTAGGGTAGGACGGCTCTTGTTAGACCCGGGTGGGCCTGTTACTGACGCCTGCCCTCTCTGCCATGTCCAGCCTGCCCACCTGAGTTAGGCATCAGAGCTGTGTTCCTAGAATCCCGGTCCACAGGGGAGTGGTTCAGCTGTGTGTGGATGAGGCTGGGAGGAGAATTCTGACGCTTCTCCAGCGGCTACCTGGCCACGAGTCCTCTGCCTGCGGGGCCAGTGAGAGTTAGGGGAGCAGCCTGGCGGTGGGGGGGGGGGGGGCAGCCTGGGCTCTAGAGGGCCATGAGCCAGAGGGTCAGAACAGCTCTGACCCACAGGAGCTGCCCACCTTCCCCTCCCCACCCCCCACAGGCCAATGGCAGGGCCCCTCCAGGCCCTCCTCCTGTGTGAGCAGGGCTTAGCCCTCCAGCACGTTCCTGGGCCTCTGTATTTGGTGATGATGGTTGTTGTTGGGGGTGGGACGCGTCTCGATTGCATGGCTTTCTCTTTGCTTTGGAAGCCCAGTCCGCAGGAGTGGTAACCGGCTTCCCCCTCTTCTCTCCCGAAAGCAGAACGTGAAAGGCTCCCCCAGCAGCGCGGACGCCTCCAGGACGCACTGACGCAGCCCCGCCGCTGTGCCTTCCACTCCTGCAGCTTTGCTCGAGCCCTTGCGCCTGCCCGAGGCCAGCGATCCCGAAGACTTCGATCCCGAAGACTTCTCCCCGGGCAGCGCGGAGGAGGCGCTGCTGCGCCCGCACCCGCCAGGCAGCGTCGGGCACCGCCCGCCCCCGCTGTGCTCCCCGCGCTTCCGGCTGTGTCCCCGCCCCTCGGACGGACGATGCGCGGCGGAGGCGGATTGTGGGCGCTTCGGTGCTGGGTGCTGGCTTGTTCATCTCGTTTCTGTTCGTTCCCCGCTGGGGAGGTGGAAGTGGCCCCCGAGTCCTAACCTTGCAGGGGGCCTAGATCCCAGCTGCAGAAGGTTGAGGGACGATGAAAGCTTTCAAGAGGCTTTTGGTGCATCTCAGCCTGGAGGTTGCCCGGGTTCCGGAAGAAGCTGGTCCCCGAGTTGGAGAGAGGAGCTGGGAGCTGGACCTGCGGTCAGTCGAGCAGCCGGTGTCACCCACCTTTCCAGGTCCGTGTCCTGACGCGGAAGATGTGGGACATTCTGGCTGTGGAGGCGGGAGGAAATGCTTTGCGGAAATGGCACAGGCCCTCCCTCCCAGGGGAGGCCCCCGCCTGGATCTCGGTCTCCTGGCACACGGCTCCGCCCCGCACTTTCTTAGGGCAGAGCCCGCCGCCGCAGAGTCACACCTGCTTCCGGAACTTAGATGTTTGGGTCTGTGCCCTTGGGGCTGGTGCCCTGGAAGGATGTGGGAGTCGTTGGGGACCTCAGAGAGACCCCCTCCTACAACGCCCAGAGAGCACGTGTTAGAGTCATTGCAAGGCTGACCCGGCCGGTGGCGTGGGGTCTCGAGGCTCTGGTCTCCTGCTTCAGGGCGTCCCTGCATCACCTCCCAGTGACAGTGGCTGGAGCCAGGCCTTGCTGACGGCCACTTCCTCCAAGAGACTGTCCTCTGGTCTCTCCATCTGCGACGGGCACCTGCTGTATGTCCTGCGTGGGGCTGGGCTCCTTGGAGGACTCTAGAGAAGAGAATGTGCTTGCTTGCCTTTGTGGCCCCTGTGGCGTTTGGGGAAGAGGGGTTCAAGCAGAGCTTGTGGACTTGTGGTTCTAAACACCTGTAGTTTCTTCCTGCTGGTTTTCCCCTGTTGGCCCAGGAGAAACGATTTGGACTCAGCAGCAGACGTTGTCCAAGTGACCCTTTTTCAGGATCTCTAAAAGCGGTGCCAAAGGTCACCTCTTCTTCCTGCCTTCTCCTTTGGGGCCCCACGTCCCTCCGCCTCTTAGCTTGTGAACAGTCCTTGGGGGTGGAGGGGGACGTTTAGACAGCTGGAGCTGGGGGCGGAGAGGAGCCGTTTTTGTTTTTGTTTTGTTTGAAAGGAGCTTTTAGGAAACGCACGTGTCTGTGTTTGGGATTCAGGGGGAAACGCGGGTGCGAGGCATACGTCCTGTAACCAGGCTTCTGGGTTTCCCACCAAACCGCTCAAATCCCCGCTTCTCTTCATCCTTCATTGGCCATCTGCCCAGGTGACACCTGTCTGTCCATCCCTGGGCAAGACTCGGGTCACTCTCCCCCTTTCCCGCTGTCTGGTTAGGCACTGCGTGTGTGTGTGTGTCTATGTGTGTGTTGGATGTATTTTCAGACGGAGGGGCCCGCAGCTCTTGAGGAGAGCTCTTGTCATATTCTCGTCATTTGTCCCACTTTCTGGCTCCTCCTCTGGCCATTGGCACCGACTCTGAACTTTGGCTCTTGAGGCTGATCCAAGTGGGGGCCGAATGAAGGTGGGTTCACCCTCGCCTCTGACGGCCCGCATCCGTGCCCACACGGA
This sequence comes from Sus scrofa, assembly GCF_054392235.1. NCBI lineage: Eukaryota > Metazoa > Chordata > Mammalia > Artiodactyla > Suidae > Sus > Sus scrofa. The sequence goes on along the minus strand of NC_139392.1, from coordinate 91,480,930 downwards.
GGAGGCCTGGTCTGACCCTGGTTTGGTTGGCAGGGACCTCGATGGGGAGGGGAGACGCGGAGAGAGCAGAAGGCTGCAGACTGGAGCCAGGACGGGGCTTGGGAGGAGGGCGGTGTAGACCGGCGGGGGGTGTCTGAGCCGCGGTCGGTCGTGGGGCCTCTGCTGTGCTGGCCATTGACTCTCACTCCCGTGACCCTCGTCAAATGCTGGGACCGATGTTACCTTTGCCTGTTTGTTTTGGGCGGGCTCACCGCCTTCCTTCCTCTGTCCTGAGACTGCGCGCCAAGACCTTCCTTTCGGGGGAAAAGAAAGACTGAACCACGCCAAGGACGTTTTCATTTCTAATACTTGAAGTTTATTTTTTTATTATTTTGATAGCAGATATGCTATTTATTTATTTAATATGTATAAGGGATCCTGAAAACGGAAAGCTGTATAGATGGGGTTTCGTTGTGGGTTGGCTTGGGGGCCTTTTACATGTGACTTCCGACTCTGTGTGTTCTGTATAAATTTGTCTGAATTAATTACCTGGGATGAAGCTGTGCCAGCTTTCAAACAGGGGATGCCTATTGGAAATTTGTATATTTTGCAGTTGCCAGAACAATAAAATTCCTGGTTGAAATACAGATGAATGCATCTTGGGCTCTTTTTTTGAGTCGGCGGGGGGGGGAGTTTAATTTCACTTGGGTCAATGCACCAACTTTCTACCAATCGTCTTCCTTTAAACAAACATGCTTTAAATTGCCCAGTGGCTGTATTTGCAAAGCAGGAAGACTCTGCCCCCCCACCCCATGGCCGCATCTATGGCATATGGAGGTTCCCAGGCTAGGGGTGCAATCAGAGCTGCAGCTGCCGGCCTACACCACAGCCACAGCAAGACCAGATCCGAGCTCAGTCTACAACCTACACCACAGCTCACGGCAACACTGGATCCTAAACCCATTGAGCGAGGCCGGGGAATTGAACCCGAATCCTCACAAACACTATGTTGGGTTCTTAACCCGTTGAGCCACAGTGGGAACTCCAAAGGAATAGACTGTTTTCGAGCAGTCTTAGGTTTAGAAGCCTGTCTCTCCTATTATTGTCTTGCATTTATTTTATTTTTTACCTCATTTTTTTGTTTTTAGGGCCACACCTGTGGCATATGGAAGTTCCCAGGCCAGGGGTTGAATTGGAATTGCAGCTGCTGGCCTACACCACAGCCACAGGCACGCAGGATCCGAGCTGTGTCTGCGACTTGACACCACAGCTCACAGCAACACTGGATCCTTAACCCACATAGGCCAGGGAGCAAACCCATAACCTCGTGGATATTAGTCAGGTTCTTAACCTGCTGAGCCACGACGGGGACTCCCACATCTTGCATTTATGGTGCAAGTGTTGCAATTGAGGAGCCAATATGGACGCATTATCATGGCCTCGAGCCTGCGGTTTCCCCTGGGGCTCACTCTTGTGGTTCTGTAGGTTTTGACAAATGCATCCTGATGGGTATTCAGAATCCCATCAAGCTGTATTCCCTCAGGACCGTCTTGCAACCCCTTCAGCTGCAGGTGGTGTCAGGGCCCTGGCAGACGCACAGGCCGGCGTTTCCCCTTAGATTCTCGTGTCCCTTTCGGGTTCCCACCTTGCTGCCCGCACCCTCCCAGCCCCTCCGAGGTCCTGCTGGGAAGAAACTCAGTGCAGCTTCTAGGACCAGTCCTCCCCGACTTGAGCTCGTTGTTTGGCTTCAGCATCTTCATCTCTGCGATGAGGGCATGTCCTCAGGTGGGCACAGGGCAGGGTGAGGGCCGAGTGTGGTTACGAGGCAGGGATGGGCATCCCCACCAACCGTGGCCTTTGTCACCTGCGGGCTCTTGCCGGCTTTGTGACCACAGCCCCACAGCTCCACTCCAGAAACAGCTCTCACTCCCAAACTAGTCTTTCTCCTCCCTCAGGCTTTCCAGCCCTACCTTGTGAAGAGAGCAGGACTCTGCTGTTTGGCACTTTCACTGTGACGTGACTTTCGCAGTTGTCACCTGTCATCCGAGGAAGGGGGCAGAGCGCTCAGTATGCATCAGGGGCAGGCAGGGCTTAGAGGGGTGGCCTTCACAGACGACATGGGTCCTTGTCCCCACCTTGGGGCCAGTCTTCGGATTAATCTACCAAGGAAATCGCAAGGCTGGCCCTAACAGGATGGTACCTACTTTGAAGTCCTGGGCCTGCTGGGAGAGGGGACTCCATGACAGTGCTGTGGCTTTGGGGCAAAAGCTGAGATTCACCTGTGTGACAGTGGGGTGGTCAGGGGCCACTGTTCCTGAATAAATATTAGGGAATGAGTCACCAGGTGAACACAGCGGGGAGGGGGTGAAGGGGGCAGAGGGCTTGCAGGCGAGTGCCAGAAGGATGTCCTTACCGAGGTCCCAGGTGTGGGCCAGACCCTGTGGCTCTTTGTACCCGGAGAACCAGGTCAGGAATTCACCTGAAGCAGATAAAGGCATTCTATCAAGAGCCTGGCTGCAGTGCTGAGGCCCTCGGCTTGGCTCTTAGAGATCCTCCGAGGCCCCTGAGGTCGCGTCTGTTACCGTCAACCACAGAAAACTGGAGACTCACCAGAGGTAAGGAACCTGGCAGGTGAATTGCAGAGATTCAAATCCAAGTGCCTGGGACTCTAGGTCCTTGGTTTTAACTGTCAAAAACCTTTTCCTGCGAAGCTGCTCGCCTGCTAGGGCACGTCGCAAGCCCCCACCCCTGCCTTGCTCCCTGTGTGGCCAGTTGGTGGTCAGAAGGCCAGGGAAGTTCACAGCGGCCCATCGGGGGAAGGTAGGAGCCCTGGCCCGGATTCTGGAACCACCCCCCCACCCCGGGTAATATCCAGAATCCACGATGGCTATCTTCCTCTCAAGATGTGCACTTTGAAGAGGCAGCAGCCAGCACTGTGTCGGCGAGAGAGGGTGGCGAGTGGGGGCGGGGCGTGGGCACAGGTGCCGAGGTAGGATTTGCTGCAGCAAAGTGACTTCTGAGTCCACAGAGCTGGTGGCTTGAGGGCAGAGCTGTGCTGCATGCTTCACGCCAGGGGCTCCCACCTGCCGGCCCCAGGCGGCCAGAGGAGCCTTCAGCCAGACTGATTCTCATCTTGCGCTGCCCTTGTCTCACTTTCCACTTTTCCACCAGCACGGTTGAGACTTTCTTAACGTGCAATGACTTAATCAGCTGTGCTGGGAGAAGTGGCCAGCTGCTGGGGATGAAAACGCTAATCAGATCAAGCATTACACCATCGAAGTGTTTAACGAAAAATCAAGCTATTAACAAAGGAGAAGAAAATGTTGGTGAATCTCTAGTTTGTGGTGGGACACAGACCAGGCTTAAAAGCCATGAAAGAAACTACAAAGGCAATACTGAGATTCCACAATGGACATCTTTTATGTTCAAGGTCATTGAAAACCTTGACCATGAGCCAAAGAAAAGCAACAGGCTAAGGGATATTTGCAACAAATTTGCCTGGTGCCCAAATTATCCTAGAACATAAACTGGAAACTCATCCAGAGCGGGAGGTGAGACGCGGGTCCTCTGCTAGGTCCCTGGACAAAGGCTTTTATTGAATCTTTACCGCAAAACATTGCAACCCTTTAAAGACTAAAGACGCGGCACCGGTCGTTGGGTGGAGTTGGGTCCTAGCAGGTGAATTATCAACTTCAGCTGGAGCAATACCGCAGTGACTTTCAGGCTTTTTGTGAGAATTAACTCATAAATGAAGCGTGCTTGACTGTTCTCGGTACACAGTAAGCTTGGAAGTGGTAGTTATTAATCTAATAACCTGTGCTGGGTCTTGAAATGCAGCGTTGATGCTGTCAGCACCGCTTTACAGGTGTGGGTCTGAGCTGGGGGAGCTTCAGGAGCCTGCCTGATTCGCTCAGCCATCAAGGGGGGGGGGTCAGCCCCAGGCGGCGGGCTGCCAAATCACACAGCCTAAAAGCCGCACAGCTGAGCCGGGCCCTGCTGGAGGTACAGCCGACCACAGGAAGGGGACTGAGTTATGTGCTAATTAGCTTTTGTGTCCCCAGGGTTGTGGAGAAGTCTGTCTGCATCCAAAAATGCGTTCAGAAAATAAGATTTCTTTAAGGGGTCGTGCTTTGGGATGCTCACAGAACCTCTGAGACCCAACGTCCTGTCCTTAAGAGACTGCCTTTTCCCTTCACACATCTTCAAACAGGGCCTTGGAGTTTCCCTTGTGGCGCAGTGGAAATGAACCCGACTAATATCCGGGAGGATGCGGGTTCAAACCCTGGCCCACTCAGTGGGTTAAGGATCCGATGTTGCCAAGAGCTGTGGTGTAGGCCGGCAGCTGCAGCTCTGATTCAACCCCTAGCCTGGGAACTTCCATATGCCACAGGTGCGGCCCCCACCAAAAAGACAAAACAACAACAACAAAAAAGCCCAGGGCCTTGAGCCTGTCTTTTGGGGTACCCCATTCCTGGAGTCCATGAGAGCTTTCTCAGGAGTTCACTGGCGCAGACAGTTTTAGGCAAACAGATTTCCAGAGCCTCAGCTTCCACCTGCGCCTTTTCTAAAGTAGCCTGAGACGTTAGCTCACATTTGCAAGCGTCTTTTCCTGGCTTTGCAAACAAAGCCTCCCCCACCCCAAAAGCAATCACTGCAGCGACTGCCCCCAGAGTGGAAACGCCACCCGGGCACCCAAGAAAGGGAAGCCTCTTTTAATGATCAACCCAGGCGCTGCATACACACCCCCAGGAGTTTCCTTCCCACGCTTATCTTTCTGTTAAGCCTGGAACTCAGCTATTGTTGGAATGTTGTGAATTTAGAACAGGTAATGCAATATGGTCCTGCAACAGGTCTCCAACTGTGCAGTTGTAAGACTCCTTTACACGCTTAGAAATTATTAAAGACACCAGAGAGCCCTTGTTTAAGTGGGTTATATCTGTCCATGTTTAATGTAGTTGAAATGGAAACTGCAAAATTAAAAAACCCATGTTTCAATAACTTATTTAAAAATAACAATAAGCTCTTTACATGTTATAAATAACCTATTTTATGCAAAATAATTTCCAAAATAGAAACTATGTGGGGAGAAAATGGCATTTATATTTTTTTCTAAATCTTTAATGGCAGATTCTCATATCTGATTCTGTATGCAGCCTATAGTGATGTGTCTCTTGGATTGATATCTGTAAAGAAAATCCAGCTTCACACAAAAATGTAGTTGAATGGAGTTCCCGTCGTGGCTCAGTGGTTAACGAATCCAACTAGGAACCATGAGGTGGCGGGTTCAATCCCTGGCCTTGCTCAGTGGGTTAAGGATCCAGCGTTGCCGTGAGCTGTGGTGTAGGTTGAAGGGGATGTAGCTTGGATCCTGAGTTGCTGTGGCTGTGGTGTAGGCTGACGGCTACAGCTCCGATTAGATGCCTGGCCTGGGAACCTCCGTATGCTGCGACTGCAGCCCTGGAAAAGGACAAAAGCCAAAAAAAAAAAAAAGAAAAAGAAAAAAGCAATGTCGTTGAAAATGGGAGGCGGCATGTTAATAGCTTTTTCAGGTAATTGCTGTGTTCTTCTTTGATTCTAATGGACACAATGCAGCTTCTTGAAGTTTCGTTGCAGTGCCCAATCTGAAACCATATCAGCACTTTGTTACATAAAAATCCATTTCGCTGATCTTACTTTTTGGATTGATTTTTTTACCCACACACACGATTATGTAACATCCAGATTAGCTTTTAGCCATGTCAGCTTTTCTCTTTCACTGACTATATCTAGGGACAACCTGAATTTGATGGTTAGGTCATAGAATGGAGCTACTTCTCGTTTTTATTTTGTTTCTGCGTTATCTTTTAAAAACACAACTTAAAAAAAATATTATTTGTAGGAGTTCCCATTGTGGCTCAGCAGAAATGAACCCCACCAGTAGTATCCATGAGGGTGCAGGTTCAATCCCTGGTCTCGCTCAGTGGGTTAAGGATCTGGCGTTGCTGTGAGCTGTGGCATAGGCCGGCAACAGCAGCTCCAATTCAACTCCTAGCTTGGGAATTTCCATGCGCTGCACCTGTGGCCCTAAAAAGAAAAAAAAATTAAAATGATGTGCCAGCTGCCAGACAGATTAAATTTTAGCCATGTTAACTTTTCTCTTTCATTAACTATATCCAGGGAAAATCTGAATTTGACGGTTAGGGGATGGAACGGAGCTACTTGTTTTTATTTTGTTTCTGTTTTATCTTTTTAATTTAATTTAATTTAATTTTTTTCACACCGTCAAGTTGGTATTTTTCCCTTTCTGTGTCTGATTTTTTTGGAAATGAATCACGGTCCAGCTCACATTCAGGGGAAGCCCATTGGTTCCCTCTCAGAAGGGAGGCGTGTGTTAAAGAATCTGCGGATGAGTCTTAAAACTAGCTCAGTCATTGATCCAGATTTCGGGGGAGATACTTTGAGGCTATACAAACATGCTGTTTCTTCTGGAAGTTTCAGCTTTGGGCGTTAGCATTCATGTGCATCTTCCTTGCGGGTGTTATTACTGTGGGGTCTAAGGGTAATTTTCTGTACCTCTCCTTCCTTTGACAATTACTGTTTGTAATTCTTCCGTAAGGGGACTCACTTCTCCCCTTTCGTTTCCTTATTCAATCGTTTATTGACATCACGGTGGAGTCACGGATGCTCCTTCGCAGAGGAGTCCTGACGTTTCTTACCTGCCTCGGGTTCTTTGATGTCTGTGAATGACCTGCCTTCCACGACCTAGACTGTGTAGCCCTTGACATGCCCACCTGGGGCGGATTGGTCACCTCAGTGGCCAGGTCAGCAGCATCCCCACTCAGGGGTTCCGGCTGTGCCTTAACTGCTGTGGAAGATCTCTCTGGAGTGTGTGCGTGGAGCCTGCAGGATGAAAACAGTCTCACTCTAATGCCCGGAAAACAGTCCCCCCCCTTTTTTTCAATTGAAAAATAGTTGATTTACAGTGTTGTGTTAGTTTCAGGTGTACAGCAAAATGTACAGTTCTGCATACATATATATAAATCTGAAAAATACACACACACATATATACTCATATATATATATGAGGTTTCAGGTTCTTTTCCATTACAGGTTATTACAAGATATTGACTATAGTTCCCTGTGCTCTATAGTAGGTCCCTGCTGTTTCTCTATTTGATATACAGTAGTGTGTCTGTTAATTCCAGACTCCCAACTTAACCTTCCCTCTTGAAAAAAATTTTTTAACAGCAGATTCAGTTACTGTGCAGTCTAGAGGATCCATTCACTAGAACCTGAGGCTTTTCTGTGCGCTTGGAAGGGGCTTATCCCACCCCCATCCTGACAAGTGTCTGTGGAAGGTGTGTTACGTGCAAGTGCTTGTTCCAAGTATTAGAAGCAGAAAAGTTTCAAGACTTGGCAGCACCATTTCTGAGCCAGTGATCTAATCGATTTGCGGGGATGCCCAGGTCCTGAGGGTTCCAGGACAGCCGAGGTGCCCGTGTAGAGAAGGCAAGGGGTTCAAACTGCCCCATTAAAGAAGGAAACAGATCCCTTTACAAACCGCATCGCCACAGTTGGAAAGGGAGCGGCAGCTGGTCCCAGGACCACACATTCAGCATCCTTGGTCCAGCTCCGAGATGAGCAGGAACCCTGCTCGCCACTCTTTACTTTGTTATTAAATCCCTGCATGTCTCGGGGGTGAAGTTGGAGGAATGACAGGTATGGAGAGAGACAAGGAAGGAGAAGTCAAGGCGCTGTGACAGCTTCAGAAAAGCCCCCCTTCCCCCTGAAAGGGACAAGGACATGGCTGTCTGCTCAGGCTGGCCTCTGGTTGCGGTCGCTCTGATCCCTCATCTGAGCCATAGCAGGGGCAGACATTCCCCTGGGCTTCTCCCTGGGGGCCCAGGACACTTTCTTAGCGGGCCCATTCTTTTATTCTAGTTCACTTTGCACCTCCTCCGACAGAGTGGAAGAGGGGGTGTAAGGCAATTGTGATCCGTCCTTTTCTAACTCCAGGGCTTTGGAGTCAACTGCCTTAGCTCTGTTTCCTCAGCCATCGAGGGGACCACGTGGCCTCAGCTCTGCTGTTGGGGGCTTTCTGGGCCCCAGGTGCCAAATGAAGTGCATGAGAGCGCAGCACTTCCCAGGATAAGAAAGCCCGCACACAGGGGGTGAGAGTCAAGGGCATTTAGTGGCGGTCAGACCCTCAGTTCTTCATGGAAGCTGGACCTCTGCGAGTCTGGTCAAGAGGCAGTGACTTTCTGGAGAGATCTGCTTGCTCAGGGTGTTTTTATTATTATCATTATTATTATATATTTTGGCCGTACCCACGGATATGGAAGTTCCCGGGCCAGGGATTGAATTCAAGCAGCAGCAGGGACCTCCACCACAGCCATGGCAGTGCCAGATCCTAAACCCACTGCGCTGGGCCAGGGATTGAATGGGCATCGCCACAGAGGCAAGCTGGGCTTTAACCCACCGTATCACAGCGGGAACTCCTATTATTGTTTCTAAGTGAAGTATAGTTGATGCACAAGGTTGTGTTAATTTCAGGTGTACACAAAGTGGTTCAGTTATACCTACACACACATATGCATATACAGTCATTTTCAGATGCTTTTACCATGTGGGTTATTACGAAATGTTGAGTTCCTTGTGCTGTACAATGTCCTCGTTCTTCATTTTCTATCTATCAGTCCCAAATTCCTAATTTATTCCCCCCTTTTCACTTCGGTAACCATAAGTTTGTTCTCTGTGTCTGTGAGTTGTTTCTGTTTTGTAAATAAGTTCGTTTGCATCATTTCAAAGATTCCACATATAAGTGATATCACTGGGTATTTGTCTTTCTCTGATTTAACTTCTCTTAGTATGAGCATCTTTAAGTCCATGTATGCTGCTGTAAATGGCATTATTTCATTTTTTATGGCTGAGTAGTATTTCACTGTATTTATGTACCACAACTTCTTTATCTGTTCTGCGCACTGTGTGTTAGAAAGACTCTAACCACATTCCAGTTCAGACCAGGTCTGAGAGTGTAGGTGCCGTACCCCAAAAAAGCTGTGCTCAGCAGGGACTCTGGGTCAGAGATGCCTCAGCCCCGTCAAGACTCTGGGCTTTCTGACATAAGAGTAAGTTAGTTTTGGAGTTCCTGTTGTGGCTCAGTGGTCACAAATCTGACTGGTATCCATGAGGACTCAGGTTTGATCCCTGGCCTTGTTCAGTGGGTTAAGGATCAGTGTTGCTGTGAGCTGTGGTGTGGATTGCTGACATGGCTCGGATCTGGCCTTACTGTGGCTGTGGTGTAGGCTGGCGGCTGCAGCTCTGAGTCCACCCCTAGCCTGGGAACCTCCATATCTCACAGACAAAAAGACAATAAAAAAAAAAAAAAAAAGTTAGTTCTGTGGCAAGCAGATTACATTTGGAGAAGTTTTTTTTCCCTCTGATTTGATACCTCTTCCATTTTATTTTATTATTTTAGTCTTTTGTCTTTTTAGGGCCTCACCCACAGCATATGGCGGTTCCTAGGCTAGGGGTGGAGTCGGAGTTATAGCTGCTGGCCTACACCACAGCCATAGCCACGCCAGATCTGAGCCGCGTCTTCGACCTGCACCACAGCTCACAGCAATGCCAGATCCCTAACCCACTGAGTGAGGCCAGGGATTGAACCCTCAACCTCATGGTTCCTAGTCGGATTCGTTTCCACTGTGCCACAGCGGGAACTCTAGATACCTATTTCATTTTATATTTATTTTTTTAGACATGCTACATTTATTTTTTAAAAATAAGGAATAGTTGATTTACAATGTTGCATCAGCTTCTGTTGTACCGCAAAGTGACCCAGTCATATATATACAGACACATTTTTTTCTCATCCTGTCTTCCATCCTGTTCTATCACAAGAGATTGGCTGTAGTTCCCTATGCTGTACAACAGGACCTCACTGCTTATTCACTTTACATGAAATAGTTTGCATCTACTAAAGTTTTTTCATTTCATTTTATTTTATTATTATTATTTTTGGCTTTTTGTCTTTTTAGGGCTGCACCTGCAGCATATGGAGGTTCCCAGACTAGGGGTCTAATTGGAGCTGTAGCCGCTGGCCTATATACCACAGCCACAGCAACACAGGATCCAAGCCATGTCTGCGACCTACACCACAGCTCACGGCAATGCCAGATCCTTAACCCACTGAGCAAGGCCAGGGCTCGAACCCGCAACCTCGTGGTTCCTTGTCGGATTCGTTAACCACTGAGCCATGAAGGGAACTCCCAGGAATTGTTTTACATGGTGGTCGATAGACCCTTGAATGATGGGACCTCTCTTGACTTGTGCTTTATTTCTCCAGCATGCATGAAAGAAAAGCTGGCGACTTGGGCTCCTTCGATGTGGTGAGTTTCTCATCCTGCCTGCCCTTCCCTGAAAACAAAACTCAGGAAGCATGACTCTGAGAAACTAGGCAACTGGAAACAGTATCCACTTTCTAACTCTGTCTTTATGGCCTGTGTTTTGTGTTTTATTTGTTTACTGATTCAGTAGGAAGCCTAAGCGAAGGTCATCCTCTAAATTTCCGTCGTTCGTGGCCGTTTTTAAATTCAAATCAAGCCTTTTTGTTCTAGCCTCAGACTGCAGGAAAAGGGACAAGGGCTGACCATTGTTGTTTCTGCTTTGTTCTGATTTTGACTCAAACTCACATTAATCTTAGAAAAATGTCTTGAGGGTTTTTCTTTTCTTTTCTTTCTTTTTTTTTTTTTTTTTTTTTTTTTTTTGGATGTGTGTTCTGCATGGCCAATAGAATTACGTGGTCTTAGACAAGTAATTCTTGGTCTTTAAAATCCACAGCACACCGAGGATGAGCTCGAGACGCTGGCCGGGGCCGATAAGGACAGAGGTGCACTGTGCTATTATGGGGGGGCCTCCTCGCTCAGAGACGGAGCTACTGCAGGCGTGAGAAGAGCTGGGTTCCGTCAGGCTCCTTCATTCATCCCCTCACAGTTGGCGAAGTTCCTTTTATGGTCCAAGCCCATGATAAATGCTGGGGGGAGATTTGATGGCAGGTGGGTGAGAAGCACCTTAGTTCCTATCAAAGAGAACTATAAACATAATAGGAGCTTTTGCGTCTCAGAGGCCTTGGCGGGGGAGGGGGGGAGGTGAGCTGGGGTCTTCCAGCTCCTCTCATTCAACTCTGACACTTTACAAATAAGGCATCTGCGGCTCAGAGAGGGCACGTGACTTCAGAGGTGACAGCGGCTGGGACTACACCAACCGGACTCCTGATCCAGCTCCTTTTGCGGTTAGAGTTACTTGTCTGGAAAGGATGGGAGAGAAAACAATGCCCCAGGCTGTGTCGGAAGCTCCGTGTGGCATCAAGGCAAACACTGCTCTAAGCTGCCAGATGCAGCTACCACCCACTGGTGCCAGCGGCTAAGAGGACAATCCTTCCTCTCTTGGAGGCCAAGCCTCTTGGCCCTTCTCAAACAGGCTGCAGGGGCCCCTCAGCCTCCTGCTCACCCCCAGCCCCCGTGCTCTTGGGGTTGCTTTTTGGTGCTGCCTGTCACCCCCGCTGGACCCAAGCCTCAGAGTCTCCGGTTTAAAGGGTGAATTTGCCACAGGACTTGCAGGACAGGCCTCGGGCAGTGCTGCCGGCAGAAAGGGCCGGAGGCGCTTCCATTCAGATTAAAGCCAGGGACACAAGCCTTTCATCTCAAAGCCCGCGGTGCGGTTGCATTAGAGGAACACTGAGCCCTTCTCTGTGGCTCTAGAACAGGGCAGGAAACTGCGGAGATGCCAAGGAGGACACAGAACCCAGCCACGAGCAGGGTCACCGGTCCCGGCGTGGGGTGGGGGGAGAACAACTAGGTTCTGAAACACAATCCATCCCAAGACAGAGGAAGGCTGGGGGCTGAGGTCTCTGTGCAGATGAAGCAAAGGCCACCGTCCTGCGTGTTCATTCGCTGGAAGTAGAAACAAGCTGTCTATGGAGGTCCCGTCGTGACGCCGTGGAAACAAATCCGACTGGGAACCATGAGGTTGCAGGTTCGATCCCTGGCCTCGCTCAGTGGGTTAAGGATCCGGCGTTGCCATGAGCTGTGGTGTAGGTTGCAGACACGAATCGGATCCTGCATGGCTATGGCTGTGGTGTAGGCTGGCGGCTGTAGCTCCAATTAGACCCCTAGCCTGGGAACCTCCATATGCGGCAGGTGCGGCCCTAAAAAGACCAAAAAAAAAAAAAAAAAGACGCAAGCTGTCCAAAGAGGGGTCTTACCTCTTGGTGTGTCAACATCTGTGCGTGTCTCCGTGGAGCTGGTCTTTGTGTCGAGGGAAATTTCCTGTCTCTCAGGGAGAAAACCTCCCCCGCTAAGTGGAAATGAGGCACTAGCTGTTTTCTTTGGAGGGGCCAAACCTTGCGTGAACATGGGAAGGCTCTGCCTCTCACCCGATGGACCCGCCGATGGACCCGCCGGACAAAGCCCTCTTCCTGTGGGGGAAGAGGAGGCGGACTCAACAATCAGCGCTGTCAAACGAAGGTTTGTGAAAACAGCCCGCAGGAAACAGCCCGGGACAGCCATCCGCCCACTGCCGTGGCCGGTCCAGGGGAAGGCCCAGCACAGGAAAACCATCCAGCTGGTTCAAGAGTTCAGCTCTCCCTCCAGGAGGAGAAAGAGCGTCTCCCTTCTCCCTGCGCTGCTGTGATGTGTTACCTTCCAGACCCGTCCTTACTGAACCCCTGAACCCTTTGCAGTCTTTTTTTTGGGGGGGGAGGCACCACACTTGCTGCGCATGGACGTTCCCAGCCAGGGATCAGGCTGGCACCACAGCTGCAGCCCAAGCTGCTGCAGTGACAACGCCAGATCCTTAGCCTGCTGAGCCACCAGGGAACTCTTGAACCCTTTTTTTATTCTTAGGACTACGGGCATATGGAAGGTCCCAGGTTAGGGGGTGAATCAGAGCTGCAGCTGCTGGCCTACACCACAGCCACAGCAATGCCGGCTCTTTAACCCACTGAGTGAGGATCAAACCTGCATCCTCATGGAGACTAGTCGGGTTCTTCACCTGCTGAGCCACAGCGGGAACTCTCGAACACTTTTTAGTTCTGATGGGAGAGTTGCCCAGGTCTTCGGTGGCCAGTTTTGATGTTGGAAAGTTCTGGGCATCAGGACCAGGCAAGAGTTTAACTAGATTTTCTTACCAGAGAATTTATGAAGACGTGGTCCTGAAGAAGGAACAGAAGTGTTGTGTATAATTTATATATATATATATATATATATATATATATATTTTAGGGCCGCACCCACGGTATATGGAACTTCCCAGGATAGGGGTCGAATCAGAGCTGCGGCTGCTGGCCTACACCACAGCCACAGCCATGCAGGATTGCAGCCGCATCTGTGACCTACACCACAACTCACGGCAGTGCCAGGGCCTTAACCCACTGACTGAGGGAAGGGATCGAACACACATCCTCATGGATACCAGTCAGGTTCGTTACTGCTGAGCCACGCCAGGGACTCCCAGAAGTAATATTTGAATGCACACTAAGGGCTATAGATGTTTAGACTTGGAATATTGCAGTGAATTCCCCCCACAACATTATGAGCTAATTTTAGGATTCTCCACACCTGCATCTCATATTGTTAAAAACAAGGCAACAAGCCCAAAATGGAGTCACCTATGCTAAGCCCTTCATCACCAAACCCAGACTTGCCTAAGGTTTTGGCTCTCCCAGAAGTGGAATCTCACACCAGGCAGTCAGGAGTCAACTTCTTTGCACGAACGAGGCCCCGTCTGCCTGGTCGACCCCTGCTTCCCCTACAGGAAGTAACCTTGTTAGTAACCAAGTCTCCTTTCACCTAGATAACTTCCTTGTTCCTGCGCCCTCCTGGCTGTAGAAGGTTTTCATTTTGTACAGCTCCCAGGAGCTCCTCTTTATCTGCTAGATTGCTGCTGCCTGGTTTGAGTCCATTTTTCTCAAGTAGACTCTTAAGAAATTTAATGTGAGAGTTCCCATCTTGGCTCAGGGGAAATGAAGCTAACTCGTATCCATGAGGACACAGGTTCCATCCCTGGCCTTGCCCAGTGGGTTAAGGATCTGGCGTTGCCATGAGCTGTGGTGTAGGTCGCAGATGTGGCTCAGATCCTGTGTTGCTGTGGCTGTGTGTGTAGGCCAGCAGCTACAACTACGATTCAACCCCTAGCCTGGGAACCTCTGTATGCCATGGGTGTGGCCCTAAAAAAGACCCCCCCCCCAAAAAAAGGAAATTTAATGTACCCGTGTTTATCTTTCAACAATGTATATGAGGCAACTTCGGCTCAGAAGTTGAATAACTTGAGAGGTTAAATACTTTTCCATGGATCATAGAGATTGTCATGGCTGGAGGGGGACATCCAAGCAGGTAACCATGGATACCAGGTGGCCAGGCAGCCAATGTCTTTGGTTTTTTTTTTTTTTTTTTTCTGGATCTATCTTGATCAGAGAAGCATCAGTGAGTTTCCAAAAGGAGAAGAAACTGGGAGGCGTCTTCTGAGATGGGAGTTTTTCTGGCTTGGAGATGCCCTTCTCTCTCTGTAGTGGATGATGTGTTCAGCCTGCACTTGTTCAGAAATGCTTTTTGTTCCTGATGTGGCGTCCTGATCTCATGGGACCGCCCGGAGAACAGTTACCGAATACCTGCTTTCCACCTGAACAGCAGTTTCTGTGGGAGGGGGGACGGGCACCTCGGTGCTGAGAAGTGGCCCGTACCCCCAGAAGTGGAAGGAGATGCAAGAGTCTAACATGTGAACATCTAACCTCACGTCTAAGTGCTGATACAAGCGAGTTGGATTGAACCCCTTCTTTTCCACATGGCATCTCAGAAGCTCCTTGCGGACTTGAGAAGGTGCTGTGATCTGGGCCTGCCCTGCAGAGCCTCTGTTTTAATGGGTCCCCATGTCCCATCGCCCTACTCGGCCCACCCCCCCAGTGAGATGTATTTTTAAAAGCTTCCCGGTGATTCTGACATGCAGCCAAGATTGAGGACCTTGAACTAGAATAACCAAAGCTAACTTTTTCCAGCTCTCGGATTGCATAAGTCTAAACCTCTGAGGACACCTCGCGTGTTCAGGGGCAGGGGTTGGGGTGGGAGGAAATTATTGGATTTATATCTTCGATCCCAGTTCATCTGTACAGGGCTCACCCATCACCTGCCCTCCGTCTATACCCCCCACTCCCTCCCCCACTGAGCCAGCGCCTCCAGAACAAAGGCCACCTCCCAGCACGGGGAAGAGCCCCGGGCTGTCCCTACAATTTAGCGCCTTTCGGCATTTTTTTGAAATCGCAGTTCTCAATAGTTTTACAGCACATGTTTTTGTTAGTTTATGCTGTTTCTCTTTTTCTCCTTTCCCAGGGCTGTGGGGGGCGCGTGTGTTGCAGTTGGAAGAGGAATTCTTTCAGGCCCTGGAAGCGCTTCCAAGGGAGGGGGGTAAACTGGAATTTGGGGAGTTCCCTTTGTGGCTCAGTGGTTAATGAACCCAACTAGCATCCATGAGGACTTGGGTTCGATCCCTGGCCTTGCTCAGTGGGTTGGGGATCCGGTTGCCGTGAGCTGTGGTAAAGGTCGCAGAGGCGGCTCATCCCACGTTGCTGTGGCTGTGGTGTAGACCGGCAGCTACAGCTCTGATTCGACCCCTAGCCTGGGAACCTCCATATGCCGTGGGTTCAGCCCTAAAAAGACAAAACAAACAAACAAACAAAACTGGACTTTGGGAGAATTAGTCTAGTGGCAAAGGCAGGACGATGGCCGTTCGGGAGAGCCGGGATGTGGGCAGCGGGAGGATGCAGCAAGGACAGGAGATGAGATAGGAACGGTAAGAAGGGAACAGAGGCTGAGGTGTCATGAGACAACAAGCTTCGAGTTGTAGAGACAGGTTCAAATCCGTGTCTAACTCCAAAGCCTAAATCTTTGGTCTCTGTCTTTTGTGTAAGTGGCCACAGGAAGCTCCTGCCTCTGCTGTGGGGCTAATACAGAAATAATTCTCTTTGGCTTCAGTTGTTATCCTGGTGTATTTGAAGAATTTACTTTTGGCTCTTGGGACTCCTATAGTCAACTTTGTTTCATGAGATTGAATGAGATGCTTCAGAAAACTCATCCCCAAACTCTTGGCATAGTTGGTAACAGATACTCCAGAATGTCCTCTGTAAATTTCCTTGGTTCCTTGGTGATTTTTTTTTTTTTTTGAGCATAGACTGTGATCAACAGAAATGTATATTTTCTGATTGGTAGCTAAATAATTAAGCACAAAGACATTTGTTTTAAAAAATTTAGTCTCTTCCGGGAGTTCCCATCGTGGCGCAGTGGTTAACGAATCTGACTAGGAATCATGAGATTGCGGGTTCGGTCCCTGCCCTTGCTCAGTGGGTTAAGGATCTGGTGTTGCCATGAGCTGTGGTGTAGGTTGCAGATGCGGCTCGGATCCTGAGTTGCTGTGGCTCTGGCATAGGCCAGCAGCTGCAGCTCCGATTAGACCCCTAGCCTGGGAACCTCCATATGCCACGGGAGCGGCCCAAAGAAATAGCAAAAAAAAAGACAAAAAAAAAAAAATTAGTCTCTTCCAATTCATTGATTCAGCTTCTAGAAATCTGTCCTGAGACCTAATGCATATAAAGTATTTATAATGTATAAATAACTTTATAGAAAGTTATTTATAATAAGAATACATTTGTATAAAGTCCTGAGACCTAATGCATATAAAGTATTTATAATGTATAAATAACTTTATAGAATGTTATTTATAATAAGAATATATTTGGTTATGACAGTAACGTCTTATATTAAGAGATGATCTATATAATATACTCATATATGTGCATGTATATATGATTATAAAAATATATGAGACAAATAGTCATCCATATGGAATTGGTTTAAAAATTATAATATGCTCACACTATGGAAAACTGCAATAATTAAAATTAACTAGATAAACATGTACAGATTTAGAATATCTCTAATATCTATTATTGCGAGTATGGTATCATTTATGTCTCATAAAAATTACATATAATATTTACATATAAATCTACATGATTATTACATAAAATTATATATAAATTGTACAATATAATTTGTACATAATATACAGACATATAATTTATAAAAATATACAAATGATGTCTATTAGGGGCCAATGCGCAGAAAAAGACTAGAAGGGTATGTATTCCGCTGCTGATCACAGTGAGTTTGGGACGTGACGTTTCTGTGGGTGGAACGTTGAGGGGGGAATTTACGTTTTACCCCGTAAACTTCTGTATTTGCATCTTTTACAACGAGAGCAAGGGCTTCTAGTACATGTGTCATTAAAAATAGTAAAATCTTTCAAAGACTCGACTTCCCGTTTTCTTCCTACGTGCTTTCTCGTAAGGCTTGGCTGCTTATGGTAGGATAAAAACCCAGTCACCCTCTCTTCCAGAAATCTAAAGTGGTAGCGTGAAATTGAAGTGACTGGGCAATTGCTTTGGGGTGGGTGGCGCCCAGTGTGGTGGCACTCAGCTAGATAGTGGGTGGCTGTGGGTGGCAGGATGTGGTCCCCTAACGCGGACCGATTTGGTCCAGTGGAGGTGACCTCAGGTCATCCCCCGACAGCCAGTGGTGAGCTGTGTTCTGTGACAGGAGTCATTGGCTCAGAAAAAGCTCCCCTGTCCCTGGTTCCAACATTCTTGTCCTCTGGTGGCTGGTGGGGAGAAGAGAGGAGAGGCTGCCACAGCCTGGCCTTGGGGACCCCGGGGAGCTGGAGGGCTGGTGGTGCATCTCCAAGACGAGAGAGCAGCCTAAGATGTGATGTGTTTCTTGTGAGATGAGGAAGAGTATCTTTTAATTCACGTACTTCCAGGTGATTCATTTTTCCTCTCTATTCCCTTCTGATTATCCACTCAAGCCAATCAACCCACAACGCTCCATCCTATTAGGAGTGAAAGACTGGCACTGAGAGAGGGACTCTGGGTCAACCCGTCCAAGCCCCAGGCTGGCAGGGCAGCACGTGGGTACCCGGTGGGGTGGCCCAGGCATCCAGCGCCCCGGAGCCCGGGCTGGTGCTTTGACTGTACCTTCGCTTCTGGGCTCTCTGGAAAGCAGCTCCTAAAGATAGCCTGAGACCAAGCTGAGCGTCCAGGAGCAGGTTTCCCTGTTCTGGGGTCATCTGGCCCTTTTCTCACATCAATGTCAGTTGCATAAAAGGTCAGTTTTAGTGTCTTCTTGCTTTTGGAGCCAGTACAGAGTGATTGAAAATGATTGTTTTCCATTAAGCTGACACTTTCTGTGGTTTGGACCCCATTAATAGCGTTATAGATGGAGGTTTCATCTATTTCTATTTCTTTCCCACCCCCATGCAAATGAAATAAAATCTAATCAACCTCTTCTTTCCCCCCTACTCCCATGGCATAACGAAGTTCCTGGGTCAGAGATGGAATTCAAGCTGCACCTGTGATATGTGCTGCGCAGGTGGCAATGCCAGATCCTTAACCCACTGTACCAGGCTGGGGATTGAACCCATGCCTTGGCAGGGACCAGAGCCCCTGCAGAGACAAAGCTGGGTCCTTAAACAGCTGCACCACAGCACAAACTCCAATCAACCTCTTTTTTAAAATCAATTTTTTTTCTTTTTTTCTTCTTCTTCTTCTTTTTTTTTTTTTTTTTTTTTTTTTTTTTTTTAATTTTAGGGCCGAACCCGCAGCACATGGAAGTTCCCCTGCTAGGGGTGGAATCAGAGCTACAGCTGCCAGCCTACACCACAGCCACAGCAACTCAGGATCCAAGCCATGTCTGCGACCTACACCACAGCTCATGGCAATACTGGATCCTTAGTCCACTGAGGGAGGCCAGGGATCAAATCCGAATCCGCATGGATTCATCAACCGCTGAGCCATGAAGGGAACTCCTAAGACCCATCAGTCTTACTGCAAAAATGTAAGCTCTATTTTTTCTGGATAAGAGCATCTCAACAGGTGTCTCCCTTATCCCACTGTGGAAACTTGAGACTCAAAGAGTCCTTTTCTGGTGTCGTTTTATTGAGTGCGCAGAAATCCACCAGGTCGGGACAGAGACGGTGTTGGACGCAGAGGCTTTGCCAGGGGCCAGCTGGGATGTGCGGGTTTTAGGAGGGGAAGGCTCTGGGTTCTGAACATCATCTGGGGGCAGTGCTCCATGTTCTTGGCCCAGAGGGGGAGCCTGGGCAGGCACCCAGGATGCTGGAGCTGCTGAGGACGTGGTACAGCTGCTCCTCCTGCAGGGCCTTTATCGTCACGAGTGGGAAAAGTGACAACATTCTATAATGATAATGGCAACTATCATTATTTAAAGGGTGAGGGGCAGGTGATAGGGGCCTTGACATGACCTCCTGTTCTCTCCTGTGTTCTTATTTCTAATACCATTAGCAACACATTTTGGTGCAGAGAACCTCAGGCCAGGAGTTAGGAGAGCTGGCTCCTACCGCCGGCTTTGCCACCAGTGGGTCCATTTGGGGTAAACCACCTTAACTCTGAAACGCTGTTATTTCACCCCCTTCACGGTCTGGCCCCTCCCACCTCCAAGATTTCAGCACCTGTGCCCTTAGCCCTGAGTTTGTCTTTGGCTCCAGGCATCAGGGCTGAGATGCTTTCCTGAAAAGGATTTCATTCTGCTGTTCGTGGATGGTTTGGCCCCCATAGGTATTCCTCCAATCAGAGGCCGTGCATCTCAAGGACGAATTGAGTTTTTTGTTTTGGGGGTTTTTTTCCACATGGGAAGAGGGCAGGTCTGCAGGAGACTGTGAGAGGTCCAGGTGAGTCAACCTGTTTTGAGTTTGTCATCCCGGATGAAAAAAAAAAACCACAGGTAAGGTGTGTCTGGGATGTGAAGGAAACACACCGAGGAGCCGGCTGTGCCTGAACCCAGCCTGTGACAACGTGATCGTGTCCTCAGTGTCCTCCCAGAGTCTGTGAGCTCGCAGGCACCACGCCTCTTTGTTACACGGGGCGTGTGTTTTAAGGGGACTGGCTTTATTGATCGCCCTGGAAGCTTTGAGGATGGGGTGGGGCTACCAGCAGGTGTATTGAACGTGTTGGAGATGTGTCACCCTGAAATGTCATTTGGAGCTGTCCCGTGAGCGGAAATCCACAGCCAGGGATGCGTGGGGCCCTTCAGCCACGGATAGATCAACCTCACAGGCACGAGGAGAGGACAGAGAAGCCATCGAATGCTTTCTGCCTTAGGTTCTGTGTCAAGAGAACTGCGTAGAGGAAGTTTCTACCCTGGCAGTTTCCCCAGAGAGGAAGACCGTTTAGCTTATTTTTAGAGGTTTCCTGGACCAAAGGGGTCCATATAGAATTCCTTGTGTCCTAGCTGCTCACTGCAAAAAGAAATAGTCAAGCCGGAGTTCCCGTCGTGGCGCAGTGGTTAACGAATCCGACTAGGAACCATGAGGTTGCGGGTTCGGCCCCTGCCCTTGCTCAGTGGGTTAACGATCCGGCGTTGCCGTGAGCTGTGGTGTAGGTTGCAGACGCGGCTCGGATCCCGCGTTGCCGTGGCTCTGGCGTAGGCCAGTGGCTGCGGCTCCGATTCGACCCCTAGCCTGGGAACCTCCATATGCCGCGGGAGCGGCCCAAAGAAATAGCAAAAAGACAAAAAAAAAAAAAAAAAAAAGAAATAGTCAAGCCACTTGGAAGCTTCCCTTAGCAGAAATTCCTAGAGCATTTCACAGTAGCATCCATAAATGAAGACTCTGTCATCAAAAGCTTCTCTTTTTTATGGGGGAGCATCCAGGGAGTAGGGAAGAGGCTAGACTTTGGGATGTGAGTCCATGTTATTTCTCAGACAAAAGACTCTTTCTGAGTCATTGATCTGAAAATACGGGACCCAGCCTCTGGGGGGGGGGGATGTGTAATAATAACCATTGATTTCTTAGGAATCTGAGAGCAGGGCCGTTCGGGAAGTCATGGGGGTTGAGCTCTTTGATCCTAACTTAACTCCAGGAAAAATAAACAAGCTTGCTGAGTCATTTATCTTCTCTGTAGCTAACAGAGGTAGTGGGTTCCTCGCAGTCTTATTTTTAACCTCTGACGGCAGGCAGGAGGCCAGACAACTGACTTGACTAATGGCTAAGAGTAGCTAGGTGGGTGGTGGTGGGGGGTGGTGATTAAAGACTCTAGCGTAGGACTAGTGTGCAAATATGTGAGCAGTATGGTCTGGGACCGGAAAAATCAGAAATCGCGCAAAAACCCCCGAACAGGAGACTGGTTTGGTGGATTCATGCGCATCCTCTAGGGTGAATACTATGTGTGGTGACTCATCTCCCCCAGACACACCCTGCAACAAGGCTTTGCCCACGTGGGATTTATTAGGGATATGTTCCCAGGACAACCCTGTAAAGGAGGGTGGGGGCACGAGCCAGGGAAGGAAAAACACGCAGTCAGGGAGCTCCCATCATGGCTAGTGGTTAACGAATCTGACTAGGATCCATGAGGATGCGGGTTCGATCCCTAGCCTCGCTCAGTGGTTAAGGATCCAGCATTGCTGTGAGCTGTGGTGCAGGCTGGCAGCTACAGCTCCAGTTCTACCCTCAGCCTGAGAACCTCCATACGGGGAGAGAATGGCCCTAAAAAGACAAAAGACCAAACAAAACAAAACAATACACGGAGTCAGGGAGCAATTTCCTCAAAGGCCCGGCACTTGCTGGATCTCTTTGAGGGAGCTCTGGAGTATAAATGGTACCCACTGGAGGGGAGAATTGGGCTCTCTTAATCCTGCAGGCCCTCCTAGGTCTTGTGCTTTTAGGCACCATTGTTCCAGAAGCCAGGGACCTCTGAAGAGAGGGGCAGGTGCCGTAGTTAAAAGCACGTGTCTGCTGGGGCGAGCACAGGCTGGAGAGGTACAGGGAGCAGGGGGGGTCTGGTTAGAGTGTCTGCTTTCCTATGTGACCCCCCAAAAGAATGCAGCAGAGTGCAGCACTGAGAACAGAGAGCTGGTGGCCTAGCAACGTATTCTGGGCTGCTTCCCGACATCAGCTGCGTATCAACCATTCAGTGCGATTCTGACACCACCCACCTGGCGTTACTGTCAGATGCCACCAGTTCAAGGGCTCAGTTCCACAGGGCTGCCCCCACGTCGGATGCCAGACCCAGGTTGCCACTGGTCCCCTGGCTGACTGGCTGCAGATCAGGGATTCCCAGCCCCCTCCCTTCAGTTTCTAGACTTTGCTAGAATGGCTCAGACAGCTGAGGCAAGCATGTTATTCACAGTTACAGGTTTACTGTAAAGGGTACCACTCAGAAGAGTAAGATGGAAGAGATGCAGGGATGAGGCGTGAGGGAAGGTGTGCACCCCTCCCCCGGCCCTTCCAGGTGGTCGGCCTCCTAGGAACTCATCAAAATGTTCAAGAGGTTTGTGGAGTTTAATCTCCAGGCCTCCTTCCCCTTTCCCCTAGCTTGGTGGATGGAGCAGAAAGTTTCAACCCTGTAACCAGTCTTTCTGGTGACTAGCCCTGAGCTGAGGTTATTCTGGGGTCCCACCTGTATCACCTTATTAGCATAAACTCAGGTGTGATCAAAGGGGGCTCTTTATGAGTAAAAAAGATACTCCTTTTACTCAGCAAGTTCCAAGGGTTTTCGGACCTCTGTGCTAGGATCCTGGGACAAAGACCAAATACTTTGGTTCTTATAGCGTATGCACATAGTTCGATAACATGTTTTACACTAAAAAAATGTGTGGGCGTGTAAGGAGAAAAGACTGGAAGGCAAGAGATCCAGCTGTGAATTGTGTCACCATGGGGTTGAGCAGGAGGCTGTGTGTGTGGAGACGTTCAGAGTTTAGAGCAGGCACATTCTGCTTCATAACAGGAATAAGAAAGAACGCATCGTGCAAGCTCTCTGCCTTGGGACCGTCGCATACGCCTCAGAGGTGACAGCCTTGGTCTGCCGTTCGGAGGCCCAGACAGGAGCCTAGTGCCTGCTTTCTGAATGTAATGATGTTTCTTTTCCCTGCGATGGACACAACTTTGAAGACTGCAATTACACACAGGAGTGGTCTGGAAATTGTGGCTTCAGTGGTCTCCACTCCGGATGCCCTGTTGTCATTTTCGATTGTCTTAGGAAAACATATTCTTAGCCCAGTGAATTGGAGATGCATGAGCTTAGCCTCTGCGCTGTGTGGGTGACTGTCTGGAAAAATGACTCTCATACTCTGCCTTCCGCCTAGATTGAGAGCCCTGGCTGAATGCTTAATTTGTGGGTAAAATAAATTGCCTCCTTGCTGGTAGGCGTTATAGATCCTGCTTGATGTAAGCCTTTCCCTGGCTGGTAAATAGCCAGGACGGTCCATGAAAAGTTCTGCAAAAATGGCCACCCACTTCCCTGTTATCACAAAGCCTGCAGCCTTCTTGTATATGATGTACGTTAAGCTCTGAGCAAAGAGAGCTGTGTGGAGGAAGCCTTACACTCCTGGAGCTGCCAGATTTGCATCATCTTAACTCCTGCTTCAATTTAACCACCCACCCATCCATCCACCCATCCACCCATCCACCCATGCACGTGTGCTTCCATTCACCATCCATCCATCACGCATCCATCTGCTTACGCATCCATCCCCTCACCCATCTGTCCATCCACTTGCTCATCCATCCATCTGCCCATCCAAGCATCCATCCACCGACCCATCCATCCATCCATCCACCGACCCACCCATCCATCTATCCACGCATCCATCCCCTCACCCATCCGTCCATCCACTTGCTCATCCATCCATCTGCCCATCCAAACATCCATCCACCCGCCCATCCAAACATCCATCCACCGACCCACCCATCCATCCATCCACGCATCTATCTGCTTACACATCCATCCCCTCACCCATCCATCCATCCACTTGCTTATCCATCCATCCATCCATCCATCCATCCATCCATCCATCCATCCATATTCCTAATAATTATTGGGAGACACTCATAAGTCAGGCTCTGTTGGAGGGACCATCCCTCAATTCCTGGCATTTATTTGTAGCAAACACACTTAAGGAGTTTCTTTGTGGCTCAGCATTTAACAAATGAACCCGGCCAAGATTCCTGAGGATGCTGGTTTGATCCCTGGCCTTGCTCAGTGGGCTAAGGATCTGGCATTGCCATGAGCTGTGGTGTAGGTCACAGATGCCGCTCGGATCTGGTGTTGCTGTGGCTGTGGGGTAGGCTGGCAGCTGTAGCTTCGATTTGACCCTTAGCCTGGAAACCTCCACATGCTGCATGTGAGGCCCTAAAAAGCAAAAAAACAAAAACCAAACAAAAAAAACCAACAATAACAAAACACTTAAAACTTACCTATCTTCTACCTACAGCCGTTAGCCTATGTTAGAAACCATTTTAGGCTCTAGGAGCTTCTTGTTGGGGTTTCGTTTTCTCCCAGCCCAGGTTCACAGTTTCTTTTGTCTCACAATCGCACTACACCAGATAACACAGCAGCATCTGCTAAATACTTATTATATGCCAGGCACTTTGCAAAGCCTTCTGTACAGCCTAGTTCACATCAGCCTTACAATGATCCTAGGAAATGTGCCTTATCTACATTTTTGTCTTTTTGTGAGTACAACCTACATAAAGAAAAGTGCACATAAAATAAAGTATGGTTTTATAATTGATCAAAAACACATAAATGAGATAAAAGTAGCACCTTGCCAGCACCCGAAAGACCTCTTCATCCCCATTATTCGTCACACCCTTTACCTCCTAGAAGTCAGGCAGAAGAATAACTCGGGGAGCCAGTGTAGGAGCCTGCGCTTCCCTGCAGTCTTTGATGTGGCCATTGATTGGCATTTGCGGCTCAAGGGCTCCAGGGAGTAACATCCCCACGGGCCTTGTTTGCTGTAGGGCGTGTACCCACGCCCAGATGGACGTTAATCAATCTCGAATCCCCTGTGACTCAGTCTACAGGAGGGAAAGGGCAAAGAAGCCATGAGATTTACGGGACATTTCCAGCCCTAAGACCCCTATTGGATAAGGACTGATATAGGTAACTGAGCAAGACCAATGGGAGAAGACCACATCTTTCTGGTACCCACCCCCCCATCTTTAAGGGATTAAAAACCCCTATAGGACAATAGAGATCGGGGGCTCTTCTCCCCGCTCCCAGCAACCCTGGGAGCTATTTGCTTTCCTGTAATAAAGACTTTGCTCGCTTGCTGCCTGCGTGTTCTCGGAGTTCACTCTTCCAACTGCATGAACAAGAACCTGGATTCCGGTATCATCTTTCCCACATCAGAAGTCACCACTTTCCTGATGTATATGATAATGACTTCTGCTTTTCTTTATAGTTTAACCATCTAAGCCTGCATCCCTACCCACTACAGTTTGGTCCTGCCTGTTTTTTAAAACACAAAATCATACTGTATGCGCTCTTTGGTGAATGTTTTTCTTAAAGATTCAAGATTAAATTCTTAAGATTCACCCTTATCGTTGCACTGGTGGTAGCTGATTCTCTTTTCTATGCAGTATTTTATTATATGAATAAACCACAATTTATTTTCCAGTCTTTTGGACGTTTGTGTTTTGACCCACTGCACCACAGTGGAAACTCATTTCTGAGTTTTGGCTATTATGAAAAATGCTTCTGTGAGCATTCTTGCATGCGTCTTTCGGTGACAGAGTCTGCATTTCAGTTGGCTATGTAAATAGGAGTTAAATTGCTGGGTGATAGGCATGCATTCAATTTTGGTAGCTAATGCTAAACAGTTTTCCAAACTGATTTGTTCTAAGCCACACTCCTACCCACAGCATGCAAGGGTCTTTTTGGTGTATATCCTTACCAGCCCTTGCCATTGTCAGTCTTTTCACTTTTATTAATTTTTATTTTTTGCTTTTTAGGGGGGCACTTGTGGCATATGGAAGTGCCCAGGCTAGGGGTCAAATTGGAGCTGTAGCTGCCGGCCTACACCACAGCCATAGCAACGCTGGATCCTTAACCCGCTGAGACAGACCAGGGATGGAACCTGCATCCTCATGGACACTAGTCGGCCTCATTACTGCTGAGCCACAAGGGAACTCCAACACTGTCAGTTTTTTTAATTTCAGCTTTTTAAATGCTGTGTAGTGATATCTTGATTTTAACTTGCATTCCATTTGTGAGAAATGAAGTTTAGTGTCTTTTTATATATTTATTGGACGTTTGGATATCATCTTTTGTGAAGTACATTTTGAAATCTCTGCTCATTTTTTTTCAGTTTTATTGAGGTATAATTAGCAAATAAACATTGTATATATTTAAAGTAATTTGTTCATTGGGTTTTCTGCCTTGATTTGTAGGCGTTCTTTATGTCTTTATATGTAGATACAAGGCCTTATTTTGGGGGAGGTGAAATGCATAGCACAGACATTTCCTCGTTTGTCACTTGTCTTTTAATCCTTTAAAAGAGATCTTTGGATATCTTCAAAGTAATTAACTTACCAAGTTTTCCCTTTTTTTGGTTTTTGTCTTTTTGTCTTTTCTAGGGCCTCCTCTGTGGCATATGGAGGTTCCCAGGTTAGGGGTCTGATCACACCTGTAGCCGCTGGCCTACACCACAGCCACAGCAACGTGGGATCTGAGCCGCATCTGCAACCTACACCACAGCTCTCGGCAATGCTGGCTCCTTAACCCACTGAGCGAGGCCAGGGATCGAACCTGCAACCTCATGGTTCCTAGTCGGATTTGTTAGCCACTGAGCCACGACAGGAACTCCCAGGTTTTTCCTTTCTGGTTAGCACTGTTCTGTCCTGCTTAGGAAATCTCTCCCTACCCTGAGGTCTTAAGAACATGCTGTCTGTTGTATGTCTCTGCTGCGTTGGGAGAAAAGAACTCACACTATGTAGTTTAACAGAGGGAATTTAATAAGAAGAACCGGGTTCCGAGGTTTCAGAACTCCAAAAAGAAACGTTAGGTGAACAGAGATAATCGCTTTGGAAAACAGCGCCTGCCTGGAAGGCCAGGGGCCAGTGGGGCGGCAGTGGGGTTCTCAGAACCTAGAGCTCAGCCCCCAGCTGAAGAGAGGATGCTATGATCTTGACGTTGATGGCTCGTGGGCGGGGCGATGAGATGGGCTCCAGGTGCGCTCAGGGAGGCTGGTGCCTGGAACCAAACGCTGTCCGGGTGAAGGGCTGCCGCTGGAGAGATGCTTGCAGATCAGCGCGCAGGGCGGGAAGGAGGAAGCCTCTTCTCCGTTCCTGGACACTCTCAGTCTCCTCTCTCAGCCGCTACTGCAGAGCCTCGTGGGAAGGCCAGGGGCCAAGGAGACCCTGGAACCTCAGCCCCGGAATCACTCAGTGGAGAACGGAAGGATGGGCTTGGGGCGGAGACAAGCGCTTAAGAGCTAGCGCAAGTCATCTTCTAGAAGTTTGGTTATTTTGCCCTTTACATTTGCCTACGCTCCATCTGGCATTGATGTTCGTGAATGGTAAGAGATTTGGGGGGGGGGGGTCTGTCGTCACCTCCTCCGCCGTCTAATTGCTCGGGAATCACTTATTGGGAGATGGTGCCTCCCCTCTTTCTCCGGTGCTGTTTTGTCGTAAAACTAGAAGGTCTGTTTCTAGACTCTTATGTCCCACTGACTTGTCGAAACTTGTACCAATATCTCCTCAATTAGTGTAGCTTTAAAGGAAAGTTGAGGGAGTTCCCGTTGTGACTCAGGAGAAATGAACCAACTAGGATCCATGAAGACAGGGGTTCAATCCTGGCCTCGCTCAGTGGGTTAAGGATCTAGCATTGCCATGAGTGGTGTAGGTCGCAGATGCGGCTCGGATCCCGAGTGACTGTGGCTGTGGTGTAGGCTGGTGGCTACAGCTCCGATTGGACCCCTAGCCGGGGAACCTCCATATGCCGTGGGTGCAGGCATTAAAAAAAAAAAAAAAAAAAAGATAAAAAAGAGTTGATCCGATAGAGCACATGGTCTCCCATTGTCCTTCTCCAAGGTTGTCTTGGCTGGTCTTGGTCCATTGCATTTCCATGGGATTCTCAATTAAGCTTTTCAAATGCCATTAATATTTCACTGGGATTTTTGCTTAGATTGCACTGATTCTATAGATTACTTTGGGCAGAACTGACATCTTCGCAGTATTAAGTTTTTCAATTCGTGAGTCCGGTTTATTCCTTCACTATTTAGGGTTTCTTGATGCTCGTAATTCTGTTGAAGGCATTACCCGTATTTTAGCATATTTATTCATGGGTATCTGCTCTTTTCACTTTTTATTTTGAAAAAATTTCAAACTTACAGAAAAGCTGTGAAGATAGTACAGAGAAATCCCGTGTACCCTTTATACCCAGATTCGACCTTTTGACAAATATTTGGTCATATTTTCTTTGTCGTTTTTTTCTTGCTCATTCTCTCTATAATTGCATGTCTTTTCTAATTTTCTAAATCATCTGAGAGTAGATTGCATCAATTTAGCCCACTTGTCCAAATAACGTCCTTCCAGGACAGGACCTAGGTCAGGGACACATGTGCAGTTACCTGTCGTTGGACGTTGGTTTTCTTAGCACAGTTCCTCCAACTTTGTCTTTCACGGTGTTGACAGTTTTGAAGACGATAGCCCAGTTGTTGTATCGACTGTTTCTTGATTTGGATTTGCCTCAGGTTTCCTCCTGAGTAGATTCGGGTTTTAGGTCCCTGGCTGGGATAGTTCCTGAGTAATATGTGTCTCTTACAGGAGTCACAGGTAAGGTTACCTGATGCCTATCTGCCTCTCACTGATAATGATTTCCATATGTACATGTGTGTTTAGTTTATAATGTGTGTATATATATATATTCTTTTTCATATTCTTTTCCATTATGGTTCATCATAGGATAGGGAGCATGCTTCCCTCTGCTCTGCAGCAGGATTTTGTTGTTTATCCATCCTGTATATAATAGTTTGCATCCGCTAATCTCAAACTCCAAATCTATCCCTCCCCCACCACTCCTCCCCCTTGGCAACCAAAGTCTGTTCTCTGTCTGTGAGTCTGTTTCTGTTTTGTAGGTAGGTTCATTTGTGCCATATTTTAGATTCCACATGTCAGCGCTATCACATGGTGTTTGTCTTTCTCTGGCTGTCCTACTTCACTTAGTATGATAATTTCTAGGTCACTCCATGCTGCTATGAATGGCATTATTTCCTCTTTAACGGCTGAGTAGTATTCCATTGTATGTATGAACCACATCTTCTATCCATTCCTATCCACGTCCTCGGCAGACGCTTAGGTTGTTTCCATGTCTGGGCTATTGCGAATTCATTGGTAATGATCTTGATCACCTACCCCAGGTATTGTTCCACTTTTCCCCTGAATACCTACCGTTTTCCCCCTTGAATCAAATAAACAATCTGTGGGAAACACTGAGGCTTTGAAAATATCCTGCTCCTCATCAGACTCTCCCTTCACGTGAACCTGGGTTGATAATTCTTGCCCAAACCAATCTTTGCTGTGATGACCACAAAAGGATAATCTTCTAGTTCCTCCCCCCTCCCACAAGTCTACTGTCGGGAAGAGCCATCCTTTCTCATTTATTTGGCTGTTTTTCTATTATTTTGTGGCCTCATGGATTCTTATTGTATTCGGTGGTGCTCAAGTGGTCTTCGCTTTGGGTAGTGGGGACGTCTTTAAGCTGGTTCCTGTGTCCTTTCATGGGCTCCTTCTTTTGCTTTGAGGATTTCCTTACGTCCTGATCCAGTAAGAGAGTCCATGCTCACCTGTGTCTTCCCCATCTCAGCCCTGGGGTCAGCCAGGTGTCCAGCTGGCCCTTGTTCCTGGATCTGGATGGAGGTGTGTTTGAGCTATTGAGGTGTCTTTGCTTCTAGGCTCTTTCAGTGGCCAGAGCTAGGATAAATATATGTGTTTGCGTATTTGTATATGTAAAACTATACATTAACTAATAACTCATATATCTGTATAGATAGTTGTATTATTAGAAACAGATGTTCATATTGGTATATCTGACTCCAGTGGAACCCACAGAGGCTTACTTTACCATAACCCAGGATCGTCTGTATAATTGGCAGAGTCCAGTGCGAAATGAAAGGTGGAACTCTTTGTTCAAAGCTTAACCAGAATTTCAAGATACAGCATTAAACCAAGCAAGGGACTTCTAAACATGGAACAACTTCCTAGGTCTCAGGCGTTTAAAGTGGGCTCTGCCTTCATCATTCCACATTCGAATCTTCCTTTCTCATGGTGAGGATGCTCCCTGGCAGGACTGGCACACTTACTCAAGGCTGTCTACATCATCTGGGGCCACATGCAGAATGAAGACTTAGAACTCTTTGTTCAAAAAGCAAAAAAAAGAAAGAAAAAAGTAATTAAATGTCCTAAGAGACAAAGCTTTTTCCTTTCTCCTGAGGTTTCTTCATTTGCCACTATGACATTTGTACTGTGTATTAGATTCCAGATATAAGTGATATCATATGGTATTTGTCTTTCTCTTTCTGACTTACTTCACTCCGGATGAGTCTCTAGTTCCATCCATGTTGTTGCAAATGGCATTATGTCATTCTTTTTTATGGCTGAGTAGTATTCCATTGTGTATACATACCACATCTTCCTAATCCAATCGTCTGTAGATGGACATTTGGGTTGATTCCATGTCTTGGCTATTGTGAATAGTGCTGCAATGAACATGCAGGTGCATGTGTCTTTTTTAAGGAAAGTTTTGTCTAGATATACACCCAAGAGTGGGATTGCTGGGCCATATGGTAGTTCTATATATAGTTTTCTAAGGCGCCTCCGTACTGTTTTCCATAGTGGTTGTCCCAGCCTACATTCCCACCAACAGTGTAGGAGGGTTCCCTTTTCTCCACACCCCCTCCAGCACTTGTTATTTGTGGACTTACTAATGATGGCTGTTCTGACCGGTGTGAGGTGGTTCCTCATAGTAGTTTTGATTTTCATTTCTTTAATAATCAGGGATGTTGAGCGTTTTTTCATGGGTTTGTTGGCCATAGAAACAAAATTAAATTTAAATCATTAGCTGGAACTCTCCTGTTCATCTTTCCATGGTGTAAAATGCCAATTTTACGGGCAAATGAAACTCACAAGTGGAGGATTACTGTTTCCTCATTCACACATGCGTGCGTATTTTGTTCTTACTAAAACGGTGAAGTCATTGGGCAATCATTTTTATTTCACTTCTTGCTATGCTCACATTCTACCAGCACCCTACCTGGGGCTTACTGCTGAGTACAGAAGGACTGAGGGGCGAAGCGAAGTCTGGGTTGCCCTGTCCTTCCTTCTGTGTCATTTCTGCCTATGTAGCCAGAAGAGGGACCTATGGAAGAGAATGGTGGATCTGGTCACCAGCACTTGGCGGAATGCCACTGCCTGCTTTCTGCAGTCAAGGCAAATTCTGGGTCCAAGAAAGTGTGATCTCTTGGGGCTGTATGTATTCTCACCCACCCAGTTGTAGACATAACACGTTTTATTCGCACGTGCTTTGAGCCTTGCCGAATTCATGAATCATGGCATCAGACTTCACTTCTAAGACATCAGTTTGAAGATAAAATTAAGACTTTCAAGATGGCGACAACAGAGCATTGAACCAAGTGGGTCCTTCTGAGCACTGGCCCCTGTGTGACTCCACTGGGCTCTTGTTTCTGAAGATTTTCTTAAGACTCTTCTCTCCCACTCTTTTCTCTCAATGTCTAAAACCCACGGCAGCACTCCAGCAACAGCTTCACCGCAATTAGGTGCGTAGCTCTCTGCAAATTTGAAGTTCCTCTATATCCTGGTAATGCTGAAAACCTGTGTGGTTTATTTTCACTCCTTGATAATCTTAGGCTTTTTCAGGGGAGGGGGAGATTGGGTGGAGAGTTTTGAATTCAAGCGGCTGCTCTCATCCCTCAGGCTAGGAACTTTTGTTTGTTTTTATGCTATTGTAAAAGTTATCTTTTTTTTTTTTTCCCCCAACAAAAGACTGTTTAATCCCAAATTCCCCCCCTGCCCCCCCACCTCCCCCGACTGGATAATCCATTCACAAAGATCAAGCATAAAGAAGTTAAAGGGATCATTAAAAACTTCATTTTCTAGTTATTTACTACTGTTATGGAAGAACAACTATTGCGTTTTTAAAAAAGTCCTTGTTCCATAGGAGCTTATTCAATTAACTGATTAGTTTTTCTGTCGTTCTTTGCTTGTTTTGACTCTCTACATAGATCAGTTATGTGGTCAGAGAATGATGTCGGTTTTACTTCCTCCTGTCCAATTAAAAAATCTTTTCCATTTTTCTTGTTTTATTGCTGTCGGGCCCTCCAATAAAACATTGATTTGACATGGCGCGAGTGGGCGTTTGACTCATTCCTCATCTCAAAAAGAAAGTACTTTGCTTTTTACCAGTAACATTTTTTTTTAATAGATGCTTAAAAAAAAAAAAAAAAAAAGAGCAAGGAATTCTTTGATCCCGACTGTTCTAGGACTTTTTCAAAAAAGATAAATATATGCTGAATTTTATTAAATGCCTTTTCTGCAGCAGTGGGGCTCTATCACGTGATTCTGATTTTTGAACGTTAAGCAAACCCGGCATTTCGGGAATGAACCTAGCTTGTCTGGGATGTATTAACTTTTTTATATAGCGTTGCATTTGGGTTGCCCTCAGTTTTCTTTGTTTGAGATTTTTATGTCTGTATTCATGAGTAAGACTGATCTGAAACTTTCCATCCTTGTAATGTTCTTAAGAGGTTTGGGATCATGGTTAGCCCGGCCTCAAAAAACCAAATCTGGAGATTGTGTCTTTTCTCTTTTTGGATGGAGTTTGTTACTTCTTCTCTGAGTGTTTGGTAGAATTCCCAGTGAACTCATCAGGACCAGGACCTTCCTTTTGGGGAGGTTTTATTTTATTTTATTTTATTTTAATTTAATGTAATTAAATTTATTTTATTTTTTGGCCATACCCATGGCATATGGAAGTTCTGAGGCCAGGGATTGAATCCCAGCCGTAGCAGTGACCTGCCCCACGGCTGTGGCAACTCCAAATCCTTAACCCCCTGCTCTGGGCTAGGGATTGAACCCACACCTCCTCAGTGACCCGAGTCACTGCAGTTGGAATCTTAACCCACGGCACCACAGTGGGAACTCCTGGGGAGGTTTTAAATATGGCCTCAACTGCATTTTTCTATTTTATCATGCCACTTTTGCTAAGTTTTATTTCCCTGGTGATTTGACCATCCATCTAAGTTTTCATAAAGTTGTTCACAACACCATCTTGGCTATTTCTAATGCCCGTAGGATTTGTAGTGCTATCTCCTTTTTCTTTTTTCTTCTCCCCCCCACCCCCCCAGCTCACAGCAAGGCCAGGGATCGAACCCATATCCTCGTGGATACTAGTCAGATTCATTTCCACTGAGCCACAATGGGAACTCCCATTTTTGTTATTCTTAATATTGGTTATCTTCAGTTCTAGAATTTCTGCTGGATCTTTTTAACAGAAATAATTTCCATTTCTCTGCTGAAATTCTTTGTCTTATCTTTTATCTCCTTGAATATATTAAGCATGTCACAGTTCGTGCTTGCTGACTGGAGTCTATTGCCACTGTTTATTGTTTCTGCAGATTTTCAGTGATGTGGTTTTGTGTCCTCACATGCCTTGTTATTTTTGGTTGTGTACAGGGCAGTGTTCTTACACAATTATTAGTAGAAGTACTTCATACGTTGCTGTCTTCTCCCGGAGATTTACGTTTTCTTCTGTCAGGTGCCCGAGGGCACTAACGACCTGACTACATCAATCCAGTTTCAGTGATTGAGCTCATTTGTTGTTGTTTTTTGGTCTTTTTTTGCCTTATCTTGAGCCGCTCCCGCAGCATATGGCGGCATATGGAGGTTCCCAGACCAGGGGTCGAATCGGAGCTGTAGCCGCAGGCCTGCACCACAACCACAGCAAGGCGGGATCCCAGCCGTGTCTGTGACCCACACCACAGCTCATGGCAATGCCGGATCCTTCACCCACTGAGCAAGGCCAGGGATCGAACCCGCAACCTGATGGTTCCTAGTTGGGTTCGTTAACCACTGCCCACAACGGGAACTCCTGATTGAGCTCATTTGAAACTGAGCCATTGTCCCCTAGGGTGGCCTATTTATCAGGTAGACCCGTGAGGTCCCCATTCAAACAGAAGGACTTTCACCATGTCCCACTCCTATGTCTCTCCTTGGATCCAGTGCCCGGCCCCTTAGCCAGGTGAGGCTGTTGGGTCACTGCTCAGCCTCGGGGCCAACCTGTCTAGAAGAGCAGACGCCTCCAGGAGCAAAGTAGTTCTCTGCGTTCCTGAGTGAATCTCCCTGGCCTTTATCTTTCCCGCGGGCAACTCTTCACTATGTTTTTTGCTTCGTGTTATGTCCAGGTAGATGTTTTTCACATTTTTGCCACTGTACGAATTGTTCTCAGCAGGGTGTTTTGTTGCAATTCCCTGTTCTCTGCTTTCAGGAGTGGCCGTCTTATTGTTTCCATTTTAGAGATGAAGATACTGAGACTTGGCATCAAGGACTTTCCCTAAACAAAATTAAGGCTGGACGATAGACTCAGGGGTTGAGGATGACTTAGACCCGTCTTAGGGAGTACCACGTAATGTTTTCTTTTCCTCTTCAAGACTCAGGAAGGTGGGAGTTTCCGTTGTGGCTCAGTGGGTTAAGACCCTGACTAGTGTCCATGAAGATGTGAGTTCAATCCCTGGCCTCATTCAGTGGGTTAACGACCTGGAGTTGCTGTGCCTGTGGCGTAGGCAGGCAGCTACAGCTCTGATTCTACCCCCCCCCCCCCCAGCTGGGAACTTCCGTATGCTGTGGGTGTGGCCCTAGAAAAAAAAACAAACAAACTCCAGAAAAGTTATCTGACGAGGTTATGCTACCAGTGCTGGGGAATTAACCTTTGCCACCAGAAAGACATTGCAGTTACGAAGCCGGGAGTGACTTAGTGCTGAGAAATGGGGAGAAAAGAGGTTTGGCGTGTGGGGAGAGGGGTAGAAGGCTTACCCGTTTCTCGGGAAGATCATTAACCAAGGCTTATATTTCTGGCCACTGGCTGAGTCATTTATACACACAACGTCAAAGCCAGCACCCGTCATTGCAGAAGTGAGGAGGCCATTTAATGTAACTCCGGATGTGATTTTCTTTTCTCTTCTATTCTTTTCTTTTCTTTTTTATCTTTTTAGGGCCACACCCATGGCATATGGAGCTTCCCAGACTAGGGATCAAGTCAGAGCTACATCACAGCCACGGCAACGCCGGATCCTTAATCCACTGAGCGAGGCCAGGAATCGAACCCACAACCTCATGGTTCCCAGTTGGATGCGTTTCTGCTGCGCCACCACGGGAACTCCACTACTGATGTCATTTTAATCTACCTTTTGGAAAATGGACGTTTACAGGCTTGGGGACATGGGACAAGAGTCCCGCATCGTATCCTCTCGTGCCTGTGACCTGGCCAACCTGCTTTCTTTCTCCACGCGCCAAGTCTGTCCTCCCTTGAGGAGCTAACAATTCAGATTTGTTCCTCTTTGGTGTGAAAAGTATAGTGAGGGAGTTCCCGTCGTGGTGCAGCGGAAATGAATCCGACTGGGAACCATGAGGTTGCGGGTTCGATCCCTGGCCTTGCTCAGTGGGTTAAGGATCTGGCGTTGCTGTGGGCTGTGGTGTAGGTTGCAGACGCAGCTCGGATCCCATGTTGCTGTGGCTGTGGTGTAGGCCAGCAGCTGTAGCTCTGATTAGACCCCTAGCCTGGGAGCCTCCATATGCTGTGGGTGTGGCCCTAAAAAGAGAAAAGACAAAAAAAAAAAAAGCGCAGTGTGGCTGGTGTTACTCACTCTTCCACCGTGAGACTGGAATAATGGTTTTGCTGTAACTGCTTGATTGTGTCACCCCGGGGGGTAAAGGCCTCCCGTGGGGCTTTCCGCAGGCTGTTTTTTCCTCTTCCCAGGGCTCTTGGGCTTCGTGACAGACCCTGTAAGCACAGCCGATGTGGCCTGGGTGGCCTGGCCGGGCCCGCCTCCCTGGCCTCATCTCAGGCCTTTCACTCCACCAGGCATATAACTTTCCACTCTCCCTCGTCCTGGTCCTTGGTCTCGCCCTTCTCTTGCAAGGCCTTTGTACCTGCTGTCACTTCTGGCGAACAGGTGTCCCCTTCCCTCCTCACCCAGTTAGCGCCTGGCTCATCGGGTGTCACATCCTCAGGGGACGACACGTCCTTCTCATGACCAGCTCAAGTCCCTGTGACACGCACTCCTTGGACCACCTGCCTCTCCCGCGGGAGCCCTGCAGGGGTCCTCTTGTGTTTCTTGGTGTAACTGCTTTGCCTCGCACCTGCTCTCTTGCCAGGCTGACGCCCATGGAGGTGGGACACGCTTGGGTTTTGCGCATCACTCTCCCAGCCTTTAGCCCACCGCCTGGGATCGGAAGCAGCCCACTCATACGTGTCAAATGAAGGCAGGAAAGAGATCGCATTGATTTCATCCTCACTAGAGCTTTTGCCAGATCGTCTCCTTGTTTTCTGGAAAGTAGGTCGGGACAAGAAGCCTTAGGAACAGATGGTTTAAATAGTGAAACTACGTGGAAGCTGGGCCTCACATGTCCTTGGCTGCAAGCACTTAGCATTCAGCGACTACCTCCGTCTGGAACCTGGTTCCAAGAGCCAAGAGAAAACGCGTTTAGCATTTTAACCGATTCTCCTAGAAACACCAGCAGCAGGGTGGCTGCTGAAGATGCCACTCTAGGCTGGGTGGATGAAAAATCTCTGATCTTGCTTTTTTTTTTTAATTAACTGCAGGCACAGTAGTGGGGCTCTGCCAGGGTTAGGGAAGGGACATGGGCATTTTGGGGACGTGGGGAAACCTCCCTGCCCTCGCCACCCAGGCTGCGCGCTGGTTCTGGCGCCACTGCATCAGGTGTGTGTCTGACACCACAGGTTCGGTGGGGCTGAGAACTGAACACTTAAACCTTTTAGTTTCCTTCCTGGTTCTTGTGGTTACCCTGGGAAGTCCCTGAGCCACCGATGGCCCCCGAAGGCAGGCTGCTGGGAGCCAGGGAGCCAAGAGGCAGGATGTCAATCTGTAGCCTTGGTTGAGGCTGACCAGATGCTGAGGGCTGATGGGATATGCAGCGTGGTGACTGCTCAGAGAAGGGCCGGGAAGCCAAACATTCCTTCGAAGCAGTGAAGCCCCGCGCAGGCAGGCTGTACCACCAGCTGATGCAGCACGGTGCTTGAGCCCACCGCACCTGCACTCCTATCCTGGATCAGTTCTGATCTGTTTCCAGACCACTCCCGACACCAGAACTGTGGCTTTTTTGCCACCGCAACCCATTCTCTGCCACCAGCTGGGCATCCAACATTTCCCTGCAGTTCTGACACTGCCTGGGGCCAGTGCAGAACCTCCAGGTGAAGGGCTCAGCCCCACAAGACCGCCCCCGCTTCAGACATCAGGTACCTCTGCTTCCGGCCCACGGGCTCGGAAGTTGGGGCGGTCTGATGCCTCAGGTTTGTTAATGTGCCGGAACTGCTCAGAGAGCTCGGGGAAAAGTTTCCTTGCTGCCCCTGGTTGCTCACAAAGGCTGTGACACTGAGCCCCACAGATGGAAGAGAGGCCCGAGGTGTGGGTGGTGGGAAGGGGCCAGGAGCATCCATGGCCTCTGGGGAGCCACCTTCTCGGCACCTCTACCTGTTCACCCACCGGGAAGGTCCTCAAACCTCATGGCTCGGTTTTTGCAGAGCTCGAGCAGCAGCCCCACGCCCCTTCCTGGAGCTCACTGAGTGGGGCTGAAAGTTCCATCCCGAAAGCCCCATCCTCCAGCATCCGGGAGCCGCACCTGTGTCACTTCATTAGCATAATCCTGTGTGATCCAGCGGGGCTTCCTACAAGGAACAAAGGACACCACTATTGCTCAGGACTTTCCCAGGGCTTTAGGGGCTCCGTCCCAGGAATGGAGACAAAAACCACAGCTATTTCTTATTTTTCCACAAACACCCTCTTAGCTGTGCGACCTTGCACCAGGGTCTCCAGAACAAGGCCTTTGTGGAAGGATGGGAGCAACGTGCATCCGACCCTGGGAGGAGGAGAAGGTCCGTAAAGGTGGTTGGGGGGCTTCCGCCCAAGCAGCCCGGGCTCCTCCCGGGCTGGGTGGGTGTGGGGCTGGTGGCGGTGTGCCTTCTGCTGCCCCAAGCTGGGCATGCTTTTATATTTTCAAAGCTAAATTTAGCTGAACGAGGGTGCCCTCGGAGGGGAGGAAGTGTTGCAAAAGGCCACAGGTTATCAAAGAGGTGGGTGTGGAAGGGGCAGAGGCTGAGGACGTGGTGATCAGAGCCAGGCACCCGGGAATCCGAGAGGACAGTGGCCCCTGCCTTCAACCTTCTAGTGACCCAGTGGGAAAGACACATGCGAAGCCATAATTCTATGTTTAACATGTATGTATCTGGTATGTTACGAAGATGGGTGTGTACCTGGTGTGTTATGAAGATGTACTGAGTGCTCCGAGGTCACATGACTCGAGGCTGTAACCAGGCTGGTACACTTGGGGGCTGCTCGGAGAATGTCCCTGATGTCACTTTAGGACTTTCAAGCAATAGTCTCATCTGCTCCCTCCCTCGATGCCAAGCTGCCCGGAGGAGATGGTCATTCTCACCACTCCCTTAGGACGCGGGGGGCGCTGGGTGTCCTAACTCGGGAACCACACAGCGGATTTGTGGATTCTGCCCAGTGTATTGAAATAGGCCCGTCCTGGCCCTGGAAATTCTCTCCTTCAACTGGTTTCCACTGGGCTGGTTTCTTGTTCTTTGTCTTTTTTTTTTTTTTTTTTGCCATTTCTTGGGCTGCTCCCACGGCATGTGGAGGTTCCCAGGCTAGGGGTCCAATTGGAGCCGTGGCCGCCGGCCTACGCCAGAGCCGCAGCAACGTGGGATCTGAGCCGCGTCTGCAACCTACACCACAGCTCATGGCAACGCCGGATCCTTAACCCACTGAGCAAGGCCAGGGATCGAACCTCCAACCTCATGGTTCCTAGTCGGATTCCTTAACCACTGAGCCATGAAGGGAACTCCTGGGCTGGTTTCATATGCTGGATCTGGGCATGCCAGCAGCTGGGTGGAAAAATTTCCCTTGAGTTCCCTTAAGAACAGGGTTGGATGGAGGAGAAAGGAAATCACCTGTGGACAAGAAGCCTGAGGTCAAGATTTATCAAAAAAAAAAAAAAAAAAGATTTATCAGAGAGATTCTCAGAGAGAGTAAATGGTGAGAAAATATTTCCCATTTGCCTAAAGGGTTCACTGTCTTCGGCATCGTCATTGTGGTCCAGCTTGCAGGGGTTTCCATGGAGACCACAAGATGGGTCCTGGTGCCCCATCGCCTGCCACCTCACCTGTGTGATACAGACCATTGGAACTGCTGTAAAAGTTACAGGTGAGACTGGATGCAGCTGCCAAGATGAAAGTAAAACAACAATGCCAGAATGTTCCTGCTCCTCTTCTGGGCGGAAAGCTACCTTGATCTAAGCTGCTTCCAGCCGCCAGATCCCTGAGACAGTTTGTTGTTTAAGTCACCTCACAAAGGTGTTCGAAAGCTTTTCTTTGGCTTTCACACACTGGGCTTAACTCCAGACCCTGTCTCAGGATGGCTGTTAAATGTGAAACATAATCATATTCGGTTGTGAAAGAAAGAATGGTTATTGAAATGCGGTTATCAGAATACCAGGTACAAACATTTGCGACGTAGTAACAGCGGTGCTACTTTGAGAATGGATTAAATGGCAAGTTGCTCAACAATTGTCATTTTCCAGGTAGAGATGAAGGCTGGGTGGCATTTCAGGATGTCTGCACTGACCATTGTGTGACACGAGCGTATTCCAGCTTTTATTGGTGCCAGACACAGATGTCTGTCTACCGTCATTGTTAAAACGCTAAATATCTGATACGGGTTAGTGGGAGCATATTTGTTTATTTTCCATCCAAGTGTCTCTATTCCTGAATTCTATCCACTCCTGGACAGGGTGACCTCAGGGGCCCTTTGAGCCCTGGGTTTGGGCAGCATTGGTTTGGTTCCACTGGGAGGCCGGTGTCTGCTCTGGTCTGGGTCCCACCCTCCCTGCAACCTGGGCCTCGGGCACCTGGGCTGGGGGCTGGGGGTCATACCGTGACCTCACCTTCTCAGGCCCTCTCTCTCTGGTCAGGGTGGCAGAGCTGTTCAGTTTCCGGAAGCTGCTCCCTTCTCGGTCACAGGCATCAGCCTGTGGCTGCCACTCCTGAAGATTTCTCTGCATGGTTTGTCTGTGACTCAGCAAAGAAGGTGTATCAGAAAGGGGCCACACACCTGTTCCTTCAGCCGGGCCACCTTGGTCACTGCTGGGTGACTCATCGTGGCTTCCTGCAGCCCCACACAGGCAGGAAGTAGCTGAGTAGCTACCCAGGAACTCGGTTGGATGGAGCCGGCTGGGAATGAATCATGAGCCTCCAGTCGGCTGGTCTCCTTGTACACACAGACACACACACACACACAGACACACAACTCCAGGCTCCGGTCTCTCTGGGAAGTTTCATATGAGCTCATCTCGTTGCTACAAATAACCACACACACTCCCCTTTCCCTGCATGGTCCTTATATCTTTCAGAAAGGAAACCTTTCTTTGGACCCTGAGTTTTGAATGGAGGGTGACATCACCACACATGGACATAGCTTCCTTATGGCACGAGGGAGGGGCCTGTCCTTCAGATAAATGTGGAGGTTACGTGACCGCAATTGGAGGTATTCAGATGGAATATTACAGGCTTCCTTTGGTTGGAAAGCATGCCTTTTTTCACGTTCGAATATCTCTGAAAACAGGATGTGTCTTACAATTCCTGAACTCTTGTATTTGACAAAACAGGGTACCTAAACAGAGAGGCTGCTAGGGAATTGGAGGATTTTGGTGAAAACAGCCCCCAAGCTTCGGCTTCCCAGAAGAAGGCTTTGGTCACTTAGAGCAGATGGGCTGCCAAATGCTACCTGCCTTTGGTGGGGTTTGGGGGTTTTGAATCAGGTTCATGGGTGGCATGTTTTAGAGATTAGATAACAAACGGGCTGATACTTCAGAAAAAAGCACACCCTGTGAGTGGAAGGGGTGGTTATTTATTTCTGTGGAGGGCTCATAAATGTATTTTAGACCATATGTTAGCAAATCAGCAGTGCGAAGTGTGTGTTTGTGGATCTCGTTAATAAAAAGACCATGCTTTAGCCAAAAAAAAAAAAAAATCTGCATGTGAGACGGTCACTTGACTGCTGGCAGGACAGTTGCTTGTGAACTTAACTTTGTTTAACCATCAGCTACCTCCATTTGAGTTCTGCCAAGGACCCACAAACTGGGCTTTCTCAGGGCAATGTGTTCAGGGCCACAGCAGAGATATTGCAGCTGCTGCTGAGGTTAAATAGTCTACAAAAAAGAATCCTTGCATAGCAGTCTTTTTATTTATTTATTTATTTATTTATTTTTTTGCTTTTTATGGCACCACCCACAGCATATGGAGGTTCCCAGGCTAGGGGTTGAATTGGAGCTACAGTTGCTGGTCTACGCCACAGCCACACAGGATCCGAGCCACATCTGCGACCTTCACCACAGCTCATGGCAATGCTGGATCCCTAACCCATGGAGGGAGGCAAGGGATTGAACCTCCATCCTCATGGATCCTAGTCGGGTTTGTTAACTGCTGAGCCATGGAGGGAATTCCCAATCTTTTTAAAATTTTGAAATAATTATAGGTTCATGGAAGTTGAGGTCCTTGTGCTCATCACCCAGCTTCCTCCACAGGGTAGCATTTCTTCTAAGTTAATACAATGTTGCCACCTGCACACTGTCACTGGTTCACAGAGAATCATGGGCACTTCCCCTGTTTTATATGCATTTGAGTGTCTGTGTGAATAGTTCTATACAGTGTTGCCACATGTGAGAACTCTTGTAACTCCCACTCAAATCAATATACAGACTGATTCGGGCACTGCCAGGCTCCCGCAAGCTGTGCTGCCCTCCATGGCCTCATCCCCCCTCCCCAACCCATCCCTAACCCTCGGCCACCACTAACCCCTCTCCATCTCTGCAAGGTTATTTCAAGCCTGCTCCATCAATGGGCTCTCACAGTGTGTTACCTTCTGGTGGACTTTTTCCACTCGGCATAATTCCTTTGAGGTCCATGGAGTTGTTGATTTATGTATGTTGATGTATCACTAGTATTGTATTACAAGTACTAGTATGTGTAACGAGCACCAGTAGTAATACTAGTACTGCATTACATGTAGTAAGAGTGCATTCCTTTCTGCTGAGGAGTGGAATTCTACCTTGAGCTGGTGCCACAGTTTGACAGTTGGTTTATGCGCCAAAGGACATTAGTGGTGCTTCTTGTTTTTGGCTATTATGAATACAGCTGCTATCTGCATAGGGATATTTTTTTTCTTTTTATGTCCACACCCACGGCATGTGGAAGTTCCCAGGCTAGGGGTCTAATCAGAGCTTCGGCTGCCGGCCTGCACCACAGCCCCAGCAATGCCAGATCTGAGCTGCATCTGTGACCTGTGCCACAGCTCACAGCAACACTGGGTCCTTAACGTATGGAGTGAGGCCAGGGATTGAACCCTCATCCTCAGGGACACTATGGTCAGGTTCTTAATCCACTGAACCACAATAGGAACTCCTGCATAGTAATTTTAAAGCTAAAAAAGGGAGTTTCTGTTGTGGCTCAGTGGTTAACGAACCCGACTAGTATTCACGAGGATGCGGGTTCGATCCCTGGCCTCGCTCAGTGGGTTTAAGGATCTGGCCTTGCTGTGAGCTGTGGTGTAGGTCGAAGAAAGGCTCAGATCTGGTGTTGCTGTGGCTGTGGTGTAGGCTGGCGGCTACAGCTCCTATTGGACCCCTAGCCTGGGAACCTCCATATGCCGCAGGTGTGGCCCTAAAAAGACAAAAGACAAAACAACAACAGCAACAATAAGAAAAAGCTAAAAAAAAGATACCAACCACTTGACCAAAGATTTGCTGAGGACAGGCTGTGTTGGTACACACTTTGCTTCCCTATTACTTGGCAGGTTTGCACGAAGATACCCAAGAAATGTTTCTGCAGTGAGTAGGTAGGTGTGTAGGAGCCGTTTTAAGGGGTCGGGTTGTGGTTAAAATAAAAGATCTAGACTCAGACAGACTAGAGCGTGGGGCCTGACTCTGTCACCCCTTCACTGGCTGACCTAACACAGGCCTCTGTGTTTAAACTGTACAATGGGATAATAACAGGACAGCTCTGGAGAGAATTATATGAA
Organism: Sus scrofa; assembly: GCF_054392235.1. Classification (NCBI taxonomy): domain Eukaryota; kingdom Metazoa; phylum Chordata; class Mammalia; order Artiodactyla; family Suidae; genus Sus; species Sus scrofa. Next base: position 91,437,749 of record NC_139392.1, on the reverse strand, counting down.
GAAATGCATGGAGCTCCTAGTGCTTTCTCTGTTATACAGTAATTGCCTAATAAACATCCGTTGTGATCATTATTATTTGTCAGTCGATCACGGATTTCTGTAAGATTGTAACACAATAGCCCATAACCTATTTTTACTTTTATTCTGAAATGCTTTTATCCTTCAAATGAAGACATAGCATTGTACAGCCTATATTTAAGCACATTTAAATCTTGTACTCAAATATATGCAATGTTTAAAAATCTTAAATTCCCTTTTTTTTTTTTTGTCTTTTTGTCTTTTTAGGGCTGCCCCTGTGGCATATGGAGGTTCCCAGGCTAGGGGACCAATCAGAGCTGTAGCCACCAGCCCAGCCACAGCCACAGCAACACCAGATCTGAGCCTTTCTTCGACCTACACCACAGCTCACAGCAACCCTGGATCCTTAACCCACCGATCGAGGCCAGGGATCGAACCTGCAACCTCATGGTTCCTAGTTGGATTCTCGAGGCCAGGGATCGAACCTGCAACCTCATGGTTCCTAGTTGGATTCGTTCTGACTGCGCCACAATGGGACTTCTTAAATTCCTTCCTTTTAAAACGGCAATTTTTGCTTAACATCATAATATCATCTTAGGAATGTTAACGGTCAAATATCTAACAGGCATTTGCATATTTGTAGAAATTTGGAAGGTTCCAAATGTTCATCCTGTGCAGCCGTCCAGGGTTTTTATCGGCCCTGGAAAGTGGCATCGGCTTCTGTAAATGTGGGCTGAGCAGACTGGATTTTTGCTTTTCCATCACGCTAGGAATTCCTCGGAATACACAGCAGGTGCTTTGGTTCTTTTCTTCCTTTCTTCTGGGGAAATCTGGCTGCTGTGTCAGCACCCAAGGGCCGAGGAGCTTCCCCCTCTGGCCTGCCTGTGCTCGCAGTCTGTGTGCGGGGGGTCACGTTCAGGGGGAGTGTCCCGCCTGTGACCTCCTGGAATGTCAGCAGAGTCCTGAGTCATGCAGAGCCTCCAGCCAGACGGTCAGAGGCAGTGATTAGAGACTAACCATTAACCAGCTATGGGGGCGGGAACGATTTCCAGCTGTTTGACAAAGGCCCGTGATATTTACTGTCACCTAAGTGACACCAGGGTCCACGGGCATTGACTTACCAAGGTCCGTCTGCAAGGGCGGCCTTGTGCCTGGCAATGTCGGGCTTGTAAAGATGACCTAGACCTTGTGTTGGACCCTGGCAGCATGTCTGGGCTTTGCAGGTGGGTAGAATAGGCAGACAGGGTGGGGGGGGAACAAAGGCTTCCAGAACTTTCCACTGGGTCCACATCACACACTAGCCATGCCTGATGGGTTACCTTCCTGCTGTGCCGTCTTTGCTGCCTCTTTTACCTAAAGTGACCTTCTTTGGAGAAATCCTACCATCTCTCCACGCCCAGTTCCAGTGTGGCTTCCTCTTAACACCTTCCTTCCCTCTGCCAGACTGAATTCTTTATTTTTTTCCCCCTCTGTGGTAACAACCCTTTATTTTATGTAAAGCATATCATTGTATTTTTATTTCTTTTTATGCTTTATGAAGGTGTAATTGACAAATACAATTCTACACATGTATGCTTTTTTTTTTTTTTTTTTTTTTTTAAGGGCTACAGGTGTAGCATATGGAAGTTCCCAGGCTGGGGTTGAATCGGAGCTGCAGCTACCAGCCTACACCACAGCCGCAGCAACACAGGATCTGAGCCACGTCTGTGACCTACACCACAGCTCATGGCAACGCCAGATCCTAAATCCACTGAGAGGGGCCGGGGATTGAACCCAAACCCTCCTGGCTACTAGTCAAGTTGGTTTCTACTGAGCCACAACCGGAACTCCTGTGTTCTACGTATTTAGAGTGCAGTATGATGAATGGACATGCTTATACTTTGCGAAATGATCAGCACATTCAGGCGGATGAATAATACCTTCACCACGTCACCTTGTGGCCTTTTTTGGTTCCGTGGTGAGAATGGTCAAGGTGGACTCCTGGCAGATGTCAAGTACATGATAGTGTCGTTAACTCTAGTTGCCTTGAGGTACATTAGGTCCTCGGGGCTCCTTCCTCTTATGACTGAGCCTTGTATCTTTAACCAACATCTATCTCCCCAACTCCATAGGCCCCCGTTACCACCCGTCTACTTTCTATTTCCATGAGTTTGGCTTTTTGTTGTTGTTGTTTAACTTCCACGTATAAATGAGACCACGCAGCATTTGTCTTTGGCTGATTTCAGTTGGCATAAGGTACCGCAGTTTCATCCATGTGGTTGCAAATGGCAGGATTTCTTTTTACTTTAAATTCTGTGTTTTATTGCTTTGGCTACAAGTTATTAACGAAAGGGATGTTGCCTATAGCTTAAGGTACCCATAATGGGCCACCTCCAGGGCCTCTGCCTCCCACGCCTGACTGTTAGTTAAGCTAAAATACCTTCGTTTTTAGCTTTCAAGAAATGAGAAGAAATCCTCCTATACGCAATACTCACTTTTTTTTTTTTTTTTTTTTTTTTTTGCCTTTTCTAGGGCTGCTCCCGCGGCAGATGGAGGTTCCCAGGCTAGGGGTCAAATCGGAGCTGTAGCCACTGGCTACACCAGAGCCACAGCAACGTGGGATCCAAGCCTTGTCTTTGACCTACACCACAGCTCACGGCAACGCCGGATCCTTAACCCACTGAGCGAGGCCAGGGATTGAATCTGCATCCTCATGGATACTAGTTGGCTTCGTTACCACTGAGCCGCAACAGGAGCTCTCTGAGACATGCACTTCTAATGGGTTACATTACTGTGGACTGGATGCCTCTCTTCTCTGATGACAAGATAACACATGAATCCCTTTGGAACTCATATCGTTACTGGGTCCCAGCTTGTCCTGCTCGCTGCATGACAGGCCAGTAAATTGAAAGATGGGCTGTTGGGGCAGGAAATAGCGACTTTATTCAGAAAGCCAGCAAACCAAGAAGACAGTGTCCCAAAGAATCATCTTGCCTGGGTTTGGATGCTGGTTTCTTTATAGAGCAAAGAGAGGGAGGCTAGCAGGTAAAGAGAAAAAGGTGATAAATTGTTGCTGGTATCCCTTGGTTTCTGCCAGAGGCCAGAGGGGATGTGCTAATTTCTTCTTTCCTGCAGCCATTCACAGGGTCTGGTCGGAATGTTTCCAGTGAGTTAAAACAAAGGTATTTTAGCTTGAAGCCAGGCATGGGAGGCAGAGGCCCTGGAGATGGCCCATTATGGGTAGTTTATACTGTAGGCAACATCCTTTTAGTTATAGAATGTAGCCAAAATAATGAAATACAGGAGTTAAAGAAACAGATCCAATGTGGGTATCATGTCCAGGAAGGTGGGAATGAGAAGAAAGGAAGGGACTCCGAAAATAACCAGGCATTTGCTCTGAAAGAGGAGAAAATCCTGAAGAGCCTTTACCTTGACTTGGCAAAGTTCATGTTTTATCCTGCCAGCACACAAACAGAGGAGCTTGGTTATAAAATGGTACAGAAAGTTCCATTTTTTCATGGCTGGGTTTTGACTCTGTAAGGTAGACCTTTCATACGTGGGGGTGTTATCTGGAATGTATGTATGTATGTATGTATGTATTTATTTATTTATTTTTAATATTTGGCTGCATTCACGGCCTATGGAGATTCCTGGGCCAGGGATGGAATCTGAGCTGCAGGGTGACGCTGGCTCTTTAACCACCGCGCCCCAGCAGGAAGTCCCACTGTACTTTCTAGAAGAGAGGGTAGATAATTGGTATGATTTTCTCCTTCAGAGTTTGGTATGATTCACCAGTGAAACCATCTGAGCCTGGTGCTTTCTGGTTTGTGAGGTTACAAATTATTTGCTCCATTTCTTTAATAGATACAGGACTATCGTACTGTCTATTTCTTCTCGTGTGTGTTTGGTAGATTGTCATTTAAGGGGTTAGTTCATTTCCTGTAAGTTATCACATTTGTGGGTATAGCGTTTTCTATAATATATTTTTTGAGGGGGGGGGGTGCCAAGGAGAGAAAAATGGTGTTATTGCTTTGCCAGGCAAAGGAGGCTGCAGCAGGCAAATGCCCCAAAGACTGTGCCCTCTTTGGGGAGAGACTAGGAAATAGCTCTGATAGGGATGGAGGAGGCCCGGGTGGCTGCAGCAGTCCCAGCAAAGGATCCTGGAAAGAGAGGGAAACTTATTAGGGGACTTTGGGACATCACTGTAAGTTAATAAATGGCTCAAAAAAGCCCTCCGCACAGGGCGGGCTTGCTCACGAGTGGAGATGCGAGAACGGCCTCAGGTCGTGGGTGGGGGATGGGCTGAGGCCTGGATTCAGACTCAGACCAAGGGCGGGAGTTTGGGGACCACCCTGTGCGGATCTGAATACACACCTTACAGAGACCAAGGAGGAGCTGCCGCTGCCAGGAAGGAAGAGACCAGCCTTTCTGACCCCCAGGCCCCTTGGATGATAAAACCCTAGCCCAGAGCTTCCGTGCCTGCCCGCTGGCATCTCTCACAAGCGTCCTACCCTAATAATCTATTTCTTGCCCATCACTTCGTCTCTCGCTGAATCCTTCTGCGAGGGGACAGGAGGGACCTGAACTCAGTGAGTCCAGACACGGGGTGAGCGATTCTAATTTAAAACTGTGGGTTTAGGTCTCAGTCTGGGGTTAGGCTGGGTTCGAGTCCCCGCACGTGGGTCCTGACTGTCTGTGTCCTGTCCGGGTTCAGACGTCCGTGCTGTCAGTTTCCAAAGGGGCAGGAGGCGGGAACCGAGGTGGGGGCAGTTGGATTCTGCGATCGCCTGTGTTCGACTCAAAGTGAAGACTGTTTTTTGGGCCGGGTTCAGGTGATTGCGCAGTGGGTTTCAGCTTTACCGTTTGGGCCTGGAAAGTAGGGCCACAGATAAGGATCTGGGTGGGTGTAAGCTTTTGTATTCTTCAGAGTTGGTGTGGGTGGCCCAGGACTCCTTCTGGCGCCCCTCCTTGTTTCTGGAATGAAGAACCTGCTTCAGAGCTTCTGCCTGTGGTCGGGGCTGCTTCTGCCAGAAGAGCTCAGAGTTGTCGTTCTGTATATTCCTTGAGGAGGGACCAGGCCCCTGCCCCAGAGCCACCACACCCCACTCTTTGTCTCTTTGTCCCTGGACGGCTCCTCTCTGGTCTCAGCATCCCCTCCCTTCCCCTCTCTGATCGGCAATGGTTAGAACCTGCCCTTTGGGACTTGGGGAAGGTCAGGAGGCTGAAGGCAGCCTCTTTCCTAAAACCAAGAATGGGGGATACAAAGGCTTGTGCCCAGGAGCCCCCAGGGCCCTGCTTGGTTTTATACCCCCACCCCCCACACACACTCCTCAATCTTGAGGAGAACAGATGCTGGCCAAGAAACGGAATACTCATTTTGGAGACAGACATTAATCATAAACTTGGCAGAAGAACACAGTTTTAGGAGGACTCGGTTTTAAATCCCCGCTTCTGTTTCATCTTGTTTAATCCCCGGTCTTTTTAGTTCTCTATTCTTGGGGCGACCACCGCTCGGGCTACTTCCTGCTGAAATGGGGAATGGACATCGAATTAGACGTATTTCTGACTTCCACACCCTGGGTCTGTGATTGTCTCAATCCCTTGGGAGTTCCCATTGTGTGCAGGTTAAGGACCCGGCATAGTGTCCGTGAGGATGCAGGTTCAATCCCTGGCCTTGCTCAGTGGGTTAAGGTGTTGCTGCAAGCTGTGGGGTAGGTCACAGGTGTGGCTTGGATCTGGGGTTGCCATACTGTGGTGTAGAACTCAGCGGTGGCTCTGATTCGACCCTTAGCCGGGGGACTTCCATATGCCGTGAGTGCAACTGTAAAAAGAAAAGAAAGGAAAAAAAAAAGGATCTCAGGAATTCCCGTCATGGCTCAGCGGTAACAAATCCGACTAGTATCCATGAGGATGAGGGTTCAGTCCCTGGCCTTGCTCAGTGGGTGAAGGATCCCGTGTTGCTGTGGCTGTGGTGTAGGCCGGCAGCTGCAGCTTTCATTCAACCCCTAGCTTGGAGATTTCCATATGCTGAGGTTGAGGCCCTAAAAAAAAAAAAAAAAAAGACACACACTCAAAAGATCTCGACTCCTCGGTCCCCCATCTCTATGCAACAGACCCAGTTAGAAGTAGGAGGAGTGACCACTGGAATTTAATTGACAAAATAGATCTTATTCCCCGAGGAATTCAGGAGACTAAGCCTGAAACCTGGTCTAGAACCGGCACTTGTCGCCAGTTGTCTAATTTTATCCAAGTAGGTTTTAACTGCTGATGCAGCATTGACGTATACAAAACAGGAGCTACCGGAGGCTACACATCTCTTCTTTCTGTTAATACCTGACCTAAAGCAATCATCTAAACAGTTAACAGTTAACGGAAGGAGACCTTGAAAGCAAGTCTAAGTCTGCCCCAGCTGCCAGCAGACACGGCTTTGAGAACGGCTGGTGGCATCTGACCTAGCTCAGAAGATTCTAGCTCTTAGCAATACAGGAAGATGCCTGAAATTTGTAGCAGCCAGAGCACATGGACCATGCAGGTCTCGAAGGTACAAAGCCGGGTGCTTTGGTCCGTGAAGTTTAGGTTAAGCCACGTACGAGCCAGAGTGTCCTTCTCAGACCTCAGCACGTGCAGGTTGTCCATTGTGTCCCCTCTCGATCGCAAGTCCTTGACGGAGAGCATGGATCATCAAACTACCGGTCCCTGGATGTGGGGCTGATTCAGCCGCTCACCCCGGATGTAGATCACGTGCCTCAGGGCTGGGCCCCCTGTATATTTGCCTAATTAATGCACAATGGGGGAAGACAGATCGGGTGTCGAGAAGGCATTTGGAGGTATTTGTTTGCGTTTGCTTTTTAGGGCCTCACCTGCCCACATGGAGGCTCCCGCTGGCTAGGGGTCCTAGGGGTCGAATTGGAGCTGCAGCTGCCAGCCTATGCCACAGCCACAGCAATGCCAGATCTGAGCCCCGTCTGTGACCTACACCACAGCTCAGGGCAATGCCAGATCCTTAACCCACTGAGCAAGGGCAGGGATCGAATCTGCAACCTCATGGATACTAGTTGGATTTTTACCACTGAGCTACTTTGGGAACTCCGTACTTGGGAGGGGTGTTAATGAGGAAATGCTTTACAGGCCAAACATTTTATCACTCAGACCCAGGTGTCACACAAGCATTGTATGTGCGCCTAAAGGAAGCAGTGAGAGGCCATGTGTAGTTACTCTGTAATCTTTTATTACCCTTTTATTATCCATGGCCTCTGCAGCACTGTTCCCCTTTCATTTCTTTCTTTTTAAATCTTTCTTCTTTTTTTTTTTTTTTTTTTTTTTTTTATGGATGCACCTGTGGCATATGAAGGTTCCCAGCCTAGGGGTCCAATCAGAGCCGTAGCCACTAGCCTACACCACAGCCACAGCAACACGGGATCCGAGCCATGTCTGCAACATACACCACAGCTCACGGTAACGCCGGATCCTTAACCCACTGAAGCAAGGCCAGGGATCGAACCCGCTACCTCATGGTTCCCAGTCGGATTCGTTAACCACTGCGCCGAGACAGGAACTCCTCCCCTTTCATTTCTTATATTAGCAATATGTCTTCTCACTTTTTTTCCTGGTAGCCTGACTAGGGGCCTATCAATTTTATTGACCATTTCAAAGAAACAGTTTTTGGCTTCACTGATCTTATGTATTGTTTTCCTGCCTTCAGTGTCATTGATTTCACCCTCATTTCTATCACTTCGTTTCCTCTGCTTATTTTGGATTTAATTTGCTTTCTCTAGTTTCCTAAGGTGGGAGCTGAAATCATTGCTGTTAGAGGCTCCTTTTTCATACATGCATTCAGTGCTGAAAAGTTCCCTCCAAGCCCTTTTTCACAGCTTCCTACGAATCCCAAGTTGTATTTCCATTGTCCTCAATATATTTAAGATTTTCTTCAGGAGACTTCTTCCACCCTGTGTTATTTAGGAGAGTGTTGTTTAATCTCCACTTGTTTTGATTTTCCAGCTGTCTTTCTATGGCGGATGTCTCGTTTAATTCTGCTGTGGCCTGAGAGCGTATTTTGTGTATCTTTTCAATGTGAATTTCTCGGTGAATGTGTTTTGTGTGAGCTTGAGAAGGTTGTGGGATGATGTCACTGATAAATGTCAATTAGATCCAGCTGATTAATGATCGTGTGTTCGGTCAGCTCTGTCTTTATTGATTCTGCCTGCGGAGATCTGACCATTTCAACCTAGAAAGATATTGAAGACTTCCAGCTCTAATAGAGGCGTCGTCTAGTTCTCTCTGCAGTTTGATGAGTTTCTGCCTCGGGTAATTTGATGCTCTGTTTTAGGCTCCTACACACTCAGAACTGTTGTGTCTTCTTGGAGAATTGGCCCCTTTGTCATTACATAATGCTCCTCTTTATCCTTAATTATTGCCTTGCTCTCAAGCTGGCTTTGTCTGAAATTAATACAGCTATGCCAGCTCTCTTTCCATTAGGGGTAGCACGATAGGTCTCGATACCTTTTCTAAATTTTTTTTTTAATTGTAAAATATACACAGCAGAACATTTGCCATTTTACCCCTTTTCGGGTGCACAGGTTGATGGCTTTAAGTACATTCACCACACGCCGTGACACTCTCAGCACTACTCATTTCCAGAGCGTGGGAACAGAAACCCGGCACTCATTTAGCGACACCTCCCATTTCCCTCCCCAGCAGGTGCCTCTCTCCCACTTTCTGTCATTATGCATTTGCCTCTTCTAAGTACCTCCCCTCGGTGGAATTGCACAATATTTGTCCTTTTGTCATTGCGTTCCTCCACATGACATTTTCAAGGTTCATCCATGTTGTAACATGTACCAGAATTTCATTTCATTTTTTAAGGCTGAATAGTATTTTTTGGATGCGTATATATACATGTTGTTTATTCATTCCTCTCTTGGTGGACCCCTGGATTGTGTCCCCCTTCAGCGATGGGGAATAATTCTGCTGCAAACATCAGTGTGCAAGTATCTGTTTGAGTCCCTGCTTTCAGTTCTTTGGGGTATAAACCTCAAAGTGGCATTACTGAATCACAGGGGAATTTCGTGTTTTAAGTTTTTGAGGAACTGCCAGACTGTTTCCTACAGCAGCTACAGCATTTTGTGTTCCTATCAGAAAGGCACAAGAGTTCCAATTTTTCTCCATCCATTTACTTTTAGTCTGTGTCTATAGATTTAAAGTGGTTTCTTGTAAACAACATGTAATTGGGTCTTGTTTTCTAAGCTACTGGGATAATCTCTGGATAATCTCTGTCTTTTAGCTGGTGTATTTAGACCATTCACATTTAAAGTGTTTGTTGTTGCAGTTGGCCTGATTTCTCTACTGTATTTGTAACTGCTTTCTAGCTGCCTTCTCTGGTTTTAACTGAGTGCTGTATATGGTTTCCTTTTCTCTTAGCATATTGATGATGCTTTTAAAAACTTTTTGGAATAGTTGCCCTAGCGTATGCAATATACATTTACGATGAATACAAGTCCACTTTTGATAACATTCTCCCTCTTCATTGACAGTGCAAGTACCTCTTAACAGTACTCCCGATTCCCCCCTTCTGTCTGTTATTATGATAAGATAATGTCGTCATTCATTTCACTTATCTGTAAGCTATCGTCACCAAATACATTATTGCAGTTACTGTTTCGAACCAGCTGTTATCTCTTGGATCAATTCAGAATAAGGGAAGTCACGAGTTCCTGTCATGGCGCAGCAGAAAATGAATCCGACTAGTATCCATGTGGAGGCGGGTTTGATCCCTGGCCTTGCTCAGTGGGTTAGTCTGTGAGCTGTGGTGTAGGTGGCAGACACAGCTTGGATCTGGTGTTGCTGTGGCTGTGGTGTAGGCCGGCAGCTATAGCTCTGATTTGACCCCTAGCCTGGGCGGGTCCATATGCCATGAGTGTGGCCCTAAGAGAAAAAAAAAAAAAAATTAGAATAAGAGAAGTAAAAGAGTTCATTTTCCTCCCCTTTGTGTTTCTCTGATGCTCTTCCTGTCTTTACATAGATCTGAGTTTCTGACCTGTATCATTTTTCTTTTCTTTGAAGAATTACTTTTAATATTTCTTGTGAGGCTCCTGGCAACACATTTCTTCATGGTTTGTTTTTCTGTGAGTGTCTTTATTTTTTCTTCACTTTGGAAGGCTAATTTCGCTGGCAACTGCTGCAGGTCAATTGTTTTCCTCCTGACAGCTAAGAATTGCAGTCCACATTATTCTTACTTGTGTGGTTTCTGAAGAGGAGGCCAATTCATTCTTACCCTAGTTCCTCTGTAGGTGAGATGTTTTTTTCTTTCCTCTGGCTTCTTTCAAGAATTTTCTCTTTCTCTTTGATTTTTCCTGCAGTTTGAATATGATATGCCTGGGTGTAGATTTTTTTGAGGTTTACTCTGTTTGCTGTTCTCTGAGTTTCTGGATCTGTGGTTTGTTACATGTCATTAATTTAGGAAAATGCTTATCTCATATTATTCCAAGTTTTTTTTTTTTTTTTTCCTTCTTTTCCTTCCGGCATTCCTATTATGGTGTGTTACACCATTTGTAAGTGTCCCACAGTCCGTGGAGATTCTGCCTCATCCTTTTCATGATTTTTTCTCTTTGCTTTTCAGTTTTGGAAGTTACTGTAGACGCCTCAGCCATGTCTAGTCTGCTGATGAGCCTTCTACGGAAGCTTTCTTCATTTCTCTCACAGTATTTATCATTCCAAGCATGTCCTTTTGCTTCTTCTTGACGGTTTCCATCTCTCTGCTCATCTGTTCTTGCATGGTGTCCACCTTTTCCATTAAGAGTCCTTGTTAATTATTGTTATTTTAAATTATCAGCATGATAATTCCAACATCTCTGCCATATCTGAGTCTAGCTGTGATACTGGCTTTGTCTACTCAGACTGATTTTTTTTTTTTTTTTGTCTTGTAAATTTTTGCTGTTGTTGAAAGTCAGGTATGATGCATCAGGAGAAGGAACTGAGGTAGACGGGCCTTTGGTGTCAGATTTATGTTTATCTGGCTAGGTGTTGTACTGTGTTTACTGTTTGCTCTAGCTGTGGAGTTGCAGGCTGAACTTGCCTCTCGTGCTCTTGTTTTTGTCCCCTTGTTGTCTTAGATTGTCCTGGAGACTCCTTAATCAGGGTCTGAGGCCTGAAGTTCCTTCAGCTGTGATTACCCAGGATGGCCATCATCAAAAAGTCTACAAATAATGAATGCGGGAGAGGGTGTGGAGAAAAGGGAACCCTATTACACTGTCAGTGGGGATGTAAATGTGTGCAACCACTGTGGAAAACAGTGTGGAGATTCCTCAGAAAACTAAACATAGAACTACCATTTGATCCAGCAATCCCACTCCTGGGCATCTATCCAGAGAAAACCATGACTCGACAAGATACATGTTCCCCAATGTTCATTGCAGCACCACATACAATAGCCAAGACATGGAAACAACCTAAATGTCTATCGACAGAGGAGTGGATAAAGAAGATGTGATACATATACACAAAGGAATATTACTCAGCCATTAAAAGGAAAGAAATAATGGCATTTTTAGCAACATGGATGGACCTAGAAATTATCATGCTAAGTGAAGTCAGTCGAAAATGAGACACCAACATCAAATGCTATCACTTACCTGTGGAATCTGAAGAAAAGACACAATGAACTTCTTTGCAGCACAGGTACTGACTCATGGATTTTGAAAAACTTATGGTTTCCGAAGGAGACAGGTTGGTGGCCGGGGGGAGTTGGTGGTTCGGGATGGAAATGCTATAAAATTGGGTTGTGATGATCATCATACAACTATAAATGTAATAAAATTCATTGAGTTACAAAAAAAATTATGGTTTGAAAAAGGTATAACATAGATTTACTGTCTTAACAGTTTTCAGCGTATACTAGTACTAACCATTTGAACGTCGTTCTGCTGCAGATCTCCAGAACTTTCTCGCCTTGCAACACTGCAATCCTACATCCTTGGAACAGCAGAGCCCACTACCCCTCCTCCCAGCATCTGGAAACCACTGTTCTGCTTTGTCTTTGTGGATGTGACAACGCCAGGTACCTTGTGTAAATGGAATTGTGCATATTTGTCTTTTTTGTGACTGGCTTATGTCAGTTGGTGTGATGTCCTCAGGGTTCAATCATTTTGTAGCGTCTGATCGGGTTTCCTTCTTTTTGAAGGCTGGGTAATATTCCACTGTGTATATACCATGAGCCGTATTTATCCTTTGATGGATGTGTAGGGTACTTCCACATCCTGGCTGCTGTGAATGATGCTGTGATGGGCATGGGTGTGCAGATAGCTCATTAAGGTTCTGTCGTCCGTTCTTTGGGACATGTACCCAAAAGTGGGATGGCTAGATGAAGTGGTAGTTCTACTAATTTTTTTTTTTCATTTTTTGAAATTTTTATTAGGGCGTTCCCGTCATGGCTCAGTGGAAACGAAGCTGACTCGTGTCTGTGAAGATGCAGGTTCAATCCCTGGCCTCACTCAGTGGGTTAAGGATCTGGCATTGCCATGGGCTGTGGTGTAGGTTGCAGACAAGACTCAGATCCTGCATTGCTGTGGCTGTGGTGTGGGCTGGCAGCTGTGGCTCCGATTTGACCCCGAGCCTGGGAATCTCCATGTGCCATGGGCGTGACCTTAAAAAGACAAAAACAAAAACAAAAACAAAAAACCCAACCTTTTATTGACGTATGGTTGATTTACAAGGTGGTGATACTTTCTGTTATACAACGAAGTGAGTCAGTTACACACAGACACACATCTGTTCTTTTTCAGATTCTTTTCCCATGTAGATTAGCCCAGAATGTTGGGTAGCGGTCCCTGGGCTGTACAGCAGGGGGTAGTTCTGCTTGATTTCTGAGACTTCCGCACCATTTCCCACCGAAGCTGCACTGATTCGCAGTCCCATCAACCCTGAAAATCCTTGATTACAGCGCTTATCACAGTAGCAGCTCTGTTTCCTTGGCCGCTTCTGTCACTCTTTGCTGAGCTTCTTAAGGCATGAATTTGGACTTTTTTTTAGCTTGTATTCCCAGAGCCTAGCATAGAACCTGCTCTTAACAGGCACTAAAAAAATTTTTTTAATGTCCACACCCCAGAGCTTGTAGAGGTTTGGATCAAGGGTTCAATCTCAGCCGCAGCTATGACCTACACCACAGCTGTGGCCACACAGGATCTTTTTAAGCCACTGTGCCGGACTGGTTATTGAACCCGAGCCACCACAGGGACAATGCCCGATCCCTAACCCTCTGTTGCCCCTTCGGGAACTCCAATTGGCACTAAAATGTTCTACTTTTTTTCTTTTTTTGCGTTTTAGGGCCGCACGCATGGCATATGGAGGTTCCTGGGCTAGGGGTCTAATCAGAGCTACAGCTGCTGGCCTACACCACAGCCACAGCAACTTGGGACCCAAGCTGCATCTGTGACCTACATCACAGCTCACAGCAATGCTGGATGCTTAACCCACTGAGCAAGGCCAGGGATGGAACTGACAACCTCATGGTTCCTAGTTGGATTCATTTCCGCTAAGCCATGATGGGAAGTCCGGTACTAAAACATTTTTGTGAAGAAAGACCAATGCAAAACCTAACTCCTGTCTCACCAAGGCTCGTTACCACCAAGTCTCACCAAGGCTCGATCACTTGAGAAATACCTTTCCAGAATGCCCAGTGTGGTGGAGTTGGTACCCCTTGTCCGGCCCTGAGGGCTGGCCAGGCGTTTTGTGCCCCGTGTGTCTCTGGGGAGGTAGCATGCAGCCACCCCAGGGCAGGCTCTGTCCTTGCACTTTTCACATCCCTGATGCCTCCCCTAGAGCACAAACCCCACGGCCACTCTTCTGCCTCTGAGCTCTTCGAAGGGGAGATGGAGTCTTAGCTCGTTGTTTGATGTAGTGCCTGGCCTATCACAGATGTTCCATGCAGTTGTGTTTGTTGAACAAATAGTAGACTCTAGAGACCCGGGGGGCCCCCCCAAGGTCAGTTTCATCGGCGAAGTCCACCCCCGTGTTTCCACGTGGTGTCCTCTCGCCATTCCTATCGAAGGCTCATCAGCACAGGCTGACTCGACATGGCCTTTCCAGAAAGCCACTCACCAGTCTCCCCTGGGCCCAGAACATCTCTGAAACTAGCAGCACGTGAAGCGTCACACCTCAAAACAGCTTTCTGTGCTGTTTCATCATGAACGGCCGCCCAGAAGCCCACCTGTCAGCAGAGCCAGTCTGGTGATGCAGCGTGGAAGTCAAGGGTCGTGGACAACGGGATCTGATTCCCTCCTGGACCTGAGTTCTAGATTCTCTTTTGGATTTGGGTTCTGGAAGCCCTGGCGTCTTGAAAGGATTATGCCATAGGCAGTAGAGAAGCTGTTGCCTTTGAGAGAAGGGTAATCACTCCAGAGGGACAGGTCTCTGGGTCCCATGGATTGGGGCGGGGGGGACCCTGCTGTCTCCCTCTGGTGACATCTGGAAAGGCGGGAAGACCCTGAGGGGCATGGCTGTGCGATGCACCAAGGAGGCTTGGCCCTGGCACCTGAAGCTGCTGTCTTGCTGCAGGTTCCTGTGTCCAGCTTGGCATGGAAGCCACAGGCTGCCAGACTTCAGTGGGCTGGTTGGGGGAGGGGGGTGTGAACAGGACGTGAGGTTTTGCCCCGTGTGCCTTTTTATAACCCCAGAGAAAGTGTTGCGTAGGCAGGTGCATCTACAGTTGGACTCTTCACTATCTCAGAGACTTGGACTTGACTTTGAGTTAAGGACATCATCTGATGGGATGACTCATGGTCACCTGGATTTCGGGACCCAGATGGATTCCTGGCACATACGTGAGGCATCTGGCACGGTGCCCGGATGTTTAAGGACTCGATAAAGGGATTTTCTTTCACTTATTCTTGTAGGTAATAATCCCTGCCTACTCTCTGATTGTTGGAAATACATTGTTAAAAAATCACTGGGTGTTGGACAAATGCAAACGAACCTACCTACAAAACAGACACAGACTCACAGACCTGGAGGACAGACTTGTAGTTGCCAGGGGGAGGGGGAGGGGTGGGATGGACGGGGCGTTTGGGGTTAGTTGATGCCAACTATGACTTTTAGTATAGATGAGCAGGGGTTCCCGTCGTGGCTCAGCAGTTAATGAATCTGACTAGCAACCATGAGGACGCAGGTTCCATCCCTGGCCTTGCTCAGTGGGTTAAGGATCCAGCGTTGTCATGAGCCGTGGTGTAGGTTGCAGGAGAGGCTTGGATCCCGCGTTGCTGTGGCTGTGGTGTAGGCCAACCACTACAGCTCTGATTCGACCCCTAGCCTGGGAACCTCCATATGCTTCAGGTGCAGCCCTAAAAACCAAAAAAAAAAAAAAAAAAAGGATGAGCAATGAGGTCCTACTGTATAAGCACAGGGAACTATATCCAGTCTCTTGGAATAGAACACGATGGAAAAGAATAGAATACATGGAAAGAAATGGATATACTGGGTCATTGCTGTACAGCAGAAATTGGCACAACATTGTAAATCAACTCTACTTTAACAGAAATATCTTGAGCGTGGGTCCAAAAATATTTCGGGAGATTGACTTCTTTTAAACGCGCTAGGGAAGGCTGCCCTTTCTTACAGTGACGAAATCCTGTTTAAACAGAACGGTGTTAATCTGGATTTTCAGATCGTTTACTCCATGCGATAACAGAGAGATTCAGGAAGCCCCTGTGTTTTGTTTAAGAAGCACTGAGGGATGGGACCGCTTGACCCCCGGGGGCAGCAAGTCTGCCTTAAAGAGCAGCTCTGCTCAAAGGTCTTGTGTGAGCATTGTCACGTGTGCTGGGGACAAGCCAAGGAGGAAACAGAGCTCTAATTTATCGTGGTGACGCTCTCTGGATAAGGGAAGCCACACAGCGAATTCCCTTTCTCTTGATTCAAGTCCGGGAACTGAGAGACCACTTCTTCCAGCACAAAGGGCTGGGCTGAGGGTCATGTGCTTTGCCATGGGCTTGGATCAGTGATTAGTGACTAATAAGTCCCCCGAGACGGTGCAGGAGATGAGACTGCCACTCTGCTTTCTCTGCTTGCTCACGGGAGAGGGGCGCCGAAGGGGGCTCATTTCATTATTGCTATTCTTATTCTTATCATTATTATTTTTTGTCTTTTGTCTTTTTAGGGCTGCACCCGAGGCATATGGAGGTTCCCAGACTAGGGGTCCAATTGGAGCTACTGCTGCCTACACCACAGCCACCGCAATGCGGGATCCAAGCCATGTCTGTGACCTACACCACAGTTCCCGGCAACGCCGGATCCTTAACCCACTGAGCGAGGCCAGGGATCGAACTGGCGTCCTCATGGAGTCTAGTCGGGTTCACTAACTGCTGAGCCACGAAGGGAGCTCCCCACTGCGGACCATTTTATTATTTCTACGAACCTTCCACACTTGGGGTTTTTCCACCCCTCTCGCTTTCAGATGGGAAGCCAAGGCGGGGATCTTTCCAGCTTCTGCTCTGTGGTCACCCAGAGCACATCACTCCAGCATCTTCTTTCCAGGTGGAAAGCACGCTCCGGGTGGTGTGGCATTGTGACCTGCCCCGGGTGACAGAGCAGTAGACCAGAGGCCAGAATCAGTCCCCGAAGGGTGGCTCCCGTGCATGTGGGAGAAGCAAGCATACGAATGGCCTTGAAAACAGATATTTAGTTTTCTACAACTGTTTACTCATTACCTCTTCAAAGAAGTGCAGCCTGAGGTCTTTAAGGACTTCTGGGCCACTGTAACCTTGTGAATGTGATAAAGTTGCTGTATACGGTGTGGGCAATACATTGACCCATTGATGACACTGGTGGGAATTGGAAATCGAATGCTGGGGGAGGGGGGGACGTAAGTGTAGACCAGGTTCCTTAATAAATAGGAAAGTGACAATTCTAATAAAAATGTGGGTCAATTGGAATTCCTGTCGTGGCTGAGTTCCTCCTATGGCTCAGCAGACTGGCGTAGTGTCCGTGAGGACAAGGGTTCGATCCCTGGCCTTGCTCAGTGGGTTAAGAATCCGGCATTGCTGTGAGCTGTAGTATAGGTTGAAGATGCAGCTTGGATCCAGCATTGCTGTGGCTGTGGTATAGGCTGGCAGCTGTAACTCCGATTTGACCCCTAGCCTGGGAACCTCCATAGGCCACAGGTGTGGCCCTAAAAAGCAAAAAAAAAAAAAAAAAAAAATTGTGTCTTTTCAAATATGCTTGGTTGTCTCTTAAAATCCCTTGTTCCTTGGTCTTGCTTTCAAGCCTCTCGTGAATTTCTTTATGGAGAGCAAACATAATTTAAAAATATATCTATATAATTTAAAAAAAATTCCAGCAGCTGGGGTGTATCGGCAAGTCTGATCAGCTGCCTGTCGCTGCTTTCTCCTGTGTTCAGAGGTCCTTTTATTGTGAGCTGCTGACACGTGCGGAATTTCTTTGAGGCCTGGGTTGCCCTGCTTTTCTTCGGGGAATATCTGCTCCCGCCAGTTGCCTGGCAGTTTTCCCAACCTCGACCACCCTAAATGTGAATGTTCAAAGGAGCCTTTCAGATCACACAGGTGATGTGACCTCAGACCCCAGATCTGCCTGCAGTTGGTTTCTGGTGATGACTTCGAAGGGCACCGTGCCAAGGTCAAGAGAAGCAGGTCTTGCTGCCTTGCCATGGTGAGCCTTGGGTGGGTTCCCCAGTCCTCTTATTCTGGTGATCTGCCCTTGGGCGGGGGGGTGGGCCCAGTGTCGGTGGTGACCCCTACCTGGAGCAGGTGCTGGGTTCTGCGTCCAGCCCCTGGGGCCAGTTGTCTCTCAAAGAAGAAACTCCGCATCTGAGCTTTGATGTTGCCTCACTTCCGGGAGGTGCATTTAAACATGTGTTGAAAGTCTGGCATTTTGGTGGTTTTCCTTGGGAGGGGCTTTCATCCTCTGATCACTGCAAATGGGGGTCCCTGCAGCTTCTCCGTGGGCTTGCGGGCCAGCCTGAGGCAGTGACATGCTGAATGGCTGTCCCCTCCGATCAGCAGGTGGTTGAAGTCAGGTTGGCTTTTCAGAAGTGTAACAGATTTCCCTACATGTTACAGCAAAAAGCAAAGAAATAAACTCTTGGTTTGCAAACTGACCCCCCTCCCACCTCCGTGCCCAGAGGGGAGGGACGGTTGGAAGAAAGAGGCGGCCACTCTGGATGGGCAGGTGGCAGGTGTAAGAAGCAAGGAAACTTACATGGCTTTTGTCAGGGGCCACAGAGTGAGTAGGTCTCTGCCCCCACCAGAGTCTTATAGTTTGTGGGGGGCCTCTGCAGGGCTCAGCCCTGTGTTCTGTGCAGAGGGTCTCAGCGGCACCGCCCTCTGTATCAAGGCGGTGTCCTTGGCCCAGCTCTGGCTGCGGAGCGGTGAGCACAGCACATATTCCAGGAAGCGGGAGAAAGAGGAGCCTCTGACTGCACGGGTCCAGATCAAGGGTCAACTAGGGTTCACATCCTCCTGGTGACCTCCTCCAATGGGACACAGAAAACCCCAGAAAGATGGATGAGGGTTGAGTGCATAGAGGGAGAACATGATATCTTTGCTTCTGTCACAGAGCCTCTGTCCAGGTAATGGTTACTTTTCACTTTTCACTTGCCACAGGGAAGGCCCTGCCTTGGGCCTGGAAAGCCAAGGGCCTCAGGACTGGCCAGAGACAAGGCTCTTCCAGTAGGATGTGGGCCACTCAGCTGCAGTCGGGGCAATATTCTTGGCTCCTCAGAGTGATGGTTAAGTTTGTGTGTCAATTCGATGGGGCCCCAGGGTACCCAGGTGTGTGTACAGGCATTATCCTGGGAGTGTCTGTGAGGGGTTTGTGGTTGAGGTTAACATTTAAAACAGTGGACCCATCAAACTGGACATTGCCCTCTAGAATGGGGGTGGGCCTTGTCCAATCAGTTGAAGGCTTGCATGCAACACAAGGACTGACCATCCCTGAGCAAAAGGGAACGCTCCAGCAGACGGCCTCTGCTCCACCGGCCCTTCTGGGTTCTCCAGGAGTGGCCTTCAGACTTGAACTGGAACATCCAGTCTTCCTGCCCACCCTGTGGACTTGGGACTTACCAGTCTCCATATCATGTGAGCCAGGTCCCTGATGACTGTAAGGAATATTATCTCTCTTTGTGTGTGCACCTTGCTCTCTCTCTGCAGAGCCCTGGCTGGTATGCCCAGGACGTAGATGGCTACCAAGGGTGGCCTTAGAGCAAGGATCATTTCAGTGCCCTGAGAATAGACTGGTGACGGATGGCTTCCTTCCCTCCACCCCGCCGGTCCTAGCCTGGTTGGGTTGCCATGAGAAAAATCCCATAGACTGGGTGCTTATAAACAACAGGAATTTCTTTCTCATGGTTCTGGAGGTTGGGAAGAATCTTCAGAAAAGAAAACAACTTTGTGACTATACCTCATTGTAATTAACACAAAGAGGTGTGGTTCATACGTCTTTAAATGTATTTAGGTATTAAAAACAGGTCCCAAAGGTGTGACACCTTTTTAAACTCAAGGTGCTGGTGGACTCGATGTCTGATGAGCCTTGGTTTCTGGTTCATGGACGGCCGTCTTCTCACTGTGCCCTCAGATGGTGGATGGGGTGGGGGAGCTCCCTGAAGCCTCTCCAGTAAAGGGCACTAATCCCATCAACGGCACGCTGCCCTCATGACCTCATCACCTCCCAGAGGCTCCACCTATTAAGACCTTGGAGGCTAGATTTCAGCATGTGAATTTCGGGGAGACACAAAATTCAAGCCCTTCTCCCTCCTCTCTTTCTTTCTGTCTTTCCCTCCTTCCTTTTCTTCTTTCTCTTCTTTTCTTTTTTCTTTCTTTCTTTCTTTCTTTCTTTCTTTCTTTCTTTCTTTCTTTCTTTCTTTCTCTCTCTCTTTCTCTCTTTCTTTCTCTCTTTCTCTCTCTCTCTTTCTCTCTTTCCTTCCTTTCTCTCTCTTTCCTTCCTTCCTTCCTTCCTTCTCACTCTCTCTCTCTTTCTTTCTTCCTCCCTCCTTCCCTCCCTCCCTTCCACCGTAATTCATACTTGCACCATCTTGAGATGACAGAAGCTTGAATAATCCAGATTGGGAATCTGAGGGTCCCCAGCCGGGTGCCCCAGCCGGACAGGTGATGAAAACCCTTGCAACAGCTTCCTGGGGGAGAAGCTGCTGAGGAGAGAGCACCGCTATTTGACTTCACTATTTGTCTCCACATCTTTGACATACATCTCCCGAAAATTTTCAGAAAAGAAAACAGCTTTGTGACTATACCTCATTGTCATTAACACAAGGAGGTGTGATTTATACTTCTTTAAATTTATTTAGGTAATAAAAACAGGTCCTAGAGATGTGATGCCTTTTTAAAGAATTTGCCGTCTTGATTGATTCTAAACTTCCTATTTATTGTGTTGAATGTGAATCTGCTAGGGCTCGGCCACAAGAGTGAGCTTTGTTAGTTAATCATCGCTTCATCCAGCGAGGACCCATTCTTTGCCTCCCTGATCAACGTACATCTTTCTTATTTCTGAAATCTCCTAGAAAATCATTCTGCAAATGTCATTTTTGGAATGCTGGTGAATCATCACTATGAAGTGGTTTTGCCAAAAATCAAACCACCAATTTGCATGACACCCAGAGAACAGAGAAACAAGTTACAGGCCGATGGGAATCAACAAACTACAACATTTAAACTGTTAATGTGTTGGAGGTCTTAATAGTTTAAACCACAGGACAAGCATGTATGTTTGTCAACAAAATATTAGAAGTGAAGACAAAAGAGGTGGTGAGGATGGAAGCGCAGAATTTACAGAGAGAGCGAAGAGGCGGATGCTCATAGGCAGTGTAAGGAACTCATGTGGATGCTGATTGAAACAAAGTATAAAAAAGAACCTTGGAAGTGTTTACGTCATTTATGCCGCAATTGGAAACTTGAACACCAGTTGGGTTTTGATAACACGAAGGAGTTATTGGTAGTGTTGAAGGTGTCTTACTATTGCTTTATGAAGAATTATTTTTTAGAGATTATATTTACGGGTTGAATGATAAGATATCGGAGGAGTTTCCACTGTGGCTCAATGGGAGTAAACCTGACTAGCATCCATGAGGACACAGGTTCCATCCCTGGCCTCACTTAGTGGGTTAAGGCTCCGGAGTTGCCATGAGCTGCGGTGTAGGTCGCAGACGTGGCTCGGATCCCGAGTTGCTATGGCTGTGGTGTAGGCCAGAGGCTATAGCTCTGATTGGACCCCTAGCCTGGGACCCTCCATGTGCCACGGGTGTGGCCCTAAAAAAAAAAGGAACAAAAAAAGAGAAAAAGAAATCTGAGATCCTTTGCTACAAAAATAATCCGCAAGAAGGGAGAGGCAGGGGTGTGGATGACAGGATGGATTAGGAGGTGATAACTGGAAGGGCGTTGCGGGTGCGGGAGGCACCGTTGTGCTGTGCTGTTTGTATCCGTGTTGAAAACCTTCCCCAAGAAAAGGCTTTTTAAATCATGGACCAGGTCTCGTGATCCAGGGTTGTGTGAAGTGAATGGTTGTGTGCGACGTAATTCAATCAGCAGAAGGAAACAGGGCGCTGGGCAGCAGGTGCATTTTCTCACCTCCGTCATTTAACCTCACCTTGTTCAAAACAGACGTGGAAATTAAGATTCCAGAGGGTGAAGTTCTCTGCCCAGTGGTGCAGAGCCAGTAACGGGTGGCATGAGTGTTGGCGTGCGCCTGAGAGGACACAGCCTCCTGGACGTGCCAGGATGCTCTTTATCCTCCTTTGATTAAAAAAAAAAAATGTGGAGAAGACCCACCCCAGGGTTAACGAATCCGACTAGGAACCATGAGGTTTCGGGTTCGATCCCTGGGCTCGCTCAGTGGGTTGAGGATCTGGCATTGCCGTGGCTGTGGTGTAGGTTGCAGACTCGGCTCGGAACTGTGTTGCTGTGGCTGTGGTGTAGACTGGCAGCTGTAGCTCTGATTTGACCCCTAGCCTGGGAACCTCCATATGCTGGGGGTGTGGCCCTAAAAAAGACAAAAAGACAAAAAAATAAAAAATAACTCAGTGAATTTTATTATAATTGTTCAATCATCATCAGACTTTCTATTTTTCAATGGTCCACATTCACTTCCTTGCGGTTCTGCCGCTGTGCGAAGCAGCCATACACCTGGCCCTCGTCCTGCGCCGTCCCAGGGCTTTCTTCCTGTCTCGGACCCCTTGCCTTCCCCACCGCAGGGCTCCTTTGCTTCCTCTTTGCCTCAGGCACGTTCCCTGAGGAAGCCCCACTGGAGAGCAGCTACTGACCCAGGCACGGAGATGCTTCGTCAGGTGCGCACAGCCTGGCTCCCGCGTGGAATTAGCATCAGTGGGTCTCCGGACAGTGCTGAGGTCGGCGAGCCCTTGGGCCGGAGAGCAATCCCTCTCTCTGACCTGTCCTTCTGAAATGTGAGGGCTTCTCTGTCAAGTGGGTTCCTGAAGCAGCTCCCAGAATCGCCTGTCTCTGTAAGCAGAGCACAGACTACATTTTGTCTATAAAGAAAGGAGGCAGGCGGGAGCTCCCACGGTGGCACATCAGGTTAAGGATCTGGCATTGCTGCAGCTTGGCGTAGGTTGCAGCTGCAGCTCAGATTCAATCCTTGGCCTGGAAACTTCCATATACAGTGGGTACAGCCAAAAAAGAAAAAAAAGAAAAAAAAAAAAAGGAAGGGGGGGGGCGAAGACCCCAGATGGTGGAGGAGATGACAGAGCACCCACAGCACCAGGTCTCAGGGACGCACTGAGAGGACTGATCCCGGGTGCAGTGAGCTGGGATCTCTTGGGTTTATCGACCCTTTCACACTTTAGGGGTCCTCCTGACACATGGGAAGCCCTGGAGCCTTCCGTGGGGCTGCAACTGTCAGCTAAACTTCCGTAGAGAACAGAGTGAAGAAGACGGGTCCCGCTTCTCCATCTGTCAGGGTGCTTGATCTCGGGAGAATGAAGCACAGCTTCTATCAAAGTTGGGTTTTGCCTGGGCTCTGTCTACCTGTTGTCATTCCTCAGATGATAGAAAGACAGACAGTCAGATAGAAGATAGATGGACAGACAGGTAGATAATTGGGTAGGTGGATGGATTGGTGGGAGGATGGCTGGATGGATGGATAGACAGATGACAGATGTGATGGATGGGTAGATGGAGGGACAGATGATAGGCTGCTGGATAGAAAGGCCCCTCTGTCTCTCTTCCTCTCTAATCAGAATTTCCAGCTGAAATGAAGTCCTTATGCCAGGACCGGGCAGGGGGCCCACCTGCCCTGGGCCCAAGTGGTAACGGATGCATCTTAAACACTGTACTAAAACGGACTGAAATTGTGTCTGTTTATTGTCCTCTTGTCCTGACAATTCTAAGCAAAGTCAGCGATAAAACAGACCTCCCAGAAAACGTTCTTTGGTTGGTATAAATTTGAACAGTTGCTGTGGTTACGGTTGGGTTTTAGCAGCGTAAGTTTCAACTGAGCAGATTTTTATTACTTGTTTGTTAACAAATACAGTATTATCCTGGAAGTGAAGGCAGAGAACTGGCAGGGATGCAGTCAGCTTCCAGCCTGTGTAGACTTCAGGTAGCCGCCTTTGTGTAAAAGCGAGCTGGAAACAGGCTCATTCCGGCTCACTTTGGACATGGACTCATTCCAGCCCCTGGAACATGGCATATTTTTATGTCTAAATAGTAGATTCAGATAAACAGTGATAACCAGGGATTAGAGAGGCAGAGGAATATACCTCCAGTTATTTCACTTCCCTCATTCCATGTGGACACCTGGACGTTATAATTAGTGTTTTAGTAAAATTTCAGCAGGTGAAACCGTGTAGGCTGGGAAATACATTTCTGTCTCGGAAGAGCAGATTTGAGCTTGTGCGTGAGATATTGTACTGAATCCAATCATTTCTCTCAAACGAAGATTTCTTTGTGATTGTTAATTGCTTTAAGCAAAGGAATGAATCAACAAATTCACACGTGTCATACAAAGTCGTAGTTGCCCCGATGGTACCTTTGGCGAATGTTTGCTTTTGTTAGAACGTGCCTGTTGATTTTATCACCGTATGGTGATGTGTGCAGAGTCTAAGGCAAGGGAAACAGCACGTTTCGCCTCTCTGCTCTGGCCTCTATGGTTATTCATTTTAATTTCATGATTATCACGAAAAAGAAGCTTATAGAGGAGGCAGTTAAAATATTCTGCCCCAGGAACTGAATGTGTGAGCGATACTGTCATCTAGGAGTCCCCGGTGCCTTGGGCTTTCTCACGCCACCCTCCCACCCCCCAGCCTTCTCTGCATGGAGCACAGACTTACAAACCCACTTCCCGTGTTACCTTCTCTGGGATCCATTCCTGACTCAACTGCATCCAAAATGATCAACTATTCCCTCCTTGTTTTGCCATTACTATTCTTGGTACACTAGTTTATTCTTGCAGCGAAAGTACTGAATTTTAATGATTTTTTTTTTTTTTTTTTTTTTGGTTTCTCTGCTTCTAGATGGCAAGCTAATTAAGAGCGGGAACTATAGCGCATCCATCTTACTCCCTGGCATATTATGGATGCTGTTATGCCTCCATAATATGCATCCCATTCTTGGTATGAAGCAAAGAAGGAAGGGGGAGAAGAATGATGTGGTTCTTGGTGGCTCTTAAAACAGGCTTGGCTCGGAGACTGTGTTCTTTCTGCACCTTTTTCTGTCCTGTGAGCTCAATAGCTCAACATCCCCTCCCCATCCCTGGTGCCTCCCCTTCCCACTGCCACATTCACCTTCCCTAAGATGATGGGTGGGTGGGAACAGGTGGAGCCAGGTAAGGGTAAAGGTGGAGAAGAATCCAGATTTCCGGAAATTATCCAGAGTACCTAAACCCTCGGAATGAGGCACCTTCTTTCTGAGCACTTTGACTTCAGGTGCGTTTGGGCAGTTGGAGAGAGGAGTGATAGGAAGGACCTGAAAGGAGAGGGCGGGTCCGCCTCCTCATCAACCCCATGCCCTGAACTTTGCGTTAGTTGAATTCCTACTGGGGTCCAAGCCCATTCCAGGCTCTGTGGAAAATACAAAGAAAGAAGCATATGTTCACTGTAGAAAAATTAAGACAGACAAAGAGGAGGAACTAAGATAACGAAAAAAATGTCCATACCCCCATGATCCACACATAACTGCCATTAGGACTTTGGTTTTGCATCTTTTGTGTCTTGCTCTCTGCGTCTCTGTGCACATGTGTCTGTTCTGTACAAAGGGAAACAATAAACATCGGGCTTTGTGACCCCTTTTTTTCCATGTGATAATATTTCATCAGTATTTTCTGTGGTTCTCCAAATCCTTGACAGTATTAATAGCTGACTAATATCGCCCTGTCTCATTATCTATATGTAAATGTATAATACATTTAACCCACATTCTAATAATGAATGTTTGTTTTAAGCTTATTTTTCCCGTTAAGAACAATGCTCAGGCTGATTATAATCATCAGTGAATCACTGAGCAAGTGTTTCATCACATCCTTAAGATAAATTCCTGGAAGTGGGCTTTCTGGATCACAGGTTAAAAATTGATACTTAATTGATTTAAGTCGTCAGTATAGCGCCTGAGTAAAAGGGTTTGTGTGGGTCTGTTACTACCCTATAATGAGAGGCCTGACCTGGAAGGCAGGGATTCCAGCATCAGACCTGCCCCACTGAAGTCAGGAAGGACCAGACTCTCCCTTCTTTCTCCTCCAACATCTTTTGTGTGCAGGACACATTTTCCAGGTCTGAGTTTGCCCTTTGTTCCTGCCAGGGCTTCAAGTTGCACCTCTATATGGGGGTCCTAGGGTGCGTGGCTATTCCCAAGAACATTGGTGTGCAATTTTTTGTATGAGCATACATTTTTTCCATTGTGCCACGAGGGGCAATGTCTAGCAAGAGATTAAACAGCCATGTTTTGTTTTGGGAAGGTCATCATTTGTTACCTCGTCATCCTGTAAAGGGGTAGCTGGGAAGGGGACCAAACTGAGGACCCAAAGGTGGGTGGGTGCAGGGTACAACGTCCTACCTATGCACACGTGGCAGCACAGCCACTGCAGCTGAAGGTCAAAACCAGCTCTAGGAGGTGATCTCAGTGTTATTCACACTCAGGGAGGAGAGACAAAGGTTGGGGTGTTGTGGGCTCACACGTGATACTTGGGGGGAGATCTGTGGATGCGAATTTTAATTTTTTTCTTTATTTTTTAAAATTATAGTTGGTTTACAGTGTCGTGCCAATTTCTGCTGTACAGCAAAGTGACCCAGTCCTACGTATATATACATTCTTTTTCTCATGTTATCCTCCATCGTGGTCTATCCCAAGAGACTGGATACAGTTCCCTGTGCTGTGCAGTACGACCCCATTGCTTATCCATTCTAAGTGTAATGGTTTGTATCTGCTAACCCTAAACTCCCCGTCCATCTCTCTCTCTCCCCCTCCTTGTTGTAAATGTTTAATTTCTCTGGGATAAATCACCAGAATTGCAATTTCTAGCTTGTTTGGTCTGCTTAATGATATTGTCCCTGGCTATAGAATTCTTGGTTGACAAGTTTTTTTTTTTTTTTCCTTTAAATACTTAAAAGTGTCATCCCATTTTAGTAGCCATTTAGCCAGTGGGATTGAGCCCTTAAAACATGGGATTTGATGTGCTCTTTAGATAGAAAGTGTCAAAACTGAATTACAGGACACCCAGCTGATGTCAGAGAAATGGAATTTCCCCTGCCCTTGGCTTCACTCTCTCTCTCATTGGAATTGGTATCAAAATCAGGATAGAGTTAGGAGTTGAGATGGATCTGGGTTTTTCCATGGCTCTGCTTACCTTCAGTGCATCAGTGCTGTCAAATTTCTCCAGGCTTTTCATGTGCTTGGGTCTGAAATACTAGAAGGGTCTTTCTTTATGTTCCTGGTCTGCCGTCCAATTTCGGCTTTTCCTAAACACCTGCACCAGGGTCTTTTGCCCCTCTCTGGGTGGCTGAAGATTTTTACTCATGTAGGAAGGAAGGCTGCAGGTGAGACTTTGTGCCTTTCTCGCAGGTGGTGGCGGCTGAGGGCTCACGTTCCTTGGGGGAGCGTCCTGGCCAATGATGAGAAGGGCTGTGGTACAGGAGCCTGCCAATCGGCCCACACGCTGTATTCAGGAAGAATCATGTTCTAAAAATTCATTCAGGAGTTCTGGACATGGCTCAGAAAGCAGGTTAAGAACCCGACTAGTATCCTTGAGGATGCAGGTTTGATCCCTGGCCCCACTCAGTGGGTTAAGGATCTGGCGTTGGCATGAACTGGGTAGGTCGCAGATGCGGCTCGGATCCCATGTTGCTGTGGCTCTGGTGTAGGCTGGCAGCTCTAGCTCTGATTTGACCCCTAACCTGGGAACTTCCATAAGCCGAGGGTGTGGCCCTAAAAAAAAGACCAAAAAAAAAAAAATATATATATATAAAACCCCAACCTCCTAAAAACCATTTTAGGACTCATCTGTGCCGCTTCCTGGTTCTACCCTTGAATCGCAGGCGGAGGGAAGGCCTTTAGCGAACTCTTTTAAGGCTTTCCAAGTGGGGCTCTGCCTCAGAGGAGGCCTCTTGTGGTTGTTGAACTGTCGTTTGGCCCTGGGTCCCCTCCTGGGAGAGAAGCAGCTGAATCACAAGGCCCCACGTGTTTGACAGTCTCTAGGCCACAGCCAGCTTGGAGTTGGCAAGTCCCCCCTTGCTTTTCTTCCTCTCTTGCTTTTCCCATGGAACCCGCTCCTTCTCGCCGTCTCTCCAACTCCGCTTTATAAAGAGCAATTCAAGTTGTCTTTTCTTCTTGAATGCACTGTCTGTGAAAGGGTCTTTTCACCGAGAATGTGGTGTCTGAGTGCTATCTTGCCAATGGGCTTAAACAAAGCTCTCCTCGCCGGGTAAATTTCTGACCAACCCATTCCCGCTCTTCCACCCTTGGCGAAAACCTACGACATATTCGTGAAAGGAAAAGGGATGAAAAAAATCCTTCCCCGAAGGAGTTGCAAAATATCTTTGGTCTCACTTATTACAATTATGTCTCTTCTGCCATGGATTTTCTGGAAGGTTTCAGTTCAGATAGACACATGTAAAGCTGGTCCTCTACCTGGAAACATGAAAACTCGAAGTGAATGTGTCTATTCAGGCTACTCATCACCAAATGTTACGTAATCCGAAGTTTGAGAAACTCAGTTAACAGCTTATACGTGCTGAGGGCTTTCGGAAAACTAAGAACACAAGTAGTCGTTGCTCCTTGTCTCCAGGGCAGCGTGTGAGAAACTAAGACAACTATCCTGGTCTCTCTTTCAAGTTTTCCTTTGGGGGACTTAGAGTGGATTGTGGTCTTTATTTGGGAGCCATGGTGCCTGCGAAATCAGTAGGAGGAGAGCCGTGAATGTGCAAACCCAGCACCTTCCACATCCCAGAGCCAGCCTGGGTACTTGGCCTTGACATGGCAGCTGTCCAAAGTGCGGGATGAAGCCAGGGTCCGGGAGGCGCAGTTTGCCTCTGCGCCGTCTCCTCAGGATCCTGCCCTTTGCCTCACAGCAAAGCCAGGGAGTGAAACCATCTGCTTCCTTCTGCTTTTCCGTCTGCCGTTTTCTACGTCCTGGGCCCACTTCTGTCGCCACCTCCAGGAGAGCCAGCAAGAGCTCCGCACATGCGCAGAGGAGAGAGCTGAAGACAGGTGTGCCCTGCAGGATGCTGAGGAAGTGCCCGAGCCCACACTCCCTTGTGCCCATGTGACGAGCCTTCCCCGAGCTCTGTTCGCCTGCAGAGGCACATGTGCGATGGTTAACGTGGAAATACGCGTGGGTTAGTTGGTACCTTCGCCTTTGACCAAGGCTCTTCGCCATCACTCCTGTTTCCCCTGCGCTGTCCCTCCCTTTCCTCTTCATCTCGTCATCCTTTTTTAGGGCTGCACTCACGGCACATGGAGGTTCCCAGGCAAGGGGTTGAATTGGAGCTGTGGCTGCCAGCCTACACCACAGCCACAGCATCGCGGGATCCAAACCACGTCTGCGACCTACGCCACAGCTCATGGCAATGCCTTAACCCACTGAGCGAGGCCAAGGATCGAACCCACATCCTCATGGATACTAGCTGGATTCGTTTCCACTGCACCACAAAGGGAACTCCCACACATCATCTTTACAGGAAGGTTCTGGAACTTCTCCAGGAAGCACGTTTGATGGAAGGCAGAGGGGCCTCAGACTCTCGAGAGGAGGCCAGAGACATAGCGGTGCATTTCCGGAGAATTTGAAATGGAAGAGGAGAGAGTGCCCTGGAGGCGATGACGTCAGCTGTGCACGGGTATATACCCCTGACCCTTGAGCAGCGTGAAGGTTGAGGGTGCTGACGCTCTGTGCAGTCGAAAACTCTCCATATACCTTGACAGTGGGTCCTGCCTGTTTTTGAGTCCCCATCTGCAGATTCAACCAACTTCAGATCGTGCAGTCCTGTAGTTTGTATTTATTGATAAAAAATCTGCATAAAAGTGGACCTGTGCACCTCAAAACCTGTGCTATTCAGAACCTGACTTTGTGCTTTAAGCTGTCCAGATAATTCCGGTATGTGGGCAAGACTGAGAATGCCTGTTTGATTTAAATGTATAATTGAGTAAGTGGCTTCCATGTGCCAGGCCTGTGTCAGATGCTATTAAGGGCTGAATGTTTTTGTCCCCCTTCAGTTCATCTGTTGAAATCCTAGCCCCCAGTGTGATCTTTGTGAGGTGACGAGGTCACGAGGGTGGAGCCCTTTGTGTTGGGATTAGTGCCCTTATAAGGACAGATACCAGGGAGCACTGGACCACGTGAGGATACCAGGAGGAAACGGCCATCGTGAATCAGGATGTGGGGGTCTCACCAGAGACCAAATCTGCCACTGCCCTCATCTTGGACGTCTGGCATCCAGAGCTGTGAGGACTGAATGTCTTGTTGTTTAAGCCCCCGTCTGTGGTGTTTTTGTTAGCGTGGCCCACGTGGACTCAAACACGTGCTGAGCTTACAAAGAAGAAGAACTGGTTCCACGTCTTGAAAAGGACAGTTGGGGGCTACACAGCCAAGGATGGGAGAGAGCCCTGTGCATTTGGTCCCCAGCTCTCCCCTGCAGCTCGTGAGCCCGAGGACCCCTTGACTGCTTCTCCATCAGCAGGTACCCTGTGCTCAAACTGGAACTAGAAGCAACCAGGACTTGAGCTGACACACAACACCCGTTCCACCTTCCCTGCAGAGAATCTCGGGGGCTTTTGTGTTTGAGGCCACTGCTCCTCTCTATCTATATTCAGATAACCAGTCAAGATTTGGAAGTGGTTGCCTTGTGTGTTAGTAAAATCAACAACTGGGTCATGTATTTCACAAAATACAGCCGTGGTTCCCAATCAGGGACGAATTGCCCCCCCCAACCAAGGGACACTTGGCATCTGGAGATGGTTTTGGTCATCTTACTGGAGAGAATGTTGCTCTCGGGGCGGGGCCGGGAATAAGGCTAAACGTCCTACGACGCACAGGACGGCCCCCGTAAGAGAGGATGGTTTGGCCTACGTGTCCACAGCACCAAGCCCGAGGGACCCTGGTCCATAGAATCCTGTTTTAATTTTTGCGATTGTTACAGTGACTCCATGAGTTAGATATTATTCCAGTCCGTGTTTACTAAGAAGTGTCCTGAGGGCCAAGGGTGGTGATTTAACTCATTCAGAAGTGGAAATCACTGAGCTTGGGATCTCGGGCTAAGCCTGTGTTTTGTGTGTTTATTTTTCCCTGCAGCTTTACTGAGGTATAATGGATGCGCAAACACCGTATCTGTATCAGGTGCACCATGTGATGTTTTGGTATAGGTGTATACTGTGAAGGATGGCACCGCAGGTAGTTATGGTGTGTGTGTGTGTGTGTGTGTGTGTGTGTGTGTGATCAAATCGCTTCAGATTTACTCTTTTCGCAAATTTCAAGTTCATATACAGGATTGTTAATTACAGTCATCATGTGTACATTAACTCTCCAGAATTCTTCACCCCGCGTGTAACTGAAACTGTGTCTTCTGACCAGCATCTCCCTATTTCCCCCCTTCCGTGAGCCTGCGACACCCACCATACTGCTCTCTGTTTCTATGGGTTTGACTTTTTTAGATGCCACGTATAAGTGAGATAATACAGTATTTGCGTTTCTGTGTCTGGCTTATTTCAATTAGCATAATGTCCTCCGGATTCAACCATGGTGTTGCAAATGGCAGGATTTCCTTCTTTTTTATGGCTGAATAATATTTCATTGTATGTATGTATATATTGATATGTACATATATATACACACCCATACACACAGATAATCAATATATATCACATATTGCGACTGTGATAAACATGATAAACATGTGATAAACACGATGGTGCACATATGCAGTTCAGGTGCTAATTTCCTCTCCTTTGAACAGAGCCCAGAAGTGGGACTGCTTGTAGCTCTAGTTTAATATTTTGAGGACCCTCCACAGTGGCTGCACCAATTGACATTCTCATGGTCAGGGCACAGGGGTTGTTCCCCCTCCTCCATATCCTCGCTAAGGCTTGTCATCTCTTATCTTTTTGGAAAAAGCCTTCCAGATAGAAGTAAGGTGATGTTTCACTATATTTTTTTTTCTAAGTGCAAAAAGGTAAACATTTAATGACAAATTTATACAAATCACTCCATATGCATTTGCTGATATGTGCAAATGACATTAGTTTGTCCTTTTTTGTGGCTGAATAGTATTCCACTGTATATATGTGCAGTGTCTTCTTAATCCATTCATCTGTCTGTGGACATTTAGGTTGATATGTGAATATACGATAATTTCAGATGCAAAGAGGGATGGACTAAAAGATTGATATGGACACATAAATTCTTCACATTTGAGAAACAGGTTGATTTACTACCACAGTGTTGCTGTGCACTTTCCTGAGGACGTGATGTGGAGCATGCTGGGCCTGTGCACCTGCAGGCTGGCTTCCCATAGGACTGGCATGGTGAGGGCCGCCAGGTGAATGGCTGTGTGCCTTGGCTTCCCTTACAGACCCCCGAGGAAGCAGGCCGTTGAGTGGGGCCACTTCTGCTGAAGGAAGTAATTTCCTTGACCTCATCTGAGTCCTTTGTCTTAAAAGAGGTGATCAGGTTTCAGGCATGGAAAGTTTGGCCCCTTCACATTTCATTTGGCTCTTTTCATTTTTGTTTTAATTATAGTTCAGCATATTTTGGCTGGCACTGAGAAAGCCAGCCAGGCTAATCTCTGACCTTGTCCTTGAAAATCCCCTCCTAGGAGCCAAGCCATTGGAAAGATCCTCAGGCTCAGGCCTACATGGGGCAGGCCAGGCCGGCCTCGGCAGGGCTCCCCACAGCCAGGCTCGCGGGAGCAACCACAGGCAACCAAGCCCACACTTGCCTGCGTGGCCCTGGGCTGGGGTGGAAGGGGCTGGGCCAGTTTTAGGTTACACAGCGAGCCTTCTGCTCCGCTTGGGCTCAGCCTAGGCTGTGAATCTGGAGCCTAGAGTCGAGAAACCCAGCTTATGCTATGACCCAAGAGAAGTCTCATCTCTTTGAACCAGTTTTCTCTGCTGCACAGAAGGAAGATCTTCTAATCCGTTTGCATAAATAAGTCAGGGCTCAGGGTGCTCTGGAGAAACACACACTATGTATACATATACAAATACATGTAATTATAAGGACTATATAGTAATTATAAGAAATATATGTAGGGAGTTCCAATCGTGGCTCAGTGGTTAATGAATCTGACTAGGAACCATGAGGTTGCCGGTTCAATCCCTGGCCTCGCTCAGTGGGTTGAAGTTCTGGCGTTACTGTGAGCTGTGGTGCAGATTCTGCGTTGCTGTGGCTGTTGTGTAGGCTGGCAGCTGGAGCTCCGATTGGACCCCTGGCCTGGGAACCTCCATATGCTGCGGGTGTGGCCCTAGAAAAGACAACAAAAACAACAACAACAAAAAATATATATATAGAATTGGCTCAGGTAAATTATGGAGGCTCAAAAGTCTCAAGATCTGAAGTTGGCAAGCTGGAGACCCAGGAAGCCGGTGGTATCCGCTCCAATCTGAGTCTGAGTCCTAAGGTGGGAGAAGCCACAGGTCCCAGGTTGGAGGCAGAGAAGGGGAGGGTGGGGGAGAGGGAGGAGGAGGAGGGTAGGGGAGGGAAGGGGAGGGAGGGGAGGGAGGGCACAAATGACCCCTGACTGAGGCAGTTCTGGTCAGGCCTCTGCTGGGCTGGAAGAGGGCCAGGCCCAGTGGGCGAGGGGAGCGCCCTGCTTTCCTCTGCCCATCAATTCAAATGCTCATCTCATCCTGTGCCCCAGACTGACTATTTTGCCCCCAGATTTGGATGTTGACACCCAGCCCCCAGTGTGACAGTGTTGGAGGTGGGCCTCCAGGAGGTGACGGGGTCACGAGGATGAGCCCCCAGGATGGGAATCGTGCCTGCATACAAGGTCCTCCAGAGCCCCTGGCTGCCCCCTCCAGGTGAGCTGAGGTCACACCAGAAGGACAGCCATCTAGGGGCAGAAAGCAGGACCTCCCCGGACCCCAGCTCCCCTGGGCCTTGATCTCAGACCTCCGGCCTCCAGAGCGGGGGCACAGTCACGCCAAATGCTGCATTCGCTGCAGTGAAGGTCCACGGCCGGCACTTAGTGGGGAAAATATTTCTAATTTTTGAATCAGCGACTTGCCCTTCAGGAAATATCATGCGCCCATATATGGAACAGTCTGTATTTGAAATTTGGAAAATCAGTTTTCTTTTATTCATGTGGTTATGTTTACTTCAAAGACTCTGATTCATACCCCTTGAAATATGTACACTCTGCATGAAATGTGGTCTTTTTAAGTCAAAGAAGAGAAAGCAATGACTGTCGCATTCTGGCAGGAATTGTTGTGGATTTGTGGACCAAAGAACACAAATGTCCTGGCCAGATTGAGATAATCTGTTTCTTCCCCAGTAGAGGAGGATTCTGTGATAGGCTATAATACTGGCCACAGCGGCATCTGCTCCTTTCTGGGTAAGGGTTACAGTTCCCACCCATTGCCATCCGCCTCGGCCATGAGACTCTGGCCAGCGCAGCTATTGTGGGTTTCCACCATGCCCGCTTTTCCTTCTCTCTGAAGACAGGCAACGGTTCTCACCGAGCTGCCACCAGCTAGCGTTCTGGACGTGGAACTGAGCCTCAATTGACCTGTGTCAGGGGAGAAGCCGTTTCCCCCTCCCTTCTGGATTCTTCTGGTCAGCCGAAGAATGAAATTGACATGAGACAGACCAACAGAACATCACACCAAAGGTTAATTACACACATCCAGGGAGGAGACCCAGGAGAATGAACTCACCCACGTGGCCAGACCCTTGCCTTAAATACCATCTTCAGCTAAAGACAAAAGAGCCAAGGAGGATGCTGGGGGGGTGGTTTGGGACTTCACGGGGAAAGCAAATGTTTGTTAAATAAACATTTGCTGGGCCAGGCAGAGGCCATGGAACACAGAGAGGAATTTTAACAGACGCTGCTGAGTCTTCCCTCTGTCTGTGTGCCTCGTTCATGCTGTCGTGACCTATGATCTACAGTAACATGATGGGCTTGAGAGCAATGCTTTATTAGTCTGCTCCAGCTGCCATAAAAAACACCATGGGCGGGGTGGCTTAAACAATAGACATTTTGCTCACAGTTCTGGAAGCTGGATGTCCACAATCCGGGGCCAGCACTGTCCGCTTCTGGTGAGAGCCCTTTGCTTTCAGGTGGCCAGCTGCCCTCTCCTCGTGTCCTCTTGTGACCTTTCCTTTGACTCAGAGACCAAGCTCTCTGAGAGGGCACTAATCTCACCAGAACAGGGCCCCAGCCTCAGCACCTACTAACCTCCCAAAGGCTCTCCTCCGAACACTGTCACACAGTGGAGACACAACATTCAGTCCATAACCGATCGTGTGAACAGAAACAGCAAATGGAAGTGTTCAAACCCCAGAGTTCCCTGGTGGCTCAGTGGGTTAAGACCTGGCATTGTCACTGCTGTGGCTTGGATCCCTGCTGTGGCACAGGTTCGATCCCAGGCCAAGGAACTTTCACAAGCCGTGGGCATAGCCAAAAAAAAGTGCTCAAACACCAATAGGAGACACGCAACCATCATTTTAGGAGGACACGTGGTGTCTTGTTCTGAGGATGGGCTTTAGCTCCACTCTAAGACAACGGCAGGAAGATTAGCAACCATAAAACCTCGTGATGCAACAGGGCGCTCGCTCATTCAATCCCGTGCTCAGACTGTGGATCCCAACCCTCCTTCACCCTACACTGGTTAGCGGCAGACCCAGGCTGTGTCTGAACATCAGCTCGGGAAGACTCTGCTGAGTTTGTGACAATTAAACTGAGACCTGGGGAAGTAGAAGCAGGGAAATTCCAGGCACGGGGAAAGGCTGGGTGGGGCTTAGGGAGACGAGGAAGAGCCCTCTGTCCTGGAGTCACGGGGAGTAGACCTGTGAAGCTTGAGCCAGGTGAGAATGGGGCTGAATGCAATGGGGGAGGCGGGGAAATGGGGCAGGACCCCAGCACCCATTTAACCTGCTACCCGGGTACAGCGGGAAGGCACCAAGGAGCTTTAAGGAAAGACGTAAGCTCACGTGTTTTTGACAGTTTGCTGTGGTTCCTCAAAAAATTAAACATCAGATTTCCATTTGGTCCAGTAATTCTGCTCCTGGATAAATATCGCCCCCCCCCCAAAACCTGAAAGCAGGGACTGAAACGTAAGAGCACCCATGTACATACCAGCATTATTCTCAATAGTCAGAAAGTAGAAACAGCCCACGGGTTCATCCACAGAGCAAGGATAAACAGAATGTGGTAGGTTTGTACTATGGAGTATTACTCAGCCTTAGAAAGGAATGAAATGGAAAATTCCAGAGTTCCTGTCATGGCTCAGTGGTTAACGAATCTGACTAGTGGACCATGAGGTTGCAGGTTCGATCCCTGGCCTCCTCACTCAGTGGGTTAATGCTTTGGCATTGCTGTGGCTCTGGTGTAGGTCAGTGGCTCCAGCTCTGATTAGACCCCTAGCTTGGGAACCTCCATATGCTACGGGAGCAGCCCTAGAAAAGGCCAAAGGAAAAAAAAAATTTCTTCTCTGTCTCTGTCTCTCTAATTACAGGAGACTTATTTTGGACCTTACAATTAGTTTGCATTTCCTGGACCTGGTTCAGTTGGCCCAGAAATGGGTCTTTGTGAAGAGCGAGTTCGAGAATCAATAATCATGATTTTCCTGACTATGCAGAGCTTCCAAGAGCAAATTCCACCAAAACTTGGTATATGTCAGCCGGGGAGAATTTACCAGTGACAACCTTGGACTTGGATCATCTATGCCGTGCCTGCCTGGGGGCGGGGGGGTCTGCTGGCAGGACTGATGGTGGTGGAGACAGCTCAGAGGCAGGTGTCCTGGAGGCTGGTGGGTTGGGGACGGGCTGACCCTCTGTCTACCCAGGCATTTAGACCAGGCTTTGGAGTTCGGTTGCCAGCAGGCAGGTGGGCAGAGAGGAACCCAGGAACTGAGCTGAAGGAATGCAGGAGGAGCTGACAAGGCGGTACTAGGTCCCTGGACTGCCTAAGGGTACCTGGCTCAGTGATGGACGGGGTGCCTGATGCGGAGCGGGGCGCGGGGAGCCTTCTGAGAGCTTCCTGGGCATGAGAACCAGGGCGGGGACCCAGCCCATCCACACTCTGGCCCCATGCTGTGCTGCCTCCTGCCAGGTGCCAGATCCAAGGCCCAGGCACAGGCAGGACCAAAGCAGGAGAGGATGAGCTGGGCACATGCGCCCGCCAGTGCTGCTTCCAGGGACGTGCCCATGCCTGGCCTCTCCGCCAGGTGCAAGTACATCTGGAGGCAGGTGCTGAACCAGATGGCCAGTCGGTGCCAGATTTTATTGAAACACAACTGGGTGGAGCAGAGAGCGCCCTGGGGACAAAGCAACCCGGTCCGAGGGGGGTCGGGCAGCACATAGGCCAGGCACCTGTCTCCTTCCTGCCTGGTTCCATCAGGTCAGTGCTGGGCTCCAGGATCTGGGGAGGAGAACTCAGCAGTGGAGTTGGCTCGTTGGAATTTTCAATGAACGAAGAAGTCAAAGACAGTCTGGCTGGTTGCTGGGCTGGGGCTGGGTCTGCTTCTCTCAGATTTCACTGTGATCTCAGGGGGCTGAGCCTGCCAGGGGGTGATGGAGGGGATGGCCTTTCTTCCTTTTTTCAAAGTGGAAAAGGACAAGGGGACGGGCAGTGCTGAGGTTGGTCTAAGGAAAGGAAATTGCTACCAGAAGGCTCTCTTGATTAATAATCACTGGTGGAAATGCCAGCCTGGGCACAGGATGGATGACTGGCGTCTCCCTTTCCTTGCCCAGCTCTCCTGTCTCTTGCTGTACGTGCATGTCCCCGGGGGAGCAGGAAGGTGCCTTTTGAGCCTCTGGAGATGATGCCTCGTTCAGGTAAAGCAGAGCCTCGCCAAATCTAAAGTCATGCTTTAGAAACGGGGCCTTGCTGGAAGGTGGCCTCCGAGGAGCTGGCACAACCTCTCAGGTAACAGAGAGGAGAGAAGGAAAGTGAGGGGAAATGGGCGGGGCTGCAGGTGCCTGTGGAAGAGGATGCAGAGCCCAGCCTGGCGCCTGGGCTCCCGGAGGGCTGTCGGGGCAGGAACTGTGTTTGCTTAGTCAGTATCCATTCTCCTTCTTATCTCAGAATCAGGGGGTTGAAAAAGACCTTAAATGCATTCTCATTTGCCCCTCCACATCAGTGAGAGACACTTCCCTCTCTTTCTTACTCATCACCATGTGACCCTGTGAAACTGGCAGGAGATCAAGAGCTTGGTCCTGAATCATTTAGTGTCAGATCCCAGAACTGGGATGGCTGATGGCAGGGAAAGCCAAAGCAGGCAGAGTTTAGTTTGATGAAAAGTGTAGAGGGGCCCTGGGGGCGGTGGGAGAAGACTGGGGAGGGGCAGGCTTGTGTAGCGTCGTGATGTGAAGGTTGGCTGATAACAGCGATGCCGTGAAGCGAATATGTTCTGTTATTTTAAAGAACTAATAGCAAAGAGATTGCATTTATCTCTACCGCTGCCCCAACGAATTAGAAAACATCTTTTTTTTTTTTTAAATGCTTTTTTAGGGCCACACCAGCATATGGAGGTTTCCAGGCTAGGAGTCGAATCAGAGCTATAGCTGCTGGCTTACACCACAGCCCCAGCCACGCAGGATCCAGGCTGCGTCTGCGACCTACACCACAGCTCATGGCAACGCCGGATCCTTAAGCCACTGAGCAAGGCCAGGGATCGGACCTGAAGCCTCATGAATGCTCGTCAAATTTGCTAACTGCTGAGCCATGACGGGACCTCTGGAAAATGTCATTTTTATAGACAGCAACTAAATGGAGTGGGATAGACAATCCTGATGATATTGTGAAACTGGGTGTCAAAGACAAGAGTAGATTTTAGGTCCTCTGAGCGTTAGCTCCCCAAACAGGATGGCATTGTGCTCGAGAGTAATAAGAAAAAAGTCTGAGTGCAATTTCTTTAAAGAAAGAGGTAATCCAGAGTTCCCGTCGTGGCGCAGTGGTTAACGAATCCGACTAGGAACCATGAGGTTGCGGGTTCGGTCCCTGCCCTTGCTCAGTGGGTTAACGATCCGGCGTTGCCGTGAGCTGTGGTGTAGGTTGCAGATGCGGCTCGGATCCCGCGTTGCTGTGGCTCTGGCGTAGGCCGGTGGCTACAGCTCCGATTGGACCCCTAGCCTGGGAACCTCCATATGCCGCGGGAGCGGACCAAGAAATAGCAACAACAACAACAACAACAAAAGACAAAAAGACAAAAAGACAAAAAAAAAAAAAAATAGGAAGAGGTAATCAAGTTGAAGCTGACAACTAGGAATACTGAGAACTATGTATTTTATCATTTGGGGAATGATGGCAGGGAAAGCCAAAGCAGGCAGAGTTGGGTTTCATGAAAAGTGTAGAGGGGCCCTGGGGGCGGTGGGAGAAGACTGGGAAGGGGTGGGCTTGTGTAGCCTCGTGATGTGAAGGTTGGCTGATAACAGCGATGCCATGAAGCGAATATTTGAAATGATTTGCCCCAGGAAGGGTTTCTGAGAAATAAACTCACTTGTCCCTCCAAAATTTTGAATATTTACCTCTCTGCCAATCCAGTGTTTCAGGCACGGGGTAAGTGGTCTGTAGGCACAATCCCCACAAGAACCCCATGCAGTGTGATTGCCTCTGTTCCACACAATACGAAGTTGAGCTACAGACAGTGAGGTTGTTTGCCTAAAGGTCAAAGAGCTAAAAGCAGAATACAGTTTGGACGTGTCTGTCTGGTCCTGAACCCTACACGCTGAACCATGTTGCTGCGTTGACCCGCAGCGGCTTCTGTGTCTGTGTGACAAGCATGAAGAGAGTTCACCATGGCCAAAGCACTCGAGAGGCACAGACACGTTTCTTTGATTGCTTTCAATGTGAGGTTTTGTGCATAAGCTCTTCTTGTTTATCCTGCCCTCTAAATACTTCCTTACGAAGCCCCATAAAAAGGTTCAGAGTCATCAGGTAAGTTGGATAAGAGGAAATTGCTTTAGTGGCGAAGATGCGTGAAATCACCGTCACATGGTCAGTAGAGGTAGAAGCCTCCTAGATTGTGACTTATTCTGTCAATTCATCTATATCCGCTTTCAAATCCTGCCTTCCGCAGTTGTGACCAGATAGAAGAAAGCCAGGTGAACCCCTGTCTTCAACACCAGTCCTTGGCCAGATTCGGAATTATAAATTTGTTGTAGGAGTTCCCTGGTGGCTCAGTGGGTTAAGGATCTGGCATTGTCACCGCCGTGGTGCCAGTTCGATCCCTGGCCCTGGGAACTTCCACATGCCATGGGTGCAACCAAAAAAATTTTTTTGTACCTCATAAATTAGCACGTGTCCTTGGCCTTTCAAAAGACATATTTTATTAGCTGCATTGATGTTCTAATCAGCTCTGGAGGTCCACAATATGTAGTTATTTCAGTTTGGCAGAGGTACCATTTTACCTGCTTTGTTACCTAAGGATGCTCTGTCCGGTGGCTACCTGGGGTCACACATTAGCTGGGGGCTGGGGTGGCTAGAAAAGCCTGGAAGGCTTTTCCAGTGATTACGTATACATGGTTGTTGTCAGAGATAGAGATAGGTGATAGGAGGGGTAATATCCATGGACGCTGGAAAGAGAGCCAGTGGGGTGAAGATACTTCTAGAACTATGACTCCGTGGGCCTAGGATGGTCAAGAAAGTCAGTCTTTTGATTCAGTAATTTGAAGTGTTCTAAAGGCCCAGAAACACACGTTGGTTTTTTTTTTTTTTTTTTTTTTTTTTTTCAGTGTACAACGTTCCTGGCGCTCTGATGTGGGAACTAGCTTGTTTGGCATATTGTTATAAAACTGGTGAAACGCTCTCATCAAAATGACGTTGATAGGCCCGTCTAACTGTTACCCCACACCTTATTACTGTGTTGCAACTTCCTAGTTTTGGTTCCTTGTGACAAGCCAACGTATAAACACGCTCTATCATGAGCTTTTGCTGCTTCTGTTGGGGAAGGACTTGTTTTATCTGAGATGACATGGACTGTGGTCAGATGTCCCCCGCAGAAATACCACTTCCTTCGCTCCATGAGGGCCCTTTTGCGGCCCAGAGCAGGACAAGGCTGTTTGTTCCCTTGTGCCTCCAGGGACAACTTACATGAGTATCTCCAAGCCGAGGGCAGAGCTGCTGATCACAGGGTCGTGGAAGGAGGCAGTTACCCGTGAAAGAGATTCAAATCAAGAAAAAGCCCAGGGGCCTTGACCTGCACCTGAACATCGTGAGAGAATCAACGTGCTTTGAGATGATGGTGTCTGGCCCGCAATGTTGGTTTGCTCTGCTGACACGTCTCACCCATCTGGGCAGAGACATTGCTCATCTCACCCATCCGGGCAGAGACGTTGCTTGAAACTGAGGCCTTTCTCAGGGGGAATGGCCCCAAAACACTCCCTTGGGCTGCCCAGGGGGCTGGCGAGAGTCTGCAGCCTTGATGCCAACTCCCAGCCCTGGGCAGGAGGGAGGTCCCTGGGCACCCTCTGCCACTGTCACCAGCCATCCTCTGGCCTGGCCAAGGACCACTAGCCCCTTTCAGTTTGATGGCTTGGCATCTTCATTAAGTAAGAAAGCAAAAAGCAGAGGCCAGAGTGATGGGCCAGCCTGGAGGCTCACTTGCCTTTCTTTCTTCTCCTTCCCGGGGTCTGTGCTCTGTTTGAAATTAAACTTAGGTTTTCTTCCAAAATGAATGATGGTGAGAGAGAGAAAGAGAGAGAGAGAGAGAAAAAAAAAAAAAAGGAAAAAAGAAAAAGCCACCCAAGGTTGAAAAGTGGTGGCTTCGAACAGCTGACTTCCTGCCTCAGCCAAGGCAGCGCTGTCCTCAGCTCACCCCTGAATGGGGCCGAGCTCTATGCAAATGAGAAGCTGTTTCCTTGTCTGCCCATCTGAGGCTCTCAAGTGAAAAAGAAAGAAAAGGAAAAAAAAAAAAAAAACCAAAAAAACCCCACCGTTACCACCAACAACAAAAAAACCCCAAGACCAATTAATTCCAGTAGATTGCAGCCACGCGGGGCCCTGGTGAGGACACATCCTGTTTTGGCATTTAAGCTGTCAACCCCCATGCCAGGAGCCTCCCTGATGAACCCAGCTCAGTTGTGAAAGAACCTGGGGGTGACGAAGAATTCAGAGCACTTGCGGGGACAGTGTTTCCAACCTCGGGTCACTCGGAATGTATTTTCTTTTAGCTAATTTGCTTTGATGGGAAAACAGGAAAAGCAAATCTGAGCCTTAATCATGCCTGAGGATCTGTTTGAGAGTCAGACTCACTTGGTTTCTGATCTTGCGGGAACCCGCTCGGCCTTTTCACGGCTGCAGTCTGGCGGGATGGCTGCCAGGTCCCCGTCACAACGAGTGGCCCCATCCTTTGCTTCTGTACCTGTAATAATAGTCTCGATTGATTTGAAGAGGCCCCAGCTAAGCAACGCCCAATGATTATGTAGCTGCCCCCGTCTGTGCTCTCTCCTGGGGCCTGTAAAAAATTTAAAATCCAGCAGAAAGAGTCAGTTTAGCTGTGGGCAAAGAGGGTATCAAAAAGACTGAGTTCCAGGGAGGTAGGACCAGGAATTGAATTTGTCTTCACTGTCTGCTGGCCAAGGCGACATCTTGGACAGATTCAATAATTCACCCCGTTTCTGTCACTTTCAGCCCCAAGAATAGTCTTTTTTGTTGTTGTTGTTGTTGTTGTTGTTGTTGCTATTTCTTGGGCCGCTCCCTCGGCATATGGAGGTTCCCAGGCTAGGGGTTGAGTCAGAGCTGTAGCCACCGGCCTACGCCAGAGCCACAGCAACGTAGGATCCGAGCCGCATCTGCAACCTACACCACAGCTCACGGCAATGCCGGATCCTTAACCCACTGAGCAAGAGCAGGGACCGAACCCGCAACCTCATGGTTCCTAGTCGGATTCGTTAACCACTGCGCCACGATGGGAACTCCCAAGAATAGTCTTTTTTAGCTTCTAAAATTAAAAAAAAAGTTTTAAATATTACTCCTGTATTTTCATTTTGGCTGCACCTGCACCTATGAAAGTTCCTGGGCCGGGGATCAAACCTGCATCTCAGCGGAGACCTGACCCGCCATAGAAACAACACCAGATCCTTAACCTGCTGTACCACAGTGGGAACTCCAGAATAGTCTTTTTAAAAAAAAGATGATTAAAAAGATGATTAAGACTCAAGTTCAGGGTTCGATAATCTGGTCCTGTCTGTCTGAGACGTCAGCTGTTACAGAGCCAATCCCAAGCTCCCGGGATAACTTTGCAGAGAGTTTTCAGGTGAGGTTGGTAAGACAACCAATTAAGGGAAATGAAAGAAAATATTAGCACATCTCCCTGTCTTATTTTTCACAGTCTCTTTCAGTTTCTTTGGTGCATCTTCTAAAATATGCCCAAGGGAGTTCCCTGGTGGCCCAGCGGTTAAGGATCCGGTATTGTCACTGCTGTGGCTCAGGTCCCTACTGTGGCTCGGGTTCCAGCCCTGGCCCAGGAACTTCTGTGTGTTGCAGGCATGGCCCAAAATTAAAAAATATATATACCTTTTTATAAAAATAAAATGTGTCGGTACAGTAGCGCAGTTTCAACTTGTACACAAAAGTAAGTCTGGGGTGGGCTCCAATTTTGTGCTTTGTATTTGGGGGTGCAAAAATGTCTGAACTTTGCAGCAGAGGAGGCCTTGAAGGAGCGTGAGACTGAATTCCACAAGAGCAGCCAGGAGAGAGACCCCCACGTGGGGGACAGACCCTCTCTGTCGGAGAGGAGTCAGAATCTTTAGAGCAGGTGTGGACAGCTGTGGGGTCTGGGATGTGGAGGTGCTGGGGGCAGGGGCTTGACTCGGGGAGGGGCTGGTCCTGCAGTTGCGCCCCGTCGGTCCAAGTTCACAGGCACCAGCATCTTAGTGCTCCGAGACCCCATCTGCCTGCTGGCAGGATGTCCAGACTTGTCCTGGAGAAGATACTTGCAATACATACAGTTTATCTTTTTAAAAAGATGCATGATCCTGGAGTTCCCTTTGTGGCTCAGTGGGCTAAGAACATGACAACTATCCATGAGGACACGGGTTTGATCCCTGGCCCCGCTCAGTGGGTTAAGGATCTGGCATTGCCACAAGCTTCAGTGTAAGCTGCATTTGCAGCTTGGATCCAGTGTTGCTGTGGCTGTGGGTAGGTTGAAGCTACAGCTCCGATTCTACCCTTGGCCCCGGGGAACTTCCATATGCTGCGGGTGCAGCCCTGAAAAGAAAGAAAAGAAAGAAAAAATGGTCCCGTAGGAGAGTGGATGGGAAATGCGACAACTTTGTGACAGACAATCTGAGTGTGGTGCTGATTGGGGATTTATGATAATTAAGTTCTTTGGGGAGGCTCAGCTTTTAGGCAGATAGGGGGTTCCAGGAGCTTAAATGTCTTCAGCTCAAAATAATTTTTATGCCCCACCGGGTTCCTCTGGACTCCTTTTGCAGGAGTGTTCCATTGGGAATACGTTCTGATCATCAAAGGGGAAACTGAAACCATAGGTGAGTAAGAAGGTAGGAGGGATCAAGCATCCTTGGAGGGACAGCTGGTCCAGATTTGGGTCAGAAACCGTGCACGAGGAGCCAAGAGTATCTTGTCAGATCAGCCGTGAAGCCGTTAAAGATGACTGGGGTCAGAGCCAAAGTCCACAGAAGCTCCCACCGAAAAGTTAGGACAATTTGAGCATTGCCAAGAGTAATCACTTCAGTGGATTGAAACACATAAATGTGTGTTAATCCATGAACTCACAATGATATTCAAAACAACAAAACTCAAGTCGTTTTTCCACCGGTGGAGTCTACCACCTTCAATTATTCTGAAAA
Source organism: Sus scrofa (assembly GCF_054392235.1). Lineage (NCBI taxonomy): Eukaryota > Metazoa > Chordata > Mammalia > Artiodactyla > Suidae > Sus > Sus scrofa. Next base: position 91,393,337 of record NC_139392.1, on the reverse strand, counting down.
CTAGTAAAATGGAGGAAGAAAAATCAAGCACTTATTCTGTTTTTCCCACACGAACTATAGTCACAGTCAGCAAAGGGTGGGCTGGGGAAAGATCTTCAAGTAAAAATCCAGCTACTCAATTCAGAAGGAACGAGAATTAGAGTATCACTGTTTTGAAGACTTTAATGAAAGGGTAATTATTATCAGTCGGGTAATGACAAAACCAGGGGGTGGAAAAGCCAGGGGGGGACATTTTAATGTACAGATTGCGCTGGATCCACTCAGCTGTTCTTTTTTTTTTTTTTTTTCCTTTTTCAGCTGCACCTGCAGCATATGGAAGTTCCCTGGGTCAGGGATGGAATCGGAGCCACAGCTGCAACTTACACCATAGCTGTGGCAATGCCAGATCCTTAATCTGCTGTGTCCCAGCAGGAACTCAACACGCATCCTTTTTTTTTTTTTTTTGCTTTTTAAGACCACGCCCTCCACATATGGAGGTTCCCAGATTAGGAGTCAAATTGGAGCTGCAGCTGCTGGCCTACACCACAGCCACAGCCACAGCAACACAGGATCCGAGCCACATCTGCAACCTACACCACAGCTCATGGCAACGCCGGATCCTTAACCCACTGAGCAAGGCCAGGGATTGAATCTGCATCCTCATGGATGCTAGTCAGATTTGTAACTGCTGAGACACGCTGAGAACTCCCACACTCATCCGTTCTTACTGAGCTTCTGCTAAATGTTCTGGATACATTTGCGGGCTGAGGGTACTATGATCAGTAAGAGAAAGTCCCTACTTTGGGAGTTTACATTCTAGGGGTAAAATGTCATTTTTTTTTTTTTTTGTCTTTTTGCTATTTCTTGGACCACTCCCACGGCATATGGAGGTTTCCAGGCTAGGGGTCCAATCAGAGCTGTAGCCACTGGCCTACGCCAGAGCCACAGCAACATGGGATCCGAGCCGCATCTGCAACCTACACCACAGCTCACGGCAGTGCTGGGTCCTTAATTTTTTTTTTTTAATATAATTTTTTATTTTCCCACTGTACAGCAAGGGGGTTAGGTTATCCTTACATGTATACATTACAATTATATTTTTTCCTCCACCCTTTGTTCTGTTGCAACATGAGTATCTAGACAAAGTTCTCAATGCTATTCAGCAGGATCTCCTTGTAAATCTATTCTAAGTTGTGTCTGATAAGCCCAAGCTCCCGATCCCTCCCACTCCCTCCCCCTCCCATCAGGCAGCCACAAGTCTCTTCTCCAAGTCCATGATTTTCTTTTCTGAGGAGATGTTCATTTGTGCTGGATATTAGATTCCAGTTATAAGTGATATCATATGGTATTTGTCTTTGTCTTTCTGGCTCATTTCACTCAGTATGAGATTCTCTAGTTCCATCCATGTTGCTGCAAATGGCATTATGTCATCCTTTTTGATGGCTGAGTAGTATTCCATTATGTATATATACCACCTCTTCTGAATCCAATCATCTGTCGATGGACATTTGGGTTGTTTCCATGTCCTGGCTATTGTGAATAGTGCTGCAATGAACATGCGGGTGCATGTGTCTCTTTTAAGTAGAGTTTTGTCCGGATAGATGCCCAAGAGTGGGATTGCAGGGTCATATGGAAGTTCTATGTATAGATTTCTAAGGTATCTCCAAACTGTTCTCCATAGTGGCTGTACCAGTTAACATTCCCACCAACAGTGCAGGAGGGTTCCCTTTTCTCCACAGCCCCTCCAGCACTTGTTATTTGTGGATTTATGAATGGTGGCCATTCTGACTGGTGTGAGGTGATATCTCATGGTCATTTTGATTTGCATTTCTCTTATAATCAGCGATGTTGTGCATGTTTTCATGTGTTTGCTGGCCATCTGTATATCTTCTTTGGAGAAATGTCTATTCAGGTCTTTTGCCCATTTTTCCATTGATTGATTGGTTTTTTTGCTGTTGGGTTGTATAAGTTGTTTATATATTCTAGAGATTAAGCCCTTGTCCGTTGCATCATTTGAAACTGTTTTCTCCCATTCTGAAAGTTGTCTTTTTGTTTTCCTTTTGGTTTCCTTTGCTGTGCAAAAGCTTTTCAGTTTGATGAGGTCGCATGGGTTTATTTTTGCTCTAATTTCTATTGCTTTGGGAGACTGACCTGAGAAAATATTCATGATGTTGATGTCAGAGAGTGTTTTGCCTGTGTTTTCTTCTAGGAGTTTGATGGTGTCCTGTTGTATATTTAAGTCTTTCAGCCATTTGGAGTTTATTTTTGTGCATGGTGTGAGGGTGTGTTCTAGTTTCATTGCTTTGCATGCAGCTGTCCAGGTTTCCCAGCAATGCTTGCTGAATAGACTTTCTTTTTCCCATTTTATGTACTTGCCTCCCTTGTCAAAGATTAATTGACCATAGGTGTCAGGGTTTATTTCCGGATTCTCTATTCTGTTCCATTGGTCTGTCTGTCTGTTTTGATACCAGTACCACACTGTTTTGATGACTGTGGCTTTGTAGTATTTCTTGAAGTCTGGGAGAGTTATTCCTCCTGCTTGGTTTTTGTTTCTCAGGATTGCTTTGGCGATTCTGGGTCTTTTGTGGTTCCATATAAATGTTTGGATTGTTTGTTCTAGTTCTGTGAAAAATGTCATGGGTAATTTGATAGGGATTGCATTGAATCTGTAGATTGCTTTGGGTAGTATGGCCATTTTTACAATATTGATTTTCCCAATCCAGGAACATGGAATATCTTTCCATTTCTTTACATCTTCTTTGATTTCTTTGATTAGAGTTTTATAGTTCTCGGCATATAGGTCCTTTACCTCCTTGGTCAGGTGTATTCCGAGGTATTTGATTTTGTGAGGTGCAATTTTAAAAAGTATTGTATTTTTGTATTCCTTTTCTAATGTTTCATTGCTGGTATACAGAAATGCAACTGACTTCTGAATGTTAATCTTATATCCTGCTACTTTGCTGAATTTATGAATCAGTTCACGTAGTTTTGGGGTTGAGTCCTTAGGGTTTTCTATGTATAGTATCATGTCATCTGCATACAGTGACAGTTTGATCTCTTCTCTTCCTATATGGATGCCTTTGATTTCTTTTGTTTGTCTAATTGCTGTGGCTAAGACTTCCAAAACTATGTTGAAGAGCAGTGGTGAGAGTGGGCATCGCTGTCTTGTTCTAGATTTGAGTGAGAAGGCTTTCAGTTTTTCCCCATTGAGTATTATATTTGCTGTGGGTTTATCATAGATGGCTTTGATTATATTCAGGAATGTTCCCTCTATACCCACTTTGGCAAGGGTCTTGATCATGAATGGATGTTGGACTTTGTCAAATAGCGCCGGGTCCTTAACCCACTGAGCAGTGCCAGGGACCGAACCCGCAACCTCATGGTTCCTAGTTGGATTCGTTAACCACTGCACCACGACAGGAACTCCTCATTTTAAAGTCATTATAACAAACCCTTTGAGATAACCTTTATGTCCAAAAATAGAGGAATGAACAAATCAATAAAACACGACGTGTCATGCAACCTTCACAAAAGTCATGGTTTGGAAGCCTATCACACATCATAGGGGATTGCTTCCTATATAAAACCAGATTAGATAACAGCCATCTACATCGCTGTGCATGACGTGTCATGGAGTTCTGTAAACTGAAGTGAGAAGGTACAGAGAACCTCTGTGTTACCGTTTGGGAGGAGCTGCCCCAGCGGGGCTCTGAGGGCAGGATTGAGAGTAACCTGGTGTGTTCCATCGTCAGAGTTTCGTTTTCTTGGATGCATTTCCCGCCAAAAGTTATGCATCATTTTCATATTCGAGAAGTTTCCTTTTCAGAAGCTCCACGGCAACCACGGAAAGGCTCCAGATGGGTGCCGGTTTTGGCTCTGCCTCTCGTTCTCAGGACAACCTTGAGCAAGTCTTGTCCCTTCCTTGGGGCCCTGTTTGGATTTCAAACCAAGAGGCTAAGCGGTGATTGTTTTTTAAACAAATATAGCAAACTAAGGTTAAAAGTGGGCTCCTTTTTATGGGAGGAGCCCTCCCTGCACTTCTGTATGTCTTTATAAAATCCATCCATCACTGTTAAATTCTTTTCTTTTGCCTAGCTATTGTATGTACATAATATTTACTTTTAAATATTTTGCTTTTAAAAGGTACTTTAAAATATTGTAGTATAGACGTGTGTGTGTGTGTGTGTGTGTGTGTGTGTGTGTTTTCATTCTTAATCCTCTTTGGGATTGTTGGTTAGCGTGTCAAGTACTCCAACTGGCCATACCCTTTGGGACTGGTTACTAGCACGGAGAGGCGACTCCACGGTTTTTGTGGTCTTTATTTCTGGTCAGTTCTCAAGGGTTCCCTAACGAGCCTAATAAATTTATGAATCTATTTTTCATCGGAGTAGTAAGTGGCGCTCGAGCTGTGTGTGTTGGTTAGAACTACTTAAAGGTACTCTCGCTCTGGGTGTGGGAATCCGGTGATGCCAGCAAGCTGTGAACTTGGGAGTGTTGTCTGAACCAGTCACTCTAGTGTCTTGAGTCCATCTATCAACAGAAGGTTCTAGCAACTGGATCCCATGAGCGTGGTAGCTGAACACGACTGCTGGAATACAGTTCTGTCTGTTTTGAATGACCATTCCAAGGAAAGGTCTGAGCCCTGGTGCTTCCCAGAGCTTACAGAAATGGCTGTTTTTGTGCCTGCTGGCTGATAAATATTTTTATGTGTGGCAGACCTTGGCCTGGGCTTGGCTGGCTGGATCACACATCCCCTGGGAGCACAGGAATGGATGCTGAGGCCTGTAGTTTGTATTCATCTTTAGTTATTGGATGTGCAAACAGTCTGATAATTTTGAATGACTGAGTTGATTCAGGCTGCTTGGCATGTGAACAGTAAACTTTATAGCACTCTTACCGAGTTTTAAAAAAATTAGAGAGCATGTTTAAGAAAAAATGTAATATGAAGATGAATCTGAAGTGTCTCACCAGCCCAATTCCTACTCCTGCTAATTAAATGCATTATGTGTCTTTTGTTTTTTGGACACAGCTGGGTTCCACAGCTTCTCTTTGGGGGCTTTTATGTGCCTTACTTTATAAAAATGGATGCCAGGTTTGCGAAGCGTCACCTGAATCTCAACAGACAGCTGGTTCTGCCTCTCCAGAAAGCGTCAAGAGGCTTTGGCAAAAAGTCTTGGAAATAACGGGCTTCTTCCTGCTTTCATTTTGATGAGTTAATTTCTGTTTATTCACATATTGGATTTCACTTAAACACATGGAAAATTTTAAATGCCAAAGAAGGGGAAAAAAATATTACACAGCACATGTTTTTAAATGCTGAACTCCAACCATGTGAAGGCCAGACAGAGTCACTTTTGGAAAATTCAAAGCTAAAATTGACCGCTAACCTGGGAGAGTCAGCCTCGGGGTTCAGCTTGCTAATTGACCGGGACTGCACCCTATGCATATACTGGTCCCCAGTCAGAGTGAGATACGAAGTCAGACCTGGTGACACACGGAACGCAGACGGATTCTCTTTGCTACCTGCCGAGCACGCAGGCAGCTCTGCTTGCAAGTGCAGGTAAATTGTGACACTTCTGTGTGTGACAAGTCAGCTCATATGGAGCAGGGCGTGGCACACCGCTTTATTCGAGGGGCAACTTCAGCAAAACCTCTCAGGGGATCTTATAAAGACAAAGGCAGTTTCGAGGGCGGTGACGTGGCAGGGTGCGTCCCACTCTGAATCGGTCAGCATTTGGGCAACAACTGGTGTGACCTTGGCCAGACCACTTACTTCCTCAGCCTGGGTTTCCTCATCAGCTACATGGAGAAAAGAAGACGTGGCCCTGCGGGATACACCACGGTCAGTTCCCTCATTCGCTCTGGACGCTCTTCTGAGCAGCACACACACCTGTAGGTGTATGAGACGCTGTTTCTATCTTGGAGGAGTTTATAGAAGGAAATAGGACGTGTAAGTCAGCAAAACTTTGAGATATGATAGGGGCTCTCTCATCAGCCTAGAGAAGGGTTTTCAGAGCAGGTGAAGCCTGAGCTGGTGTTTTTTGTTTTACTTTTTTGCGTTTTAGGGCCACAGCTGTGGCACATGGAAGTTCCCAGGCTAGGGGTCAAATTGGAGCTGCAGCTGCTGGCCTACACCACAGCCACAGCAATATAGGATCTGAGTCATGTCTGCAATCTACACTGCAGCTCAGGGCAATGCCAGATCCTTAACCCACTGATCAAGGCCAGGGATTGAACCCTTGTCCTCATGGAGACTAGTTGGGTTCGTAACCTGCTGAGCTACAATGGGAGCTCCTTGTTTTTTGTTTGTTTGTGTGTGTGTGTGTGTGTGTGTGTGGTTTTTTTTGGCTGTGTCCATGGCATGGAAGTTCCTGGGGCAGGGATCGAACCCTCACCACAGCAGGGACAATGCCAGATCCTTAACCTGCTGCACCACCAGGGAACTCCGAGCTGGTGTTTGAAGGATGGGCGTTGGGCGGAGGTGCGGCCGTGTGTATGCGTCCAAACTATGAAACCGTGTCATAGTATGTTTATTATGACTTTGGTGACGGTGGTGTCTTTGAGGGCGTAGGGCATCTAGAGGGGAAACATGGTAACTAAACCCAGACGATGGTGTAGCAGCCACACCAGAACCAATCCAAGCTGCTTAGGGCTGTGCTCCCGAGGCCACGTGGTGTTGGAAGAACAGCGACAGCAGGGCAAACAGCATCTCCTGCGCCGTGACCAGGTGTAATGGAACACAGTATCTTTGACAGGCCTTCTGATGGTGTGTCCTTAGAGAGAAACCCGCTTCTCAGCCAGCATCTTATTAAGGTTTCTTAGGGCTAAAACCATGGGGCTGGAGTTGGGAAGAAAGGACACGGGCTAGGTCAGGTTCTGGTCATAAATGAACCGGAAGTAAGAGCAAAGCTGGACCTGGAGTTCCCATTGTGCCTCAGGGGGTTAAGAACCTGACCTAGCTTCTGTGAGGACGTGGGTTCAATCCCGGCCTTGCTCAGTGGGTTAAGGATGCTGTGAAGCCACAAGCCATGCTGTAGGTTGTGGCAGTGGTGTAGGCTGGCAGCTAGAGCTTGGATTCAACTCCTGGCCTGGGAACTTCCATATACTGTAGGTACGTTGGTAAAAAATCAATCAATCAATCAATAAATAAATCAATAAATAAGATAAAAACAAATAAGTAAAAAGAGAAGAGCTGGACCTTTTCTGTCCCTGGAGATAACGTGAAGAAGATATGTCTGTTCTAGACGTCACTGCTCAGCGGGGCCCGTGGACCAGCAGCATCGGCAGCTCCTGGGATTTTATGAGCAAGGCTGAACCCCAGGCCCCACCCCAGACGGCACAGAATCTGCATTTTTGCAGGAGCACCTAGGCGATCCCTATGCACGTCCTGGTCTTAGAAGCGCTGCTCTAGCCTGACCTTGTGTTGGAAAGACGCGCTGTCGAGGAGCAGTGGCACTTGTGGTCCAGAAGGGCAGGCACTGGTGGGCGGGGGCTGGCTCTGTCATGATGAGGATGTGCTCTGGCCCCTCCCATGATGGGCAGCAGTGCGCCAGGCTCTCGGCGCTCCACCTGCTGTCCAGCCCCTCCCTAACCCTGGGAGCGCCCCTTGGGCCAGGGACCTCTGGGCCAAAGATCTGCCCCCGATCTTTGTGACGCTTGACTGAGGTGTCAGCTGGACCGGTCCCAGGGTGCCCAGGGGTTGGGTCAGACGTTATCCTGGGTGCTTCTGTGAGGTGAGATGCACATTTCAATCAGTAGACCTAGTAAAGCAGGTCGCCGGCCCTCCCTCCCTCCCGCGGGTGGGCCTCGCCCAATCTGTTGACGGCCTGAGTCGGACTCAAAGGCTGGCCCTCCCCCGGGTAAAGGAGAACGCCGCCTCCCTGGTCACTTTCCAACTGAGAAATGGGCTTTTTCTTGCTTTTAGACTTGAGCTGAAACACGGGCTCTTCCCGGATCATGAGCCTCCTGTGGCCTTTGCATGAAAGCTGTACCCTCAGCATTGCTGGTCACCCGCTTGCTGACTCAGCTGGCAGATCTGGGGACTTGTCTGCCTGTGATGATGGTAGCCACTTCCTGATAATACATCTTCTTGGGAGTTTCCATTGTGGCGCAGTGCAAATGACCCTGACGAGTATCCATGAGGACACAGGTTCCATCCCTGGCCTCGCCCAGTGGGTTAAGGATCCGGCGTTGCCGAGAGCTGTGGTGTAGGTTGCAGATACAGCTTGGATCTGGCATTGCTGTGGCTGTGGTGTAGGCTGGCGGCTGCAACTCCCATTTGACCCCTAGCCTGGGAATCTCCATGTGCTGGGGGTTCGGCCCTAAAAAGATGAAAAAAAAAAAAAAAACCCCACTTCTCTCTCTCTCTATATATATATAATACATGCATACATGTTCTGTCATACATGTTCTCCATATCTGTGGCGAACCTGGCTAACATTCTTTTTCATGGCTTGGAGATTCAGGGGATGCTTCTTGCTATTCAGGATGCTTGTTGACTTGGTTGAAAGTAAGAACAATGACTGGAAATCACCCATTTCTCTTTGGTATGATTCCATGTGTGTCTGTGTTTTTAGGGAGTTGGAGAAATGGGCTGACCAGTTTAACTACCAATTCCTCGACTTGACCGTTCTCTGGGGTGGGGGGATTGGTGCATATTTTATTTATCTTGCTTCCCTAGGATAGCGCCCCCTGTATCAACTTTGCTTTAGGTTCTTTTTTTAAGGAACCCCATGCTTATAGGTTGGATAAAATCTCATACAGTCATGGTGAATTTGTCTCACTCTGTTAGATTTTGCTTTGTAGCTACTGAGGCTATAGTATTAAGCATATAAAAATTTAGGATTGATCTATTATCCTGGTAAATTGAGCCTTTAATACTCTGGTAATGCTTTTTCCTTAGAGTTTATTTTGTTGGATATTGATATATATTGATATAGTCATACCAGTTATCTTTGTTTTTCTGGTTGTCTTTCTCTTTTTTCTTTGTTTGTTTTTTTTTTTTAGGGCTGCACCCATGGCATAAGGAGGTTCCCAGGGTAGGGGTTGAATCGGACCTGTAGCTACTGGCCTACCCCACAGCTCACAGCAATGCCAGATCCTTAACCCACTGAGCAAGGCCAGGGATCGAACCCGCAACCTCATGGTTCCTAGTCAGATTGTGTCTGCTGTGCTGTGACGGGAACTCCTCTTTTTATTTTTTTAATTGAAGTATAGTTGAATACACAGTTGCGTCATTTCTGCTGTGCAGAAAAGTGATTCAGTTATGTATATATAAACATTTAGTTTCAGAGACGAATATAAACATTCTTTTTAAAAATATTCTTTTCCATTATGATTGGTCATAGGACATTGAATATAGCTCCCTGTGCTGTGCAGTGGGACCCTGCTGTTTATCCAACCTGAATATCCATCTGCTAACCCCACTCTCATTCCATCCCTCCCCCAACCCCTCCCCCTTGGCAACCACAAGCCTGTTCTCTGTGTCTGCGATCGTATCAGTTTTCTTGTGGTTTCTTGTGGTTGCTATTTGCCTGGTGTGTGTGTGTGTGTGTGTGTGTGTGTGTACGTAGTTCCAACTTCTTATCTTTCTGTATTCTTAAGATGTGTCTCTTCTAACAGCATATTGACAAAATGTTAAACTTTTTAAAAAGACCGAAAATCTTTTTTTGGTCTTTTCAACTGCAGCTTTTAGTTCACTTATATTTAACATACTGATAATTTTATTTATTTCTGCCATCTAATCTTACTTCTTTAATTGCCTTGACTTTTCTATAGTCCTTTTCCTCCCTTTTTAAGTGGGAGTATCAGTTAGTTTTCTTCCCTTCTGCTTTTCCTGCCTCCAGTACTTAGTCGTAGATTCTATTTCCGTTCTTTTAATGCTTTTACTAAAAATTATAACACTTGCACTTAAGATTTCAGTGTTTAGCATGTAATCAGTGTCTTTGTTCTCCAGTGCTCTAGATTATATTTCCTTTCCTGTGTTTGGATTTGTTAGACTTAGCGAATCTGTGGATTTATGTTTTTCACCACGAAAGGAGAATTCAGAGATGCTATTTCGTTAAATGCCGTGGTGTCGTTCTCTCTCTTTTGCTCCAGTCGCCTTTGTTCTGTTCTCCCTTTCCTTTAGGGACTATAATTAGATGAATACTCTTCTTCTTTATCTGTGGTGACATTTGTTCTCTTCTTCACATTTCATCCTCCTGGACTCTCTGGACTGTCTTCTGCATAATTTCTTCATCTAAATTTCCGATTCACTAATTTTCTTCTTATCAGTGTCCAATTTGCTGTTATGCATGTTTATTTACCTTTGATTTTAAACATTTTGGTTTTTTTTTAATAACAGTTGTTATACATCACTTCTTCTTTGTTCATTTTCAACCCTTTTATACCTTTAATGAGTATTTTTTTTTCTTTTTTGGCTGCCCCAAGGCATAAAGAGTTCCTGGGCCAGGGATCAGAGCTGAGCCACAGCTGCAACCTACCCCACAGCTGCAGCAATGCCAGATCCTTTAACCCACTGTGCCGTGCTGGGGATCAAACCCGAATCCTGGCTCTGCAGAGATGCTGCTGATCCTGTTGTGCTGCAGTGGGAACTCCTTTAATGAAAATTACATATGCTTATTTCATGTTCTAACTTTGATAATAATTCCATATCTTATGTTTTTAATCTGTTTCTTTTTATCCTTTTCTTCTGGCTGCCATACATGTTTCCTTGCTCTGTGTGTGTGTGTGTGTGTGTGTGTGTGTGTGTGTGTGTGCATGCACGTATGTGTTTTCTATGCACATGTGATATTTTTTAACTGGAACCTTGTGTTTCTGGGAACTTCATCTGTCGTGATCTTGGGTCTGTGTTCCTGCTGCCAGGCACCAAGGCCCATCAGTCACCAACCTGGAGCCACTTTAAAGGAAATATTCAACTTGAAACTTTTAAGGCTAGCACAGTTGTGTGAGTTTGGGCTGCACACTCATGTGGGGGATGTTCTGTGGCTATGAACTCTCAGGAAAGTATTTCTTGTTTTCCATTTAGTGCCAGGATCGAGAGAGGCAACTTTATCATCTCCTAGCTGTGAGGTTATGTCTTTCTCACCTTACTATGAGCGTGATTGGGCTGTTTTCTGTAGACTCCTTGGAACCTCGGGCTTCCCCATCCCCTGTGCCTTGGGGCTCTTGAACACAAATCCACTTTTTATAGAATATGCCATCAAGGTGAGAGCCGACTTGCCTCCCTGAGTTTCTTATTATTCGGCCTCTGAATATGCTTTGTCTTTTTGCCATTTTTTTTTTTTTTGGCCACATCTGCAGCATGTGCAAGTTCCTGGGTCAGGGATCAAACCCACGCCACAGCAGTGACTCTATTCCCAGCAGTGACGATGCTGGATCCTTAACCTGCTGAGCCACCAGGGAACTCTGCTTTTTTGGCTCTCTTATCAATGCTTTTAAAGAGATGTTCTGGCATCCTTTTTTCTCGTCTTCAGGGGGAGAATGGGAGGATATTAAGGCACCATACAGCTGACAGCTGGGACTGTCTTACCTCTTTACACTGGCTGCTTAAGGACAACTGCAGTGGAAAAGAGCCGAGAGGATCCCAGAAGCTCAAGACCTCCTAGCTCCCCTACCTCAGGATGGGGACAGGAAAAGGATGAATGAGATATTCAGTTTCAGCTCCTTCTCACTGCGTGGCATGCCCTGTGTTGCTTTATAGACTAGAAATTCCCAGACAACGGAGATGCCTTTTATTTTGTTATGCGAAGTGCCCTCTGTAACATCAATCCCATTATGACCCTGGATTTTTATCAGCTACTGGGCATGCAATTCATTTTATTGGCCCCACACCAAGAGCTGAGTTTGTCTCTAATAGAAGGATTTTGGCATTGCGTGGATCTGGGCCCTAACTTCTGGTCTGATACTTTACAGCAGTGTGACTTCTGAGTCTTAGATTGTTTCTAAAGGGGAGTCAGTCATACCTTCTTAGGGTGCTGTAGGGATTAAATACAAAACTGTAAATAACTTGGCTACATTAAGTATTTAGTAGGGGGTAGCCTTTTCACGGATGTTTAATTTTTTCCCAGTGGCTTTAGGATTACAGAATTCTAGGATTAGAGGAGGTGAGAAGAACCTGATCTCAGGCAAAAGTTGTGCTTAAAATAAGCTAGAGCATTTAGTTTCTAAGTTCTGTTTCAGAAGCCGTTTAGCACCTCGATCTAGAATTTAATCTAACTGCTCTTACTTCATTTCATTTTACTGCCGGCAGCCTGCGATGCTATCACGAAAAGTTAACAAAGGTATTTCTGACGGAAGATTTCGGGAAGGGCCTGAGGAATGCCACCGGAAAGTTCCGAGGAACTCAGGCTTCACTGCCTTCGGGGCAAACAGAGGAAGGTTCTCTTCTAGGACCCGAGTCTGGACATGCATACCAGAGGGACCTTGGTATTTTTACCACCTCTAGACATTCCTGGATTTTCTCATAGCGTGTCCTCTTTCTGGCCAACCCCAGGAAATTAGCACCCAAGAGAGTATAGACTGGTTCCCGTAAAATCCGGTTTGGAGCGTAACGTGAATAAGACGTGATTCCCCTGCATGGAATAAACGCATCTTCACATAGGCACCCAGGCTGGTCCTTCGGACACTGCCCATCTCAGACTGGGTAGTGGGGTAAGAGAGGGCGGAAGACATTGATACAAAACGCAAAGGCCATTTTGGGAAACAGTGTTTGGCATGGCCAGAGAGTAGAGACAGATGAGTTAGAAATAATAGGGAATGAGTTCCCACTGTGGTTCAGTGGGTTAAGAACCCAACATAGTGTCCTCGAGGTTGTGGGTTCGATCCCCGGCTTGGCTCAGTGGGTTAAGGATCCAGTGTTGCCCCAAGCTGTGGCGTAGGTCACAGATGTGTCTGGAATCCAACGTTGCCGTGGCTATGGTGTAAATTGCAGCTGCCCCTCTGATTCAACCCCTAGCCTGGGAACCTCCATGTGCTATGGATGTGGCCCTAAAAAGAAAAATAAAGAAACAAAGGAACAAAAGCAGAGGACGCGTGGAGCCCAGGGAGGAGGGCTAATACTTTCACGAGGTTAGGATGTTAAAATCTGGCTCCTCTGAATTATGGGAACACCTTCCCTCTTGCCTCTTCATGCTGTTTTAACCTTTTATTTGTATTATAAGTATTTATAGCTCAGCCTGTGTCTCTTGTAAGATTTTAAGCATCTCCCAGGCAAGACCGGCACAATCCTAGCATTAACTCGCATTCCTGTGGCCACTCATGCTTCTGACCATTAAATACACACAAAAGACGGAGCCACAATATTAATTATGGTTGCTGATACTCATGGTCAAGTAATTATTGCTGGACACCCTTAGTCATGAAAAGGGATTAAGGTTCAAACTGCCTTGGAAATGTCTCAAAAGAAAAGAAATTGAAGGGGATGAAGCTTATCTTGGAGTCCAGTGCGATTCAATTCATTTCCACTTAAGAATCCTATTCTGGGGAGTTCCCGTCGTGGCAAGGCGGAAATGAATCCTACTAGGAACCATGAGGTTTCCATCCCTGGCCTCACTCAGTGGGTTAAGGATCCAGCATGGCCGTGAGCTGTGGTGTAGGTCACAGTCGTGGCTTGGACCTGGCATGGTTGTGGCTGTGGCGTAGGCCGGCAGCTACAGCTCTGATTTGACCCCTAGCCTGGGAACTTCCATATGCCACAGGTGCAACCGTAAAAAAAAAAAAAAAAATAATAATAATAATTTATCCACGTCAAAAAGGTATTTGCATGGGAATAACATTAATACACCCCCATATAAAGTAGATGATTAGTGAGAACCTATTGCATAGCAAGAAAATCTGCTCAATAGTTTGTAATAACTTATATGGGAAAAAGAATGGCTATATGTATGAGCGATTGTCTTTGCTGGACAGCTGAAACGAATACAACATTATACATGAGCTATACTCCAATAAAATAAAAGTAAAAAAAAAAAATTAAAGAAAAAGATATTTGCTTGGGAGAAAGCTCCAGGCCAATTTCCTGCCGGTTCAAGCTAAACAATTATTGAGACAAACTAGAACCTTTTGCAGCAACCTTGGGACCATCTCTTTCTCCATGAAGCGTCAATTTTATGTGGAAAGGTGCCCGCCAGGTCTGCTTCCACATTTCCATTTTTTGCTGCTACTGTTCCTTTCAGACCTTTGTTATCTCTTAGAGGGACTCTTCCAGGAGACACCTGACACCAGCCGCCCTTTGCTTTAGTTCGTGTGCTGGGTTGGGCCATAGCTTGGACCCGGACACAAGCCCACAGCAAACCTCAGGGGCCCCACACAGGATCAAGGGCACATGTCTCAGCGTGACGTTCAAAGCCTGTGCCCTTTGAGACCAGCCAGGCTTTTCCGATTTTCCTCCCAGGACGCCTTCGTCCTAGTCGCCCTTGACGTCTCCCTCGTTCCCCGATGCGTCATGCACAGCTCGTGCTGCTGTGACTTTGTCCCACCTGTTTCTCCACCTGGGCTGTTATCCCTTCCTCTGTCGCCTGGTCGAAGCCCGTTCGACCTTTAAAAGGCAACCACACGGAATGGAATCTGTGCAAACTCCCTTATCTGAGTTCATCAACACGGCCAGTGGCTGGCCAATGGACCAAAGAGTCAAAGAAGGAAATTAAAAAAATAAAAGCCACCTGCTTAACCCTTCTCACTTAACCCTACCAGGAACAGTCATTTATTGACTCTTGGTGTAAGGCTTTTGGCGTAATGGTTCACAGGTCAAAGTTTTCCACTGACTTTCTTTTTTCCTTTTTCTTTTTTTTCCCCCTGCTTTTTAGGGCTACACCTGTGGCATATGGAGGGTTCCAAGCTAGGGGTCAAATTGTAGCTGCTGGCCTACACCACAGCCACAGCAGCACAGGTTCCAAGCCACGTCTGTGACCTACACCACAGCTCAAGGCAACGCTGGATCCTTGACCCACTGAGCGAGGCCAGGGATCGAACCTGTGTCCTTATGGATGCGAGTCAGATTTGTTAACCGCTGAGCCACGTTGGAAGCTGCCATTGACCTTCTTCATAAGGCACAGTCAGAAAGTTTTGTTTTCCTGTTTGGGTTCTCCTAAAGGAGGGAGAGTTTACAGATACTTGAAAAGCAGTCTGAAGGCAGAGTTCCTTTAGACTTTTATGTTTTTTTATCTCCAAATTCTTTACCATTGTCCCCTCGTCAAACGTTAAAAAAAATCAGTCTTGCATAATAACGCAAATGTGCTTAACGCCAGTGAACTGCACATGGAAACGTGCTTAAGCAGGTGTATCATCCACTTGGGCTGCATAACAAGCTCCTGCCGGCAGGGCTTAAACGAAAGGTCCTTATCTTCTCACCTGTCCGGAGGCTGGTAGCCCATGATTAAGATGCTGGCAGATCTGGTTCCTGGGAGTTCCCATGGTGGCTCAGTGGGTTCAGAACACTGACACAGTGTCCGTGAGGATGCGGGTTCGATCCCTGGCCTCACGCAGTGGGTTAAGGATCCCTCGTTGCTGCAAGCTGCAGTGTAGGTCGAAGATGTCGCTTGGGTCTGGGTGTTACTGTGGCTGTGGCTGTGGCTGTGGCGCAGGCCGGCAGCTGCAGCTCTGATTTGACCCCTAGCCTGGGAACCTCCATATACCGTGGGTGTGGCTGTAAAAAAGAAACAAAACAAACAAGACACAAATTTTGTTTCCGGCGAAGGCGTCTTCCTGGCTTGCAGACAGGACCGTCTTCTTGCTGTGTCCTCACGTGGCCTTTCCTCTGTGAGCAGGTGGGTGTCTCTCCGATGTGTCTTCTAATAAGGACACTAATCCTATTGAACAGGGTCCCACCCTTATGGCCTCATTCAACCTTCACTAGTTCCTCCATCTCCAGACGCAGCCACAGTGGGGTTGGGCTGCAGCATGTAATTGGGGGAGGAGGTGTTGCAAACATTCAGTCCTTTGCAGACAGTACGTTTGATGTTATGTGTATTTTACCACAGTGGACAAAAACAAAGAAGCTGCCAAATTGTTTTCTAAACTTAAAAAAAAAAAAAAAAATCAACTCGCATCCTTGAATCTATACAAAGTGTTTGGCTTAGTTTTCATGGAAACAGTACTGTCTTCTGTGCTCATATTTCTGCACATGATGTAATGTTTTATTGGAATGGTTTGAATGGGGTTGAGAGCGACTATCATTGGTGCTGGCCAGTACCCCCCTCCAGTGTGCGCCTCTGGCTGTGACCTGCCACTTGCTCTGAGCAGGACAGGGTCTGTCTTACGGGGCCGTGAAGAGCTGTGGTCAGCTTTTAGAGTTTCCAGAAACTTGCTGCTGAAATGCCCCCCTGCACTCAGTAGGCTGCGGATCCTTAGATCCACAGACAGCTTTTTGGGGAACGTTTCCTCAACCAAGGCTTCCCTTGCCTTGGAGTCTGATGTGCCTGCTCCTGACATTCTAAACACACTGGCTTCTTTTTGGAAATGTTTAATTTCTTTTTAAAATTTCTTTTTCAGACCATACCTGTGGCACATGGAGGTTCCCAGGCTAGGGGTCCCATCAGAGCTGCAGCTGCCGGTCTACACCACAGCCACAGCAACGCGGGATCCAAGCTGTGTCTGCGACCTACACCACAGCTCATGGCAATGCAGGATCCTTGACCCACTGAGCGAGGCCAGGTATGGAACCTGCATCCTCATGACTACTAGTCAGATTCTTAACTCTCTGAGCATAACAGGAACTCTGCAATGTTAAATTTCTTTACTGCACTGGGTGTTTGCTGTAATACGACTGTATCACAAATGGCTGTAAAGCCTCTGAGACTTTGGAAATGATCATTATTTCGCACGCATGGGGCAGCCGGCCATCCGTTGTCTTTCTGCTGATGGAAGAACCAGAACACAGCTGCATGGTGGCCTTGACAGGTGTTCCTGCTGGCCACCTTGGGGTCTGGCCGTGGCCAGTGGCTGGAATAGTCATCTCCCTAGATTTCACGGCTTTTCCTATGACTCTACACCTGTCACCCTCTTCTGTGGACACATCCATGACGTGGAGACGGTGCCCTCCCACGACGGGCCCTCTGCGCAGAGTACAAGGTGGCACACAGAGGGTGATTGAGTCCTTGATGACGGGGCGCTGGCCCTGCCCACACATCGGGGAGGAGGGGCTGCAGAGCTTGGAAGTTGGGGCCTGAGTTTCATCACCTTCACGGCCGTGCGCATAACCAGCTCCGTTTAGCTGAAATCATCCTGTCCCAGAGGCCTGTGGTCCAAGGAGAGTGGATCCCAGACACACACGGTCCTGCTGCTGTGCCCAGATTTCTGCCAGGTCCTGAAGATGCCCCTTGCTCTGGATCCCTGCTGGTTTTGAGGCTTGGGCACACGGCTGTCCCTTGATTCCCCGTAGGTATGCCTTGTCCTTTTAATTTTTTTTCTTTTTCTTTTAAGGGCCACACCTGAGGCACATGGGAGTTCCCAGGCTAGGGGTCGAATCAGAGCTGCAGCTGCCGGCCTACACCACAGCCACAGCAACATGGGATCCGAGCCGTGTCTGCAACCGACACAACAGCTCAGGGCAACGCCGGATCCTTAACTCACTGATCGGGGCCAGGGATCGAACCCACATCCTCAAGGATACTAGTCAGGTTCGTTTCCACTGAGCCATGACAAGAACTCCCTAAAAATCTTTTAAAGTGACCAATTTACTTTCTAGAGCAAATCGCTGGAGGTATTGCAGGCACTTCTGGCTGGAGGAATAGAACTCTCTCCTGGCTGTGCTCACCCATTCTGGTCCATAAATGGCCCTTAGATGATGTGACTTTTGCTCTGGGCTGTATGAGAAACTCACACTCCTTGGTGCAACCATCCGCTCACCGGCTCATTCATCTTGCAGAAAGCTGCAACGCTCTACTTTTGAGACTTTTGGGGCAAATTCATGAAAGTCGTAATGCTCATAATTTCGCAAAAGCGCCTTTGGACCAAGAGACTCCTTCAGAAGACCCGTGACCAGGTCCCTGATGAGCTTAGGGTTTCAGTTGTCTACCAGTTATAACGGACCACCGCCACACGTAGTGGCTCAAAACAACCTTTATGACATACGACAAGCCTGTGGGTCGGTGGGAGGTCCCCTGCTCTGGGCGGGCTCACCTGCGCTGGGCTGCCCCCCTCCCCGCTCGCTCCCACGGCTGTGACGGGCTGTCAGCCAGGAGCCCAGCGGGGTGGGGACCCTCCTGCCTCCGTTGTCCTCCTCCTGGCATCTCCGAGGGCTTCGCGCAGGGTGCTGGCTGAGTCCCACGAGAGAGCCTTCTCAGGGGCAAGGGCACAAACTCCAGTCTCTCAAAGGCCAGCTTCGGAGGCTTGTCTATCCATCAAAACGGCACCGGCCGGGGGGGATTCAAGGGCTGGGGAGGACACACCACCCCTTGGTGGACAAAGTGGCAAAAACATGTGGCCGGTTTCATGCAGCCGCACCCCTGGATGGCAGTTTCCTACGAAAAAGCGTTTTGTTTCCAGAGTGCTCTAGAAGAGTGCTTCTCAGTTTTTTGTGAAACTGAGTGAAAACGCACATGCTGATTCAGTGGGTCCGGGGGTGAGGCCCGAGATGCGGCAATTCTCACACGCTCCCAGGATGCAGATGCTGCTGGTCCATGGACCGCCCACCCGTCTGAGTGGAGCATCGAGGGCCGGGGCCTTCAGGGTTAGTTTCCATCCGAGTTGCCTGGAAAGCTGTCAAACCATAGACGCCCTCTTCCCTGCTCCCTGCCCCCCCCCACCCATGAGTTTCCCATTAAGAATTGGGGGGTGGGGGCAGGGCTGATAACCTGCATTTCTAAATTCCCAGGGGATGGTCGATGCTCTGGGTCCAAGGCTTGCTCCTGGCGAGCCGCTGCTCTAGAAAAATGCTCTCAGCAAATCCCAAAAGCAGAGGTAACCGATAGAAATGGAGGCTCAGGAATGCAGCCGCTTTGCCTCCTACTGACTGTACCTATGAGACATTGAGGCAGTGAAACTGTCAGGCAGTGCAGGCCGTTCTCATGGAGAAAATGTAACTGTCAGATGCGGAAAAAGACCCTGTGTGGATTTGAGTGTATTTGAAACACTGGTTTGTGGTCACCTCACATCAAATTGCAGTTCTTAACAATTAGCCTTAAGAGCTTCGCCAACGCTGCACCAGTCTTTTCAGACCCTGGGTTTATTCTCCTCCTTCAAGTCCGTTCAGCAAATCTCTTTCTCTCTCTTTCTTTTTCTTTTTAGGGCCACACCTGCTGCATATGGAGGTTCCCAGGCTAGGGGTCCCATCAGAGCTGCGGCTGGTGGCCCACACCACAGCCACAGCAACGCCGGATCTGAGCCGCATCTGCGACCTACACCGCAGCTCACGGCAACGCCGGATCCTTAACCCACGGAGCCAGGCCAGGGATTGAACCTGAATCCTCATGGACACTAGTCGGGTTCTTAACCCACTGAGTCACTAGGAGTTCCGCCTAGCCAGCACTCTCTCCCTACAGAACTTTAGGCTTTGGTTGGAAGATAAAGGATACATAAAACCCTGAATCAGTTCATTAAGGATTTATTATGGCAGGATGTGCTCGCTTGGGAAAGCGGAGAGAGAAAACAAAGCCTCTGTGATTTTCGGGGAATTCAGTAGGATGGGGGACCTGGGGGTGCTCTTTAAAAAGGGTCCTTGGAGAGGAGCTAGAGGGTGTGTAGATTTGCCAGGAGGAGTTGGAGGAGGATGGAGAAGGGAGTGACCGCGGCTGGCCTGGGCAAGAAGAGAAAGATCAGGCTAAGGGGACAGTGGCTGGGCCAGGGACGCAGGGCACATGCCGGGCCGAGGGACGGGTGTGGGTTGGGAGGATGCGGTAAGGAACTGCGGGGCCCAGAGGCCAAGGTCAGGAGACCGCCTTCCATGTGGAAGACGAGGGGAGCGCTCTTGGGGGCTCTGAGCGAAGGGACAGCGGGCTGTGAACACCGCTGTACAATTCTGGTGGCCTTTGGAGGGATGGATTTTGAGGGACGCCGAGTGGGAGACTGGGCTTCGGGCTACTGCAGGGATGCAGACAAGGCAGTGGGGAGGGTTTTAGTACCCGGCTGGGGGAGTTCCTGCTGTGGCACAACGGGGTGGGTGGCATCTCTGGAGCGCTGGGACACAGGTGCGACCCCTGCCCTGGCCCGGTGGATTAAGGATCCAGTGCACCTTTGACTTGGATGTGGTCCCTGGCCCAGGAACTCCATATGCCGTGGGATGGCCAATAAATGAATGAATGAATGAATAAATAAACAAAGCCCCTGCGAGAAAAGTTAAACAAAAACAAAAACACCGCTGGAGGCACAGTGACCGTGAACTTGATGCTTCAGTGGGTGTGGGAACAGCTGTTGGAGCTGCAGGACAGAGTGTGATGATGGTGAGAATACTGATTACAAAGTTTTCCAGGCTACAGGATATTTTCACACGGACGACCTCAGAATGACTGGGAGGGCGCGGTTGTCGTGTTATCCCCATTTGACTAATGTGTCATCGCAGGGCTGGCAGGGCCCAGGTGGCATGTGGCAGAGGCAGCCCCCGACCCCCAGGATCCAGGAATAAGGCAGGATGATGCCCAGCTGATGTGTCTGGGGAGCTGAACCGGGTGTGGTCACTTCCGCACAGTCCAGTGAGGATTCCTAAACTGTCCTCAAAGGCCACGCAGGAAACGGATGGAAACGCACCCCTCCAGCGTGCTGCTCTTTGCAGCCCTTTTATCTTTTAGTTTTTTAGCTTTTTTTATGGCTGCACCTGTGGCATGCGGAAGTTCCCAGGCTGGGGGGGCGAATCAGAGCTGCAGCTGCCGCCTACACCACAACCACAGCAATGCCAGATCCAAGCTGCATTTGTGACCTACACCACAGCTCACAGCAACGCTGGATCCACTGAATGAGGCCAGGGATTGAACCTGCATCCTCAGGGATACTAGTCGGGTTCTTAACCTGCTGAGCCACTGTGGGAACTCCCTTTGATAATGAAACTGTCTGCAGGGAAGTTGTAGTGATGAAACCCCTTGGTGCATCCTGGGCTAGCCTTTAGCTGTCATAGGTGATGGCTGCTTTCCTCCCCGTGTCTTCTCTCGATTCTCCACTCCCTCCTCACTCCCGCAGCCACCAGAGCCCTCCTGAGGAACCGGCCGCTCCAGCCCCTGATGGGCTTCCTTGTGAGGGGTTGCTGCCTGAACCCAGATTCCTGCTAAGTCCCCTCCAAGGAGCGCTGGCGGCTGCAGCAGCGCCATCTGGTGGCTCCCAAGGACCAGGGCGGGGACAAACCTTTGGGCTGGGCTGGGCAGCGGGGGTGTCCTGGAGGAGCAGGGACCCTTTAAAAGCTCAAGCTTCTTCCCTTGTGCCCAATTGTAAAGATCTTTTAAAAAATACACTTTATTTTTTAGAGCCATTTTACTTTCACAGCAAAATTGACAGCAAAGTACAGAGATTTCCATGTCCCCAGTGTCCTCCCCCTCCCCCATCAACACCCTCTGCCAGGTGCGCTTGTTACAACTGATGCACCTACACTGACGTCATCACCACCGTCGGAGTCCAGAGAGGATGGTAGGGGCCTCTCCTGATGTTGCCCATACTGTGTGTTGGACAGATGTATGTATAATTTCGCGTATCTTTTCACTACAGAGTCACACAGAGAAACTTTGCTGCCTTAAAACACCCTCTTGGCTCCACCTCTTCCTCTCTCCCTGCAAGAGTCCCTGGCAGCCACCCACCCTTTTGCTGTCTCCATAGTTTTGCCTTTTGCACAATGTCCCATAGTTGGAATCATATACAGTGTAGCTTTTCAGATTGGCATCTCCATTTTTCTCTGTGTGTTTTCTTGGACCGACAGCTCATTTTGTTTCAATGCTGAATAACATTCCATTGTCTGGATGCAGCTCAGTTTATTTATCATCACCTACTGAAGGACATCTCGGTGGCTTCCAAGCTTTGGCAGTTATGGATAAAGCTGCTGTAAACATCTGTGTGCTGGTTTTTGTGTGGACCTGAGTTTCCGGCTCATTTGGGTAGATACCAAGGAGCACAGTTAATGGATTGTGTGGCAGGGGTGTGTTTAGTTTGGTAAGACACTGCCAAACGGTCTTCCAAAGTGGCTGCACCCTGCTGCATTCCCACTGGCCATGAATGAGAGTTCCTGCTCCCTCCGCATCCTCACCAGCGCTGGGTGTCCCCAGGGTTCTGGATTTTGGCCATTTTAATGTGAAGGCTTTTGTGCTAATTTTTAAACTGTCATTTAAACCATCCAAACAGAACTCTTTCCCTCACTTATTTGTGTTATGGGGGAGAAGGAAAGGAATAAGCGGGTGCTTTTAAAGGAAGGAATTTCTCACCTGGCTGGGGGGATGCGCATAACATCCTGTCAAACTGGGGGAAATTGACACCCTGCTCAGGAACCGACCGAACTGGAGACAGATTCTCTTCTCCATCCTTGAGATTTGCAGGCACATGGATGCTGTGATTTTTCTGTGCAACTTCAGTGTTTTTCTTTACATGTAAACTCTACCACAGGGGCTTCAAGGTCAGAGCAGAGAGTGGAGAGATGCCAGGCTCTCCTCCCTGTTGGTGCTGAGCAGCCCGGCTCCACGCTGCCCAAGCCGATGACAATATCTGCTCCACCCTTTTCCTTTCTCCTCCCTGCCTCTTCCACCCTGTGCATCTGCCCAAGACCTATCTATTCTTTGAAGCCCAGCAGGCTTCCCTGGGCAGCACAACGGATTGTATTGGTTTCCTTCTCTGAGTCCCTAGAGCTTTTTAAATGAGAAAATCCTGTGCCTCTATTTATTATGTTCTGTCGGAAGTTCTTTGTTCCTCTGCTGCTGCCTGGTGAAATCTCGCTCAGCTTTAAATGCACAACCAGGATGTCGTTTCCTATGTGCATAAGCCTTACTCCATCCCGTAGAAGCAGAAAAATGTGCTCTGCTCTAGCCCTTCAGTCGCACCATCGTTACAGAGCTGTGTTGGCAAAGCACCTCAAAACAAACAAACAAACAAACACACACACACACAACAGAACCCAGAGCAGCAAGAGCAGAGTCCTGGTGGGAAATGGTTGCCAATTTCTGCAGTGTAAATTCTCCCACATGGCGGCTGTCAAGCCGTCAATGTGGCATTTTCTGGATGCAGAGTTGGGAAGAGTGGTTGTCACAGAGGCTGCCAGGGTCTTTAGGGCGTGGAGGTGGGGAGCCCCATCTTGGTCTCTTTGGTGACTCGTGTCTGGTCCTGGGTTCCGCATATGGTAAGTGCTTCGTGTACATCTGCTGCTAGATACTTACCATGTGCATGACCAGCTGCTCACTGCATCCTCTGGCTTGTCCAGTGAGGAGCAGGACAAGTGTTATACACAGACTGTCTTCCTTCTGGAAGCAGAGACAGGGGTCTGCAGCCTGTTACATCCAGCACCTCCCACTTCTCCACCCGCTTGCCTCTCAGGGGTCAAGGTTCACATTCATCTGAAAAGGAGCTACGACTGGCGCTGTGGGTGCAGGGTGGTTCCACTGGCGCTGAAAGGTTATCCAAGAGGAGGGGACAGAAACGCCGTGGCCACTGCTGCAAAAACAAGTTGCGAAAAGCATATCAGGCCAGAACTAAGCTGGCGCTCTCTGCCGAGTTGCTGGGACTGGGTCAGCTGACAATTCTGATTTTCTAATTGGAAGGCCCTCGGGGAACGGTGTGCACACCGGAGGTCGGGCTTGTGGCCACAAGGAGGAAGGGGTGCAGCTGGCCCGCAGAGGATGTCCGCCCAGCCACAGCCCATTTCGTTCTGCCTGCTCCTCTGCTCCTTTCCATTCCCGTTTGGCTTTGGCTCAGGGTTTGGGGCTGGGGCTAAGGTTTCATGATCCTTGGCAGCTGGGCAGACTTTAAACAAGGAGAGCTTCTCCTTGGGCACGTGGCTTCGCATTAAGGACATGTTGGCCTCGGGCTGTTGTTTTTTCCTTCCTAGGCACTTAGGTTGGAGAGACTTGGTCACAACTGTCCCTATAGACAAGGGGCTGTTTTGGACAAAAGGCCCAAGAGGATGACTGGACATTCTAGCAGGAGAGGTGAGAAACAAGAGATCTGGGATCTGGTCCTTGTACCTTGTCATCGTGCAAAATGACCTGACAGTCATTGAGGCAGTATCTGCCTCTGTTTTGCTTTTGACTCTGAGCCCTTTTACCTCCATCTCTGCAAACACATTTTTCTTCTCTGGCTTCAGTCTTTCCTTATTTCAGGAACCCAGTCCTCTCAAGGTGTCCCCATGAAACTTCCTTGGTCTAGCAATCATCTACATGCTAGTATTGCGGTCAGCCATCTACGTGCTAGTAGGAACTGTGGTCATCCATCTACCTGCTAGTAGGAACTGCGGTCAGCCATCTACCTGCTAGTAGGAACTGTGATCAGCCATCTTCCTGCTAGTAGGAACCACGGTCAGCCATCTACCTACTAGTAGGAACTGCGGTCAGCCATCTACCTGCTAGTAGGAACTGCGGTCAGCCATCTACCTGCTAGTATGTACTGTGGTCAGCCATCTACCTGCTAGTATGTACTGTGGTCAGCCATCTACCTGCTAGTATGTACTGCGGTCAGCCATCTACGTGCTAGTAGGAACTGCTGTCAGCCATCTACCTGCTAGTATGAACTGCAGTCAGCCACCACCTGCTAGTATGATTATCTACCTGCTAGTATGAATTGTAGTCAGTCATCTACCTGCTAGTATGAACTGCAGCTAACATTCTACCTCCATATGTGACACTCCATTTAAAATCTTCAAGCTGAGCATTTTCCCAGGTGCTTCCCTGAAAGCCACAAGATAAAACCCAGCCACCTGTGGGTTCTCTGATCCTGTCCCTATAAAAGCACAAGGGGTAGGATGGTGTCATTTAGAAGTGACTGTGTGAAACTCATTGCTCCTTTTACGTTTAGGAAGAATACGTTATTCTCCCACTCCTACTCTTGATAGCTTAAAAAAAGCAAAAAACCCAAAAAATGCCAACATCTCCTTTCTTGAACGTTGAAAGTCTGAGGATGGGGAAGTTGGAAGTTTAGCCCAGACGGCTCTGCAGCTAGAACTAAGTTTCTAAAAATGTGCCCTGTTATATAATGACGGGACGGGATGGAAAAGTACCAGCTGCTGTGAGGCTGGAGACTTTCCTGCTTCTGACTCATTCGGGCAAAAGCTCTTGAATTAAGATGCATCTCAGCAAAGCCAAACAAAACCCATTCATTCTGCAGCTCGATGTTCCCTGGGGGAGCTGGAATGTCTCCAGGGGACGGAGCCCCCCGGGCGTAGTTGTGAAGTTGTAGCCGTTTTCTTGTGGCCCCTGAAGCCTGCTCCTGGGGCCTTCTGCTCCCTTTGAGGTGCCAGTGTCACCCCACTGTGTCCACGGCCCCACCCCCCTACCAGACAAACAGCCTCCGACAGCCCCGACCAGCTGCCCTGGTCAGCATTTGCCTCTTCCCTGTCCTGTGGCCTCTGGCCCTGCTCTGGGCCATACTTGCAACATGTTGTCATTAATTAAATAGCTGGTCAGATCCTTGTCACTGAGTCAGCTCACCAAGAAGCGCACCTTTGAAAAAATAAGAGTGTTTTAGCTCCAAACCGCAAGGAAATGCTTCTGCAAAGATGGAAGTGTTTCCCATCTCAGGACCAATGAGTCTGTGGGGTGGGGGATGTTTTTCTTCCAGTGGAGCCTTGTCGAGGTCCCTGTGATCAGGCGACAGCTACCTTCTCTCCCCCGCCCCCCAGATGCATGTGCAAGAGCCCTGGGGCAAACTCCCCCTTTGCCCCAATCCCTCTCATTGTCCCAGGACTTGAGAGGAATGTACCTGCCATTCTAAATTAGCACCTTTATTTTAGTTTCTTGGAGTGTAGTTGACTTACAATATTTGCCTCAGTTTCAGGTGTACAGCAAAAAAGGGCATCAGTCATACATATAAATATATCCATTCTTTTTTCCCATTGGGTTATTACAAACTATTGAGTGGCTTTCCTTGGGCTACACAGTAGGTTCTCATTAATCATCTATCTTACGCAGTAGTGTGTAGCTAATAAAAATGATATAAAAGAACTTTTTAATTTTTTTAGGGCTGCACGTGAGGCATGTGGAAATTCCCAGGCTAGGGATCAAATCAGCCCTGCAGCTACCAGACACCGCTGCTTGTGGCATGCTGGATCTTTTAACCCACTGAGCAAGGCCTGAGGTCAAACCCTCATCCTCGTAGATTCTAGTCAGGTTCTTAACCCGCTGAGCCACAATGGGAACTCCCCCCCAAAACTTTTTTTATAAAATAGCAACAGACGCACAGATTTCAAAACCAATCTTATGGCTATTGTGGGTGAAACTTTTGGGGGAGGGAAGAATTGGGAGGTGCAAATAGCAAATATAAACTAGCACCTTGGAAGGAACTGGTATATCATGTAACTGCTCCCTTACACGACCAACTCAGGGCAGGCTGGAGAGGTCTGATGGAGGCTTTAAGGGACCAAGGTGACACGTTACTGGGAGGCCTGGTCTGTGGTGGAGAGGGGCACACACAGGGGGCCTGTGGCATGAGAGTGAGGGGAAGAGGGGCACGTTTTCAAATTGGAGCTCAAGCAGAAAGGAAGGTTCTCCGCCAAAGAAGTGGGACCCGCCTCTGTTTCACCATCCCCGCTGGAGGAGGGCGAGGGCAACCCTAGCTTGGAGGGGGGTCCAGGTTAAGGCGCGCTGGCTCCGCCCCCCGGGCTGAGCGTATCCCTCGCAAAACCGAGAATCCGGGAGGGAACGAGGCCCGCGTCTCATATTAGTCGATAACACAAATTCTTAAGGTTTATGTCACCTGTGGAGGCTGGTGAGTGTTCCCTGGATTTGGAGAGCTCTAGACAATGGGGAGAAAGCTTTCCATGCTCACTGGTAAGAAAATCCAAGCTCTATCCAGTTTGAGCCTCTCTTTCCTTCCAGTTTGGGCGAACCATTTATAGTTGGAACTATATTTAATACTTGCAAAGCAGGGCCTGCCTTACATGGAAGTGAATGGCATTTTAGTGATCAAGCTTCCAAGTCCGCGCTTCCCAGATAGGGTAGCCTTGCCGCTCTCAGATTTAGCACTGGGACTCCCGCTGAGACTCCTGAACCTGAGCCCGGGGTGAGAGCCACTTCCGCCCTCTGCATGATGCGAATCACCGCCTGCCCGGTCCCTCCCACGCAGCTCACACGTCCACTTTTGTGCCTCTGGTCCAGGCAGCCCAGGCTTCTCTTGTTTCATTTGATTTGATTTGTTTGTTTGTTTTGTTTTTTTAGGGCCACACAGGGCGGGGTGGGGGGCATATGGAAGTTCCCAGGCTAGGGGTCAAGTCGGAGCTGCAGCTGCCAGCCTACACCACAGGCACAGCAAGGCACGATCCCAGCCACCTCTTCAAGCTACACCCCAGCTCACGGCAACACCAGATCCTGAACCCACTGAGCGGGGCCAGGGATCGAACCTGCATCCTCATGGATACGAGTGGGGTTGGTTACCACTGAGCCAGGATGGGAACTCCTTAGTTGATCTTTGATTTTTTGTTTCTGGTTGGGATAGTTTTCTTAGGGAGGGCCGAAGGGGAAGACCTATCGAATTCCAGGTCTTCAAAGATGAACCCTCCGTGTGTACACACTTAAGGGGCAGACTCCGGGAGCAACAGGGTCCCCCTGGAGGATTTCAATGGGCCCCGTTTAGCCTGTTTTATAGACAGGCAACCTGACAGCCAGAAGGGAGGTGGTGTCCCGGGTTTCTCTGGGGGAAGCCAGCCCAGGTAGCCAGATTTTCAGGCTCCAAACACATGGCTGGGGAGTCACCAAATGGAAGGAAGCTCGGTGTTATGATTGCCAAGCCACCTTGCCTGGTTCAAACGTTCTGTACCCCATCACCAGAAAGAAGGGCAGCGGTCAGACCATGCCTCCCAATTTTGAGTGTGAGAAGTTTTAGACTCTTGAAAGTTGGAGTAATAATAGCCTTTGAAATTGCTTTCTTTGGCTCAGTCATGGCAAAAGAGAACTGCAGGATGCTGGCGCCGCGGGGAGCTGTCCTAACACCCTGGTCTGTGGAGGAGGATGCTGGTGGTAGATCCTACATCACACAGAAGGTTAATGCTCAGGCAGGACTGGACAAACCAAGCACCCAATTTCCCATGTAAATTTCCCCCTATACCACACAGCCCGCCTCAGAGCCTCATCGTCACGCACCTTGATGTCATGATGCGAACTGAATTTTACCTATCATTGCCCAAGCCACGTAATTTGAAGTATTAAAAAAAAAAAATTACACAGTTTTTGTAAACATCCCTCAAGAGGCATGTAAGGTTCTGGGCCTGCCTTTCGGGAACCATAGCGCTGTGACAATAGCTATCCTGCTCTCTAAACGAAATGACTGGGGCACGTCCTCTGACCAGGAATGCTTTGCCCCTGGATGCAATATTCAGCCTTTGACCATGGAAATGCTGGACGAAGGGGAGTTTTGATGCTTTAGCGGGGGTGCTGTGATAAGACGACTTGAATCCCGAAGGCGAGAAGTTCTATTTGATTTCTACCTGAGCTGATTTTGGCAGTGATTGGAGCTGGTGCGGAGTGGGGGAAGCGTGAGCAAGCTGAGGATAAACAGCGTAAATTGTGAACTAGGCTTTTCTCGTGGCATAAACGAAAACTCACTTCACCTACTGAAAAGGGATGCTTTGGGCTGAATGCGGTTTCTCCTGGTCCCACCTGCTTCCCCCCTCCCCCGCCCTCAGCTCTTGCCCCTAATTTCCAGCGCATTCTCCTGGTGACCCGGAAGCTCCCACCACATCCAGACCCAGATGAGGGGCTGCCGGGCAGGGCGTGGGATCCCGGCTCCCAGGTGCTAACAGGACTGACTCAAAAGCGTAGGTGAGCGCATGCTCCACTCCCAGCGGGGCTCAAAGAGCCTGAAGGTTTGGGGCGGAGGCAGGAGCTTAGTGAGTTCTGACCAATGAGACCAAAGATGGGAAGCAGCTGCTCTCCCCCTCCCCCGCCCCCTCCTGCCCCAGTCCCTGAGCTGTCCTGGGGGAGTGATGCTCTTTGCTTCCCTGAAATGTCCCACGTGGCTGAGCCACCAGCTGTGTTTCCTCCTGAGGCCATGACTGCTGCAAAGCACACACCTTGTGTGGATGTGCTCTCCCGCGTTCTCACGTTCCTTTCCCTCACTCTCGCTGCCCTGGGGGTGCACCCATCTCTCCATAAAGCCTCCGCAGGTAAGATGAGCCTCAGGTTTTTGTTTTGGTTATGGAGCGCAGGCCGACTGGGGTTTTATTGGGAAGTTGCCCCAGGTTGGTAAGTGTAACCAGGAAGCCAGGAGCCTGCGCCCACCTCATTTCTCTTTCCAGCCCCATCTGCTGATGAAGGTCTGAATCAGCCTTGAGCATGACTGCTCTGGTTTTCTTGACCATGGTGTATCTGCTTCTCTGGATGTGTTTGCTTTGGCCTCCTCCTCCTGAGTAGCCAATTATTTCCATGTTATTTATGCCAGATCTCATAAGGAGCCAGACTAATTGGTTCAACCAATGACTATCACACTTGCTGGACAAATATTTTGAACCAAGTCGCTTCATGGGTTGCTGGCCAGCTGACAGCTAGGCGAGCCTTGGCTTTGTGGCTCTCTCAGGCACAAAGAACAGCTCGTTCCACTTCCTTAAATTAGAGGCTGTTGGAAGAACAGAGTCATAGGCCAGGAGAAGTTGGGTATGGCTTGTTCCGTAGACATTCCAGAGAACAAAGGCGGTGGTTTCAGCTCTCACGGGACTGACTCTCTGGGGGCCTTTCACAGGCTGGTGATGCTTGTCCTTGGCTGCCTGGCTCTAACACAGCTCCCTCGTGGCTGTTGTCCTGAGTGTGGTCCAGCCTCCCATCCTCAGGGATCATGCAGGCTCTTGGAACAGTGATGGGTTATGCACTGATGTGCGTGTTAAGATGTACGGTTGTGCAGAGGAGGATAAAGACGCAGGTGAGAATTTTATCTCTTTGATTCTTCAAGAATCGGGGAGCACAGCAGGGGAAACCTTACACTCTTGGCATGATGAACCACAATGTCTTCAGGAAGAGGGTGCTATGGAGGTCGTTTTGGGGGGGGGGATTACGTGGCACGTGAATGAGACGTTGTCCCAGAGCTAGGAAGCAAAGTGGAAGAGACAAGTGGAAGAGGTCAACCTTGACAAGTTGAGTGGTGAAGGAAGACGAAGAAAAGAGGCAGTGAATGCCAAGGAGACTGGTTGAGTGAGAAGCCTCATGGCCGCGCTGCCCTGAAGTTTTAATTTGCGGCGGTGGGTAGGGAAGGAAGAGCCGGTAGGGAGCCTTGGAAGATGGAAGAGGGAACTCTGCTCATATTTCGAGGGCTGGCCCTCCAGGCTTCATTAGGAGTCTTTTCTTCAAAAATTGAAGTGTATTTAATTTACAATGTTGTGTTAGTTTTAGGTGCATAGCTAATTATATATATACATATATGAAATACCTATTCTTTTTCCAATTCTTTTCCATTATGGCTCATGACAGGACCTTGCATATGGTTATATAGCGTACCACCTACCGTACAGCAGAGGGAACTATATACACTGTATTTTACATACAGTAGTGTGTATCTACTAATCCCAAACTCCTAACTTATCCTCACTCCCTTCCGCTTTGGCAACCACAGGCTGTTTTCCTTGTCTGGGAGTCTGTTTCTGTTTGGTCAGTAAGTTCATTTGTATCACTTTTTTAGATTCCACTTGTAGGTGGTATCCTAGCAACCACATGAGGTTTTACAGATGAGGAAACAGAGCTCTCAAGAGGTGAAGAAATTTGCCTAAGGTCCCTCAGCTGGAGGGAGACAGGAATCCGATTCAGACTCGCTCAGGGGACCACCCGTTCTCCCTGCGCAAACCTCCAAAGAGGGGAGCACTCGCTGGGGTGTGGCAGGCACACCCAGGTCACGCCGGAAGATGTTTTTGGTAAACGCTTTCATTGCTTCCTCTACACCGAAGACTGATACCAGATCTTGGTGAATCGGCTGGTCCATGCAGCCTGTTTCACAGATAGGACTTAAGGTTGAATGTTGCGGGTGAACGATGCATATGCAATCTCATTCATTCATTCCTCACCCCATCATCCAAACATATACTTAAGGAGCTCCTTCTGTATACCAGGTTCTATAATGACCTTGTGCTGGGCCCTGAGGTTACAAAGGTTGAACAGGCCAGGCAAGGTTCTGACCCTTATGGGCCCTTAGAAATGTGCCCTGGAGCCACTAGCCACCTCTGACTATTGAGAGCTTGATATGCGGTGAGTCCCTATTGAGATGCGTCGGAGTATGAAATATATACTGATTTCCAAGACTTAGTGCAAAATAAAAGGTAAACTGTCTCATCCATAATGATTGATGTTGATTGTAAACTGTCTCATCCATAATGACTTATGCTGATTGTAAACTATCTCATCAATAATGATTTATATCTCAATTACATGTTGGACCAATAGGATAGTGGGTATAATGGGTTACGTAGACTACACTAGTGAAATTAACATTACCTTTTTCTTACTTTTTACTTTTTAAAATGTGGTCACTAGGAAATTTAAGATTATGTACGTGGCTTGTGTTCTGTTTCTATTGGACAACACTGGTCTGGAGAGGAATTGAGGTCCTGGGCCAATGATAAGAGCCCTGCTCGGGGGAAGTGAACCTGCTTTGGGAGCAGGGGATGCCCGGCATGTACTCTCTAGACGGTCAAGGAAGGATGTGTGGAAAGACACTTGTCTCCAACAAATGCTAGGTTTTGTTATTTTTAGTGTCATTTCTGAGAGGGGTGATCTTTATCATGCAGCTCATTTTAGGCATAAAGCATTCATTTGTTTAACCACTAGGCTCGGTCATGGGTGCTGATTAGATTAGTTCAGCCCTTGTGTTAATGAAGGCTTGAATGCTCTGAGAATAGGCTATGAATAGGGTGTGTGTGTGTGTGTGTGTGTGTGTGTGTGTGTGTGTGTGTGTGGCAGCGCGTGTTTTATTAGTGATAGCTGACATTTGTGGAGAATTTACTCTGCACCTGAGATATTCTTCTAAGTGCTCTGCAGGTGTTATCTCACCTCCTCCCAGGTGAGCTAACCTCCGTGGGGTTATCCTGACCTGATCATCTCACCGACGGGAGGTAGCAGCTGGGAAGGGTCAGTGGAGATGCTTCACTCCCATCACTTCACAGGGTGATACAGTTTTTGTTTTTGTTTTGCTTTTGAGGGCTGTACCCTCGGCATATGGAAGTTCCCGGGCTATGGAGTTGCAGCTGCCGGCCTACACCATGGCCACAGCAACACGGGATCCGAGCCATGTCTGCGACCCACACTGAAGCTCACAGCAATGTTGGATCCTTCACCCACTGAGGGGGGGTCGGGGATCGAACCCACGTCCTCATGGTTGCTAGTTGGGTTTGTCACCGCTGAGCCACAACAGGAACTTCCAGGTATTTCTCCTTTTTTGATGCACCTTTTTCTTTGAAGTGCAATCAAACATGATATTGGTCTTGGTTTTCTGCGCAACTGTCACTAATAAAACTGCAAATTCTTTCGTCTCAGTTCCCTTAAGACAGTGGGAGACCGCAGATGTTCCATCATTTCATCTTCCTAAGGAGGTCTCTCCAGGAGCCTATGATGACCTGTGCCGGGGTAGGGAGCAGGGAGGGAGAGCTGTCACTGTGGGGATTCTCTTCACTGTCACCTTGGGGATTCTCCTCCTCGCTCTGATGGAGAAGCATCTGTTTCTCATGTCTCCTGATTTCCTCTCTCTCAGCTTTTTCTCTCAATTTGGTGGAGAGTCTTCTGATACCTTCTTGACAACAGTGCATGGGAGGTACTTTTTTTTTTTCTTTTCGTAACCTCGCATGTCCAAAAATGTCTATATTTTATCCTGATACTCTGAGAGATGGTTTACTTGGATATACCAGTCTGGTTGGGAATCATGTTCCATCGGTTTTGAGTACATGACTCTCTGGCCTTCTAGTGTCCAGGGCTGTCTTTGAGAGGTCCAGTGTCATTCTGATGCTCAAGCCTTTGAGATTAACCTGTTCCCCAGCCGGCTTCCAAGCCTGTAGGATCCTCTCCTGTTCCTGCTGTGCTGCATTGATCATATTTCTTGGTCTGAGACTATGTTCTTTCCTCTTTCTGGATAATCAGTGATGCCTTTTCACCTTCAAGTTCATGTCTTTCAATTCTGATGTGTGTCCTGGAATCCTCTCCGTTTCCTCCGAGGTTGCTCTGTATTCCTGTTATTCAGGGGTGGGACCCATGGGACTGATTCTCTGATGGTCTTTTTTGACCCCCTATCATCCATCTCTCTGTTTTATGTGCTCTAACTTATAGGATGTTACCTCAATTGTATGTGCTAATTCTTCTATTGTTTTTTAGTTTTTGCACTCATATTTTTAATTTTCAAGGATTTTGGGTTTTTTTTTTTTTTTTGCTATTCTTTGTACTTTTCCCAATACATTTTCTTGTTGCTTCTTTTCTCTCTCCAAAGTGAAAATTAGGGGATAGCTTCTCTTTGAGAAACTCATTACCCTTTCCCACGTAGACTCTGTTTTCTCTAAATTGTCCTCTCCCCCTGTTGATTTGATCTGGCCTCTTCCTTCTCATCAGGGATTTTCTTCAGGCGTCTGGTGATCTGTGATGGTGTCCTCATATTTTATTTATATGTATTTATGTATTTGTTTATTGTATAGATGACACTATTGCGGTCAAGTTAAGTTAGAAGGTGAAATTGTGGATAACGGCGTTGTTCTTTTTTGAAAATTAGAGTACAGTTGATTTACAGTGCTGTATCAATTTCTGCTGTACCGCAGTGACCCAGGCATACATGCATATGCACATTCTTCTTCTCATCCTGTCTTCCATCATGTTCTACCCCAAGAGGTCAGATACAGTTCCTTGTACTGTTCAGTAGGACCTCGTTGCTTATCCATTCTAAATGTAGGATTTTGCACCTGCTAACCCCAAACTCCCCGTCCATCCCACTCCCCCCCACCTTGGCAACCACAAGTCTGTTCGTTCTCTATCTTAGTGGGTCTGTTTCTCTTTGTTGAAAGGTTAATTTGTGCCACCTTTTATTTTTTAATTTTTTGTCTTTTTGTCTTTTCTAGGGCTGCACCTGCAGCATATGGAGGTTCCCTGGCTAGGGATCTAATTGGAGCTGTAGCTGCCAGCCCACACCACAGCCACAGCAACACGGGATCTGAGCTGCGTCCTACACCACAGCTCACGGCGATGCTAGATCCTTAATCCACTGAATGAGGCCAGGGATTGAACCCGACACCTCATGGTTCCTAGTCAGATTCGTTAACCATTGAGCCATGACGGGAACTCCTGTGCCATATTTTCGATTCCATAAGTGATATCATATGGTATTTGCCTTTCTCTTTCTGATTTATTTCACTTAGTATGAGAATCTCTAGCTGCATCCATGTTGCTGCAAATGATGTTATTTCACTCTTTTTATGGCTGAGTAGTATTCCATTGTATAAATGTACCACATCTGAATCCATTCATCTTGATGAACAATTAGATGGTTTCCGTATCGTGGCTCTTCTGAATGGTGCTGTAATGAACATAGGAGTACATGCATTTTTTTGAATGAAAGTTTTGTCCAGATGATACGCCCAGGAGTGGGACTGCTGGATCATATTAGTTTCGTTTTCCGAGGATACTTACTTATCATGGTTGCACCCGCGGTCTTTGGAAGTTACTGGCCGTGGACTGAATCTGAGCTGCAGCTGTGACACCACATTCTTAAGCCACTGCGCCACAGCGGGAACTCTGTCTCCTAATATTTTAGAGTGGATGCTGTAACGTTGATGGAGATAAGTGGGCGTGGATGGGCTGTGTCGAGGGAGCTTTAGGGAAGGGTGGCTCAGCTGAGTTGTGGGGTTTGGGACACCCTCTTGGCTCTCCTGCTCTTGTGTCTTCTCGGCTGGAGCAGAGCCTACAGAAAAGCTTGCCTGACCTCTTGCTAGAGGGTCAGGGCCTGAGTACCAGCTCTGAGAGCCAAAGAGGGCAAGAGGGCCAGGTGGGGAGGGTCCCAGCGTCTGTACTGAATCCGGTCACCCGTGCCTCTCGTACCTGCTACCCCCTACATGCAGGGGAAAGATGCTTTAGGACACATGGGAAAGGAAGCTGGGGCTGCTGCTTGCATAGGACTAGCTTGTGTGTGCAGGTGCCTCTCCCCTCTCCTGTTGTTGGTGGGAGGGGTCTAGCACAGACCTGACTGATTTTGACTTTGACACATCCCATCCTTCCCCATCTGCCTCCCGGTGCGAGTTTGGAGGTCTGATCTCCAGATGAGATGTGCTTGTCTCCACACTCCGACTGCTCGTTCACAGGGCAGCCGGCTTGGAGCCCTGAACTGGACCTGTCACTTCGCCGACGGGCCCCTCCTCTCGTGGGGCATGTAAAAACGCAGGGAGGACCCAGCGTGTCATCTGCTCCTGGGTCGTCAGCTCCCGTTTTTGGCTGTGAGCAGGGCTTCCAGGGGAACTACTTTC
This sequence comes from Sus scrofa, assembly GCF_054392235.1. Classification (NCBI taxonomy): domain Eukaryota; kingdom Metazoa; phylum Chordata; class Mammalia; order Artiodactyla; family Suidae; genus Sus; species Sus scrofa. The sequence goes on along the minus strand of NC_139392.1, from coordinate 91,357,849 downwards.
TCACACACACGTGTGACTCACACACGTGCTACCCACACACACAGCAGGTCATTGTCGCTGGAACACACACTGGACACTCTGTTGAATTCGTTGGATTAAAGGACGGTAGGTCAACAGCTGATCCAGGACAGAGGAAACTACAACTGAAAACCCAACCAGGGAAGGGAATCCATGCTGCTGCTAAGAACCCGGGCGATTTTATCATCTATTTTCTCAAAGCCAAGTGATGAGTGTGTCTGGGTTGGTCCGAATACTTGAGCAATTTCTTCTCCAGAAAGACATCCTTTGTGTCCTCTTTTCATGACTTTCCTGAAGGTCTCGCACATAGTAGGCCCTCAGAAATAGTTGCCACGATGTGCTGAATCCATGGCGTGAAGGTGGGTGGTGGGGACGGCTCAGCGTGGAGGTGCAGACTCCGAAGGCTGGGCAAGTGCCAGCTCCTTCTGGGGTGACTTTCACACTGAAAGCTCCATTGTGCCCGCTGCCTGCCTTGGGCCACTGACGGGCTTCTTGGCAGCCGGCTTTGCCCTGGAGTCGGCACTTGCCGTCTTCGTTCTGCTTTTGGCCCAGGGTGTCTTGAGACAGGTTGAATAACCGCCCTGGAGTCCCGCCAGAGTCACAAGACGGGGAAGGGCTAGAAGCGCAGCAGGAGGCAGGGCAAGGGGGGGTGGGGGAGGACGGGCAAGGGGGAGGTGGGGAAGTGAGGGGTGCGAGAGGTGGCGGGGGTGGGATGCAGGGGGTGGGAGTCAGAGGTGGGGGTCGGGGGAGTCAGAGGTGGGGGTCGGGGGAGACTGGGGTGGGGTGGGGGCGGGGGGGTGGGGGCGGTGCGGGAGATGGGGTGGGGGGTTGGGGATGTGGGGGCGGGGAGGAGGGGGGTGGGGGAAGTGGGTGGGCAGGAGTTGGGGATGTGGGGGCGGGAAGGTGGGGATGTGGGGGCCGCGAGGTGGGGGATGTGAGAGGTGGCGGGCAGGGGAGGCGAGGGGTGGGGGAGGCAGGGACGGGGGCGGGGGGTGGCGGGAGAGCAGAGGAAGTTCAGCATCCTGGGGTTTCCGGGGCCTCCACTCTGCTCAGAGACCAGGATGAGTCGAAGCAGTTGAGACTTTGGGCAAGGCGTGCCCTTCCCGTCGGGGTTATGTGTTCCCTCCTGTCTGGCGGGTTTGTCTGGCTGTGTCCCCAAACCTACAAACACAGCTTCTCTAGGCAGAGCCTTCGTTCCTCCTGAGCAGACAGGCAGTTCCAGGGGCCCCGGGTTCAGAGTCCACGCAGCCGTGACCCGAACCGTGGCATCCGTGGCCTCCGACGTCTGCCACGGATGGAGGCTCCTGAGCTGAGGTCAGGAGAGGATCCCCCGGCTTTGGGTCGCCCTCCACCGCCCATGGAGGAAGCGAACTCGAATGCGGAGCAAGGCTGGCTGCTCCTCGGAACGAAGGGAAAAAACAGTGTCGAGGTTAAAAGCAGGAACCGGAGGCGGCCCCTCAGGTGGGACCGAGGCCGCTTGCGCACTGATTCTGTGCCCAGCTGTCCCCGCGCCTTCCGCGCTCCTAGGATCGCTTTCTTCTATCCGCGGCGCTGCTCCCGTTAGCCTGCCATGTAACCTACTTGTTTATTTGTGTATCATTTCCTGGCTTTCTCGTCTCCCACCCTTAAAGACCAGGAATCTTTGCTTTTGGGGAAGCTACGTTTTGGCTGTGTCCTCAGAATCTAGGAGGCTTGGGACCCGTAGTAGGTCCTCATGAGCTATTTGTGGAATGTGGTTAATACCCGCACCTGCCGCAACGGGATTGTCTGAAGTTACATGGTTAATATTGCAGTGCATTCAAGATAGGGCCCGCGGCGTGGTAGGTGCCACACAAGTGCAGTGACCACGTGTGTCCAGCTGGCCCAGGAAAGACCTGCCTTTGACCTGTTTCCTGGACTAATCACAAATAGTGCTCTCTCTCTCTCAGTAGGAAAAAAAAAGGGACTTGTTTTAGATGTTAACGATGTGGTTTTCCTACACATAAGTGTTTTTACTCATTTGTGTAAGAAATTTAAGAATTGCCTGCTGTGTATGAGGTGCCACGTTAGATGCTCAGAGTGGCCCCTGTAGTTCCTGCCCTCCTTGTGGCCTCTCCCTGGGCAGCTTTAAGGACATGACTAAGTAGACTTGAGCACATGGGTAATAATAATAATTAGATTTGCATCCATGTAGTTCGTTGTTTTGTGAACATGTTTTTTCATTGATCAGTCTTTACAGCAACCCGACACAGTAGAAATGATGGCTCTTAGCCTTTTGCTGATGAAAAACTGGGCTTCTGACAATGACTGGTAGAGGGAGCAGAGCTCGAACGCGCTCGTCCAAGGCTCTGATTCCTGCACATTTTCCTGCTGAGTTGCAGCAGTGGCCCAGAGGGTCGACCAGATGACTGATAGTCCTTGTAGACCATGGACTCAGCAATTCTGCACTGCTCTATGATCTGCAGCTCTTTTCTGATCTGTTCTTTAAACATGTGGAGATTACACGGATTAAAGGTGGGATGCACATTTTGAACTAAGAACGAGGCAGAAGAACTGATTCTTCGGATGCCTCATCTTGCCTGATAAATGAAGTGTCTCAAGTCCAAGACAGCCCTGGGTACGGTGGCAGGAACAGTGGCAGTAGAGGCAGCTTTTCTCACGTTCCTCTGCCTCCCTCTAGAGACTCAAGTCCAGAATTACTGTCATATATTTTATGTACTATTTTATATATATGTAAAATAGTAATATGTAATGTAATATAATAGTAATATATACATATATAAATACAGCAGTGATATGTATATGTATTTATTTATTTTTGCAGTACAGTTGTTGCAAGAACACAGAGGCTACGAAAGATGCCAAGGCTTAACTTTTCCTTCCTTCCTTTTCTCCCTCTGCCTCATGCGTGGGAAGCACTATAGTGACAGCCAAGGAGACAAAGATAAAATCCTGGCTCAGGGTTTTTATCTTCCTGTTCTTTTTTCTCACTTTGGCAATCCCTCTTTGTACCAAAAACAAAAACAAAAAACCCCAAACCAAACCAAACAACAGCAACAACCACAACAACCGCCAAGGAAAGGAAGAGTGGACGTGACCACTCCTCCCAGGTCCCCCTTTCTCACGTAGGTGGCGCTCCGTGTTGTATGCGACACTCCACTGAGGGCAGGACGCCCTTTGCTCTGTGTCTGCACATTATACCCTGGCCGCTCCCCCCTTCTCTCTTCCCTCCTCCCCGCTCCTCTCCCCCCCCATCTCTCTAATCCTTCACTAAGCTTTTGTGTCTTGTGTTCGCTCTGCTCTGCCCACTAATATCCTAGGCAGGGGAGCCAGGGACACCTTCGGCACACTCATCCCCGAGGGTTCCTCTCTTGCCTGAGACACCGCTCACCTCTGTGCTGGAACATTTTGTTTCCAGCAATTTGCAGAAGGCAAAACCTCCGAGGCAGAAGTGTGGTGGGAGTCGGGCTCCTCAATGCCACTGTCCTCAGACAAACACCAAGGAATGTGCTACCAGCCCCAACACGACGGCTGCCGTTGAGGCCATGCCTTCTGCTTGGAAACGAGGAAAGGAGGGAAGGGGTCCTACCGAGCATGCTTTCTTTGCAGCGGGATTCAAGGGGTTTGAGTCTACCAGCTTCTCCCCGGAGCTGCCCTGTGTCTGTGGACCGGGAGTTCCTGGATCTTCCCCAGCTGAGACTGGTGGGTCTCAGATGAAATGTTGGCCAGGCACAGAAGCAGTGCTTCTCCTCATGCTAAAGACTTGACGGAACTCGGGGAAGGTAGTCTGTGGGTATTTCACATAGAATTCAAGGTGACTCTTATCCGTGTACCTCTTATTATTGCCGCAAGCACACTGTTCTGCCATCTGGCATTTCACCCTATAGCTGCAAGGGCTTGAATTATGTAAGTTTATTTTTGCATCTCCAGTGCTTGGGACATGGTGCTCAAGAATGGCTTGTTTGAAGAATGAATGAATGCCCTGTAAAACTCCTAGAGGAGAACATAGGCAGAACACTCACTCTCTCACATGAATCACAGCAAATTTTTTTGGATCGGTCTCCTAGAGTTATGGAAACAAAAGAAAAAATAAACAAATGGGATCTAATTAAACCTAAAAGCTTTTGCACAGCAAAGGAAACCATAAACAAAATGAAATGACAACCTATGGGAACGGGAGGAAATATTTGCAAGCGATACAACTGCCAAGGGCTCAGTCTCCAAATGTACGAATAACTTATGCAACAACAGCAAAAAAAAAAAACCCAATCAAAAAATGGGAAGAGGGAGGTCCCCCTGTGGTGGGGTGGGTAGAGTCTCTGATTGCAGCGGCTCGGGTCACTGCAGAGAGGCAGGTTTGATCCCCAGCCCAGCACAGTGGGTTAAAGTATCTGTCATGGCTGCAGCTGTGACTCAGATTCAAGTCTCGGCCTGGGAACTTCCACGTGCTGCAGTGCAGCCATTGAAAAAGGAAGGGGGGCAGAAGACCTAGATAGACAGGTCTCCAAAGACACACAGATGGCCAACAGGCACAGGAAAAGATACTCAATATTGCTAACTAGTAGAGAAATGCAAATCAAAACTGTGAGGTGTCACCTTCACACCAGTCTGAATGGTCATTATCAAGAAGTCTACAAACAATAAATGTTGGAGAGGGTGTGGAGAAAAGGGAACTCTCCTAAACCCTAAAGGGTTGGTGGGAATGCAAATGGGTGCAGCCACTATGCCAAAGAGTATGGTGTATCCTTGGAAAACTACCATAGGATCCAGCAGTCCCGCTCCTGGGCATGTAACTGGAAAAGAAGAACATTCTAATTCTGAAAGATGCATGCACCCTAATGTTCATAGCAGCACTATTTACAATAGCCAAGACATGGAAACAACCTAAATATTCGACAGATGAGTGGATAGAGTACTGTGTGTATCCATCCATTCATCCATCCATATATACACACAATGGAATATTACTCAGCCATGAAAAGAATAAAATACGTCAATTGCAGCAACATGGGTGGGCCTAGAGATTATCATACAAAGTGAAGTAAGCCGGACAGAGAAAGACAAATATCGTATGATTTCACTTGTGTGTGGAATCTAAAATAAAAAGACACAAATGAATTTATTTACACAACAGAAATGGGCTCACAGACGTAGAAAACAAATCTCTGGTTATCAAAGAGGAATAAATTAGGGATTTGGGAGTAACAGATACACACAACTATATTTAAAATAGATTACAACAAGGACAGGGAACTCTAGTGCATATCTTATAATATCCTATAATGGAAAAGAATCTAAAAAAGAATGGAAAAGTAATATCTATAGTACTGAATCACTTTGCTGTCCACCTGAAACATTATAAACATTATATTTTTATACTTCCATAAAAATAAAGAGAATGAATGGATGAGTGAGTAATGATTCACCTAAGCAAGACTCTGTTCTTAAAATCAAACACAAACATTAATTTTTTCCTGAGTACACTTTCCAGGCCAACCGTGTGATATGAAGGCTTTTGAGAAAAGTCTTCATGATTTTATAATCTTTGAGGTGAAGAATAAGGCATAAAACTACCTATGAAGCAATGACAGAAGATACTAGGCTACAAAAGCAAGGAAAAAACACCTGCAAAGACAAACTTTCTAATAAAAAGCACCCGGAGATCTGACAGTTGAGAGAGAATTTGGGGTCATTGTGATCACGGTTGTAGGTGTAAGAACGAACAAATAGAGATGTCTACTCTTTCTCTGCCAAGGTTAAGGGCCAAATCTTTATGGTCCTTAGGGAGAGTGTGCCTTTGTGGGGAAGACTGAGCCAGGTGAGAGCTAGGGGACTCATTCTAATTCGACCTAAAGGTTCAATGGAAAATTCCCTTTAGTGCCAAATTCTGAGAGTGGATTCCATCTTCCGTGTTTATACCTGAATAATGAGCAGATCAGTACTTTTCCTTCTGGCAAATCTGTGTATTAGCCACATCTCTGCTTGGCCTTTTTTTCAATAAGACTTTCCTCAGCTGTTCTTGTTTCTGTTCCACCCCCACCCCCGGCCCCTCCCAACCCAGAACTTTGCCTGCTCTCTTGTTTTCCAGTTACACCAGTTACTTAAGTGTTAGTTACTCAGTGTGATTGGCATCTCCACCAGGGGACTCCTGGGCTCTCAGAATCTTTCTGATCTAGGAGGTAAACCAACATCATGGGATGGTCATTTTGCAGTAGATACCTGTATCAAGTTATGTCCAACAACTCACATGGATACAACGTTGTGTGTTGATGATAGTTCAGTTAAAAAATACAACAAAAAATAAGATTTTTAATAGTAGAATGTTAAACGGGGTGGTTGGGAAGGCAGAATTGTTGAAGAGGGAATTTGCCTGGTATCTTCCAAACCACTCCTCGTAGGTGACTCATTTTGTTCATCTTGCTTTTTTCGAAAGGAACTTCCTATGATTGTGGAAGGGCAGACTGCAACTCCTGGCCACACCAGGCTCTGACTGAGATCACAGGAGAACTAGCTACTTCTTGAAACTGCCACGGTCCCCACCGAGCGGATGGGAACAGTGACAGCCCCAGGGCCTAAGGTGTCTGTTGCCAAGGAGACCCTGCGGCTGGAATGATGATTTCAACCTGGAGTCCAGGTCAGACAGGTGGGCTGCCTAGAGCTTGGCCAGCCAGCGTCTGTCTTCCAAGGCAGCTTGGCCATTTGTTTTGAGCTTGTGTTATAGCTAATGCAGTTCATGTTTTATCCAAGTGGAGAAAAAGCATAATGATAACTGTGCCCTTAGACATTGAGGCTGATTTGTAAAAAGAGAAGTCGGAAGCGTGGTTTGGTTTTAAAATGTATAGTGTTTTAGAAAAATCCGTGGTTTAGAATAATTTATCTTAGAAGATAGCTGTATCAAATATCATACGAAGATTATTCTTTTAAGACTCAGAATTGTGTTCTAGTCCAGTCTCCGCCATCCAATACTCAGGTTACTTTTTTGGACATGTCTAAAAGCAAACTTTGGTGTAGCTGAAACCTGTGGTTCCAGAATTCAGCTGTAAAATAATCTTAACGTGAGTCTCCCCCTAGTGGCTGAAAGTATAATCGCAGCGTCTATCAACTCAATGCAGTAAGAAACCTAAATTCTATACAACACGGTGATTTATTACCCTGTAACTGAAATAATGCAGGTACATCAATTGGCTCACAAGCCCTGAGTAAATGGTGGGGATTATTGCCATGAACGGGCTTGTCCTTGCTGAGCTCCAGAGGAACTTTCACCCAAGGGTAAAAGAAACCTTGTCAGGTGTTGACTGCAACATTGTAACAGTAAAGATTAGAAATAGCCCAAATAGGAGTTTCTGATGTGGTGCAGCAGGAACAGACCTGACTAGTATCCATGAGGAGGCGGGCTCAATCCCTGGCCCCGCTCAGTGGGTCAAGGATTACGCATTGCCAAGAGCTGTGGTGTAGGTCACAGATGTGGCTTGGATCCTGTGTTGCTGTGGCTGTGGTGTAGACCGACAGCTGCAGCTCAGATTCAACCCCTAGTCTGGGAACCTCCATATGCCATGGGTGCGACCCTTAAAAAACAAACAAACAAACAAACGAAAACAACCCAAATGTCTATCCGTAGGACAGTAGCAGGCTTGCCCCATGAAATACTATACAAAGTGAAAATCAATTATCTAGAGTTACATTTGACAACCTAAGTCACAGCATAAATGCATCTTTAATGCAAATAACCCTCAATCATTTTACCTATTTACCCTGGATCCCTCCCGCTTTGTCCCTCTCATGCCCTCTACGGGCAAAGCTTCATATTGCACCAGCTGCAGGGTGACTACACTGGGTGAAGGGTGGATTTGGAGCTGAGAGACAGTGCATGGACATCTTGCACAACTGGACTAGGTTTAAAATGTCACAGTCCTAAGAAAAGTTGACGGTAAGAGAGCATTTTCTGTGTGACCCTTCCCTACGGCCGTCTTCCCTTTTTCCACAGGTTCCTGAAACTCTTCAAGGAGTTTTTCCAGCACAATAGATTGTGTCGTTTAAGACCGTAGCTTCTGGAAAACACTGTCTGGGCCTGCCTCTGCCACTTACTAGCTGTGTACTGAGTCTCTCCCCACCCCCGTCATGCTGCAGTTTTCTTATTTGTAACGCAAGAATAATAGGATTATTATTGATAGGATTTCATAATTTCAGTAATTTCAGTTTTCTGAAGGTTAAATGAGTGAACATTTAGAACAGAGCCTGGCATTTGATGACCACTCCATAAATGTGAACTGTTTTTGACTTCCATTTTAAATTGTCTGCTAATATCGCTATTTTTTAAAGTACCAATATTTGACGCTATTGACTTTCTTCTATTGATAGTTGGAAATATAGCTTTTTACTGTTACCAGGTCCCCCCCTACTTTCTCCTCCCTTTTTCTCTCAGTAAAGTCATCACAGTTTTTCAAAATCAATAATCAGCATTTACATCATTCCAACTATGTAAATATCATTTAGAATTTAGCCAAGCTATTCACACAACTTCTTGGTTTTTTTTTTCCCAAGTTAATAATAATTGTTTCATGTTTCATTTGCTTAGTTTTCTATGTCCATATTGCTGTTCCTTCCACCCTGCATTTAAAGTGATTGGTCAAACATTGAGGAATAATTTTTTCCATCATCTCTTTTATATTAAATAAATTATTTGTTTTAATTTCTCCACCTTTCTCTCATTGTGTTTTCACCTTCTTGCTCTCTTTTTCTCTGTAACTGAAAGGGGCTTTCTCTCATCGGTCCATTTTTCTGCTCCAACCTGGATAGGCATTGTAGCGAATATGGGTGCAGAAGATTTTATCTGAAAGTTTTTGTTGTTGTTATTCTTCTGTGTTGGGTATCCTGGATTCCATTTTCCCCTCATTTTGGTGTGCAGCCCATTTTGATAGCAACAAATCTTTTAAAGGGGGAGTTTTTTCCCCAAATCTTTTCATGACTGAAAATACATCTATTCTACCTGCCACTTGATTGATAGTTTGGCTGGGTATAGAATTACAATTGAAACCAATTTCCTTGATAATTGTAAAGGCATTCCTATAGTGATTATTACCATCCAGAGTTGCTAGGAGATAGTATTCATACATGAGGTGCTATGTAACCGACTGCTTCTTTTCTAGGAGTGGGGCAGGAAAGATGGGCTGGAGTGCCATATTTTCCTATGTAAATCTTGCTTAATTCCTCTGTGTCCAGTCCCATCACTACCTCTACCCTAAATGTACCTGCCCCTGCGTTCAAAGATGCTTGGGTTCAATTTATCCAGAGATAAGCCTCTGTATCTTGTGTGTGGTGAATGGGGGTTTGTTGCCTCGTTGCGAGCAGGGCAGAGGTCCTGATATCCATCTTGTCAGGGCATAGGTTTTCAATTCCACCTCACCCCTTCTTTGTGCACTGCCTGGAATCTCCACAAGCTACGCCACTCTGGGATCCTCTGGGGTGAATTGATTCACCTCCCACTGGTGCTCCTTCTCTCTCTCTTTCCCACTCTTGACATCTGTGTGGCCATTTTCCTGCTCTCTTAGTGTCAGCTGCTAGCCCTATCTACTTTTCCTCTTTCAAAACTCTGTTGAAATCTTTTATATACTTTTGTCTTTTCTCCCACTTTTTTTTGTTCTTGTGATTTTTAATTATAATTTTAAAATTACTTTCCAATTAAAAATGTTAATGTCATTTTTTAGAGGGAAAGAGATTGCTTTCTCGTCAATTTAGCCAGAAGGACTTTATAATTTTTATAATCAGAAAATAGTTATTAAGAATATTGTGATGGTGGAGTTCCCATTGTGGTTCAGCAGTAGCAAACCCAATTTGTATCCATGAGGATTTGGGTTCAATCCCTGGCCCTGCTCAGTGGGTTAAGGATCCAGCATTGCCATGAGCTGTGGAGTAGGTCACAGACGTGACTCAGATCCTGCCTTGCTGTAGCTGTGGTATAGGCCAGCAGCTACAGCTCTGATTAGACCCCTAGCCTGGGAACCACCATATGCTATGGGTGTGGCCCTAAAAAGACCTAAAAAAAAAAAGATTATTGTGATCATATAATCCAGCAATTCTAGTCCTAGGTGTATATCCAATAGAAACAAAAACACTTATGCAAAAAGATACATGCACCCAATGTTCATAACAGAATTATTTACAGTAGCCAAGACATGGAAGCGATCTAATTGTCCATCAACAGAAGAATGGATAAAGAAGATGTGAGATACACACACACACACACACACACACACACACACACACACCACACACACAATGGAATACTACTCAGTCGTAACAAGAAGGAAATTTTGCCATTTGCTACAACATGGATAAAATGGAGGGTATTTTGCTTAGTGAAATAAGTCAGACAAAGAAAGAGAAATACTGTATCATCGTACTTACATGTGGAATCTAAAAACACAACAAACTAGTGACTATAACAAAAAAAGCAGACTCATAGAGAACAAACCCAATGGTTATTCATGGGAAGAGGAATGAAGGGAGGGGCAAGTTGGGGTAGAGGATTAAGAGGCACAAACTATTAGGTATAAAATAATCAACAAGGATAGTTTGTGCAACACAGAGACTGCAGCCAATATTCTGTAGTAAGTATCAAGACGTATGCTCTTTAAAAATTGTGAATCAACTACATTGTACACCTGTAACGTGTAATATTGTACAGCAACTATGCATCAATGAAAAAAAGTTGAAAGCACTCAGCCATAAAAAAGAACAAAATCATGCCATTTGCAGCAGCATGGTTGCAATTAGAGATTATCACACTAAGTGAAGTCAGAAAGAGAAAGACGTATGATATCACTTCTATGTGCAATCTAAAATATGGCTCAACTGAGCCTCTCGACAAACAGAAAGAGATTCACAGACATGGAGAACAGACGTGTGGTTGACAAGGGGGAGGAAAGAGGGGGGAGGGAGTGGGATGGATGCAGAGTTTGGGGATATTTGATGCAAACTATTACATTTAGAGTGGATAGGCAGTGAAGTCCTGCCATACAGCACAGGGAAGTCTACCCAATCTCCTGGGATAGACCATGATGGATGGAAAATAATGTATGACAGGGAGTGTGTGTGTGTATGATGGGGTCACTGCTGTATAGCAGAAATTGGCACAACATTGTGAATCAACTAGACTTTAATTTAAAAAAAGTTTAGGAGTTCCCGTTGTGCTGCAGCACAAACAAATCCCACTAGTATCCACGAGGACTTGGGTTCGGTCCCTGGCCTCGCTCAGTGGGTTAAGGATCCTGCATTGCTGTGGCTGTGGTATAGGCTGGCAGCTGCAGCTTTGATTCAGACCCTAGCCTGGGAACTTCCACATGCTGCAGGTGCAGCCCTAAAAAGAAAAAAAGTTTAAAATGAAGAATATTGCGATGGTCAATTTTACCTGTTAACTTACCTGGCCATGGGGTGCCCAGATTAAACATTATTTGTAGAGAGGTCTATGAGAGTGTTTCTGGAAGAGATGGGCATTTAAATTGGTGGATGGCTAAAGATTTTCCTCATAAGACTGGAGGGCAGGATCCCCCATCCTGAGGGTCCGAATAGAACGAGAAGGTGGAGGAAGGGCACATTTGCTCTCTGCCTGAGCTGGGACGTCCATCTTCTCCCGCCCTGAGGCATCACTGTCCTCAGTCTTGGACCTTCAGACCTGGACCAGCACTTGCAGCATCGGCTTCTCTGCTTCTTAGGTCTTCAAGCTGGGTCTGAAACTACATGATGGAACTTTGCGTTTTTTGCTCATGATAAGTTCAAAATGTTGGAGAATTCTGTCCCACACCAAGAACCAGGCAGAGGAGTTCCCATACATGGCTCAGTGGTAATGCACTCGACTAGCGTCCATGAGGATGCAGGTTCAATCCCTGGCCTCACTCAGTGGGTTAAGGATCTGGCGATGCCATGAGCTGTGGTGTAGGTCGCAGGCGTGGCTCAGATCTGGTGTTGCCATGGCTATGGTGTAGGCTGGCAGCTGCAGCTCTGATCAGACCCCTAGCCTGGGAACTTCCATATGCTTCAGGTGTGGTAGAAAGACAAGAAAAAAAAAAAAAAAAAAAAAAAGGACCAGGTTGAAGGAGGCACTGACACATTCAGTTTGCGACATCTGCACTGTCCCTAGGTGTCAGTGTCCTGACAGAGAAGAGTGGGGTTGTTTTGGGAGGTTTCCATGGGCCTGGCCTAGAGGGAACTTGCATTATTTTCTCCCACGTTTTGTTGGCCAGGACTTGGGCACCTGGCTTCCTCTAACTGCAAGCAACACTGTGAAATGGAGCCTCTGCTCAGACCGAGACCTGATAGCCTGTCTCTGCAATGACACACACTGCGTTTGTTAATCCAATGAATTGTATTATATTTATAGTTGTACAGCCATCGTCACAACCTAATTTTAGAACATTTCTGTTCTAACCCCCGTTTTGTTGAATGAAGTTAGTGATCAAAACTTCACACAAAAACATGGGATTTTTGGAGTTCCCGCCTTGGCTCAGGGGAAACGAATCTGACCAGGGTTTGATCCCTGACCTTGCTCAGTGGGTTGAGGATCCGGCATTGCTGTGAGCTGTGGTGTAGGTTGCAGATGCAGCTTGGATCTGGCATGGCTGTGGCTGTGGTGGAGGCCAGCAGCTTCAGCTCTGATTTGACCCTAGCCTGGGAGCCTCCATATGCCGCAGGTGCAGCCATAAAAAACCAAACCAAACCCTAAAACCACATGGGATCTCTTTTCTTCTTTTTTAAAAATGAATTTTAGGGAGTTCCTATGGTGGATCAGCCAGTTAAGAACCTGACATAGTGTCTGTGAGGATGTGGGTTCCATCCCTGGCCTCGCTCAGTGGGTTAAGGATCTAGCATTGTCACGAGCTGCAGCAAAGGTCGCAGCTGCAGCTCCAATTTGACTGCTGGCCCAGGAATTCCATATGCTGCAGCTGTGGCCCTAAAAAAAAGAAAAAGAAAAAAACATGAATTTGAGAACTGCTTTGGGAGGCAGCAGTCTTTTAGTCAGTGATTTTCAGGGTATAGGCATGACAGGACTTCCTTGGAAGAATCTTCCTTCTGATGCTTAGCTGAGTCAGTAAGAGAAACAGAACTTTAATTCAGGGAACTGCACAACACTGTCAAAAACAATTCTAATGTCTTCTGGTACTTGTATAATTAACTCTCAGGACTCAGTAGGGCTCTGTTTTCTGGTGTGAATTATTCCCTGAAGGTTCTCAATAAGATATGAATCGTAAAACATTAAAAAAAAATGAAGCATGCTAATCTGTAGGCAGCCTTATTTAAATTCAGCAAGCTATACATCTGGTTTTCAGTTAGCCCATGATATTATAAATCTGCTAGGGTTGGTGATATGTTGGTAGGAACATATTTTGGTTTCTTTTAAAAAATATAAAAATACAGTCTACATAGCAAAGAGTGTGTAACCTGCAGATGTTGAGTTTAAAGAAGAATAACAAAAGAACTATCCATCTAGTCACCAAAAAGGCCAATGAGTGGAATAAATGCTGTATCCCAAAACCCTTCTGTGTCCCCCCGCCCCATCTCCCAGAGGTGACCCCATCTGAATTTTGTTTGAATTTCTTCCTTTTCCTTTGATTTTTTAAAAAAATTAACCTTAAAAAATTCTTGTTTAAGAACTTCACATACATGGGATCGAAGTGTATCTATTCACCTGTGCCTTTATTCTTTTTTTCAACTTTCTATCTCCGTGGAGTTCCCGTCATGGCTCAGAGGATCCATGAGGATGCGGGTTTGATCAGTGGGCTGAGGATCCAGTGTTGCTGTGAGCTGTGGTGTGGGTCTCAGACGAGTCTTGGATCTGGCGTTGCCGTGGCTGTTGTGTAGGCCAGCAGCTCTTGCTCTGATTTGACACCCAGCCTGGGAACCTCCGTATGCCGTGGGCGCGGACCTGAAAAGACAAGACAAAACAAATCAAAACAAAACAACCTTTAAATCTTTGTGATTCAGACACGGTGGTGGATGAAAAGGAACATCACCAATTTAGCTGCTGGATTTCTGTGTCATTGGATGACTATACTGTATGCAGTTGTCTGTTTCAAACATCTTTTTGTTACACAGAGAATTCCCGTCCCACGCACGTGCAGAGCAGGGAGACAAAGCCCCGTGTGTTCATGGTCTAGATTCAACAATGACCAATTCATGGCCAGTCTGGCTTCACCCACGTCCCAGCCCATCCTTTCTCCCCAGCAGTATTTTCAAGCAAATCCCGTGTATCATTGTATCATTTCACTGTACCTCTAACTAGATAAAATATTACGTATTTCTAAATTTCTCTAAAGAGTCTAAAACAATAACCACACTATTGTTATGCCAAGATTAACGATAATTCCACCAGCTCTTTAGTATTCACATTTCCAATGGTTCATGTCGCTTTTGATTATATTTTTTACGTTTTTTTTTTTCCCCTGTTTTTTAGAGCTGCACCTGCAGCATATGGAGGTTCCCAGGCTAGGGGTCCAATTGGAGCTGCAGCTGAAACCTACACCACAGTTCATGGCAATGCAGGATCCTTCTCCCACGGAGTGAGGCCAGGGATATCCTTTTGGATACTAGCTGGGTTTGTTACTGCTGAGCCACAGCGGGAACTCCTTTCTTTATAGTTTTTTAAACATCAGGATCTAATAAGATCCAAACGGTGTGATGAATGGATGTCAAGTCTTCTTAAAGCCTTAGTCTTATCTCCACACCTCCCACCCCTACCCTGCCTTTTCCTTGTAGTTTATTTGTTGAAGAAAACCTTTGTCTTCTGGAATTGCCCTTCTTGGATCTTGCCAACTGCATCCCTGGGTGTACTGTGATGCATGATTCTGTGTTGTGCATTTCCTAGAAATTAGTGCTTGGATGTAGAGATTAGACCAGGCTCCAGTTTGATTGACGGATTGATTTTGGCAAGGCTACTCTAGAGACAGGGCTGTTTTCTTTCATGAGACAAATAAATCTGATTGTTTTGCCCTCGGAGGTGCTAGAAGCTGCTGCTGCGCAACATCTAAGTCTATTAATTCGTTAGGAATTACTATTTATTCATTCAAAGGTTGATGGGTATTGAGGTTGTTTCTAGGTTTTTACTGTTATGAATAATGTTGCTATGTACATATTCTTATATTTGGAATAATATGTTTCATATTATATATATTCATATAAGATACAGTCTCATTCTTTCTGGTTAATAATGTGAGCAAGAATTTCTCCAGAAATGGAATGGCTGAGTTGTAGGACATATAAAGGCAAGTCTACCTTTATAGTCAGTGCTGAACTCTTTCGTGAAGCAATTACTCTAATTTACACGCCCGTCAACAGTGGGGGGCCGGAGTTCTTGCAGCCTTGTCCTGCCTTGTCCAACTTAAGCTTTGTCCATCTGGTGAATGTGTGATGGCATTGCACCATGGTTTCCATTTTCACAGTGCCGGAGAGGGGGAAGAGGAAATTTAGTGCAAAGGTTTTATGAGACTGAAGACATTTCGCACCATGCAGTCTGCGTTGGCTTAAGGAGGAGTTATGGAAGAAAGATTAAATCCAGATGCTCGCTGCTCTTAGAACCTCATAAAACAGGACTTAAGACTGGTGGTCCCCATCCCTATAGTTGGGGTATTTATTTCTTGTTCATTTTACATATGTTTTCTGGAATTTCTAAGTGGAATTCCATTTCAGCTATTCCTGAAAGAACTTTCAAACACCGCAGTTTTGTTGACTGTGATATATTCTCCTTCATTTGGGTGAGGGTGAGTAAACCCATAGAGGGTTTTTCCCAGTTTGTAACGTGGAGGAGTTATTATAGCAAGAATGTTGATTTACTGAGACGGGATTAAGATGGCAGAATAGAAGGTCTGGCGCTCACCTTCTCTCGTAAAAACAACAAAATGACAACCAAATGCGGAACAACCTTCAACCAAATGGACTGGAAACTTTCAAAAAGATATCCTGCAACAGAAGACAAAGAGGAGGCCACATCAAGAGGTGGGAGGGGTGATTACACGATATAAATAACCCCATACCTCCCGGGTGGGAAGCCCCACAGACTGGAAAGTAACTGGTTCACAGAGACTCACCTACAGGAGTGAGAGTTCTGAGCCCCACATCAGGTCCGCATACCTGGGGACCTGGCACTGGGAGAAAGAGCCCCTGGAGCATCTGGCATTGAAGGCCAGTGGGGCTCGTGTGCAGGAGCTCCACGGGACTGGGGGAAACAGAGACCCCATTCTTAAAAGGTGCCCATAGACTTTCACGTGCACTGAGTCCCAGGGCAAAGCAGAGTCTCCATGGGAATCTGGGTTGGACCTGACTGCGGTTCTCGGAGGACAACCTGGGAAAACGGGGTGACTGGCTTGTTGTGAGGGAAGGACCTTGGAGGCAAAGCTCTCAGGAATCTTCATCAGCATGTTTCCTCCGGAGGTGGCCATTTCGGGAAAATCTGACCCCACCCATCAGCGCTGAGAAGCCTCAGGCCAAACAATAACCCGGTGGGATCACAGCCCCACCCATGAGTAAACAGGCTGCCTAAAGACGCCCCCAACAGCCACCTCTAATCTCTTCCGGAGACAAAGCCCCACCCACCAGTGGGCAAGCACCAGTCCCCCACATCAGGAAGCCTGCAGCAAACCCCTGTACCAGTTTTAGCCACAAGCGCGGCAGACACCAGAAGTAAGAGAGGCTACAACTCTATTGTCTGCAAAAAGGTCACCATACCAAAAACCTATAAAAATGAAAAAGAGAACCATAACTCAGATAAGGGAGAAAGAAAAAAACCCCAGAAAAACAGCTAAGTGATCTGGAGATTATCAGCCAGATACTTAACCCACTGATCATGGCCAGAAATCGAACCCGTGTCCTCATGGATGCTAGTCGGGTTTGTTACCACTGAGCCATGATGGGAACTCCTTGGGTACGAATTTAATGAGAAAATCCTCCTGAGTATGACCTTCTTCTCCCAGAGGGTGTTCAGAAGAGGCAGAGGTGGGTCCTCTGTCTTCTTCCTACAGAAGCTTGATACTTTAGAAATTTGAGCTGGGACTCTTCTTCCATGCAGCTGCAGATGGATGTAGGAAATGTGACTGGTCACTGAAACCCAAAAATCTTCTTTCAAGCTGTTGTCTCCTCAAGATAACTAAATGAACTGCTGGAATTTTCAGGGAGAGTCAGTATTTCTTAGGAGGGTGTTTAGTCTGCTCAGGTTGCCATAACAAAATACCACAGACTGGGTGGCTCAAATAACAGAAATTTATTTCTCATCATTTTGGAGGCTGGAAGTCCAAGATCAAGGTGCCAGCAATGTCAGTGTCTGGGGAGGGCTCTTTCCTTGGATTGTAGACATCTGCCTGCTAAGTCCTCACATGATGGGGAGCCAAAGAGGGCCCCCCCAAAAGGAAGAGACATCTCTGGTGTCTCTTAAAATGAGATTAATCTTATTGGATCAGGACCCCACACTCACAGTCTCATTTAACCTGAATTCCTTCTGTAAAGTCTAAACACAGCCACACTTGGGCGGGGGGTGGAAATGAGGACGCCAACATACGAATGGAGACAAGGGACACAATTCAGTCCATAACAGAGGTGTAACATGCAAAATATTTAACTATTGGCCAATGGCACCAACCAATCAGAACGGTTGCTTGCCAAAGCTGTTTAAATGCCAGCTGGACTGGTGCCTGCCAGCAGAAGAGCAGCTCTGTTCTTTAGACCTGGACGAAACAAAAGAAGCAAAATGCCCCTCTTGGCCTCCTGGAAAAATCTCCACTGTGCACATCAGGGGTGGCTTCTGTTACATAGAGCATGGCACAAAAATTTCAAATTGGTCTTGTCTGTTCATGTATGGAAGTAAACAGGTCGCTTTATCCACAGAAACATATTTTAACTGGTCAGGCTAGTGAGTAATAGTGTTTCTCTGGAAGGAAGGAAATTGTAGGAAACTCACTTTATAGATTGTATGGTTGTACCATGTACACATGATTTTATAGTCAGAAAAATAAAGATTGTCTATTGATTTTACATTTGTAAAAAAAAAAAGGAATGTTGATTTACCGAAAATCTACAGTTTTCATGGAAGGGGAAAAATCGCTAGGATTAAGGTAGCAGGTGAAGTTTCTTTGTTCCTGCAGTTACTCCCATGGCAAAATTACAAGGCTTGTGATGTGGAAAGGTTAGTTCATCCTGCCTTGCGTGCAGTGTGTTGAAAGGCTGGCTGATGCCGTGACAAACGCAGAATTTAAGAGACCTCATTTAGCTTTGGGTTGCCCTCCATTAGAGGAAGTCTGCTAGTGGTAGATCATTAACTGTGTGGGAAAAGGCTGTGGGGACAGAGCACAAATTGTCCTCGTAACACTTTGGGGGGCACTCCCTCCTCAACAGTTGTCTTCCTGTATCAGGTGGTTGATTTCGAGATGCTTTGCCATTTGTCCTTATGAAGGGATAATTATGGGATTATTTTCTATGTTATTACTTTGGCAGGATATGTGCTTTTCAAGAGATGCAAATCCTTAAGTAAAGTGATGCAAACCCTTAAGTAAATGAATAAAGCTCCTAAATTGGAATTTCGAGTGTCAGAGACCACAGCTGTTTTTCTGATTGGGACTCTTGGTCACACTGGCTGGGTGAGGCTGACAAGAAAATGCTCTTTTCTTCAATGCCTCTTGCCTCCTTGGGAGGAAATCTGGGCAGAGGGTGGAGCTTTATTTCTAGGTCAACTGCTTCCAAGTTTGACCCCAGGCAGCTTCACAGCCAGGGCTTTGAGCAGCAGTGGTGTTTACAGGGCATTTCTGGTTTTCCAAAATGGCCCCAGGGAATGGTGGTCATGGGCATTATTGGCATTTAGTGCTTGGGGGGCCAGGGGGCAAAATGTCTTACAATGAGATGAGCTGTTCTACCAGCAAATAAAGTTCCTACCGCAATGCGAGTTCCTCCTTTTGAGAAACAGTACAGACTGATCAGAGAGAAGTGCTTTGATCTTTGTGTTTTATAGAAAATCCAAAGACTTTTAAGTAATAAGCACTTCTTTTTTTTTTTTCAGTCTGTAGCTTATAATGAGAGAGGAGTCAAGTCCATAGCCCAACATAATTTTCTAATAGTGATGTGACCTTGACCTAGTTACTTTGCCTTTATGTACCTCAGTTCTCATCAGTTCATTGAGGATCATCTTCGTACCTGCCTTATGTCGTTGTTGTGAAGACTCAATGAGTTAATGAATTTAAAGTATGTGGAGGGTTCCCCAACCCATAATGAAGACTTAAAAATGTCAGCTATGATTATTCTTTCTCACGTTTCTCTTGGGAGAGCTTGCCATTGCCCAGAAGTTATTGCAGAGACCCTACTGTGACATGGGGCGCGGGTGATCTCTAAGATCATACAGCAATATTTTCTGGAGGACGAGACAGATTCCTATGGTGCCACATCACTGCACAGGATGCAGAGGGGTCATGGTAAGACTATGGAAGGACCACATAAAAACCTATAGCTGACTTCCTGATTTCGTCTGGGGATTGGCAAATTCCAGTCTTTATAGAAGTCCTGTTTTGTAAATAAAGTTACTCTTCATGTTGCTATGAACACTTTCCTACTGTAGAGTTGAGTAGCTGCCACAGAGACCATGTGCTCTGCCAAGACTAGAATAGGCATTATCTAGTCCTTTACAGAAAGTGTTTCCTGACCTCTCTGATCTAGCACATAGTCTGTCTTATGATATGACCACTTATTATTGTCACCCATTGGCCATTTCTTAGCATAGTCAAAAAAATACAAGCATGGAGTTCCAGCTGTGGCTCAGCAATCGCAAACCTGACTAAAATCCATGAGGATGTGGGTTTGATCCCTGGCCTTGCTCCGTGGATCCAGCATTGCCATGAACTGAGGTGTAGGTTGCAGACTTGGCTTGGATCTGTGTTGCTGTGGCTGTGGCTGTGGCGTAGTCTGGCAGCTACAGCTCTGATTTGACCCCTAGCCTGGGAACCTCCATATGCCATGGGTATGGCCCTAAAAAGAAAAAAGAAAAAAGATACAAGCAAAGGATTTACATAGTGATAATAATACTGATGATAATAGCAACATGTATTTGCTTATGACGGCCAGACATGCTTCTAGACCCTTTTCAGGTATAAACCCTTTTAAATAAGCACCTATGATAATGCCTGGCATCTCAGTACCCTCCTCAGTTGTAGTCAGTTAGTAACTGGTAAAATCAGCCCATTAACCCAGGCAATAGCTAGATGTTCAGAAGATTTTTTTTTTTTTTTTTTGTCTTTTGTCTTTTGTTGTTGTTGCTGTTGCTATTTCTTGGGCTGCTCCCGCGGCATATGGAGGTTCCCAGGCTAGGGGTTGAATCAGAGCTGTGGCTGTCAGCCTACACCACAGCAGTGCAGTTTAAGCTAGTTTTAAAGTTTATTTGTAGTGGTAAATATGTAAGAATGGACAAGAAGTTTTTGAAAAAGAGTGATTGCCTTGCAAGATATCAGCATATTACAAAGTGATTATAAATCAAAATAGCTGATTCTCAGTGGAAAAATAAATAGCTCAATATATCATACAGAGATTATTCAGAAATATGTATGGTAAAAAAATAATGATATAGAGAGAATTTTAAGCCAGTGGGGAAAGGACAGATTACCCATTGATTAATAAACAGTATGGAGTCATTTGGTTACCCATTCAAAAATCAATAAAGTTAGGAGTCCCTGTTGTGGCTCAGTGGGTTAAGAACCTTGACATAGTGTCCATGAGAATGTGGGTTTGATCCCTGGCTTTGCTCAGTGGGTTAGGATCCGGCACTGCTATGATCTGTGGTGTAGGTCCTACATTGCTCTGTTGTTGTGGCTGTGGTGTAGGCCAGTGGCTATAGCTCAACCCCTAGCTCAGGAACGTCCATATACCACAGGTGCAGCCCTTAAAAAAAAATAAGGTTAGATCCCTACCTCACACCATACATTAAAGAAAATTTTGATCGATGAATCTGGGCTTCCTAATCAGTGTGTCTCTGCACACTGTAGAGTATAAGTGGGTTACAAGTCCCTTGAGTTATCGATCCCCGCAACAGTGAGGGCAGCTGGGCACAACTGATATCGTCAGCTTCCCTAGGTGTGTTGCTGTCTTTTATCATCATTCATGAGCACGATTACTCATGTATCCTAGTTTTCTGTAAAGAGAGATTATAATTTTTTTTTTTTTTTTTTTTTTTTTGCTTTTTAGGGCCATACCCACAGCCTATGAAAGTTTCCAGCCTAGAGGTCAAATTGGAGCTGCAGCTGCTAGCCTATGTCACAGCCACAGTGATGCAGGATCCAAGCCACATCTGTGACCTACACCACAGTTCACGGCAACTCTGGATCCTTAACCCACTGGGTGAGGCCAAGGATTGAACTTGCATCCTCATGGGGACTAATCGGATTCTTAACCCACTGAGTGACAATGGAAACTCCAAGATTAGAATTTTCTCTGTGTTGAAATAGTGCCCTTTCCCAACAGCCAGGGTGCAGAAGCTCATGCTCCACAGGACAGGGCATCAAGTACGAAGCAGGTCTGCCACGGTAGTGCAGAAAAAAAGGCCTTGGCCTAATAATCAAGGTTTCCAGCCTTGTCTGTTGGTGCTTAAAGCAAGATCGTAAAGCAAGTAACTTTTCCACATCACAGAATGAAGCTCTAAAATATTTCTAAGAGTACAAAAATCACAAAGAAAAATTTGCAATCCTGCATCCAGTAATAAAACTACCAGGCAGACAAAGAAACAGGAAAATATACCCTCTAAAGAGGAGGGAAAAAAATCAAAACTGATCCAGAAAGGGCATAGATGGCAGAATTAATAGCCAAGGATATTAAATATATTATTAAGTTGCATTCTATGAATTTAACAGGCTGGAAGAAATATTGAACATATTCAGTGTAAACATGGAAAAATTTTCACAGAAAGCAAATTAAACTTTTAGAGGTGAAGATGACAACATCTGAGATAAACAATACACTGATGGGGTTAACTGCAGAAGGAAAGCTTTGTAAACCTGAGGATGTAGAAATAGAAACCACCCAAGGAGTTCCCTGGTGGCTCAGTGGGTTAAGGATCTGGTGTTGTCCCTGCTGTGGCTCGGGTTCCATCGCTGGCCTGGGAACTTCCACATGACACAAACAAGGCCAACAAACCAACCAACATCCAAGATAAAATCCTGAAAGAAAGATGAGAAAAAAAGTAATAGGACATCAATGGGCTATAGAATAAGTAAATGTCCAAATATATTTACAATTGGAATTCCCAAAGGAAAGAAGGAGATGGAGAAAATATTTAAGGAAATAATGACCCCAATTTCCCAAATATGATGAAAACTTTGAAGTCACAGATCCAATAAGCTCAAGGAATCCCATGCCCAAGAAAAAAATAACACAAGATGTATCATAATCAGATTTCTTAGAAACGGCAATAAACTTTTTTTTTTTTTTTTTTTTTTTTGTCTTTTGTCTTTTTAGGGCTGCACCCATGGCCTATGGAGGTTCCCAGGCTAGGGGTCTAATTGGAGCTACAGCTGCCGGCTTACACCACAGCCACAGCAACACCAGATCCGAGCTGCGTCTGCAACCTACACCACAGCTCATGGCAACACCGGATCCTTAACCCACTGAGCGAGGCCAGGGATTGAACCCGCAACCTCATGGTTCCTAGTTGGATTCGTTTCCACTGTGCCATGACGGGAACTCCAAGAAAATCTTAAACACAGGAAAATCCATGCATATACACATACTCAAACTTTGTAGGATAATTTCAGCTCATTCACTTACCTCAGGGTATCAACTCCCAAATTTAGACCAGGAAGGTAAAGTCATGAGGTCAAGGTCACGATGAGGGAAAGGTAGCATCATACTGTAAGCCTTTTGTTTATGGTTTATGGTTACTGCTGTCCCTAAAATTCCCTTTGTGCTGAGACCCAGGGACCGTATGTTTCCATGCGTTACTCTGGGATTGGTGGGGTCACAGAATGTTTTATTTTTCTCTTTTTTGGGCCACAGGTGCGGCATAGGGAAGTTCCCAGGCTAGGAGTCAAATTGGAGCTGTGGCTGCCGGCCTACACCACAACCAGAGCCACAGCCATGCAGGATCTGAGCCGCATCTGTGACCAACACCACAGCTCACAGCAATGACAGATCCTTAACCCACTGAGCGAGGCCAGGGATCAAACCTGCATTCTCATGGAGCTTAGTTGAGTTTGTTACCCCCGAGCCGCGATGGGCACTCCCTGGGCTTGCAGTGTGGATGGAGTTCCCTTGTTGGCAATTGTTGAATGTTTTTCTCTTTTGAAAAAGGCTCGGGCCAGTTCCTGGTCTACCTGGAAAACGTGCCTTCTGGGGGAGTTCACCACGATGAAGCAGCCTGGATTCTTGAAATAGTTGACCAGGTGCATCATGAGTGCAAAATGCGGAAGCTTCTTATTCTCATGCCACGCTGGGGTTCTGCCGTTTTAGGACCAAACCCAGCGAGTAGCATCAGCTTTCCTCTTGATGCAGCCCCTGCCACGAACACCAGCCTTGTCATTTCTTCTTGGAGGAAATGCAGTTTGTGGACACTAGAGGTCTCCACCTTGCCATGCGACAAAGGACCCATCAGAGGAAAACCCTAAAAGCACAATTTCCATGGCAACATCCGTGGGTATCTTGTCTCCAGGGTGTTGGAGGGAGGGCAGCCCGGGTGACCGTGGGGGCAGCTTAAAATGGGTGGTTTCTCGTTTCTCTGGGGTCGATGTTATCTGTTGATGTTTTGAAATACTGACTGAAATCTGAGTAGGCTTCACTGGACTTAGATTTTCCGTTTGTTTTTCAAATGTGTATCTTCGGTGGGGCACCCAGAGCTTCTAAAAGCCTGTGGCACTGGAAAAAACAAACAAACAAACAAAAGAACACATGTGGTCATTACTACAGGCACTGGCAGAAAAATTATCTTCCCCTTTGGATTTTAAACGGACTCCCCTCCCCTTACCGATAGCGACATCCCTGTTTTTAAATTAACTGCATGCTGCTGTTTGCCTTTAAAAGGGCCTTATGTGAATTTAGAGAATTTATTAAAAATGAAGTCTGGGTTTATTTAAAAGAAGGGGAAAGAGGCAGAATCAGACTCTGAGGATGAAAAATATTTAGATGGTAAAATTGGACATTTGTCTCTTGCTTGAGGATGCTTCAGCCTGAGAGCTGAGAGGCTTAGAAGGCTGCCCGGGGTAAACCCCCGTCGCTGCCTCCTCTCAGAGGTCGGTCTGGGCCCCAGACTGACTTCCTCACGGAGACAGGAAGCGAGCTAAGCCTGGTTCCTTCTTTGCTGCCAGCCTTTTTCTCTCTTCTCTCCCCAGCCCCGCGGGCCCCTAAGTCAGGGGAAGGGAAACTGCCTGCGCCCCCTTACAGGGAGTTTTCAGACGCTCACCCACGCCTGGCACTCAGTTCAGGAGCTGTCAGTGCCCCCCTCCATCCAAACTCTGAGGAATCCTCACAAAATCTTAGCGGTTAGAGGGAGACCTGGTGACTGATTCCCTTATAACTGGAGTCTGATGTTTGAAAGTCCTCTGAGGCCTCTGACAACGTTTTCATACATCCTGAGCTTGATTAGTCCCTGGTCCAGGGAACTTCCTACCTCCCAAGGAGCCTGCTTCTTTCTTCTTCTCTTCCTTTCTTCTTTTTCTTTCCTTTTCTTTCTCTCTCTTTTCCTTCCTTCCTTCCTTCCTTCCTTCTTTCTTTCTTTCTTTCCTTTTCTCTGTCATCTATTATCTATGTATCTTTCATCCATCTATTATCTGTCTTTCACCTATCATCTCTTTCTCTCTCCCTCTGTGTGTGTGTTGGCTGTGTGTATTCAGCGTAATAGGTGCACATAATATGCAGACTCTAGCTGTTTCTCCTTATGCATCTCGAGTAGATTTGTATGCTGCTCCTTCTTGATTTTAAAAATTTGAGATTATTTTTTGGCTCAAAGATGAGGAGGTATTTCACCGACTCCACCATACATGTACCCTTTGCTGCTCGCCACCTGTTCCACTTTGGCTGTAGCTTTCATTTTGATTCATTTTAAATTCGCGTAATTATTGGCAGGGGACTGTTAGTCCCAGTGGGTCTGTGTAATGTATTATGATTACCTTTGCATTTTTGAACATGTTTTTATTTTACCTAGAATTGGTAACCACCTCATTTATTAAAAGCTTGGTTTTCTGTGTCTCTGTCCCTAATTTACCCACAGATGTCAGAACCGTGATCTCTTTTTAATGCACTTAAACTCAGCAGCTACTCCATTTGTGTGTTTGGTTCTTTTCCTTCTTGTAGCCCTCTGTCATCCTGCTGTGGTGTAAGTGGGTTGCTCTCTGGCTCTGTGTTATAGCAGAGCTGTGGTTTAAGCAGGTTGCTGTCAGGGCCTGTGTTATCGCATGGCTGTGTCTCTCTGGGCCTGTATTACAGCAGAGCTGTGGTCTGTGCTGGTTGCTCTCTGGGCCTGTGTTATAACAGAGCTGTGGTCTAAGCTATATTATAGCAGGGCTGTGTCTTTGCTGGTCGCTCTGGGGCTGTGTCACAGCAGAGCTGTGTCTCAAGTTCTTCCATAGTGAGTCTGGGGATTCCTCTTCCTTCACGTCCTGTTCTGCTGGGTCCTCTGTTTCCCAGTTCCTCTCTCTTTGTCTTCCTTGCTCAAGTTCCCTCCCCTGGCATATGACCCCTCCCCGCCCCCAAGCTCCTACATGCCTTTTTTTTTTTTGTAAAATATATCTTCTTGATAAAGGGTGCATGGGAGAGACTTTTTTTGGAGAACTAAATTGTTGGAAAGTGTTTTTATTCTGACCTAATGCCTGAGTGATAGCGGGGTTCGTTATGGAATTTACCGTTCACACTTGCTTTCTCTTTTTTCATGTTTTAAGTTTGATTGAAGAAGAGTTGATTTATGAGTTAGGATCATTTCTGCTGGACCGCAAAGGGAGTCACTTACTCAGAGATACGCATCCATGCTTTTTCGGATTCTTTTCCCACGCAGGTTACAGCGGAGGGTTGGGCAGAGGTCCCTGCGCTGTGCAGCAGGTCCCGGTTGGCCAGTCATTCCATGTAGCCCGGGGTGCATGTGCCAGTCCCAAATCTGTTTTCTCTCAGTTTGAAGGCATTATTCCATTGGCTTGGAGCTTTCCGTGTGACAGTGGATAATGACATATCATTGCAGGTGGCGGCTTTATGGAAGGTTTTTGGGTCCGCTTTCTCTGTCTCTCGCTCTCAAGTCAGCAGTGTTCTGAAACTTCTTTATTTTGTGCTTGGCTGCGGATGTCTTTTTTTCATTCATTTTTACTGTGTGTCAAAATAGTCTGTTCAACCTGAAAGCATGTTTCGGTTCTGAGTCGTGTTCTGGCACGAGTTCTTTCAGAGCTTCCTCCCCTCTGTCTCTTTGTTGCTCCTTTGGTTGCACCTGTGTTTGGACACTGAACCTCAGGACTGAAATTTGATGTGTTTGCTGACATTTTCAAAGCTGTCCTTCTGATCTATTTTCTGGGAGATTTAACTCTTTTTCAACCTATTATGTTAACTTTTTTTAAAACTGTAATTTTATTTTTTTTACTGAAATACAATGTTGTGTTAGTTTCAGGTGTACAGCGAAGTATCTCAGATACCCATATACGTGTGTATATATATATATTCAGATGTCTTTCTCTTAAGGGTTAAGATATTGAATATAGTTCCCTGTGCTATCCAGTTGGTCCTTTTTGTTTATGTACATTATATATAGTAGTTTGCACCTGCTAATCCCAAATTTCTCATTTATCCCTTCCCTCTTTCCCCTTTGGTAACTGTAAGTTTGTTTGCTATGTCTGGAGTCTCTTTCTGTTTTGTAAATAAGCTCATCTGCATCAGTTATTTTAGATTGCACATATAAGTGATATCATATGATATTTATCTCTAGGTCCATCCACGTTGCTGCAAATGGCATTATGTTATTCTTTTTATGATATATATATATATATATATATATATACACCATGTCTTACTTATCCATTCGTCTGTCAGTGGATATTTGGGTTGCTTCTACATCTTGGCTGTAATAAATAGTGCTGCGGTGAACATTGGGGTGCATGCATCTTTTTGAATTAGTGTTTTCATCTTTTCTGGATAGATGCCCAGGAGTAGGATCGCTGCATCATATGGTAGTTCTATGTTTAGTTTTTTAAGGACCCTCCACACTGTTTTCCATCGTGGCTGCACCAATATGTGTTCCTATCAACAGTGTAGGGGGGGTTCCCTTTTCTCCCCACCCTCTCTGACATCAGTTATTTGTATTCTTTTTGAGGATAGCCATTCTGATGGGTGTGATGTGATATTTTACTCTGGTGTTGACTTGCATTTCTTTGATAATTCATGATGCTGAGTATCTTTTCAGGTACCTATTGGCCATGTGTATGTCTTCTTTGGAGAAATGTCCATCTACTAAGTTTTAAAACATTTCTCTTATCAATATTGGAAATATCCCAAATAGTTTTTTTCTTTTCTGTAGACTGCACATGTTCATAGCATCATGTCTTGTCCATGGATGCAATGTGAATGCAATGCTTCCTTTTGCTTTTCTGAAGATAGTAATTATTGTTGTTATTGTTTCATTTTCTGCTGTTTCCCATATTTTCTGTTTCTTTTGCTTCCTCTCAGCTTCCCCACCCTCCATGTTATTTTGGTTTCTTGCCTTTTAGGTTGGAACTTTTTTCAAGTGCTTGGCAATTCGTGGTTATCTGTTTATATTTTGGTGAGACACTAAGACGATGGTTGGGAAGTGTGAATTCTTGGAATGGGCTTATTATGCAATAGTGGGACTCACTTAAGGGTAAAGAGGCCAGAACCCAGCCGTTTCCATGGACGGCCCTAAATAGTTGGGTCTATTGGCCTTTTCTCCAGGGCTGACTACTTTCCTCCAAAAGGAATCCTATAATCTCCAGCCAGAGGAGAAATAATTATTCTGGAGATGAAGTGGGAGAGGGGACTGGGACGAGGAAATATGTGGCCTTGAACTTAATCTCCCACGTTTTGTGACAACGACCTATCTGCACCTTCCACGGAGGGATCCTGAGTCTAGATCTTCTCTGTCAAGGTCACCCTTTCCAGAGGGCAAATCTAGTCCTCTGCTGCCTGTTGAGGGGTAACTTGGCTGCTTGGAGAATGTGTATCCTGAACACATTCTTTAAACTAACCAACTACCATTAAAGAGTTTCCGCATGTCCCCCTCCTTCAGCTCCACCTTACTTGTTGCCTTCTGGATCTTTGTTCATTTCACACTGCTGTTCCCCTTCTGAGATTCTCTGGAATAAATAGGCTTAGGGTTTCTCGCTCCATGATGCCAAGTCTTCTTCACCTGCTTTCCAGCTTCCAAATTTGTTAACAGCTCTCCCCTCTGTTGTCTCTTTTCTTGTTTGCTTGGTTCTTTTAACTAATGCATCCTTCTTTTAAAAATTAAGTGAGGCTGGGAAGGATGTAGATAGGGCTGCATTCAATGCCCTGCTTCTCTCTTCCCTCAGCCAGGCAGGTGGCCAAAAGAGTCTTTCTTTTTTAGTTTTGTTGGTGATGGAAGGCACGCGTGTCTTTCTTATATTCATCACAGTCTTGTGTCACTGCTCCATTTTCTGTCACTTCAGGTGCATTGAAACAAGTGTCATCCCTTCTTCCCATAACTGTGGACTCCAAATATTTGTCCACAGAACCATATCTTCTCTTTTCTTTCTTTTTTTACTTTCTTAAAAAAAAGTATTGTTGATTTAATGTTGTGCCCAGTAAGTGTTATAGGAAAAATAATTCCTATAATATTCCTATAACATTTAATGTGGTGCCACTTTCTGCTGTACAGCACAGTGACCTAGTCATCCATGTATATCCATTCCCTTTCTTATTTTATCTTCCATCGTGGTCTAGCCCAAGAGACTGGATAGAGTTCCCTGGGTCTCATCTCTTTTCTTTCTCTGTAATATCTTCTCTTCTCCAAGCCAAACATCTTCCATTCTTTTATCTGTTCTGCTGATTTTTTAGATAACCCTTCCTTTGATTTTTTGAATAACCCTTCTCTCAAAGTGCTTCAGTTCCTTGAGCTGACCCTTCAAATGTAGCACTCGAGCCCTTGGCATGGCCTGGTAAATTCAGAATTTGGCAATATTGTTTCTAGATTCTCTGCTTTACCTTCGACCCACTACCAGACCTGCTCTGGGGGAGCAGAGGCCATGGCATCTAGGGGTGGGCCTGGGTAAATCTTTCCAACAGGGAGAACGCCGTGTACCATGGTAGAGTGTCCACAAATTGGGACATTATCAGTAGCCTGAAGGTTCCTGCCACACATTTGAACGTTTGTGTCTGTATACATATATGTGTGTATGTTTTTTGGGTATATGATACATATATTTATTGTATCTATTACTTATAGACATAGACATATGGGAATTATGGATCACACAGGTGACTTCTAGTAACTGAGTATCATCCTGAGATTTCAGAGCTGTGCTCTCTACCAGGATGGCCACTAGTCACATGTGATGGTGTAAATTTACAATAAAGTAATTCATGAGTGAAAAACCATAAAGCTGATTTTTCAGTCTTAGCCACATTTCAAGCAGTAGCCACCTGCGGCCATTGGCTACTGTTTCGTATGGCACCAACATCGCACATTCCCGTGACTGCCGAAAATTCTCGTGTTGAATCTCAGAGCTTCGGGTGCATCTTGCTCATGGCTCTGTTGCAGCAATGGAATTACTTTGTTGCGAGCTGTAAGGAAAGAGGTGAGGCGCACATAGGCGTTTATGACGAGTGAAGGTCAGATGCATCCAGACATGTAACTGGTCCCTCTTTGGGAGCCGCAGAGAGAAGAGGGCTGGATGGATGGAGCCATCACCCTGTCGTTCACGGTCTTCTAACCACAATAAACACAAAAGAACTGACACTAAGTCAGGACATATTTATTTTGGGCGTGGTGGTTTAGTTTCAGCCTCCCTGTATAAAATTAATATTGTTGATTTCAGTGGCATTATTTTTTGTAGTTTTAATTGTATTAATGTTTAGAAACCACACCTTTATTTTTTTATGACTGTGTGAGAACGATGAGTTAAAATTTATGTCTTTTTTTTTTTTTTTTTTTTTTGCTTTGATCCCTTCCTTTGGGGGTAGAGTTCGGATGGAATTAATTCAGGTAGAAATAATTCACATGGAATTATTTTTCTTATGAAAGAGGTCTCTAAGTTATTTGTTGAGAATATTAGTATGATACCAACGCTGATCTAATAATGGGTGCCTATTATACACTCAGTGGTCTTCTAAGTGCTTTGCATGTCTACTCGTATTTACTGCTCCTAATGTCCCTTTGAGGTTGCGTTTGGTTTCCCTTGATTCTGTGGATAACCCCCGTCTCAGAGTTCCTCACTTCCAAGAGGGCGCTCTTGCCATCTAATATCCAAACTCTTTACAAATGAGGAGACAGGGCTTAAGGGACTCATCCAAGGTCATGTAGTGGTGAAGCTGGCATCCCCTTAGTGTGATAGCGGGTACAGGCATTGCAAATGTTTTTTTTTTTTTATTTTTCTGTTTTATGGCTGTACCTGTGGCATATGGATGTCCTCAGGCCAGGAACTGAATCCAAGCTGCAGCTGTGACCTACACCACAGCTGTGGCCGTGCTGGATCCTTTAACCCACTGCGTTGGTCCAGGAATCAAACCTGCACCTCCACAGTGACCTGAGCTGCTGCAGTCAGATTCCTAACCTACTGTGCCACAGTGGGAGCTCCCTGTTGTGTGTTTTGGGTTTTTTTTGTGCTTGTTACTTTTGGCCATGCCTGTGGCATGTGCGTGTTCCCAGGACAGGGATTGAACCTGTGCCGCAGCAGACCCAAGCTTCTGCAGTGACAATGCTGGATCCTTATCTGTGGCACCACAGGAGAACTCCTCCAATGCTCTTTTTTTTTTTTTTTTTCCTTAAAGATCCTCAGCAAGATATATAATCTTTCCAAACTTCAGTGTCCTTATTTATAAAATGGGGGCAGCTTTGCTGTCCTCAGTGGGTTGATTTAAGGAATAAGTGAAAAAATACACATCAGGCACCAAATGGCCAGTCCTTGGCAAGATTTTTCTTCTTCTTTTTGTCTTTTGTCTTTTTAGGGCCACACTCATGGCATATGAGGTTCCCCGGCTAGGGGTCGAACTGGAGCTACAGCCTCTGGCCTCTGCCAGAGCCACAGCAATGCAGGATCTGAGCCACGTCTGCGACCTACACCACAGCTCATGGCAACGCCGGATCCTTAACCCACTGAGCGAGGCCAGGGTTTGAATGCACATCCTCATGGTTCCTCGTCAGACTCGTTTCCTCAGTGCCATGACGGGAACTCCAAGATTTTTCCATGAGGAATAATTACCCCCTGCTTGCTGGCTAGGGGCTGGCCCAGCAACCCCTTCTGCCAGCGAAAGGCATGCATTCGAAAGGTGGCTTGTGATTGCTGAAGTTCACCCCAAGTAGGAAAGGTGAGAAGGCGGAGGAGGGCTGCGAGGCCGCAGATGGGTTCCTGTCCTGTCTCTCAGCAGGATGTCACCCTGCCTCCTGGACCCCGGAGTTGCTCCCACCCTCCGAGGGTGTCTCCCTGATAAGGATAATGCACACCCCCTCAGGGGTGCCCGATGCATCCCTAAGCATCTCTGGGCTCTGGTTGTTCAGGCCTGCTTTCTTTTTTTTTCTTTTTTCATTTTTGGGCTACACCCAGGACATATGGAAGTTCCCAGGTTAGGGGTCAACTAGGAGCTTCCGCTGCCGGCCTGCACCATAGCCACAGCAACTCGGGATCCAAACTGCCTCCGCGACCCACACCGCAGCTCACGGCAATGCTAGATCCCCGACCCACTGGATGAGGCCAGGGATCGAACCAACATCCTTATGGATCCTAGTCAGGTCCGTTAACCACTGAGCCATGAAGGGACCTCCCCGGCCTGCTTTTAACTTCTGTCATTTAAGACAGAATGTGGAGGGAAGCATCCCTGAGCAGTGTCCCCTGACACGGCCACAAAGGCCTCATGCTGGAGGTTGGAGCTTCAGCTGGGCCTTGAGGGGGCTGGTTTGGGGGTTGTTTATAAGATGTGGGGGCGCGTTTTGGGCTGGTAGGAGAAAATGAGTCAACGTTCTGGGGCAGGAATACACCTCAGGGAACCATGAGTCAACCAGTCCGATGCCGATAGCTGTGCGATGTATTTTGCAATGATTTAGTTAATTTCTCTCTCTCTCTCTCACAAACACACACACTCACACCAGAGACACACTCCAAACTCATTGGGTTCAGGGCTTGGCTGGATACACGGAGAAACAAGGCAGCCAAGACTCTGCCTCATTGGCAGTGTTCGAGGGCATCAAATGGCATCATTGCGGAACGGCTGCATCCCGGGGCTTCAGGTCCCTGGCCTGCCTTCTGACTTGCGGTGGCCCCCTGAGCAATTGGTGTGAGTTCAGTGAGTCGTAGGACCACACAAGGCTGCCTCCAGGGGGGCCTACAAACCTCTGAGCGGCTCGTGCCCCTCGGTAACTCCGGGATGTTAGAACAGTGCGAGGTGCCCCCAGAACTGGGGAGACCTTGGTCACTCACTAGCGCTTCCTTGCTCTGGTGACATGTGGCGCACTCCATTGTGGCGCACTCCATCGTGGCGTATTTGGTGGCTGTCTGCTGCCTGGCTTCGGCTCTTCGTCCCTTTTGCTGCCTCCTGGCCTTTGCTTCGGTGCCTTCTCTCTTGCTCAGCTGGTTTCTTCCTCTTCCTAAAAATCCCAAGACAGAATCGGATACCAAAGTGCCGTCCATCATTGCTGGACAAAATACTTAGCACCAGGCCTTCCTGCTCGCTATCGATGCTCGGATGCGGTGGTCATCCACAGCCCCATTCATTCCTTTGTTCATTCATTCAACAAATATTCATTGAGCCCCTGCAAGGATGGCTGTGTGGGCGATGAGAGGCAGGGGACTTGTGCCTCTGAAATCTCTGAATCCTGTTGCACCAGATGGAGCCTCCTCTTGGCCCCAGTCCATGTTTGTGTGTAAACAAGCAGAACTCAGGGTAAAACACAACAAACTGTATTTTATTATTTTTGTGCCTGCTGTCCATTCAGATTTTCTCTGTGGGGCTACTTCTTCCAGCCTCCAAAATCTCATAGGTCCCATGATTTTTCCAGTTGTCCTTAGGTGATTGAAAATGTCCCCTGGTCCCTTCTGGTCTTCCCTCAAGTCTCATTTCAGCACATGACATGTGCAGTGCCCTGGAGGCATCGAAATCCGCACAGTGTAACTTCTCCCTCCTCTGCTTCGGATGGGCTGCGTGCTGGTTGCCTGGCTGAGAAGAGGAGCAGTCTGCCCCTTCCCCTTCTTCTGTCCCCAGGCATCAGTCTCTTTTTCTGGCTCCATCCCCATGGCATCTGCCAGGCCCCCTAAGTCAAGAGAGGAGAGGCAAAGAGGGCGGGGTGGCGGGAGAAGTCTTCCTGGTCTTGGACTCTTGTCAATGGAGCCCAGCATTTTCTGGGCCTGGTAGGAGAGTCGGGTTGATGCTTCCTCGCCTGGGGTCCTTGGTGAATCTACAACAGATTCTCTGAAGCCTGAGGTCTCCAACTGTACTTTTCCGGCGCGTGCAAAGGGACCTCTCCTCTGGCTGCGTCCTCCACACCTGAGCAGTGGTGGGCGAAGCCCCAGCCCAGCAGCTGTGCCAGGTGGGCTGGGGAGCAAGCAAGTTAAGAAACTGGTACAACACTACCAGCCCTGGACCAAGATTCTCCACTCATTTTTTTGTCTGTTTGCCATTTCTTGGGCCACTCCTGTGGCATACAGAGGTTCCCAGGCTAGGGATTGAATCGGAGCTCTAGCCGCTAGCCTACACCAGAGCCACAGCAACACGGGATCCCAGCCGCGACTGTGACCTACACCACAGCTCACGGCAATGCCAGATCCTTAACCCACTGAGCGAGGCCAGGGATCGGACCCGCAACTTCATGGTTCCTAGTCGGATTCGTTAACCACTGAGCCACGATGGGAACTCCTCTCCACTCTTTTAAAAAAAATTTTTTTTATTATAGTTGATTTATGGTGTTCTGTCAATTTCTGCTGTGCAGCACAGTGACCCAGTCATATCTGTCTGTCTGTCTATCTATCTCCTTTTTTCACATTGTCCTCCATCATGTTCCGTTACAAGGGACTAGATGCAAACTACTGCATCTAGAGTGGATAAGCAATAAGAGCATGACTTCTTAAAGAAAGTCACAAAAACACACCAAAGCTCCACAACCTTTAAACCTTCAAATCAAACCCTAAAGAATAACTTCTTTAAGAACCCCTCTCTCGGGGAGTTCCTGTCATGGCACAGCAGAAACAAATCCGACTAGGAACCATGAGGTTGTGGGTTCGATCCCTGGCCCTGCTCAGTGGGTTAAGGATCCAGCATTGCCGTGAGCTGTGGTGTAAGTCGAAGACGTGGCTCAGATCCTGCATTGCTATGGCTGTGGTGCAGGCCAGCAGCTACAGCTCCGATTGGACCCCTAGCCTGGGAACCTCCATATGCCACGGGTGCAGCCCAAAAAGACAAAAGAAAAAAAAAAAAAGAACCCCTTTCTCTTTTTTTTTTTGCCCCCACAGGCACATTCTACCAAATATGTATTTATTTAGTGATTTAGAAAAAAAGTTTATTTTTTTAATTTTAATTTTTTTATTATAGGTGATTTACAGTGTTGTGTCAATTTCTGCTGCACAGCATGGTGACCCAGACATATATATAAAAACACATTCTTTTAAAATATATATTTATAAATATATTTTATTCATGTATATATATATATATATATTCTTTTTTTTTTTCCCTTTTTGGGCTGTACTTGTGGCATATGAAAGTTCCCAGGCTAGGGGTCAAATTGAAGCTATAACTGCCAGCCTGTGCCCCAGCCACAGGGTATCCTTAACCCACAGAACAAGGCCAGGGATCGAACCCTCACCCTCATGGATGCTAGTCAGGTTTGTAACCCGCTGAGCTGCAACGGGAACTCCTAGATAAACATTCTTGTTCTCATTCTATCAGAACCCCCTTCTTTTGATGTACCACAGGTGTAAAGCTTTTAAAACTGAATGTTAATAACATTTTCCACACTTAAAAAAAAGTAATAGCCCACATTGTCTGCACTTCTGCACGGGAAGCACTCACGCCTCCTCCTTGGTCTGCCTGTGCGGCGACGGGTCCATTACAACAGCCCGATGCTGAGTCCACATCTTTCTAAAAATCCCCCATGGCCTTTTCCCCAACACCTTTGCCTGGGGCCCGAGTTAAAGTTCTCTTTTCTACTGGCAGGATTGAGTCTAGGCAGAAGGACAGTGTGGCCGAGAACTGGGGGTGGTGGTGAGAAGCTAGACTTCCATGAGCCTGTCTCCCTGAGCTGGCTTCCTTAGAAATGGAACGGGGAAGGCCAGGCGTGAACCTGAGTCCCTGAGTCCGCGTAAAAGTCTTGCTAATACGTAACAGGGATGTAGCACTGATGAGGAGATGCAGCAGGATCCTGGAACCACGCAGGATCCGACCCTGAGAGATCCGGGTTCGGAGTCTGCACTGGGCAACTTCCTGTGTCCCTGAGTTTCAGCCTCCTCACCTACTAAATCGGTTCGTTCATTACCAAGTTTCAGAAGCTCCCATAAGGACAGAACGAGACGTGTAAGGACTTGGTACCCTCTGCATTATGGAGCAAACCTTAGGATCTGTAGTCATGCAATGAACTCACACGGGCACCATGTATTATAAGCCGATGGTGAATTCAGCAATGTTATTTCGGCCACTGTGGGAAGGATGCAGATTTGTACGTCGTTGTTGCTAAGAGCCAGCGCTCAGAAGCATCTCTTGCTGGGGTCCGTGGGGTCTCTGAGCGGCATGA
Organism: Sus scrofa; assembly: GCF_054392235.1. Taxonomy (NCBI): domain Eukaryota; kingdom Metazoa; phylum Chordata; class Mammalia; order Artiodactyla; family Suidae; genus Sus; species Sus scrofa. The sequence continues at coordinate 91,321,974 of NC_139392.1, read as the reverse complement.
GAACACTGGGTGCAGTGAAATGATCATGGCTGCATTGAGGCTAAGGTGGTATTTTTAAAAAAATAGACACTCAGCCATAATGAACACTGGGGAGGGGTGTGTGGGGACCCTGGGCGAGGAGAAAGGGTGCTGAGGGGAGAGAGGGCGGCCCTCAGGTCTGCAGAGCAGCGCGGAATCAGTGAGTCTGCGTGCCTGGAAAGTATTGTTCACCGACCTTTGCAGATGCTCGGGGATTTTTTTTAAAAAACATTAAAAAAAATTAAAGTGTCGTTGATTTACGATGTTGTGCCCATTTTTGCTGTTGCTCGGGGATTTTGATTCAGATTTGAACCAGAAAATGTTCACACTAAAAGACCTTAGATATCATCTTTGCTGAGCCCCTTCTTTTGAGCCCCAGAGACTAAATGACTTGTTCAGAGTTTCACAGCGAACCAGAAGCAGAGCCACTTCAGAACCCGTGGCCCAAGCATTTCTGACCCTCCATCTATGTGCCTTCGCTTCCTGAGGCTGTTCCCTCCGGGCCCTGGTCCAGCCTCCTCCTCCTTCAAGTGGGCACATTTGATAAACACCTGTGAGCTTTCCACCAGGGAGGGAGCCCTCCTGCCTTTGGGCTTCGCTAGAGATCGGCAATCTTGATGTTATTTTCAGAACAAAGGACCCAAACATCTGAATCGGAGCTTCTGAAGCATCTATGTTCACCTCCTAGATGAGGTTCTCAGTGTTCATTACGGCTGAGTGTCTATTTTTTTTAAATTTAATTTAATTTTATTTTTTGGTCTTTTTTGCTATTTCTTGGGCCACTCCCGCGGCATATGGAGGTTCCCAGGCTAGGGGTCAAATCGGAGCTGTAGCTGCCAGCCTACGCCAGAGCCACAGCAACGCGGGATCCGAGCCGCATCTGCAACCCACACCACAGCTCACGGCAACGCCGGATCATCAACCCACCGAGCAAGGGCAGGGACCGAACCCGCAACCTCATGGTTCCTAGTCGGATTCGTTAACCACTGCGCCACGACGGGAACTCCTGAGTGTCTATTTTTTAAAAATACCACCATAACCTCCATACAGCCGTGATCATTTCACTGTACACCTGTCAGACCGTCAGCCCGCTCCCATGCCCGCCCTAAGGTAACACGCGTCCCTAACCCTTTGGGCCATGACAACATTTCATTTCTCCTATCAGGGTTTTCATGTCTGGGACAGTTCTGTTTCACTGTGTTCGTGGCTTATTCTTCATGGAGGTCATTGTGGTACCAAAAATGAAAAGGAAAAAAAAATGCTGATGGAGCAGCCCCATTGCAGGTTCATTTGAAGCTTGAGGCACTAACTTTACCTGGTTGTTCTTTCGCGCTCATCCCTTTTGTCGGTTTTGACCCCCAGGGCAAAGGTGACATGTCTTTCCCCCACTTACTCTTTCCCACCCGAGCGCAGGTACCTGTCACGGTTCCCCCCCCCCCCCACCTTTCCGAGGGGTTGCCCAGGAGAACCCAAGTCAGGGATAAAGAAGTGGTCTTTTTTCTTCTTTTCATGGCTGCACCTGCGGCGTTTGGAAGTTCCTGGGCCGGGGCTTGAATCAGAGCCGCAGCTGCCAGCCTGCACCACAGCCACAGCCACGCCAGATCCGAGCCACGTCTGCGACCTACACCATGGCTCATGGCAACACTGGATCCTTAACCCCCTGAGCGAGGCCAGGGATGGACCCTGTATCCTCATGGACACTAGTTGGGTTCTTAACCCACTGAGCCACAGTGGGAACTCCTAAACAAATGTTTTCAATGTCCTCTTAACTATTCTGCAACAAGACCCTAAACAAATAATGCCCCCCACCCCGGACTTCCTCATTTGCTCCGGTTTGCTGGTCTGCTACTTTGGGCAAGTTACTGCTCTGTTAAGTGTATTATCTTTGTTTCATCATGTTCAGGACGGGACTGATTTAGAAGTGCAGGATGCTGAGTGTCAGAAGAATTCCCAGCTGCAGAATGAGTTAGGGTAGCAACTAGGAGTCATGGGAACTGCGTCTTGTCTAACGATCCTGCCACGTGTCTAGATGCTCTTCACATTCTGTGACACCACCATTGGCAGGAAATGAACTTGACTGGAAAAAGAAGGAGCGGCATAATAAGGTCTAGAGAAATTGGGTGGTGGACTTCTGGTCGGAAAAAATCTAAGAGTGAAAACAATGGGTAGACTCCTCCTCCTCCCCCCCCGGCCCACTTTTAATCCATAATTTTGTGGCACAGATTTTTTGTTGTTGTTGTGTTTTTAGGGCTCCACCTGTGGCATATGCAAGGTCCCAGATCAGGGGTCAAGTTGGTGCTGCAGCTGCCTGCCTACGCCACAGCTCATGGCATCGCCAGACCGATTCTTACCAGGGAGGCCAGGGATCAAACCCATGTCCTTATGGATACCAGTCAGGTTCTTAACCCTCTGAGCCACAACTGGAACTTGCTGTGGCATAGATTTTTAGTGTTGTCCTCTGCAGAATAGACATGGCACGGAATCATAGGACATGTTTATAGCAGTCAAGATAAAGACATTGATTTCTGCTTCTATTGTGAACTATGTCAGCAGGTTCTTGGCTCAATGTGTTGCCATTTTGACGTGGCCTGTGTCTGGCGGGGCGATGGGGTGCCCTCTGAGTGGCGCAGCACAGTGGTTTTGGAGGAGAATGGCAGAGTAGATTCAAAACAAGATTAGTAATTACAGGACTGCTGGTTCTATGCTTGTTTTTTAAAAAAGCTATGTAATCTACTTTTACAGGGTTCGTTAGAGTCAGATTTTTTTTTCCCCCAGGGCTGCACCCAAGGCTTTTGGAGGTTCCCAGGCTAGGTCTGAGCTGTAGCCATGGGCCTCCACTACAGCCACAGCCACAGTAGATCTGAGTTGTGTCTGACCTACACCACAGCTCATGGCAACGCCAGATCCCTAACCCATTGAGCAAGGACAGGGATCGAGCCCGAAACCTCTTGGATGCTAGTCAGATTCGTTTCTGCTGAGCCATGACGGGAACTCCAAGGGTCTGAATGTTCATGGTAGGAGAAAAGGAATTTATAGACCTTTGTTACCAAGTCGGTATCATTTCTTCATGCCATTTGCCCACGTTGAGGATTGAGATTTAAAATAAATAGCCTGGTAGTGTGGGCACCGACTGGTTAGAATGGATGCCAGTTTGCAAACAGCCCACGAGGACCTAGGGGTACTTATCAACTGAAAAGCAACCCCACAAAAGGTAACTGCACCCCTCTGTTGTAGGTGAGCTTGGGTGAGAAAAACACAACAGACGTATGAAGGGGGGGGGCTGTCTTATTAGGCTCAGATCCTGCCCAGAGCCGTCTGTGGGCACGCAATCGGGGAAAAGTGGACGACAGCAAAACGGGCTTTAAAAGACCATTTTTTTTCTGGCCATGTCTGCAGCATGTGGAAGTTCCTGGGCCAGGGATCAAACCCACACCCCAGCAGCGACCCAAGTTGCTGCAGGGACAACACCGGATCCTTAACCCACTGCGCTGTAAGAGAACTTTTAAAAGAACATTTTATTTTTTTTATAGTGGTGGGGGAGAATGAATTGGGTTTTTAATACTACACATGAATTGGTAAACATGCTATATACATAAATGAATTATTCTTCGGTGTTTATTTTTATTTCTTCCTGAAGTATAGTTAATTTACAATATCAGGTATACAATCTTGTGCTTCAATATTTTTAAAGACTATACTCCATTTAACGTTATTACAAAATAGTGGCTGTATCTTCCTGTGTGGTACAATATATCCTTTTAACCTATTTATTTTCTACATTATTTTGTATTTCTTAATGCCCTCCCCTAGCTGGGCACTCCCTCCTCCCTCTCCCCACTGGTAACGACTAGTTTGTTCTCTCTGTGTCTGGTTCTGTTTTGTTATGTACATTCGTTTGTTTTATTCATTTATTTTCTTAGAGTTCACATATAAGTGATTACATAGAGTGTTTGTCTTTCTCTGTCTGACTTATTTCACTAAGCGTAATACCCTCTGGATCCATCCATATTGTTGCAAATGGCAAAATTTCATTCTTTTTTTTATGGCTGAGTAATAGCCCATTGTGTACGTGTGTGTGTGTGTGTGTGTGTGTGTGTGTGTGTGTGTGTACATACTGCATTTTTCACGCCGTTTGTCTGTTGATAGACACTTAGGCTGTTTCCATAGCTTGGCTCCTATGACTACTGGGGTGCATGTGTCTGTATGAATTAGTGTTTTCGTTTTCTTTGGATGTATATCCAGCAGTGGAATTGCTGGATCATATGGTAGCTCTATTTTTAGGTGTTTTTTTTTTTTCTTCTTTTTTAGGGCTGCACCTGCTGCATATGAAAGTTCCCAGGCTAGGGGTTGAATCAGAGCTATAGCTGCTGGCTTACACCACAGCCATAATAACATCTTGGGATCTGAGCTGTGTCTTCGACCTACACCACAGCTCACGGCAGTGCTGGATCCTTAACCCACTGAGAAAGGCCAGAGATCGAACCCCCATCCTCATGGATGCTAGTCAGGGTCATTTCTGCTGCGCTACCGTGGGAACTCCCTATTTTTAGTTTTTCAAGGAACCTCCATACTGTTTTCCACAGAGGCTGTACCAATTCACATTCCTACCTACAGCAACTAGTGTACCCTTTTCTCCACATCCTTGCCAACATTTGTTTTTTGTAGACCTTTTGATGATCGCTGTTGGGACAGGTGTGAGGTGATACCTCACTGTGGTTTTTGACTTGCGTTTCTCTGACAATTAGCAACGCTGAGCATTTTTTCATGTAACTGTTGGCCATCCGTATCTCTTCTGCAGAAAAATGTTAAAAAGGGCGTTTTAACAGTGCTATTGATCCGTTTTGCCCCTGAAGAGTTTACTCTGACAGCTCATTGGCAGTTGTCTTATTGAGTTTCTTGTTTTATTTTTTAAAAAATTTTAAAATTTTTTATTGTCTTTTTAGGGCCGCACCTGCGGCGTGTGGAGGTTCCCAGGCTAGGGGTCGAAATGGAGCTTTAGCCACCAGCCTACACCACAGCCACAACAATTCGGGATCCAAGCTGCGTCTGCAAACTACACCACAGCTCACGGCAATGCTGGATCCTTAACCCACTGAGCAAGGCCAGGGATCAAACCTGCATCCTCATGGATACTAGGCAGATGCATTTCTGCTGAGCCACGGAGGGAGCTCCCTGAGTGTCTTCTTTCAGTGAGAGAAGGTGGGGGCTTTCCTCCTACCCTCTTCTGAAACATTTTCTTCCTTCCTTCTTTCTCTTCTTTCCTTTCTTCCTCCCTCCCTCCTTCCTTTTTTTTTTCTCCCCCTTTTTTGGCATAAGGAGTTCTTGGGCCATAGCTTCTCGGCCTTTTGGCTAGGATCAAGTGTAGGAGTTCTTGGGCCAGAGGTCAGATCCAAGCTGAGTCACAGGTGTGACCTGTGTCACAGATGTGCCAACGCTGGATCCTTAACCCACTGTGCTGGAATGGGGATTGAACCTGTGTCCCAGGGCTCCAGAGATGCCACTGATCCCCTTGTGCCACAGCAGGAACTCCTTAAATATTTTCTGAGAAGTAGCTTGGATCACATTTGGAGACCAGGACAAGCACCCTGCCCCCCCACCGTGTTTCGTAGGGTAGTGGATGGTTCCCCCTGGGGCTGGGAGACGCCTGAGCAGCATCTAGTCTCACGGCTCAGAGTTCCCTCCGTGCATCTACAAGGAAGGTCAGGAAGCTAAACCCATCTATCTACAAGGTACAGACAGAGGTGTTCAGGCAGCCTGGACACTTGTCCCACTCAGCCCCAGGCCATTTGGCTTCTCAAAAGAGAATATTTCAAATTCAATGTGATAACGATTTTCTTGTATACTATTCTTTTAAGAATTTTATAGCTTAGGTCTTTAATCCATTTTGAGTTTACTTCTGTATATTGTGTAAGGGAAGTATCCAGATTCACTCTTTTTTATGTGGTTACGCAGATTTGTACCTTTTGTTGAGAGACTACCCTTTCCCCGTTAAATGGTCTCGGCACCTTTGTGGAAAACCATTTAACCATTGACACGAGGGTTCCTTTCTGGGCTTTTTATTCCACTGGTCCATGTGTCCATCTTTATGTTAGTACCACACTGTTTAGATTAGGGTAGCTTTTTAATAAATTCTGAAATCAGGAAGTGTGATACTTTCAACTTTGCTTTTTTTAAAGATTTTTTTTTAATTTGTATTTTTTTATAGACTCTTTTTTTTTTTTTTTTTTTTTTTTTTGTCTTTTTGCTATTTCTTTGGGCCGCTCTCACGGCATATGGAGGTTCCCAGGCTAGGGGTCAAATTGGAGCTGTAGTTGCCGGTACGCCAGAACCATAGCAATGCGGGATCCGAGCCACATCTGCAACCTACACCACAGCTCACGGCAACGCCGGATCGTTAACCCACTGAGCAGGGGCAGGGACCGAACCCGCAACCTCATGGTTCCTAGTCGGATTCGTTAACCACTGCGCCACAACGGGAACTCCTTTTTTTGTTGTTGTTGCTATTCAGGGTCCCTTGATATTCCTTATGAATGTTAGACATATTTTTCTATTTTTGCAAAAAGCGCTGATGGAGTTCTGATAGAGACTGCCTTACATCTGTAGATGACTTTGGGAATGTTGACATCTTAACAATGTTAGGCCTTCCAATCCGTAAATATGGGGTGTTGTTCCATTTATCTATGTCTTTAATTTCTTTTAGCGGTGTTTTGTAGTTTCCAGTCTACAAGTCTTTCATCTCATGGGTTAAGTTTATACCTAAGTATTTTACTCTTTTTGCCAATATTGTAAGCGGAATTGTTTTCTTAATTTCCTTTTTGGATTGTTCATTGTTGGTGTGTAGAAACAAACTGGTTTCTGAGTGTTGATTTTGTATCCTGCAACTTTGCTGAATTTGTTTTTTAGCTCTACCAGTGTGTGTGTGTGCGTGTGCATGCATGCGTGCGCATGCACGTATGATGTGTGTGTGTACATGCATGTGTGTGTGTGTGTGTGTGTGTGTGTGTGTGTGATGAGTGTAATCCTTAGGGTTTCCTACACATTAGTTCATGTGAACAAAGACCATTTTACATCTTCCTTTCTAATTTGGATGCCTTTTATTTCTTTTTCTTGCCCAATTGCTCTGGCCAGAACTTCCAGTACTATGTTGAATAGAAATGGGAAAGCAGGCATCCTCGCCTTGTTTTCTGATCTTAGAAGAAGAAATTCTCCTAAGAAAAACTTTCAGTTTTTTAGTATTGTTTTTTAAATAACAGCTTATTGAGCCATAATTCACACACCATGTGATTTGCTAATTTGAAGTGTACAATTCAATGGCTTTTAGTATATTCACAAAATTGTGCCGCCATCACCAGTCAATTTTAGAACATTTTTATCACTCCAGAAAGAAACCCATGCCCGTCAGCACTCCCTACCCTCTTTCAGCAGCCACTTTGTCTCTTCTTCCAACCCAAGGCAACCACTAATCTACTTTATTTATCTATAGATTTGCCTATTTTAGACATTTCATATAAATATAATTTTACAATACATGGTCCTTTTCGTCAGTCTTTTACTATTGAGTGTGACATTAGCTGTAGCCTTTATAACCTTGAGATAGTTTCTGTCTATGCCTAGTTTGTTGAGAATTTTTATCATGAAAGGGTGTTGAAATTTTTAGTGATTTTTCTCTATCAGTTGAGATGATCATGTGTTTTTCTCCTCTTCATCCTGTTAATGTGGTGTATCATATTAATTGATTTTTTTAATTGAGAAATTTTATTTTTTCTCTTTTTCCTTTTTTTTTAAATTAAAATATAGTTGATTTACAATGTTGTGGATTTTTGTATGTTGAGCCATCCTTGCATTTCAGGAATAAATGCCACTTGGTCAGGAATATTAGAGTTTTTAATAACCTATTTCTTGAAGTCAGTTTTAACGACTGACATTTTTTTCTAGGAAATTATTCATTTCATCTAGATTTCCTAATTTATTGACATGTAATTATGTATATTTTAATACTATTTTTTTTTTGTCTTTTTGTCTTTTTAGGGCTGCACCTGTGGCATATGGAGGTTCCCAGGCTAGGGGTCAAATTGGAGCTACAGCTGCTGGCCTACACCACAGCACCGCAGGATCCGAGCCACATCTGTGACCTACACCACAGCTCATGGCAACACCAGATCCTTAACCCACTGAGCAAGGCCAGGATCAAACCCACAACCTCACGGTTCTTAGTCGGATTTGTTTCCATTGCTCCATGACAGGAACTCCTATGTTAATACTATTAATATCTTTAGTTTTCTTTTTGTTTTTGTAACTGTGATTATGAATGTCCCCTGAGTTATTTTCTAAGCAAGTAGTCAAAGAGATGTTAAAAAGTCAAATTTATTTATGAGGTCTACTACTACTTTATCTTAATTAACTTCTGTTTTTTATCATCATAGTTTTCATTTCCAGTTCATAAGATTTCTTTGCTATTAGTTTTATGACTTCTTCTTAGTTCATTTAAAAATACTTTATTAAAAATAAATTTTATTGGAGTACAGTTGACTTACAAAGTTGTGTTAGTTTCAGGTGTACATCAAAGTAAATCAATTGTATAGAATACATATATCCATTCCTCTTCAGATTCTTTCCCCATATAGATTATTACACAGTATTAAGTAGATTACCCTATGCTATACAGTAGGTCCTTGTTACCCATCTATCTTATATGTAGTAGCATGTATATGTCAGTTAACCCACTATTTTACCCTTCTCCCACCCCCACATTTCCCCTTTGGTAACCATACATTGGATTTCAAAATCTTTGCGTCTGTTCCTGTTTTGTAAGTTCTTTTGTATCATTTTTTTAATTAGATTCCACATATTAGTGATCTCATACGATATTTGTCTTTGTCTGACTTACTGCACTTAGTATGATAATTTCTAGGTCCATCTATGTTGCTGCAAATGGCAATATGTCATTCTTTTTATGTCTGAGTAATATTCCATTGTATCCATACATCTTCTTTATCCATTCTTCTGTTGATGGACATTTAGGTTGCTTCCACGTTGTATCTGTTGTATCTGTTGTATATTTACTGCATAGTGCTGCAATGAACTTTGGGGTACATGTATCTTTTTGAATTATGATTTTCTCTGGATATATGCTCAGGAGTGGGATTGCTAGATCATATGGGTTCAAAGAAGACAGACCAATGGCCAAAAAGCGCATGAAATGATGCTCAGCATCACTAATTATTAAAGAAATGCAAATCAAAACTGCAGTGAGGTACTACCTCACACCAGCCAGAATGGCTGTCATCAAAAAAATCTACAAAGAGTAAGTGCTGGAGAGGATGTGGAGAAAAGGGAATCCTCCTACACTGTGGGTGAGAATGTAAACTGGTGCAGCCACTATGGAGGTTCTTTAAAAATTTAAATTTAAAAGTACTTTTAATGTGGACATTTCCACATACACAATGAGATGCATCGCAGGGTGTAGGATCTGTGACTCCCTCTGTGACACAATGCAGGGAAGCCGGGAAGCCATGCCTTTCAGGTGATGCTACTACATCCCTTCTCTTTTGCAGTTTGCTCTGCTCTCAAAGGAATTGCTACGCTCTCCTCGCGTGGCTTGGAAGGAAGGGGAGGGCAAGATGGTCTAGGCATTTTCTCAGTCGCTGCAGCCTCGGTAAATAGATGCCTTGTTGAGAAGGTGGGTAAAGAAGAGAAGGGAGGAGTGAGTGACATGGCGTCTACACGGTACTTGCCTCCCTGCTCCTGCTTTTACCACTGGGCAGCGATGGAAAACGAAGGAAGATGCTCAGAGAGAGCTTGTTGAACCTCAAGTCCCTGAGGGCAGCGAGGATGGCTCCCCTGTGTGCTGTGAAGGTGGGACCTAGCTTCAGGGAAGGGATGTTGATGGTGTAGCATGGGGGCAGAGGGGAAATGCCCCCGCATAGAAAGAATATGTACACTTCAGCTTCCAAAGACAGAGAGAGAGCTGGGAAAGCATGTTGCCGGGATAAAAGTTGGAGCTTTGCAGTTGGAAAGACCTGGGTTCAAGTTCTACCCTGGCTGATTGCCAGCAGTGTGCCTTGAAGCTGTGACGTAGGGCATTGGATGGAAACATAACAGCAACTGATGGGGTTGTTGTGTGGGCCTGGTCTTCACCTGGCACAACAGGTGCTTAGTATGCGCTTTTTTTTTTTAATTAAAAATTTTTTTGTGTGTGTGTCTTTTTGCCATTTTCTTGGGCCGCTCCTGTGGCATATGGAGATTCCCAGGCTAGGGGTCGAATTGGAGCTGTAGCCAACAGCTTACACCACAGCCACAGCAAGGCGGGATCCGAGCCACGTCTGCAACCTACACCACAGCTCATGGCAATGCCGGATCTTTAACCCACTGAGCAAGGCCAGGGATTGAACCCGAAGCCTCATGGTTCCTAGTCGGATTCGTTAGCCACTGAGCCACAATGGGAACTCCCCTAGTATGTGTTCTTTATTCAACTTCCCATTTCTAGCGCAAAGTTCTGCTATGGAAAATTTGGAATCCTCATCTTGCTCTTAAGTGTCAAGGAAGCAGTGAATTGGGTCATGAAAGCCCACTAGGAGAACTCAGGAATGGGCCTTCCCATCCATCACTCCCCTACTGTGACTTCAGAGGGGCCACTTCTCAGAATCTTCCATTTCTTCAAATGCAAGTTGAGGGGTTTATAAGGTAAGCATCTTCCAGATTTGAAACTTAAAGGAGCGCTGTCTTTATTATTTTAGGGGGCCAGGGCCACCTGCCTTCATGTCTTCTTTTTGGGAAGGTGACGGAAAACCTGGAGAAGAAGTGAAGCTCAGTGATCCGATCGGAAAATTAGAATCTGCAGAAAACTATCAAAACATTTCCTCTGAGGTTTAAACATCAGAAAATCATACAGTGCTATGGACTGCATACACATATATGGATGTTTTAAATATGCTTTCATCACAGAAGCTATGATGCAAAATGAACAGAGAAACCAACATGGACAGAGATTTATTCTCCGAGAGCCCATGCATTTCTAGAGGGGAAGTGTGTAAGATTTGTAATAACACAAGGCGAGGCTCTTGGGGGAAAAGCAGAGTTTACTGTAAAAGAGATGGTGGGTGTGTGACCCCACAGCTGCACTTGCAGCATACGGAGGTTCTGCGCCAGGGGTCAAATTGGAGCTACAGCTGCCGGCCTACACCACAGCCACAGCAACGCCAGATCCTTAACCCACTGAGCGAGGCCAGGGATCAAACGCGCAACCTCATAGTTCCTAGTCAGAGTTGCTTCCACTGTGCTATGATGGGAACTCCAGGAATGGATTTTTAAACAAATAATTTCACAGCTCTCCAAAATCTCTAAATCCTATATCGTGTGCTTTGTAATTTTTTCCTAACATTTATTTATTTACTTTTACTTTTAAATTTATTATTATTATTAAATGTAGTTGATTTACAATGTTTCTTCAAGTTCTGTTGTACAAAACAGTGACCCTATCACACACAGTTTCCTGTGCTGTACAGTAGGGTCCCATTGCCCATCCATTCCAAATATGAGTTGGCATCCAAAAACCCTCTGGATGCCCATTCATCCCACTTCCCCTTTCCCCCTGGGAACCTCGGCTGTGATCTGTTTCTTTTTTTTTTTTTTGTCTTTTTGCTATTTCTTGGGCCACTCCCGCGGCATATGGAGGTTCCCAGGCTAGGGGTCCAATTGGAACTGTAGCCACTGGCCTACACCACAGCCACAGCAACTCGGGATCCGAGCCGCGTCTGCAACCTACACCACAGCTCACGGCAACGCCGGATCGTTAACCCACTGAGCAAGGGCAGGGACCGAACCCGCAACCTCATGGTTCCTAGTCGGATTCATTAACCACTGCGCCATGACGGGAACTCCGATCTGTTTCTGTTTTGTTTTGTTTTGTTTGTTTGTTTGTTTTATATAGGATCATCTGTTCCATATTTTGGATTCCACAAATAAGTGATATCATATGGTAGTCATCTTTTTCTTTCTGGCTTACTTCACTTTGTATGAGAGTCTCTAGTTCTATCCATGTTGCTGCAATGGCATTAGTTTGCCTTTTGTATGGCTGAGTAATATTCCATTGTATATATGTACCACATCTTCTTAATCCATTCATCTGTTGATGGACATTTAGGTTGTTTCCATGTCTTGGCCATTGTGAAGAGTGCTGCAGTGAACATAGGGGTGCATGTGTCTTTTTAATGAAAGTTTTGTCTGGATATATGCCCAGTGGTGGGATTGCTGCGTCATATGGTAGTTCTGTATTTAGTTTTCTGAGGAACCTCCATACTGCTTTCCACAGTAGTTGTACCAGTTTTCATTCCCACCAACAGTGAAGGCGGGTTCCCTTTTCTCCACACCCTCTCCAGCATTTATTTGTTGACTGGTTAAGAATGGCCATTCTGACTGGTGTGAGGTGCTTCCTCATTGTAGTTTTGATTTGATTTCTCTAATAATTGGTGATGTTGAGCATTTTTTCATATGCCTGTTGGCCATCATATGTCTTCTTTGGAGAAATGTCTCTTTTTAGAAATTTAAAACAAATTCCCCAGCCTCATTGATAAAATGGACAAACATTGTATATATGTTAGGTGTACAACTTGATATTTTGGTATATGTTTGTATTATGAAGTTATCGCCAGTCAAACTGGTTAATTTACCCATTTCCTCACATACTTACTTTCTGTGGTGAGAAAACTTAGTCTCCTGTCTTAGCAAATTTCAAGTATGTCCTCTAGCATTGCTAACTACAGTTGCACTGCTGTACCTGAGATCTCCAGACTTTCTTCATCCTGCATACCCACCTCTGTTCCCCTTGACCTGTATCTCCCCATTTTCCCGTCTCCCAGCCCCTGGCCACCATGCTATTTCATACGTCTACGAGTTTTGACCAGTTTAGATTCCACATGTGAGACCATGGAGTATTTGTCTTTGTCTGGCTCACTTAACTTAGGGTAATATCCTCCCCGTTCATCTGTGCTGTTGCAAGTGTCAGGATTTCCTTTTTAAAGGTTGACTAATATTCCATTACATACTTATGCTGTGCTTTCTTCATCTGCTATGGGTATTTAGGTTTCTTCCATATCTAGGCCATTGTGAGCAATGAATGCTGCAGTGTACCTAGGAACTCAAATATCTCTTCGAGATACTGATTTCCTTTCCTTTGGGTATATACTGAAAAGTGCAATTGTTGGATCATAGGATAGTTCTATCTTAGATTTTTTTTTCAATGGCCGCACTCATGGCATAGGGAAGTTCCTGGCCAGGAATTGAATCTGCGCAATGTAGGTCACAGCTACGGCAATGCCAGATCTTTTAACCCACTGTGCTGGCTGGGAATTGAACCCACACCTCTCCAGCGACCCAAGCCGCTGCAGTTGGAGTCTTAACCCACCATGCCACAGCAGGAACTCCCCTGTGTTTGATTTTTTGAGGACCCTCCACACTGTTCTCCATAGCGGCTGCATCGATTTACATTCCCACCAACGGGGGACAAGGGTTCCCTTTTCTCTTTATCCTCACCAACGCTATGTCCTTTTGAGAACAGCCATTCTCATCAGTGTGAGGTGATAGCTCATTGTGGCTTTGATTTGTGTTCCCCTAAAGATGAGTGATGTTGAGCATCTTTTCATGTGTTTGTTGGCATCTGTTTGGGGAAATCTTTACTTAGGTACTTTGCCCATTTTTGTGTGTTTGTTTTTTGGCTATTGTGTTGTGTGAGTCCTTATATACTTTGGCTGTTGATCCCGTATCCACCCCTATGGTGCTGCTGGTGGCCTCCTGCTCTCCTTTCCCCCACAGGATTCCCCTTGGTGCTGAACTGTGCTAGTCTGAAGGATGGGAGACACCACTGATCACTTTATATAGCTTCCTGTGACTCTCCTTGGTTTTTGGCCTCCCCTGAGTTGTTACAGCCCCTTCATCGTACCCCAGAACTCTCCCAGAGCGAAGCTAGACTCCTCCATGAGTAGCTGTTCAATTACTGTTTTATGGCAGATGAGGGCTGACACATCTTACTGATAGCCTCCAACTCCGATAATATGATATTTTTTAAACATTTATTGCGATATGGTCGATTTACAGTGTTGTGTTAATCTCTGCTGTGCAACAAAGTGATTCACTTATATACAATGTGTACATGTCTTATATAGAGGTATATACGCACATTCTTTTAAATTCTTTTCCATTATGGTTTATTATAGGACATTGGATACAGTTCCCTGTGCTATGCAGTAGGACCTTGGTGCTTGCCTGTTCTATGTATACTGTTTTGCATCTGTGAATCCCAATTTCCAATCCACCCCTCCCCCACCCTTCCCCTTGGTGACCACAGGTCTGTTCTCTGTAGCTGTAGATACTATCTTATATGTAGAAAAATCTGAGTGGGTCTTTGCCCTAGAAATTCGCTTCCTTGTTGGCAGGAAACTCTTTTATTTCTTTTAATGAAAAAATGTAAAGTGTATGATTCTAATGGTTGTGTGTAAGGGCTGTATCGTGCTTCATTGGCATAATTTCAGTGTCTCCACCTCGCCTATGGAGTGACCTTCACACCCTCTATCCAGATGTTTGCAGCACTGGAAATAGAGCTCCATATACTTTGCTGTCTTTAAACTTCTGTTCTTCGTGGGCTTCAGCTCATCGGCTGGTTCACTCCCCATCCCAGAAGGCCAAGCCCCAGGGGTGAAGCTTTGCAAGAGCATGGATTGTGTTACTAGGAAAAGAGCTGGCTGGTTCTGCCGCCACCTTGCCCTGACGTGCCTTAGGCAGAACTCAGAGCAAAGGGTGCTCTCCTGGAGGAACGAGCCAAGCCTGCCCTGAAGACAGTGTCAGGAGTTGCTCGAGTAATACTGTCTCCAGTTAAGAGAAACATGTTTGTGGGAGAGAGAAATACATAGATTAAAAAATCAGTCATAATTCTGACAACTGCAGTTGCCACATTTTGGCTGGTATTTAATTAATTAATTTTTTATGGTTGCACCTGCAGCATATGGAAGTCCCTGGGCTAGGGATTAAGTCTGAGCTGCAGACTGGCAATGCTGGATCCTTTAAGCCACTGTGCCAGGCTGGGGATCGAACCTGCGCTTCTGCCGTGACTAGAGCCGCTCTGGTTGGATTCTTAACCCACTGCGCCACAGCAGGAACTCCTTGGCTGGTATTTTGAGTAGCACACATCTTCCAGGAATGAGGATTAAAGACGAAAATTCCAAGTTCTTTGAGAGGATCCCCAAAGACAAGCCAGGTGCTCCCAGGTACATAATAGGTACATGATAAGTATGTGTTGAATGATCTTCTAGTTGGGGAGAAAAAAAGTTTGATGAGTAATTGATCGAACAGCTTTCTAAGCTCTTATTACAGTGTTTTAGAGGGAAGTCTAAGAGTGTGCCTGGGAAGAGAGTATTAGAATTGTTTTATGCCAGTTGTTTTCTTTAGGAGAAATTGGGCTGACGGAGGCAGGGGGTCAAAAAATTCTCCTATATCTTCCCTAATCCCTTCTTTCTATTGAGGTTTAGGGGAGAAGCTGGTGTTGGGGAAATATAATTAAAAAAACCCAAAGGGAAAGAAAACTGTTTTATTACTGGGTGGGCATTAAACCAGACCGTGATGGGTATCACAGGCAGCCCATGAGAAGGTTGTAAAGACAGAAAGGGCTCTCCTCCCCTTAGACAGCCAAGCAGACACACCCCATTATATACCTTTTCTCAAGAGGAACAGTCATTGGTCCTCACTTGGGGGAATTGACAGCATCTTTTACCATCCCTAACCTTCCCATGGTGGTCGGGGGCCACCTGCATGGGCTTTATTCTCAAGGAGAGAGAAAAACACTCACATGTTTAGAACAAGAGGTAGTTTTGCAAATTGAAGCCAGGTACCCATGAGGTGAGGCTCCTACCCTTCCAAGGGAACTGGAGACAGAAGCCTTATCTCCCTGGATGTATGCATTTCAAAAAGGTGGCTTCCAGGTTCCCAAGGAAACATCCCTAAGTGGTGAGACCTGCAAAAAAAGGTATGTAACGTTTGATATACATCTGAGAAGGACAGGGAGAGCAACTCTGGAAAAAGGAGAAGAGGGAGAGGGAGAAGTTTCTTCCATCATTTTCAACAGGGGGAATTAGCTTCTTTTTAATTTGTATTTGTCCTTACCCTGCCCAGGGCCACAATTATTCTGGACCAGATGTAGTCCAAGTTTCCAAAAGTCTTCTCTTGGCAGGTAGGATGATGGGAGACAAAGAAACTCCACCTAGAAGACTTTTTTTTTTTTTTTTTTTTTTTTTTTTTTGTCTTTTTGCCTTTTCTAGGGCGGCACCCATGGCATATGGAGGTTTCCAAGCTAGTGGTCTAACTGGTGCTGTAGCCACCGGCCTACACCACAGCCACACCAATGCGAGATCTGAGCCGCGTCTACAACCTACACCACAGCTCATGGCAACGCTGGATCCTTAATCCACTGAGTGAGGCCAGGGATCGAACCCGCAACCTCATGGTTCCTAGTTGGATTTGTTAACCGCTGAGTCACAGTGGAAACTCCTTAGAAGACATTCTGAACTTGAAGACCATCTGTTAACTAGAAGACATGGATTTAAGAAATAATTCTCTGTTGCTAAATGTGCTGAATCTTCTTTTGTCCACACTTAGAGGCAAAGGTGGCCAGACATAGCACTCAATGCCAGAGACGTGGGTTCTGAGCTACTTAGCAGAGACAATCAAGAATTATTCCTCTTGTTTCAGATTTGACTTAAGACATAGGACGCACTTATCATCTATCAATATCTATCATGTTATCTATCTATATTATTATCTATCCATCTACTCTCTATCCAACTATCCATCAAACTACCTCGCCATCCATCCATATCAAACCAATCCATTCATCCATCACATACATCTATCCATCACATTTATAACCTATCTATCATCTATCTATCTATCTATCTATCTATCTATCTATCTATCTATCTGTCTGTCTGTCTGTCTATCTGATAAAGCTCAGGTCTGTCTGGTTCCCAAACCTGCCATCTCTCCATAGCTCCCCACGTCCTCACATTCCCAGCACATCTCAGCGTACACATGGTGTCGGAGAAACAGATATCTTCTCAAAAGTGCATTCAGAGCTGTGAGGACAATAGCCTCTCGGGATTGTATGCAAGTAGTTCTGGCACCAAGGAGAAAGCAGCCTCGTTGTAATCCCAGAGCTCTTGCAATGCTGTGACTGGGACCTTGGCTCTAAACACTGACCAAGATTCTCCCCTTGACCAGGCTCTCCTCAGCCCCCCTGAACTCTGTTTCAACTAAGCATGACTCCTGGGCTCTGTGTCTGTCTCGGTATTGTCCAATTTTAGCAAGACTCTTGCAAAGTCAGTTCAGCCAGAACCCCCACTCTCGACATCTGTTTGGTTTTCTCATCCTCTGCCATCCCCCAGGTGCAGTCTGATCACTGGCCCGCCTTCAGCAAGAATCGTGTTAGATCCATTTAGCCAGAACCCCCTTTACTGCTGACGCTTCCTCTTAGTCATTATCCACCCACTTTGTTCCTTGTCTATAAACCTCCACGCCCCATGCATGGTGGTCTCTGCTCCCCACCCCCCGGAGAATCAACCACTCAGTGGCCCCTCTGTCACTCGCAATGGTCCCTCTTAAATAAAGTCATCCTTCCTGTGCTTTACCAAGTGTCACTGACTATGTAACAATAGTGACACAAGTTTATAAAACTGTGTAGTGGATGTTCCACCTGCAGGAAGAAACAGCTGCCAAATCACAAATAAAGAGGTGGAATGAGTTTCTTCCTGAGTATGTGGGAAAACTGGAACTCTGCAGTCTAGAGGATAGCGGAGGCTGGTGAGGGAGAAAGCAGGCGAGAGATGACAGGAGGGGAAAGCAGGAAGAGTAAGACCCACGAGGGGGTTCAAATAGACAAGATGCTGAGCGATGCTGGGACATTCTGCCACCAGTGATGTGAGGGTCTAGAAGGAAAGTGATGCCCATTTCACCTGTGGTGGCCCGTGGGGTGTGTGTGTGGGGGGTAGGACCACATGAAGCTCCCTGGAGACGAGGAGGAAGATTATGTGCGTTGAGTGGAAGAATAAAACCAATGGAGGGGAAACAAGGCCAAGGAGGTGGAGGAATTAAAGGTGGAGTGAGAGGAAGGGCTCTGTCAGAGCATCCGAGGGGCTGAGATCAAAGAGCTCTTTCCTTGTAATAAAAAGCTACAGAGGGCGTTCCTGTGGTGGCTCAGCGGTTTATGAACCTGACTAGTATCCATGAGCATGGGGGTTTGATCCCTGGCCTTGCTCCATGGGTTAAGGATCTGGCATTGCCGTGAGCTGTGGTGTAGGTTGCAGAAGCAGCTCAGATCCTGCATGGCTGTGGCTGTGGTGTAGGCCAGCAGCTGTAGCTCTGATTCCACCCCTAGTCTGGGAACCTCCAGGTGCAGCCCTAAAAAGAAAACACAAAAAGCTGCAGAGAGGCAGATGAGGATCTATGATATTCCACAAGAACTAGCAAGAAGGGCATCCTTGGGGGGAGGCAGTGTCAGGAGAGAGATTGGCGCTGAATTCAGGGGTTGGAGACGCTGCCTTCAAGAAATCCTGTGTAGGAGGGAAAGATGACTCTGATACCAATGACTTAGGGTTATCGGAGTTTCTTTCCTATTTGGGGATTTTTAATGTTTCTCAAATGTACATCAGCTCAACAGCAGCTACCTTTTCATGCTAACTAAAACAGAACCAGGTTGGGAGGGGGGCCAAATAGAGAATTAAACTATTAGGAGGCATCTTTCTTTATTTCATTTTTTATTTATCTACCTCTTGTCATTGTCACAGCATTATCAAAATATACAAATAGTACAGATACTTTCAACATGTATAGCTAGAATTCTAATTAAATAAGACTGCTACAAATAGCATGCATGGATTTTTATCTTGCATGAAGTCTCAAGAGACTTAGGAGTCATCCAATCATCAGTAATGGGCTAATAAAGGGACTGGGTTTTCTTTTCTCTAGAATTATGCACTTCATTTTTTTTTCCCATTCAAATGTGAGGATGGTAAAATGAGAGACTGCCTCTGATACTGAAATCAGCTAAGGATGGTTGGATGGAAGGGTTCTACTGGCAGCAGTAAAATGACTTTATCCTTGTTGGGCTCTAAATTTAATGTCTATGTTGACAAGACAACCAGAGTAGGGTTCTAGTAAACCATCCACATCAATGACACAAATTCTCCCCACTTTCGTCTTTCCAATGAACTTCAGGGCTACTCAGAATAAATGGATTTGTAGATCTCAAGTCACAAGCTACATTTATTATGAAGAATTCCCATAAGTACCTGCTCAGGGCTTCCCCCACCCCCTACCCTTTACCCTTCCAGAGACATGAACAGAATAAAATGGGTTAGTGGTTACTTGTCTGGAGCTGAACGGAACCCATTTCTACCCCAGGCAACATGCTCTTTCAGTCTTGAGAAGTTTGGATTTTGCTCGTGTCCACACATATTTCATTGATCAGCGGTTGATGCCTGAGGAACCATACTTTACAGCAGAATTAAGTTTTCAAATCATTCACAGTGGGGGGAACCCTCTTTCAAGTAAATGACTGCGATTAGTAAGGACCTAAGGTCAAGGGTGGCCGTGAAAGGTGTCAGGGCGTTGTCATTAGTGAAGCAGAGCTGGTTTCTGCTATGGATACAAAGTCAGTGAGGGGCTCCATGGTCCCAGCCTTCACTGTTGAGTGTTTCTTTTCTTTTCCAGGTTGAAAAGGAACCAAAGGTGCGTCACATGGACCAGTTCACCGAGGAAGGAGGACCCATCCCTTCGTGTGTCTGGAGAGGCAAGTCTCAGGATATCAACCTCTCCATCCCTGGGTTCATGAAGGAAAAGTTTCTGAACATGTTCTGGTCCATGCTGTTGATCAGCGCTCTGTCTGCAAATGACAGCCGGGGCTTCTCGTTCAAGAATTCTTTGTCGAAGTTGCTGCAGTCGTACGGTGATTTCTTGACCAGAGTTTTAGGGAGGGGGGAGAAAAAAAGGAAAGGAAATCAGCCACTGAATTCATTATCCTTCCTTTTGTCATCCAGGCTACCAGCTGTGTATGAAGAAGTACGTGTCTGCAAATAAGGTAATTCTCATGGTTGATCATGTAGGGCTTTTATCAAATGTCTCTAAGACCTGGAGTCATCAGCTTATCAACAGAATTGTTAAATTCATATAAAGGAATTCCACTTTGCATACATTCCAGGAAGACCTAATGCTTCCGGGTAAGAGTTTACATGAAGAAGGACTGGTAACCTTTGAAAAAGCCCCACAGGGGCAGGGGGTGGGGGAGCGGGAGGAAGTGGGAGGGGTGGATGGTGGGAGCAGAGGGACTGGAGGAAGAAGGAGTTTCAGATTATAAATCCCTGTTCTTCTAGTAACATCCCTCAGTGCCCTTGGGTCCCCCCCAACACACATTTATTTTATTGTTAAGCATCTTAAGCTGTCTTCCACAGACAGCATGGATTGGGAAAGACAACATCCCTGGTCGACTGGTGCCCATCACAAGAAACCTGTTCATAAACACTCTTTAGCATGGTGTACCCTTGAACTTGAAAGATTAGGAGTAACCACTATCAACTGTCATCCTTATACGAGCGCAACTGAGTCAGGCCCTTCCCACCCCCAGAGGGGCCCCTGAGCTGCTGAAGCCAATGGCCTCTGCCTACAAACAGCTGCCTGGACCACAGGTCATGGAAATTCCTTCGTACAGGAGGAACTGGGAATTGTCCCACTGGCAAAGGGTAGCTCAAGGGTCTGATATTTTTGTGGAAAATATCAAGTCAATTGCAATCTACCATGGAAGCTGAGACACGAAGGACACTGTTCTGATGAGCTAGAACAAGGCGAAAAATTCCTTTCATCACAAAGACCATTACCCCAGGTATTAGCAATGGTGTGGTAACAAGTAACGAGAGGTCCAGCCCGTGGGACCCCTGGAACATCTCCAGAGCGTGGGGGGAATGTTGATCAGAGAACTCTTCCCACGCTGCTGTTTCTGGCCACTCGCTGTCAGGACTAAGAGCAAGACACGTGCCACCGTGAACAGCCTGCCTGAGGGGCACAAGCACATGCCTCCTCCCTGCGAGGACGGGTCATAGACTACCCGGTCACTGCTCCCTCCTTTCCAGAATCACCGGGAGTGGGTCAAGCTGGCAAATGTGCCACTTGGCTTTATGTCCTCTTAAAAGTTATTATTTATTTTTTAAGTTGTGGTAAAATGTACATTACATGAAAGTGACCATTCTAACCAATTTTGTGTACCGTTCAGGGGCATGAAGCGCATCCATATGCTGGACCACCATGACCGCCATCCACCCCCAGAACTTTTGTCATCTCAGCATTGCCGCATCTTGTGGTGACCCAGGAAGTTCTGCCTTTTCTCACGAGGTGAGCGGCTGGCGGGTGGCTGTGCACGTGGGAATTTAGAGACCTCTTTTGTCCAAGGACCAGTCTACTTCTCAAATGGAGAAACACCTATTAATTACCACTGGGGATGTAGTTGCAGGGACAGATGACACATGTCAGAGAATCTTGGAAAACACGGCTCCAGAGTTCCGGCCATTGGAGGCTGGGTTTACGCCCAGGCTTGGGTCACGCAGACTGGGACCACACAGCCTGGATGCATCCTCTGCAAAGCTCCCCATCACATCTGACGGTCCCCCCACATTTGTGGGGGATCCGGTGCTGCTGTGGCTGTGGTGTAGGCTGGCAGCTGTAGCTCTGATTGGACCCCTAGCCTGGGAACTTCCATATGCTGCAGGCGTGGCCCTAAAAAGACAAAAAAAAAAAATTAAACTTACACAATGTTATAGATCAACTATATCTCAGTTAAAAAAAAATGAAAAAAAAAAAAAAGTTCGGGGTATGCCTAAGGCTCCTACATCCGAAGATTCATTCTTCCTGCGGCTACATTTTTTTTTTTTCCTTTTTAGGGCTGCACCTGCACCTGCAGCATATGGAAGTTCCCAGGCTAGGGGTGGAATCAGAGCTACAGCTGGCAGCCTACGCCAAGCCATGCAGGATCCGAGCCACATCTGTGACCTATGCTACAGCTTGCGGCAATGTTGGATCCTTAACCCCATTGAGCGAGGCCAGGGATTGAACCCACATCCTCATGGATACTATGTTGGGTTCTTATCTTGCTGAGCCACAATGGGAACTTCTCTGAAGCTACATTTGATGACACAGGTTAAATTCTGCAAATGAGTCACATTCCCTGCCACCCCTCCAAACCCAGTACCCTGGTTATGGTCAAAGAAGACCCTCCTGAGAGGTGGGGCTGGGGGTGAAGTGGGGATGACGACGGCAGGACCACTGGCTCCTGGGGCCCCTTACCACTTTAGGCCTGAATGGAGGGTCAATCTCCTTTCTTTCCAGCTCTTCCCAGTTGATCTCCCGGAACAAGGGGTGCTGGCGGATGTCTCCCCTCACCCCCAGGCGCTTCTCAGGCTCTCTTACGAAGAGCTGAAAGGGAGCAGAGGGGGAGCAGTTAGGTCTCAGGGATGAAGCAGCCCCCCTTGGGTGCAGGTGCACCTAGCATGGGGGCCAGGACTGCACACGCGTGACTGACTCCACCAGGAGAAAGGCTGGCCTTTGCCACCTGCCTTCCGAACCTTGTCCCTCTGTTTACCGTCATCAACTATCAACTCAGGTCAAACGAGCGGCAATGTTCTCCCTCAAACAGGCTGAAGAGTCCATCTGCCCGAGTCTGGGCTTTGCCCTAGAGATGCTACCCTTCAAGTTACAAAGACCTGGACTGAGATCAGCTCTAATTCACGGGACCCTCTGGCAAGTTACAGATGCCGAGTCAGCTTCCTCATCTATAAGGTGACTGGGGCGTCCTCCCCACAGGGATGTTCCGTGGGTTAAAACAGTGACAGACAGACAGACAGGTGTGTGCTAATTCCTGGTCTGGAACACCCAAAAGCAGAGTAAGTGACCAGCATATCTGCTGTTTGGCCGACTGCCCATCGATTGAGTCTGATTTCTTTCAAAGCCACTTTCAGAGCTTGCTTAAGCTGTAACAAACTACTCCCTGGCAGTCAGCTTTGGATTTTGTAGTATTCAGTATTCAGAATCGCTCTTAACTCCCGCAAGCCTTCTGGATGCTAATACTGTATTCAAATCATTGAGGTTATTTTTGTTTTTATTTTTGCCTGATAAGGCCACAGCTGTGGCATATGGAAGTCCCCAGGCTGGGATCGAATCGGAGCTGCAGCTGCTTGTCTATGCCACAGCCACAGCAACAGGGGATCTGAGCCACACCTGCAACCTACACCACAGCTCAGGCAGTGCTGGATCCTTAACCTACTGGGCGAGGCCAGGGATGGAACCCGCAGCCTCATGGTTCCTAGTCAGGTTGGTTACCACTGAGCCATGGTGGGAACTCCCTCAAATCATCTTTGATCATTTCCAACCCGTTTTATACATATTTCCTCTCTATGCTGGCCCCTGTCCTGTCACTTCCCCCCATGACGTCAACATGAACACTGGCCAGAACAGCAGAGAAACTTGGAAACTCTTCGAACTTAAACAAAACATGTCGAGGGCTCCAAGGCCTTAGGAGAGTCCAAACATGCAAACTAGAAACGTCTCGGCTCTCCTGGGGGTCTGGAGCAGCTACCCTTTTTCTTTCATCAGCTAGATGTTCATTTATGAAAATAACTGCTTGTTACAGGGTGTCATAAAGCGGGTATGGATCCTTGGAAGGGGTAAGCAATGAGATTCTGCTGTACAGCCCAAGGAACTATATCTGATCACTTGGGATGGACCATGATGGAGGATAATGTGAAAAAAAAAAAAAAAAGAATGTATATATGTATGACCGGGTCACTTTGCTGTATAGCAGAAATTGACAGAACATTGTAAATCAAATATAATTTTTTTTTTTTAAAAGAGGGTATGAATCCTGAAAATAAAAGCCGGTTAAGTGCAATGATTGTCCATGAAGTTCTGGCAGAACTTGACTTCCCGTTTGCACCAAAATTGCCTGGATGGCTTATACCTCATAAGAATCATAAGACTCGCCAGTCAGTGTGGTCAGTCTATGGGATTTAAAACACGGCTTTACTGTTTATCTTACTACTTGAAAATCTTCAAAAGCTCTACTCTATAATCACTAACTAACTGACAGCTAATTAATTCACTAATATGCTGGAGCAAAGCAGAGATTTCTTTCTTTTTAAAATTTTATTTTATAATGATTTTTATTGTTTCCATCACAGCTGGTGTACAGTGTTCTGTCGATTTTCTGCGGTGCAGCAAGGTGACCCAGTCACACATATGCATAGACATTCCTTTTTCTCACATGATCCTGCTCCATCATAAGGGACTAGATACAGTTCCCAGGGCGACACAGCAGGATCCCATTGCTATTGCCTTTGGAGGTTTCTTTGTTTTTAAAAAATTTTATTAAAACTTTTTTTTTGGGGGGGGGGGGCTGTACCTGTGACATGTGGACCAAACCTGCAGCACAGCAGTGACCTGAGCCACAGCAGTGACAAAGCCGGATCATTAACTGGTAGGCCACCAGCGAACTCCTTTCTTTTTTCTTTCTTTTTTAAATTATCTGAAAAGCTCCCTTGAGACACTCATGCAACTGCCTGGTGTGGCCAAGGGGGGAGTCCTTGGCATGGCCCCACTTTCTCTCCCCTTTATTGGATGGTGGCTGCTGGGGCCTCTCTACAGAAACTTGGGCTTCCAAAGAAGCTCGTTAGAAAATCTCCACATAGTGGAAATAACTCGAGCCTGTTAACCGAGAGGCTTTCCACCTCCATGGCCTGGGGCAAGGTTCTGAGTCTCAATTTGTGCACCTGTAAAATGAAGGGTCAGACAAGCTGATCTTCTGCCCTGTGAGTCCTAACACCCTCTGGGCCCCTGGGGCGGCGGGCCTTCCAGGCTCCCTCTAATGCCGACACTCACGCTCCGATTTCACTGGGACCCTCTTCTGTCCGGACGTGTCTACTCAGTGCATCTGTGGCCTTTTCCGAGGTCTTCCCTTCGCCTTGACACTCCATCTTGCAAGGGTTTACCTCTCGCTGTAATCCACTCCCGTCCCTTCCTCCTCCTCTTTAAGTCCTGACACACCTTTGAGAGTTCAGCTTACGCCCTGTCTTCTCTGCCAAGCTTTCTTTGGTTACCTCCACTCACGGTGAGCTCTCACCTCTCCTCTTGAGTCACACTCCCTGTCACATGGCTGGTTACATCATTCAATCCATTCAGTGTCCTTAGAGAGTCAGGCCTTGGGCTGGATGCCTCAGCTAGACCTTCCTGATTTTTTTTTCTTTTTACAGTGACACCTGCAGCAGGTGGGAGTTCCCAGCCTATGGGTCGAATTGGAGCTGCAGCCACGGCAACAGCGCATCCAAGCCGCACCTGTGACCTACGCTGCAGCTGGCGGCAATGCTGGACCCTTAACCCACTGAGTGGGGCCAGGGATCGAACCTGCATCCTCCTAGACATTACGTCAGGTTCTTAACCCACTGAGTCACAATGAGAACTCTGGCCATCCTGATTTTAAAGGCAGATCCTAAAGCAGATACAAGGAAACTGAGGCTCAGAGAAGCTTGGCAACTTGCTCAAGACCATGGGTCCAGCCAGCAGTAGAGCCTCAGTGATGAGCAGCCCTATCCTACTTCCGCTGTTGGATAGTCTATCCTTTGAACTCTATAGAACATCTCCCCTTCCTTAAAGAAAGTAGCCCACTGTGTATCTGCACCACATTTTAAAAGGCGGCTTTCCTGCTAGAGGAGAAGCTCTGGAGGGCAGACACCAAGTACGTTTCTGTTTCTTACAGAGTCCAGCGTGGCGCCACGGACCAAGCAGCTACTCCATGGGTGTGTGCTGGGTATGTGGCCAAGCTGTCTTTCCATTTAATTTTTCCCAGATCATGTGTCTTCAGTCTCTGTCTTCTGTTAGACTCTTGGTTTCAGCATATAGAGCAGCCTATAGACAAGTTCATGGCGAAACGTATTTCTCCGTAGACTCAGACGCGAGCAAGAGTCGAGAGATGGACGGAAATAAGTGACTTGCCCCACATTCGTTCCCCTGAGATGATCTTAGTAAGTGACTGGCTTCCACTCTGAAGGACATTTGGATGGAACAAGATTCGAGAAGGTGTGTGGCCCTAACCAGCCTCATGTTATAAAGCAGATGCTTCAGGGAATCGGTTGGAAGGAACTGCCTTGGGCCAAGGGCATGCATGCTCGGTGTTCCCAGGAACATGTGGCATTTTGAGCCTGGCATGTGGACCTGGGAAATTTCAGAAACGTTTAAAGATAAAATGTATAAGGAGGGGATGATATGATCTCCAGCATCGAGACTCAGAATTCTTTCTAGTTTTGTACAGAAGAATAAATATTCATCCTCTCTGCCCTGCAGCAGCCCCCCCCCCCCCGCCAACCCGGTTCTAAAGATGCTGGTTGACCTTATGGAAGGTCACCGGCTCTGCTGCAGGGAGGCTGCCCCGAAGGAATACATGCTCATGCGGAAAGACTTGATTTTGTCCATAGAAGCTGTCAGAAGTGTGGTCTGTACTGACAGGAAAGAGCACACCCCGACATAAATGGCCAGGATGCATCTGGAGTTTGTGTAAATTTACTCGACTGTCCAGGAGAAAAAGCAGGGCTGGGCTGCCTCGGATGGCCCCCCGGGCTTGGCACCTGCCCCTGGAATCTTCTCTCCCTCTTCTGTCCCTCTGCCAACGGCTCTTTCTACAAAAGGGAGAGGTATTTCTATTTGAGAGCACGAATTTTCCATCATTTTCCAAACAAAGGGACAGGACATCCTGGATGAAGGGAAGAAAAGGGCGTGTCTTGGGTGACAGGCAACGAGACAGCGGTATCCCACCTGTACTTCTTGATGACATGCAGCCTCTCCTGCTGTACGTTTGCTCAGTGCACGGCATGTATCTGCGTCCTGCGAGGGCTAAAGAGAATGGAGTCCAGTACTGAGCCTCCTCCTGTTACAGATGCCATTGAATACTCTTCACTTAGCTTTCCCAGAGGCCCCGTGACTCTGGGTTTCACAACATTATCTGTAATTCTCTAGAGGAAGTTTCTCAGAAATGATATTACCTTTGATTTCTGCAGAAAAGGGAGCTTGAGGATGTGGGGGCTGCTGGATCAAAACTGTAGAGCCAAAGAGGCACAGAGGTGAAACTAGAAGCCAGTCTTACAATCAGCGACTCACAGGCTGGAAACTAATTTCTATTCGCCCAGCTCCTAGAACATGGGAGAACCCTCTTCTTCATGGACAAGAATAGAGAATTTCTATTAACTCACATGAGAAAGACTAAGCCCAGACTCTTCCATGTGGATTTAAAACCTCTTCACCAAGAGGTTAAACCCCCTTCATCGGGAGTCCCACTTCCTCTCCTTCTTTATTCTCAGTTGTCTTGGTTTCTGTCCAATTCGCCAAATTTACGGTCTACTCTCACAGCAAATCTCTTCCTGCCACTGAAACTCTGCAGATGACTCTTTTTGTCTGTTTGCTGGTGTTTAGTCTAACATTTAGTTTTGTTTTTAAACTGTTTATTTTGAAATAATTACGATCTTAGCCTGCTTGAGATGCTGGAACAAAAACACCACTGATGTGTAGGCTTAAACAGGAGACATTTATTCTCATGGTTCTGGAGGCAGGACATCCAGGGTTAAGGTGCTGGCATGGCCAGGTTCTGGGAAGCCTCTCTTCGTGGCTTGCAGGTGGCATGGCCAGGTTCTGGGAAGCCTCTCTTCGCGGCTCACCAGTGGCTGTCTTCTGGCTGTGTGTTTCCCTGGCCTTTTCTAGGTGCATGTGTTTGAGGGGAGAGATTTCCTTCTCCCTCTTTTTTAAAGGGCACTAATCTCATTTTGAGGAATCATGATGTCGTCTAAACCTAATTACCTTCCCAAAGCCTCACCCCCTAAAACCACCACGTGGGGGGTTAGAAGACTTCCACATGTGATTTTCTGGGGCGGTGGGGGAGGACACACGCAGACCATACATATGGATTCACAGGAAGTTGAAAAGATAGTACAGAGATGTCCCATGTACTTTCACTCAGTTTCCCCGAGTGCTTCCGTCATAGACGATGAGAGTATAATATCAAAACCAGGACACAGGCACTGATACCGTGTATCTTGTTCTGTGTCATTTCATCACACAGGGAGGTCTCTATAACCACGTCTCCGTAACCACCTTCACAAACAGGATCCAGAACCGTGCCAGCACCACAGAGATCTCCCTTGGGCTCCCCTTTCAGAGTCATTCCCCTGCCTCCCCGATCCCTAAGCCCCGCAGCCACTAATCTGATCACCATCTCTGCCGCGTTGTCCTCTCAAGAATGTCACACATGTGGACTCATACAGTCTGACCTTTTGAGATGGGCTTTTTCTCCCCCCCACTTGGCTTAATGTCTTGGTGACCCATTCACATTGTTCTGTGAACCCATAGTTCCATCCTTTTCACTGCTGCATAATCTTCCACATGCATGACTTTACATCTTTTCTCCTCCTACCGGAAGTAATCCTTTCCTCCTCCCCAGTCTTCCTCTCCTTTGAAACCACCATTCCCAGTGTCTTTTTTCTTTCTTTCTTTTTTTTTTTGTCTTTTTGCCATTTCTTGGGCTGCTCCTGCAGCATATGGAGGTTCCCAGGCTAGGGGTCGAATCAGAGCTGTAGCTGTCAGCCTACGCCAGAGCCACAGCACACGGGATCTGAGCCTCGTCTGCGACCTACACCACAGCTCACGACAATGCCAGATCGTTAACCCACTAAGCAAGGGCAGGGAATCGAACCTGCAACCTCATGGTTCCTAGTCGGATTCGTTAACCACTGCGCCACGACGGGAACTCCCCCAGTGTCCTTCTACAGATGTACTTCGTTACCTCCAGCTGGCCCCACTTACATCCTCCCTGTGGCATGCTGGGAAATCACCCTTTGCCAGATGGAGCTGGGTTTAGGCGGCACAGCTGTTCGGCTTTATGTAAAGGTAGGTTACAGCGGCTGCACCAGAGCCTCCAGACCCCCAAGCCGTTCCCGTTTCCCCCTTTCTGGTGAGTTTGGATGGCCCAGGACTTCTCAGCGCCCCCTTTGTGCTGTGGGTTGAATTGTGTTCCCTCAAAATTGATGTGTTGAATCCCTAACCAGTGTGAAGGTACTTGGAGGAAGAAAGTACTTAAGGTTAAATGAGGTCACAGGGTGGGGCCTGAGCCTATCGGCTCAGGGCTTATAAGAGGAGACGCCAGCGCACTCTCGCGAGAAAGCAGCCCTGCAAACTGGGTGTGGAACTCTCTCTGCTGGGCCTGGCCCTGGCCCTGGCCCTGGCCCCGGACCTTGGACTTCTTCGGACTTCCAGCCTCCAGACCTGTAAGTGAGTTTCTGTTGTTTAAGCTGCCCAGTCTATGGTGTTTTGTTCATGGCAGCTAGAGACAATTAACACACCTTAGTTAAGTCTAAGAGCCAAGTGTAGAATAAATGTAGCACCTGTAATAATACCTGAAATTGCCTTTATGGAGAGCAAAACTTTACATTCCCATCCTGCTAATTTATTTTTACTGCTGTCATCTTTTTTAAAACTTGGTTAATTTTGAAATTAGCTTTCATTTTATATGTGTTTTGTTCAGTCATTAAAAGTGAATTTAATTGGCCGTTTGGGGAGTTTTCTAAGTTTATGGCTTGCTTGGATCAGAGAGCAAGTGAGAATTGAGTGAGACTGGCTCAGATGTTTACACACCATCAGCCTCGGGCTGGGACTCCTACGAGGGCTTTGTCAGCACTTGAAGTTCTAGATCTTGGTTCCTTAGGGAGAATGCCGCGAGAATGCTCAACATTTCAAACACCCTAGACAACCTGACAGTTGTATCAGAAAGGCAAACGTGTATTATGCCCTAAAATTTAATTCTGAGTCGTTCTTCATGAGAAAAAAAGCAGATTAGTGAGAAAAAGGTAGGCAGGGTAATCCAAGTTTGGATTTCAAATCCATGGACAGCGTCTAATGGTGAAGGATCTTGTCCTGGTCCCCTTTTCATTATAAGACGAGCAAGGCTAAACATTATTTCCCTAAATGATTTGTTTTTAGCCGGCTGAGATGAATTTCCAGAAACCAAACCGTTTTGTTCAAAACACCTGTATTCTCGGTCCACTGCCTTTCGACTTGCTGGGCTTTTGGTCACATTGGTAGGTCTCTTTGGCCCCCAGAGGTGCTGGGACAGCTCAGCAGGTGTAGGCGCTTACTATGATAGCAGCTCATTAGCATGGTGAATTAGCAGGATTTTCATTTTCTAGCACATGGCACTCACACGGCAGATGGTATTTTGTATCCTCAGCAAAGGCAACCTGGGGCTTTAAGGTCTAGATCGTTAACGGTGGCTCTCAGGTGCTCCTCGTGTGTCTGTGTGGGTGCCCGGGAGCTCCTGCTTTCTTAACCAGTGAGTCTTGGAGCATGGTTTGCTTCTCTAGCACTAGCGCCAGGTCTTAACTGATCCTGGGGTGTCACGGGTGGGGTCTGACTGTTGCTTTGATGCTGAGTTCTGGAGACTGCTGCTGAGATGGTAGAAGACTGCTCTCTTTAGGTTTCAGGGTGGAAAATACATCAGGGTGTCCCGTGGATGCAGGTCGGGGATGTGAGGAGAGCGGGTCTGCGTCTGTCCTAAGTGCTGCCTGGGAGAGCCCGCTCAGCAGCAGCGGGTCCCGCTGGGATGGGGTGTGGCTGGAGTGGGATTCAGTCCAGTAGCTGGGCTGAGGGATGGATCCAGGAGCCTGCACCTCAAGGGCTTCCGTCAAAGATGTCCCCAGGGACAGGGATTTCCAAAACACCTGTCTGAATCCCATAGAAAGCCTTGGCTTGAAAACCCAATGGATTCCAAGAGCATGAAGCCCCCCAGCCGTGGAAGAGCAGTTCTTTCTCCTCCTCATCCCTCCATCCTCTCCCTGTGTTTGGTCGGAAATAGAAACACAGGAGATGGGGAAGAGGGGGACACGCATGCAGGACACAATGTGAACAGACTCCCTTTTCCAAAGGTGGGTGGCGGCCATGCGCCTGCCCAGCGGAAAGGGAGTGGGAGTCTGTGCTTTTAAGATGGACATGATGGGAGTTGCCGTCGTGGCTCAGTGGACACCGAATCTGACTAACATCTATGAGGACGCAGGTTGGATCCCTGGCCCCCGCTTAGTGGGTTAAGGATCTGGCATTGCCGTGAGTTGTGGTGTAGGTTGCAGATGCGGCTTGGATCCTGTGTGGCTGTGGCTGTGGTGTAGGCCAGCAGCTGCAGCTTTGATTCAACCCTTAGCTTGGGAATCTCCATGTGCTGCATGTGTGGCCCTAAAAAGACAAAAAAAACCAAAAAACCAAACCAAAACCTTTAAGATGGGTGTGATGACTTATGTCTTGGACAGAACAGCTTTGCTTTCTTGGCTGAGATGGTGTCTCATAATGTAGGAGGGACGAGAAGTTGGTCTTTTATCTAAAAGTGAGCTGAAAATCACTTGTTCTATCCAAGCCTTCAGCCAGGGCAGGGAAAGATTTTTTTCATGGTAAGTTTCCGGTGTAGAGCATTATAATTCAGCCTCTGCACCCACTCCAGCGTGATCACCACCAAAGCCTGGTTACCCCTCCTTCACCACAGCGTTGCCCCCTTCACCCAGCATTGCCCACCCTGCCCCTTCTCCTCTGGTGACCATCAATCTGTTCTCGGTATCCATGAGTTTATTTTTTAGGTTCCACGTGAATGAAATCCCACAGTAATTGTCTTTGTCTTATTTCACTGGCACAAGACCCTCTCCATTCGTGGTGTTGCAAATGGCAGCATTTCACTTTTTTTGGCTAATGTTCCATTGGGTATACATTCCACCTCTTCATCTGGTCGTCTATTGACAAACACTTGGATTGTTTCCATTTCTTGGCTATTTCAAAGAAGGCTGCAATGAACATAAGGGTACATATATCTTTTCCAATTCGTGTTTTCATGCTCTTTGAATAAATACCCAGAAGTGGAATACGATATGAGTGTATTGTCATTCTAGTCGTAACTTTTTGAAGGATCTCCATACTTGCTTCCACAGTGGCTCCACCAGTTGACATCCCACCAGCAGTGGTCTTCCATCATTGGAGTTCCATTTTTTCACATCCTTGCTGGTACCTTCTCCCATCTTCTTCATAGCAGCCATTCTGACAGGTGTGAGGCGATAGCTCACTGTGGTTTTGGTTTGACTTGTAGTTTCCCTGGTTAGTGATGCTGAGCATCTTTTCATGTGCCTATTAGCCATCTTTTCATCTTTGAGAAAATTGTCTATTCAGATCCCTTCATCCATTACATTTTGCTTTTTTAAAATTAAAGTGTAGTTAATTTACAGCGTTGTGCCAATTTCCGTTGTACAGTATAGTAACCCAGTGATACACACACATCTTTCATCATGGTTTTTTTTTTTTTTTTTTCTCATAGTATTTTCCAGCATGTTCTATCCCAAGAAACTGGATATGGTTCCCTGTGCTATACAGCAGGACCTCACTGCCCATCCATTCTAAATGTCAGTTTGCATCTGCTAACCCCAAACGCCCCGTCCATCCCACTCCCTCCCCCTCGGCAACCACAAGTCTGTTCTATATCTCTGTGAGTCTGTTTCTTGTCTGTGGATAGGCTCATTTGTGCCATATTTTGGATTCCACGTATAAGTGCTATCATATGGTATTTGTCTTTTTCTTTTTGACTTATCTTGATATGAGAATCTCTAGTTGCATCCATGTTATTGCAAATGGCATTATCTCATTCTTTTTTATGGCTGAGTAGTAGTCCATTGTATATATCTACCATTTTAAAATCAGACTGTCACTGAGCTGTATGAGTTCTTTTATATTTTGGATGTTAATCCCTTACCAAATATGATTTGCAAGTATCCTCTCCCATTCAAAGTTTTCATTTTGATGATTTCGTTGCTGTGCAGAAGCTTTTTCATGTCATGTGGTCCCATGTGTTTCTTCCCACCTTTGTTTCCCCTGTTTATGGGTCAGATCCCCCCAAAATATCTCTGGGACTGATGTTAATGAAGTTACTGCCTATACGTTCTTCTAGGAATTTTATCATTTCGGGTGGACTGAACAGATTTAGTAGGGACTATGGGAAACAAGTTTAAGTTTTAAGCCCCAAATAGCTTTTGTTCAATAGACCCATTACATCTCAAGGTGCGGCTGTTTAAGAGTCCTGGAACTGGTTCCTGGGTGTTTCTTGCACGGGAGGGTCTGAGACTCCTTTTGATAGCTCATGCTCATCCTATCGGTGCCTCAGTTAAAACAAGGGTGCACATCCCCTTTAAATCTGGTTCAGTGCAGTTACTGTTTACTCTGCCAGGTATAAACCCGAACCTAGCAATGGACGGGAGCACCGAGGAGAAAGCCTAGTACTAAACCTAGGAGCGTTTCCTCCAGGCCACTTCTTACCTTCACTAAAAGGTCCTTTGCCTCCTTCTCGAGCCATCGTGGGTAAAAGGGACTGTCCATGCGGATGGAGTGGAACAGCTCCTCTTCATCCTGCCCGTGGAATGGGGACTGGCCGATGAGCATCTCGTAGAGAAGGACGCCGAAGGACCACCAGTCCACAGAGTGGTTGTACTTCTGACCCAGTAGGATCTGCAGGACCAAACGGCAGGGACCTAGTGACTAAAAATGAGCCTCTCTACAAAACAAACAGATTGTGCACACGGAGGGCAGACTTGCGTCTGCCAGGGGCAGGGGTGGGGGAGAGGGGGACAGGCGGGGAGTTTGGGGCTCGGAGATGGAGACGGTTACATTTAGAATGGATGGGTGACGGGGTCCTGCTGTATAGCACAGGGAACTGTGTCTGGTCCCTTGACTTAGAGTGGCTGGGTCACTTTGCTGTACGGCACGAATTGAAGGAACATT
This sequence comes from Sus scrofa, assembly GCF_054392235.1. Taxonomy (NCBI): domain Eukaryota; kingdom Metazoa; phylum Chordata; class Mammalia; order Artiodactyla; family Suidae; genus Sus; species Sus scrofa. The sequence continues at coordinate 91,288,050 of NC_139392.1, read as the reverse complement.
ATAAATCAACTACACTTTAACCAAAACATGAAAAAAAATAAAAACGAGGTTGGTCTGAACGCCCTGCCTGGATGTCTCAAGGCCACCCAGGCAATAGCTCATGACGAAGACAGCACATGGTTTTACAAAGATTACACTGAAACTTTCGAGAAGCTAGTGACTAGGTAGAAATGAGTGGGCAGTGCCAAAACTGGGCAAACGTTCTTGAGTTTCAACCTCTCTCCTCTCTCTCTCTCTTTTTTTGCCTCTGGCCTTAAGCGAAACAACTGACTTGTCCCGCCAACCTTTATTTTCCCGCACGTGGGTGGCAGATCCAGACCTAAGAGAGCTAGGTTTTCCAGGCCCTTCAGTGCCTTGAGGTGAAGCGCTAAACCAGACCACATGTTGTGTGGCATCTGTGGTCCTGAGTCTCTGCCTAAAACATCAAGCTTCCAAAGAGGTCATCTGACAAAGCCCACCCTTAAAGCTAACAGGTCATGGTTCCGAAGAGTCAAGTTTCGTGACTCTGCTGAGAGAGACCAGGAAAACGAGCTGTTCAAATCCAGAAACCAAGACCTCTCATTGCAACATGCGGTGACACTGTGACACTTGTTAGCAGTGTTTGGAGGGGAAGGAGTCTGGTCGGTCCTTTAGGGAAGTGGATTTAAAGTCTGGAATCCCACCTAACTTTTAAAGAGATTCCTGTCCACATTCCTGGCATAAAAGTCTTCGTATTCTGGCCTTTCAGCAACTTCCTTATTTAACGTGGAAAGATACCGTATTGCCATCCTGCTCAGGGCCTGTCACCCCAACAAAGCAGGCCACGACCGTCTCTAAAACAGCACATACGGCCCATCCGTGGATGAATGGGTCAGCAAAATGCGGTCTCTCCACAGAGCTAAGTATTAACTCAGCCCTAAAGAGGAAGGAAATTCGGACACACACTTCAACATGGATAAGCTCTGAGGATGTTACGCAAAGTGAAATCGGCCAGACACACAAAGACAACTGCTGTAGGATTTCACTTATATGACATATCTAGAGAGTCCAGTTTATAGACAGAAAGCGGAATGATGGTTGTCAGGGTTTGTCGGGAAGCAACAGTTGTTTAATGGGGACGGATTTCGGTTGTACAAGATGGAAAGTTCTGGAGACTTGGCTGTGCAACAGTGTGGATATACTCAACGCTAGTGCACTGCCCTCTTAAAAATGGTTACGATTGGGAGTTCCCGTCGTGGTGCAGTGGTTAACGAATCCGACTAGGAACCATGAGGTTGTGGGTTCGGTCCCTGCCCTTGCTCAGTGGGTTAATGATCCGGCGTTGCCGTGAGCTGTGCTGTAGGTTGCAGACGCGGCTCGGATCCTGCGTTGCTGTGGCTCTGGTGTAGGCAGGCGGCTACAGCTCCGATTCGACCCCTAGCCTGGGAACCTCCATATGCCGAGGGAGCGGCCCAAGAAACGCAAAAAGACAAAAAGACCAAAAAAAAAAAAAAAAAAAAAAAGGTTATGATGGTGTATTTTATGGTATATATATTATATCACTGTGAAAGCCAGTACTGGGGAGTTCCTCTGTGGCTCATGGACTCGCATCCATGAGGATGTGAGTTCGATCCCTGGCCTCACTCATTGGGTTAAGAATCCAGCAGTACCACGAGCTGCGGTGTTGGTTGCAGATGCGATTCAGATCTGGCGTGGCTGTGGCTGCGGCCGGCAGCTGCCGCTCTGATTCGACCCCTAGCCTGGAACTTCCATATGCTACAGGAGTGGCCCCCAAACAAAACAAAACAGTACTTGGTAGGAGCATAAGAGCAATTTGTGAAATGGAGAAGAAAAGTCTTTGTTTTTCATGAATGCTGCTCCCAGGTAGGCTTGGGGCAAAGCTGCTTTATTATCCAAACCCAAGTGAGGATGGGAAAACAGGTTTGAAAGCACCAAATTTAAAAAGCAAGAAGGGACCCTCTTGGCATAGACACCCTTTCCATCCTTCGACTTAAGGCTTAATTCAGTGCATCTAGTGAATGTGTGCACATGCACACAGGCCGTCTTAGGATTGGCTTTTTCTCTTCTTCTTAAACGGGCCTTTGGAATGAATGGCAGGATTGTAGCACTGATGGCTTTAGCAAAGAAAAATGACACTGCAGTTCTAGCCATTTTCATATTTGCTAGGGGAGTGCTGGTGAGCTTTCCGATGCGGCAGAATAATGCTCACAGCAGCCATGTCTGACCCCCCCCCCCCCCCCCCGGTATGTGTCTGGGCAATGAGAGAGGCTTGGAAGCGAGGCTCAGGGAACTGTCTACAGGTCTCTAACACAAGACTTGCTAAGCAAACACACCACCACCAACTGTGATGACCACGCAGATGGTTGCAGGTTCTACAACACTGTGTGGTTTCAGGCAGACTCCTTGAACCCTCTTAACCTCATTTGGGAAAAGTGGTGATGCTGTGGGGTCAGCTTATTACTGGGTGACTGTGACATTCCCGTGAAAAGTAGGAGAGACAAAATGCTCTGCCTCATGGAAATGACTCTGTATTCTATGTTAAGTGGGTGCCAGTTCATCAGGACAGATATTTGTGAAAATAAGAGTTAAGTTGCAAGCAGAATTTTGCCATCTGCTGCTGATTTCCAGTATAAAGGTGCTACCTATTGGCCTTAACTCAATATTTGGATACTAAAGTTTAGAAAAAAATGCACTTAGCCCTAAGGACTAGTGTAAAAATAGACCCAGAGAGAATGATAAAATAAAGATGCCCACACAGCACAGTCTTAGTTTAACTAAATTTGCCTTCACTGGGATCCAGCTCACACACAATTCCCAGGATGTGCCACAAGGGGGAGCCCAAGGCAACCAGGAGCTGCTCTGAGTTTGCATTTTGGTAATAAATAACTTCATTTGGCTGGAAAATGAACAGAAATTTGGAGGATAGGAGACAGCTGTGATGGAAATTAAGTCTTCCAAGGCAGGTGATTTTAATAAATATTTTTGGGCTTAAGTTAGGAGGAAGAAGCAAAATGCTGATTCCCATTCAATTACACATTTTGTACAGACAGAATGTTTGCAAATGCCTGCTGGTGTGTACTGGTTGTTTCCTGGATTTTGTGTGTGTTGTATGTAAGAACCCCTGAGGTAGGTCCTGCTACCCCTGTTTAACAAAGGATGGTGATTGGACCTTAGAGAGGGGACCTGTCTTTAAGGTCTCCTGGTTAGTGAGTTGAAAGCTATCTTCTGGACTCTGGGCTTCTGGTATTTCACTACATGATGTTCCTTTCCTGTTAAAATGTTGTCCCCAGGATTTAGACCTCCACTTAACTTGGCTACACTCAAACTAGTCTATATTTTTAAAGAAACTGGTGGAGAAGCACTGGCTGGAGCGGCCCTTTATCTCAACCCCTGATGCCACCTTATGGCCATGCTGTCTTTTGTCCTGTCCTCTCCCCATCTTTATTCAAGTAATTCCAATAATAATGATGTCACCATGTCATGTCAGCATCCTTCTTTCTTTCTTCGAGCAAGAGAGGGCTGCACCTCCACCCGTCTTGTGGAGCTAGTGAGTGGCGGGCTGTACAAGGCTTCATTGCATTATACACACAGTGGAGGAATGTCATTAAAAAACCAAGAGTCCACCTGTACCTTCAGGGTTCTGATCTGTAAGTGACTCCTGCTTTTTCCAGGGAGCTGCTTCTACATGTTGCAGTTCCACCTGGACTTACTAAGTGGCTAGTACATATTAAAAGCGTGTCTCCCTGTTTCTCTATTCTTTGTTAAAATGGGCATGGACCTCCAGTTATCCTTTAGACCCTCAATCCTTTAACTATGACTTAGGGAACTGCAGAGCTTTTGAGAAGGTCTCTGGAGACGTGGACTGTGAGACTATCCCCAAGTTTCAGGGAGAACGGTTGGCTTTTTGTGCATCCTTCCTGATACTGTGTGCAATGCATTTTTAAATTTTACCTTTTTTTCTTTTTAAAAATTGATGTATAATTATTTACAGTGTTTTGTTTCTGTTTCAAGTCTACAGCAAAGTGGTTCAGTGATACATAGATTTTCAGGTTCTCTTCCTTTATGGCTTATTATAAGGTATTGAATGTGGTTCTGTGTGCTATACAGTAGCTCCTTCTTGTTTATCTACTTTGTATACAGTAGTGTGTAGCTGTTAATTCCAAGGTCCTAATTTATATCCCCACCCCCACTATCCCCTTTGGTAACCGTAAGTTTGTTTTCTATGCATGCATTTATTTTTGTGTTTTAGATTCTCTGCTCACATCTTTGGGGAAAGGGGTAATGGGTGAGTGAGATAAAGGAAAAACTTCACAAAGGAGATAGTGTGTGAATGGAGCTTTGAAAAATGGGCATGATTTTGATGGAAAAGGGAGAGGCTAGAGAGACTTATTGTATAAAAGAGGTGAAGAGGTGGGAAAACCCAGCACATATTCAAAGATGGACCACGGACACGGTGTGGTCATTCATGGAACAGATGATGGGTGCTCTGAGCTGTGAGGGAGGAGACTAGACATTAAGGTGGATAAATCATAGTCCCTAACTGTGAAAGGTTTAGTTTATTGGCAAATTGAATTATGGTTGCACAGAGGAAACAACTGATTACTCCAAGAAGACAGAGGCATCTTTAGGGAGATGACTTTAGAGGTGGGGAGAACTACAGACATGGCTAAGAAATATGAGAGATGCAGGAAGATGGGAGTCTTGGGACCTATTATTAAGGACCTCTGCCTGGGATTTTGGTTTGTACCCAGCTGATAATGGGGACTTGTTGAAGGTTTTAAAGTCATGGTGTAGCAGGTTTTCGCATTAGAAAGGTAAACCTGGTGGAGCAGTGGCCTTCAGATCAGTGGATGCACCCCAGGGACCAACCAAATGGTGCAATGAGTAGTAGGAAGGCAACATGAAATCTTGTATTCACGGGAGTTTAAAAAAAATCTAAGAGTGACACTGGTGCCTTCATTCAGAAATGTGAGCAGTGACTAGGCTTCCTGAGGGAGGCATGGGAAGCCTCATCTCAGAAGACATTGGTGGCGGGTCCCCTAGACCATTTGTTTTCAGCACATTGTAAGGTGTGTCACTATTAGGATTATTTATTATCCCAAGGTGCGTCATTTATGTTGCATACGAAACTAAGGGGATCAGTGGGCTCTGTTTTAACCAAACTCGTTTTCACAAAATGTAAAGTCCTTAAAAAGTTATCTGCTGAGAGGCGTGGCTCAAAGACCATGCTAAATAATGCAAAGTGGAAAATGGCAGTGCGGAGCTCTCTTACTCCTAGTACAAGCTCTTGGTCACATCATAATCAGGCTAAAAATAAGGACGATCTCATCAGTTATGAAGGGATGTTGGCTAAATCAGATTTATCAAACATTGTTTGGAATGCTGGGCTTGGGACATTCCCATTGTGGCTCAGCGGAGACGAGCAGACTAGTATCCTGAGGATGCAGGTTCAAGCCCTGGCCTCACTCCGTAGGTTAAGGATCTGGTGTTGCCCTTTAGGTCACAGATGTGGCTCAGAGCCTGCGTTGCTGTGGCGTAGGCCTCAGCTGCAGTTCCAATTAGACCCCTAGGAACTTCCATATGCTGCAGGTGTGGCCCTGAAAAAAAAAATGCTGGGCTTATATTCACTCTTGTCAACCATGAATCTCTCCTCATGTACATATTGTAGTGTCTTATCTTACAGTGTAAATTTCTGAGCTAACTTTTTCAGCGATGAGCCAAGAAAAACCAGTTCTTCGCGTCCCAGAATCACAAAGTGTTGAACTAAGATTTTTAAGCTAATCTCATTATTTTAATGAAGCACAAAGGTTCGTACTACTAATAGAATAAAACTTATTTAAAGCTACTGCCTATTTCATCTTCAGTTCAGTTTGATTGTATGCATGCTTTATAACACAGTCGTAGTTGGTGATCAGTGTCTAAGATTCATATATAATAAATATACATATGCTGGTGCTCTTTTAACTGATGAGGAAGCATGATGGGAAAGCTTGAAAATATGTAAAGAGGGTGCTGGGCAGCTGGGTAGTGATGGAGAGGAAAGCCAGAGATAAAGGCAACACGAAGACCAGACATGTTGAGGGCTTGGGGTAGGGCAGCAGCAGTAAGAGGACATTGATTTATTTCTCCAAGGGATTTATTTTGAGGATCAAGAAAGAATCAAGGGAGATTTTTATTTCAGTCACAAGATTGGGGAGGAGAGAGTATGTACGTGAAGTCATGAGGTCTACATTTAGAAGGTCTTGGTGTTAGAACTTGAGAGGGATAAGGAAGGAGGAGCAAGCTTGGAGAGTTCCTAGTTGCCTGGACAGGACACTGGATGGAGGGACGTGGACGTAATTCATCGAGAAAGAGATAAGGAGGGTGTGTGTGTTGGGGAGGGCGGCAATTTCAACAGAGCAAGTGGGTTTGAGATCTGTTATGTTTGAATGGCCCTTGACAACTGGGGATCTCAGGCAAGAAAATGGACGTAATGGGTTTGGAGCCAGAAGTGTGGGCTGGCTGAACTGATTTAGGAGCTGAAATCATTATAAGTACAGCTGCTCAGGGAGCATGTACATGAAGAAAAGAGGACAGAGAGTGGCAGTGCGGGAAGACGAGCATGCCTGAAGATGAGAGGACGAGACAGAAGCTGCAAAGAGCACTAAGTCTCTGAAGCTACTTTCTGGAAGATGCTGAAGCAGACAGTCAGAAAGGAAGGATTGCTGGGGAAAGCAGAGGGCATAAGGCACTTATAAACAGGACAGTGAAAAGGCACAATTTCTTGCTGAGGCCAACCCTGCATTTAAATAAGGTGCAATCAAAATGAAGTACAGACCCACAGCCCAGAGCCTCCTATTTCTCAGCCTGAGGATGCTACAATTACTTGGGCAATGACTGGGATTTGCCACTCAATTTTGTTTTGCCCGGGAGACCCGAGGTCCAACACTCCCTAGTAAACAACCATCACCATTCACACATTTATCAGTAGTTCATTCTTTCTTTGAAAAGGTACCTATTAGTACCTTAAGGTGCCAAGCCTCGTGCTCCATCCTCAGACATAACAAATCACATTGATGGACACATGCAGTAAGGTGGGACAGAACTAGAAACGCCTTGCGTTGCAGACCACTGAACTGCTGAACTCTGCAGAAGGCAGACTTGGTGTCACCATAAGGCAAGGAATGCCTGTGAGGCAAAGCCAGATGAGCGTATCTGCTGATGCAGAGTTCTAAGGTACAGGGTCTCCTTCAAAGGGGAGATAAGGGAGCTATGCATTAACCATGCTATTCTATAAGCAGCTGCACCATGTCCTCGGGGTATTCACCAGTAACTTCCTTGCTAGTGGTTTCCTTTGTTATTCACTAGGCGATAGCGTTGTCATTGCCTATGTCTGGTTTTGCTCACTAACCTACACCTTCCTTAATAAAAGTCTTGTGGGCTAAAGCCTAGGCACCTTTGTTCTGCGGAAGAGTGCCTCCTGGTCCCCCACTTGCTAACTGTAAGAGAGTCTTGTGCGTTTTGTTACACCGCACTGTCCCTCTTCCAGGATCTCCCATTGCCCTGCCACGCTGGACGCGGCAACCTTGTGCCAATATCAGTTTCCTGGTTTTGATACTGGACCATAGTTCTGTAAGATGGGATCCCTGGGGGGGAAGGTTAGGGTAGGTGTAGGTGATATTTCTATACTATTTTTGGCAGATTTTTTAAAATCTATACTTACTTCAAAACAAGCTGTTAACAAGTGAATAAGAAAGAGCCCCTGACTTTAGTGATCATCCAGTGATGCAGAGAGAGTCAAAGACCAAAAGCCCACTGTGTGTTTATGCTGTGGGAAGGAGCATGTGTAAGGGGGCGTCCCCCTTCCCCCAGGGGTAGGCAGGGGGAAGCTGGGGCGGGGGGGAGTCCAGAATCAGGGGTCCTCAGGTACAGCTGGATGGATGGATGCCTTCTGGGCAAATGCTGATTCTCCTGGGACTCAGAATATGAGAGCAAAGGCCTTGTTTGTTTTTTGGTTCTTTTTTTTTTTGGCTACACCCATGGCGTGTAGAAGTTCCTGGGCCAGGGATCCAACCAGAGCCACAGCAGTGACAATGCCCCTTGTTGAATCCCTAGCCACGAGGCTACCAGGAACTCCCAATGGCTTTTTTTTTTTTTTAACTTTCACAGGCTTTCTCATCTGACACCATCACAGGTGACAGGATTGTCTTCATTTGACAGAAGACAGAATGTGGCAGTGAGACCCCAGCCACGTCTCCATGATCACACGCAGCTTGGAAACCACAGCTTAGGTTTTCTGGTCTCAAAGGAAACCACTGGACTCAGGTGGATGCCCCAAGCCTGTTGGGTATTCGCCTGGTTCTTCGCCAGCTGTCTCTTCCAGTTGGTCTGAACAGAGTGAATATATTTTAAGGCTGGGGTGGGGGAGCCGTGATGGGAAGAACATGCTGGATCCCTCATACCTTGGTGAGATGATGACCTCAGCATCAGTAACCCCCTCCCCAGCACCTGTGTGCAGCTGCGTTTGTCAGATACTCAGAAAAACATACACATCCCAAGGCAAATTCAGGGGAGGAAGCTGCTGTGGTGCTGGCCGGAGTGAGCCGAGTTGGGAAGGGGCTTACCTCCGGGGCTATGTAGTCCGGGGTCCCACAGAAAGTGTTCGTCCTGGCGTCTCCCAACATGTTCTCCTTACACATCCCGAAGTCTGCGATTTTGATGTGTCCGTCTTTGTCTAACAGGATGTTATCTAGCTTCAGGTCCCTGGAAAACAAAGCAAAACCTCACATTCATAATACAGTTTTGTTGGAGTTCCTGTTGTGGCTCAGCAGGTTAGGAACCTGACATAGTGTCCATGAGGATGCAGGTTCCATCCCTGGCCTCGCTCAGTGGGTTAAGATCTGGTGTTGCCATGAGCTGTGATGTAGGTCACAGACGTGGCTTGGATTCCGTGTTGCTGTGGCTGGGGTGTAGCCCGGCAGCTGCAGCTCCAATTGGACCCCTAGCCTGGGAACCTCCATATGCTGTGGGTGCAGCTGTAAAAAGAAAAAAATATACAGTTTTGTTAAAATGGAATTGCCACATGAGGAGGGGCTGCAGGTCCCATCACAGCCCAAAAGGCAGCTAGAAGGTGCTTTGCTGGTCGTCTCTTCTTTCAACCCCAACCCTCCACCTACAGTGTGGCCCACGGGCTCACTGCTGCTCCGCCTTGGCCATCTCTGCCCGGGGCTTCACCTGCAGCTCCTCCGGGCCCAGGTCGGCTTTCTCTGGTCTGGGCTCTGACCGAATTCCGTGTCTTCTATGCCCAGCTTGGGACCTGGCCCATCTCCAAAGCTCCAGCCACATTTCTTGTGTGACTGGCTGGGCAGGTGCTGTGATGGGGACGTGTCAAGGTGTTATCACTGCCAAGGAGCATCCCTCGATAGTAAGAAATGAAGCCTGGGTGGACAGGAGCAGCTGGTGATGGATGAGACGCTGTCGGGCTGGTGGTTGGTGAGGTGTTTTCTGTGGGGTGGTAGTTAATACCACACAGACACCTACCCTCTCACATTCAAGGCAGGGGTGTAGATAAAACTGCCTCTTCAAGGGAATGGCTGGTTGCTGCGGATTCCCCTGACTTATCAAGGAGGTAATACGGTCATGCAGCTACCTATAGATAATATAACTAATACAGCTCTCAGAGATAATACAGCTTCCTATAGATAACACAGCTCATACAGCCATCTATAGATAATACAGCTTATACAGCCACCTATAGATAATAGGGCTAATATAGCCATCTTATAGATATAACTAATTCAGCCATCTGTAAATAATATAAATAATACAGGCCTCTACAGATAATATAGCTAATACAGCCACCTATAGATAATAGGCCTAATATATTCATCTTATAACTAAAACAGCCATCTGTAGATAATATAACTAATACAGCCATGTATAGATAATACAGCTAAAATAGCCACCTATAGATAATAGGGCCAATATAGCCATCTTCTAGATATAACTAATACAGCCACCTATAAATAATATGGCTAATAGATAGTACAGCCACCTATAGATAGTATGACTAATAGCTAATAAAGCCATCTATAGATAATATAGTTAATACAGCTATCTACAGATAATACAGCTAATAGATAATACAGTCATCTATAGATAATATGACTAATAGCTCATACAGCTATCTATAGATAGTACAGCTACTCTGGCTATCTACAGATAATATGGCTAATACAGCTATCTATGGATGATATAGCTAATACAGCCATCTGTAGATAATACAGCTAACACAGCTCTCCATAGATCATATGGCTAACACAGCCATCTATAGACAATATGGCTAATTCAGCTCTAACTAACATGGGCAAGACACAGATCTGAGGCTCTTTATCCAGTACCTTTCCTGGGGGGGAACGTCGCAGGAAGAAAGGCCTAAAAATAGACTCGCTTTATGCCAATTTCTGAGGATTTATGTTTCTTCGAGGATAAACTGTCCTGCATCTAATTCTGAGATCACTTAGGGGAAGCTGTTCCTGACAGAGAGTAATTCCAGAGCCAGAATCCATCTGATACCAGAACCACCCCAGGCCAGCGAATTCCTCTGTCCTTAGAAAACCAGGACCTGGTCAAGCAGCCCAGCTCACTTTTACGGAAATATAACGGGTGATGAGATTCAAAAAAGATAAATGAGCCGAGCTATGCCTGCCTGAGATTTTACCGGGTGGCCCAAGGTCCTTGCTTTAACCTTACGGGAGCCCTTGGATATTTGATTGAGAAAGTGACACCAAGCTTCCTCTTGGCTCCCCTTGATTCGGCTGAGGCACATGGTTCATCATAGGGCATGGCTTCCACACCTGACATTCTGGCCCCTACCCTCCAAATAGCTCGGATTGGTCAATTTGCTTCTTGGAACATGGTGCTCAGAATGGACCCGGGGTCTTCCAGACACATAACCTCACAGGTACAGATTGCAGTGGCACCTTTAAGTTCCTGGCCTGATCCTCCTGCTTCTCAGCACTGCGGCCCAAGCTGTGCATTAGTCATTTCCGAAGCGCCATCACTGTCACGGTTCATGTGGAATTACTGTAAACTAAAACCTCTGGGCATCCTTTTTCTCCTCCCTACCCAAACTACTATGACACCCACTTCTGTCATCCTATACCTGAAATTGATTTTTTAAAGATAAGGCAGGTACCACACCTGTCATTGGTTTCTTGAAACTTTGATCGATTTTCATCGGTGGCATTTTAGGTATTCCAGTCGGTCACAGAACATCCAGCCTTTTCTGCTTTATCTGCCCATGAACGTGAGTTTCATGACAACAACTCCAAGTCTGGGAAATGAGGTTGGTGATGGCTGTGCCTGCCTTCCTTGATGAACCTAAAATGGCCTGGGACAGAGGAATAGCTACTCTTTTTGCCTTTCTTGGTACCTCCTTTAAGAAAAATTGCTCAGAATTTCCTGCTCAAAGAGTCTGCTCCCAAAGGGCTGGCAGGTGGCTCTGTCCCCACACCCCACCCTCCCTAGGTGACGGGGCCCGAGGTGGAGGCCTGACTCTTGGTCAGCTCTTCTCCTTGAGGGGGACTTGTTGGGGTTGCAATATGGCGGCACTGAGCTGTCCGGGTTGGGTGCCTGATGCTCAGGGCTGTGTGGGGGCCTCCTCACCAGCCCTCGGAGAAACAGAAATCCATTTGTAAAAACACAACTGAAGGGACTGGTCTAAGAGCAGAGACAGGCCACGCCAACCCAAGGGGAGACTGAGCTGAGCAGAGAGGAGCCACTTTGGTTCTGACGGGTCTGCATTTTCGGCTCCATGTTCTCGGGGAGGTTGAGCTGCTGCTGAGGCAAGCGTTTGAGCGCTCTATGTTGCTTGCGGTCCATTTCCAAATTCCGAAGTCCCATCACTAATCTTCCTATCTAGCCTTCTGGTTAAACTCTAAGCTTCCTGTGGGTGGAAATGCATACTGCTTGCTCCTTGCTGGGTTGTGATGCTCTGACAAGAGTGTAGCCTGGGTTGACCGTTCCGCAACTATTTGTTGAATGAATTCATCTCCATCCAGGGACCACTTCACCACCAGTGATTATGGGCTGCCAGTAAGTCCTGAGTAACTGTTCCCTTTGCGTTCTCACCTTCGGTGACAATAAATGAGCCAGAGAAAGTGAGCACGGGACGCAGGTGTGTTTTGGCGGAGTGATGCTGTTCGCGGGTGTCCCCAGAGCTGAGGTCTTGCTTCCGGGCCAGCGTGGTAACCTCCGTCACCTGCTTCTGTCCGAGCAGGTGCATGGACACCGCCAGGACACACCTTCCTTCAGACCTGACTCAAGTGCTGTCACACTTTCATTATTAGGACTAGAGACTTCCAGTATGTCTAAGTCTTCTCCTTAAGTCTTCTGCCTTCCTGTTTCTTCATTTTAATTACATCCACTCTCACTGTGACTTAGGGACTATATTCCAGTGTGTCCAATGAGGGGTCATACTTTCACGCAAAAATGGCAGGTTCATTTCCTAATCCACCCTCTCTGCAATCTTGGTATCATTTTGAGTTTCTGCTGTATGAAACACACTTGTGTCATATCCACTTATGTTCCTAGAAATGTGGCTGAAAGGTGGCTTTGGGGTCATCACCAGGGAGCCGTATATCCAGCCACGGTATTACATACAGCTCAGAAAGATAATGAACATATCTAACATCGGCAATTCTTTCACATGCATTTTGCATTTGATTCCAAGACAGGCCTGGAATAAAGAACAAAATGAGAGCACAGCCTTCTTGCTTCTGAGACTGGAACTTCTACCTTGGCTGTTGTTAAGCTGCCGTCCATGTTATTGCTCTGGCAGGAAGCCTGGCTGTGGAACTTTCTGCCACAAAAACCCACTGGTCATTTCATGTCACTGCAGGGTGATGGTTACACCAGCCCGACCAGGAAATTCATCTGTCTTGGTCCTTTTATTTTTTTTGTCTTTTCTAGGGTTGCTCCCGCGGCATATGGAGGTTCCCAGGCTAGGGGTCGAATCAGAGCTGTAGCTGCCAGCCTACACCAGAGCCACAGCAACGCGGGGTCTGAGCTGCGTCTGCGACCGACACCACAGCTCATGGCAATGCCGGATCCTTAACCCACAGAGCAAGGCCAGGGATCAAACCCGCAACCTCATGGTTCCTAGTCAGATTCGTTAACCACTGCACCACGACGGGAACTCCTAGCTCGGTACTTTTTTCCAAAGAGTAAAAGTTACCTGTAGACGATTCCTTTGGAATGAAGGAACTGCAGGCCGAGAATGATTTCAGCAGCATAGAACCTGAGGGAACGAAAATCAAGGCTCGACACAGATATTTAGCAGAATATACCCCCCCCCCCCATTTTATATAGTGAGTTCTCTGCAGTGCTCTGCTCAATGTACAGATGTAATTTTTTTTATGGACACGCCCCTGGCACATGGAATTTCCTGGGCCAGGGACTGAATCCAAGCCACAGCTGCAACCTACACCACAGCTACAGCAGTGCTGGATCCTTAAACCCACTGTGCCGGGCTGGGGATTGAGCCCATGTCTCTGTAGCAATCTGAGCTGTGGCAGTCGGATTCTTAACCCACTGTGCCACAGCGGGAACTCCCGAAATTTTGTTTAATCATAATGAGAGGAAGATGTCATCCATTCTTCATGTCCAGCTTCAGCCCTGAGAAAATAAAATGGAGCTGGTATCTTTAGTCCTACCTGCATCTAGTGTTTACTCCTACACTGTAAACTATAATGCTTTGACTGTCACTTTTTCTTTGCTAAAACACACAAACACTGAATGTAATGATAGGGACATGGTTCTCCCTTTTATTTTAAAACCTACTTAGACTCCTTAGGCCCATAGGCAGGGTCACTGCACATTAACCTGACTTGTTCACATGTAAGAAATGCAGCCTGAGCACCGGAGGAACCCAGAGGCAGACTTCGGCAAGACTGTGGGTTCAGCTCCAGAACATCCCAATAAAGCGAGTCATGCAGATTTTTTTTGTGGTTTCCCCGTGCATATAAAATTATGTTGACACTACCCTGTAGTCTCTGAAGTGTGCAATAGTATTATGTCTTAAAAACAATGTGCCTGCCTTAATTGAAAGATACCGTCCCGGAGTTCCCATTGTGACTCACTGGAAACAAACCCAACTAGTATCCATGAGGATGCAGGTCTGATCCCTGGCCTGGCTTAGTGGGTTAAGGAATTGCCATGAGCTGAGGAGTAGGTTGCGGATGCAACTGAGATCCTGAGTTGCTGTGACTGTGGTGTAGGCGGGCAGCTGGAGCTCCAATTCTATCCCTAGCCTGGGAACCTCCATATCCCGCACCTGCAGCCCTAAAAAATACAAATACAAATTAAAAAAGACCTTACTGCTAAGGTCCTCTGACAGTGCCTGGTTGCCACAAACCTTCAACTTGGAAAAAACAAAGCATCTGCAAAGCCAACCACATGCACTCACACGAGATATGCCTGTATTAGAAGCTGGGAGGGACACCTCTGCTTCCCCATCTTCAGTGATGACAGACTCAGAGGAGGTGGGTTTCCGTCATCACTCGTGGGACCAAAGTTAGATATAAGGGAGAACTTCCCACCAGCGAGGGCTGCGGGATCTCGGAGCAGAAGGTAGGAGCCCCTTCCTGAGAGGCAAAGAGACACGCGTGTGGCTTCCATGCCTTACAGCGCCAGAGGGGACCGTGCCCTGAGGGCATTATCTCCAGCAGAAAAATGCCCAATGATTTCTGAGCGGCAGAAATCCCATACAGTTATCCCCGGGCCCTGGGCTGATGGCTCCAGGTGGTGTGCTCCTCCTTGGATCTGACACAGTGGCCACCGCAGCCAGGGTTTCTGCAGGAGCAGGTGGAAAAGTCTGTCTCTGGATGCAGCTCAACCTGAGCGCCTCCCAGGGCTCACTTGGGATACGTGAAAGATGATGGGGCTGAGAGCAGAGAAGGTGTGGGTGTAGCCACACCTTTAAGTGGGTCTGGGGGCACAGAATCGTGTGTCTCCTCATCACCTGGTTTGATGACTCAGGAATGAGGGCTTGCAGAGGAAGGAGGGCAGGGCTTGGGGGGACCTGACTGCAGGCGCGGCCGCAAACCCAGCCTGCTCGCCTCCTGCCTCCAGGGTGGCTTGACGCCAAAGACGGCCAAGATGTACTCTCAAGGGAGGGTAAGTGTCTCTCCCTGTTCCTAAGTCTCCGGACCCCTAAGCCAGATGCTTTTTTGCCGTCACACGGAGCTTCCCATTACGCCCCATCCCGAGACCCCCTTCACCATCTGGGTCCCAGTGGACTTCCATGCAAAGGACAGACACTGCTTCCAGTTCACATGATTTAGGGGCCTGAGGACTTCGGGCAGAGTGGGGGGGGGGGGCTTTTAGTAGGTGATCTCAAGGCGGAGAACTGAAAGAAAACTGACATGAAGCTTCACAGACAGGGAAAGTGGCTGCTCATTGGATGTGTTCCTGGGGCCACCTCGCCCTGGGGCTGAGGCTGGCGAGTGAGAAACAGCAAGCATGGTGTGGGCACTGCTGACCCCATACCGAGGCCCGTGGGGTCCCCCACTCGACAAAGGCTCTTACGTGGCTCTGCAGAGGTCGAACTTGTGGCAGCTCTGGATGTGGTACATTAGGTCTCCGCCGTTGAGATATTCCATCACAAAAAAGAGGTTTTCCTGGGGAAAAACACAACAATCCCAACTTTGAGCTTCTTCAAAAAAAGCAAGCAAGGATTACTTTTTCAATGGATATCCTTGTTTCAGAGGAACCAATTTGGCTTTGAACTCCCTTCTAAAAAGGCCGTCAAGATAATTTGGCCCATCTGCAACATTTCTGAACCCCAAGATGCTGGGGGAGTCTTGGGGGGGCGGCTGTGTGACATTTTCGAAGATGCCAGTGTGCTGTGACTCAGCAGGTGGGGGTCCAGCCCCAGGAAGGGGCCCACAGGACTTGCTCCCTGGCAGTGGGATGGTGTTGGGCACTTAATGGGTGCTGACTGTAGACTCAGTATGTAGGATGGCCCAGCGTACAGACTGGGGGGAGCTCCCGACGTGGCTCAGAGGGTTAAGAACCTGACTAGTATCCAGGAGGACACCAGCTTGATTCCTGGCCTCGCTCAGAGGGTTCAGGATCCGGCGTTGCCATAAGCTGTGGTGTAGGTCACAGATGCAGCTTGGATCTGGCGTTGCTGTGGTGTAGGCTGGCAGCTGTAGCTCCAATTTGACCCCTAGCCTGGGGACTTCCATATGCTGTGCGTATGGCCCTAAAAAGAAAAAGAGTACGGATTGGGGCCTCTGACTCCGGGGCCAGAGCTCGAAAGGCTTTGCTCATTCAACACTCAGAAGTGGTTCTGGACGTGTCCTCCGGGCAGAGTGAGAGCAGGAATGTTCACACCTGTCTCTTCCATCAAAGACGGGGACACGGTGCCGCCTTCCAGGAGCTCACGGCTGAGTCTGGTCTGACTTCTCTCCAGCCCCATGTCCCCTGTTGTGAGCCCCAGCTTGCGAGCCAGCGGGGTTCCCCTAACAGGACGCCCCACCTGCGTTAGAGCCGGGGCCCTTGAATAGCGGTCGTCAAAGGCAAGGGCTGAGTGGCCTTCAGGTCATGGTCAAAGCTTCAGAGGGGCTGATCCTAGTGACCCTGAGCTTGGCCGTGGTGTGAGATGGATCTCCTCCGTAAGGATATTTGTGTGCCTGGGATCTCCCTGGGTTTGAGCATCCTCGTGAATCACAGAGTGAGTCACCCACTCAGTGTGGAGACAGTCGGCGTGCTGGGGCATGAATTTGCACCTGGAAACCTCACCTGGGTGATTTTTTAACAGACTGAACCTTTATGTTTCAATGTGAGACTAGCCAAGGCCCCAGGGCAGGGAAGTGACGGTGGAAACTGTGCTGGTGTGACAGTGACACACATGCTTCCTGCCATGGGTGCTGAGGCTGCGTCTCCGCTGAACTGGGAAAACACACACGGTGGCAACTCTCTCAGTAATTCAGGAGAAAGGAAATGGCCTGCTTTTTCCCAGGCTGTGACTTCAGATCTAATTTCCTGGCGGTGCCATGTACCCGTCCCTGGAGCCCGGCCTTGCTCTGGGGGACCTGCCCAAATCCTCCACAGACCTAAATCTAACCTCATGCTGATATTTCAGACATAATTTGCGCCTGATCACTTGCTCATCTGCACACTCCTGCTTCCTCATTAGTACGCCTTCTTGCTAACTCCATTCTCCTAAGTACCATGCGAACAGATTCCCTTTACCTGCTCACCCAGACGGAGGATGGCCTGTGTGCACAGGGGCGACATCTTTTAGGTACTGGGGACAACAAGACATATAAGAACTTAAAGACCGTTTCCAGTTGTGCTCAGATGGAAAGCTCCTCTAAAGCGTGAGGATGCTTTACAGACTCCCACCAAGGTGGAAATTTCGGAATTTACAAATTGTCCGTCTGAACTTGGAGAGAGTGGGGGAAGGTGACTTGAGGCAAAAGGTCCACCTTAACTCTTTCACATCCCGCGGGACGGGGTCCCATCCGTTCTCATGACTAAATCAGAATCCGCGCCCAGTGGGGAGGGTTGGGGGTTGAATTTGCGCAGTGGATGAGACGAGAAGAGATGACAGTGCATGGTCGGTGGGCATTCCAAGAGGCCCACCCTGCCTCAGTGATGATTACTAGCAGTGGAGATGTACAGCAGGTGAGACGGCATGCTTAATTCTGTGAGAGACTTGATGGCTCTGCAATCGGTCTTTCAGAAATCTGTCCTAGTTCTCATCTTTATATTACGACAGGGGCACTGAAAAAAGCCCTTGGATTGTCTTTGGTTCTTTACGGTGGCATCTGGCTTCCGTTTAAACCTTTGGTTTGGGTGAATACCAGCTAATGGGGACTTCTTAAAGGGGGTGTGGGCAGTCCCTGCCTGGACGTCCAGCTTGGGCGGGTGGCGTGGGGAGACCTCTCCCTTTAGAGCATGCTATTCTGAGGATCTCTGCCTTCTTCCAGGGGGTTCCAAGAGCTGTTGGAAGTCTTGAGAATCCATTCATCCCGGGGCCTGTTGGCTCCACGCTGGGCCCACTGAGAGGGCCCCATGATGAAGCCAGCATAAATGTGTGCACGCACAAACCACAAAGACCGGGGGGTTGGGGTTGAGGAGCCTATAGAGAAGGATAAACCTTTGAAAAGATGGATCCCAAATCCCAGTCCTAAAAAGTGAAAAAAAAGACAGTAGACTCAAGTGTTCATAAATGGCTGAGGAAGGAGTACTCGGAGCTAAAGGAATCCACAGGGTCCAAAAGAGGGGGTCAAGAGGAAAATCTGCCCCCGGGGGAGCCCGGGATTGGTCAGGAAGAACCAAACACAGGAGAAGACTCACAGCAGCTGCGAGCACCAGGGGCGTGGCCTTGCCCAGGTCGAGTCTAGGGCTCCTCTCCTCCTGACCGTGGAGAAGCTGCTTAACCTCTCCCTAGTCTCACTCCCTTCCTTTGCAAAATGGAAGGAATAATATTCCTACTTCATAGGGTTGTCGTTGAGTCGTAGACAGGATGAAGCCTGCAGAGGGTGAGCCGGGGGCTGGCACCCAGCACGCACTTTGCAACTGGTAGCTGTTGTCATGATAGTAAACAACCTGAAAGCCAGTCAAAAAACCCGCAGATCAGAGGAACTAAAATGGAGTGAGATGCCATGTGCATACGTAGGAAGACGATATTATATTGCCAGGATGTCAGTTCTTCCACACTTGACCTAAAGATTCAGGAGAATCCCAGTCAAAATCCCGGTGAGTTACCTGGTGACCATCAACAAACGTTTACATGGAAGGGAAGCAAAAGATCCAGGGCAGGCCACACAATTTGGAAAAAGAACGAAGTAGGAAGACTTATTAGAGTGTATTATAATGTATAGTGTATTATAGCAACTTACAGTGACTTGTTATAAGCCAGTGTTCAAGACTTTATAGACACCAGTTATCAAGACAGTGGTAGAGCTGGGGACAGAACAGACCGACAGGTCAGTGGAACAGACAAGCCTAGAAATAGATCCATGTAAATACCGTCAACTGATCTCTGACAAAGGAGCAAAGGCACGACCAGATGTCTCTTCCAGAAATGGTGTAGGACAGCACTACCTACTTCTTTTTCCTTTTCTATGGCCACACCTGCGACATATGGATGTTCTCGGGCTAGGAGGTGAATCGGAGCCACAGCTGATGGCCTACACCACAGCCATAGCAATGCAGGATCCCAGCTGCATCTGGGCAACACCAGATGCTTAACTCAGCGACCAGGGATCAAATCTGCATCCTCATGGATAGTAGTAGTCGGGTTCTTAATCCACTGAGCCCTGAGCCACCATGGAAACTCCGTCACTATTATTTCCACATTTCTTTCTTTTCCTTCCTTTCTTTCTTTCTTAAGGGCTGCACCTGCGGCACATGGAGGTTCCCAGGTTAGGGGTCCAATTGGAGCTATAGCTGCCAGCCTACACCACAGCCACAGCAACACCAGATCCGAGCTGCATCTGCAACGTACACCACAGCTCATGGCAATGCTGGATCCTTAACCCACTGAACAAGGCCAGGGATTGAACCTGCAACCTCAGGGTTCCTAGTCGGCTCCATTTCTGCTGCACCACAATAGGAACTCCTGTTTCCACATTTCTTAATTTTCATTTGCAGAGTGTCGGAACCCCCACCCCCTCCCCCTGTCCCAGGCCAGGCAACCCTTCTCAGAGACGGGACGTGCACAGCCCTGTGGATGTTGAAACGAGGAGGAGGATAGGGAGGCAGAGCTCCAGCTGTGCTTCTGTGCCCATCAGAGCTGGGAGACTATGCAAGCAGGCTGGGGACGGGCATGTAGGCTGGTGACCCGTGTCACTGCTGGTGACACATTAACTGATGCAAATGACTCTTCTGGGGGAGCGAAAGAGAGTTGAACTTGTGATGCTGTGGGGGGTGGGGGGGATGCTCCCAGACTGCCCCAGACTCAGAAGTTGTCGACAGCTCCGGCACCATCTGTGGATAGGAAACCTCATCTCTGTGTCCCTAACGAGCTGTGGGATCAGGTCAGTCACACCCTCCCCAGGCACCTGTCTCAGCCTCTGAACAATGACAAGTCTTGGTGACACCCTTTGACCGAGGCCCTCTTCACCAGCCTAAGGACTCCCTGATTTTCACCTTAATTCCTTCTTCCCTTTTTTCTTGGGGGAAGACATGAAATAAACAAACTATGGTTATTGAGTCCTTCCCAGATGATCAAATACATATTGGTAAGAGGAAGTTAATGCCTGCAAAATTCTTGGGCGAAATCTTTGTCCAGAAACAATGCACATTTGAAGCCCGGGAAGGCAGAGAGGTGAGCCTTCCTTCTGAAACTTGTGAGGGTGCAAGTTTTATTATGGCTGGGTGCATTCTGGTCCACCATGACACCCTAAAGGTCACAAGATAGAGGTCAGGGGCCTTCTTCCTGTCTCCTGATTATGCTAACAGAGCTATGGGCTGGGGGCAATAGTTCTATGTTCCTCCGTTCGTACTGCTTTACTGTCTAAGCACCAAGGGCTAAGGCAGAAAGCGTCAGGACAGCGTGGCCCAGGGCTGTCCTGAGTAGACAAGAGTGGCAGGTGAATCACTTTTGATTGGTCTTTGTATTTCGTTTCTGAATCATGTGTTTCGTTCTCTTAGGAAGAACTCAAGCAGGCCTGCTCAGAGAAGGGTGGGTATTTTTTCTGATTTCAGAAAAGAGTCCCAACAAAGGATCAGGACGCCCCCCGCCCCTAGTCCAAGCGTTCAGCGAGTGTTTCCCTTTGCCCCCAAACATAGCATATTGTCACGGGGCTCCAGGAAATCATGCATTTATAACAGGGAGGTTGCCTTACTTAGGGTGTTTCTTTCTGCAGGGAAATGGCTAAGCTTCTTGCAAATTAAACAATAAAACACTGGGTGTATTTCCATTCTGTGGGTGAAGTCAGTTTTAGTTGGGGTTGGATGGTTCAATAATTAGGGCCACCGGAAGAAGTGATTCACTGAATAACCTCTCGATAACAAGAAAGCACTTGATACACCATTCAATAATATTTTTCTCTCAGTTTTCCAGTCTGCAAACATACCCACGGCATACAGGCTCTTCTGTATGCCAGACCCACAAAAACAAGCGCGTCAGTTAGTTACTGCTTTGCTGTGATTTTCTGACAACTGAAGGCCATAGTTAATGCTGATATTCTGTAGATAGACAGGTATTCAGACCTATGTGGCTCTTTTTTCTTTACAAAGGTATTTATTCTTGCAAAATCATTTAAATACACATATTGAATACTTTAAAAAATTCAAAAGAGGAAAGGATTCTGTGTATGTGTATACGACACATTGAATTTTCCAGGGCTTCTACCAATATCTTTCATCACTTGGCTGATGGAACTGTGTATTTGTTCCAGGTACTTACAAAAATACAAGAGATCACTTTGAGAAAGGGGGGGGGGGGCTTCGAACATCCCAATTCCTTTGTTTTGTAAATCAATCTATAAAATTTAGCTGTGAAAGCACTTTATACTGGTAAAAAGGAGGAAGGCAGGTGAAAGCGATACAGGAATACAAAGTAGTTCGTTAATTTAAGTACAGGAATACAGATACTTTGTTAAGAACTGGGGAAAAAAATCATTTTTCAGATGGTAGATACATACTGCTCTCTGGTTTTCAAGACCAAATCCTTAAACTCATCATGGTCTACGTTTAACGAAGGTACTGCCTTTGAGTCTCTACTTGCTGGCCCCATCCCTGTTACACTGTGTGCGCCCTGAGTCCGAACCCGTGCAGAGTGGCGCTAAGTCCCAGCTGGAGCGCCGACACCTCCGCGGAGGTTTACACCGCGTCTACTGTGGTTCCCCAGGGCTAGGTTCTGGTTTGCAGTTACAAACGGGGACAGCTGCTTCCTTGACATCCCTGCGGTGGGGAGGCCACAGAGGGGCTACCTGGGTGGAGAAAGGCCACAGGGCTGTCAGGGCTGCCGGAGCCCGGGAGCTCGCAAACCAGGAGTGCCCAGGTGGGGGCGGAGCTTGCATCAGGGCCGCTCACCTGCTGCGTACCTGGACCCAAGGCTCACCCAAATCTCCTGCTCTTCCACGCACACACCCTGCATGACTGTGGGCGCGTGGACACTCAGTTTCTTAGGTATGCTTGTACTTCACAGGCTGGGGCCACTCTGAAGGTGGAGTGCCGCATGGGTTCCTTACTCTGTTAAGCTGGGAGTTAAAACGTCCCAGAAAATACGGTTATTTTCTTTTTCATAAAGAATATGCCATCGAAAAGAAAAACCAAATAGGTAATCGCATATGTACTCCTTATGTCTAAATGTACTTGTGTGTGTCTCTGTGTGTGTGTGGTGGGGGGAGTCGGGGAGGGGGAGGGGGAGGGGGAGGGGCACGGCTCGCTGTAGACCAGCACACACTCATTACGGTCTGTTTATATTGCTACTGCAAATTCTAATTAGCAAAACGCACGGCCTGTGACAGATTCATGAGTCCATGTGAGAAATAATGTGCCTGAGTTTCTAGAGCTTTATAGCTGCACCAGGAACTTGGGCTCCGTTGGCATTTTCTGGCTTAATTGTCCCAGGGGGTTGTCTTGCATTAACTAACAAATTATCTTCTTCCACTAATGGAAGTTCAAACAGGGATCCATCTCATGAATTTTAAAATCCGTTTCCCTAGGATGATGGGGTCTCTGCGGAGAGGCAGTGGAGCAGTTAGGCGGCCGGGCTGGGCCAGCAAACCACCAGCGTGTGCGTTCTGGGTCCGCTAACAGCCCTTGGGCCTCTGGTGTCTTCGAGCCCCTGCAGGGACTGCCTTTATGTCCCTGTCTGTAATATGGGGGTGATAACAGTACCTACTTCAGAAGGTGGCTGTGAAGATTATATGAGCCCGAATATGTCACATGCCTAGAACATGGACTGGCATAAATATATTTATACCACAAATGCTCTGTAAATATTAGCTGTTATTATATTTATGACTAGTTATTATATATGATACACATGTTGAAAAATATGTACTCCTAAGCACAGGTGGGGTCTCTGGAACAGATTGAGCTTTAACATAAAAGGCAAATTTTGGAGTTCCCGTTGTGGCTCAGTGGGTTAAGAATGTGACACAGTGTCCGTGAGCATGCAGGTTCAATCCTTGGCCCTGCCCAGTGGGTTAAGGCTCTGGCATTGCTGCGCTGTGGTGTAGGTCACAGACATGACTTGGATCAGTGATGCTGTGGCCGTGGTGTAGGCCGGCAGCTGCAGCTCCGACTTGACTCCTGGCCCCAGCATTTCCATTGGCCAGAGATGCAGCCATAAAAAGGGAGGGGAAAAAAGGCAAGTTTTAAGGACTTTGGTTTTGATGTGAAAATGATTTACTTGGCAGACGATTTTAAAATTACTAAGTGATCACTGCTTACAAAGAGAAAAAAAGATACAGAAAAATGAAAAGACTCAAAAATCCTAGTTCTTGGCACCTTTGATGTAACTAGGAATAACTCTTTGATAATGCTTTCATGTATTTTCCAATTTTTAAAGTATACTTCAGCGTGATTACTTTTATAATTAGAGAAAATATGAGTGGACTTTCTTAAGAATTATAAGTGCGTTTTCTACCACCTGACATGGGTATGGTGTAGATTCTCAGCATGTGTCACGGGGGGTAGCTCTCTGGCATGGAAACCCAGAGGAAGTGTTGGATGGAAAGTAAGGTGCTAGCTTCTTTACTCTCCTCGACTGAAACTGGCAGGCTTGGGCACCATGAGGAAAGCGGGACCAGGCACAGGGGGTGGAGTCATCTCATCAATCAAAATAATGCAAATGGAGCCATTCTTTAAACAAAGAATCAATAACCAAAATATCTAAGAAGGGAAACATCATTAAAGCAAAAAAATTTTTTTATAAGATGAAAGAAAAGATGATTAAATACAAGGTTAAAGTGATTTAACAAAACCAGTGGTGTACCTCTTCCAGGGCTGTGTTTGCATGCATGTCCTTCAGAGAAATGAAAAGCCCTGGGGCTGTCAAAATACATCAGTATTTACACCATGAGATCAATCTTTTTTTTGCTCTTTTTGTCTTTTTCTAGGGCTGCACCTGCAGCATATGGAGGTTCCCAGGCTAGGGGTCTAATTGGAGCTGTAGCCGCTGGCCTACACCACAGCCACAGCAGCGTCAGATCTGAGCCGCATCTGCGACCTACACCACAGCTCACAGCAACACTGGATCCTTAACCCACTGAGCAAGGGCAGGGATCGAACTTGCAACCTCATGGTTCCTAGTTGCATTCATCAACCACTGAGCCACGACGGGAACTCCGAGATCATTCTTTAAGAGGACATTTTGTGAATGAATATTCTAGAATTTGTAAAGGGAAAATGTAAAGGGGACTCAGTGATTTTAATATGATCTAGCTTCTCCTCTGCTTTCCTCTTAGAATGATTACATTTGCTTTTAATAAGAGAATGAAAATAAAGAACATGGAAATTATTGAGTCATGACGACTATTCAAGACAGCTAGTCAGCACGGAACCGATACCAGAATAGTTGCCAAAGGTGCATCTATTACAGGATAAGCAAGAACTTCACAGCATTAAAAGTTTTATGATTCTGCCATACATATATCAGTTAATTTTGAAAATACATGGGGAGCTTGGCAAATATCATGTCATTGTGGTCAGAAATATGGATTCCCTCTCTAGAAAAAAATAAGAAAAGGAGGAAAAGAATCATTTTTTCTAGTTTTTCCCCAAAGGCAAATATATCAATGTCATAAATTTTATACAAGAGGAGGTATGCATGTCTGAAGAAATTAGAATTAAGCTATCTATTGTAAAATATCCAAGTATCAGACGTTAAGCATCTGTAATAACTGCTATAACATCCAAGATGGCAGTAGAACAATATGGAACCTGGAGAGTAGACTTCCACTCACCTTCAGGGTAGAGCCTATCACAGCCAGGGGAAGTGCACCCTGGAGAAGGAAGGGAGGCTGGTCCATGCCTAAAATTAAAGGAAATATCCACAGCAAGTATTCGGCCCTGTGTGTGACACGGAGTAAAGGTTATGTCATAACCTTTATTATGTGCATTGTTAGAACAAAATGTGTTCCATATTCCTGCTTTTTTCCCTCTCTCCCTCTCCCTATTTATATATAAATTAGTATACGTATAGATATACTGTGTGTGTGTGTATATAAATGACCAGGAAGGTCAATGATGCCTTTAGAATTCTTTCAAATCTTGCACCACGTCCCATCCAGCTTGTAGCCTCCACCTTCCCAGAAAGGAACCTAGAGAGATGCACACATGCTTCGAACTATGTGGGTGTGGAATTCTGGGGTCCTGGAGTTTGGGATGGGGGGTGAGGGGAGCATGGTCCCTGCTCCACAGGGAGATGTGTGGCCAGAGGAAGGCCCAGGGGAGGCTTGCCTGTTTCTAAGGTTTTGGACAGGCAATGGATAATGCTCCATTTCAATGAGTGGGGTTGGATTTGGCGTTCAGGTACCTGGCAAGCTCAAGTTTGCGAACACTTTTGGATGGACAGTATGATCTAGAAAAGAGGCTAGACTGTGACAAGCGGGGCTGATCTCGTCTTTGGATCTCAATTTCCTTAGCTGCAACATGAGATCTGAGCAGACCACTTCTGCAACCCCTTCCTACTCTTAACCCTTTCATATGGCCTGTCATTACAAGAGAAAAAAATGAGTATAACTAGTCAAAGGAGGAGCCATAAGCAACCAAGATGTTCCGCAGTAGGCAAGGGATTCGTAAACTGTGATAATCCAGACAACAGAATATTTGGTAATGAAGAGAAGTGAGCTATTAAGCCGTGGAGAGACATGAGGAATCCTATGTGCCTGTTTCTTAGTGGAAGAAGCCAGTGAAAAGGCTATATATACACTGAGATTTTTAAATTATATGACATGGAGATAGAAAAAAAAATCAGGGTTGGCTGGGGGGTGGGGGTGTGAGGGCAGCACAGGCTGAGGGCAGAGATTTTTAAGGCAGTGAAACTATTCTGCATGATGCTATAATGGTGAATGCATGTCCTACACCTGTCAAAACTCATAAAATATTCAATACAAAGCCTTCAGTATCAACTCTCCACTTCAATAATAATATATAAATATGACTCATCAGTTGTAACAAATGCATTTCACTTAAGCGAGATGTTGAAATAGGGGAAACTGTGAGGGTGGCGAGAGGAAGGGGGTGTCTGTGGAAGTCTTTGGACTTTCCACTCAGTTTTTCTGTAAAAGTTAATCTCTTAAAAAACCCTAGTAGCTATAGACTAGCTGATGCATTAAAAGTAATGCAAATGTACAAGACTAGAAGAAAAACAGGCTTTAGATTCGTCCTCATTTGGAATTCATAAAAATATTAATAATGACTGAAGATGGAGACTCTTAAATTCCACTAAATTCTAATGTTTATTCACCCAGAAAGGTAGAAATTACACAAAGAAGGCAGCATTGCAGTTTCTATTTAAAGTACGGAAACTATGACTTCAAAAAACACATCTTTCTTTTGGTTGTGTCCACTTAAAATGACTGTAACTGCTCTTCTAAAATTTTTTTTTTCATAGTTTCTTGGAGAATTAGTTTATGTCTTTTAACCTAGTAACTATCGAGGATTTAAGAGCTCAGTCCCATTCTGGATTCATACCATCATTATAAAAACGGCGGTGGAGGCGACACAGTAAGTTGATGTCAGCTTATTTCCTTGTCTTGAAGACTTTTCACCTTTCCAGGTTTCATCCCTGGGGAATTCGCATCGCACATGCTCTCCACACTTCGGCCCTTAGACGGTCCCTCGTGAGTTGTGCTTCTATGTCTCAATCCATCCTTACTGGAGCCCCGCCCATGGGTCAAGCCCCTTCCTCTCCAGTGTCCTCAGACCCCTTCTCGTCTTTCTCATTTCCAGCCCAGGGCTGCGTCCTGCTTTGCTGCGGTGATCACCCTCTCTCATCTCTTCTTCTCACCTAGTCTCTCTGCTGCCACCTCCTTATGCTTCATCTCTCAGAAGGGACCCCTCTCCTTTATCCTAAATGCCTTTCTCTTCCAGAATCTTCCTCCACAGATTCCTTCTCCCTCCTTGTAACTCTTGAACCCTGTGATCCTAACAAGTGTCCATGTTCAGAAATGCTCTCTGAAAGACGGCTGTGTAGCTACTGAATCCCCCGCCCCTCACTCCTTAAGACTCTCTAACCTGGTACCTGTCCTCAGCCCCCAGAAGGATGCTCCCTTCTGTTCCTGAGACGACACACTCCACAGGCAGCATCCTCCCTGCCCGGACCTTGTGGTCCCCTCTTTCCTGACATTCTTCCCTCTCCTGGCTTCCCCGAACCTCCCCGAGGGATCCACTCCATCCCCGACTTTCCCTCCTCCTCCTTCTTCTTATGAGGGGTCTTGACTTTGGTTTGGTCCTTGACCCTCTTCTGTGGGTTCTCACACTTATTCCCCAGTTTCAACTACCACCTGTTTGTGAAGAGTCCCGTGTTTATCCCTTCTCGGGCTGCGTGCTGTTGCTGTTGCTTGAATAGGGGAGTGCCCCTCTGTGTGCTCTGCTGTAGGAAGAAATGACTGCTGGGAATGCTACATGTCAGGCTGCCCTTTGCTACTGATGGGACGTTTTTCCCAAGACTGTCAGCTGAGAAAAGGACCCAAAAGTGACTAAAGTTTGGATGTGGGGAGACTAGGGGCAGGTGAGAATAATTCTGCCATCCAGGTAGAGCGTCCACGAGGTTGCAGTGGGCTCAGATCCTAGGAGCCCAGGGTCAAGGGGAGATCACGGCCTTGAAGGGCAGAGAGAGGCAGAAGCGTGGACAGCAGGGGGCCGTCCTCTCCTCTGCAGGGTGACAGCACCAGCCTTTCTGGCCTTCAGGATGCTGGCAGACATGCTGCAGTCGGCCAGTGTAATTTACCAAAAGACCATTTCTGGTTCATTTTCTTCCCCCACAGTCCCCACCCCAAGCACAGTATCTAGAATTCTGCGGGAAAAGAGAGAGAGGAAACAGGCTCCTTGATACCAAGAGGAAGTACTATTTCAACAGAGAAACCAAATGAATGCATGTGAAGGCAGTCACCAAACAGACCAAAGCACGGGAACAAAACTGCCTGTTCAGGTCTTGGCAGCTGCCAGCAGGTGGTGAGAGATGGTGGTACCTAAGCGGGATCTGGACACTGAAAGACACTGTGGAGAGATCCTCTCTGAATAAGCCTTCAAAGGAGGGCCGAGGGACAGAGGTGAGAGGGCTAGGATACCCTTGAAGGTGATGCAAAAGGCTTTTGTTTTTAGGGAAGCTGGTGTTTGAGGCTTTGGGAAAACAGCTGATGGAAGAATGACTGGCGATGCGGCACACGAGCCTTGAAGAAACAAGTCCCATAAAAGCGAGCGAATATCTGTGAGCTTAAAAAGCAGGTGCGTGGAATCTCAGACTCAGCAGGCAGCACCTGTTGTCCAAGAATTCCTGCATACAGGAGTTCCCATCGTGGCTCAGCGGAAACAAATCTGACTAGCATCCATGAAGACGCAGGTTCGATCCCTGACCTTGCTCAGTGGGTTAAAGATCTGGCATTGCCATGAGCTGTGGTGTAGGCTGGCAGCTGCAGTTCCGATTGGACCCCTAGCCTGGGAACCTCCATATGCCACAGGTGAGGCCCTAAAAAGACAAAACAAACAAAAACTCCTGCCTATTTGGTCATGAATTGCCTTTTATCACTGGTGTCTTGCAGGGGGTAGGACCTATAGCAAGCTGTTTGAGTACAGCAGGAATTTACCCTGCCTCTACTGTAAATTGACTACATTTTTGACAAAGTGTGAATTTAACATCTGAATCACAGTTTGGTTGCACAGAAAAGGCATCCAAAGCAGATCAAAGTGACGTGCAATTTCTGAAATGACAATTTTCAAGCATTCTGAGTATCAGAAAACTGCCAGCATGCTTTAAAGAGACTTATCAGTTACCTGTGAATGGGGACAGCACAACAAGTGAATTCTTGTCTTAGATCATGGATCAGGGTTTTTGAGGATGTGGTTTATGTGGCTTCTCTTCTCCTTGCTAAAATGTGGTAACTGCCAGCACTCCTAACTCCAGTGGAGGGTTTATGGATTAACGCGTTCGTGAGCGCCTCAGCCCGAGTGGTTTCTGAATAAAATGTTCAACATTAAAAACCTTCTGGCAGTCTTAGATGGATCTTGCCTCCAAACTACGGCAATACTAGAATGACAGACTTTTTTTTAAAAAAACTGCCATGCCAGAGGAGTTTTTCTTGTATTTCAAATAATAATAACTTGCAGTTTGTATGGCACTTTCTCCACAAAGGACTCAAACTTTCCTGAAAATGCTATTTAAATAAAAATGTTATCCGTTTGGAGGCAAAGGGGGAGAATGAGGTTACAAAGAAACCCTAGGTGACTTGTTGAAAGTTACAGGGAGCGTCAGGAAAACACTCATGCTCTGAAATCACAAGCAGAGGAATGACCTTGGTGAGGCCAGCCCGGAAGCTAAGGCTTGTGTGTTCTATAAAGGGAAAGTGAAACTTGCCCCCTCCCCCATAAAAAGAGACATTTTAGAGTAATACTGACAAAGAAGGGTTGCCTGGTCCAGGCGGGGAGAGTGGGAATCGAGCGCAGTGGTGTAGACATGCGAGTTAACACGAGCATCCCAACTCCTGGCGTCCCGCTGGGCAGTCTTTGCATGCGGGGCTGCAAATCTGTGGGCCTGCACCCACATTCAGGCTGGAGCAGGTGAAAGGTGCTCATGTGACCTAAAACACGTCTTAAAGGATTTCGATACAGATGGGCGTTTTCAGGGGTCAGAGGAGACACAGGTGAAGGCAGACCATAGTCCACCTTTCATTTCTAAGGAAAAACCATTTCCTTAAAAAGTGTTAGATGCATCTTTTCGTTTTTTTTTTTTTTCTTTTTCTAAGTCCCCAGATGGAGCCACGTGTGCTAAACCCACATCACCAAACTGAGACTTAATACCTAAGCTATTTGTAGTTCCACCTTCCCCAGGGATGCAGTCTTAATTGCAGAAAGTCTGGAACTTTCTGGTCAGCGCTGGGGGAGAGACCCTTCCTCCCCTAGGGGAACGTGACCTAGCCTGACACAGCCTGCCCTTCCCCTCCCCCCCTGCCCCCAGCCCCCCCGCCTGCTCCTGGTTCCCACGGCACAGAGCCCCTCTGAGCTCCCTGCCAGCGGGGATGCTCCCCAATTCATGACTCATCCAATAAGAACCATCAGAGCTTCTCATTTACTCAGGTCCATTATGTGTTTCAACAGATTTGGTGACGGCGACGGGATCCAGAGAGAACTTCTGATGGCTTTGGGGACAATTGGAAACAGAGGTAAGAATGCTTTAAGTTCCCTTTTCCGGCTGTTGCAAGGGCTCTGGTTAAAGCTCCCCTCGGCTTTGAGCTCTGCTCTTTGTGTAAATTAAACTGGTCTAATTTAATCGGCTTTGCAGTCCCCATTTGACTGGAATCCCTGGTTCCACGCGGGGACCTGCTGGTGGTTTGGTCCTCAGTCCCCCATTTGTCTGTCCTCAGGTTCCATGCTGGGACCTGCTGGGGGCGGCTGTGGTTCCCCATGGTCTGGAATCAGGCTCCAGGCCTCATTCTTTGGGGTTTTGCTGGTTCAGTCCCAAGCTCCATGTTGGGAGCTGTTGGTGATGCGTCAGGTCTCTGCCTTGGCTAGGCTGTCGGGACATCTCTTGGTTATGCTGGTGTGCTAAGGTGCCCGTTTGGTTGTGTTATGTTGTTAATGGGAATTTCAGAAGAAGAAAAAAGGTGGGTGTGGATTGAGCATTTAAAAGCCGGTAAAGCACTTAGCATCCAACCCAGAGCCTCCTGTACGAGGAGAAGCTAGTCATGGGATGGGTTAGAGCGACACAAGGTCACCTGCCGACACAGGTGAGGTCCATTTCCACAGAGTGAGGTCCACTGTAAAACACCATACCACCCCCAGCCCCGCAGCACAGCCCTCTTGGGCATGCACCTGCTCTGAGTGACCCAAAAGGATTGGCCAGAAAAAAATGAGACCTGTAAATTCTAAAGAGTTAAGCATGCCACTTGCTATTTATCTAAGAACTGTAATTCCAGAAGCTGTAGATGTCTACAAAAATGGCCAAAATCTTGCTAAAGAGAACTTAAGATTGTTGTGGGTCCTGAGGACTTAGCTTGGTAACTGTCAGGTTGGGGGGCCCCCCAAATATGGCTGGTCAGAACTGGCTGAACTACCTTTGTGGCTAAGGG
Organism: Sus scrofa; assembly: GCF_054392235.1. NCBI lineage: Eukaryota > Metazoa > Chordata > Mammalia > Artiodactyla > Suidae > Sus > Sus scrofa. The sequence continues at coordinate 91,256,830 of NC_139392.1, read as the reverse complement.
TCCTACCAAGCTCTGTCAGCCCTCGGGGAAATTACAGTGGCCATTCTGAGGAAAGTTCCAGTAAGTTGAGATTTTTAAGAAGTACACTGGAAAGGAAGGGCTCCCAAATCAAACAGAATGGGGACACCTGTTTTAACTGGCACACACAAGCCTTCGAAAGGCTTCAAGATGCCAGCGTAGCTGCACCGAAGAATTTGTTGCAAGAGGCTAATGAAAAATTAACGGTACAAGAAGTACCTAAAACAGATGCTAAGATGGACATGACAGAATTCCTACTGCTCCCCTCTGCCCTCCTTTATTAGAATACTTATCCCAGCAATCTGGTCTAAATTGTCTTTCTACTCTATAAAGAGACCACAAGAGCATAAATAAAAATCCACCACCAGCCCCCCTTACAACTACCTTCAAAGGTGGGCCGCCCCCCCAGGGGCCCCTCCCAGGGCCGTCGTGATGGGGAGGGATTTGCTGCTAACTGCTACATTATTCCCTTAAGCAGCTAAGGCAGACTTAAAATTAATGAAAAATTAATTTTTTTCTGGTGGACACGGGAGCTACACTTTCTGCTTTAAACCTCACTCCAGAACCTGCAGGGGGTCTCAGGGGAACTGGCAAAAGCCAGCAAGGATGGGATTCCTACCAGAGTTAGCACTGCTGTGGCCCCCGCAGTACATGGAGTAGAGAGGAAAATGTGACAACTTTGGTACCCACTTTGGGGGTGCCCCTTAAGTCCGAGGGGTGTTCCATACCGCAAGAAATAGTTACTGCTTGTCCCAGCTGAAAACTGGCAAGATATTTACAGGGCGGTTTTTGTTGTTGTTGTTTTTGGTGCTCTGTGGTAAGAAGTTGGTTAGAAATTAGAAGCTGATAGTCAGAGCCTCCTAGGAATTTTATGGCCTCTTCCTCTCAGCCAAAATAAAACTGTGTACACCCCAGACGGAATGAAACACCTAAAGCCTTTGTGGGAGGAGTTACTAAAACATTCCAAAGGCAAACAGCTCTAAATCTAGAACACAGAAATCTTTTGATTTCCACCCTCTCCCTGATATGAAAGAAAAAAAGCGAATTGAGGAGAGTCGAGTTGGAGGGGCTGGATCAGCCTATGACGTCATTTAGGCTGCAACCCAATTCTTTGAGAAATTGGGAGCCACTGGCATTATCTGACACATTTTGCAAAATGAGAAACTCAGCTCTAGAGGCAGTTCAAAATCTAACTAGTTCTTGTACCAACCCCCAAACCTCCCATATTTATCTCAAAAAAACACACATATGGATTTATAAAAAATCTGGCTGTAGGAAACCAAAGTCCGTGGAGGAACTTGCATTCTAGCGCTGTGCCTTTGAGATGTCAATGCCGTATAAATTTTAGGGAGATAATTCTTATCAGAAGGAAAATGAAAGGGGGAAGGGTCATTTGAAACTTAGGTGAATAAAAAAATCTTTTAAGTGTCTTCCCTGCAAACATCAGTAAAAAGCTTTAGCCATCTGAGCAGGTAACCTGAACTTATTCCCTCTACCAGGTAAACAACTTCGATCCAGCTTCTACGATAAGCAGGGACTTTCATGTTATTGTACCTGATTCATGGTAGTAATTTTAAAGCGAAAGCTATAAATTCTCTGTTTGCACCTGTCTGTAGGTTTATGTGAGTCTGTGCATTAGTGTTGTATGTGTATGGTATTTTCACCCCCTCATAGTGTAACTAAAATTGTAAAAGAGCTCTACTTAATTGATTTGAAGATGATTAAGCATTTACTTGAATTAAGTATTTGTGAAACTCCCAGAAATACACAGGCGTACCTCAGTGATTTTGTGGGTTCAGTTGTAGACCACCACAATATCACATTAAAGCAAATCATGAATATTTTGGTTTCCTAGTGCATATAAAGGTTATTTTTTATACTATACTTTAGGCTATTGAGTGTTCAATAGCATTATGCCTTAAAAATGTATGTACCTTAATGAAAAATACTTGATTGCTGAAAAATGCTAACCATCATCTGAGCCTTCATCAAGTCATAATCTTTTTGCTGGTGGAGGGTCTCACCTCACTGTTGGTGGCTGCTGACTAAACAGGTAGTGGTTGCTAGAGGTGGGTTTAGTCATGGTAATTTCTTAAAATAAGGCAACAATGAAGTCTCCTCTATTGATGGACCCTTTCTTTCATGAATGGTTGCTCCACTGCAGGCAATGCTGTTTGATAGCATTTTATCCACACAACTTCTTGCAAAATTGTTGTCAGTCCTCCCAAACCCTGCCACTGCTTTATCAACCAAGTTTATATAATATTCTAGATGTTTGGTTGTCATTTCCACAATCCTCACAGCAACTTTACAAGAAGTAGATTCTAAATCAAGAAACCAGACTCACCAAGAAGAGGAGAGAAAAAAACCCAAACAAAATAAGAAATGAAAAGGGAGAAGTCACAACTGATACTACAGAAATGCAAAAAAACCATGAGAGAATACTATGAATAATTGTACGCTAACAAATTTGACAACCTAGAAGAAATGGACAACTTTCTAGAGACTTACAGCCTGTCAAAACTGAATCAAGAAGAAATAGATCAACTGAACAGACTGATCACTAGAAATGAAATTGAATATGCCATAAAAACACTCCCTACAAATAAAAGTCCAGGACCAGATGGCTTCATGGGTGAATTCTACCAAACACACAAAAGGAACTTATACCCATCCTCCTTAAACATTTTCAAAAGGTTGAAAAGGAACACTCCCAAAGACATTCTATGATGCCATCATCACCCTAATTCCAAAACCAGACAAAGATACCACCAGAAAAGAAAATTATAAGCCAATATCTTTGATGAATATAGATGAAAAAATTGTCCACAAAATTTTAGCCAACTGAATCCAACAACATATAAAAAAGATCATACACCACGACCAGGTGGGATTCATCCCAGGTGCCCAAGGATGGTTCAACATATGCAAATCAATCAACATCATCCACCACATTAATAAAAGTCAGAAACCACATGATCATCTCAGTAGATGCAGAGAAAGCATTTGACAAAGTCCAACATCCATCCATGATAAAAACTCTTACCAAAGTGGGTACAGAGAGAACATACCTCAACATAATAAAAGCCATTTACAACAAACCCACAGCAAATGTAATACTCAATGGAGAAAAGCTGAAAGCCTTCCCACTAAAATATGGAACAAGACAAGGATGCCCACTCTCACCACTGTTGTTCAATATAGTACTGGAAGTCCTAGCTACAGCAGTCAGACAAACAAAAGAAATAAAAGGCATCCAAATAGGAAGAGAAGAGGTAAAACTGTCACTGTATGCAGATGACATGATACTGTATATAGAAAACCCTAAGGACTCAACCCAAAAACTATTTGAACTGATTAACAAATTCAACAAAGTAGTAGGATATAAGATTAACATTCAGAAATCAGTCGCATTTCTGTATACTAACAATGAAATATTAGAAAAGGAATACAAAAACACAATACCTTTTAAAGTTGCATGCCAAAAATCAAATACCTGGGAATACACCTGACCAAGGAGATAAGACTTATAGGCTGAGAACTATGGAACATTAATCAAGGAAATTAAAGAAGATGTAAAGAAATGGAAAGATATTCCATGCTCCTGGGTTGGAAAAATTAATATTATAAAAATGGCCATACTACCCAAAGCAATCTACAGATTCAATGCAATCCCTATCTAATTACCCACAACATTTTTCACAGAACTAGAACAATCCAAAAATTTATATGGAATCACAAAAGACCCAGAATTGCAAAAGCAATCCTGAGGAACAAAAACCAAACAGGAGGCATAATCTCTCAGACTTCAGGGAATATTACAAAGCCACAGTCATCAAGACAGTGTGATACTGGTACCAAAACAGACATACAGACCAATGCAACAGAACAGAGAACCCAGAAATAAATCCAGACACCTATGGTCAATTAATCTTTGACAAAGGAGGCAAAAACATAAAATGGGGAAAAGACAGTCTTTTCAGCAAATATTGCTGGGAAACCTGGACAGCTGCATGTAAATCAACGAAACTGGAACACACCCTCACACCATGCACAAAAATAAACTCAAAATGGCTTAAAGACTTAAATGTAAGACAAGATGCCATCAAACTCCTGGAAGAGAACACAGGCAAAACATTCTCTGACATCAGCCTTAAAATGTTTTCTCAGGTCACTCTCACAAAGCAACAGGAAAAAAAAGCAAAAAGAAAAAGAAAAAATAAACCAATGGGACCCAATCAAACTGACAAGCTTTTGCACCGCAAAGGAAACCAAAAAGAAAACAAAAAGACAACTTACAGAATGGGAGAAAATAGTGCCAAATGATGCAACTGACAAGAGCTTAATCTCTAAAATATACAAGCAACTTGCCCAACCCAACGGCAAAAAAGCCAACAACCCAATTGAAAAACAGGCAAAAGACCTGAATAGACATTTCTCCAAGGAAGATGTACAGATAGCCAATAAGAACATGAAAAAAGGCTCAACATCCATGATTATTAGAGAAATGCAAATCAAAACTACCATGAGATATCACCTCATACCAGTAAGAATGGCCATCATTAATAAGTCCACAAATGACAAGTGCTGGAGGGGGTGTGGAGAAAAGGGAACCCTCCTGCACTGTTGGTGGGAATGTAAGCTGGTACAACCACTATGGAAAACAGTATGGAGGTAACTTAGGAAACTATACATACAACTACCATATTACCCAGCAATCCCACTCTTGGGCATATATCTGGACAAAACTTTCCTTGAAAAAGACACATGCACCTGCATGTTCACTGCAGCTCTATTCATAATAGCCAAGACATGGAAACAACTCAAATGTCCATCTACAGACAATTGGATTAGGAAGATGTGGTATGTATACACAATGGAATACTACTCAGCCATAAAAAAGAATGACATAATGCCATTTGCAACAACATGGATGGAACTAGAGAATCTCATTCTGAGTGAAATAATAAGTCAGAGAAAGACACATACCATATAATATCACTTATATGTGGAATCTAATATAGGGGACAAATGACCCTTTCCACAAAAAAAGAAAATCATGGACTTAGAGAATAGACTTGTGGTTGCCGAGGGGGAAGGAGTGGGATGGATCGGGAGCTTGGGGTTAATAGAAGCAAACTACTGCCTTTGCAGTGGACTAGCAATGACTGCTGTGTAGCACTGTCTAGTCACTTATGATAATGGGAGAAAAAGAATGTATACACATATGTGGAACTGGGTCACCCTGCTGTACAGTAGGAAAAAAACTGTACTGGGGAAATAGCAATAAAAAGAAAAAAGAAACCACTTTTTTTGCTCATCCATAGAAGTAATTCCTCTCCCATTAAAGTCTTATCATGAGATCGCAGCAATTCAGGCACTTGTTCAGAGTTGACTTCTAATTCCGGCTCTCTTTCTATTTTCATCACATCTGCAGCTTCTTCCTCCAGTGCAGTCCCGAATGCCTGAAAGTCATCCTTGAGGTTGGAATCAACTTCCTTCAGACTGCTGTTAATGTTCTTCCCACGAATCACAAATGTTCTTAGGGGCGTCTACAATGGTGAGTCCCTTCCAGAAGGTTTACTTTTACTTACCGAATTTACTTTGCCCAGATCCACTGGAGGCATCACCATCTATGGCAGATGTAGCCTTATAAAATGTATTTCTTAAGCGATAAGACTTGAAAGTTGAAATCACACCCAGGGGCTGCAGAATGGAGACGGTGCTAGCAGGAATGAAAACAACATTAATCTCATTGTGCTGCTCCATCAGGGCTCTTGGGTGACCAGGTGCATGGTCAGTGAGCAAGTATATTTTGAAAGGAATCTCTTTCTGAGCAGTAGATCTCACCAGTGAACTTGACATGTTCAGTAACTCATGTTGTAAACAGAGGTGCTGTCATCCAGGCCTTGTAGTTGCCCTGATGGAGCTCAGGCAGGGTAGATTTAGTTTAATTCTTAAGGGTCCCTATCCCTTTCAGATGGCAAAGGAGCATTGGCTTCAACTTCAAGTTACCAGGCTCATCAGCCCCTAACAAGAGAGTCAGCCTGTCCTTTGAACCAGGCCCTGACTTCTCTTTAGCTATGAAAGTCCTAGATGGCATGTTCTTCCGATAGAAGCCCGTTTCATTCACATGAAAAATCTGTTGTTTACTGTAGCTACTTTCATTCATGATCTTAGTAGATCTCTGGATAATTTGCTGCAGCGTTTACATCAGCGTCTGCTGCATCAGCTTTCAGTTTTATGTTAGAAAGATGGCTTCTTTTCTTGCACCTCATGATCCAGCCTCTGCTAGTTCAGACTTTTCTTCCATAGCTTCTGGCCCTCTCTCGGCCTTCACAGAGTTGAAGAGAGCAGGGCCTTGCTCTGGATTAAGCTTTGGCTTAAGGGAATCTTATGGCTGACGAGCTATCTGGACTGTTAAAATCTTCTCCCTATCAGCAATGAGGCGGTTTCATTTTCTTATTCTTGTGTTCATGGGAGAAGCACCTTTAATTTCCTTCAAGAACTGTTCCTTTGCATTCAGGCCTTGGCTAATAGTTGGTGCAAGAGGCCTAGCTTTTAACCTGTCTTAGCTTTCACTATGCCTTCCTCACCAAGCTTCATCATTTCTAGCTTTTGATTTAAAGTGAGAGATGTGTGACTCTTCCTTTCACTAAACACTTAGAGGCCACTGTACAGTTATTAACTGGCTTACTTTCAACACTGTGTCTCACAGACTAGGGAGGCCTGAAGAGAGAGAAATGCGGTTGGTTGCTGGAGCAATCAGAGCACACACAACACTTATCCGATAAATCTGCTGTCTTATATAAGCATGGCTTGTGGTGCCCCAAGACAATTGCAATAGTACCATCAAGGATCACGAATTATAGGCCACCATAGCAAAGATAATAGGCCACCATAACAAATACAATAATAATGAAAAAGTTTAAAATATTGTGAAAATTAACAAAATGGGACAGACATGAAGTGAACAAATGCTACTGGAAAAATGGCCTCAACAGACTTGCTGAATGCAAGGTTGCAACAAAATTTTCATTCATAAAAAATACAGTATTTTGTGACGTGCAATAAGAAAAGGTATGTCTGTAAAAAAAACCAAAACACTTGAATATGTCTCGATCTCACATGAGCTGAGAATATTTGGTAAAAAAAAAAAAAGCTAGTTGAAGTTTGTTGGATTAATTAAAGTAAATAGATGCTCAGAATTATTAGCATTACAAAGAATGCAAATGTACTTTATTCTACCTGTTTTTTTTGGTCAAATAAATTCATGTCTCTGTTACCAAGTTTTGCAGCAAGAAAAATAGCATGGGGTGATGGCAGACTTGTCTAATGTCTCATGAAGGTTTTTTTTGGTTGTTGTTAATAATCTAAATATGCATTGAGAACAAGTAAATTAAATAGATGGAAATGGGATAAAAGATTTTAGGTAGATTAACAGTTTCCTCAAAAATTTGTGGCAACCTGAAACTACAATTGTTTACTTCTTTATTTTCACTAAAAATTAAGGGTTTTTAGGATTAAACGTTCTAATATTTTTAATTAGGCTACTAGAAATAATAAGGGGAACATGTCCGTAGACAAGGAAAGTAAGATGTGTGATTTTGCCAAAAGAAGGTATGAAGGGAGTTCCCGTCGTGGCTCAGTGGTTAATGAATCCAACTAGGCACCATGAGGTTGTGGGTTTGATCCCTGGCCTTGCTCAGTGGATTAAGGATCCGGTTTTGCCGTGAGCTGTGATGTAGGTCTCAGGTGCTGCTCAGATCTGGTGCTGCTGTGGCTGTGGTGTAGTCCGGTGGCTACAGCTGTGATTCGACCCCTAGCCTGGGAACCTCCGTATGCCGCGGGTGCAGCCCTAGAAAAGACAAAAAACAAACACAAAGAAGATATGAGGAAGAGAGATGTATTTTTGATGAGGAAAAAGAAAGTAATTTTGTCCTAAAGTGAGAATGGTTAATTCAGAATGGGGAAAACACAGGGGAAAAAGTTGTAGGTGATTTGTGGGAAAAAAAAATCTTGGGAGCTGAATTTTATGCATAGTCAAGTTAGCTATGATTGCAATGGATTGCAATGAATTTAAGTAAAAAAAAAGTTTCAGTCAAAATTAGAACTGGTTTTCTGTTTCTTAAAAGGAAAAGTTCTTTTGGACTATTTGTCTACTTCTGTTAACAGACTGTGAAAGAATTTTCAAAATAACTTCCTGTGATTCCCATTATCTTGACAAGGTCTTCAATTCGTTAAAACTGAATCTTTTCTATTAATAAGCTAAGATTAAAAAAACCCAGTTATTTAACTTTCTGTACTTTCCTGCGAAATCTTCAATTTGTCACTTTGGTTAAATGGGTAACTGTTATTTCATAGTGACCTATAATCCTATTTCACCAAGTATTTTTAAACCTTTCAAAGTTTTTGACAAACTTCCCCCACATCAAATTCTAAATGATGTCTTCTGACCTCAAACCAACCTTGATATTTTCCAGAGGGCCCCTGGAAGATTTCAAAAGATTTGTTTTCTCTCCTTATAAAAGGAGATAGTATACTCACAAGGTTTATTTATTAGATTGCACGGGAAGCACTGTCAAATAAAGTCATACTAAGCCCCCTTTCTGTCATATTTATGTAGATATACGTGTTCTCAAAATTGATATGTCCTGTTATAATCATAATTCCAGTTACTATCTTAAAATATAAATCATAGGAGTTCCTGTCGTGGCACAGCGGGAAAGAATCCGACTAGGAACCACGAAGTTGTGGGTTCGATCCCTGGCCTCGCTCAGTGGGTTAAGGATCTGACGTTGCCATGAGCTGTGGTATAGGTCGCAGAGGCTGCATTGCTGTGGCTGTGGTGTATGCTGGCGGCTGTAGCTCCGATTGAATCCCTAGCCTGGGAACCTCCATGTGCCACAGGTGCGGCCCTAAAAAGGCAAACGAAACAAAACAAACAAAATATGCATATAAATCATAGAAATAACTACCTTTTCTTTTCACATAAACTTTCATCAGCTCTTTAACTATAGTCATTCAACATTTTTAAGTTTTTGTCATTTACAGAGAGTTATTATTTCAGGTGCTTTTGCAAAAGTATTTTGTCAAAAGTGCTTCATTTTTGAAGAGACTCATGAAAAGTGCTCTAGCAAACGCAGGTTTCTGATAACTTTAAGGTCATACAATGGAATGGGGTGAAAATTTCCAGAACTGATGGAAAAAAACGGGACTGAAGCAGCACAAGAATAAGACGGGACCAGATGAACCGAGGGAGATGATTATAATTTTTATGTCGTCTTTGAAACGCGGCTGGTACTTGAACGTTTTGTTTCTCCAGATTTGAGATTTCTTTTACGTTATCTGAATTCCAGTTTGGTAAAGTAGACTTTGGTAAACAGAGGTGAAACACTTCCTTTTTCTCTCTGATTCCTCCAGAATTCAGAAATTCTTGAGTATTCTTTTTATGGCAAAGGAGTTAGTCACATAAGTTCAGTGAGAACCTGTTCTTATAATGGACACAAGTGGATACACTGGTTAGGTCACCAAGGCTTTGGAATGTTGTATGTGAGATACGTGTGTATAGGCTCAGATGTGACCAGACAGCTTGAAATAACTAAGGTTGACTTTAGGGAGGCCGAGAGGCCTCTAGGAAAAATGGGACTGGTACTCTTGTACCAAGGGTCTTGGAAGCTTACCAGGTGAGTGAGAAAGGAGGTGACTTCCTCGTAGGCTCAGGAATTTCAGTCTATTTTTAGAGCTCAAGGAGAGAGGAATTCACCCAAACTTATAGGTATTGTGAGACTTGGGTCTGTCTTCCAGCCTCAGAAGCTTTAAACAGTCCATCTGAGGTTCCTCTCCAGCAAAGCAGTTTTTTTTGTTTTGTTTTGTTTTGTTTTTTTATCTTTTTGCCATTTCTTGGGCCACTCCCACGGCATATGGAGGTTCCCAGGCTGGGGGTCTAATTTGAGCTGTAGCCACTAGCCTACGCCAGAGCCACAGCCATGCGGGATCTGAGCCACATCTGCGACCTACACCACAGCTCAAGGCAACGCCAGATCCTTAACCCACTGAGCAAGGCCAGGGATCGAACCTGCAACCTCATGGTTCCTAGTCGGATTCGTTAACCACTGAGCCACGATGAGAACTCCAAAGCAGTCTTTAGAAGAGCATGTATGGTCAATCACTCTTCTTGCTGCATTTATATAATTAATCAGGCCAAGTTTAATGTAAACAAATTAGGTTTGCTGTAATTACCTTTGGTTTAAAAAAGGTGATTAGACAAAGTTATGTTTGTATCCTTGTAGCTATTAGAGTCTAATCCTGCTCATTGTTTTTGCGGTTGTGCTATACACTTGTAACCTGGATTAGACCTTGAATAGTTCTGTTTCCCTCACGTAATTGGCTATGACTCTCCCAACTATCGTTTCCACTTTTCTCTCACCTTTCTCATTTGGAATCACCGTGAACAAAGCCTGCCCTTGAGTCTCCTTGGAAGGGATTTTACCAGATGCTCCTCACTAACCAGATGGGAGCCAAAATGCAGGAACTTGACCCTGGGGTATATTTCCCACCCTGAAGAAGTCCCCACCTGACATCAGGTCCTGTACACCCACTGAAGACTCAAGATCAGAGAAGCAGCCGGTGTCAAGGTAAACTGCTGGGAACCTAAACATGAAACCCTCTCTCCTTCACTGTCTTTCCTTTCCTCTGACCTTGGCCTGGAAGGACACCACCGTCATCCATCGCACTCAGGCCATTGCTTGGGAGTCTAATCTTTTTAGGCTGCTAGGTTTGTCATCAAAACCTCTGATCTGTCCATGATGTTAGAGACCCCGGGTCTCTGTTCCTCTCAAGGGCTGACAACCCCGCACCTGGGGGCCTTTGCATCCAGCTCCATGCAAGGAAGGGACACGAGGCAAGCATAACTGACCCTCCCTCGGGCAGGGCCTTACTTTACTAGCCAAGATAACACTTCTGCGGAAGCTGAAGCTCGGTTACATAAAATACTGAACAAGCCCCTTGGCTTAAAAACGTGACTCTGTCAGGGGGTTCTGTCTTTGACTTATTTGGTTTTGATTGGTTTGGGACTTGGGGCTGAAGAGCACTCCAGATCAGTGGGAAGTATCCTACTGTTCAAAGTTCCTAGTAGTCGCCCTGGAATGCTGTGCTCTTGCAAAGGCTTTGCATGCATATTCACAGCCACCGACCGCCAAGTAAATGATCTCCTCCTTAAGGCTGGAATTTCAAAAAAGGAATGAAGAGAATGACTAACTTAAAAATTGTAACCCTGAACCCTGTGACCTGCAAACACCCCAGATTCAGTAAAAACAAAAAACCATCCTGACCCGTGAATACCACCTAAAGGATCATCAAAAACCAGGAGAATTTTCGCACGGTAGCTGGGAGCAGTGCTAATGCCTTCAATTTTGAGCACATCTCCCAAGTAAACTGGGGGCCTGATCAAAAGAGGGAGGTGATTTTTAAAAAAGGGATTCAAATGGAATCACTTGTGCCTAGCACCTCCCACCCCACCCCCACCCTGTCTCCAAACCGAGACCTAATACTTAACCTCACTGTCGTTCCAACCTCCCAGGAATGTAATCTTAACCAGTCAGCCTGGAACTTCCTGATCAGGATGAGTGAGGAGGATATTCATCTGGTAGACCCTTCATCCCCTAAAAGTAGGTGACTTTGCCTGAAACAATCTACTTTTTCCTTCTTGCTCCCGCTTTCAGCCTATAACAATCTTGCATTTCATATAGCTTCTCAGAGCCTTCTCTTTGCTAGACAGGATGCTGCTCAATTTATGAATTGTTTTTTAGAAAGACAATCAGACCTCTCAATTCACTCAGTTGAATTTGTGCTTTAGCACTTTCCAAACTCTTATTTCCCCCAGTGTTATCAGAGATAGAGAAACATTGGGTACTTGAGTTGTTGAATTTTGACTCTAGCATAATTTAAAGAGAGGAAAACTACTTTTCTATGTTTTTTTTCTTCCCTGTAGGTGAACATTAATCACCACAGAGATGACATGTCACTAAGATACTTAGTGTCTTACTAGTGGCCCTTATCTGAACAAAGACAGGGTGAGACGGAACACTGTTCCCAGTTTCTAGCTGAGTGGCTTTAAGGCACTTTCTTAGCCTTAGTTTTCTCCTGGGTAAAACGGAATGATAACATTTACTTCATTGGGGTTAACAGAATTAAATAAGATAAATTAAGTCCTTAGGAAACTATCTGGCACAAAATAGGCTCTCAAAATATATGCTGAAGCAAGGATGGCTGCTTGCATGCCTTTTTTAGTAAAAGAAAAAAAAATCATTCTGGATGACAACGTGCTCATCTTAAAGATTCAACTTTCCAGCTTTCCTTGCAGCTAGAATAGTCACAGAGAGGTAAGCAGCAGTTTTTTTTTGTGTGTGGGCCTTTTGGAAAAGTGTTTTTATAAAGACTAAGCTGGCGTGGAGTGGTTCTATCCTTTTTTCTCTTCCCCCATAGAATGTGGCTGTGAGGGCTGGACTCCAGCAGCCACGTTAGACTGAAGAGTACCTTTGAGGATGGAGACCTCATGCAATAGATGATGGAACTGTCATACTTGCTGTGAATCCCTTAATATCTCACTCCTTTAAGAGAAGAACACTTCCATCCCTTAAAGACATTATTATTTTCTGACCCTGTTACTAGCCATGTTACTCCACATTGAAACAATTCTAAAATTGGGAGATGGCTTCTAGTTTTTAAAATAATTTTGTGTATCAAGGAAACAGAGCATCTAAGTACTAATGGTATCTTAAAACCAAGAAAGCAGAATACTATTCTTCTAAGATAAAACTTTTTCTTTTTCAATTTACTACTTAGAATCGGGTAGGAAAAGGAAATTGTTTACTATTAATCCCCATATAGTTTTAGAGTTTTGTCTATTTTTTGGGGAAACATAATGCTTATTAATAGGTCCACAAAACCATTTGTTGAATTAATTTTACAGTGATCCTGTAAAGTAACTTGCGAAGTGTATTTTTAAGATTTTATGATTAATTTGTTTCTAGTAGATTTTAATTTGTTGGCACAATTAAAAGATTCCTCCCACAGACACACTAAAAGCAATTCCTCCTGAAGAACTCAGGGATGACGGAAGAGCTTGTGCACAAGAAACTGAGGGACTGAAGCCCAGCATCAACAGGAACCACCTCTGACTCAGTGATGTGCAGGAGGGAGGGTACCACTCAGAGGCCTGTGCAGAGACCTGCCCACCATGGCGCCCAGTGATTTAAAGCGCACTTAGACTCTGTGTGGAGCAAATCCATTTACTAACCTGAGGCATCTGTCAAATGCGTTAGGAACTGCTGGAATTCTCTCCAGGGTCGGGGTGCTGTGTGTAGATGCGGACAACCGAACACTGTAGCCACCTGCCACGGCCACTGCAGCGCGCCACAGACCCACACCAGCTACAGCCAGGATGGCCTTGGCGTGGTGTCTCCTAAGGCCTCTGCCTTATTCTGCTCCCGCCATTCTGCCAGGTTGGCCACAGGATGCCCTTCCCAGGGACCTCTTTGGCCCTTATCCACTCTTGATCCAGCCTTCCTGTCAAGGAAGCCCCAGGTTGGCATGCTACAGAAGCCCCCAGCCCCTGCCTGCTCCAGCCAGCTTGCCAACGCTGCCCAGCTCACACAGGGGATGCTTCTTACACAAAGCCATCTTTAAAACAAGGAGAGGCATCTGGGTTTTTGTTTGTTTGTTTTTTCCTATTTCATAGAAACAAACCAGAAAGACAAAAAGGGGCAACAGAGGAATATGTTCCAAATGAAAGAATAGGATTTTTCCTAGGATTTTATCTTAATGACATAAAGATAAGTAGCTTACCCCATCTAAGAGTTCGAAATAATAGTCATGAAGACACTGAACTCTGGGAAGAATGAAGGACCACAATGGGAGCTTTAACAGAGAGTCAGAGAACAAAGAACCAATCAGCAATGAAGGCTAAAATAACAACTACAGGGAAGCAACAGCAGCTTAGATGCTGCAGAAGAATGGATTAGCAAAATAGTGGAAATCACCCAAGCAGAAGAGCAAAGAGAAAAATTAAAATGATAGTTTACATCTGGGATAACATCAAGCCTACTAACATTTGCCTCATAGGGATCCCAGGAGAAGAAGGGAGAAGGGATGAAAAAGCCCTGGCTTGGGGAAGGAAGCAGACATCCAGGTCCAGGGAGCACAGAGAGTCCCAGACAAAATGACTGCAAAGTGACCCACAGCAATACACACTGTAATTAAAAATGGCAAAAATTAAAGAACAGTAAAAGCAGCAAGAGGAAAGCAATTAGCCACATACAAGGGAACCCTTCTAAGACTATCAGGTGAATTTTCACCAACAACTTTGCAGGCCAGAGGCAGTGGCATGATATTTAAAGTTCTGAAAGGGAAAAAAACACAAAAAACAACCCCCCCCCCAACAATCCTTTAAACCAAGAATACTCTAACTGGCAAGCTTACAGGAGAGATCAAGAGTTTCCCAGACAAGAAAGAACTAACATAGTTCATTACCACTAAACTGGCCTTTACGAAGACCCTTTAACATTTTTGGGACATGAAAAGGCCATAACCAGAAATATGAAAATACATAAAAGAAAAAAAAAATCTCACTGCTAAAGACAAATATATAGGAAAGGCTGTGGAATAGCACTTAAAAAGCTAGTGTGAAGGCTAAAAGACAAAAGTAGTAAAATCAACTACAAGAGTAGTGAAGGGATATAGAAAGATATAAAACATGAACAGACAGATAATCAGTGACGACACAATCAGTAATTAAAAAAACTCAATAAACAACAACAAAAAGACCTCAATAAACAAAAGTCTAGAACCAGACTGCTTCACAGAGGAATTCTGCCAAATGCATATAAAAAAAGAGTTAACACCTATCCTTCTCAAACTCTTCCAAAATCTGAAGAGGAAGGAATAACTCTGAACTCATTCTGTAAGGCCAGCATTATGATACCAAAATAGACAAAGACACGACACAAAAATTACAGGCCGATATTGCAGATGAATATAGATGTAAAAATCTCAACAAAATATAAGCAAACAAAATTGAACAAAATATTAAAAGAATCATATACCATGATCAAGTGGGATTTATCCCAGAGATGGAAGGATGGTTCCTTCCATCTCTGCAAATTAATCAACACGATACCTTATATTAACAAAATGAAGGGCTAAAATCAAATCATCTCAATAGATACAGAAAAAGCACTTGACAAAATTCAACATCATTCGTGATCAAAACTCTCATCAAATTAGGTATAGAGGGAATATGCCTCAGCATGATAAAGGCCATCTAAGACCAACCCAGAGCTAACAACAAATTCCATGGTGAAAAGCTGAAAGCTCTTTTTCTAAGATCAGGAACAAGAAAAAGATGCTCACTCTCACCACTTAAATTCAGCATCGTATTGGAAGTGCTAGATAGCAACCAGACGAGAAAAAGGAAGCCATCCAAACTGGAAAGGAAGATGACACGGCATTATCCATAGGAAACCCCAAGGGTACCATGAAGAAAACTGCTGGAGTTAATAAATTCCGTAAAGCTGAAGGAGGACAAACGGATATGCACAAATGCGCTGCATTTCTTTCTCTTGTTCCATCAATGTAGGCTGTACAGCAAAGTGATGCATCTCTATATATTAATAATGAACTATCAGAAAGAGGAAGCAAGAAAGCAATCCCATTTACAATTGTGTCAAAAAAGAATAAAATGCCTAGGAATACATTTAAAGAGATGAAAGACCTATATTCTGAAAACTAAAAGACATTAAGAAATTGAAGGTAACACAAAAAAGTGGAAATCCTGTGTTCATGGATTAGAAAAATATCGTTAAAATGTTCATATGAAAACAACCCACAGATCGAGTGCCATACCTACCACAATACCCATGACAGTTTTCACAAAACTAGAACAAACGATCTTAAAATTTCCATGAGACCACAAATGACCCCAAATAGCCAAAGCAATCTTTGCTTTGTTAAGCAAGTCACAGGCTGCTTTGAATTCTTGTTATACACATTAAGCCAGATTCTAAAAAATAAGCAAGCAGAAAAAATAATCCAGAAGGTGCTTTCCCAGTTGATTACAAAGCTACCCAGAGCAAATCATCATTCACATAAATTGCTTTTTGTACTCGCCTGTGGCATGTGGTTATTCTGTTTGACATTGAAGGTTTGAATAAGAAATCAGGACTATTAGGTGTAAAATAAGATACAAGGATATATTGCACAACACGGGGAATCTAGCCAATGTTTTATAATAACTATAAATGGAGTATAACCTTTAAAACTGTGAATCGCTATATTGCACACCTGTGACATGTAACATAGTACGACAACTACGCCTCAATCAAAATGAATAAAATCTGAAAATCCAACATCTCAAACCAACTCAGGGTCTTTCAGAAAATGCAACATCAGCGCTGGCTCCCTCCCCTCCATCTTATTTCTAAAAGGACTCAAATCCTTGAAGTCTAAGTAGTGTGATGGTCTTTTTACATGTGAGGTGTTCATTCTGACCCTTTTCCTCATGCATCTGCTTCTCTGGTTTTGGTAAAACACTACAAAGCCTTGGAATCTGAAGAGCACTTCCTGTAACAGGAAAGAAGCAAACACGACCCGAGGCTCTCATTGACCATCAGAGAATGGAATATAGTTATTTTCTAGAAAGTGAGATTCTTAACAGCCTTCTATGTAAGATAGGAAAACAATCATACAAATGAGTATACAAAAACAAATGAATATACAAAAATCAACCAGGTGAAGGTTGATTGCATAATGCCCGGGTAGCCTGGTCTGAGGAATAGTTAGCATTTTGATAAAAGCTCACCATATTTTAGGAGGAAACGTGAGATTGTCGGAGCCGCCGGGGTGCACAGCAAATCTAGAACAGAGACTGTGAGGGGAAATTCCTAGCGGGAAATCTCTCTAGCGCTCATTCTCAGAAATTCCAAACTCCTTCCTGCTGCAGAGGAGAAACCTCCTTTCTCTTAAACAGCTTTTCACAATCCCCTTCTTCCTTCATGCCTTCCAGGGGCCCCCACATCTCAGCTGCCCTAGACCCCTTCTGCCTGTTTACACTCTGATTCCTCATTTTTCTCAGCTCTGGTGCTGAGCGTCTGCATTCTGCAATCTGACAGTACTCACCACTGTTAGAAGCATCATTCGTGCCTCATTCGAGTACGGAATTCCCTGTGTCAGGAATGGTATTATTTCTGGATCCTTAACTATGCTTTGAATACAGTATATGATCACTGAGTGCTTTTTCATGGTCTTGTTTCTCTTTATTTTAGCTAAGGCTATGTATTCATTTATTCCTTCATTAAACACTTGTAGAGAACCTACTGGGAGCCGAGGAAGGAGGGATGACATCCCTAAGTGACAGTCCACCTTTTCTGGCCGATTCCCAGAGTTTCTCCACTAAATTATGGTTGGAGGCAGCTAAGAGGTCCTCTGATACTTAAACTAAGGTAGTAAATTATCATTACGGCCTGAAATGGAGCAAGAGAAAAAACTCTTCATGTTCTTTGGGCTTTGATCACATGCCACTCATGGGTCTGCTTATTATTCCAGAATAAATTACCTACACGGGGGTAGGGTCAAGGAGAACAGGAAAATGAAAAGAGAAAATCAGCGTCTGCGTAGGACGACTGATCTAGAAGGACGTTCGTTTCAGTGTTATTTAAACCAGAAACAACGTTTGGAGACAGTCTAATGAGCTAAATCACACTGCAGAACAACATCCACAGGTGTGAAGAAATGCAGAGTGTTCGCAGCGCGAGCTACAGAGCACTAGGTGTTTATGGCAGGTGGTAATTTTTATTTTTAAAAATCTAGTGGGGGAAAATCTAGGATAAACTCCTAAGTTATTAACAGAGGGTACATACACCCAAGTGGTGGAATTACACATGATTTTCTTCTCTGAGCATAGAAGCACTTTCCAAATTTTCTAAAGTGATCCTGAGTAACTTTTGAGTCAGAAAAATGACTGTTTTTTTGGAAAGGAAAATGGAGATCATGAGGAGAATTCTGTGAGAACAGAAGGGAGACGTCGGACAAAATTCACCCTTTACCCCGCTGCTCAGGGCCTCGCTGATAAAGCCCGCTCTAGAGGAAGCGCTCCATCTGGCCTCATGAAGGAAAATAACAGCGCACATAAGTTTTGATCTGTTTATCCTCGCATACATGTATGGGAGATGAACAAACAGAGGCCTCCCTTTTCCCCTCTCACAAAGCACTGCTACGCGAAGCCAGTCACGGGCTGCTTAGCATCCTTGTTATAGAAGGTGGAGCACTTTCGAACACACAACCATCAGACAAATCCAGAAGGAAAGCCCTTTTCCAACCCTCTACATTACAAACGTCTAAGTTACACTTCAGCGGTGTTTAGAGGCGAAGAAACTTGTTTGGACGGATGGGAAATGGACTCAGAGGCCGAAAGAGCACACCTGGGATGCCCCATCCCCAGGCGAGGGCTGCGGGTAACTGGCTGCGAGGTGGAGGAAAGTTGGGGGGGCCTTACCTTGGTCTGGAATGTACAGAACATGTGTGTCAGGAACGGATGCTCCCAGGCCAGGGAGAGGACTCTCTTCTCTATCATGGTGCACTCCACGTCGTCATCCATCAAAACCACGTCTTTCTTTAAGGCTTTTATTGCAAAAAATTGATTGGTTTTCTTGAACTCCGCTAGGAAGACCTAGAAGGAAGGGGCAGAGGTAACTTCTAGAATTTGGATTTGCATTCATTAAAGAAGAGTCACGAGGTCCGGAGAGAGAAGGAGGATGAGTCTTCAGTCCCCCTCCCTTCTCTTTATGGAGATAAACAGGATATGCTATGGACCAGTTTCAACCTCTCTAACTTTCAAAGGGCTTCAGAAAACTACAGTGTGACCGAATGGGTTATTCTCAACTCCTGAGAAATTCTATTTATAAAAGCATACCCTGAATGGGAACCTGCTGTACAGCACAGAGAACTCTGAACACCACTATTCCGTGATAATCTGTGTGGGAAAAGAATCTGAGAGAGAATGGATGCGTGTACACGTATACCTGAATCACAGAAATCGTCACAGCCTTGTAACTCAACCATATGTCGATAAACTTTAAAAAATGAAAAGAATAAAAAAAACCATGTATCCAGTCTGCCCAGGGACCTTAGTACATTTACAAAAAAATTTACAGACATAAATATGTATGAAGGAAGCGGCAAGTGTTGGAGAGGAGACTTGATCACTCTTGAAATATCACTGAAAATGAGCATCAAACCTGACTCCAAGTTTTAACCCATTTTTTCAAGGCAAAAAAGAACAGGTGAGGATCAGAGCTGTCCTGATGTGCTTATAGAGAGCACAGCCTCTCTTCTGACGGCACAGATACTTGTACTACCTACAAGACCTACTGTGAGTCAGACATTCTGCTATGCACTTTACAGGTGCTCATTTTATTATCTATTTAATTCTTAGCTCAGAACACTCTGCAAGACGGTGATCATTAAAAGAAAAAAAAAAAAAAAAAACCCAAACCAAAAAACCCACCAAAACTATGGAGTTCCTGTTGTGGCTCAGCAGGTTAAGAGCCTGACATAGTATCCATGAGGATGTGGGTTTGATCCCTGGCCTTGCTTAGTGGGTTAAGGATCTGGCATGGCCATGAGCTGCAGCAGAGGTCAGATCATGGGATAGGCTTGCTGCAGCTCCAATTCAACATCTAGCCCGGGAACTTCTACATGCCACAAGTGTGGCCATAAAAAGAAAAGCAAACAAAGCAAAAAACAAGGAGTCTGCAAGGGTAACAACTTTCTCAAATCCAGAATGCTCAAGTGCAAATTCGGACTCCAGAGCTGACGTTTTCCAGCCGGCTTCACGAATCTTAGAAGAAAGGACACCAGATGGCATGTAATGGAAACGGTCTCCGACTTTCACTTTTGCAAATGAAGCCCACAGATGAAGTGACAGTAGGGAGGATATGGCATTCGGAGATAGAACACTCCAGCTCAGGCCTCATTTCACAGGCACTCATGAGCTCCGGGAATGTGGGCAAACAAATTAACCCCCCTGGGCTTCAGTTCCCTAAATGCGCAAAAGTGGTTACTATGACTGCATTGCTAAGGGACAGGACTGCCGTGGAAGTCAAAAACTAAGTGGAAAAGTGAACTATAAAATGCTTTCTAAATGACAGTTATTGAAATCTTCACAAAACAAATGACTGTATATAACAAAACAGAAACAGGCTCACAGCTGTAGAGAACCCACTAGTGGTTACCAGTGGGGAGAGGAAGGGGGGGAGGGGCAAGATAGAGGTAGGGGATTAAGAGAGACAAACGCCTATGTATAAAATAAACAATTGGGATTTATGATAGAGTACAGGGAAATATTACTTCTGTAATACCTTTAAATGGCGGGCGATCTATAAAACTACTGAATCATTATGGTCTACGCCTGAAACTAATAAAATGTTGTCCCTCAGCTATACCTCAAAAAAGGAGAACACCTGTCATTTGGTTCTTTTGGTGACTTTTAGGGAATGTTGAAGTTAGTGATACTACACCCATAGTGAAAATGTGTGTGTCTATGTTTAAAACAACACAGGGTGGACACACAGCTTTGGGGGAGCTGTCTTGCTACAGGGGACAGAGCTTAGATGAGAACTGGGGCACATGAATGATGTGCCTATTCCCAGAAAGCCTGCAGTTCATTCTCCTTGGCCTGCAGATGATGGAGAGCCAGGATACAGAGGCTGCCATCTTGGTGAGGAGCCATACTTCCCATACTGAGTGAAAAGAAAGAAGTTGTGGTGTATTCTTAGGGTTGTGAGACAAGGAAACGTGGCTCTCCCGTTGCGCTTTGGTGAGTATTTCCCCTCTCCTTGGATTGCCCTGTGCAGTGGCCTCAGAGTGGAGGGACCCAGGGTCCTGATGGAGGACAGGTTACCGCTTTGGACGTAGAGCAGAGAGTACCTGAAACCCTTGGCTGCCCCTGGGGTTGTCTACTAAGGCCTAGAGGTTTAGCTTAATGGCTTCTTAACCTTGCTGGAATGTAGAAATGCTCACAGGAACCAAGAAAAACATTTCATTGACAATTAAAGTCCTCTTTTGGTAATTCTTCTTTCAATAAAGCACCCCAAAACCAGTCATAAACGAAGAAGCTGAAAAGGCAATTTCCATCTCTGTGATGTGCTTTCAATTTTGGTAACAGGCTATAATTGCACATTAATTGATGCTAAATTTTAATGAGGATTGGCTGTAAAACTGCCTATTTCACTCAGATTAACACCAAACGAGCCTGCCATGGTTCATGTTATTGTGGCAAGGAACTAACCGAATTAATGGAGATCAGTTACCATTGGCAGGGCAGAATGGTTTTTTCAAAGGCGATGCTTGGTATTTAAATCCAACCCCAATTGCAGTGCAATGTCGTTTAGCTACGGCAATGCCCAGCAGCATTTTCATTTGTTTATTACGAAATAAATGGGGTAAGTTCAGCTGCCAAAGTCAGATGAGCAGGTGCAGTGCATTAAGCTGGCCTTGCCCGCACAAATTCGTGCAACAGTCATCTCTGGCTAGAATTTTCCTGGGAGTTGGATCCAAGAACATAAAACAGCCGAGAATCCCATTAATACACGCTCTAACCTTAACATCCAAAATCACCTAAAAGCCTATATTCCATAACCTCCCTCTCTCCAGTCACTGGCTCAGAATACTCTCTTGTCACTGAGAGTATAATTTCTCAGAGGCCGTCTTCCTCCTGGTCCCCCTGCCCTCTGTGGCTGACAGGCAGCCCATAACCTGAGTGAGTGGCAGCAAGAATTCAGAGGAGGGTCTTTCGCCATGAACCTTTCTGCAGGCTCGGCTACAGCCGTGGTCTGGGCTGGATCATGTCCCTTCCCAATAATTCATATGCTGATGTCCTGACCCCCGGCACCTCAGGATGTGACCTTTACAGAGGTCGCTGTGTTAAAATGAGGTCATTAGGACGGGCCCTAATTCAGTCTGACCGGTGTCCTTATAAGAAGCGGGGACTGGGACACAGACACACACAGAGGAGGGGCCCTGGGAGGACGCGGGGACCCGGCCAGGAGAGAGGCCTCGGGAGAAACCCGCCCTGCGCACCCCTGGATCTCAGGCTTCCAGCCTCCACACCAGGGAGAAGTGAGTTCCTGTGGTTGAAGCCCACCCCACACCCCCGCTGTGGTCCTCTGTTACAAACTGATACAGAGAAAAAAAGAATCACACAGAAAGTAAAACCACACTCTGGATTTGAGAAGGGAGCAACAGCAGCAGCATCTGCCACCAGCAGTGACACAGAAATATCAAGTGAAACAGGAACTGGGTGAGGCGCTTGCCCCTGTCTTTAGTATCCAAAGGCTCAAGCTCACAAGCTTGTGGGATGAACACCTTCAAAGTAGATCACCAAGGGGAGGGGGGAGGGGGCGAAGGATGGACGGGGAGTTTTGGGCTGGCAGGTGCAATGGATAAGCAATGAGGTCCTGCTGCACAGCACTGGGAACTGTATCCAGTCTCTTGGGATAGACCACGATGGAGGATAGCATGAGAAAAAGAATGTATATGTACGTAGGACTGGGTCACGATGCTGTACAGCAGAAATTGGCACAACACTGTAAATCAACAATAATCAAAAAAATAAAAAATAGGAGTTCCCGTCGTGGCGCAGTGGTTAACGAATATGACTAGGAACCATGAGGTTGCGGGTTCGGTCCCTGCCCTTGCTCAGTGGGTTAACGATCCGGCGTTGCCGTGAGCTGTGGTGTAGGTTGCAGACGCGGCTCGGATCCCGCGTTGCTGTGGCTCTGGCGTAGGCCGGTGGCTACAGCTCCGATTGGACCCCTAGCCTGGGAACCTCCATATGCCGCGGGAGCGGCCCAAGAAATAGCAACAATAACAATAACAACAACAACAAACAACAAAAAAGACAAAAGACAAAAAATAAATAAATAAATAAATAAATAAATAAAAAATAACAGGAGTTCCCGTCTTGGCTCAGTGGTTAATGAACCCGACTAGAATCCATGAGGACTCGAGTTCAGTCCCTGGCCTTGTTCAGTGGGTTAAGTATCCGGCGTTGCCATGAGCTGTGGTATAGGTCACAGACGTGGCTCGGATCCCACGTTGCTGTGGCTGTGCTGTAGGCCAGCGGCTACAGCTCTGATTTGACCCCTAGCCTGGGAACCTCCATATGCCGAGGGTACAGCCCTAAAAAGCAAAAACAATAATAATAAAAAAGAAAACTTTCAAAGTGACATGGCTGAGAACAACAATTCTCAAAGAGCTCAGCTGCTCTTCCCTAGAGCTCAGCTTGCTGGGCCTGTGTTTATTCAGATGCCTCTCTGCCCTCTAATAGATACTGATATAATATAGTTTAATGGAGTATAATATAAAATATAGTAAAATATAGTATAAAATGCAATGTAGTATAATATAAAGCAAAATATGATACAGTATAAATTAAAATGTAATATAAAATATATAACAGTATAATATAGTATAAAATATAAAATAGCATGCTCTAATGTAGTGTGCTATCATATAATATACCATCAGATCACAGTTCCTGACCAGGAGCGCTTGCTCTGCACATCCAAGCATAGTTTCCCACCAGTTCAGTTCCACTGGCCAAGAAGCTTTGCCGCTCAATCCCCAGAAGTTGGCCCACAGACTTCTCCCATACCTTGCCAAAACTTCCTTTCCCCAACATTTTGTGCAGGATGAAATCCTCGATTTTTAACTTCACTTGTGGAGACGGCCTTTCTGTGTTCAGCGGGGGTTCTGGACGGTGGCGTGCTTTCTCCCTCTCATCCAGGGGTGACTCCCAGCAGATGCCCTGAGGCTCTGGAAACACAAGCCAGGGGCAACAAGGAAGTAAGGAACAGCGGAGGGGCATCCTAGCTGCTCTGACAACACGCCTTCTTGCGCTCTTCCTGCTCTGAAGCCCCGCGGGGCAATAATGTGGAAAGGGGTCCCTGCGGAGCAAAGCAGCACCCCCTGTCTGTGAGCCTGGCATCTGCGGGGTGGCCTGGGTCTCTGCAAGACACTGGGGAAGAGGTCAAGTTCAGAAACATCCCAATCAGCCAAGACCATCCCCGCAACAGGAACAAGCACTTTTTTTTTTTTTTTTTTTTTGGCCACCCCATGGCATATGGACGTTCCCAGGTCAGGGGCCAGATATGAGCCACTGCTATGACCTAAAGCACGGCCCAGGTAATGCCATATCCTTAACCCACGGTGCCAGTGGGGTATCGAATTTTGTGTCCCAGTGCTCCAGAGATGCCGCCAATCCCGTTTTGCCACAGTGGGAACTCTGGAAGGAGCACTTTTGATAATGCCAAATCATGGACAAATTGGGATTTTTAACCCAATTTGAGGAGAAATGATTCTCAGTTGCTTACATGGCTCACAGCCCACCACGTGAGGGAAGAAGAAATGGTGGCAGATCACTAAAGATCCAAATGGTGTCATTCCCACTGTGGCCCAGTGGATTAAGAAACCATGTCGTCTCCATGAGGAGGTGGGTTCCATCCCTGGCCTCAGTCAGTGGGTTAAGTATCTGGTATTGCTGCAGGCTGCAGTGTAGGTTATAGATGCAGCTCTGATCTGCCACTGCTGTGGCTGTGGTATAGGCTGGCAGCTACAGCTCTGATTTGACCCCTAGCCTGCGAACCTCCAGACACTGCAGTGTGGCTGTAAAAAGGTGGTGGGGGAATCTGAATTGCATCATTCACCAGTCTTTGAGTCAAGATGCTACCTGCTCTGATCATCTCTGAGACACAGTCTAGGGTCTAATTTTCTGCCCAGAGACCCTTCCCAAATCTAACCCAAACCCTTCAACAAAATCTTAAAGCCAGTGTCTTTCTCACCCCATGGCAGAGGAGGTGCGGAAAACCTTTTGGAATCTTCCTCCCACTCCCTTGTAATAATTCTTTTTTTCAAATTGAAATATGTCGGACATATCGCATTGGGCTAACTCAAGATGGATAATGTGGAGTTCCCGTTGTGGCTCAGTGGTTGCTGAATCCAACCTGGAGCCATGAGGTTGCAGGTTCGACCCCTGGCCTCGCTCAGTGGGTTGAGGATCTGGCGTTGCCGTGAGCTGTGGTGTAGGTCGCAGACACGGCTCAGATCCCGTGTTGCTGTGGCTCTGGCGTCGGCCGGTGGCTACAGCTCCGATGAGACCCCTAGCCTGGGAACCTCCATATGCTGCGGGAAGTGGCCCTAGAAAAAGGCAAAAAGACAAAAACAAAAGACAGATAATGTGCTAACTGATCCTTGTATCTGCTGTGATGTCCCTAGAGAATCAGCCTCACGTAATTATCCTTCCTTGAGGTTGGAATAATGACCTTTATTTTCTAGTCTCTAGGTTTATCTTTCACGTTCTCCCCAAGTCCCAGGAAAATAAGCAGTTTCTAACACGTGCTAAAACCATTCAGGCTCCAGAATCACAGGGTCATGTCTTCTTATGAAGGATCCCAAATATCTGTCCAAAATGTCATAAATGTTAAGGATAGTGGGCTATCCCTCCCTTTCTAATCTTAAACTTCCCGGAAAAGTCTCAAAGGTGCAGAATTAGATGGTCTGTGGTCTTCCTACCATGGAGCTCAATGTGGATTTGCTTCTGAGTGACCCCATTCCTCTTCTCCCCCAACCGCAACCTCCCGCCACCTCCCACCCTCCTACAAAGGTTTCCCAGAGGGCCGCATTAGGGTTTCACGTCTAAGGAGTAAGAGCCTCTTGGTGGCTAGGTCTGTAATCTCGACACAGAAAAGAATCATGGATCAGTCCACACAGATGGAGAATCTGAATCCAGGAACTCAGGGTAAGGCGGACGAAGATTAATGATGGATGGTGAGTCCTCCGTGGATTGGGATAGCTACCTCTTTTCCCTGATGCGGGGACATACGGCAGCCTGGCTTCACCTTTGATGGAGGATGGAAGACCAATTTCAACCGGACCTTCTCTGAAGATGTGTTCAGAATCTCTTAAGCAGCGAGCCTAGGTTACAAAGAATGAGTGAGACCACCCACTTGCCCACCCACCCACCCAGCACGGCTTGCTGTCCGTAGGCATGAGAGCCATTTCAGCTCCCTAAAAGCACAGGCTAACCCAAGCTCTCCTTTCCTCGCAGGATCCTGGGTCCTGCGAACGTCTATCGTAGTTATGGACCAGCAGAATGAATTTGCTGCCTTCATACTTTTCTAGGGTCTAACTGGTTTCTCCTATGTTCTCTATATCCTCCCGTCACAAATAAGAATGGAAGGCCACTGGATGGAGAAATAGCTCACACAGGTAATGCTATGTCTTAACGAGGGTGTAGCCGCAGATGTGAGCATGCGGCATGCTAGTAAGTAGCAAGGCAAAAGCTGCCTTAGACTCAGTGTTCTGAGGGCATTCTGTGGGTGATTCGAGCAAATAAATGCTTTTCCCCAGGCTATGTCACAGCTCTCACATATAGGTATGAAGCTGGCAATGACTCTGCAATAATTTTACTGAAACTGTTTCTCCCCCTGCTCATTTCATGAAGGATTCAAGGTCTTATAAAGATCCACACAATACAAACCCACTAAGTTAATGAATATCTCAAAGTGTGTGGGCAGTGCCAGCATGAAGGTGAAAGTCAGGGTCAAGGCAGGTGCTGGGAAATAGATGCCATGTTGCCCCATGGAGTTGCCCCAGATCAAGGAGCAATGAGATGGAATCGTCCCTGTTGAACGGAAAGTACCAGACCTTGTCCCCTAAAAGCTTCCCTACCTGTTGCGTGCTCTCGATCATTGCCAGTGCTTCAGCCATTAGCTTCTGGTTTATGCCACAAAGGTTGGCCACCTTTGTCTGGCATCTGTGATGTACGTTCATGCCACACGCTGAAAGGAAGAAGGCAACACCTGGATCAAGGGGGAGGGAACCAACGTCCACGAACTTTGTGCACGATCTGTAAACAGTGCACGTGTGGCAAAGGAACAACCGGCCCTCCCCGGCCATCCTCCCAGCAGAGGGAGATCCGGAGGATGGTAAATGAGGGCAGCGCTTTTACGATGCCACTGTGCGCCCGCCTCCCCGCCGGAGACAGACGTGCGTACACCAGATGCTCCTCGGCACGATGCTGGGAAATGACTCCCAACTCGAGGCAGAACCACAGCCCTGTTGAGGGGGTGAAGGCTGCCACCAGGATGCATCTAGAATGTGCCCGCGCTGAGAGTAGAGAACAGACACTGGCTCTCGTTCCAGGGATGTTCCCAGCAAATAAGTTGGTAAAGAAATGCTGGGGTGAGAGGCCACCCACTCCCGCTCTAGACTGGAGCCCAAGCTTCCCCTTTTCCCCTCTAGGCTGGAACCCAGGATGCAGCCTCAGCCTGAGCTGAGACTGAGATGATGGGATGGTCTGGGTATCTGTGCAGGGATGGGGGTGGGAGGAGGGAAAGGGGTCCAGAGACACGTTCTCACCACATGGAGAGCTGGGTTCCTTGAACGAAACAGCTCGGAGACCTACAATTCTGGAGAAGTAGCCTGATTCATTTAGTTCTCAAAACAGCAGGACAAAGGCTACCCTCTTTTACTGTTACTGTTGCGGGGGGGGGGGGTGTGTGTGTGCCTGTGTGTCTATGTAAAGACAATTATTGCTTCATGTTGTTAGTCCTAGAAAACTCAAATTCCCCTTAAGAAACTCAAATTCCCCTTAAGAAACATCACCATTATGACAGAAAAAGAAGAAAAAAAGCTAATAAAGACATCCAAACACCAGCAGATGGAACTCTGATCTCTAGTCCTACCTGATCCTATAAAGGACTGTTATAATGGGATTGGGCAGGAGAAGCTATAAAATCACGCCATTGTAACCTTCTTACCTTATTATCAGCCCATTTGTATTCAAAACCTTACACAGTGATGGACCTCAAAATAGGTGCTCACCAAATACAACTTTTATCTTCATTATTCATTACAATAAAACTTTATAGAAACACTTAGGTGAAATTTAGCTGTTTTCACCTTTAGTTTTAACTAGATACACAGATAGCTCATGATAAAACAAGGCAAAACGGCATTTTCTATGTAAATAAGTATAAACTAGTGCTTGTCCCAGTATATAAGGTCATAAAAATCCATCTGAAATGAAATATATAGTAAAGATACTGCTTATAAGGCATCTGCACTCTGAATTCTGCATCGCTAGCTCAACTCATTCCAGACTCACGGATGCTCATTTCACCCAGGGCGGCCCTTGCTCCTTCTTCCTACTCCTGATCTCAAGGCAGAGGGAGGCACTTGCAGGACTTGGCACCCTGCTCTTTAAAACCGTAGTGGATCCAGGCTCCTCTCTGATGCCAGGAAGGAAGCCCCCTGCCCACTCTGATACCATCAGAGGGCCGATACTAACCGAGAAGGTGATAACTCCATCTCTGTGAGTGCAAACGGTCCCTCCCGATGACCAATTTCATGGGAATTTCAGCAGAGAGGGGAAGGAGACAGGGTGGGGACAGGGGGGGCCCTGTGGGAAGGGAGTTTAGAGGAGGAGGAGGAGGGTGAGTGAGGCCGAGCGGCAGAGAGGTCCAGGGGAGAGAGTGGGAGGCGGAGAGGCGGAGAAGGGCATGAGGAGGTGGCACCTTGGCTTGCGGGGCTACAGCAGGACAGAGAGGGAAGGAGATGGAGTGGAGGGGAGTGGGAGGGAGGGGAGGGGAGGAGGGGGGAGGGGAGGGGGTGAGAGAAGAGAGGGCGGGGAGGGAGCTTGGAGGCCGGGTGAGGAAAGGGTGGGAGGGAGAAGCAAGAATGTTAGGAGAGGGCAGACCAGGGCAGGGCGTGGAGCCGTGGAACAATGCCAAGGAACCCTCGCGGAAGTTCCGAGCTGCGGCATAACCCTGCTGTGGGGACCAGCTGGCCTCCGCAGGTGGGCACCCGGGCTCCAGGGAGAAAAGACCCAATTGTGAGACTGTCGCAGGAACAGGGAGCCATTGGAAGGGGGATTCGATTGTCTCCATCCTCTTTGTCAGAGCAGAACCCTCTGAAATGACCTCCTGCCCGTGAGCTCCAGAAGATGCTCTATAACGCCCCGCCCACCTGAGCACACACTCCTGAACAGGTGCAGGAGGTCGGGAGGAGAGCGCAGGGTGGACCCCGGCCACTTGTGGGTTTGTCTACAGTCATGATGCGAAAGCCTCACCCCTCCTGCCTCCGTGAAGGTATCACGCCAGCCTCCACCAGACATGGGGAGGCAGCTGGGATGAGGACAAGGAAGCTGCTCAAGGTGACCTTCCTCCTCAAGGCCCCCATCAGTATCACTTAAAAGATGTGTATGGCCTAAATGATGGAGCTGTCCAGAAAAAATCAAGCAACATCTATGTTTAATAATTTAAAATGAAAAGGTCCCTGACAAGCCAGGAACCTCTGTTTTAAGTAGGTTCTCTGGCCTCTGTCCCACCCTCAGCCCCACGAAAAAGGCACAAGTGCCTTGTTAGTTCTTGCTGGAATTGTTCCTACCTCCTCAGCCCAGCATCTCCGTTCCTAAAGGTTACTGCCTTAGCAACCTGGACTTTGAGAGAAAGAAGGCCTGCTTTGCTCTGTCTCAGGGTTGGGCTGAATTCCTTGATGGGTAGAAGGCGGCCAGTCTGGGTTCTGCCGACAGGCTGCCCGCAGGAACCATCAGAGTCCAAGCTGGGCTGGGCCCCTTCCTGTGTGCTGGGGGTCCCCAGCACACGTCGGGGACAGGGGACATGCTCTCCAGCTGAAGTCACAGGATTCTCTCTGGGCCGGACCCTCCACCAGCACAGCCGGGCTTGCTCCCCAGACAGAGCCACAGGCAGAATGGTACTTGCTGGTGCAAAGTGAGTGGCAGGGACCCAGCTGGAGATGCCAGGGGCAGCACCCATCAGAGGAAAATGCTGCCTTCCCCCCCCACCCCAGGCCCCAGAGCAGGTACCCCAGAAGGTGTCCGGCCAGGAGCTGTGACAGCTGACCTCTGTCAACTGCGCACCTCTCTGGGGTGTGAGCAACAGGGTGGTGGCAGGGAAGGAAAGAGCAGCAGAGGTTTGCTGTCCAAGCTTCTCCCTCACGGTGGCAGCACTCTTCATCCTGTCCATCCAAGCTGCAAACCCACCCCCAGGGGTTCCGGGGGACTCACCGTCGCACTTGAGTCCCTGCCTGGCCAGGCCCCACAGCAGGGTCCCGCAGTGCTCGCAGAAGGTCGGGCTCTTGTAGTTGTAGACCTTGAATCTATGCGGCATGTCGATCTTGAACCTCTCTTTGTGGAACTGCAAGAGGAGGAGAGCGTGGGACAGTGCGCGTGTGCCCAGGGCCCCCTTCTCGGGTCCCAGCAGGTGCGTGAGCAGGGCACAACAATTAAAGCACTGGAATGCTGCGTGCTGGAAACTGGAATTTTTACTGGTCAAGGCTTAGAGTTGTATTCAAAGATGACAGGGAGCTCTTCCCTCTCCTGGGTCAAGGGCGAGGGTGTGAGATATGCCCATCAGGTAGCTGGAGACGGTGGCGGTGTTCCCACATATGGGTTAAGAGTTCAGGGAGAGGAGACCAGGGTTACTTATTTACATGGGAGCTCAGTAAACATACCTCCCTGCTTTACTGTAATGTCAGTGTGTCCTTTTCTCTTTCAGCCTAGAACTAGCGAATTAACCTTTGGAAAATGCTCTATCATGGCTCCTCTGGAGGCACTGGTTTGTGAGTGTGTGAGCTGAAAGTGGGAGCGTTTTCACCCTCGTTATACATAAACCAGGGAGGCAAGAGGTCCCTAATGGTTTGCCAGGTGCTGTGAACAAACGTATCATGCATATTACTTTTTTTGTTGTTGTTCTTTTTAGGGCCACACCTACAGCAAATGGAGGTTCCCATGCTAGGGGACAAATTGGAGCTGCAGCCACAGCAATGCCAGATCCAACCACAGCCACAGCAATGCCAGATCCAAGTCGAGTCATGTCTGCAACCTACACCACAGCTCAAGGCAAAGCTGGGTCCCTAACCCACTGAGTGGGGCCAGGGAGCGAACCCGCTCTAGTCCAGTTTGGACCCACTGAGCCACAACAGGAATTCCACGTGTGTTCTCTTTAACAAGTGTGATGTCTTGTGCAATCCTCTAAATACCTCATTTGAAGGAGCCTCTGCTGGTGTCCTGACTTGACAGGCGGGCAGGATACTTGTCTAGGACACACAGCCATCGAGCTGGGGTATCTCTGAGCCTAGCCCCTCTTTCACCATTAGTGCTCTCTCTCTCAAAATAATTGTGATGATTTAAGGCATGGGGAGAGGGAGCAGACAGAGGGCTGCTGGTAGTTGATATAATGCAGATTTTCTTACAGCATTTCAGAGTTTAAATTCTCCCTTTTAATCGAACTTAGGACACGAACAACAGCAAACCAGGCATTTTGATTCCTGGTAAGAACACCAATATTCTCAGGCAGCGTAAAAAGTTTTCCTTACTTGAGACTTATAGTCTCTACGGAAAGCTGTAATTAATTCATTTGAGAACGTGCAAGGAAAGCAACCAACTTCATTAAAGGGATACCCATTGGTGCTGTGGATACTGGTTAGCACTCAGTCTTTAGAACAGCTTAAAAGTCACCCAGCACTTACTGCAGACATGTCCAACCAAGAAAAAAATGCCTTTTGGAACTCCTATTTCATATAAACGTTTCCACATAAATAGGACCCATTGATGTCAAGGTCCAGGCTGGAAGATTTCAATTTCAAATCTTGAAGCCAAGTCCACATGGTTCAAGTTCCATGTGAGGAAGACTTCAGATGTGTACTTTCTAGCACGGCAGTCACTTACCCTTGAGGGCCAAAGGTACACTTGGCAAGGTGCTGAAAAGAAGTGCTGTAGGTATGAAATACACCCTGGAGTCTGAGGACTTTGTGTGAAAAAAATAATGTAAAATATCTCAATGTTTTATATTGATTACATATTGAAATGCTAACATGGGCAGACTGAGTTAAGGTATATGGTTAAGATTAATTCCACCTTTTGCATTTTCCTTTAATAGGATACTACAAAAGTTTAAAATTATCCTTGCGGTTCTCATCCTAGTTCTACTGGACATGGGCCATGGAAGTAACAGTCGCACTTACAATTTGTGATTTTTCCAGGAAAGCTAACGGCATCGAGTAAAGAGACAGAGGGTACACAGGGAAGTGGCCCTTCAATTTAAACAAACAAAAGCACTGGTCTGGGAGACTGAGATCTGAATTTTAGTCCCAGCTCCATCACTTACAGGTGGCTGGCTTTGGACAAAAGACTTTAACCTTTCCGAGCCTTAGCAGAGTCATTTGTAATACGACATTATCCCTTTCTGACACGAATTTTAAAAGTAACACTACTCTGAAAAACTCAATCCATGTGCCATCTCTTGGCCTGCCCCTTTGCTGGAGAAGATCGCACACTGGGGCAGTCTGGTACCTTCCTACCCTCCAACTCCAACGGATGGGCTTGGCAAGCCTGCTGCTCTTCTGGAATCCCCTCGCTTTTCCATCTTTGAGATGATTATTTTCCAGGTCCTCCTTTCTCCTCAGAGCCACCTGCTGCTTTCTCATCCTTCTTTCCCTGGTCCTCAGACCTCATGGAGGACCTACGTTGTCCAAGGGAAGCCCCCTCATCTGTCCACCCCCTGCCCCGTCTTCAAACCTACCTTCACCTGCAATCTTCTCCTTCTACTCCCTTCCTGTCCACCAGTGGCTCCTCCCTGCGGGCTCTGGACCTCTTGCACTCCTGCCAGGATGGACCATTTGGCTTGCCCCTATCTCTCCAGCTTCACCTGCCTCCCTTCCCCACAAAGTCTGACTTGTCCCCAGATGATACATCTCAAAGGTCATTCTGAAAGAAATATGGGCTTCTCAATGTAAGAATGATACTTCTGTCATCATCCATGTAAATGCTCCCATCTATATTTAATAACCACCTACCTCTTTTTAATTTTTTTTAGAATGATAGCTGCCATACAGCTGAGCTGGCTTCATGAACAGAGCCAGAGTTGGGCCAGTTTACTTCTTAATTTTTAAATTGTAAAGTGCATTATTAGGTTAGTACAGCATACATGTATATGATAAGAATATTTCTATGAAAACCTTATAAAGTTCTTTTTTTTGCTTCAATCTTTTTTTTTTTTTCTTTTTTAGGGCTGCACTTTCAGCATATGGAAGTTTCCAGGCTAGGGGTCAAATTGGAGCTGCAGCTGCTGGTCTATACCACAGCCACAGCACTGCTGGATCCAAGCCACATCTGTGATCGACAACACAGCTCACGGCAGCACCGGATCTTTAATCCACTGAGTGGGGCCAGGGATTGAACCTGCATCCTCATGGATAGTAGTTGGGTTTGTGACCCAATGAGCCACAATGAACCACAATGGGAACCCCTGCTTCAATCTCTCTCTCTTTTTTTTTAATATAGTTGATTTACAATGTTGTGTCAATTTCTGCTGTACAGCAAAGTGACCCAGCCATACATATGTACTTTCTCTCATACTATCTTCCATCATGTTCTCTCCCAAGAGACTGGATATAGTTCCCTGTCCTATACAGCAGGACCTCATTGCTTATCCATTCTACATGTAACAGTTTGCATCTACCAACCCCCGCTCTTTAAATGTCTCTCTACATGTTGATGCCATGAGGCTTGTTGTCATATGATGGATCAAAACTGTGCTTTCTGGCCCCTTTCTAAGGACTTTTTCTGAAAAAGGTAGACTCATTAAGATGCTTCTTGTGCTTTCTTATTCATCCCCGAGTCTGGATCTCAGTAACAATCATCATAGAAAAGGAAAGGGTTTTGGGGTACTGGGGTGCACTGAAAAATTTAAAGGCTCGAAAGCAGGCATTATTAACAAGCATTAGCGGGCTGTAAACTTTAACATCAGGGTAAAAATTATCAGATGGAATCTAGATCCATACGTACCATGGTTTCTCGGCTGTTGATAGCTGATCCTGTGCATTTTGCAATAACTTTATCAATACACTTCTTGTGAATTGCTGCATTACATTCTGAAAAGAAAAGACTATAGCTTGAGATTTTCAGAAGTTCAGGGACACCTCAACAGAAAAGAATGACGATAATACAACAGAAATCTTTCTTACTTACGTCGACACTGGTAGCCCTGTTTGTTCAGGCCCCTGCAATAAAGCACATGATTGAATATTTATACGGACCTTTGAGTCAAGAGTGGTACCAAAAACATTTAAAAGATGAACAGATCTTGTAGCATCCTCCTATCACAGAGCATTTCCTGATCAGCAGCCCCAGTCTGTTACTGGCCAAGAGTGCTAACGTATTTTTTTTCTTTCAATTTACACTGCTTTGTTAAAAGTCTGATAATTACATAAATGAGAAGTTGCTGAGTTCCCTCCCATTCACGTATTTTCCAAGCAAACATGTAGCAACAAATATGCCCAAGGTAAAAATGGATCATGGGCTCCTAGTAGCAAAATTGCACATCTATGCTTAGAAATTCACTGTCTCACTGAGCTCATTACAGGTAAGGAAAGCTATCTGTGTAACATTAACTTTCTCTTTGAAGTATCCGAGAATATTTGCAACTAATAAACTGTCCAGCTTAAGACCAATTCCTGAGTAATATTCCCTCTTACAAAGGAAGGAAGTTTAAGTCATTAGACAAAAACAGTTGATGGAAATCCATCCAGAGTCTATTTGACCCTTGGCTACCCTGGTGGAGCTGGGCTTGTGCATGAACGGATTCTGCAATAGCCCAGAGGAGAGAACACCCCCTAAGAGGTGAGGTGGCTGAGACCAGAAAGAAAAGCCATTTCAAGTCTCCAATCTACCATAGCCTTCGCTGTGTGGTTACTGAGGCTTGAACCAATCTCGGTTCGAGGGCTGTTAAGACCCCCAAGAGTCTTGTAAACATCTCAGCCCATTAGCTCCAACGGGCAAGTGCTGCCTTTTGCAGACGTTACTACTGGCACAAGCTGGGCTGGCGAGGTGGTGGCAGTTTCAACTGTAAAACTGTACTCACAATAAAGATATCTCCTCTTCTGTCCCTCCCCACTCACCCCACGAGCCTCCCATTTAATTAGAAAGGAAAGTCCTTGCAACCCTTTCCTGAGGGAGCTAGTAGCTTCCTCGCTCTACTCTACCGGAGCCACATTACGAAAATGCCCTTGAGGACCACAGCCTCTGAGCCTTCTCCACCCACCTAAGACCACTGCAAACTCTTGGCTAGGGCTTATTCCAGGACGGCTGCCAAGGCGGAGCATGCCGGGCCTGATGGATAACTGAAGCTTGGAGGGGAAGGCCAAGTTACCGTACCAGACAAACTCATGGCAGACGGAGCAAAACGTGGGCTGTGGGAAAAAGGTGGCGGTGAACTCGTGACACTTGACATGGTGGACTTTGGCCTGTTTGATGGCTCCTCGGCGGTGATGCAGAGCAAAGAAGCCTTCGGTCTCAAATTCACCCATGTCCTTTGTGTCTGTAGGAAGAGGACAGGGAGCAGAGTGACATTCTGCAACAGGGCTGTCACTGCGGGGGTGAGCGGGGGTGAGGGATGGAGATGGACAAGGAGGTCAACAAGCACCGAGGTCCGAATGATCCCAAGTGCTTATTAAGGTGGGTACAATACTGAGGGACCTTCCTTCATCCCGTAACAGAATTATCAGAGGGTCTACTGTTACAGGATTGAAACAATGAGGCTGGACTACTGGCCCCCGTCCTTCACTCCCCTTTCACAGCACTGAGCTATCCTCAACGTTTAACACCAGAAGTCAGAACTTTGAAGGTATTTATCAACTTCTCCTGTTCACTGTCAGTGATGAGTCAGCCAGAAAAGGCAGGAAGTGGCAAAGACTCTTCTGCCTGTAATTCTAGAGAATGATGTGGTTACTGGCAGCAACCTGGAAATGACATTTTTTTTTTTTAGGTCCCAGGATGCTTTGCATCAGGTTGTTTATGGACACAGTAAAGTGTGTAAGAGTAGACAGTAGGGAGCTGGCCAGACGTGGGAAGGCAAAAGAACTTTGGGGAGTTGTTTATGCCCTGGTTCCTTGTGGCCATACTAATCAGAGGCACCAGCCACAGACTGTGTTGGTCACTGTGGAAAGGGCCAGAGACGAACAGATCCCTGCCCTTTTTTTTTTTTTAACTGTCTAGGTAATCCTGGATGTTACCTAGTCATCTAAATCAAATCGTCACATTCACATTCCACAGTTCACACTGGGCTCTGGACACTGGAGCAGATACTTTGGGTATTAAGTGTCCACAGTGCCCTGTGCTCAGATGACATCTTCCCAAAAGGCTGGCAGAATTCTGCGAACACCAGTGAGAAGAATAGCCCTGGCTGAAGCCCAAGTCCAGAGAACACACATGATAGCAAGGCAGCCATGGTTAAACACCATGGTGGAAACTCCAGCATGGGGGAGAGTATGGCATGGCAAACAAGAAAGAGGTAATAAAAATAATCATAAATGCTAAAATAAGAATTTAATGATGATAATTCTAGGATTATAAGTAGCTTGAAGATTCTTGGATGGCTTATTCTATTCGTTTTCTTTTTCCAAATACAAAAAATTGGAGGTTTAACAAGAATAAGGTGCTCATATTTCACAAATACAAAGTTAACAATATTTGAACTAAATTATTTCCACTCTGGCTAAGCCATGGTAGAGGCTGACAACACATTTGTGGCAAATGTTCCTGCCAAAGTACCTTTTTTTCTACACCCCTTATCAGGCAAGGCTAGAAACACGGGTGGACAAAGGTGGGATGTGCAGGTGGAGACCTCTCCCCAGGACTCAGCCTGGTCCCAGGACACATTCTGGGGCTAAGATCTTCCCCACAGTGGTCCACCATAGAGAACAATGTCCATTTGGTAGGTTTGTTTTATGGAAATGCCAAACTCCCAGCTAAAAAGCATTCCTAATACAGAGTTCCCTTAGATAAGGGCTTAATACTTTCCCTAAAACTTCAAAGTCAGGCAGGTCAGGTCTTTTTTATAAGAAACTGGGCTGGAAATAAACTAGGCCTGGTGAATAAGGGATTAAATTTAGGGTCACTGAGGCAACTGCTTTCTTCTTCCACAAGTTCTAGTTTAAGTGTAGAGATCCATTTACAACTTGTGACTGATATAGCAGGTCATTTGTCAGTAAGATTTGACTCATTTCTATTTTGGTCCAGATGAAATGAAATAAAGCATACATTTACTTTTAAATTCAGGGATGGAAGTGAATTATTCTGGGACCCCTATCTGTAGTACTGTAAACAATTATATGTATATATAAAACATATATTATATAACAATATATAATAATGTATATAGTCTTCTATACAAGCTATTTTATGTACATAATAGTACACTCTATATATAACTCCATGGAGTTATATTTAAAATACATACAAATATGACATAGTCTGTGTATTTGAATATAGTATTGTACATTTAAAAGTGTGAAGAATGCTAGAAATGAATTCATTCCCTTATTCTTTCCTGTGATTTCCTTTATCCTCTATTTCAATTATTCCAAGGATGTAAATGTTTAAAAACTCAGAATTTTAAAAATTCTTCTTGTATCCACTGTTTATTTCTAAAGTAGTTTGGTCGTCTGTTTGTTTACTGGCTTGAATAAGCTCATTGGTTTTTATATGTTTGGCTAATTCTTTTATAGCAATGGTGCCTAATCTATTTATTTAGTTTAATCTATCACTTGTTGCAGTCAATTAAATCACAAATGTTTCCTGGGAAGCCATGAGCAAATTGCTATGCTGAATGTTCTAAAAAACTGTGAGATGTTTCCCCAACTTTGAGTGGCTAACAGCCAGGTCAGGAAGAACAGTATATGATAGTGTTGAACAGACTTGGAGATAAGTACACTTGCATTTTTTAGGAGGTAGGAAAAGGAATTACAAAAGAGGCCACAAAGAGGCAGCTGAAAAATTAAGAGGAAAACTTGAATAACATTACATTGGACAAGCCAAGAAAGGATGGTTTTTCTCCACACTGGCCAATATAGAGATGTCAAGGGAACTGAAGATTAAGAAAGATGAATTTGTTTTGAGGATTTATTCTCTCAGAGAGAGCCATTTAGCAGGTTGGTTGAAATACAAGCCAGACTCTAACGGTTTAAGAATTGATGGAGTCGTGAAGAAAGAGAGACTCATTTATTAAGCGACATTTTCAAGAAATGCGTCAGGGAAGGAAAGGAATTAAGTATGTCTTGCCAATGAGGTGGACACCAAAGAGAGAAGGAAAAAGATGGAGATTCTGAAGAGGAAGCGTGGTTGATGCCACAGAGCTGCTTGGGATGAGAGTCGAGAGGCCAGGCAAGGGAGGTACTTCCTCCGGGGCAGAAGAGCGGGGAGAGAATGCAGGAAGAACCAGCTGTATCCTCAAGTGCGGAGACTCACAGAAGACAGGGTCTCTCCCATTACACTGGCAGTAAGGCCAACCTCCAAGAGTAAAAGAGGAATTAGATGCCTTCAGAAACCAAGGAGTTTGGGACTGTTTGGAATAGTCACTGTGTGGAGATCTAAAAGAAATTTCTAAATGCCAGAGTCCAAATGAACAGCTGAACAAACATTCTTTGAGTGCCTCCTATGTACCTAGCATGCAACCCGGAGCTGGAGTTAAAGAGACAAATAAGATGGGGTTCAACCACTGCTTTCATGCAAGGAGAGCCCAGAAGGAAAGACATCTTGAAAGCAGATGAGAGAGACATGTAGCTTGGGGAAGTCACCAACAAGGGCCACTGCAGTGTTCTTGAGCAGGATGTGATGTGACAGAAGTGGTGTTTGGGGGAAATTGTACTTGAGTAAGGAACAGATTTAGGAAAGGAAGTAGACTGGATATAGGAAAGCCTATAAAATTCCAGTTATGCCATGGGTAGGTGATTAGAATATGGTCCAGGGGTATGGTTATAGAAATGAAATAATAGAGTCCCTAAGAAAAGAAAGTAAGAACAAGATTCCATGGCAGTGTGGATGAAAAGGGGTGCCCATTCTAAGTGCATCATCACAATGCTTTGAGAGTCTTTAAAAACAAAAGTTGAATGAAGGGAAATAATGTTGACACCATCTCTCAAAATATGTGGACTGGGAAGTTCGTAATGGGAGTAGGTAGCAGAGGAGATGGGGAAGGAAAGCAAATGAATGGGGTTAAGAGATTGTGTCAGATAACATTTGCAATAGCATCTTCTCACCTGCACCCTTAAAGGGCAGCTTCACACTCCACACTCTAGCCATGCCTCCACCCTGAGATACCCTCTTCCCTCCTTTTCCTTACAGGGAAGTAATTGGTCCATGCTCTCAGCACCCAAGTCACTCTTTTAAAAATCTCCACTGGTGATGGAGAGTTCTCTTCGCCAGAATCACTTTCTCTTTTCTTATTCTGCTTTCCCACCATCACTCTTGCTGGCTTCGATGTTCACATGCACCATCCAGTCCCCCCACCTCAGAGGTTCACACTTCCCTACACTTTTCTTTATCTGTTCAGTTACCTACCAGCACGCCACAGATGGGGACGCAGAATCCTTCACCATTCAGGACGAAGGGTCACACCTTCCTCTCTCAGAGCTCATCTTCCTTTCCTGTCAGTCCTTCCCTCCCTTCCACCCGGTAAACACTAGACTTTACCTGGATCTAGTTTCTTGTTCGCAGCCACTTGTTAGCCCACTTTACCTGGATCTAGTTTCTTGTTCGCAGCCACTTGTTAGCCCACTTCTGGCCTGACTGCCTGTCTAGCCAGAACTCTGCTCTCGTGAGCACCCTCCTCCACCAGAGATGTTGTGATCTCCAAACCTGGCATCCTCCCCTTCCTCTCCCAAGCTTTGTAAGGAATTCCCTTGCAGCACAGTGGATTAAGAATCCAGCGGTGTCACAGCAGCAGCTAAGGTTGCTGCTGTGGCGCAGGTTCAGTCCCTGCCCTGGGAACTTCTACATGTAGTGGGCATGGCCAAGGGGAAAAAGAGACACCTCCAAGGCTTTGTGAGAAAAAGTCATCCAGAGGAGTCCATTACAAGTCCATGTTGATAGCTCACCTTCCTGTTTCAGACTTGAGTATTTTACCTCTCTGTTGATCCCTCCAACTCGAGTGTCTACCAGCACTTAAATTCAGTCGGTCCAAAAATTATACTTATCGTTTTTGCCAGTAACCTATTCCCTTGTATTTGCTTCCTTAATTATAACTCCACTTATTCGGAAACCTGGGAGTAATTTTTATCCCCTCCTTTTCCTTTACCTCCCACATTAACCCATCAGCTGTTTCTGCCGAAGGTTGTCTGCTCGTATGCTTCCGTTTTACCCCCTGCTTACATGTCATTACCTCTTGCTGAATCTCAGTCACTCTCCTACCAGCTGCCCGAATGAACTGTGTAAAGCCCCATACAGAGCATGCCACATCCCTGTCCCCCCGCCCTTGCCCGCTGCCTCTAGCCTTTCAGTGTTTGCAGATTATCTGCAGGAAAATGTCCAGACTCATCTGATACATGTACATCTTGCAGACATGCCCGCTGACCTGTTCCACCTCACACTCCACACTCGAGCCAGGCCTCCACCCGGA
Organism: Sus scrofa; assembly: GCF_054392235.1. Classification (NCBI taxonomy): domain Eukaryota; kingdom Metazoa; phylum Chordata; class Mammalia; order Artiodactyla; family Suidae; genus Sus; species Sus scrofa. Next base: position 91,216,283 of record NC_139392.1, on the reverse strand, counting down.
GGTACCGTCTGCCTGGACCCTTGCTCAGTTGCTCCCATCTAGACAGACCAGCTACTGCTCTTCCCCACCACGCCTTCTCCCACACATTAGTAGGAGTCACTTAGCCTTCAACTCAGAAATCATCTTCACTAGCATCTGCCTTGTCCCACTTTCCTCGCTCCCTCACCTCCGCCCACCTATACCTGGTTTTGCTGGTGTATTCTTCGCCCCTCTGTGGTCCCATGGCATTCTATGAATACTTGTTGGTGACTTCCCCAAGCTACACGTCTCTCTCATCTGCTTTCAAGACCTCCAGTATCTGTCTTTGATTCTTCATTCTGATCTTTGTGGGGGCTACTGGTCTACCTAGACTGGTTCTTTTCATAGCCCTCTGGCCATTCATATTTTTTGCTCAAGTCTACAATTTTTTTCCTCCTGGGAGGTTATCCATCTTCTTTGCAAATCTCAACTCTGCCTATCTTTCAATGCCTGCTATATGGAATTTTCTGAAATGAAGATAACCTTGATTAATCAGTATTTATGTGGTTTAGGATTTAATTCTTCTCTAATTATTTAATCTGTACCACTTCTCCAACCAGGGTTTAAGTTCCCCTAGTGTAAGAATTCATGTTTTGGTTTCCTGAATCTTTTTTTTTTTTTTTTTGTCTTTTTGTCTTTTCCAGGGCCACACCCATGGCATATGGAGGTTCCCAGGCCAGGGGTCTAATCAGTAGCCTCCGGCCTATGCCAGAGCCACTGCAATGTCAGATCCTAGCCACATCCGCAACCTATACCATAGCTCACAGCAATGCCGGATCCTTAACCCACTGAGTGAGGCCAGTGATCAAACCCACAACCTCATGTTTCCTAGTCGGATTTATTTCTGCTGTACCATGATAGGAACTCCCAGAAAACTATTTCTTATGTGTAATAGTAAGCAATCTTAAAACTGAATGATATGCTATACTTTTGGTCCTCAATAAGGAATTTTCTAGTTGGGTTTTCCTGTAATATTGATTGTTAAAAACTAGGGCTTTTTAAAAAATACATAAACATTTACAGATGGAGTCTCAATTTGGGGTCTAGACATAAAATTTTAAATACTACCAAGTTTTATTCCTCAAAAAACCTTCTTGGGCTTGTGTAATTATTCTTAGTGAAATAGCATTGCTTTTCCTCACTTGAATTTGCTAAGACAAAAATTTAAGTTCCATAATAATAGGATGAATAACCACGAAATTGTCTTCAAAACAGTGATCTTAAAGCCTTTTACCAAAAAAAAATTTGCATTCCAATGGAAGACTTTCTTCAATTTATATTGTATCACATTTCAACTAATAGAGTACACTTTCTCTTATTTGAGGAATTCATGTAATACAGGTATTACCATTTAGGCCAGTACTTTCATTTTAATGCAAGCCCATTTATTCAGCTGTCTTATGCGCATGCTATATCATCTGGCTGATTCAAAAACAATGACAGGTACTATGTATCTAGTCTCCACAAGAAACAAGAAGAAAAGTTCAGACAGTATTTTTTCCTTTCTTAGGATTTTTTCTTCTTAAAAATAAAATTTTATTATGGAGAATTTTAAATATACACAGAAGTTGAGCAAATTCTGTAATTAATTTCCTAGGGCCAATCATCCAGCTTCAACAGGTACTAATCCATAGTCACTGTCTTCCAATGTACCCCATCTGCCTCCCCAACCCTGTGCCAATGGCTATTTTGAAGCAAATCCCTGATATCATGGTATCTCATCTACCAACATCTCAGGCTATATCTTAACGGCAAGGGCCCCTTAGAAAAATAACCACACCATCACCATATCAATAGCAGTGCCTCAATATCAGCAAATATCTGGTGAATGGTCAAGGTCCCCTCATTTCCTCATAACATGTTTTTCTAAGGTATTTATTTAAATGCAGACCCAAAGCGATTGCGTATGTTCTGCAAAACCCCAGAAACCACCACAAATCTCTAAAACTAAAAACTTGCTTCTTGGGAGGAAAACCTAGGAAAAAGTGAAATCAGTTTCTTCTGATTTCAGTGCGTTCACAGATTCACTCTGGGGATGAAGATCTTATGAGTAGGGGCACTTGATTCACTTAAACAGCCCTTTGTCAACGCGCAATAAATGCAGCCAAAGGACCTGAGGAGCTGTCACAGGCGCCACGCACACGGCTGGTACATGTCATTCTGTGACCAGTGTCTGCGTGTGAGGTGGGACTGAAACTCTTTCGCGATGCACTTTTTCCTTCCTTGTTCCTAAAAGGATTTGAGGTGACAACTCGAAACGTTTGCATGTCGTTACTACAGAGTTAAGGAAAATATTTATCTGTTTTCTATTTCATTTGCATTTTCCTGGTGGTGTGACAACTTGTTACTTCACCTCATTTATACGCAGACTGTGTCCACACACAGTGACACAGAAGCAGAGCCTTAAGGGGCATTTATATTAAGCCCCAAAATGAAAATACAAAAGGCTAGAAATGCACTGGGCATATGAATTCACACCGTTTAAAAACTTTGGGTTACATGGGGTGGGGGAGGGGTCGAATAGGAAGTTGGGATTGATATGTACACACTATTATATATAAAATAGGTAAGAGGGGCCTATTGTATAGCACAGGGAAATTGCAATACTATATAATTATCAATATGGGGAAAAGAATTGAAAAGGAATGGCCATAGAGCTGATTTCCTCGGCTGTCCACCTGAAACCAGCACACCTGTGACTCAACTATATTCCAACAGAATTTTTAAAATATATCAGTAAATCATTCTGGGAGTTCCCATCATGGCTCAGGGGTTAATGAATCTGACTAGGAACCATGAGGTTGCGGGTTCAGTCCCTGGCCTCGCTCAGTGGGTTAAGAATCTGGTGTTGCCGTGAGCTGTGGTGTAGGTCGCAGACGCGGCTTGGATCCTGCATTGCTGTGGTGAAGGCCGGTGGCTACAGCTCCAATTCGACCCCTAGCCTGGGAACCTCCGTGTGCCGCGGGAAGTGGCGCTAAAGACAAAAAGACCAAGATAATAATAATAATAAAAATAAAATAAAATAAATCATTCTGTTTCCCCCCCACACACACACAAAACCCTGATGCTCTAAATGTTTTCTATTTCTATGCTTATCTGGCCCCACATAGCAGAGGTTCAACTCGTGCTTGGGTACCACTGGGAATTTTAAGAGAATTCCCTGTGCTGCCCTTTTCTTTGTTGTCGGAAAAGTGAAATACGTCGCATAGGACACGACATGCCCCCTCACCCCCAAACAGGAATAAGAAATGCCACTTGCCACTCATTTCCAGAAAGTATCTTGCGTTCATTAGCATCCGGCCTTGCGGTTTCAGCTCTAACTGGGGAGAAGGAAAGAAACATGGGTCAGAATGGGAGACCGGGGCTGAGCAGGACGCATCACGACGGGCGAGTCTGGGAAGGGGAGCTGCCCGGGCCGCACCCGAGCCCCGCTCCCCTTCGCTTAACTCACTCCCATTGTCATCAGGACAGCGCAGCACCTATGAACAGAGCCCTTCTTTTAGTAAAACTCCTCAGCAACTCATTCATTCGCCCTGGAGACAGATCATAACTGCCTTAAGGAGAAAGCCAAACTCTGCTTCTGTTTCCATCTGGTTTTCCTGCCCTCCCTGCTGCTTATGTGAAGGGCTGTCCTACAGTGTAGATTCAGATCTTGAACATGAGGGTCGGACGAGGTCACCTGGAAAACACATAGGTTCCTGTCGGAAGGAAAGAGAAGTCCTGCTTTGCGGTACCTGGATACACCTGCCTCTAGGTGAATCGGGGTTTAAATGGGAGTTGCCTTTTTCTTTCGCAAGAAGAGCCTGTTTCCTTTGGAAAGTGCTGGGTAATCTGCTGCGGGAAATTCTACTGAGATTGGATGGACCTAGAGATGATCAACCTAAATGAAGTAAAGCCAGACAGAGGAAGATAAATGCCACACGATATCACTTACACGGGGAATTTTTTAAAAAGGTAGAGATGAGCTTATTTCCAAGACAGAGAGAGACACACAGACAGAGAAAACAAACTTATGGCTACCAACAGGGAAAGAGGATGGGGGTATAAATTAGGAAGCTGAGATGAACACACACACACTAGTGTATAAAATAGACAACCCACAGGGACCTACTGTACAGCTCAGGGAACCACACTCAATATTACCTAATAACCTGTAAGGGAAAAGCAACTGGAAATAACATATCTACGTATCTATCTATGTATCTGAATCGCTGTGCTGCACACCTGAAACTAATATGATATTGTAAATCATCTATGTTTTCAATAAAAAAACTTTTTAGGAGCTCCTGCCATGGCTCAGTGGTAACCAACCCAACTAGTTTAGTATCCATGAGGACGTGGGTTTGATCCCTGGCCTTGTGCAGTGGGTTAAGAATCTGGCGTTGCCATGAGCTGTGGTGTAGGTCACAGACGTGGCTCAGATCCCGCATTGCTATGGCTCTGGTGTAGGGTCCTCTGACCCCTAGACTGGAACTTCCATATGATGCATACGTGGCCCTAAAAAGCAAAAAAAGAAAAGAAAGAAACCTGAAAAACTTTAAAAATTAGATTGATCCAGGAAGGGATTAAAAATCTATTTCAGTATCATTATGTAGAAGGGACCAGACAAAGTGACATTTTAAGACACGATGCAGGAAATCATGCGATGCGACATAAGGGGGAAAATGGTAACGTCTGAGATAATCTGACCATGACCAATAATATACTAAACCAGAACACCTTGCTGTTAATATGCTAAAAGGAATACAAAGGTGAACTGAAGGTCACTGTTGAGCATCACACCCATGTATCCATGAGTAACCAGAATGATTGAAAAATTGTAAGAAGTGTCTGGTTGAACTCAGGATCGAATATGCATCATGGCTAAATCATTCGCCGGCTGTGCGACCGTGTGCTTGTCACACAGGTTTAAAGATCTCTGAGAAACTGACATCACAGGGATGCCTATGTCACAGCATCCCTACAATTAGGGTTCTATGACGTGACAAGCTTGTACTGCTTGGTTAACTACATATTCTCATGCAAGCTTACACAGATTAACGGAAAGAGATGTGCTTTCAACATCAGTATATGCACCACCATTCTCTGCATTAAGGACTAATACATATGGAGGCAAACAGAAAACTAGAAGAACAAGGGAAAGAGGGATCCTTCTCAACGGAAGTGAGAAAAACTGGTACCAGGTGACTGCAACCTCATCAATCTTCAGGAACTAGTGGTGATGGAGGAAATTAAACCACTGTGCTGCTGGAAAAAAAAACACACCCATAGAAAGGCGTATTCCATTGTGGTTTGTTTGTTTGTTTGTTTTTTGTCTTTTTGCTATTTCTTGGACCGCTCCTGCGGCATATGGAGGTTCCCAGGCTAGGGGTCAAATCAGAGCTGTAGCCGCCGGCCTACGCCAGAGCCACAGCAACTCGGGATCCGAGCCGCGTCTGCAACCTACACCACAGCTCAGGGCAACGCCGGATCGTTAACCCACTGAGCAAGGGCAGGGACCGAACCCACAACCTCATGGTTCCTAGTCGGATTCGTTAACCACTGCACCACGATGGGAACTCCCTCCATCGTGTTTTTGAGAGTGAGGAGGAGATGCCCACATCACAGTGAAAACCATGATAAAGAGAAGGAAAATCTTAATGTTCGGAGATGGAATCATTTCTTCGGAGGTGAGAGGCAATGCTGAGAATGCCATTAAAAAAAAAAAATAGAAGTTAATGTTGAGAAAGCAGACTTCAGGAGAAGCAATGGACACTATAAGTCTAGTGCAATCTGCTGACCCTTAAACATTACAAATACAAGTGAACTGAGAAATAACCTTGAAAACAGCAAAAGTAGAAAATGTCGGGAGACTGCTTAGTAGTCCAATGAGGACCTAAGGGCCACCAAGGGCTTATGCCTTGATAATCCCTATATGCAAAAAAATGGGACACGTCCGGTGAGGAGAACAACAGAAAAAGTCTAGGCAAGAAATCAAATGCAACTTTGAGACATATAAACAGAAAAGCTACCTGTTTGCCAGTGATGCCTAATGAAAGAATTCTTAAAATCATTATCTTTCATTAATGGAAAGGGGAATCAAGCAGCATGCTACTTCAAAAATTAGGGATTTGGTGACTTTTCCTTTTTTTTTTTTTTTCTTTTTTGAAATGAGGCAGAAAGTGGGAAATACATGGGAAGGGGGGAGACACTGAGAAACCCTTTCTCCAGTTTCTCTCTTCTTTCTCTGAGCCTAACCCAGCACTCCCATGATTCAAGGGCACTTACAGCCTCCACCGTGAGCCACCTGGTTGGTATAAACCTTTGACACAAAGTCACATACCTGTGACATTACCCACCTACTGAACCTCTCCTACTTGCATAGCCAGCAACCTGAGAGGAATCCTGTGTCCATGTCCCTCTCCCCAGGCTGAGCCCTAACTAAATGATCCCCTAAACTAAATGACCCAAACTCATCTAAGCATGGGGATCTTTAAGAAAAACTCCTGCTGTATCTTTAAAGATTACTTTTGTGACACAGATACATATACGTTCCTAAAAAATACCTTTTTTGAGGTCAAAAATACACAACTGACCCAAAAATCTAGGTTTTAGTCTTGTATCATTCCCATTTTGAACCCTGCAACTTGAAAATCTTTTGGCTGGAGTTCTTAACCATCTGAGTTGTAAGAAGCAGAAGGCGTCTCCTCCTTTGCATATGCGATAAGAGACTTTTGAGAACAGTTTCTGGGTTTCGGGCCATGTAAAAGCAGTTTTTACGAGTATATTTTCTTTAATTTTCATACCCCAGAAATGTCCACTAGAATTTTTTATGCTTTTATATTATATTCCTCCCTTTAACATTTCTAAACATTCGCTACCAAAATAGTTATGACCTAAGTTTTCAAAAACTTGGTGCAGTAACACCGATTGTGTATAATGTACTTTTGAGAGCAAAGCAAGCTCAGCTGAACACATGATGGCTACAAAAAGCTCAAAGGAAGGATCAAGAGACCAAACGTTAAATCAATTTTTGTTCTCTCTTCTCACTTCTTTACCCATCATCTTATCTAAGATATCAAGATACCTATGTGATACCTTGATAAATAGACCACAGGCAGGTTCTAAAGGTATGGGGAATTTCTGATGTTTCCGAGCTGACTTTAACAGGTATAAGTCAGAAACAGCTCTTCACAGCCTAAGAGCGTTCTTCCCCTTAGATAAGAATCAGAGGGATTTGAGTATGTCAGCCCCTTCTACATCCACATGAAGAGTCACTGTCATTTTTAAGCCACCGATAGATACGGAAGTAGGGGGGCATTTACTCAAGGCCAGCGTATTAAACCTGCAGGATGGCACTGAGATTTTGACCTAGTCTTCAGCTACTATGGTGCTTACCAGTTAGTGGGATATGCACTTTCCATAAAGCTCACGGCTTGGATACTCACCCATATTTCTGTCTTCCCGTTGTTCTTCCTGCATCTCTCTGCCAGCGAGTAGAGCTCCACAGTGGTTTCAGAGATGAGGTCCACATTTTTGCCCTTCACAATGATCTGCATGACTCGTCCTTTGTTGATGTGGGCATCGAAGGTGCTGTCCCACGGCGGGTACATGGTTGGCTTCTTCTGGACATACATCTGCCCATTCTCTAGGAACAGAAAGAGATGTCCTTGCTACCCGTTTGGCTGGCTCTGGGGAGGAAGCCTAGAGTGGCACCTACGCCCTCTGCTTGCTAGGATATACATCTGCTAGGAAGAAGGATGGTACCTAAAACAATCAGAGACAACACAGGACAGAATGAGACTACTCCAAGGTCTACAGGCAAGGTAACGGATGCAACTGAGAAGTCAACCTGGGTAATTGACGAAACAAAAAAAATCTGACCACCTCTTGGACTGGTGATGTCCTTTTCCAGTCTGTCCTGTTCAACAGTCAGCCGCTTCTCTGTGAGTCTGAACCCAGGAGCAAAGCCTGGTATGTCTGATAGGGTGCAGTGACCTAGATCCCATTCTTTACTGGTTTTCCACTTTGGGGCCTCTGGGAACCCTCCTTTGTTAATCCATAAGGGGTGGACACATGACTGGTCAAGTTCCCTGGCATCTTGTAAAAAATAGTCGATATACAACTGCCATGTGTTGATCTGAAAAATACTGTGGCATAGCTTCACACTTAGAATGAGTGTTCCTTTAAAAAGATATTTTAAAATGTTCCACTTGATGTAAATACACTAAGAGGCAAAACCCTTTAAAACATCATGAACAAAACCCAAAACACAATAGCTCAGGGGGTTAAGAACCCGACATAGTGTCTGTGAGTATATGGGTTCAATCCCTGGCCTCACTCATTGGCTTAAAGATGTGGTGTAGATTGCAGATGTGGTCCGGATCTGGTGTTGCTGTGGCTGTGGTGTAGGTCAGCAGCTGCAGCTCCAATTCGACCCCTAGCCTGGGAACTCCCATATACCACAGGTGCAGCCCTAAAAAAAAAAAAAAAAAGAGAAAAAAGCAAAACAAAAAATATCATGAGCCATTATTTCCTTCTCTAATTCTCAAAGAAGGGTATGTTTCATATAAACCACACACCTAATCAAAAACCAACAAGTATGCCTGAGAGGTGGGGATGGTTGCCTAAGAGTCAGTGAAGCAGGTTACAGACCTGCAGGTGGGGGTGGGAGGGCCCTGGAGATGGCTAGTAACAGGGACCAAGGTTGAGGGGACAAAGTTTAAGGGACCCTCCCCAGAACCGCCAGGTGATTGGGGAAGTGCTGACTAAGGGGATTAGGTTTGTCACATTTTTCATCCATATTGGATTTTCTGTACTATTTATTCATTATTTATTCGTTAATCATTCCAGGAGCAGAAAACTGCACCTGTATTTCAGTGATTGCTTCTTGGGATCATAAGCACATAAGGTGGCAGATACTGCAATTCAGAGATTCATTCAAAGTAGGAAGACAAAGCAGATCTGAACCCTGATGGCCCTTCCTCTCTGGCGCAGGTGCTTAATGCAGAACAGGTGTGCGGCATCCGCTAAATTCAGCCGAGACTTCAAATTTTCGGTAAATCTAGCTATGAGAGGTATAAACTCTGACAGTGCTGAGGGTGCAAAAGGAAGGGGAAGATTTCTATGGCTTGTTTAAAAGAAATTTAACTTGGGATTGGACTCTTGAAAAAAGCAATGGCAACACTGATGATCACAGTAGCCCTTGACTTCCACAGGCTTGAAGCCACCCCTCATAATTCCTTCCAACCATGACCCTTCTCCACATCCGCCCAAGGACAGAAGTTCCCATGGCAAGGCATTTTTCACACTTGCATTCACTAATGTTTGTAGTCCTTTAAAAAAAAAAGCCAGAACTCAAGATCCGATCCACAGTGAGGTTTACCACTTTCAAAGGCTCCCAGACCGACTCTTTGTCCTATTTGTCCCTGGTCTATTGCCTCATGTAAAACGCAGCCTCACACCCTCCAAGACTGATGCGCAAATGCTACAGAAGTGATGCTTGCATTATCATGTGCAGAGTGATTTTTCTTCAGAACAAAACAAAAACAAAATCAAAAACAAAACCCTCCCGACTCCACAGGCTAAGCTTCTGGAAAAACAAAGTCTTCTTTTCTGATGTGTTCTCTTGATCCACATGGCTGATCAGACCAAGTTCAAAGGCAAGGCCCAAAGAAGAAGACAACATTTTTTAAAAAAAGGCTCTCAGGAAGCAAACCACAGGGAGACCTGTGGTTATAAACAGAACTGGATCCAGGAGACCCATTAAGTCCAAAGCAGCTTTGAAAAACTCAGACGTTGCACACTTCAAAGATTTCTGTGACATTTGAAAGGTTTTAGAGTGGGAGCAAGTGCCATCCTCACTTTTAACTAAACGGGAGAGAAATCTGGGAATGGAGATGATCAGACGGTCTCCTCGGCTTTGATGTGCCCGCAGTGGCTGGAAGGGCAAAATCAATCAGCCACGGAGAAGTCTTAAGAGAGGGAAAAGCCACCCTAGCAGGATGTGGACCCCCAGGCTTCGGAGCTGGAAACATCTCCCTAGAGGTTCTGGACTGCAAAATCAGCATCCTCTTGCGCTGGTGCATGCCACCCCCCTTAAAGGACTATTTTTTGTAGGACTACTGTACACAAAATGAGTCTCTCTCCATCTTTCTCTCCAGCCCCAATCCTTCTCTTTCCCCACCACCCGGCTTTAATGTCTTTCTTCACGTGACTTACCGCACTGTGTTTCTGTTTCTTGCCTATCTTCCTCTGCTGGGAAAGAAGCGCTACAGGAAAGGCACTTTTTCTGCCCCTGTATACAGTAGGCGCCCCAAAATGCTTTCTTTGTAAATGAGCGTGATGGCTCCTTTTGTTACTGTGACCCTGTGTCGGCAGCAATTTGATTTCCCTGCAAAGTGTCTTCTAGAACCAGAAGTGTGTGTAGGGAGAGAGGAGAAGGCTGTGAGGCTGTGCAGATTGAGGGATGTAAACTTCCTCCTGCCTTTCCTCAGAAAATCCATCAAGAATCTTAAAATACAGAGGCAGGGATCAGGGTGAGGGGGTGGGAGAAGTCGAGGTGATGGCGGAGGGATTGCAGAAGAATAGGATTCTTCTACTGGAATGCTCTCAACCCAAAGAAGAACCTTGAACGACTTTCCCCTTGACCTTGAGCTGCTTATGAATATTTAAATCTGGTGAAACATGACTATTCCTTCACTCATCCAGGGTCTTAGAAAACACAAAAGTCAGTTTTCAGAAACTGGGACTCTCAGGGCTACTTATAGATCGTTTGTGTTTTTCATCTAAGTCTAGCCAAAGAAGCTGTAAACCATCGCTGGAGTTAACTGTAAGACTGGGCAGTCTTTATAATCGCTGAAAACAACCAGACTTAACACTGCCATCTTCTCCCTGAGCTCGCTTGTAGATCCCCTCCCCCCAGTCAGCTCCTATACAATGTCCTTGATTCACTTCTTTCCCTAGTTCATGTAGAAAATGGGATCAGGCAACAGAAGATGAGGCAGGAGACGCAGGTCCAGTTCAGTGGCTGCTTCTAAGCCCACGTGCCCTTGAGGAAGCACCTGGCTTCCCTGGGCATCAGTTTCCTGAGCTGCAAAATTAGGTTGAACCAGACGACCCTGAAGACCCCAGAAGGTCTTGCTTCCCAGCTCGTAGCAGGGTCTTCCTCCCGTCCCCGCCTCCCTCCCACACCCAACCAGCTTACCTGATTCAACATATTCTTTGACAAGCACAGCGCAGTAAGGGTTAACAGCCTCTCCCTGGCACGGCTGGCAGGACCCACAGTCGAAGTTGGACAAACCGATTCGAAGAAATGGTGACATGGTCGCTTCCCTGCAAGGCAACAACAACAAAAAATGCTATGGGGGGGTGTCAGAAAATATATTATTTGGGGGTGTCCCATCTCCACGTGACCAGTGCTTTATCTCTGACAGCCAGAGCCTCACACGGCTCAACTCTCCATTCAAGCAAAAGTTTTAGTTCCCCTTCCGCACAGCCCGGACAGGGCTCACCCCAAACCACACGCCGATGCGGTCTTCTGGACCTGGGTGTTATTCAACCTCGTCGGTTAGACCTAAATTCCACTTTTAATCAAATGGGGTTACACGTAAAAGCGGCAGAGAGAAGCAAAAGCTCGGCGGTTTTATTTCTTCTGTTATTCAAGGCGGTACCCAGGAAACAAGAGAGTGAGAAGAAAATGAGTTTACAAAGAGCGAGTCTATTTTAGTCCCAGCAATTAAATATGATACCGTAAAATTCTTCCAGGGGCTATTTATGTGTGTGATGGAATCAGGTTTGGGCATTTACCTAGCAGTGGATCTGTTTACTTTAGACACAAACACATACATATTATATACACACACACACACACACACATACATGTATACAATAAGCTTCTGAATATTATGAAGCACTTCAAAAGCCTAAATCACTGACCACCATAAAACAGCACGTCCTTGTGGAAAGATAAAGAACGTACTTCAAAGAGCCAAGTAACTCACAACTGCAGGTGCTGAGACATGGGTGAAAATTATCACAGTGCTGGCGACAAGTGCCAAGGATCTAGTCTGATTCTCCATGTGCTATTCCTTGTCTTTGTGTGGCCATTCACTTCAGCTAAACACCCCCCCTTTTTTTATTACTCAATGAATTTATAACATCTGTAGTTGTATAAGGATCATCACTATCCAATCCCCCCCTTTTTAAAACCTACTTCTCCATAATGTTCCATTCACTTGAAACTATTACCTGGCATTGAGTGTAAAATAACTTCCTTGCTTCCTCTGTCTCTCTCTCTTTTTTCATCTTTTTAGGGCTGCATCTGCAGCATATGGAGGTTCCCAGGCTAGGGGACCAATCAGAGCTGTAGCCGCTGGCCTACACCGCAGCCAGAGCAACGCAGGATCTGAGCTGCATCTGTGACTTACACTGCAGCTCACGGCAGTGCAAGATCCTAAACCCACCGAGCGAGGCCAGGGATTGAACCTGTGTCCTCATGGATATTAGTCAGATTGGTTACCACCGAGCCACAATGGGAATTCCTGCTTCCTCTGTCTCTTAAATTTTCCTGAATGTTCTGAAGTAAGCCAAAGATTTCAAGAAGAAAGCATTAGCTGTCTTTTCTACCTTTGTGTAAAGGAAGAAAACTTCTCAGAATAACAGGATCCCCGACTGAAAATCAAGAACTCAACTGGACATCTTGGGCCTGTAATCCTGATGCCCGCAGAGCCATAAAAGAGCCCCAGACCCCTGGAAGGCCGGCAGTCTTGGGCATTTTTTAGCCAAGCATAGTACAAATTAGGGGCTCTTGAAAACTGCTGTTAATTTCATGGATATTGAGAACGTCCCAATTTCCTACAGTTAAGCAGGTTTAGCTAAAGGAGGTGGCTATGGATCGTCGTGATTTGTTGGGTTTATTGGCCTTGAAACACACTCTGTGTACACCACACCATTGAATTAGCTGCTTCCAGATTTGCCTTTAGGGCCCTCTGCACCCTGTGAGTTTAGAACTCCTGGGCGGAATCCCAGCTAAGAACTGGGAGAAAATGCCATGAGACCCCTCCCTGCTCCCTGGCCCCCTGTGCCTGGGCCACGTAGATCTCCCAGACAATTCTGTATTTCTCCACTAATCAGGAGCAATCACCAAGAACTATCATCACTGATGAGAGGATTGACCGTGTGGGGTTTTTGGGGAAGATTTCCCTCAATACAAATGAAGGTAAAGTACTTAATTTTGTCTTGAGCCTGGAGGGATCACTGACTTGTAAAGTCCGAGTTACAGCCACTCTGACCTTTAGCCATGGATGATGTGTCACTCTGCAGTTTCCAGGCTGGGTTCACAAGGAGGCTATGGCAGCTCAACCAGAGCCTGGGGAACCTGTCTGGGGAGTGACAGGAAGCTCTAGGGTTCCCAGGGGTTGTAGCAAGAGTAGAGAAGAGCGTTGCAGCGAAACCCTCTTCTCCCATAGGGCTTGCTCAGATTTCCTATCCATGAGCAACCCAGATTCCCTCGCCAGCTGGCCAGACTCGCCTGCCCCAGCCCCTCACCCGGAGCCATCTGCCCTTGCTCAATGCCTGCATCTGTCCAACAGCCCAGGTCTAGTTGCAGTGCCGGGATCTGACATTGTGACATTTAGAAAGCAGAACTGTCACTCGTGTGCATGACCTCACACGTTGTTCAATCAAGCCTCGGGCTCAGGGGTAGCTTTTTAAGGCAAAAGGTAGCATTTTTCTCCTGAGAAGCTCAGAATCTTTTCCCTTTCTGTGACAGTAATAGATGATCATCATAAAATGAAGAAAATACTCAGCATCGGTCAAACTCTCTGCATAGTTCCACCAATAGAAGCAAATCGCTGTTACTTCTTTCATGGATTTTTTTCTAGTCTATTTTAATTAATAGGTTCTGTGTGGTTTTGTGTTTTTTTTTTTTTAAATATGCTGTGCTCAAACTGTATGAGGCTATATTTGACTTTTTTTTTTTTTATCTTGTCGTTTTAGGGCCGCACCTGCAGTATATGGAGGTTCCCAGGCTAGGGGTCTAATCAGAGCTACAACTGCCAGCCTACACCACAGCCACAGCAGCACCAGATCCGAGCCCCATTTGCAACCTACACCACAGCTCACAGCAATGCCAGATCCTTAACCCACTGAGTGAGGCCAGGGGTCGAACCCACAACCTCATGGTTCCCAGTCGGATTCGTTTCCGCTGCTCCACAATGGAACTCCGAAATTGTTCAAGTTCTTATGTCATCCTTGTAAGCATCCCTTTAATTCTTGCATGACAGCCTATTGGGGGAACAGCTCCATGAATTGCTCTCCCTAAAGTCTTACAGTTACAAATTTAGATTGCATGCAGTTTTTCCATAATAGAAATGATGTTGTGATAAGCACCTTTTATAATTATATTTTTTAATTTAGGAAGATTATGTCAGACTAGATCACTAGCGAGCTCCAATATTACCAGATCAAACATATTTTGGCCTAGTAAAGTCATATACATTTAAAGAAATAAACAAAATGAAAAGACAAAGATTTAGAGAAAATATCTATGGTAAATGCAACAGACAATAAGCTAGCGTCATTCTCATATAATAAGCATATACAAATTTGTAGGAAAAAAACCAAGCCCCAACCCCCCCCATGACCCAATTAGATAAGTGGCAATTATACAAACTACACAAAAAATACTAAAAACATAGTTGCAATTAGTTATGTAGGGAAATGCTCATGCTTGTGAGCAATCTAAGAAATGCAAAACAAAACGGGATACTATATAACAGCATTTGTATGATATTCTTGGAAAGATAAAATTATACAGAGGGCGAAAAATCAGTGGTTAGCAGTGGTTTGGGTGGGGGAAGGGGTATGACTTTAGAGACTGAATGAGGAGGTTTTGGGGGAAGGTCAAATTGTTCTATAGCCAGATTATGGTAGTGGTCACAAAAATATAGACCTAAATTCACAGAATTATACACCAAAACAAAAGTCAGTTTTATCATGTGATAGTTTAAAAACCCAAATAAAGAAATATGCAACTGGCATTTCAAGGCAGTAGATTATAAATTCAAAGGTTATATAGATAAGGACTATACATTAGGAAACTGAGAAGCCACATAATAAAATATTAAGTAATATTTAAAATCCTAAGTAATCAAGAGTAGCCTCAATTTACTAAAGGGAAATGGTCAGAGCCTTAAAAAAAAAAAATTTCTACTCTGTAGTATTTAAGCTCTCCTGAAATTTTGCATCTTGGTGCAAATAGCTGAGAAAAATAACATAAGAATTTGATAGCACATTTTCTTTAAGGATATATTAATATTCAATTTAAATGATAATGAAAATATTTAAAATATAAAACACAATAATATTATTTTACCTGTGTAATTAGTGAATATTTTTGAAATGCTCTTCACTAATATTTGCAAGGCAACAAAAATCATACACTTTTACATAATGCTGTTGCAAGTGTGAATTTCCACAATCCTGAACACACACGAGTGTGTACGTATATGTATATATGTAAATCTCGGAGGCCAAGAATATGTGTAATAAGCACATGAAGAGGAAATTAACATGAAGAGAAAATTAACATGAAAGATTTCGGTGGGCTGGCTTTCTGTGCTCAGAGCTGATGCTACAGGAGAACGGGGGTTTCTTGGGGATGCCAAAACAGCAAGGAGAACACAGGTAGAGAAACACAGGCACAGGAATCGCATCTACCAGGCCTGCCCTCACTGGTCTCTCTGTGGAGCGTAATTTCATAAATCTCTTTACTGCCAATCACAGCGGCCCCGCCCTTTACAAGAGGCAATGCCTGCATAAGACTGACCAGCTCAGGCTGTGCTGGCAGCAGAGGGGTCCCTCTATAGACTTCTCATCTGAGCAATAAAATCACACTTCAGTCTCTCCTGGACAGCCCTGGGGACGCTTGACCTGCCAGGTCCAAGGGGAACTCCCTGTCTGGCCTCAGGAAACTGCCCCTTGTTTTACCAGCTCAGCTGCGGGTGCCATGACTCCCAGGCTGGTGCCCCGCTAGCATCACCCTTTCTCTCATTCGCCACAGGCAACCTGCTCTTCTCCTTCCCTGGGCACAGGTTCAGTTCTGCTCCATCGCTCACCGGACCATCGCAGGGGCTTAACCCGTATCCCTCTCCAGTCCCGTCACCTCTCACTCCTGCTCAGATCTCCATCCCGAAGCCCAAAGGATCTTCCTTAGGATTACGCAGAGCCACTGCCACTTCTCTAACTCGTCACACTGTTTCGGAGCCCTAGGCTGTTAGCAGTGCCGCCCCCTCCCCCGGAAAGCCTGCCCACTTCATGCCGTCCTCCATCTGCCCACCCCCACCCACTTCCTCATCTTCCCAGTTCCTGCCCAGCCTCTACCTCCTCTCTGAAGCCCTGCTTCCCTCGCCTCCATCACCCCGCCTCCAGCACATCTCGGTGGAATTCACTGGGACCCCAGCCCCCGCTGGCTCCCTAGGTACCCTGCGAGACAGCACTGGTTACATTTCTTTGCCTCGCCTCTTCCATTTCAGAAATCTGAGTGGGGTTGATCCTCTTACCTCCCTGTTCTGTCTTCAGCTCTCAGACCCCAAAGTCAGGAGACATGGAAGAGAGCCCCAGCAGGACTTCTCCTACATAATCCTTGAGGTACCACATACACTCAAAACTGTAGACGTCCCTCCGATTTCATCTGCACAAACCCTCCTGAGGGAGTGCATGAAGGTCCCTTCCTCACTAGATCCTAGCTGTGTGATAAAGGCTTTTCTCCATCATCATGTTCCTTTGGGGGATGGGGGGTTGTGGGGGAGATGGAGTGCCCGTGCATCTTCCTACAACACTGTATTGGCTGATCTTCCCAAAGAAGATGACGGGCTCTGAGAGCAGAGACTGTGTCTTAATCATCTTGGTACCTCCAGGGTTAATCCTGCCCTCTCATCTCGAGCAAATGCTCAACACCCTTTTGCTAAGGAACTTCATTTCCAAACGCAACATTCTGTATCATCTCTTCATCTCCATGCACTTCTTTCACCCGCAAGGGTATTCTGTGGCCAGATCAGGTGGCAGAGAGTCACAGAGGCAATCAACACAAAGGAAATGTCCCTGGCATTGTTACAGGCAGAGAATCGACGTGATTCAGAGCTCAACTGCAGTACTTATTTAACTGCCCTGCGTCTGCTTTCTCGTCTGGAAAATGGTGGTAATTCTATTATTTGTCTCAAAGGGCTATGGGAATGAGATGGAAAAACGCATGGAGGCGCTCAGAATGGGGCTGGCCCATAGGAAACCCTCAAAAAATGTTAGTTACTTTATTACTATTGCAACTCTGATCTTCTTCTAGTGCACCTCACGGGCGTTATTAGGGTGTATCCCAAAATGGCAGAAGAGAATAGAAAGAGTCTTTTAGGAGCACATCCAGGCTGAATTACATGAGCACCCTCTGTGCTCTGCCACGGAGCTCCCATAAAACCCTCCATGTGTCTCTCCTAGAGAACTCAGCACCTTCTGCCAGAGCCAGCAGGATGCTGGCACTCATGAAAGAGTGTGTCCATAAAGAGTGTGTCCATCCAATCTGAGCTTTTGCTATCCCGGCTGTGAAATACCATCTCAAGATGTACTTTAAATTTATGGAGGATCTTTACACCTACAGCTCAGCGTTTTCACCTGAAGTGTGGTCCCATTTGTCTTTGGCAGGTAGCAATGGTGCTGGTAGGTGGACAAGTTTGATGGATCAAGGCTGGAGGTCCTACACCATTCGGTACTGAACAGAAAACCCTGGTCTCTTGACTCTCTGGTGCTGAGTCACTTACTTCCCCAGACTGACTCACCTGTAACAACTCAAACCCACCAAACACTTTCTCAGTGATCTTAAGGATTGCTATCACACAACAAAAAGCTGGTGGGGAAAGTTCCGCAGAAATAGAAAGCAACAGAAGTTCTCTCTGCTCTCCTCAGCTAACAAATAGTGACTTCTCTTCCTTTGCCACAAATGAAATAAGAATAAGCATACTTTATTAAAAACAATCTAGACAGCACGCATATGGAGGTGTTTCAGGGACAGAGGGAACGCCTCGCAGAAAGATCAGAACCTTTTACACGTAAAAGAGACGACACGAATCAATGATAAGCTTGAGAATGAGGAAAAAAAACACAAAAAACAACGTCACTGGGTTTCAAATATATCAGATCAGCCAAAATTTGGTAAATTAAACATCAGGCAAATTTTGGCAAATTATGCTAGACCTACAGCTTTCACATTTCTTTATGAGATAGGAAGGTTTCTTAAGTAAGAGTGACTGCTGAATAAAATGACTTACTGCTGTAGAAAAAAAGCTATAATTGGGATTAACATATATACACTGCAATGTATACAATACATAACCAGCAAAGACCTGCTGGATAGCACGGGGAACTATACTCAATATTTTGTAATAACTTATAAGGGAAAAGAATCTGAAAAAGAATAGATACATATACATTCTTTTTTGGATTTGTTTCTATATACAACCAAATCACTATGCCGTATACCTCAAACTAACACAACACTGTAAATCAACAGTACTTCAATAAAAAAAGAAAAAAAGCTATAATGAAAAAAATTGCTTTGCAATGTACATGGAAGACAGACTGTAACTAGCAGGGAAGTGTTTTATCCTGTTGCTAAGATGTGTACAAAGTAATACAACAAAAAGAGTCAGATTAAACATTAGCCTCTGGCCCCCAAATATGGCCTCAAAGGTGAATTAAAATAAGAAGTATGAATGGAAGATAATATCCTAAAATAACCCCGACAGTATGTGCTGCGATGACAAAAGGAGAAAAAGCCTAACATGGGACCAGCTGTTAGAATAGCAAGGAAGGGGGACTGGTGACAGAGCCAGTGATGCTGTCCCACGTGTCAACGTTAACAAGACCCGCCCCCCGCCCTCCCCACGCAAGCCCCAGTTCTGGAATGAACTGTGTCTCCCTCACCCTGGAAATTCATATGTTGAGGCCATAAGTCCCCATGTGACTGTGTGGGATGTATTTGTTTTGTTTTTAAATGGCCACACCCATGGCATATGGAAGTTCCTGGGCCAGGGACCGAATCGGAACCACAGCCTCGACCTAGGCTGCAGCTGCAGCAACTCTGGATCCTTTAACGCACTGCACCGGGCTGACTGTGATTGAACCCACGCTCCTCAATGACCCGAACCGCTGCCCTTGGATTCCTAACCTGCTGAGTCACAGCAATTCATATGCTGAGGTCCTAACCCCCGACACAACTGATTATTTTTCTTTCTTTTTATGGCCCCACCCATGGCACGTGGAAGTTCCCATAGGAGTCCCAGCTGCAGTGGTGACCTACACGGAGCTATGGCAACTCCGGATCCATTAACTCACTGTGCCACAGCAATTCATATGCTGAGGACATGAGTCCTCATGGGGCTGTATTTGGAGGTGGAGCCTTTAGGGAGGAGGGTTAAAGGGTGGGGCTCTAATGTAACAGGACTGTGTCCTTGTAAGAAGAGGAGGAGCTACCAGAGACCTCTCGTGCTCTCTTTGCCATGTGAGGACATAGTGGGAAGTCCCCATCGACACACCAGGCAGAGGGCTCTCATCAGAAACCCAGCCTGAAGGCACCCTGATCTTGGACTTCCAACCTGATCTTGGACTTCCAGCCTCCAGAAGAGTGAGAAAACAAACTTCTGTCGTGTAAGCCCCTCGGTCTGTGATATTCTGCTTCAGCAACCTGAACAGACGTACAGGACACATCCCCTTTCCCACCAAAATCAGTGTAGAAATAAAGCAAAATTGAAATCCAGGGAAGAAAGCACTATTCGTATTCTGACACTAATTTTAATGTGTGACATGACTAAAGCATCCCGCTAAAGCACAACTCTGATCAAATCACACAAATAACTCAAGAAAACTGTCCCCGTCCCCCGTCCTTGCTGAATGAAATCATGATTCTCAAGCTGCTGTTCAAAAGCCCCCATGTGTTGGCTTCGAGGTGCCCTCTCCCCACCGCAGGGCTCAGCCCTCCTTGACCTGTTTTCTGAATACACCTGACTCTCCATCCTGAGGGCTATCCACACCTTCCTCTGTTGGATGCTGTGTCCGTCCCCACCATGCACAGCTGCCCTCCTCCAAGGACCCCACTTCGGTACCGCCTCATTCAGAAACTCTCTCCTGCTCCCCACAGAAAGAGGAGCAACTTGCCTGATAGATTTAGAGCTCTAGAAGAATAAACTATGCTTGGCCAGTGCGGTCTTCTCCTCTCTTTTGGAGGTGGGGGGATCTGCTGACTTTCCAAGACCATGTCTTTCCCCTCTCCCCCGCCCCTGCTGTAAGCAGGGCAGGGCTAATCCACCAGTCCTGGGAAGCCAGCCATGGTCCGGTCCAGCACTGCCCATGACACTGTGAACAAGGACCGACCTTTCTGCTCGGACACGGCCATATCCACCAATCACTAGTTGATTTTTAATTCCATCTGGACGGATTGACCAATGGGGGCCAGCTGTACAGCACAGGAAACGCCCTCCAATGTTCTGAGATAATCTATATGGGAAAAGCATCTGCAAAAAGAATGGCTGTGTGTACATGTATAACTGAATCATTCTGCCTTCAGACATGATCACAACTTTGCACATCAACTGTTCTTTAATAAAACTTTTTAAAAATGAAGAAAAATCACTAGTTGATTTTTTTTCTTCTCCATTTTCCTGACTCCTGATCCACCTCTCCATTTGTTCCAAAAGACAGGCATATCCCTGCGAGTTATTTATTGGGTTCCCTCTGATTCACGACACTTTGCAGAAAGCTTTCCAGGGCTTATGTTCTTCAACCTTCTCACCAAGCCCATGAGGGAGGTATAATTAGCTCCACTCTACAGATAAGCAAGCTGAGGCTTGAGTGGGTAAGCGGTTTGCTAAAGGTCACACAGCTAGTAAGTGAGAGACCTGGATTCCAGCTTTAGTTGCTAAATGTGTCCACCCAAACCAGTCAATTACTCCTTGTTAGAAAATACCTTTTAAGGTTAGGTCAGGGAGGAAGTGAAAACGTGGAGAGTTCCCCATAGATTGTTTCAATCTGCTCAACCAGCCTCTAATTAGAAAGAACCTACTACAGGGGCCACACAGGCTTTCCAACAGCCTCCATGATGCCTGCTTGCTCAGGGACCTACCTTCCTAATTGGATGTTTCTTTTTGGCAGAACGTGTGGTTCAAGGATCTTGCTACTTCATGCCTATAATTTGGAGTATAAATGATACAGTAACATCTAGAGCCTATAAGTGTTAAAGAGTGGGTAATATAAATGAAGTGGACACTTTTTGGAAGAACTTTAGCTCTCTTTTGGAAGTGAGGTCAAAGCCATTGACCTGGGTAAGTTTTCCCAGGGGGTCATCAGTGTGTGCTGTCCACCTGGATGTCCTTCCCACTTACACCATTCCTGATGGCTGGCTGGCATCAGGGAGGACTCCTGGGGCCAAAGTCTAGGGCAACACTAACTGCTTCGTATAAAGCCCATCTCCTTGGCTCTACTTCCTACCCATATAGCAGAGTAAGCACTTAGAGTCCAAAGATGCCATCTTGTACAGAAGCAAATTTAATGATGGGTCTGTTCACTGTGTTCAATTTTAAAAAGACACTCTTTGCCACACACACACAAGAGAAAAAAGTAATGATGTGAGGGGATGTTGGCTTGGTTGTGGCGATTATTTCACTGTCTCAAGTCATCAGGCTGTTCACCTTAAATAAATACCCAATTTTTAACTGTCAATTCTATCTCAATAAAGCGGGGAGAAAAGAGACAATTTTCTCAGGGACTCTACTCTCTTATCGCCCTGGTAGCTCTAATGAGACACAGGATGCTTTGGAAGCTTCCCCCCGCTTCCAAAAGAACCAGAGGAAGCGTTCTTCTGCCCATCAGATGCTCAGGGAGGAGAACCACTCCACCTGCATGCAGGGCGTCCACTCACAGCGAGGGGCCCGGGCGCCTTGACTGAGATGGTCAAGTTGCAGTCCCTGGACACATGGTCCCTTTCCCCTGGCATGGCAGTATACGCAGAGGAAGGATGCAGGCAGGAGCTCACAAGTGTGGCAAGACAGCCATGGTAAGGAAGGAAGCCAGCTTTCCCCAGCTGCACAGTGACCCACTCTCTGTGTGACTAGGCTTCCATTTCTGCAGCATGGGGAAAATCACAGACCCACTTCACAGCCTTGTCCTGAGGATTAAATGAATGAACCATTCAATGAAATGCTTGCAACAATGTTTGGTGGAAAAGGTAGCTGTTACATCACATAGGACTTTTCCCACGAATCCCTGGAAATCCTCCCTGCTAAAATCTGCTGCTGATGATGACTCGCTCAACGGATGACCTGACATGGCCTAGAATTGCACTGCTGGCTAAGGAAATGAAGTGACTTGTGCATCTGGGTTTTTTCGGGTTTGTTTTTGTTTTTGCCATTGCTCACTAAGCATTTGCTAAACCTACCTACTAAGTATAAAGCGCTGCACTGGATGCAAACACATGACATGGTCCCTGTTCTAAATAAGCCTCGGGACCTCAGAGAGGGGGACACCACTTCTGCCTAGAGGAGATCAGAGGAGGAGGTTCTGAGAGGGCGGACTTTAATTTGCTGTTTATCCCACGAGTATAATGACGTGGCCGGTTGATGTGGACTCAGCGTTAAGAGACAGAATAAGAAACGGCAAAGTGGGCTGTCAGTCCTGGGTCCAGCAGGAGCAAAACACCCCTGTCCCCTCCAGCGGTGCTCAAACACCACACCCCACTTCCTCCTGAGGGTGTGGGACACTTTTCAAAGAAAATACAGTATTTGGCAGTATCACCGCAGTAGGCGGAAGTGGCGATGTTCAGTCCAAAGACGAACGAGTCGTTCGGTGCAGAATAACACACACGGGGCCTGCGTGTGCTAGCCTGGCAGGCAGTGCTGGCTGAGTCGCTGCTGGAGACGAGGTGACCAGGGACTGCAGCAGGAGGAGGAGGTGGTGGCAGAGGGTAGATGGGTGCTTGCAGCTCTAGGTGAGCCACCCACACACGTCCACTTAGAAAGGAGTGGACTGTAAAAGCGTGTTTGTGATGGGAGCTTAGAATCCAGAGGAGCTGAAATTAGATCCCGCTTAGGTCCCTAGACAAGCCCATTGCGACCCACGTATCAGTGAATCCAGAATGAAGTCAAGACCATCAAAGCCATGATCTTGACTGTTGGGCTCAGGGGATCCTCCGCTTATTTTTCTTCCTGCGATATTTCAGATTAGCTGTGGGTTTAATCGCCCAACGAGGGGCTAATTTCTCAATTTAAAGACCACGGGTGACTCTGGTTTCCAGGAAACACTGGTTTACGGGGTGAGAACTTCTGTATTGTGAGTCACAACGGCAGTGGGCACCTGCCACCTGCGGATGGGAACTCACCAGCTCAGGGGTTCTCAAAGCGCAGTTCTGGAGAGCCACCAGCACCAGCACCAGCACAGGGAGGGGGGCGCTCTCAAGAAGCGCAAACCCTCCAGCACCACCACCCCAGACCCACTGACCCAGAAACTACAGGCGTGTGGGGTCAACAATCTGAGTTCCGCCCGACCCTCCACTGCCTTGCTGCACCCTGAAGCCCTAGAATAAGCTCCACGAGGCCCAGCTGTGTCTTTCTCATTTTTATTTGCTTGGCGTTCAGCAAATAAAAATGAGGTGGTTCTAAGTTACTGGTTCTCAACCAGGGTGACCTTGCCTCCTGGGGACATGTGGCAAGGACTGGAGACATTTTTGGTTGTCACAAACGGATGGAGGCCATGGGACTGGCATTTGGTAGGTTGAGGCCAGAGATGTGGCAAACGACCTACAATGTGGCAGTCAGCAAATGCATCAATCGAGCCAAGGCTGAGAAGCCCTCTATGTCCAAATATCAAATGTGGTCATACCAAGAGGACCCTCCATTCATTCCTCCCTCCCTCTCACCATTAGTGGATCAGTGTTTAGTGAATTCGAGCCCCACAAGGGAGGAACACAGTGACTGGGGAAACTGGTCTCTCTTTTCACATTGGCCCCTCATTGGGAGGCCAGGAGTAGCACAGTAACGACAGGTGCTACTTGTAGCGAGTATATTTAGTGTCCTTTGAATACACAGATACATGGGTTCTGAATGAATCAGTCCATGAACAAATCAGCTGATCTCTTAATCTTTGTCTCCTTTTTATAAATGGCTGCACCTGTGGTATATGGAAGTTTCCAGGCCAGGACTGATTCCAAGCCACAGCTGCAACGACAACACTAGATCTTTAAGCCACTGTGCAGGGCTGGGGATCAATCCCCACCTCTGCAGCAACCCAAGCTGCTGCAGTTGGATTCTGAACCCATTGTGCCACAGTGGGAACTCCATTTTTGTTTCATGTGGAGCTGAAAGGGCTCTTCGTGATCCAGTGATGAAAGATGAGGAAGGTGAGGCTCAGAGAACTTAAAGCAGGTGATCACAGCCACCTAATTAGTGAAGGAAGTGTTACTAGGGCTCAGGTCTCCAAGGTCGTTTCTTATTCATCTTTCCACTGGGGTTTTATTTTATTGTTGTAGCTGTAACATCGCTCAGTGAGGAATACACTTTAAACCAACGACTGAATTTGCTCCTACATCAAATATTAATGCTGCTTATACAGAAAGACTGTTTACACCACCAGATGCCAGACTCTCGGCATTCTCAGACAGTTTGTGACATGTCCCCATTTGGCTAACTCTAGACAGTGCCGCAGCCTCACACACAGTAGCTAAGCATCACTTCATGAGAGAACCTAGCTAACTGCAGGTTATTCATATTCAAAGGGAGGCTTTTCTGTATTCATCATATACACATAAACTATGATGAGATTAAATACTTTGTTTCTTTGAAGAAAAAAAGGTAAAAAGAAAAAAATAAGTACTTGATTAGGGGGGCAGATCTCTTGCAAGTGCCAAGCTTTGACTTTCCTTGGTGAATTTTTAGTGAGTTACCACAATTATTTTGTGATCAGGGCTATTGTGTGAAATGTATTTCAGCCCATTCTTAACTGCACCTTCATTGTTCTCCTGAGCAGAAGGGAGGTGGAATGAATACGTAACAGCATTTTGACAAAGAAGCCACTACAGACTGGTGGCTAATAACTAATATGCATAGAGCATTGACAGTTTACACATAGCTTTTCAAAGATGAGGTTAAGACAGAGGTGGCCATTCTTAATAGATACTGGAAATTGTTCTTGTTTCATTTTAAAAATCAGTCCTTTATCATGGGGTTTGAAAAGCCTTATTCTATGATATCTATTTGTGACACAGTACTTGATAAATGCAAAACCTATTCTAGTTTTCTATTCCTGCACACCCCCCCCCCAGAAATGTAAATGCTATGATTTCAAGAATAATGTCTAGTTTGGGGTTTTTTTAAATAGACTTCATTTTTTTAAGAGTAGTCTTAGATTCATGGCAAAATTCGGCAGACAGGACAGAGATTTCTGTTATACCCACTGCCCCACCATACACAGCCTCATCATCAACATCCCCAACCAGGTGGTCCGTATACTTCCTACACTGACACATCACTATCGCCTGGACCCACCATCACAGGAGGGTTAGGGACCACTCTAGGTGTTGTCATTCTATGAGTTAGGGCAAATACATAATGACTTGTATCTATCATGCTTGTATCAGACTAACTGGTTCCACTGCTCAAGAACCCTGTGCCCCCCCTTACTCATCATACCCTACCCCCCCAGCCCTAACAGACATTCAAATAAAGACAGAATCATAACAACAGTGCAGTGCTGGCAGCAGAAGAGCTGGACAGATCACCCGAACACAACAGAATGTCTTGAAACAGGTCCAAATAATTAAGAAAGTTGGTGTGCAGTAATAACAGTAGTTAGGGGAGAAGGCAAGATTGTTTTAAGAAATGGACCGTTCCCATTGGCTTAAAGCTGACATCAACGCAAAATTCAGGTAGATGATATTAATGGAGAAATAAAACCTCTAAACTACTAAAGGTATTAGACGTGCAGATGAATGATTATAGTTTTGGAATTAGGAAAGTTTTCTCAAACATACCACCGGCAAGTGCCATAAAGGATCACATTTCTCTCCTACTTTACCTTAAGCTTATATGTGTGAAACATTAACACAGTATAAAACAAATGACAAAAATGCAAGATATGACTGTAAAATATGGGGTGAAATATTCGACAAATATGTGAAAAGCTCTTAAGGAGCAAAAAAAAAGGTCAAGCCTAATAATGAAATATTATTCACCCAATTAAAAACAAAGAGCATACCCTTTACAAAAGGAATACCATAAAAGGCGAAAAAATCATGAAAAAATCCAACTTCACTAGAAAGAAGTGTAAATTCGCCAGTGCCATGGTAGTCCCTTTTCTGCAATTCCAAAAGTCCAAAAAGCTCTGAAAAGAGAAAAAAAAAAAAAGATTCTGTAGTGAAAGCTAATTTTGTAGCAAAATCTGATGTGGGCTGTTTAAGGTCTGTTTAATCCCACTGAATGCAACTGTTAAATACCCTCCCCTCCTAATGCAAAACTTACTGGGAATATTTTTACTATACAGTTTCTAAACTTTATTACTTTTATAAAATATGCATCATAAAACTGATTTGGCTATAATAGTTTGGATAAGGAACTCTACACTCTTTATGAAAGAAAGATGTATTAAATGACTTTAACATAATAAGGCAGGTATATAAAGGTATGCAAATAAGAATGCCTACTGGAGCACTGCTTCACAACAGTAAAACTAGAAATAGCCTCAATAACTCGCTAAGTTATTATTTCAATACACTATGGCAAAGAACTACAGTGGAATATTTCACAACCAGGAGATCACTGTTCACTAAATTCACCGGATAGAGTTAAAAAGAGAGATATTAACCATAATGTATATAATAGGAGCTCATTTTAAAGGATACATTTACATGCATACATTTTAATGGGAAAAACTCCAGATCAAAATGCTTCTCTGGGTGGACTGGATTATAGGTAATTTAAAATGGTTATTTTTGAGAGATTCATAATACTAATTTTAAAAAAGACCTTGTATAACAAAATGAAAATGCTTTTCATATATTGAGTCACTTTTCACACCTATCAATTTTGTGTAGTAGGAGGGATGGTTCCCATAACAGAGAAAGTAGAAATGGATGCCAGCAGAAGTGCAGACTTTTTCCAGAACTTGTAAGTGACAGGACCTAAGTCTCCTGATTCTAAATCTAGTCCCTTGTCACTGCAAGGCCACTGGGCACCTGGCCCCAGGGTACCACCTGGCATGCATTCAGATCCCTAGCTTTGATAGCATTTGGAAATGTAACAAGTCACTCTCATTAATACCAAGTTACTGGGAGTTTAGTACGTGGAAAGTGCTGGGGGGCAGTTCTTAGTCATCAAAGCCATAGTGATTGGTTTCAAAAATGCTCCAATCCTTACCACAGGAGACTCCTTCCTGACTTAAGAAACAGCAGTGTCTACAACTTCAATGAATCAGTGGTTTAGATCCAAGCATTTTTTTTTCTCATGGAAATGTTACCCATGATGTTGAATTGACTGAGGCACATTTTTAAAGTACTAAATGATAATAAGAAATCATCTACAATGGATTTGTAATAGATTTAGTAGGAAATGCCTCCCAAAGTCCCATTTGGGGCTTCAGGAACACACCCTTGGACAGTGGAAAGAGAGATGCCTCTTCCTACGGCGTGGTAGGATCTGGTCTTCCCCCAGCTCCAAGGTCACTTGAGGGGATCCCAAGGCCAAGGGCAGTGAGAAGTCAGGGCCTGGGGGAAAGGGCTCGGGGGATGGTGGGGAGATGCACCTGCAGGTGATGCTGAGCATGGGAAGCAGAGATGAAGCAGGAACAGGTGACAGAGGGCAAGGGCAACTGCAGGTGAGGGGGAGTGGGATGGAGACTCAGGCACGGCTGGAGCATGATGCCAGCGAAGATGAACCAGGAGAATAGGAGGATGAGGGGAACAAGAAGCAGCATGCCACTGGTGGTCTCCCACAGAGGGCATCTGAAGGTCAGGGCAGCCTATGGCCCAGATCTTACCACCAGCCCAGGGAGGGTTCCCTTCAATTTCCTTGCAGTAGGATGTAGCCCACTGCATGAGCCTAGAGAATGTGCAACACCCAGTTGAACCCACCTGCCTGCTGCCACTGGCTAGAACCTATAGGTGTTGGCATTGAATCACCTTGGTGATGCCCTTGACCACCTGAGCCTGGACTCTCAGGTGGGAGAAGATCTGAGCCCCGTGATGGCAGTGACACCCACAGACTAACGAACATCACACTTCACCAGACTCGTAAGAAACGAGCAAGGATATAACTGAGAGTTTTCTGAATGACAGAGGAACTGTCCTCGTAGCCAAACAGAATTTCACCGTTATATTCAATAAGCCCTCCCACCCTCCTTCTTCCCTCCCTCCACTGCCTCCCAGACTGACCAGCCAATCCTCCCTGCCCTGCTCATAGGGGGAAACAGAGACGCAGCGATGGTGACCAAACAGGGCACTGGGCATCAACATCCTACTCTCATTCCGCCCCTGACAGCACAAGACAAACCGGAACCGTCTTCTGGGCAAGGATAACTTTCTGAGGTTTAAAAAATTTTGAAATTCAGGAGTTCCTGTTGTGGCTCAGTGATTAACGAATCCGACTAGGAACCATGAGGTTGCAGGTTCAATCCCTGGCCTCGCTCAGTGGGTTAAGGATCCGGCGTTGCTGTGGTGTAGGTGGCAGACGCGCCTCAGATCCCGCATTGCTGTGGCTCTGGCGTAGGCCGGTGGCTACAGCTCCGATTAGACCCCTAGCCTGGGAACCTCCATATACCGTGGGAGCAGCCCCAGAAAAGGCAAAAAGACAAAAAAAAATTGAAATTCAAATCTGTTTGTCTGAGTAAGAACTCTGGGAGAGAAAGCCAAAGGAAATTTACAGCATTCCTCCATCTCTTGGTCGGGCTCTGGGGCTGCAGGAAGGAAAAGGCTGAGCTCAGGGGCACTAACTTTTCCACCATGGAACCAAACAAAACCTACCAAATCTCAGAAAGGGCCCTGCCCCTAATTCTCAGCGTCTCCCAATGTGACCGCTAAGATGGGATGAGCTCTGGTCCGGCTGCCACCTGAACAAGCTCGGGATGCGTAAGGGACAGCACAAGGCAGGGGCTGAAGTGCCTGGTTCTGGGGAGTGGACCAGAGGGTGTGGGAAAAGGGACAAGCACTCCCCGTGGCTCTTCGCTGTGGCCCTTCGTGGCTGGAGGGAAGTGGGATTTTTTTTTTTTTTTTTTTTTAGGGCTGCACCTGCAGCACATGGAAGTTCCCAGGCTAGGGGCTGAATCAGAGCTGCAGCTGCTGGCCTACATCACAGCCACGACAGAGCCTTAATCCACTGAGCGAGGCCAGGGATTGAACCCACATCCTCATGAATACTAATCAGGTTCTTAACCCACTGAGCCACAATGGGAACTCTCTCTATTTTTGATTGTGTTTAAAAGTAACATTTCATCTTCTAAAAAGAATTGGGAGCAATATGCTATTTTGTTACACACATCCCAGTTTACCTCTCAGGGAAATCAGTGAGGAGGGGACCTAACAAAGTGACATTTACTCAGTGTTTTTCACATTTCCTCTACTTTCATGCCACGGTTTCATGACATAGCTGTATTTTACAGGTAGAGAAAGAGGCTCAGAGAGGTGAGGACATGCATTCAAGGTTGCACAGCTGATGGTGGTGGAGCAGATGCCAACCTGAGGGCTGTAATGTTTCTCTCCCTTTCTGAGGGCTGCTCTGAAGGCACACGGACCGCTCTGATCTGCTTACGCCAAGTTCTAGCCTGTAGCGGTCACTGCCTTTAATTACATCTGAGTGGGTGAGTTCCGGCGACCCCTTTGTCAGGAACCCTTCCGACTCCTACTGGGTTCTCTGCAGCTGAGACACAATGATTAAAACCTTCTCGTCATCTCGCGTTTCTCCGGGGCTCTCAAAAGACACGTTTGCCTCAGTTGCTCCCGACAGTGAGGCCACACTTCTTATCTCTGCAACCTCTTGTTGAAAAATTTTTATTCTTAGTTGATTTACAGTTGTGTCCCTTTCTGCTGTGCAGCAAAGTGACCCAGAAATAGGTATATATTCATTCCTTTTCTCATCCTGTCTTCCATCATGTTCTACCCGAGAGAAAGGATGGGGTTCCCCGCATTGTGCAGCAGGACCTCATTGCTTAACCTTCTAAATGTCGTGGTTTGCAAATGTGGGTCGGGGAGGGGCTGGAGCAGTGCTGCCTTCTTCTGGTTCTTGGTCCAGGACACTGCCGTACCCACACTTCCTTTCCTAGGGCCTCTGGAGTTTGGGGGTTCCTCCCAAGTGATGGAACAGATCATCTGGCCTCCAGGCAAAGGGGAGGGACCGGGCGGGGGGGTGGTCCCTTCCCTGAGCCATCTTTTCAGGAGGATGCCATCACCTCCAGGAGCGGAGAGGATGGGACTGTTGCCCCTGCCATCCTCCCCCAGGACCTGCCCTCAGCTCCTGGCAGAAACGCCCCTCAACGTGCAGAACTGCTGAGGCTCGAAGCAAGAGTTGCTTCTCTGGGGTGAAGGTCCACTGCTCTACGCTCCAGCAACCACCCTTGGGGCAGGGGGCAGTGACCAGGGCCTGGGGACGGCTGACTTGGGGGCTGAAGCAGACGGTGGTGCAAGTCCAGTCCAACCTGCCTGCGCTGATTCCAGGTTATTTCCTGGCTGGGCTTTGGGTAATTGAGGCGGCCAGGCCGGTTCTGATTGGAGGGAGCAGGACCCCCAATAGGAAGGACCTCTCAGCAGAGAGAGAAAAGATACCTCATGTTCCCTCCATGGGAAACATCAAACCGATTCTGGGTTTTCTCTCTAGAATTGACGCGACTGGGTTTGAAGGGCACACGGAATGGCTCTACAGGACTGAGTCTCCCCCAGTGGGTTCCTTCTGCTTTCAGAAAACACAGGCAGCGCTAAGGCAGCTGGGAATTTCCCTGCCTAGTGGTGACGTCATGGTGCTGATGGCACCACGGCGAACGGGTCCAACCATACAGTGCCCTCCCCACCACTCCAGTGAGTGCGAGCTGCACTCACACTGAACCTCGTCATTCGGGTTCTAGGCTGTCAACTTTTAACTCCACTTCTACATGGCCTGAAACAGCAGTACTTTTCATTTACTTTTCATAAAGAGACACAGCTAAGTGTGGAGTTATGGCTCTCTAGCACTAGGGAAGAAGTATTGGTGAGTTTAATCATTAGAGCCCCCATTTCCTTCCTGTCGATCCAAATTATCCTGTCTTACTATAACTTTAGGACTCATCAGTGAATAAAGTAACACATGCCAGAACTCAGAGGATGGTGGGTTTTCTACACCTCTGAGGATGTGCTGATTTTTCTAAATTTACATATACCGACCCTTTGGATAATCTTTCGGTTTAGCACTATGAATCACTAATTGCATAAAATTTCTTTCTAGAGAATACCACGAACCCTCAAATGTGCACTGAGCTACGACAGTCCTATGCTTTTTTTTCTTTTGGGGCTGCACCTGTGGCATATGGAAGTTCCCAGGTCAGGGGTCAGGTCGGAGCTATAGCTACTGGCCTACACCACAGCCACAGCAATGCCAGATCTGAGCCACATCTGCGATCTACGTTGTAGCTTGTGGCAACTCAGGATCTTTAACCCACTGAGCGAGGCCAGGGATCGAACCTGCATCCTCACAGAGACAACACTGGGTCCTCAATCTGCTGTGCCACAATGGGAACTCCTGGCCTGACTTCTGAGTCTTCACTATGGCCATTTACTTCCACAGCTACTGATGACTAGGACAGAATCAAGCACAGACTTCAATGATCTGCCACTAAAGACATCTCTTTGTTGAATCTGAAATGAACTGCTGCTCCCTCAGCATTTTCCATAGTTTTATTCAGAATGTTATAAGACATCCCGTTAAATATTTTATGGAAATCAAAATGTTCTCTGTCTAGTATTCCACTCATCTGGTAACTATAAAAATGGAATTAGCTGAGTGTGGCATGAAGCTAGTAAGTCTATGCTGAGTCCTTCTGATTACCACTTTAAAAATAAAATAGCTCAACAGAAAACGTCCCGCTCTATTACAAGCCTATTTCTCTCTTTTCAATGAAGATCAGAACACTGCTAGGGAGGACCCCGTTTCTAACGGTCTTGGTATTAATGTTACATGTGAAAAGCACCTCCGAGCTTTCTCTTGTCCACATGAAGTATCAGCTTCTATTCGCTCTTTTCTCCAAAGTATTCCTGTTCAAACGGCAAATGATTTTCTTCCCTGTTCTTCCAATAGCATCTGATTTCTATATGAACTTATGAAAATGCTGCACCCAATGGGGATTTATGTAACATTATGTTTAAGGCCGAGGGGAGAAACCTATTTTCAACGTCTTCCTGACCCTCCATCAGAGTCGGGACCACGCAAGGGGACAACGGTTCCTGCTACCATCAGCTCTTGTCTTCTACGAATGAAGAGGCCAGCAAAGTGCAAGGAAATGGGAAACTCGCTCCCTCTCTGTGGGTCTCAGTGTCTCTGACTGTGAAATGAGGGGGAGAGACTCAGCTCTCCCATCTATTTTAGTCCCCGGCACCCAGTCTTGCTAGCTGTGCTCACTCTTTTGCTGAAGCCAATGCATCTAAAGACAGAAACCTGCAGTCTTAGAGACACATCCTTGCCCTCTGATGTTATGCGAGTCACACAGGATCTGCTGGACGATGCCATTCACACAGTAAGTTCTCACAGAGCACCAGGGATGGGTGCTTCCTCCTCGGAATACTTTCATTCAGTGGAATCAATAAAAGAAGAACATGCAGCCCTGCTAGAAAACCACAGGGATCAAGAGCCCGGCACCTGTAACTTCAGAATTAACCTCTCTCATTCTAAAACCAGAGCAGCATTTGAGTGCAATGCAGCAGCAGGGTTGTCGGTGGAGCCTTCCCACCCATTTTCGGACACCCGATTGCAGCACATGGGGGCACGAGTGGGAGTCAGAAGATCAGCTTAAAGTCAAAGACATTTAGGTCGGAAGGTCACTTGCCCACTTGGTGCCTCAAATTCCTTATCTAAAAAGAATGGGGTGATAAGGGCTATACCTACATCATTGCTTCTTCAGTATTCCTTGGAATACTGCAAAAATGCATAATCCATAAGGTGGAACATATTCAAAGCGAAGTGCACATTCTTTTCATTGTTTCTGCCAAATATAATACAATGAAACAACTGTAGGAGTTCCCATAGTGGCTCAGCAGAAACAAATCTGACTAGTATCCATGAGGAGAACGCAGGTTTGATCCCTGGCCCCGCTCAGTGGGTTAAGGGTCTGGTGTTGCCATGAGCTGTGGTGTCGCTCGCAGATGCAGCTGGGATCTGGCGTTGCTATGGCTGTGCTGCCAGCTGGCAGCGATAGCTCCAGTTCAGCCCCTAGCCTGGGAACCTCCATATGCTGTGGGTGTGGCCCTAAAAACACAAAAAAAGTTTTTAAAAACTGTAAAGGGAGTTCCCGTCCTGGTGCAGTGGTTAACGAATCCAACTAGGAACCATGAGGTTGCGGGTTCGGTCCCTGCCCTTGCTCAGTGGGTTAACGATCCGGCGTTGCCGTGAGCTGTGGTGTAGGTTGCAGACGCGGCTCGGATCCCGCGTTGCTGTGGCTCTGGCGTAGGCCGGTGGCTACAGCTCCGATTCGACCCCTAGCCTGGGAACCTCCATATGCCTCAGGAGCAGCCCAAGAAAT
This sequence comes from Sus scrofa, assembly GCF_054392235.1. Classification (NCBI taxonomy): domain Eukaryota; kingdom Metazoa; phylum Chordata; class Mammalia; order Artiodactyla; family Suidae; genus Sus; species Sus scrofa. The sequence goes on along the minus strand of NC_139392.1, from coordinate 91,182,509 downwards.
AGCAACAACAACAACAACAACAAAGACAAAAAAATAAATAAATAAAATAAAATAAATAAATAAATAAAAAACTGCAAAGGTTTCTTTTTCTGATTGTGTGCTGATGGTCCCAAAGTTAGTGGGAAACTCCACGGCCAAAATGTCCTTTCCCTTTTCCTCCAGAGAGTACCTTTAGCTCTAAGATGAGTCCTGGGTTAGAAAGTCAGCTCTTCTCCCCAGGAGAGCAAAGCCCTTTAAACGCCTGGCAGGGAGGCGGCCAGCTCCCGCCACGGTCTTTTAAAGAGTCATGCCTTCCACACAGTAGTTCCCAGGATCCTGCGTGCTCAGTAATTGGTGTGCACACACCCTGCTGCGCTGAGTTTTAAAAAGAAAAGGAAAAATCCCACAGGTGGAGCCCAGGCATCTAAAAGTACCACCAGCCTGGCAGGCACACGCTGCCCAGCCCTCTCTGCTTTCTTTCTATCCCCAAACAGAGGAGAGAAATGACACGGGGAAGGGTGGTGCTGGGAAAAGGCCGAGAGGAAAAAGTACGAGCTAGGTTTGTCGTGACTCAACTCACCCAGTTCATTCTCAGAACCAGACTGCATACATCGTCTTAAAGGTGACAGCAACTTCTGTCACTCTTATCTATTAGAGAGAAACTAACCGCTGTTTTGTGGTTACATAAGCAAAGCAAACACACACCTCCAGACACTTAAAACACTGTCATTGATGATGAAATAAACTCACTCCTAAAGGAGCAGCTTTCTCACAGGGCCCCTCTGGTGCCCGGTGGGGCTGTTCTCCAGAGAAGACCACGCCGGTGCTGGCAGGAAGACCAGCACGGCCACACCTGGCGGACACCATGTCCCCCTCCTGTCCTTCATTCTTCAAGCACATCCTTCCCTGGGTGAGATGACAGAGATCGTGTTTGTCCTACACTTTGTGCGGGCGGTTGTTGAGACTAGAAAGCAGCGTCCTTTCCCGTCATGGGCAGGGAAAAAGTCACCTCTAGGTCCATAATGCTAAAAGGGTCACCATTTTTCCAGATGGTTCACTTGTCACTCTAAAGCGAATTTCCATTTCCCCCTTAGGTAAGTAACACTGACGGTATCATGTATCACTTTGTCTTACTACAGGAAACCGAACGCCTCTGTAATAGTCTACCCCCCATCCCTGATGCATTTGGGATGGGTACAAAAATCCCACAAGGAAGTGAGAGGCTGAAAGTTACCTTTGGGAAACACGTTGGGTGAATGTTTGCTATATACCAAGACTATTTTGAGTCCTGAGTGGAGGTGTTTCCGTGTGTGACAGATTTTTACAATTCAAATGTGAGTGAGACATATTGGGATTAGTTTCTATTGATGGAGCACCTGCTCTGTGCTGGACTGTGTGCTCTAAAAGAAGGCCCACAGCAGCTCTGCACAGCAGAAACTGTCCTCCTGACTTCACAGATGAAACTGGGCAAAAGGTTAAGCATTTCACACTGGGATTCTCAGCTAGAAAGGAAAGCAGCCAGGATTCTGCATCTGAGAGACCTTTCCACTAGACCAGGCAGCCAGTTCCCACTTCTTAAGGGTGAGTGCCCCCAGACAACCTATTTTTAACTATTTTATTTACCTTGTGTCCCCCCCGCCCAGTGAATCAAAGGTAATTAAAACAATGTATTCTAACAAACATCTCACTAATTCACACTGACTTTCCTTAGTTAGAAATACAACACAGTTGCAACATCTGTATCTTCTGGAAGAAAGGCAGAACCACATTCATTTCTACTTTACTGTTATATGCAGGACAGATCTAAGGATCAGAGGCACTTCTGCCCCCCTACCCGCTCCACCCGTGACCAGAACATCTAGCAGTGCTGTATCTGTCCCCAGAGTAACTGCTGCCTCGTAGCTAACCCACTCCATCCCCCAGGAAGGTCCCGTGTAAAGATTAAGGACCAGATTCTGGGAAGGACAACAAGAATAAGTTTGTTTATATAATACTAGGTTTCACCTTTATTTTTAGAAACCCCCCCCCCAAAAAAAACCTATCAATTATCTTGCTCTCTGGGTTCAGTTTAGCATAACGCAAGCATTCCTTTATTTTCCGATCCATTATGGGGTTGGCCGCCCTGAGCTATGTCATGTTTGGTTCTAGAACAGCCAGAAGCCTGTTTTGTGACACAAATGACACATTTACCTTCAGAACATTTGGAAAGCTATATTATTTGAGGTGCTGAATAAAATATTCACAAATTGCCCATTTGGCTTTTCTTAAGAGACTATAGAGTGGTCATATTAACCGCCACATAATATACTAATACTCATTGCTCCGTCAGTCTAGATAGGCAGGATTCATTCAATAAAATATAGGATTTCAGGAGTTCCCACGGTAGCACAGTGGTTAAGGATCCAACATTGTCTCTACGGTGGCTCGGGGTGGGTCCTCAGTCCAACCCCTTGGGTTAAGGATCCGCCACGGCTACAGATACAACATAGGCTGCAGCTGCAGCTCTGATTTGATCCCTGAACCAGGAACTTCCATATCCCGAAGGTATGCCCCAAAAGGAAAAGAAAGTGTCGGATTTCAAAAAAAAAAAAAAAGAAAAGAAAACCCTTGACTTCTCTCTCTGAGCACACTTCGACTACGAATTGGAGATGGAGTCATTAGTTCATATTAAAGAAAAGAGACAGTCTCAAGACAAACAACTCCTGTATTAAGTTACCATTTGGGGAGAGTGTCAGACAGCGGTTTAAGAAAACAGTGGGGAAAATCAATGTGAGAGAAGTGGAAGTGTCACAGTCGTAGCTTTGAGCAATTTCCGTATCTATCTGCTGTCTCCTCCGGAAAGTTTGTGGATGGCTGTACGTTTCCAGTAAAAATCAACTCCACTCCAGATTCTCTTTAACCACAGGTCACACTGTCACCTTGAGTACCAGTCTGCCCATTTAATCACACAATGACCACTGAATAAACTGGCCACAGCAAGGACCGATGCAATGCTATAATTAACTCCTCTGCGAATAACTTTCATTGACTCAGGCCAAAGGAGGATCACAAATTAAGATAACAGAAAACTGGGTCTTGACTCGTGATTGAATTCTTTCAGCGTGTCCTCAATGTCTGCATTGATCAGACAAGTGTTCCACAGATCCAAGCCCCGCAATGTATTCCATCCACTTTGTTTTCCTGAGCGACAGGGTCTGCTGTTGTGTTCCTCGCGTTATTGACTTATTGGCGGTGGGGCTTGTGAGGAGAGCAGCAGGAAAGTGTGGAACAGACAATCACTATTATAGTGCTGGGACCCTGGGAGCAGATCTTTAATCTACTCGATAAGGAGAGGCTCCAGTTCAATTAAAGAGGAGCACAATTACTGCACTCTACTACGCGATGATAAGGAACTAGGTGAACGAGAAGAGCGTATTTCTTATACCTGCCCTCAAGAAATTTATAATTTAGAAAGGGAACAGAGAGAAATGAGCACACATCATAGGCCGAAGTACTGTGCTAGGTACTGGCCATCATTTTTCACGGTCCCATTAAATTCTCATCAACCTTCGCAGAATGAGCCACTGATCCCCTTTTAGAGAGGAAGCAGCAAAGTCTATTAAAGGAGAATATTATTCAGCCCCATGTTACAGCGTATGTCAGAATATCCTTGCTTCTTTAAATTGAAGGGTTCCCTTCCTTTTTCGGGCCAAATAGTATTCCATGTTTTAAAATGTCACATGGTATTTTTTCCATTCATCCATCAGTGGCTATTGGGTTATTTCCACCTATTGGCTACTGTGAATAGAACTGCTATAAACATGGGTGTGCAAATCTCTCTTTGAGATGCTGCTTTCTTGTGGATGAATTACCCACTGGTGGGACTATTGGATCATACTGCAATTCTACCCGTAATTTTTTTGAGGACCTGATGTATTGCTTTTCACAGTGGCAGTGCCACTTTACATTCCCAGCAACAGTGTACAAGGATTCCCATTTCTCCATGTCCTCAGCAAAACTTGCTATTTTGTTTTCGATAGTAGCCTTCATAACGGGTATGAGGGGATATCTTGTTGTAGGATTAATTTGCATTTTTCTAATGGCTGAACATCTTTTTATATACTTCTCGGCCACTTGCATATCATCTTTGGAGAAATTTCAAGTTCTTTGTCCATTGTCTAAGGGGAACTCTTTGTTTGTTGTAATTATTGAGTTGCACACAGCGACTGTTTTTTAGTTATGCTATAAAACATTTCAGGCATTCAGAACATAAAAAACAACCTGAGGAACATTCCATACCTACAATTCCACCTAAAAAAGAAAACCTAACTAGTGTATTTGAAGTTTCCAACGTCCTCCTCAACTGAGTTCCCTTTCATGCTCTACCACCCACCAAGAGAACTAATATCCAGACTCTGGAGTTTATCATTTCTTTTTGTCTTTTCTATTTTTATTTTTTTTAGGACCGCACTTGCAGCATATGGAAGTTCCCAGGCTAGGGGTCAAATTGGAACTGCAGCTGCCTGCCTACACCACAGCCACGGCAACACCAGATCCTTAACCCACTGAGCGAGGCCAGGGATCAAACCTGCATCCTCATGGATACTAGGCAGATTTGTTTCCACTGAGCCACAATGGGAACTCCTGGAGTTTATTATTTCTATCATGTTTTATACATGTAATAAACATCTGTATGTCCATATCTATTATAATATAGCATATTTTACTGGCTTTAAAACTCAACAGAAATTGTTGTTTATATTTTGGAAGTTTCCCTGTGGCACAGTGGGTCAAGGACCTGGTGTTGCTGCAGCTGCAGCGCAGGTTCCATCTCTGGCCCAGGAACTTAAACATCCTGCATGTGCAGCTGAAAAATAACTCGTCTTTATATCCTTTTGCAACTCCATTTACTATGTTTGTGAGAGTCACTTTTTTTTTTTTTTTTGGCTGCATCTGTGGCATATGGAAGTTCCCAGGCTAGGTGTCGAATAGGAGCTGCAACTGCCGGCCTACACCGCAGCCACAGCAGTGTGGAATCCGAGCCACATCTGCAAACTACATCACAGTTCACGGCAATACCAGATACTTAACCCACTGAGCAAGGCCAAGGATCGAACCTACAACTTCGTGGATACTAGTCAGGTTTGTTACTGCTGAGCCAAGACAAGAACTTCCAGATTCATTCTTCTTGATATACGTAGTCTCGATTTATTCATTTTCATCATTCTATAGCGGTAGTTCTCAAACTTTTTAGCCTTAGGATTCATTTACCTTCTTACCAATTAATGAAGACGCTGAAGAGCTTTGGTTTAAGTGGGTTAAATTAACATATGCCATATCAGAAAAAAACACTGAGAAAAATTTGAATACATATATTAATTTAAAATAAGAATCAAATCCATTATATACATGTTAACATATGCAACATATTTTATGATTATCATATTTTTCAATTAAAAAACTATGAGAAGAGTGGCACTGTTTTGCATTTTTGCACATCTCTTTGATGTCTGGCTTAATAGAAGACAGTTGGCTCCTGCACCTATTTCTGCATTCAGTCTATTGCTATTATAACATGCAGGCTCTGCAAAACTCCACTGTACTGAATGAGAGTGAAAAAGTGAAAGAGGTCTTAGTTGAGCTATTAAGTGAGTTTTGACATGGGAATGTCCTGAGTCTCCAGAATCCCAAGGGGGTCTCTAGACCACACTTTGAGAATCATTGTTCCTTAGAATTTCATTAAAGTAAACAGACTACAAAAATTTTTATGTTATGTCAGTATTCAATTTTTTTTCTTTTATTACTCATGCGGTTACAAACACCTGCAGGTATCTCTTTTGGCATATGTTTGCGCATAATATGTGCAAAGTAGTAGAACTATAGGGTTTTGGTGTATAGACATCCTCAACTATAGTAGTTATTGCCAAACTGCTCTCTAAGATTTAAAAATTGCAATCATATCAAACATCTTTTCCAACCACAATGCTATGAAATTAGAAATCGATTACAAAAAAACTGTAAAAAACACAAACATGTGGAGGCTAAACAATGTTACTAAACAACCAATGCATCACTGAAGAAATCACAGATCAAAAATACCTAGAGACAAATGACAACTAAAACACAACGATCCCAAACCTCTGGGATGTAGCAAAAACAGTTCTAAGAGGGAAGTTCACAGCAATGCAGTCTTATCTCAGGAAACAAGAGTCCCAAACAACCTAACCATAAACCTAAAGCAACTAAAGAAAGAAGAAAAAGTAAAACCTAAAGTTAGTATAAGGAAAGAAATTATAAAGACTAGAGAGCATGAATACATGAAAGAGACTAAAAAAACCAATAGAAAAGATCAATGAAACTGAAAGTTAGCTCTCTGAAAAGATAAACAAAAGTAATAAATCTTTAACCAGATTCATCAAGAAAAAAAGGGAGAGGACTCAAGTCAAAATTAGAAATGAAAAAGGATACGTTAAAACTGACACTACAGAAATGCAAAAGATCATAAGAGACTACTACAAACAACTATATGCAAATAAATGGACAACCTAGAAGAAATGGAAAAAATTTTTAGAAAGGTACAATCTTCCAAGACTAAACCAATAAGAAATACATAATATGAACAGACCAATCACAAGTACTGGAATTGAAACAGTGAGTTAAAAACTTTCAACAACAAAAGTCCGGGACCAAATGGCTTCATAGGTAAATTCCATCAAACATTTGGAGAAGAGTTAACACCTATTCTTCTGAAACTCTTCCAAAAAGCTGCAGAGGAAGGAACATTCCCAAGCTCATTCTATGATGCCACCATCACCCTGATACCAAAACCAGAAAAAGATACCACAAAAAATAAAGTTACCAGACCAAGATCACTGATGAACATAGACACAAAAGTCCCCAACAAAATACTGGCAAACGGAATCCAACGAACAACAACAAAAATAACCCAATCAAAAAATGGACAGAAGATCTAAACAGACATTTCTCCAGTGAAGGCATACAGACGGGCAAAAAACACATGGAAAGATGCTCAACATCACTAATTATTAGAGAAATGCAAATCCAAACTACAATGAGGTATCAGCTCACACCAGTCAGAACAGCCATCATCAAAAAGTCTACAAACAATAAATGATAGAGAGGGTGAGGAGAAAAAGGAACCCTCCTACACTGTTGGTGGAATGTAAATTGGTACAATCACTATTGGAGAACAGTATGGGAGTTCCTTAAAAAACAAAAAATATAACTATCATATGATCCAGCAATCGCACTCCCGGGCATCTATCCTTAGAAAACCATAATTCAAAAAGATACATGCACCCCAATGTTCATAGCAGCACTATTCCCAATAGCCAAGACATGGAAACAACCTAAATGTCCACTGACAGAGGAATGGAATAAAGACGTAGTACATGTACACAATGATTCGGCCACAAAAAGAATAATGCCACATGCAGCAACATGGATGGGCTGAGAGGCTACCATACTAAGTGAAGTAAGTCAGAGAGAGACAAATATCATATGACGTCACTTCAATGTGGAATATGTACAAAAATGATACAAATGCACTTTTTATAAAACATAGACTCACAGATTTTTTTCTTTCTTTTTTTTTTTTTTTGTCTTTTTGGGGCTGCACCCACAGCGTATGGAGGTTCCCCAGCTAGGGGTTGAACTGGAACTGTAGCTGCCGACCTACACCATAGTCACAGCAATGCCAGATCACAGCAACGCTGGGGTCTTTAAGCCACTGAGCAGGGCCAGGGATTGAACCTATGTCCTCATAGATGCTAGTCTGATTCGTTTCCACTGAGCCACAATGGGAACTCCTTTTTTTTTTTCTTCCAGATTTCAAAAACAAACTTATGGTTACCAAAGGGAAAACATGGAGGGTGATAAATTAAGAGTTTGGGATTAACATATATACACTACTATATATAAAATAGATAACTAATAAGGACCTACTGTATAGCACAGGGAACTCTACTCAAAATTCTGTAATAACCTATGAGGGGAAAGAATCTGAAAAGAATGAATACATGTACACATATAACTGACTCGCTTTGCTGTACACCTGAAACTAACACAACATTGTAAAGCAACTATATTCCAATTTAAAAAAGGAAAAATTATGATAGTAGCAAAGTTCTTTAAAAAAGCCCTCTAGGAGTTTCCTTGTGGTACAGTGGGTTAAGGATCTGGCATTTGTCATTGCAGTGGCTGGGGTCACTGCTGTGGGGTGGGTTCGATTCCTGGACCGAGATCTTCCACATGCCACAGGCACAGCCAAAAAAAAAATAAAAATGAACTTGAAAAGTTTCATCAAGGTTATCTCTAGGACATGGGAAATGTGACTATAACTTTAAAAATTTTGAACTATAACTAGGAGTTCCCGTCATGGTGCAGTGGTTAACGAATCCGACTAGGAACCATGAGGTTTCGGGTTCAATCCCTGCCCTTGCTCTGTGGGTTAAGGATCCGGCTTTGCTGTGGGGCAGGTTGCAGATGCGGCTCGGATCCCATGTTGCTGTGGTTGTGGTGTAGGCCAGCGGTTATAGCTCCGATTAGACCCCTAGCCTGGGAACCTCCATATGCCACAGGAGCGGCCCAAGAAATAGCAAAAAGACAAAAAAAAAAAAAAAATTTGAACTATAACTAATAGTATGGAATTGTATCTTTTATCTGGAGGAAGGTCTTCAGAACAAAAAAAGGTGCTTCTTAGCAGCAGAAATAGTAAAACAAAACAAAGCAAACCTCCCCCCCCCAAAAAAAAAAACACTCTCAAAGACAAATTCTGGCAGAGCTCATTCAAGTAATTCTAGGGAAGAAACACACCTCTCTCTCTCTCCATCCACTTCAACAGCCAGTTCCACCATGTGCTGAATTCAGCTGGGTGACTTCAGGGCACATACGTCACCTCCTGGGTCCCATGTCCTCATGGGTAAGGTGGTGATAGCTCATGAGTCTATGGATGAAAACACTGTCTTCAAGAAGATTCCAGTCTCTTTGGTACATGACACACACAAAGCAACAGAGGCAAATAGGTGAAGTCCGCAAGGATTTCTGAAGGAATTGCAGTTCCAAAGAGAGAAAACTCCATGGAGAAATGGGGCTCAGAGCTGGGCACTGGAATTGGACAGGAAGGGTAAGACTGGGGTAGGGAAATGATGTGGAAAAGTTCCCCTTTCTGATAGCTTGGTCAGCGATATTTGGAGGGGGTAGCTAGCTTCACGAGAAATGCTGTGGCTGATGACATTTCCATTGAGAACCCTAAATTTAGAAGGCATCGAGTAAGGGCACAGCCACTCTATGCTGCTAGAGGAAGAGGCACATCTGGATCTGGTCACCTTTTGCTGGAAGATGACTGCAATATCCGAGACTCCTTCCACTACATCTCATTAGAATTCACTTTTATTGGGAAGAAAAATTATTTCCATTAAAAATAACTGGGTCCTGAGAGTTCCCTGGTGCTCTGGTAGTTAGAACCTGGCATTTTTACTGCTGTGGTCCAGGTTCACTCCCTAGCTTGGGACCTATGATCCCAAAGCAAGGTGCTCAGAAAAAAAAAAAAAAAAAGGCAACCCACCCCCAAAATCAAATCCAATGCCATCATGATTTATTTGAATCCCCTCTTGAGAAGTAAATCTGTCATGTTACCTAGAATGGACATTAAAGCAGAGTAGTTATTTGTTTGCATATCGTAGAGGTAAAACCTCTCTGAGTGATGCATCTACAGGCTACTTTGGGGAACTTCTCTCTCAGACAATATAAATTGAGATGGATAAAGCAATCCTCTGAAACAGATTGCTAGACAGAAGAATATTTACCAAACTGCAATTCTGTGCTGTCATTTGGAGGGGAGAAAAAGACATCGATTGTTGTGCACGTATATCAAAAATAAGCATCGAAGTGGCATTTAAGGGGTTCCAAAGTAAATTTGATTTGCTTTAAGAGTCATAGATTAATTTGGTTGTACATCTATAAAAGTAATAAAACTCATTAAGTATTAAAAAAAGAATAGTATATTAAACCAATTTTATAACATTACAGTGATATTTTTTAAGTGGATTAAATAGAGGGTATGATTTGGATGGAAGGAAATATTCCATGCAAACGGGAATCAAAAGAAAGCTGGAGTAGCAATACCCACATCAGACAAAATAGACCTTAAAATGAAGAACGTTTTAAGAGACAAGGAAGGACATTACATAATGATCAAAGGATCAATCCAAGAAGAAGATACAACAATTTTAAGTATCTATGCACCCAACATAGGTTCACCACAATATATAAGGCAACCTCTAACATCCTTAAAAGGACAAATCAACAACAACACAGTAACAGTGGGGGACTTTAACACCCCCCTTTACAGCAATGGACAGACCATTCAGACAGAAAATCAGTAAGGAAACACAGGCCCTGAATGAAGCATTAGACCAGATGGACTTAATAGATATTTATAGGACATTCCATCCAAAAGCAACAGATTACACATTCTTCTCAAGTGCACATGGAACATTCTCTAAGACTGATCACATCCTGGGCTACAAATCAAGCCTTGGTAACTAGAAAACTGAAATCATGTCAAGCATCTTTTCCAACCACAATGCTATATGACTGGAAATCAACAAGAAAAACTGCACAAAAACATAAAGAGAGGGTATGGTTTAAGAATGACCTCTTTATTTATGAAACATTATAGTTAGAATTACTATCTTCTTGTTATCTCCTCTTACTTTATGCTTTAAAACCAACCAACACTATGAGATATATAAACAGGCAAATTCACAAACACAGGAGAATAATGATTACCAGGGCATGATGGGAGTATCAGGGCCTTACTGCTTAGTGTGTTCAGAATTTGTTTGGGATGATGAAAAAGTTCTGGAAATTGGTCGTGGTGACGGCTGCACAACATGGTGAATCTGATTAATGCCACCAAATCATACACTTAAAACGGTTAAAACAGTAAATGACATGCTATGTATATTTTTACCACAATAAAAAGCAACCAATAATGTATTCCCAAATTTGCCAACAATCATAAATATTCTTGAAATCTCATTCCTCATCTGTTTCCTTTCCTGCTTCCTAGACAGACTGTTCCACGCTTTTTCTCCTTATTCTCTGAAACCACAACTCTGCCTTCTTTTTTAGCAGATGAGCTTATTTATTTTAACGAGAACCTGGAAGCCACATGACATGAATTTGTTCAACTCCATCCCCTCTGGTTCGGCTTACCTCTTCTCCACCTCCCCTGCCCGAATGCCCTGTGTGTGACTGCAGCCCTGGCCACATCCCTGACCTATTCTTTCCCTCCACCTCATCATCCTTGTGGCTTCAGCCTCTCCCCTCCATCATGTGTCCCATCCTCTGACCACATCTGACTTCACTTCTCCTGCAGATGTGGCCTGGGGGCTTCTCCTTCCCCAGGAAGCTTCCCTTCCCCACCTTCCATCAGCTTCTCTATCCTCTGCCACTTGGCTTCTGCTGCCCACCACTTTGCTGCCCTTGCTCTGCCCAGTTTCCAGATCCACTGCCTCATCTTGGTCTTCCTCCTTGATGTCACACAAACACGGCTGACTCCCCTCTCTCCCTCCTTTTGTTTTTCCCTCTCTGTGGCCGAGCTTCAGGCTCCTTGGATGGTTCCACTTCCTTTTCCTAAATTTATGGAACATGTCCAGCTTTTGTCCTGACTCCTTTCTGGCTAACCTCACCCATGTTGATGGCTTTGTTGACCCTCTAATTAGCGGTAACTTCACAAAGTACATCTTTTGGACCGGAACTTGCACGTCCTTCTGTCCCATACCTTTAACTCCATGCCAACCTCTCCACTGTTATTCCACCAGCTCCTCAAGCACAGCCAAGATAAATACGAATCCTTCCTTTTCCTCAACGCCCATCTCTCTCCTCTCTCTTTTGTCTCGATCAATGGAATTACCATCTACTTCATCTTCCAACCTATAAATATTGGAATCAACTGTGAGTGCTCCTTTATTTTCATCTCTTACAGCCATCTCTTGTGTGACAAGACCCAAACATTTTATCTGATGATTTCTTCTGTATTTTACTCTTCAATCCTTTAGCTTGAGAACTTTAGCTCTTTCCCCTAGATCATTGCAATAGATTCCTAATTAGTACTGACCCCTTTTCTTTGCAGGCTGTCTATTCCTCTTCCACTGGAGCCATAAGGAATGTCTCTCCAAATCTTTTCCTTGTTGAAAAATGTGAAGTACCTTCTCTTTGCCTAAAGTCCAGACTCAAAAGCCACCTGACTTATTCATTATGGACAAACTGATAAACTTTAAGGGAATTCAACTTTAGCTAAAGATGAAGATTAAACCAGTCATTTAAAAATATTTTGGTTTCTTAAAACATGCTCTTGTAAATAGTTCTGAATTTGTTTTAAAGACCCTTAAGCAAACCAAAGCTTCCATCACACAACTAGTAAGATGAAAACAGACATATACTGTTATTTTTTTAAAGAAAAAAAAGCTTAGTAAACATATGGAGGAGATATATGCAGAAACCCACAACTGATTTAATTTGCAAAACCACAGCTTTAGCTCAACTAAAGTAAAGATGACTTAGATAAAATACAACCAGAAAACTGAGATAAAAGATATGGGGTAAATAAGTTAAGCTGCTGATTTAGCAAGGAAGCATCAGGGGTACTGCATAGGTCTGAGAAAGTGCTTTGGACAGGAAAGCTGATGGATTGACTCCAGGGAGCCCGCAAGAGTGAACTGTTCTCAGGAACTCCCCGCCTGCTGGAAGAGTGTCATCTACTGGATCGTGTCCCCTTTGCTCATGAGGACACCTCCTGTCACCCAGTTTCAGGAGGAGAAGCGAGATCTTTAGGTTGATGTTGAATTTTCGAGGTTGGTGTGGGTGATCTCACGCATTAAGGCTGTTAGAGCCAGAGTTAATGGAAGCCACAAGGCCTTCCCTGTGGTCTCATCTCCATCATCAATCAGCTGTGACACCCTAAATATCTCCTCTGAGACCCAAGATCTCTGCCTTGAAAATGAGGGGTCCAGAAAGAAGTGTTCATCTTTGCACTTGCTAAATTTCTACACTTTACTATTTTTATTTCAATATTATTAAGATAGGGAAAAATGCTTTGAGATGCTTTTCATCCTTAGGATGAAAGAAAAGGGGAAAGACTATTTAAAAATTGACTAGTGGTATTATTCCTTTTCCAGTAAACTATTCTTCAGCACAGCGAGGCACGTTCCCCCGATGTGGCCCCTGTGGAAGTTAAAAGGAGGAATGAGAGTGACAGCCTGGGGACCTGGGCTGCGGGTGGGTGGAAAGTAATTACAGAGCCTTTCAATCTCCTTCTATGCATCTGCCTACACCTACTGAAACTGAAAGAAGCAATAAAAAGTGGTGGATTTTTAAAATAAGAAGCATGGATCCTCATTACTAAATGAAGTCACAACAGCCAGATTCCATATATCTATTTAGACAACAAATACGCATGGACCACCCACTAAGCCCAAGGCGGGTGTCAGCAAGGACAAGGGATCCGTGCCAGCCCTCACGGGGACCGTGCATCACTCAGGACTAAGAAAGGACAGGATGTGCTTTTTCTGTATCACCTGATGACCACACTCTGTTTTTTCTCGCCATGATTTTATGGTGGTGAGTGTATAGCAGATATTTTTCCTCTTTTTTCCATAAAAAGCTAGTGCTTAGTAATCTAAGAGCAGGCCAGGTTCCAGAAACGTGGCTCTAGTTCTTTGGCTCTTTACTGTTATTGTGTAGTTCTGCCATGATCTAAACTATCTTGCTTCCTTCTTCTTGTCTTTCTTGTCCAAAAGAAAGTGGGCTTCTTGAGGGCCAGGATGTTGGCCCTCTTTTCTCCCCTGCTTTCCCAAGACCTAGATTAATCACTGATCAATGATCAATAAAGGGCTTGATCAATCAATGTGTGTGGGAGTTCTTGTCCCGGCTCAGCGGCTTAAGAAACTGACACAGTGTCCATGAGCATGTGGGTTCAATCCCTGGCCTCACTCAGTGGGTTGAGGATCTGGCCTTGCCATGAGCTGTGGTGTAATTTGCAGATGTGGCTTGGATCCGGTGTGGCTGTGGCACACGTGACAGCTGCAGCTCCAATTCGACTTTAGCCCAGGAACTTCCATATGCTGCAGGTGTGGCCATAAAATACAAACAAACAATTATTATGTATGGATTGAATAAAGCCCTGTTTCATCTCCATAAAAAAATCCCATTTTCTTGAAGTTACTGGTTTTTTTGTTTGTTTGTTTTGTTTTTTGCCGCATCCACAGCACGTCTAAGTTCCTGGGTCAGTGGTCGAACCCGAGCCACAGCAGCAACCAGAGCTGCTGCAGTGACCACGTTGGATCCTTAACCTGCTGCACTGTCAGGGAACTCATCTAAGTTACTTTTTAAACCACTTCAACATGTGAAGGAAATCTCAGCGGTACTTGCATTTTTAAGAGGATCTGTGTCGCTTAAACTTCTCTTTGGCAGGAGGTCAGGAACTAGAATAAAGCAAAGTGAGCACTTGCAGGTGGCGAAACAGAGGGCATTTTGAGATCAGGCGGAAAGGAGCATTCCAAGGGCAGTCACCCTTTGATTTGCTGGGAAATCTACTCCCAAGAAAAAATAAAGTCCTCTGTACTGTTCACAGCTTCCTCCCCCGTCCAGGGCTGAATCCATAAATCCCCCAAAACTGCCCCGGGAGGACTGCACAGCAGGGGTCCATGAGGGTCAAGGGCAAGGTTAAAACAGAAGCCACAGAAAGTGTAGACACTTGGTTTCTGCTCCCAAGACAATGCACCATGGGAGTTCAGTGGTTATTTTAATTTTCCTATTTATTCATTGTATTTTCCTATTTATAGTCAACCTCTGAAATTTGCCCATTTGCTCAAATAGGACACATATATTCTATTTCTGGGGATTATTTTCCAAACCGATCCCCCCCAAAAAATATAAGTTTTTGGAGATTAAAAATAATTCTTTTCCTTTGGAAAACACTGGCAAAAGAAAAGTTTTCCTGAATAAGGATATCACTTAGAACTTTCTGGAATCTCATGCTTCAGGGGCTTGTCAAAATAACAATAATTAATCAATAAGAGACATAAAAGGGATCAGAATCTTAATTTGACTCTTACCAGGGATTCACAGATATGAAAACACACTGACAAAAAAGTGAATTATGAAGTTACCTCATGCACATATTGAAAAACACTTTTTTTTTTTTTTTTTTTTTTTTTTTGCTTTTTGGGGCCACACCAGCATATGGAGTTTCCAAGGCTAGGGGCTGAATCAGAGCTGTAGCCACTGGCCTAAGCCACAGCCACAACAACGCCAGATCTGAGCCATGTCTGTGACCTACACCACAGCTCACGGCAACGCCAGATCCTTAACCCACTGAGTGAGGCCAGGGATCAAACCTGCATCCTCATGGATTCTAGTTGGCTTCATTAACCACTGAGCCATGAAAGGAACTCCAGAAACACACACACCCAATTTAAATATATCTCACAGTCTAACAATATACCATTCTTATTTCCAGAACTACCTCCTAAAGCTGAAGTTCAAACTCCAAAGTTATTACCGAAGAATGTTAATCTGGCTGCATTTCTCATTCCTTTTTAATTAAACAAACTTTCTTCTTAAGAACTCTTTGCAAGTTACAGAAGTCAGTACGAGTGTGTGTGTGTGTGTCCATCTATGATAGAATTTGCCATATTAAAATGTTCTGCAAATGGTAACTGAGATAGAAAGGGGGAAGGAAGCCTCAAAACTCACTTCGTGGAATTAGTACCAGGGCCGGGTAACATTTTTTAAAAAATGAATCAGTAGATACAGTAGATTTTGCCAAATTTAGGCTAAGCCAAGAGGAGCATGAAAAACACAGACTAGGACATCAAACTGCCTGGGTTCAGATCTCTGCCTTGAGCAGCCCTGGGACTCTGAACCAGCTGTGTAAACTGTTTCCCCATCTGTAAAATGGGGACCATCACAGCACCCGCTAAAGTGGGTTCATAGATGTAAAGTGATCAGAGACTTGGAGGTAGAGCGAGCTCAACCTAAATTAGGTGCAGCCACGCTGCCGAGTGACACACTCCACAGAGTCACTAAATTAGGTGCAGCCACGGTGCCGAGTTACACACTCCACAGAGTCACTAAATTAGGTGCAGCCACGGTGCCGAGTTACACACTCCACAGAGTCACTAAATTAGGTGCAGCCACGGGTGCCGAGTTACACACTCCACAGAGTCACTAAATTAGGTACAACCACGGGTACCGAGTTACACACTCCACAGAGTCACTAAATTAGGTACAACCACGGTGCTGAGTTATACACTCCACAGAGTCACTAAATTAGGTACAACCACGGGTACCGAGTGACACACTCCACAGAGTCACTAAATTAGGTACAAGCACGGGTACCGAGTTATACACTCCACAGAGTCACTAAATTAGGTGCAGCCACGGGTACCGAGTTATACACTCCACAGAGTCACTAAATTAGGTACAACCACGGGTACCGAGTTACACACTCCACAGAGTCACTAAATTAGGTGCAGCCACGGGTGCCGAGTTACACACTCCACAGAGTCACTAAATTAGGTGCAGCCACGGGTGCCGAGTTACACACTCCACAGAGTCACTAAATTAGGTACAACCACGGGTACCGAGTTACACACTCCACAGAGTCACTAAATTAGGTGCAGCCACGGGTGCCGAGTGACACACTCCACAGAGTCACTAAATTAGGTGCAGCCACGGTGCCGAGTTATACACTCCACAGAGTCACTAAATTAGGTACAACCACGGGTACCGAGTTACACACTCCACAGAGTCACTAAATTAGGTGCAGCCACGGGTACCGAGTTATACACTCCACAGAGTCACTAAATTAGGTACAACCACGGGTACCGAGTTACACACTCCACAGAGTCACTAAATTAGGTGCAGCCACGGTGCCGAGTGACACACTCCACAGAGTCACTAAATTAGGTACAACCACGGGTACCGAGTTACACACTCCACAGAGTCACTAAATTAGGCGCAGCCACGGTGCCGAGTTACACACTCCTTCCCTATCTAGCAGAACACACATTTTCTCACGACGATTACTTCCTTTCTAGTTGTTTTGTGAAAAGGCGGCGGTGGCGCCTTCAAGGCGGGTCTTCCTGCTTGGGGTTGGGGAGGAGCCCCCCTCCCCTGTGGCGCCGTTTCCCCTGAACCTTGTCACCAGCATCAAGGGCAACAGGCAGTTTCACTTTCGTGTTATTCAGTCAACCTGGCTCAGGAGGAAAAACATTCAACCGGGTGAAATGAGCATCATGTGGGATTCAGGAGTCGTGGCCGGTCCCAGTTTTCCCAGAAGCAGCAACTCTTCCTCCCTCGGCCCCAATCCACCCCCGTCCCTGTGGTCTGGCAGTCAGTCACCTGCTGAGAAGGTGTGAGGAGGAGGGAGGTTCTGGACTGTTTGGAGTTGGGGTGCCCTGCCTTTTAATTCCAGGTCTGGGATGCTCTCATGGGGCGCCGCTCCCGCATCTGTGCACCCATGACCGCGTCTGATGTCAGCTCCGTGTTTCTTCTTTCCCGACGGCCAACTGTACTCTAATTGGATATTCTGTCCAAGCTGCTGGGCTTGGTTCTCATCCTCTGTTTATCTAGTTCTCTCTCGTGGCACTTTTGCAGTGCTGCATCCACCACCTCGGTTCCGTCACTCTTCACGGCTCTGACCTCCTCCTCATCACGCCCGCCTTCTTCCTGTTTGGGGTTTTCTGGTCTTTCCTCCAGGCACTCTGCCACTGCGCTGCCCAGTGTGCAGACTACACTACCTACAGCAGCTGTTTACTGAGCACTGGCTGCATGGGGGACGAGGCAGGGCTGGGCTGGAGGGGAGGCTGGGATCTTTGCCCTCCAGGAGCTCACCCTGTGGTCCAGGAGGGGGTATTATTACTGCCAAGGTGGCCCCCCATGCAGGAAGCCAGAGCAGCTCCCAGGGAGGATGTTTTAAAATAGAGCAGGGGGTGGGGAGCCTTCACAGAGGAGGTGATACCCGAGGGGTCAGCAAACAAGGATGTGATGGGAAGAGGTCCATCCTGCTCTCCAGCACATGAGCCCAGGGGAGCTGTGCAAGAGAGGCAGGTCAAGGTCAAGGCAGGGCTTGGGGTCTTGTGAGAAGGGAGGCTGGAGAGGCAGGCAGGGGACAGACCAGAAAGGACCTGGCAAGCCAGGCCAAGGGTCTGCATCTTACTTTGTAGGTGACAAGGAGCAAGGTAGAAAACTGTGGTCAGATTTCTGTTTTCATCAGGTCCTTCGCTCAGCAGAGTGGAGGGGGGTGGAGGCTAGAGGCTCCACCTCGGAAAATAAAGGTGAAACGTTATAACGCCTAAATACTTGTGCGAGGCTGTACTTCCAAAGATGGCTGCATGAGCATCACACCGCCCCGTGATCTTGGCCAGCCTGGGACTTGCTTTGACCAGCAGAGCCCAACAGAAAGGATGCTCAGGGAATTCTTGGTTTGTTCCTTAAAAGGTTTGAGGCTTCGCGTGTTGGGAACACTCACTCTAGGATCTAATCACCATGAAAGGAAGCCCAAGGTAGCCTCATAGAAAGGGAGGGAGCAGGGTGGTCCCCTCGTCCAGACATACCCACCAAGCGCCATACATATGAGTGACCCCTCTCGGATCTGTCCACAACCTCATGAGACCCCAAGTGATGCTATGAGCAGCAGAACCAGCCCAAATGCCAGATCCACAGAAATGAGCCAATACAATGGTGCTGTATTGAGCCACTAAGTTTTGGAGAAGCCTGTTACATGGTGACTGGTATCCAAACCAATACTCTAGGCCAAATAAGTCATATGCCGCAGCCTTGCCAAGTTCAGGACAATAACAAGGACCCTCTTCCCACATGTGTTAAGTTGTACTTCCCTTAATTACTAAGTACCAAATCTTATTTCCGACTTATGTCCCACTTCACCGATTAGTGCTCAAGCTTTTCAAAAAGCGGTTCTTAGAAAATATAATCCTGATTCCATCTTGCAAAACGCTAAGAAAATGTGGCGTGCGGATTAAAATTCCCTGGAATTCAGTCTGAACTTTCCTACTGGTAGTTTTTAGACAAATATCCAAACAATTATGTGTCTCACGTTGGGGCCCTGCAACATGTTTGGTGGTTCTTTACATAATTTGCTTCCTTAGCTGTATTGCTAAGTATCTTGAGATAGATCAGCACTTGAGTCATCAGTGTGGTCTCTCTTGGTGTCTAGATATTTAGATCCAGAGGTATAGACTATTTTTCCTCAGGAAAACATCTACAATATTTTTCCCGGGGAAAACTGATTTTATGTATGTAAATGAAGATACGTTCTCTCTGTTCTTAACACTTCTAGACTGCTTTCAGAAGAGAAGGGCTTGCCTTTCTTCCTTTCGCTTCTATTGAACTGATAAAATTCAAATATAAGGTTATGTGTTGACATGTCTCTTTTTCAGCATCACTAATGGTGAACTGTGAATGGATAAGTTTGCCTTCATCAATTTCTAAAATTATGTGCTGGCTTACGCTTAGCAATACTGGCAATTTGGGGTTAAGTAAATTGCATTTATTTATTTTTTTTAGGGCCACACCCATAGCATATGGAGGTTCCCAGGCTAGGGGTCAAATTGGAGCTACAGTTTCTGGTCTACGCCACAGCCACAGCAATGCCAGATCCAAGCTACGTCTACAACCCACACCACAACCCAAGGCAACGCTGGATCCTTAACCCACTGAGCAAGGCTAGGGATGAACCTGCAACCTCATGGTTCCTAGTCGGATTCATTTCCACTGCACTACAACAGGAACTCCCTATTATATTTTAATAAGTAACACAAAGCCTTTCCTACTGCTCACATGGCTTTCTTTCCTAAAGTACTTTTCCTTACAGATCACAAGCGTGCTATAAATAATAACGAATCTCAATGTCCAGGAACTAGAAAAGAATTCCGGTAGTAAAATCCTTCTTTATATTGGAATTGAGAAAGGAGGGTTAAAGGACTTTGTGTTGCACCTCTGGCAAATATTTAAGCTAACTCTGCTTCCGAAGTTGGAATTATGCAAGTTATTTCTCACCAAATTATTTCGACATTAAAAGGATTTTTAGAAAACAATCTAGGATTGGTTTGGTAGCATGCAAGAAGTGCAGTAACTCAAGTTCGTCCTAGGAAAGAGTTTATTTGTGGTCACTGTTCATATCACTCCATCTGTAGCCTAAACATGTCCCAAGATGCTCATGTGTCTTTCTTTTCAAATGACTGATGCAGAAGGATGAAAAGAGTTCCCAATCTTAGAGGGGAGAAGATGCTATCCAGCTGCTATGGCTTCTGATCTTACCTGCCAGAAACAAAGCCCACTGAGGAAATCACGCTGTTCTTTTTTGGGGAACCTGCCTTTTGAGAACCCTTGGTTGTTACTGCATTTCTGTACCACCACCATCATGAACACCGCAGAAGAAAACAGTGTGTTACTGCCGTTCTGTGAGGTCTTCATCTGTAGAATCCCAAGGGCCACTGAGTGGTTTCAGCATCTGGGTGACTGCACTCCTGTTTACTGGTGAAGCGTTACACATTTCAGGGTCGGTAATATTTTCCAGTCTACGCCCATGTTTGTGAATGGGCTAACGCACAGCCTGGGAGCCATGAAATGTAGCCACCCAGATGCTGTGCAGCGTCCTGGTGTGACTGGAATGGGTAAATATCAAAAGAACGACCCTCAACCCCCCAAAATAGGTATAAAATATTAAGATCAAGAGGGGTCCTAGTGCACCTACCTCCAGCTCACTCATCTCACAGTCAATATGGCAAAGCAGGAATGAGATCGCAGATCTCCCAGCCCCCATGTCTGTCTGCACCCTTTCTATCTGCCTTCACTGCTGGATGTTGAGAAAGACTGGCACAGCCATGAAAAAGGTGGGCAAAGGCAGGGGGAACCGTGCCTGTGATGCCAGAGCTGCTCTCCAGTCTCTCCTGCTGAGAAGGACCGCCTACTCTGGATTTTTATATCCTGGGTACCAACTCCCAAATGTCCTCATTTACTGCAAGGGAGCTAGCAAGCCAGGCAGAGGGACTGGAACCCAGACCTTGGGACGGGGTAGGAGGAAGGCGGCAGGTCACTAATCTAGACTCTGGTCAAACAGGAGTCAATGTGCCCAGAGGTGATGATGTACTTGGCCCCACAGACCACTTCTTAGTCAGATCCCCCAAATCCACCTTGAGAATATGGACGGGGAGTTCCCTTTGTGGCTCATTAGGTTAAGAACCCGACTAGGATCCCTGAGGATGTGGGTTTGACCCCTGGCTTTGCTCGATGGTTAAGGACCCGGCATTATGGTGAACGGTGGTGTAAGTTGCAGACATGGCTCAGATCTGGCGTTGCTGTGGTTGTGGTATAGGCTGGCGGCTACAGCTCCAATTCCGCCCTGGGAATTTCCATATGCTGCAGGTGCAGCCCTAAGAAGACAAAAAAAAAAAAAAAAAAAAAAAAGAATATTGGCAAAAATTACAGTGCTAAGGGCTCTTAGCACTAATGAGTAGGCCCTGGAAAAGCTGATATTCATCACCAGAATCCTTCCTGCTGGCAAGGGGAGCAAAATAAAACATATTCCCCAACTAGGAGACATCTCACGAGCTTAAGTCAAGAGGCATCTGAGCTTTGCCAAGTGTTTATGCATGAGAAGGAACAGGAGAGCTGGAACAGGGGAGCTTCCTCAGGAGATACTAATTAAAATATCATCATTAAGCTCTGGTTTGGGGCTGGACAGAAACCACAAGACCCCAGAGACACAAGAAAGCATGAGAAGGTGGTAAGAACAGTATGAGCTGCACAGGTGTAACACAGGACGACACTATTTGGGACATCATTAAAGGGACTCTGGTTGAGAAGAGGCTTCATGGACAAGGGCAGGGACGCATGTAAGGGCCACCTTACTTTCTTGTTTCCCAAAGGGGAGTGGGGCGCTTTGGCTGGAAGAGGCATTAGGCTCTGGAACGCAGGGACTGCATCTTACCCAGCGTGAAAGGTCTCCCTTATAATTGGCAAAGACAAGCATAACTATTTGGTTGCCTTTATGTGACCCACCCCCCCAAGGAGAGAAATGTCACAGTGAAAGTCACAGTGCAATGCCCCCCAAAATATAATGCCATTCACTTAGCAAATACCCTAAAAACTGTCTCTGAAATCCCGCTGAGGTTACATGGGCTTTTAAGGTATTAGTCCAGAACCTAAGCTCCAGTTTCAACACTGTTTTAGCTGTGGCTTGATTGCCGTTAGGAACCCATGCCCCTTTTATTTGATTATTGTTGGGATTTATTTTTAATCTTCTTTAAATGATTTTGTTTTTCCTCCCCTCTGGTTTCATGGTTTTGGTTATTCTACCTTTAAGTGAGGCCCCTAAATAGTATTACTCTTTAAAGACATTTTTCTTTGAATGCTCTTGTATTTAATCTCTGGCATGCCTTTATCATCCTAATTCTCAAAGGTCTTTTACTTTTACATTTTTTTTTCTTTTCTGGGGCCACACCTGTGGCATATGGAGGTTCCCAGGCTAGGGGTCCAATCGGAGCTGTAGCTGTCATCTGACACCACAGCCACAGCAACACCAGATCCGAGCCTCGTCTGTGACCTACACCACAGCTCACGACAATGCTGGATCCTTGACCCATTGAGTGAGGCCAGGGATCGAACCCTCAACCTCATGGTTCCTAGTCAGATTCGTTAACCACTGTGCTATAACGGGAACTCACTTTTACCTTTCTTAATGAATTTTAAGATCATTATGATTTTGTTCTGAAGAATCCTTAACATCCTGTACTGTTTCATTAAGCTTTTTAACCTCTTTTATCCTTTAATATTTTCTTTTTATTAAAAGGATTTTGAGTTCCCTGTATAACTGCATTTAATGTCTACCTACTGCCTCATCCATTGTAGGATATTTCAGAATACTTCATTATCATTTTTCTATTTCCTGATCATTCTTAACTCAATCTTTTTCCTTTTATTCTTGGCATTTCTCAGCAAAGTGAGAAACTAGGAGGATGAGATGGAGATAGGGAGAAGGAGCTTTTTCCCTTGTTGCAAGTCGCCTATTAGTATATTTAAATGTTTCCTGTCACCTTCAACTCTGACTTGAGTAGAATGTATCTAGATAATTCCAGAGACCCGCCTGCTGAAAATCCTAATAATTCTACCTGTGCAGACATTTCAACTCTTAGACCGGACTTCTTTCCTCTTATCCCTTAGACCTCACAGGCTCTAAAACCTATGGCTCATTTATTTATTCTGCTAATATTTATTCAGCACCTGCTATATATTGGATACAGTGCTAGATACCAGAGATTTAACCAAGAATAAGAGAAAATGTGCCTTCCATCCTCAGAGAGTTTACAATCTACTGGGGACGTCTAAAGCAAACCCAATAACGGCATCAGACTGAGCGCTGTGCCAGCTAGCACGTATTGATCAGTTGCCACACATGGTGTGAAGAAATGTATATAGATGCTCTCACATGTGCTTTGAGAACACGTGGGAGGAAACAAAGTCCTAATTTGGAGGATCAGGAAGAGTTTTCAGGAAGATGTTTAAGTTAGGCACTGAAAACATACAGAATAGCCAAAGGAAGGAGAGGTTTAGAGGCAGGGCAGAAAGTTCCATGAGGCAACAGGATACATGGAACCCACAGAGGCTCAGACCTGGAGGAACGTGATGTGTGCGGTGCTGCAGAGATGCAACTGGAGAGAACAGGGGAGTGTAGACTAACTCGAACCTCTAATTCACATGACAGAGTCTGGGTTTCATTCCAAGCACACCAGGCGGCCACTGGAGGGTTTAAAGCAAGGTGTGATCATCTCAGATCTGGGATCTAGAAGGATCCTCCAGCAGCAGTGTGAAGAACAATCCATAGTAACAGAGACCAGTGAGGAGGTTCTGGCAGTAACCCAGGAGAGAAACGGTGGTGGCCTGCACACTGAGTGCGGCTGGGAGAAGGTGGACGGAATAAAAAGATAGACAGGGGGTGGAACTCACAGAACTTGGGTTGGGGTGAGTTGTGGAGGTGAGAAGTCAAGGAAAACATTCAGATCTCAGCTTGTGCTGGAACAGATGATGCCAGCACAAGGTTCAGAGAAGACTGGGAGTGGGTATTTGCGGCAAGAGGAAGGGGAAGGCAATGCCTGCAGACTGGGTCATGCAATGCTGGATGGGAGCATCAACCAGCTGCAAGAGAGGACCTTGGATAGGTCATGGCTGGATAGAGGTCAGTGAGGAAATGGCTCTCAAGGTCAGTAAGGGATGAGGTTACCCACGGCATGAGAACACTGACGGACATCAACCTTCCATGGAACAGAAAGGAGAGGCTTGCAACTTGCAAAGGAGAAGGGGAAAGTGCGAGAGGAGGGAAAGTTGCTCTGAGAACGCTGCATGGTCTGCTGCAGAGAAGTCAAGGAAGACAAGAGTGGAATTTAGCAAAAATCAGCAATAGGGAGCATGAGTGTGACAGATTCCCAGAGGCAGCAAAGGCAAAGCTGGATGTTTGGGGCCGAGGAGGGGAGGAGCCAGGGAATGTAATGAATCTGGTTGAGAAAAGGAGGAAAGAGAGAAGAAAGGAGCTGGAGAAAAGCACGGAAGAATCACAGAAGAATTGTCTTTTTCTTCAAAGACGGGATGGAGGGAGTTCAGTCTGCCTTTGCAGTGAGATCAGGGCCAGGAGTGGGGCAGGGAAGGAAAATACAGGTGCAAGTGGGAATAATCCGAGAAGGAGATTCCCAAGGAGGAGGAAGAGATGGACTCCAGAGAATCAGTGGAGGGTAAACACTGGACAGAGGCTGATGCTTTTTTTCTGCTTTGTCAAAAATGGAAGGATGGGTCCAGAGAAGCCGTCAGTGGGACTGGGTGTTGCTCCAGGGAGCCCCGCTTTAGAGAGGAAAGCACATGGCCTTGTGTGGCACTGTCAAGGCCGTCTTCTCCCAGCAGCCAGGGGAAAGCTTCCAGGGGAGGAGACAGCAGCCATTGTCATCTTTGTCAATTTCAGGTGCAACCACCCTTGGCCTGTTTAATCAATACTACTTCTTCCTAAGTGATGTGGTTCCTTAAGAAGCTGATGTGCTATATCCCAAAGTTCATATTCCTCTTAAATGTGGAATATGCTTACAATGCTCTCCCCAAGAAGACACTGCCCCCAAACAGCCAACTGGTGAACAAACTTTGGGAATACGACCCATGGAGACAAAAAAAAGATTAAATTAGGAGCCAAGATATCAGGGTTCACGGCTAGTAATGTATTGTGTGACCCTTGATCAAGTTTCTTTAATTTTTTTTATTATAGTTGATTTACTATGTTTTGCTAATTTCTGCTCTACAGCCAAAGTGACCCAGTCATACATGTATATACATTCTTTTTCTCAATTCATCTTCCATCATGGTCTATTCCAAGAGACTGGATGTAGTTCCCTGTGCTGTGCAGTAGGACTTCATTGCTCATCCATTCTAAATGTAACAGTTTGCATCCGCCAACCCAAAGTCCCATCATCCCACTTCCTCCCCCTCCCCCTTGGCAACTACAAGTCTGTTCTCTATGTCTGTGACTCTGTTTCTGTTTTGTAGACAGGTTTATTTGTGCCGCATTTTAGATTCCACACATAGTGGCATCATACGGTAGAAAACACAGGCAAAACTTTCTCCGACATCAACCGTTCAAATGTTTTCTTAGGCCAGTCTCCCAAGGCAACAGAAATAAAAACAAAAATAACAAAATCAAACTTGCAAGCTTTTGCACAGCAAAGGAAACCATAAGAAAAATGAAAAGACAACCCACAGAATGGGAGCAAATAGTTGCAAATGACACAGCTGACAAGGGCTTAATCTCCAAAATATACAAGTCAACAACAATTAAAAACAAACAACCCAGAGTACCCATCGTGGCACAGCAGAAACGAATCTGACTACGAACCATGAGGTTGAGGGCTCAACCCCTGGCCTTGCTCAGTGGGTTAAGGATCCAGTGTTGCTGTGAGCTGTGGTGTAGGCCAGCAGCTACAGCTCTGATTAGACCCCTAGCCTGGAAACCTCCATATGCTGTGGGTGCAGCTCTAAAAAGACAAAAGAGACCCCCCCAAAAAAAACCCACAATAAAAACTGGGCAGAAGGCCTCAACAGACATTTCTCCAAAGAAGATACATGGGTGGTCAGCAGGCATCACTAATTATTAGAGAAATGCAAATCAAAACTACAATGAAGTACCACCCCATACTGGCCAGCATGGCCATCATTATTAAGTCAACAAATAGCAAATGCTGGAGGGGGTGTGGAGAAAAGGGAACCCTCCTGCACTGCTTGTGGGAATATAAACTGGTGCAGCCACCATGGAGAGCAGTATAGAGGTTCCTTAGAAAACTGAATCTAGAACTACCATATGATCCAGCAATCCCACGCCTGGGCATCTATCTGGACAAAACTACAATGCAAAAAGATACTTGATCAAGTTTCTCAACCTCTACAAGCCTCAGCATCCCCTCTATAAACCGTGGATGATCTGCCCAGTGAGCAGGACTTTAGGAGCAAATGATCCTATGCATCCAGGCACCTGGAATGATGCTCATGCAACAAATTCCACTTCCTCTCTGATTCTCCTGCCTCCCTCCAGGCCTGAGTTTGTGTGACTCTATGACTTAAGGGGATGTTACAGGAAACTAAACATCAGACGTCTGTCATTTTCAAAGTTTTAGGTAAGACACATGTCCCAAACTCCACGACGCAAAATTTCATGAATGACTCTTGCTACTTGAAATTCACTCTTGCGTTTTCTCTTCTACATCATGGGTTTTTTAAATTTTATTTTTATTAGAGTATAATTGATTTACAGTGTTGGGTCAATTTCTGCTGGACAGCAGAGTGACCCAGTCATACATATGTACACATTCTTTTTTTCCTACTATCTTCTACTTCATGTTTAAAGATATGCCTGTTCCACTGCAACAAGTTACGTTCATCAACAATGGGCAGCGTCTCGCAGTTTCAAAAACACTAGGTGAGAGGCCTGTTTTTATAACACTGAAAACAACACATAAACGGACCATAGAATGGAAAATGTTGAAGACTACTGCCCTTCAAACACTAAACACACAGCTGACGTGAACTCCCCATCCTGCAAGAAAGACAGAGGCGTCAGCTGACTTTCATGAAAGACTTGGCTTCTTGCTCACCTGGGCTGTCAAGAGTCATCTGATCTGACTGTGAACTCACAGCACTGGGTTTGCTTTGGAAACTCACTCATATCTTGGCAACACCCTACTTGCTAGCTGCTAATTTTAGCATCTACCTGGTGTGAACGGCTCCGAAGGCGGGCAATGGGAAAGAGAGGAAGACGACAGTCCAGGGCAATCAAGGGTCTGCTCTTTGCACTTTCAACTAAAGAGCGGAAGTTGACGCCAACAGCACACTTTGAGGGGGAGCTTCTGGGCTCACAGGGCTCTTCTTCATTCACTTGCTGTGCTCAAACCAGACTGTTCCCTCCTGCCTAGAATGTCTGCTCACAGGCGATCCTAAAACCCTGTTCCCACCTCCCAGAGCATCCTCCCCCACCCTTTAGGTCTCAGCTGAGCTGTCACTTTCTCTGGAACATCTCAGGCACCCCAGGTCTAGTGCTCCCATGGCCCCATGGATGTCCTCAGCGCAGGGCTTATGCATTCATTCTGCGCTATCTACTGGGGGCTCGCTATGTGCCAGCCCCACCGCAGGACCTGGGACTCCGGCTATGGACAAATGCCAGCCCTCAGGGAGTTCATATGCTTGAGGAGGAAGCAAAGTAAACAAATAAATCTATAACATAGTCGCACACCATGATACTATAAACTGACATGACGCAATGTAAACGCAGGATGACAACATCTCACTTTATCATATGATACTTCCCTCTTCACCTGGCTGCATCTCCCCTATGGGTTATAGGGCACAGTATGTGGTTCTGAGGTGCCCCACAAAAGCTTGATGGATGAATGCACAGCCATCAGCTTTTGGGTTCTGTCCATTGTCCTGAGAGTTCATCTAGTTTTGATTACATAGAGGAGATAACTCAACCATTAACTCATTTCCTGCAGCGTGTCTGTTCTGCACACTGTCATCAATGCCAACGCCAATGCCATATGCCCACTTATTCTCGACAACTATCTGTCTCTTTCTAAATCAGCAGGTCCTTGACAGGAGAGGGGGCAGCCCTCACTAGAGGGATCACGTGTGTATCTGCTAGGAGCCCTCCTGTCCATGGTTTCCTCAGTCCTTCAGGAGACCCCAGAGTAGTAATCCCTCCAATTATTCTGCACTAGCAAACGGGACACAAGCATAAGAGGCGATCAGAAAAAAGCAGCAAACTCGGGAGCAGCATCCACCCAGAGACCCTGAGGCCAGGCATCAAATAATTTGGTAAAAAGTTAATTGGCTACCATCCTGCATCCATTAGGATGGCAACTATCAAAAACCAGAAAGTAACCAGCGTGGGAGAGGACGGGGAGACACTGAAACCCTTGTGCACTGTCGATAGGAATGCGACATGGTACAGCGGGCGTGGAAAACCGTGTGGCGGCTCCTCAAACGATTAAACACAGACAGATCTATCATTTAAGCCAGCAATTCCACTTCTGGGTATATAGCCAAAAGAATGTGAATCAGAGATGAAGAGGTTTTTTTACACCCATTTCACAGCAGCATTGTTCGTCAGCCAAAAATATGGAAGCAACTCAAGCGTCCCTGAACAGATGGATAAACAAAATGTGGTGTATACATACGTCATCGTATTATTCGGCCTCAAAAAAAGGAAGGAAATTCTGACACAGACTACAATGTAGATGAATCTGAAAGCCACTAAGCCGAGTGAAATAAGTAGCTCATAAAAAGACAAATACTGTATGATTCTATTTACGTAAAGTACCTAGGGTAGTGAAATTCAGAGACAGACAGCAGAATGGACACTTCCAGGGGCTGGAGGAAGGGGAGGTGAGGGTTAGTGTTTAAAGGATCCATACTTTCACTTTTGCAAGATGAAAAGGGTCCTGCTGATGAAGAGTGATGACAGTTGCACAGCGAGAACTCAATTGCTACTGAACTGCACATTTACAAATGATTATGATGGTAAACTTTGCTATGTGTGCATTTTGCCACAATTAAAAAAAAAAAAAAAAAAAAGAACTGGCAGGTTGCCCAGATCTGAGGTTTTTTGGCAACTGCTTGGTGGTCACACAAATCTGACTCTACCACTTGCCAGTTGCAAGAGCTGGGCAAACAAGGGACTTAGCCTGCCTGAGCCTCAGTTTCCCCATCTGCAAAATGTGGATGATGATGGTGGTGATGAAGATGATATCAAATTTATAAAATATGTAAATATATTTATAAAATATATCAATAGACTTTGTGAAGAGTTAATGAGGCAGTCATCTTTGCCAGATACAACTAAAACTGAGTATACTATCTGGCGCATAAGTTATTAGTAACAATGCATCAATAAACCCATGCCTTCTTGCTTTCATTGGCTCCAATTACTATCATTATTAGCTTAATTTGAAAATTAACATCGACCTGTAGAAGTATGTGATGCTAGAGTGAGTGCCTTTAAATATCTGCGAATTTAATCCCAGAGCAGAAATCCAGGCTTGGGGTGAGTTACTTCTAATTTCAGAAACCTCTGGTTCTATTTTTGCCCCAGAGATATTTTTAGATGACAGAGCAGTGTGAATCTGGGCACAAATGCTTGACAGGTTAAAATGATGAGATGTTCACATTATTTCAAGGAAACACCTTTTATTTCATTGTTCTGCCTCAACATTGCCCCAGCATCATGTTTTTCTATGAGTTTCTTTTGATTTCTGCCTTAATGGCTAGAATAGGTATTAAAAAGCCAAGCTGGATGCATTGCTGCTTGAAAACGAGACACTTAAAGTTTTAAAATAATGGTCAGAAAAAGAAAGAATGAGTTTAATGCTACATATGTCACCAGGGGACTAATTTCCCTACTTTTAATGACAACCTGATTTGGGGCAACAAAATCATATACATATAAAATCACATGATACATCTGTGTTCTCTGGGATTTTTCATCATATAACTATCTTAATTTTAATTAAATTATCTGTAACAATTACTTGGTAAAACAGATAAAAGATTGAACCCTATAAAAAGTCAGCCACCTGAAATATACCCTTATTAACAAACAGTCACATTAGATGACGATACTTTCAGGGGCAAACAACATATTCAGTAACTCTAAAACATGATATGCATTAAAATCAGTTAGTGCTGATTCCAATTCCTATTTTAAAGGAAGGCAAACATCCCATCAATAAATTCTGCATTATTAGGGAATTTGTGGCATTTTCCTCCTGAATGCCAGTTACCGATTTGCACCCTAAGTCCCCACTCTCAAAAGCCAATCCTGGACCCACTCCACATGGAATGTTAGATAAAACATCAAATTCACTACACAGAAGAATTTCACCTTTTCCACAGGAGAGAGAGAATACACGACAACGGCATCAGAGACATTTAAAAAAAGAAAATGGTCAAAGACAATGGACAATTCAAGGGAACCTGCTGTGAACAAGAGAAATCTGGTCTTTGTGACTGAGCAATACCCCTGCACACCCAAAAGGCAAGCGACACACCTGCAAAAGAAAGTTCCAGTCCTTGACCCATGTCTCTTCCAAGTGGACTCAAAAAGGGAGTTTCTGTTGGAGGGAGGTGGGGCCGGCAGGAGCACAGACAAAGAGGCTTGCCCAAGAGCCACTTGCCATCCCGAGCCACTATCACACCAGACAACAGCGGAAGTGAAATGACAAGGCGGAGGGTGGTGACAAGAGTCCTCCCTGGAAGTTTACATTTGAAAAGCTGACAAGAAAAATCGCAGGGGACTGAAACAAAGGCTGTTGATGGCCAACAGGTTACTTCTGAAATCAGAGATAAAAGTTTATGGGGAGAGGGCCCAAACAAACCAACTTAATTTAACTTAATTGCTAACGTGGAGGAGTTCCACAGCTGAGGCTTTGAAGGTTTCAGAAGCTCCTCCTTGGCTGCATCTTTAAATATATGTACGTTCAATCAGCAGAAGACAGACTAGGGAGCTCAGTCTGCGGCAGACACCTGCCTCAAACAATGGCACTCATCTCGGAGGGATTTTATTTTTTTTTTTTTTTTTTTTTTTTTTTTTTTTTTTTTTTTTTTTGTCTTTTTGCCATTTCTTGGGCCGCTCCCGCGGCATATGGAGGTTCCCAGGCTAGGGGTCCAATCGGAGCTGTAGCCACCGGCCTACGCCAGAGCCACAGCAACGCGGGATCCGAGCCGCGTCTGCAACCTACACCACAGCTCACAGCAACGCCGGATCGTCAACCCACTGAGCAAGGGCAGGGACCGAACCCGCAACCTCATGGTTCCTAGTCGGATTCGTTAACCACTGCGCCACGACGGGAACTCCTCGGAGGGATTTTAAACAGCTGTGCATAAACTTCAAAAGTAATGTGCAACCAAATTAGTCAATGTCACCCTCCTTCCCACCAGACACAGCATTTTTAAAAAGGAGATTAAGCGTCAGCACTAAGACTGCCGTTTTACAAGTTAACAAAGAGAAGTTGGTGGTGGTGGGGGATGAAGAGGGTGAGTCCCAAGGCCGGGGTGCAGGGTGGGAATAGGGAACCCCACTTTACAAATAGGGCTTCTCTATCAAATATCCCGGCCAGGAAAGGATGGGGGTGGTCACGGCTTGTAGGGAACAATGCAAGGGAGGGACCCCAGACCTGCGCTCAGGAAGGGCACCACCCCGCAGGACCAGCACGCTGCCCAAGGATGGGTTATTCCTGTCCTCGGACAGGGACAGGCCAGTCTCCTCATCCTTCTCCCCCTTGTCAGCCTGGCCCATCGGTGAACATCTTCTATTAGCTCCACTCTGAGCAGGACGCCCCCCAGGACGCTCTCCTTGCGGGAATCCCAGCGCCTCCCGGGGGAGCCCCCCTAAGGCCGCTCTTCCTTCACACTCGGGAGGTGCCGAGCCCTGAGCATGCAAGGTCCATTTCCCAACAAAAAGACACGAACTCTACTTTCTTAACAGGTGGCCCTCAAAGCTGTAAGGCACTCTCACACAAGGGTGAACGCCAGACTTTTTTCCTTTCCTTTTTTTTAAATCTATCACCCCCGCCGCCCCTCCCCCGGCCTGCCCCAGACCCCTGGAAAGAAGCTTGGTTTGTTTCCAAGGGTGTGCTGGCAGCCCCGTCCGCCTCACCAGCAAACGCCAAGAAAACAAGAGACTTCGCTCCGTGGACCGGTTGCCACCAGCATCAAACATCTCTCCTTTCCAGTGTGTTCCGGAGCACAGAAAACTTTCCGCCGCCCTCTTCCTTCCCTCCCTCCGTCCCTCCCACCCCAGTAGTTCAGGTGAGAGAAAACCCGACGAGGAAGAGGAGGCGCCCCGGCCCCGGGGGCCTCCGCCCGGCCGAGATCCGCGCATCCCGGGCGCTCCGCGCGCAAAAAACCACGGAAACAAGACCCAGAGTTCGTAGCTCCCAGCGCTCTCGCCGAGTCCCTTGGCGTCCAGCTCGCCCCTTCCTGGACCGGATCGGAGCCCGAACGCGAGCTGGGTGTCCACCCCCCGCACCTCGCAGGGCGCACGGTCCCGGCCCCGCCACCCCGAGAACCCCCTACCCCCGGCCGGCGACCCGCGCGGGGACCTACCTGCTGGCAGCGGCGGTCCGTGCGCTAGGCTGGGCGGCGGCGGTGCGGGCGCGGGCGGACGCGGGCGGCCGGCGCGATGGGTGCGCCCTCGGGCGGCGCCGGCCAGAGGGCGCTCGTCACCCCGCAGCCCCGCCGCCAAGCCGGCTCCCCGGACGCCCGCCCCGGAGCCGCGGCCCCGCGCACCGCCGGCCGCGCACCGCTCTCTCTCCGGGCCCGCCCCGCGCGCCGCGCGCTCCTCCCCGCGCTTCCGCTCGCGGCGCCTCCAGCCCGAGAGCGCGACCCATCCCCGCGCCGGGGATGCCGAAGCCCACGCCGCGCGCGGGGCGGAGGGGCCCCAGGAGCACGTGACTCTCCATCTACCCAACCGAGAAGCGAAACGAGCCTTCCCACGGGAAGCATCAAGGTCATTTGGTAAAAAGAACCTCAGCTGCTTGGCCAGCTTTTGCGCTCAAAGGACAGGTGAACCCTGGTCTTTTCAATTGACCCACCAGAGGAGGATTTGGTGCAATTCTGGCCGCTGGATGATCTCTCCTCGGTTGTGTCCTGCCTCTGACTTGGTTTCTGCACAGTCGTTTCATGTATCATTTCCAAGGTCGCACTGCTTTAAAGTTGACAGCCCTGGAAGCTGCAGCGTAGTGTCCGAGCCGCGCATTTGGCACTGGAAGACGTTTCCGCCTACCTGGCGGTGCTAATGAGGACTCTGATGAGGATGACTGGGGTGCTTTGCCTGTGCTCGAGGGGATTAATGTTTCACTTAGGTTAAAAATCTAAATCTGGTTACCAGGACTGCAGAGCTGTTCCCTTCCCAATTATGACCCGAAGTGATTGAAATGTACTTGGTTAAGGCTTTTGTTGGTTTAATACACTAAGCCCAGAGCAGTCTGAGAAATAAGAGCCCTTATCCCCTTCCTTCCTCCCTTTTTTCTCTTTCCTTCCTTTTTTCCTTTATTTCCTTCCTTTCTTTTCCTTTCTCCCCCCTTCTCCTCTCTCTCCCTTCCTTCCTTCCTCTCTTGCCTGCCTTTCTTTCTTTCTTTCTTTCTTTCTTTCTTTCTTTCTTTCTTTCTTTCTTTCTTTCTTTCTTTCTTTCTTTCCTCCCTCCCTTCCTTCTTTCCTTCTTTCGTTTCCCTCTTTCTTTCTTTCCCAAACCTTGGATCAGCAGTCTTCTGATCCTGGACACATAGATCATCACCTGCAAAGGACCTCAGACTACAACAAGTTCCAAACCTTTAAAGATGAAAACCTGAGGCCCAGAAGAGTTTGGTGACCTAATTCACATTGCTGCCTTGTGGGACGCCTATGCTCGGAAGCCAGATAGTGGTGACTCTTTCCCCTGATGTGTAGGAATCCAGCAAAGCAAAGCACTTTTTTTTTTTTTTTTTTTTTTTTTTTGTCTTTTTGCCATTTCTTGGGCTGCCCCTGCGGCATATGGACCTTCCCAGGCTAGGGGTCAAATCAGAGCTGTAACGCCAGAGCCACAGCAACTCAGGTTCCGAGCTGTGTCTACAACTTACACCACAGCTCATGGCAACGCTGGATCCTTAACCCACTGAGCAAGGCCAGGGATCGAACCCTCAGCTTCATGGTTCCTCGTCGAACTCATTAACCACAGAGCCACGACAGGAACTCCACACACACATTTTAAACATAAGAATATGTTCCCTGAAAAGCATGGTGTCTCCCACATTTATCAATATCCAGCAGCACTGAATGGACTTTCAGGCAAGGAACATCCAACAGAGAGGCTGTCCCCTCTTGGAAGAACAAATCCAGGAGGCGTGAAGGTGGAGGAACCTCAGCTGTCCCGGCTCATTGTGATGTCACCAGAGCTTGGCTCACAGGAGGTGCTCCTTTTATATTGAGATTTGGTGGGGAATGTATTTCTGGCAGGGAACGAGGTGGCAGAGCTGGATGAACAACCCTCATGGGGGGTCCCAGCATCTCTTGAAACCTCTTGGTTCAAGGTGGCTTCCTCCTGGCTGTCCCCCACCATCCTTCAACAGAGCCCATCACACAAAAGGGAGCCGACAGACTGCCAGAGGCTGCAGGGCTAGGAGAGAGCAAACCCACTCATTGCTCAAGGCTGGGGTTTCCACTAACTATTTGAGGAGTCCATGTAGGAGCTCAAGGAAAAGTCACATGCCCTTTAGATGCAGTCAAGAGTCAGTGGCTTTAAAAATAGTGTCAAGTAATGACAATCACCATCCCCGTTAGATATTGAGCACCTGTCTTCCCGTGGCTTCTGCTGCACTAGTCATTTAATCCTTATGGCAATCCTAAAACGTAGCTATTGTATCATCCTTAGCTTCATCCTCATCACCATCGTCGCAGGCGCTATTTTAGAGGTGAGACTAACGCAGCTTAGAAGGATGATGAGGCTTGCCTGAGATCCCACAGTGAATAAAGTACCACAGTGAGGCTTCAAGCCCAGGCCAGTCTGAAGCAGCCCCCTGCATTCTATAACCATGCCCTCATTTTCTGCTCCTCTCTCTCTTTTGGACAATTGGTCCCTGGGCACCCACGTTACTCTATTATATTACAGCCATATTGTCCTACAACTAGAAAGCCATTAATCTTAAGACTGGATCTTTTAAAATGATATTAACCATAAAGCTATAAAGGGTGTTTTTTTTTTTCTTTTGTCTTGAATCTCATCTAAAAGAAAAACATCCGACCCATTCTTGTTCCATACAGGTGTGAAGGATATCTGTCGACTTTTCTGACTCCAGTATCCTGCACAGCGAGCCTTCCCTTCCCCAGGCAACAAAGCATTTCTGTTGTGTATCACAATTTGTCTCATTGTTTTATGAACATGGTTGCTGCCCAGAAGTTCTCCACACCTTTATTTCCTGGAAGAGGAAATTGCATTTCCTGGAGGGGCTTACACGTGGGTGGTGAGGTTCCACTTGTTCTGTTAAACACACCCAAGCTTTCAGTTCTGTGCTTCTTTCCCCACTTCAGCTTCTGCCCTGAAGTTTCCTGGAATCGTGCTGAGGACAGACTGGGGCAGCCGCTTTAGGTCACTGTAGCGGAGAAGGATGTGATTCTGCTTTGGATGCAAAGCTAAGGAATAAATGACTCTGGGACCTTCTCTCTGGAGATGTTGCAATCCATCTTCCTTCATTTTGGGGTTTGCACAAGGGAGCCTGAGACATCTCTTTGCTTTTAATCTGGATGATTATGCTCTTCCTCCCAAAGAGACGGGCTCTGGCACCTTTCTGTGAAAGTGACCTGCCGTAAAGGATATGGGGTTGATATTAACAAGAAAAAGTTCTTAGTATGAGCCTCAGTTTGGAGGAAGATGGTACCAAGGAAAAGAAAGATATGATCCCACAATTTGAACAGCGGATACTTTTCCAAGGACACTTCTGTCTCTGCAGAAATTTACCACTCAGAGGAAACCAGTTTGGACAATTTCATGAAGAATTTGGCTCCCTAGCTAGCCATTTCTCCGAAGGCCAAGAAGAGATTATTCATAAAGCCATCCACCTGAATCCCCCGAAGGATCGGCTTGGAATTGAAAACAATGGTCGACCCTAACCAAAGATTAGAGAAACATGTTGAGTCTAGCGTAAATTTATTCAGAAAATGTCAAAATTATTCTAGAAGCTATAGGCAAAGAGGCCAAAAAAAAAAAGGTGTTTTATTGTATAGCATAGGGTATTTAGCCATTATTTGATAATAATTATAAATGGAGTATAACCCACAACAATTTTGAATCATGTTGTATACCTGGAAAAAATATACTAATATACTGTAAATCCATTATGCCCCAATAAAAATACCACTACTAGTAATAAGAAAGGTATTTTAAAGTCATAGCTTGGACAAGGGAAAGAGATTTTTTTTTTTTAATTTTCAATCCAATTTTAGATATTCAAATGGGGAAGAAAAGGATAATACTTAGACATTTTTACTGTCAGATGAGAGCTCTAAACCTGAAGCAAAGATTGATCCTCCTCTTGGGAAGTAAGTAAAGTTTGATCAGTGTTGATAATAAGATTGATATCAGCTCTTCCAAAATACCAGGGAGGTGGTGAAAGGTGAATGCAGATTTTACTCTGAAGTTAAAAAAAAAAGAACAGTGATCCTAATCTGAAATCCTTGAAAATTCAGGGGGATTATTTTTTACTTTAGTAATGTTAAGCCGATTTTAAAACCTCAGACAAAGTTGGGAAGGTAGGTGTTACATCTCCATTGAAGAAAGAGATAATTAAACGAATACGAGCTAAACCTCATTATGTATTTATGGCCTATGTCTGGGCACGGTGCCCAGCAGTTTGTTTCAATTATTTCATTTGATTCTTACAAGGAATCCCTTGAGGTGAGTAATACCCTCTTCGTTTTACAGATACAACAGCTGAGCCTCGGAGGTCAAATAAATGACTTGCCAGGCTCAATGAGCCCCAAAGGGTATGGCCCGACTCCCAGTCTGTTGACCCCCAAAGGTGTGATTTTTGACATCATACACAGAAAGAAGACAAGATTCTTCGAACTGTAAAAGGATTGTTTATGTTTATGGATGTCTCTATGAATACAGTATTCTAAGAAAAGAGGTAACGTGTGTATAGACGGCCAATTTGTAAATCAGAATATATCAAAATGCCCACTTAATAACACAGACCTAGAAAATAAAACAAGAATAAATTTTAATCTTTAATGATGCAGAACGTTTAGAGTAAATCATTTTTTTCTTGAGCATCAATTATTATTATATCATAAAAGAATGAAATTGAGCCTCAAAGTATTTTTTTTAAGGCAGAGAGTTATAAAAGCACAACATTGCTGTCTTGTTTTTGTTGTGGCTTCTGAAGTCCTTCAGGCATCATTTTTTAAAATCATGCCTGCTCCTGAAGAGACTAATTGTAACCTAACCTAAGTATCTGAATCAGATAGTGCATGGCAACATTTTCAATGTTGTAACATGGATACAAGTTAACACAATAAACTTCCGGTGTGTTTGGAAGCTCTAAACACAGGATTAGGGTGAAAGAAATGTTCCAGTGTCTCTAAGGACCCACAGGTTCGCTTCGGATTTGGTAAACCCAAGTATGTCAGCATAATGAGCATGGTCCATAATAGATGTAAAGTCTTGTCTAAAATTGAAGGGATATTGACTAGGTAGAATCATCTATAGAGAGCACTTTTCTTTAAAAGTAATCCTCTTCCACCAGTGGAAAAACAACAGCAAACTGAGAGTCCAA
Source organism: Sus scrofa (assembly GCF_054392235.1). Classification (NCBI taxonomy): domain Eukaryota; kingdom Metazoa; phylum Chordata; class Mammalia; order Artiodactyla; family Suidae; genus Sus; species Sus scrofa. Next base: position 91,144,617 of record NC_139392.1, on the reverse strand, counting down.
AAGACCATACATTTTGATGAGAAATCCTCTCCAGGAAGGATTAATCAGCCTGAGAGTAAATCTATGAACTCAGAAGTCAGAAAATAGGATGAAACTTTGGTCATATTTATACGTTTGATTACTGGATTTCTGCCATTTGACATAGCGCAGATGCCCTCGGAGTTGAAAATCAGTGAAGGCACGTTTCTTTAGAGAAAATCACTTTTCCTTTCCATTTGCTTTTTGAAAAAGCAGATAATACACTTGCTCCTCGTTATTCCCTTTTTCTTCAGCCCACAACCCCTCAAACACATACCATTATGGTTTTATTCTGCCATTAACACACACACACACACACACACACACACACACACACACACACACGCAGGGAGGGGATTTATGTTGCACTACATGAGATATTCTGTCAGATTTCTTTGAGGTATAAAAGTCTGAGAATAAATGCCAATTAAAAGAACATTCTAACTGTTAGCGATAGGGAATGTAACTCATTGCTATTTTAACATAGTCACTGGTATAAAAAAATTCAAATACTCTCCAGGAAGTCATACACATTGATGGCACAAGAAAACATTGACAATTGTGACTTTTTTCTTTGTGTAGACCTTTCCTGACAACACTATACTGTAGTATTGAATGGTATTCAACCATTCAGTTTAAAGTAAATATTTTCTGAGATGAAAATATAAGTAATCTCTCCCCCCTCCCAGTGGTTAGAACAGTGGCCTAATGAGGCTAAATTGACCATATTTGGCTATTTTGTGAGTCACTTAAGTGTGCTCTGTTGCATGGTCCCATTTTATCCTCTAGCTGAAGCATCTCTCCCCTGAATTGTTTGCTTTTTCGCCCCAAATGGTGATGCTCAAGACTGGTATTTCTTTAAACTTAGATTGGCTCATATTCGCAAGTAGATCCAAGCTGATATTTCCTTCCACAATTCCCTCCCTCCCTCTTTCCTTCCTCCCTCCCTTCATCTTTTATTTATTTTTTTCTCTTTTCCTGCTTGTCACTAGGCAGAATCAGCAAACCAAAGAATCAAAGCCCTGCATTTGGGATTCCACATATCATCCAGAGAGCGGATGCCTTATCTCCATTTTACCCATAAAACACACACACCCCATAACCTGAATTCCCAGTACTCAAATAAAATTCACTCTGATGACTAAAGAAAAACCTGTGATATTTAAGTTATCATATAAATAGCTTATATTTGTACCTTTATGCAGCATTAAAAATAATGAAAAATCAATCTTTTTACACCTCATATTAGAACTTGATGGAGATAGGCTCAAAAATCAGATGTACCTGGTACCTTAAATTGGTAGGTGAGCTTATTTTTCCAGATAGATTACAAGTGTCATGCATTATTCCACAAATTCTTCTGTTTGTTGTAAAATTAAATAAAGGGGAGGTAACCATATGCATATAGCTTGCCAACTTCATAAGGAAGATTGGGTAGGTTAAAATGTCTAAATTACACTGATCCTGATAAACCTTAAGAAGATAATGTTGTACTTTAAATGATCAACTACACTTTACAGAGCATTTGTACAATGGGTATTTTATATATGTCATCTTGTTTAGCTCTCATAACAAGCCTATAATATGGGTGGTGTTATTTTCACTTTATACATGAGACTAGTGAGGCTCAGAGAGGGTAAGACACTTAGCCAAGATCACATAGCGAGTAGCTGAGCCAGAATCAGAAACCAGGCAGGGCTCTTTCAGACCTATGCTGAACCGTATCTGGAAAATTCTGGCCACCAACTAAAGTGTCTAAAAATAGGGCTCTTATTCTGCATGCAGATTTTGAAAAATAATGTTTATTGTTGTTATTTATTTGCATGTACACACACATTTAGAAATTACAGAAAAGAAATAGATTACCCATAATTCTGCAATCCACAGACCATTAACATTTTGGTATAGTTCCTTACATGCCTTTATCTATAGTTTTGGGAATTATTTTATTTTAAAAGCAAATTTTATGTGTTGCCTGATTACAAATTATTTTATTTTAAAAGCAAATTTTATGTGTTGCCTGATTACAAAGTAATGAATATTCAATAAAAAATTGAAAAATATTACAATGTTGGAGTTCCCGTTGTGGCGCAGTGGTTAACGAATCCGACTAGGAACCGTGAGGTTGCGGGTTCGGTCCCTGCCCTTGCTCAGTGGGTTAACGATCCGGCGTTGCCGTGAGCTGTGGTGTAGGTTGCAGACGCGGCTCGGATCCCGCGTTGCTGTGGCTCTGGCGTAGGCCGGTGGCTACAGCTCCGATTCGACCCCTAGCCTGGGAACCTCCATATGCCACGGGAACGGCCCAAGAAATAGCAAAAAGACAAAAAAAAAAATACAATGTATATAAAAGAAATTTTAAAACCCTTGTAATCTCAAAATATAAAGATGCCTGGTAATACTATGGTGTCTTCTTTCAGTCCTGGTTGAGAGCACAGATCTTGAGAATGAAGCCAAAACTATCTTTATCACACTATTTGTAGTTTATGATCTGTAATATCTTTTTGAAATTAGTTTGATTTTTTTCTTGATTTGTTGATGTTTCATTTGTCAAGAAAATGGAAATGTGATTTTTAGGCAGATGATTGAAATGCCCTGGTTGCTCTACATAGGGCCAGCTACTTGGCTTTTTCACTAAAACAAAAATCACCCCCCATGCCTTAAGGAATGATAAATGATACTCTTTTAAATCTCCCCTTGTAACTCCGCATAATGGCTTAAGTTTTTCTTCAAATGTAACTTGTTTTAAGCAGTTTCCACTGGGCAGTCAAAGAAAAAGCACCTGCTGTCCCTGTTTACGGGTTGGATTGCGGGCTTTTAACCAGGGGAACAAACATTCTGTCAGGCCAAAGCAATTGATACTGAATTACCAGATAAGGAACTAAATTTGGGTATTGCATATATTTGAGAGGGCTGCAGAAATTCCGGTTAAATTGTCATCACACTAAAAAATTTCTCTCCAAGCCAAAAAAACAAGGAAGCCATTGCTTGAAAACCTATCACGTGACTTGACCAGCCAAGAGAACTTCAAAAGACTTAAAACCTAAGCACTTGAAAAGGTTTTGCAAAACAGCAAGATGCCACACATTCAAGCTGCTACAATGTCATTGCTGAGCTTCCACTTTTCTTGGGAAAGTGGTGGGTCCCGGGGCCAAAGAAACCAAACAATACATCAACTAACTGAGAGTCTTTAAAGGTACGTTCCTGAGGCTATTATGGGCCTTTTCCATGTCCCATAGAGTGTCAAAGCACTTTTGAAACGAGTTTAAAATAACTCTTGCTATATGTATTCCGCCCCCCCCCAATCCTCTATTTACTTACTTTTTGCAGATTCACTTTCTCTTTTCCTTGTGATTTCATTTGGATGGAATGGGAACCTCTTCCATGATTCCTAACCTAAATTCTTCTTTTTCTTTCTTAGCAAAGAAAGAAAATGCCAAAAATTCCATGATCTGCTTTGTACCTCCCTGGGCATAGTGACTCCATTATGTACATTATGGGGAGGCTGTGGAGGGAGTGAAATTCTCATGCAAATTAGTGCAGCTTTGGGAAACTGTTGGACGGTATCTACGAAAGCTGAGCATATGCAGATGATGTGACCCAGGCATTCTATGAGTGTATACCTGTAGACACGTATAGATACACACACTAAAAAGATGTGTACAATATATTTATCACAGCACTACTCACAATCACCCCATGCTGGAAACAACCCAAGTGTCCATCCACGATACAAGGCTTATTAAATTGTGCTACATCAATTGATGGATACAAGGCAGCAATGAAGATTAACAAACTGCTGCTATAGCATGAGCAGATCTCACAACCATCCTGTTGAGTGCAAGAAGCCGGGTCTAAAAGAACACGTACTGTGCGATTTCACTTAAAGCTCAAAAATGGGTAAAATGAATTCTTGCCACGAAAAGTCAGGATAGCAGTTATTACATTTGGGGAGGGGATGGTGTAGTGTCTGGGAAGGGGGCACTAGAATGGCTTACACCATGTTGGTGATATTTAATCATTTGATGGGGGAGGTGTGTCCACTTCGCATAAATCCATCTCACTGCACATATACGGCTTATGTAAAGGTCATTTGAAAGAGTCTAGACATAGGTGTTGGCGAGCATGTGGAGAAAATGGAACACTTGTGCACTGTTGATGGGAATGTAAATTGGTGCAGCCACCATGGGAAACAGTATGGAGGTTCCTTGAAGGTAGAGCTACTATAGGATCCAGCAATTCCACTACTATGTATTTATCCAAAGAAAATGAAAACACTAATTCAAAACAATATGTACACTCGCATATACATTGTAGCATTTTTTACAGCAGCTAATATCTAGAAACAAGTATCCATGAATGGATAAAGTAATTGTGAGATCTATCTATCTATCTATCATCTCTCTAAAGGAATATTATTCAGCCACGAAAAGAATAAAACCTTGCCATTTGTGACAACATGGACAGACTTCAAAGGCATTATGCCTAATGAAATAAATCAGAGAAATACAAATATTGTTTGATCTCTCAAGTGGAACCTAAAAACCAAAAAATATAAAGCCCTAAAATACAGAGAACAGACTGATGTTTGCACAGGGTAGAGGGAGAAATGGATGAACTGTTTTATTTTCGGTTTAGATAAATCAAATATAAAAGTGGTTATGTGAAAATGGAGTGTAAGCTCATCATAAAGCCCTTCTCGTAGCTGGAGCCAGGGGTGGTGTTCCAGTGCATTGGTTCCGTGAGTGCGGGCTGTGCGGCTGTGGGGTTCGCTTTCTCTCGTCTCTGCCCCCCTCTCTCTCTCTGTCTCACTCTCTGGGTGCTCTTCAACATGGCAACGACTTAAGCTCAATGACATTGTGCCATCAAATAAGCCACTGCTCCTTTCTGAGTCTTTTTTCTTGTTTGGTGACTGAGGGAGTTAGACAAGAGGGGCTTTCAGTCCTTCACAACCCTCACTGCCCTGATTCTAGGCTCCTCCTCCTCTGAGAGGCTTCTCCGACCTCTCTCTGAAATCCTACCAGACGTTCCCACCATGGTGCAAGGGGATTGACCGTGTCTCTGCAGCACCAGGACACTGGCTCAATCCCCGGTCCGGGCACAGTGGGTTGAAAGGACACTGCTTGGCCGCAGCTGCAGCCTAGGTCCCACCTGAGGCTTGGATCATATCTAGGAACTATGTATGCCATGGGGCAGCCAAGAAAGAAGGAAGGAAGGAAAAGAAAAGAAAACAGAGAAAGGAAAGAAAGAAAAGGAAGAAAGGAGAAAGAATGAGAGAAGGGCAGAGAGAGAGTGGGAAGGAAGGAAGGAAAGAAAGAAGGAAGGAAGGAAGGAAGGAAAGAAAGAAAGAAAGAAAGAAAGAAAGAAAGAAAGAAAGAAAGAAAGAAAGAGAAAGAAAGGTCTTGCCACTCACGTGCTGCCTCTCTGTGAGGTTGCCCGCTGATATCTCAGCCACAGATTTGTGCTGTCATTTTTGTCCCTGTCCCTCCCCCAGCTCCCTAGTGCCACACCTTGTACAGAGTAGATAATACAAAACCTTTGTTCTATCAAGGCAAAAATTCAGTTGAAAATTTTGAAGTCCACATTATAGGCGGTGGGTAAAAGCCTCCAAAAAATTTGTTTTAAAGTAGACTATTTTCTAACTTGGGTGAGAGGCAGTTCATGCCATTTCTAAATGCAGCCCAGTCACAAATGTAAAGTATAAATGGAAGGAGTTCGGGCCCATCAGCATTGTCTTTTGGAAGCAGCATGTCCATGAGATTAATGCATCATGAAACCACTGACATAAAATATAAATAAGGCAACAACGATCATCTGGGAGACTTTTCTTTCAGGTCATTAGAGATGCGGTTTATGATGACGACGATCCTGAGTGTTGAGAAAGAATATTTAAAAGGAGGCTAGATGATAACGTTGCATCTGCTTGTCTTCTGAGTTGTTCAGTTACACTTTTAAACTTAAGGAGTTGAAAATTTTCACTTCAAAAGGTCGGGTACTAAACTGCAGAAGGATAAAGTTTTATATCCTTTTGAAAACACCCACCTATATGCTTGTTTTTCCAATATGTTTTTGCTCATGAAGAACTGGTTGGATCTGTGGTTTAATCTTTGATTGATTGGATACAAGTTATCTCTTGGGGGGAATTGTCCATGATGGATACAGCACTGTTTTTCATCAGGTACCGATTACCTGGACAAAACTGAGTTGGGCTACAACTGCCAAATCCAGGATCAGGTTGAGGAATGGAATCTTTCCTATAGGAGCAGCCATCCTGAAGCACCAGCTGGGCCGAGAGCAGAGATGGGTGTAGCATGAGAGAGTGCACTGGGCAGAAGGAAGGGCCATGTGGTCCAGATTCAAGCGAACTGAGACTCCTGGCTGACCAGGCCACCCTTAGCCTTCATGCCTCATGCCAAACTGTGTTAGGATGTGTTCTATGACTGTGGGACAGTGTGGTGCTGGGGGCATGTCTGGTGTTGCAGAGGAAGCCAGAGAAATAGAATTTTCAAGCCATGCTTTTAGAAAAGTGCAAATGTCAACATTGCTGGTTTCTGACTCTCTTAAAAAAGCACCATCATTTTTTTTTAAACCTTCAATAGCAGCTAAGTCCTGATAATCAAAGTCTTCTATGACATTGAAAGTTCCTGCTCACAAAGTAAGTATTCAGTAATTTTATACCATGTCTCTGCTTCCATTTACCTGGCTCCTAGGGAAGAGTTTGTTGAAATAAAGCATGCAGAATTTCCTCAGTAAGCACTCAGTATATTCCTGCACATTTCTAATAGGACCTGCTGTATTAAGAAAGGCAGGGTGTGTGTATAAGTCTTATGAACTTCAGAGAAGTACAAGTCCAGATTCACACCTGGGCTTCACCATTGGTGAGCCAGTGGATGGGGTGGGGTGCAGGTGTCCCAAGCCTCAGTTTCCTCAGCTATAAAGTGCAGTGATGTATTAGATAACGCATCTTTCGAACTGAAAAATCCTTAAGGTACAAAATAACTTAATTCCGACAAGCAGTTGTACTTCCCTTTAAAAAAAAAAATCTGGAAAATTAAACGTGATTTGTATTCAGCCGAGATTGATGGGACTCAAAGATCCATTTTCAACTCGCAAAGATGTCTTGCGGGAGAGGAAGCCGTCAGTAATAAAACGTTTCATTTCCAGTGACAGGTACCCAGTGTTTGAAAGTCTTCCATTTCATTACTCACCTTCATGTTTTCACTCAAACACATGTGGTTTTCAAACACAGGAAAGAAAACATGGTAACCTGTGGTTATATTTTCCACTAGAAAATAGAAAAAGTGTAGCTCAGAGCATCTGGGAGGCGTTCCTTTAAACGTGAAAACCTGTGTTAGAAGAGTTTTGTTTTGTTTTGTTTTTCTTGAGAACACTGTTAATTGTTGCAAGTTTCAAAACCTGTTGGAAAACGGAGCCTGACTGTATCTACTATCGCCGTGAGAATAGAGCAGTGGACGCACAGCCACAGAGGTGTCAGTGTCTGGGGCACGTTCCACCCTCCAGTGTGTTTTCAAGCTGCTCCTCTTTTCATTCAAAGTATGGGAGATTTAGGGACAATGTCTTTCTAGGGTGACTCTTCCCATTTCCCAAAGAGCTCCAAGTGTCCCTTATGGAGCCCATCTGGAAGCAAGGTGACCTGCTCAGAACAGCTCTTCCTCTGCTGTTTTATCTTCACGGTCATTTTCAACAGTGGTTCCATCTACGACGGTGATCGGCTGAGTTCCGTGCGTATCTGAAATGAATAAATCCTTCAGCAAACAGGGAAAGAGCACCAGCTAAGTCCATGATGAGGGCCCATGTCTGAAATTCGCAGTGACTCAGAAGGAAATATAAGCAACAACAACAACAAAAAAAAACCACACAAAAATATCCTCTGAATTTTCTGAAATATCATCAAAAACCATTAGCGATGCCAAGCAAGTGTTATGTATCTTCTGTTTTCATAAGACACTGTCATTTTGACCTTGGAAATTCTCTTTTAAGATATTTGAGTTACCCAGCAGTGAGGGGAAAACCACTCTTGACTAAACCTCATGCCTTGGTTAGAGATGCCATCTGCTAAGGCTGTCTTTAGCAGATGCATAAGAAAAACGCCTAAGCGGAGGAAGAAGTGCAAGGTAGTTAAAATTTTTTTTCTTCTGGTTGCCTATGGATCAATGAAAAATATGGTATGCACAGCTCTTTAAAGTGTCAGGAAGAATACCTACATGTGATTTTCACACGTGGGTTCCATCTTAGAAGGAACAGTGACGTGTGGGAAAGATAAGGCAGAGTGGGCTCTTCTCCACCTGTCAAGCTCTGATCTGCCACCGAGAGATGTTATCAGGTAAGCCTGTTTATACACCAGCACAGATGTGTGTGGTGACACCTGTGTCTGTGTTGGCGCAGCACAGCCTGGGGAGACACTCCCTGCCACCTCTCCCCTGCACAGTGGCCAGAAGGACCCTGCTACTGCCCAGGTCACAGGCACCACTCCTCTGCACCTGCCCTCCAGGGACTCCCTTCTCTGACATCTGGCCCAGCCTGGCTCCCCAGGCACCTGAGTCAACTCCCTTCCTTTCTGGGCTCCAGCCACGCTGGCCTTGTCACGCTCCCTCACACGTCAGACAAGCCTCAGCGTGGGACATTTGCAGAAGTCCCCCTCTGGGTCTTGGCCCCAACATTAGGTTCTCAATGAGTATTTCCCTCTATTTAAAACTGCAGCCCCTAAGCGCCCCCACCCCACCGATCTGCACACACTGTTCCCTCTATGTCTCCACCCTGCATCCCATCCTGTACTTCTTCGCAGTTGGCTGCATCTTTCTGGAACACAAGCTCCATGCCAGCAGAAATTGTGTTGTGTTTTGTTTTCTATCATAGCCCCATCAACCTGGTACATAGAAGTCGGTCATGCAAACAAGATTTGTTATGTAGATGGATTAAAGACAGGTAATCACAATACATTTAAACATAAAATACATTCACATACATTTCTTATAGAAAGAATTGAATAGCTGTAGATTTAATGATTTTTTTCATATCATGAGTAATCCATTTACAAATACAAAAACAAATGATTTACTTTTTATTTGTGTATTTTCTTTCCCCCCAGTTTTATTAAGGTATAGTTGACAATTAAAAATTTTGTGTGTGGGAGTTCCCATCGTGGCGTAGCAGAAACGAACCTGACAAGCAACCCTGAAGTTGCCAGTTTGATCCCTGGCCTCACTCAGTGGGTTAAGGATCTGGTGTTGCGGTGGCTGTGGTGTAGGCTGGCACCTGTAGCTCTGATTAGACCCCTAGCCTGGGAATCTCCATATGCCTTGGGTGCGGCCCTAAAAAGACAAAACAAAACAAAATGTGTGTGTGGAGTTCCTGCTGTAGTGTAGTGGGATCGGCTGTGTCTTGGGAGCACTGGGAGGCAGGTTCGATCCCCAGCCCAGGACAGTGGGTTAAGGACCCTGTATTGCTGCAGCTGTGGCTTAGATCTCAACTGCGGCTCAGATCTGAACCCTGACCTGGGAACTCCATATGCTGAGGGGTGGCCAAAAAAGAAAATAATAAAATAAAAAAGTGTATCTAAGGTCTGCAATATGATGGTTTGATATACGTATGCAACCGTATCGATAACTACAGGCATGTTGCAGTACACGAGACCTTAAAAAACTGGGTGGAGTTAGTCCTTCTGCATCACAAGAAGTATTTCATATGTTTACAAATAAAAAAAGAGCAAACTCTTTCAGTGGAGTTTCTTCCCTCAGAAAACTCGAATCAATTACCTTCACAAAAGTCAGGAAGAAGTCAATGGGAGGGTGGGAGAGGAAGAAGGATGGTAAAAGATGCAGGTGTGACAGGTGGGTGGAAGGGCTGATGTTGGCAGGTGTTGAAGGTCTGGTTGGAGAGAGAAGGAGATGGCTGAAACTAGAAGGAGCCATCTAGACAGGAGATGACGGCCAAGGAATGAAGGCTTGCAGTTATTTTTTGACAAGGTCAAGAGAAGGAATTAGTTTAAAGGACAAGAGTATAGTAGAGGGATCACACATGTGTAAACGGGATGACACTGGAAGCAGTCACCATTCATCTGCTCCAGCCAGAGTGACCATATTTTTGAAACTCCAAATGACTGCGTCATCTGAACCACAGGGTATTAGTGAGACCTCCCTCTCAATTAGAAAACTAATCAGAGATAATTTAAGCATAAAAGACATTGATCAATGAATATTTTTTAGCTCACGTATTTCCAAGAAGGACATGTGATCAAGCCTGGAGACCCATGCCGCCAGGAGCAACGTACATGTCCATGTTACCCTTGTGGGCTGGAGACTGTTGCTACTCCTGGCATACAACCTACAGCTCACCTTGTGCCCAGGATTCTGCTGACAGAGCCTTAATGTGGCCTGATGTACTATTCCTGCCTCTTCCATCTGAGATGTGAATAAGACAAAGAAGTGGAGACTAGGGAACAAATATCTTTATTCCTGATAATGGCTAAGTAGACATATTGAGCTTGCTAATTAAACCTCAGAATTGGCAACATTGCCCACCTAGTAGCCATGTCATTTGGACCCAGGCAGACTTCCCCTACAATGGCAGAGTCTGCACAAAGTGATGCCCACAGGACTCATAGAACCTATGGACAGGATCTCTTTCAAGAGGAAAAGAACTCAGTATGCCTACTTTATCCTTCATCAACGTAATGGTCAGAATAGACATTCCACTTCTCTAGGATGGAAGAAGAGAGAAGCCAGGAGTGTGATCACACCTGAGGGGAAATACAAAGGGTGGGAAATAAGTACCTCCATCAATTATATGCACCATATAAATGCAGCTACCAACTCTTACAAGGACAGAGTCTGCAAGGTGCTTTCTTTTCTCATTTTTGCAAATTGAAGTGCCCTGCAGGAGTATCTGATGCATAGCTTCTTATCCTCTAGATGTCACAGAGTTTGGAAAAGCATGGTATTGGTTTCCAGCTGTCTAGCTCTTAACTGGACTGGCCCATCTGAACACCTGTAGGCACCTCTAATCCAACACACCTGTGCAGAATTCAGTATCCTCCTACCTCCCCCCTCCAAGTCCGACTCTCCTCCTTGACCTCTCTCTTGATTAGCTGACTAACCTCCCACTTAGGCTTCCAAGTTGGAGACTCAGAGTACTTTTTAGTTCTCCTGTTTCTCTTCTTCACTCCTTTTATTCAAGGGGTTGATTTCCATGGGTTCTGCCTCTGGTTGCCTTTCTCACACATTCCTTCTTTCCCCTTCCTTTTGTGCTGCTCTGGCTCAGCTTGTTCATCCTTTGACCAGAAAATGGCAAAAGCTTCCCAGCTCTTTGGTTTGGCACTTGACTGGTTGGTCTAAACCAAAATCTGACCATATCTCAGAGAAAACCTCCTGTGATTCCTTCAGCAGTCAGTAGGCCTTCACAACCTAGCCATAACTTCCCTTCCAACTATACTACCTGTCATTTTTTTCTATGATGAATTTTGACTAAAATCACCAATACTTCACAAAATAGAACCTGCCTTTTCATGACTTGACTTTGCCCATGCTTTTTCCTCTGCTTGAAATGCTCTTTCACACAACCCCTTCATACCTGTTCTTCTACTGCATCCTTCCTCCTTCAGTGTCTAGGCAGAGAGGGACCATTCCAGAGAGGGAGAGTATGAACAAAAGTAGAGATGTTAAAATGTGGATCAAATGTCATCTTTCTGAAGACTTACACAAATGTGCCTGTCACCTCCATCAAACAGAAACAATCCTTTATTCCACATTTCTGTGCTTGCTCTTATTCCTGCATTTTATTATTTACGTCCCTGTCTTTCATGTTACATGGAATTCCTTATGTTATCTTCTCTACTTGGTAGTAAAAGGCCCATGAACCAGACCCACCAGTTGACCTTTAGAGTGTAGGAAATCCTCTTCAGCAAAGCCAGAGTTCAAAATGATTCCCTCACAACCTACACAAAGGAGTCAGCTTAGGGCTCGAGAGGGACAGTTATCACGTGGCTCAGGCAGTATCTGCTCTCCTCCTGAGGTACTGAGGCTATCAATGAGTGAGAGTCCAGGGGCTAACTAAGGTTTTAGAAAGCAAACCATATTGGCTTAATAGCTCAAAAATCTATCCCTGTTGTACAAAGAAGAAATAGTTTAACTGCTATTTATATAACACTATATATTCTATGTGCTGGGATAGTCATTGGTGCTTCTCCCAAATACTTCTGGTCATCTCCCTTATAAGAACATTGGAGGATTACACTTCAGGCTCCTTGTGCTTGTGGCCATGTGACTAATTCGGGCCAATAAGCCATGAGCAGAAGAAACTTGTGTTACATTATTCCTAGAGCAATGGCCAGCCATGTCCAAGACGGTGGCCACTGCATTAGTTGGGTCTTTGAGCGCCTGTGATGAGCAGAGTTCCCCTGATGGTCTGGGTTGGACACATGGCAAAGATGAGAAACAAACCTTGGGCTGTTATAAATCGCTAAGCTCTGGGATTTTTTGTAACTGCATCAGTACTGAACATACACTGACTATTCCAAGTGTTCTACTATGATTTGCTCATTTAATTGATTTAACTCTTTTGATCATGTTGCTCTCCTTGCAGTTTTACATGATCTACCAAACAGATCACGGATAAATGTGTGACAGTTCCTGGTTCACAGACAGAAGCTTTTAGTTGGAACCTTACACGGCGGAAGGGGCAAGGGGATCCCTGGCGTCTGGTTCTGGCAGTAACTCCATTCATGAAGGTTCCACCCGCATGACCTGATTGCTTCCCAAAGACTCCACCTCCCAATACCATCACCTTGGGGGCTAGGATTCAACCTACGAATGGGAGGGTGGACACCATCACTCACTCCACACACCCAGAATCAGCTAGTGCTTTGAGACGTTTCCTGAGGTGCCTTCTGTACTGGGGTTTAACATTTCAGGTTGTCAGGAACTGCGAATACATTTTGTGCACAAGTCAAGATTTCATGAAGTCAGGAGAATTCCTCCAACGAATAAGGAGGAGGTAGGCATTTATTTTAGGGTCTTCCTAATCCAACTAAAGGGCTGACGTTTTCAGGGTGTGAGATGGAAATATTTATCAATACAAGCGATGATGACTTCAACTCACATCTTAGATTGACAGGACTGATTGCAGACATCTGTCATTCAGGTACTAACGGGTCTCTTTCGGTCTCTTCTCTGAATGTTGGATAGCAGAGCAAGAGTCACAATGTTCAGTATCCGGTTCATCTTTGTGTGTGTGTGTGTGTGTGTGTGTGTGTGTGTGTGTGTGTGTGTGTGTGTGTGTGTGAAGCCTTTGCATTTAAAAAATCAGCTTTGCAGGTAACAAAAAGTAAGGAAACTCTTTCTAAACATTTTGATTGAGTTGGGGTGCTCAACATTTCTGTCATCGCTTTTAATTCCTTTACTATTTTCTTAAAGCCATTTCCCTGTTCTCCCCTCATGGTCAGCTTTTTCCATTCAATAAGCACTTGGTGAGTGTATCTGGTGGGAACGAGGCAGAATCCCTGAACTTGAGAATGTAAGTTCTGTGAGAGGGTCTGGAATGGTGTATTAGCTTGCTAGGGCAACCATAACAAAGTACCACACTTGGAGACTTAAAACAAGAAAATGTCTTTGTCACCCTTCTGGAGGCTGGAAGTCCAAGGTCATGGTTTGGCAGGGCTGGTTTCCCTCCTTGGCTTGTTGATGGCCACTTTTTCCTTGTGTCTTCACACGGTCCTCCCACTCTGTGTGTCTGTATCCTAATCTCGTCTTATCAGGATGCCAGTCTTATGGGATTAGAGGCACCACACTGACCTCCTTTAACCTTGATTATCTCTTTCAAAGACTCTGTCTCCAAATATAATCCCTTTCTGAGGCACTGGGGGTGGGGCTAGGACTTCAACATATGAATTTTGGGGAGGGGAGACACTGTTAAACCCCAAACACAATGTACATGACTGTCCTAGGATGCGTCTCTGGAAGGCAGGGGTGCCTAGAAAGCCTTTCAAGAGAGAACACAGTGGGGGAGATTTGGAAGAATAAGCAGGCTTTCCCCAAAGGGAAAAATAAACACAAGTCAATCCAGGAAGAGGTAACCGCACGAGCAAAGCAAAGAAGCTGGAAAAGTCGATAATGTGGTTGGAAAATGTGGAGGTGTCCTCTTGGAATTGAGTAGCAGATGGGTGGTTGGAAGTAGGGAACCTTCATATCTGGGGTAATAGTGGAAGCCACAATACTTGGCATTACATTTGGCGACGAAACTGCAAACTCAGTGGGGCAGCCCGAGTGATTCGATCGCATCAGCACCCATGGATCATCCTGCATAAGGGAGTTCTCCATAGAGTCATTTATGTTGCTTATTTGCTTGTTAAATTGCTGCCTGCTCCTGCTGCTGGGCCTGCAGAGAAACTCACAGCTGTTGCTGATTTGCAACTCAGCTATCTTGGTTTTTAACTGTGACTTTTGTCTTTTGTGAAAATACCTGCTTGCACGGCATCTGTGGAAGGAGACACTATAAAGTCAAAATCTTTTTGTTGTATGCCTCAAGCTACTGATTGAAATCACATTTGGCTATGTACCTTTGCTCCCCTTTCTAACTGGTGGAGGTAAATATGGTAGCTTTTCTTCCATTTCCAGACAAAAAGTTCTCTTGAAATTAGGACCGTAATATTTCTGATATTTTTTTTCCCCTTCAGGTTAAAAAAAAATGACACCTGATAATGTCATTCTCAAGTGTTTTTGCAACTTGCACCAAGATTTTTATTCAATAGAAGTTATCACAGTTCAATAAAAGATAACAGGTTTACTAATGAGTACTGGGGATTTTGCGAATTTCTGGAATTTTTATCAATTGCGTTATCTCTCCCTAAAGAAATCTAAATATTAAAATACTTTTTTCAATGATCAGTCATAAAAAATTTTAGGCTGAGTTGCTGATGTAATAGAATCATAATCATCATTTACTAAAAGTGAACTTTAACAAATGAGAAGAGCAAGATAAAAGTTATCATATATTTAAAGATTGCTTGAAAGAATTAACTCATTGAGGAACTAGAAAGCAGTTGTCCCAAGTGATTTGAATAGAATCATATGAAACATACAATTTTCAGCTTATTTTCTTTTTGAATCAGAGGGGAAACAGTGAAACCAAATTCAAGGAGATCGACTTGGCCATACCTAAATTAATAATAAGTTAGACTGGATGTTTCTTGTAGAAATGTAAAGTTTTAATGGAGCGATTTAACTTCTAACCAAAGTTACTTCTACAGGCAGAGCCTACTGGAGTTGCTAAAATTATAGCTAGGAGATTAGTTATTGCCCTATCACACAGTACTAATCTTTTAATTATTTTTGGATAATATGGAAAATGAAACAAAAAATTTTAAGCATCCTTTAGTTGGTCATTTACTATAGGAATTTTATAAACACAATTCTTAAAATAGATTGTAAGGTGGGTATTAATTCTCCCATTTTGCATAAAGAGAAATTGAGGGCCAGAAACTATACATAATTTTCCAAAATCCCGTGGTCAGAAAATGAATTGGGACACAGCTTTAACACCAAGCTTATGTCCTGATAACCTTCCAGAGCATCCAGTGAGCATTCAAAGAATATTTGTCGCAAGAACAAATTTTTAGTAGAATTAAAAATATAGAATAAAAAGAAATCATGAAATAAAAAAATTAAAAAGAGGCAGCTGAGGCCATCCTCTCACTGCTGTTTTAAAGTCTTTTTCCTGCTCCGTCCTGCCTGCCTATTTTATCAAAGTCTTTAAATATATTAGGTGGTTAAGCTTTTAATGCTTTGTAAACATCTTAGAAGCATCTTCTAAAACTTAGACATTAGAGGTAATGATTTCTGTAAAAAAAAAAAAAAAGAAAGAAAGAAAGAAAAGAAATCAGTGACATTATTCAGAAAAACCACTAGTATTGAGGCTGGAAGATTCAAGTTCAAATTATAGGGTCTTGCCTGTTGCCTCCCCAGCGTTCAAGCGTTACTCAAAGGTCTCAAGGTCGCTTCTTACTCTCTCCAAGATTGGGGAGAGCAGATGTGTGGTTCAAGACAGACTGTGGTCTCCTTCATCTTCTGCTACATGACCTGAGATGTTTTCTCATTGCTCCTGGTCTAGAAGATTCAAGTGTCACTGACAGCAGTTTCAATCAACCCATAATAAGGAGACCTTACTACTTGTGGAATACATATCCAGATTTCTTATTCTGATCTTTATGTTCTGCCATAGTCTGGTCCCAGTGGATCTCCCCAAGTCTCTCCCTCTATTTCTGTAGATGTCCTCCCCTAAGCTAGCTGACTGATTATTTCTTGACTACGCCACCGACATCCCTATGCTGCACTTTTGCTCAAACCTGTCCTCAGCCTGGCATTCCCTGTCTATTCCTCTGCCTGTTCTGTTCAGACCTTTAGACATCCAGCTCAAGTTCCACCTCTTCCCTGAAAAGTCACTCTAATGCTCATAATCTTTCCTTCGGGCCATTCATTTTGTTTTTAGAAAATGCTATTTCACACGATCATTGTAACTGTTGCCCTTGGGTCCTTTCTCATTAACATTTTAGTCCTGCAAGCTGGATCCTCCCGACACATAAATTATATTTTGAAAACGTGCACACTCAGAAGAGACACTCAGTTAAGGTTATTAATGCTGTTGACTATGATGAGAATGAACAATTTGTACTGATTTTTAAAGATAATAAACCAAAGATTGAACTTGAAAGTAAAACACACTTTTTTTTTTTTTTTTTAAGGGCCACACCTGTGGCATGTGGAAGTTCCCAGGCTAGGGGTCGAAATGGAGCTGCAGCTGCCAGCCTACACCACAGCCACAGCAAAGTGGGACCCAAGCCAAGTCTGTGACCTATACCACAGCTCATGGCAATGCCAGATCCCCTATCCACTGATCAAAGCCAGGGATCAAGCCCACATCCTCATGGATACTAGTAAGATCCGTTTCCACTGTGCCACCATGAGAACTCCTAATGCGCATTGTTGGTTCCAAAACTTCCATGATGACAACTTTGAATGGGCCAATCATCTCAGCAGAGTTGCTCTGTTATTGTTTAGAGTGTAAATAATTATAAAAGATGGAGCTATCAGGTGTGGCATTTATGTGGCTTGGAGCTTAGCCTTTCCACATGAACCTCAATGATTTTGCATGGCTTTTTTTTTTTTTCCTCATCTTGGATTTTTCCCCAAAAGAAATTATTGTGGAAATAATTTACTTTGAGAAGTGGTTTCAGAGGACAAGAATGGGGAGTTGAAAAAAAGCAAGAAAAAAGGTGGGAAAGCCACCCTAAAGATGCATCACAGACCTGGTTACTGCCGTGGCAACTGAAGTTCAACCCCAAGGGATACCTGAGGGATGGTGTAGAATGCTCCCTGGGGTTTCCTGTCCAAGACAGAAACAGAGTACTTAGCCATTGGCTCCCAGCCTAAGGTCAAGGGTTGTCAGAACGACAGAAGGGCTGGCCCAGTCCCTGTGGACATCCCTCACAGAAGGAGCAGAGATGCTCCTGGACAAAAGACAAAAGATGCACAAGACGACTGAAATGAGGTGCTACCAGCCCTCACCTGTGCACAGGCGGCTGCTGCAGCATTGGCCAGAGCAAAAGGGGGGACATAAAGCCGAGGTGATGCCTAACACACCTTCTTTCCCAGTGAAGCTCATGCAGGACCTCAGAATCCTCTCGAGGCAGTTCCCCAGGGAGCTTCTGTTAGTTCATTGGAGATGGCATATGAAATAAATCACTGTGTTCTCTCCACAACAGATTGTCAGAAACAGCGTGTGAGCAAGTATTTGCCTGTGCCTGTGGTTGATAAGTCTGTCACTTAAAAAGTGTAGATTTCCTAGGTGGGTTCTCACTGGAGCCAGTTCATATTCTGGGAAGATGAAGAAACGTTGTCCTTTTTACAGGACCAGTAAAGAAGCCAGACCAAGGAGGATGCTCTTGCTATGGAAATAGATGCTATTTGCAACTGATGCTGCTGATGCCCTGGGAGCCCGTTGATAAATTTTCAGGGAGCTATTGAGTGATAACCAACTGAGAACATAAAACATTTGAATGAGTTTGAATAGTATACGAGAATGAATAAAATATTTTAATTAGTTTATCTAGTCAATTACAATGTATATTAACTCTCCTTAGGCTCAGGAAATTTTTTTCCTCAATTACACACCACAAGCATATGTGACTAATTCCTTGACCATACAAATTACCCGGTTGATGGATATTGCCTGTGAAAGAGATAAGATAGAAGCAAGCAAATAATAAAACTGCTTATTCAGAATCATGTCTGTTCTCCAAAAAAAAAAAAGTCAAGATGCACCATTGTGCTTTAAATTATCCTTGATAAGGGGTTTCATGGAGAATTCCGCTCTGGAACTGTGTCTTAGTTGATAAACCCAAGAAAGTGTGCTAACAGGTTACAAATTCATCAAGAGCACAGTACCGAAGAAGGAAGCCTTTAATTGGAGGCAGAGTCACATATTCAGCCACACATGCTAATCTTGTAATTCTTAGAAAGTCCTCTGTCAGTCACTCAATGTTTACGACCGGTGGAGTTCCCATTGGGCTCAGCAATAACGAATACGACAAGTATCCATGATGATGCAGGTTTGATCCCTGGCCTTGCTCAGTGGATTACGGATCTGGTGTTGCTATGAGCTGTGGTATAGGTCACAGATGTAGCTCGGATCCATCATTGCTGTGCCTGTGGTGTAGGCTGGCAGCTGCAGCTCCTATTCGACCTCTAGCCTGGGAACTTCCATGTGCCACAGGTGCAGCCCTAAAAAAAAAAAAAAAAAAAAAAAAAGACCTGTGGGAGCATGTGGTTTGTGGCTGGACTTGCATAATTGAGAGAAAAGTTGGACTTTTGAAAAACGAATTATCCATTTTGGATTTCTACAAATGCCCAATGTTACTTTTGGAGCATATTCGGCTTTCAGAACAAATAACTGGGGGAAAGAGTAGAGACAGCTTCTCATTTAAACCTGCAAACCGCCCATGTGCATTCAAATAAATGACAGCAAACAGGTCTTGGTGTGAGTAGAGAAAACCTTGTGAGTGTCCAGAGGGAGCCAATGGTATCTGGCCACATGAAGTGGGGAGACGTTAGAACAGCTTATGCAGCCTGGTTCTGCTATGGCTAAATAAGGGCCTTTCCCTGGCTTTGCTGCAAAATTCTGAGGTAACAGATGATTTCAATGTAGAAGAACAGTTTGGTTTAAAAATGCTTGAAGGGAGTTCTCATCATGGCTCAGCAGAAATGCACCTGATGAATATCCATGAGGATGCGTGTTCAGTCCCTGGCCTGGCTCAGTGGGTTAAAGCTCCAGCGTGGTCACAAGCTGCAGCGTCAGTCAGACACAGCTCGGATCTGGAGGTGCTGTGGCTGTGGCGTATGCTGGCAGCTACAGCTCCAATTCGACCCCTAGCCTGGGAACCTCCATATGCCATGGATGCGGCCCTTGAAAAGATGAACAAACAAACAAAACTTAAAAAGGAGTTCCCACTGTGGTGCACCAGCTTAAGAACCTGATTGTATCACTTGTGATAGAACATGATAGAAGATAATGTGAGAAAAAGAAAGTGTGTATATATGGATAAGTTCGCTGCACAGCAGAAATTGACAGGGCCATTGTAAATCAACTATAATAAAAAACAATAATAATAATAAAAAAAAAGAATCTGACTGCAGAGGCTCAGGTCACTCTGGAGGCATGAGTTTGATCCTCAGCCCAACAGGTTAAAGAATTCTGTGTCGCTGCAGCCTGGATTCAATCCCTGGCCCAGAAACTTCCATGTGTCACTCGTGCAGCCAAAAGATAAAAACAGAAATAAAATAAAATAAAAATGCTTATAAGGAAATGGAGAAAGATGCAGAGAAAACAAGAACACTCTTAGTCACTGGGGAGACTCTTATCAACATGAAATGCTTGGGGTTCCTAGGGATTATTTGCTCTTATAAACAGAAAAAACTCCACATGTTCAATGTGTCAGAAGCACACACATTCTCAAGCTCATTCACACATGTGCCTCCCAGTTTAAATATTTTATTATTTGTTTCCCTATTAAATGATTATTCTTCATAAATCCTCTTGGGGATGAGTTGGTGCAATTCTAGGAGTTAAAGGTAGACAAAAATGAAAGTCAGATCTCTTAATCTGCAAATGCTAATTAATTCTGCATAACTAAGCATTATCCTGTGAAGATTGATGGAAACTTCATAAAGCAGACATTTCTTATGCAGCTGTGATCAGTGAGTTTCCAGTAGTGGAGAAAAACACAATTTGCATATGCAAAAGCCAGTACAGCTTGAACAATGTCTCAATTATTGTTATTTAAATGAGGAGTAATTAATTAGCATTCATACAACATGCTAGCTTTCACTTGGTTAATTGTATAGATCCAAACTTCAAAATGAAAACAATGCATATTAGGCTCCCATTTGCCAAATTCAACATAAACTGAGAATTTTTCCTTTTTTTTTTTTTGGCCACCCTATGACTTATACGGAGTTCCTGGGCCAGAGATCAAGTCTGAGACACAGTAGCAACATAAGGAGCTGAAGCAATGCTAGATCCTTAACCCACTGTGCTAGGCTAGGGATGGAACCTGTGCCCCAGAGCTCTGGAGATTCCTGTGACCCTGTTGCACCAAAGGGTAACTCCAAGCAAGATTTTTATTTTTTTAAATTTTTTTGGTCCCCTGTACCTACAGCTTACCACATATGGAATTTCCCAGGCCAGCAGTCAACTAGGCACTGCACCTGCTGGCCTACACCACAGCCACAGCCACACCGGATCGGAGCCACCTCTGTGACCTACATGCAGCTTGCGGCAATGCTGGATCCCTAACCCACTGAATGAGGCCAGGGATCAAACCCGTATCTTCACAGACACTATGCCAGGGTTTTAACCCACTGAGCCATATTGGGAACTCCCCCAGCTGAGAATTCTTAAAGTTAAAACTTGTCAGAGGGAATATTCCTTTCTGGTAGGAACTGTTCCTGTCTCATGATTGCTCTGGCTTTTTTTTTTTTTTTTTTTTTTTTTGCTTTTTAGGGCTGCACCCACGGCATATGGAGGTTCCCAGGCCAGGGGTCTAATCGGTGCTGTAGCTGCCGGCCTACGTCACAGCCACAGCAATGCAGGATCGAAGCTATGTCTGCGACATACACCATAGCTGACGGCAATGCTGGATCCTTAACCCACTGATCGAGGCCAGGGATTGAACCGCAGCCTCATGACTCCTAGTTGGATTCGTTTCAGCTGTGCCACGATAGGAACTCCTGGCTACACATCTTGAATATAATAATCTTTCTTTTTCTTGAAAGAGAAATCAAATTGGAGAACTTTAAAAAACCAAGATAAAGGTAACTGCAAAGGGAAAGCCAAAACACAGATCACGGAGAGCCATCCAGAGATCAAGCTTCTGAACCAAGTAATACATGCGTGGAGGTTGCATTGCCTTTCTTCCCTGCAAGACGACTCGTCCTCTTTCCACTCAGGGCTCTCCCTGACCTTCCAGCTTGTCTGCCAAGAAGAGATTCCTGGCATGTCGCAAACGCACCAGTGCAGCCACATGGCTCAGATTCCTGGCACTGCTCCAATTCTTTGATGGCTCTTCATCTAGGATCCTCAAGGGAAGCAAGCCAACACTATGGACCGGTTTCCTCACCTGCCTTCCCAGAGCAGAGGCTAGGATGCTAACAATCACACCTCCTAGACCTCCTGGCAGTTAGGTTTCCTGGATGTGATTTAGGTCTGCTGAGCAGTAATGTTTGCTTGCAACTTGAAGGTGAAGTGGGCAGTGAGCTTCCTTTCTGTTTGTTTGGGTCCTAGCAGAGCAAGTGTGGTTCTGGGGCCAGATGTGAGCAGGCAGCTTTCACCCTTGGATAGGTAGCCTCTTGATGCTGGACTGTGGCAGAAGCAACAGCTCTCATGGCTGCCAGATGCTACAGTGTAATTGGGAGGGTGTTCTTAGAAGTACAGCCCAGGGTTTGTTTCTGCAGTTTCCTAATGATTCTGGAATGGGTTTCGCAATCCATGATAAGGGTGTTTTCTTATTTTAGCCAGCTAGTGTGAAGTCTATTCTCTGCAACTGAACTTTTACCCTGATAATAACTCATATTCCCAGGAAAATGGGGAAATTTGAGGTGATGACCTTATCCGGTTGCATTTGAAAGCAACAGGGATATCCTCCTACCTACAGAATATGAGCTATGTTTTCACTCTGCCAGAAAGCGTCATGAAAATAATATATGATGAGCTCAGGGTTTAAACTCTATTTGTAAGAAACAGAGAACCAAGGAATTTCTATGGATGCTCTAAAAGCTTCTCTTAGGTTTTATATCCACGAACTGATGCAACTAGAAATCAGATGTGGTCTGCCTTCATGGGTTGCTAAATTACAACAAAGGTTTTCCCTTTCCAGCCTCACACTTTTTTTGTGTGAAAATGGGACAATGCTGGGAGAGAGGGGCTTGGAAAGAGGATATTGCGGCAGATTCCAAACTCAGCGCTTCCTCACCTGCAGAAGCAGACTCTCCTTTCCTACTGCTTCATGTAACACTCTTACCTGTGAAATGACATATTGGAGGGGGCTGCCTCCCATTCTTGGTTTCTCCGCTCTGAGAATGCTGGAGTCAGTTTCCCAGCCAGACTCAGGGAGGAAGTCTAAAGCCTGACCTGGGGGAAGTCTCACACACTTAAGGAATTGCAGCACTTGGTAATTAATATTAGCAGGAACCAGGGAAGGAAGACTGGGAGTAGATTCTAAAGGGCATAACCCAGGAAGAAAGGAACACAATTTTGGATTAGGCTGAATTTATCAAACATGGCCAATTACTGAAGGTTCTGGATTCGGTGTGTTAGCTCAGAGCTAAAATGGGTTTTGACAATTTGCTTGGACGGCTGGCTGAAACGCAGACTCGGACGAAAGGACTCTGAGATGCCGGAGTGTCTTGGAATAAGACGAAGGAATCAAAAGGTTTAAGGAGAGAGAAATGCCGCAGTGAATTTATCAGGTCAGACTTGCTCACTCCCTCCCATATTAGTTTCCCAATTGCCACTGTAGCAGATCATCATAAACCTAGGGGTTGAAAGCCACATGATGCATCACGTCCGGTCTGGAAAGCAGAGGTCCTAAAAGGGAGGTGTTGTTGGGGCTGGGTCCGCCCTGGGGGCTCTGGGGAAGCAGCTGTCCCTTACCTTTTCCTCCTTCTAGAGGCCACCGTGGTCCTCGAGCCATGTCTCCTTCCTCCTCTTGAAGAGCCGGCCGTGTTGCATCTTCAAATCCGCCTCACGCCCCCACGTCTCTGCTTTCCTCGTCTCCGCTCCCTCCCTAACTCGGATGATTGTTTTCCTCTTGGAAGGATGTTTGTGATGACATTGGGCCCACCTGGCAATCCTGAGTCATCTCCCCTGCTCAAAATCTTTAACTAAATTACACCTGAGAAGTCCCTTCTGCCAGGTGAGGGCACCTGTTCACAAGTTCTGAGGATTAGGAGGTGGACATCTTAGGTGGCAACTGTTCTGTCTGTCACACCCCATGACTATGTGCCCTGAGAGGGGCCATGGGTTTCTCCTTCCCAAGGCATTAAGCAGTATGTAGTCGAGGGACAGGTCGGGGTCTTTAAAAAGCACTAAGGTCAAGCCTGTGTAGGCTGGAGGTGGGCGTGCTCATCATTCCAGAGAAGGAATCTGGGGCAGCAGGAAGAGGGTAGAGACCGCTCCTGATAGCCAGCGCCAAGGTGGGTGTGGCCACCAGGTGTTTTTGAGGCACCAAACTTCCTTCCTGGGAAAGAACGTATCTCTTTTTTTGCAGGGGACGGGGGTGGGGTGCTGCTGTGCTCACAGTATTCGGAAGTTCTTGGGCCAGGGATGGAACCCTCAGCCCAAGCAGTGAGTGACCCACTGAGCCACCAGGGAACTCCCAGAGCGCATCTTAAGAGATGAGAGTAAGTAATATAAATAAGATCTAGAATCAAAAGTAATCTTTGCCCGGAGGTAGAGGGACCAAGTTTTGTCACTCTGTCTTGTCCCAGCCCAAGTTCCATGAGCGCTCAGAAGAAAAGGGGTTGAAAACAATCAGTCAGCAATTGAAAACCCACAAGGAAACATGAAGAGTGGGAAGGTATTTTTTTTTAGTTCAGAGAAATGTGATGAGAAAATTAATGCCTACGCTGTCGGTGGTCTGGATGGTGGGCACTGCTGGCTCATGGTGTGGGAACCAGAAGAGCCTCTGCTGCAGCAGATGGGGGTCTCGGGGCCGTCACATCACACTGATGGGTTTAGGGGCTTCATCTATGGCAGGAGAGGGAAGACATCCTCGGAAGACCCAGGGCAGAGAGGGCAGACTTTGAGGAGAGCTGAGGTCACACTAAAGAATGAGAAAAGATGATCCTAGAGAAATATTACTGCTGCCATGTGACATTGACCAATTTAAATGTGCCAGGCTGGCCTAAGCACTTTACATCCATTATATAATAAGATCATTATTTTCTTAATCTGCGGGGAAGGGGGAAGTGGGCCTTGGAAAATTGCTTTGCCTAATTACCCCCAACTGGGGGTAAGTGAGTGCCAGTCTCCCAGTCCTTCTGTATGAAGTTGAACAATTTCACCACATTCCACCCTATAAATGTTTTCCCCAGACTGTACAGCTCATGGAAACCAAGTTACACTCTACACGGGAACTGAGGCTTGGGCAGGTGAAATGACTTGCCCGAGGTTCCAGGGGCTCTTATGACACAACTAGGATGAGAATCAAGCTGACTTCCAGCCTACAGTTCTTCTAGCAACAATAGACTGTAGCTTATAGTCTCACGAGTGAACAAAGTTTAGGAAATGAGATCAGCCTCATGCACACGTGATAAAACAGACCACAGATACCCCAGCCCTGTGACATCCGGATACTCATTTACCCCGAGATGAGAAGCAGCAAAGACCTGCGCGTGAGGCGTCTCTGCTTCCTCACCCGCGAGGCTCATGCACCACTAGGCACATCATGAACCTGCAGCTGTCCCAGGGGGTCCTCACCCAAGAGGTTTGATGCTCACTCAGACCTGCAAATATCCCTTGCACAAGTTTTACAATATCCTGTTGAAAAGACATGTGTGGAGTTCCCACTGTGGCCAAGAGGATTAAGAACCCAACATAGCATCTGTGAGGATGCGGGTTAAATCCCTGGCCTCACTCTGTGGGTTAAGGACCTGGCGTTGCTGCAAGCTTTGGCATTGGTTGAAGATGCAGCTCAGATTTGGCATGGCCAGGGCTTTGGCATAGGCTGTAACTCCGATTCGACCCCTAGCCTGGGAAATTTCATATGCCATCGGTCTGGCCGTTTAAAAAAAGAAAAGAAAAAAAGAAAAAAGAAAAAACAAATAAGAAAAGACCTATATATGTTAAAGATGAAGTCATAAACAGGATATAACTTATAAAGCTGAAAAAAATGTCAATCAATCCTACAAAGCTTTAAGAATCTATGCATATATAGTTTAAGTATAAAGACATGTCTAGAGGTGGTAAGCCTCAAGTCTAAGAGCGCGGCCGGCTCCTTTGGGTGGGAGCTGCATGCAGGGAATGGAAGCACAAAGCAATGATATGGCTGTGATAACAAAGCCTTGGATTCATGACTACAAATCTGATGAAGACTTTGACTTTTCCTCCACGCTTCCGAGGGCCATCTTCGCTGTTGAGACCAGTGGGGGTGGGGATAGGGGCCGAAAAGTCTTGGCCATGGCCCAGCTGTGTCTAGATAAACTGGAAATATGCCCTGACAGTTTTTTTCCTCTATTGTGCAAGGCAGGACCAAGTGATGTCATTGGGACTTGCAGATGTCTCTGTCCTCGTCTTTGGCTGGTGCCAAGAAAAATGATCTTGGCAATTAAGTGATGCTTCTTTTCCCCAAGCTAGATTTAGCCCTCTACCATTTCTTTACCTCTTCCTGGAAATTCAGGAAACCTTTTTATTTGGAGAAATTATATCCTGCTGCTTTCAGCTTCAAAAGTGTTTGAACTGAAATATATCTGTGTTAGACAGTTTGGATTCAAATTTGGTTCCAAGCCTGGCAATTAAGGCAGATGTGCACAGCTGCATGAATTCTCTTTGTTTCCTAGGTCCTCCCCCACTGCTAATTTCTTGGCAAACTCCCAGGGAAAGGGGGCACAATTGTTGGGTCAAGCACTGAATGCCCTTGCACACCCATCTCACCAGCCCACAACGCTGTCAAAATTTTGGCTGATTTCCTCTTTCCTGCCACGTTTCCCAGTCTATGGCAGCTCCAACTCTAACCCACTAGCACCCAGACAGGCCTTTGCCCCAGGTAGAGATGCTACCGCAGTTTCTGCATGTTTATGAAAAACATCGCTCTCTGGGATTTTTCCGTCTGGACTTGCTATTGTATACTACTCTGCAACAGCCCCAATGAAGAGTATGTTTATCTTATATGGACTTTTTCTAATGTTTCCACTGAATCAAAATTGTTTTGTATTTTGTATTCTAACCAGAAGTAAAAGTCAATTTCACCATTTTTTTTAAGAAAGAAAAAAACAAAACAAAACAAAAAGTGTATGCTGGCTTATCTCCAGGATACTAGGATGGGTGATTTGCATCTCATGTCTGTTACCAGGGGGCACCACACACACCCAGGCAAATTAATGGATTCTTCCTTAGCTTTTTAAGTGCATTTATGTATTCTTTCATTTAAAGAGCAAAAATTTTATGGAGTATCTACTCAGAGACTCCAGAAACAGAGATTGAAGACATGACTCCTGCCATATAGGTCAGGATAGACAAGAGAGGTGAAAAACCAGGGAACAGACAGCTCCCAACATTGTGCAGCCAGAGAGATGAGAAGAGAGGAAGATGAGAGCCCGAGAAGTATCACCTAACACAAGAGGGCTGTTCCAGGAAAGTTTCAGAAAAGGGGCCACAGGAGATGAGTCTGGAAGGCTAAGTGGAGGCTAGCTGGATGGAACATAGGTGGGAACAATTTTGGACAGAGCAGCAGGTGGAAAGCCAAAGGGCTGAAAATGAGCATGGTGCATTCTGGGAATGGCGAGGGCCAGGTGTCAGCAGTGATGATGCTCAATGGGTCCTACTCAGGACCGTGTTCTTCCTCAATTCCCCCAGGAAAGTGTGCATCCCACAGAAGCTCCTGTCTGTGAAGTACCTGTTACGTGCTGGGCATTGTTCTTGTGGTTTATGCATACTCCCGATTAAATTTCTACAAAACTCCATTTTATAGACAGGGGAGGGATTTAGACAAGATTGGACCCTGATGGGCTTGCCTTCCTATATCTTCTCCTTATTTATTTATTTTTTCTGGTTTTTGACTATAGCATGTCATATGGAAGTTCCTGGGCTAGGGATTGAATCTGAGCCACATCTGTGACCTATGCCACATCTGCAGCAAAGCTGGATCCTTAACCCACTGTACCATGGCGGACACTCCTAATATCTGCTCTCCATGCAGTTACCACACGGGATTACGGGATCCACCCTGTCCACTGCACAGGTGTCACATGGTACACAGTGGGCGAAAACACTCTGAGAACTAGAAGGGTACACATCTTTAAGAAGAAAGCTGGAAGTGGTAATAATGCACAGATAATACACACTGTGCTTCTGGCTGGTGTAAGGCCAGGGACTGAGGGAGGAGGCAGGTTGCATTAAGGTACAGGTTTTTAAATGTCCCCAGTGCAGAGGCTGCCAAAGAAAATCTTCAGATGTTTCCCTCGCTCCTTATGCCTGAGGCTAACAATGAATGTCAATTTTGGTGAAAAGAACCTGGGAATATGAAGAGTAAAATTGAGCCCTAGGAGTTTCTGTTGTGGCACAGCGGAAATGAATCCGACTAAGATTCGTGAGGATTCGGGTTCAATCTCTGGCCTCGCTCAGTGTGTTAAGGCTCTGGTGTTGCCATGAGCTGTGATGTAAGTCATAGATGCCACTCGGATCCTGTGTTGCTGTGGCTGTGGTGTAGGCTGGCAGCTGCATTTCTGATTCGACCCCTAGCCTGGGAACTTCCATATGCTATGGATGAGGTCCTAAAAAGAAAAAAAAAAATGAGCCCTATTTTCCCTGTTTTTCAACTCAAGTGTATGACCAGGCAAGCAAATCCGTTTCTGAATCTTTTGCTGGGGCGAGAACACAGTTCTGAGGGAAGAAAGAATTCTGTGCATTGCAGCACAACTGTGTATTCTAGGGGAGGTTTCTCATCTCTCCTGAGAATGGTCCTGAATGTTGTGTAAGGGAAGTGTGTCACAGGAAAATGATGGCTATTTTGATGTAGTTTTCAAGTCCTCACATATAAGAGCAAGCTTTGTTTTCTATCATAAGCACCAAACGCAAGGGCAAAATCATTACACTTCAGCTGGAAATTAAATCTGATTCAACTCAGGATTGAATTTTCCTGCAGCATCAAACAAGTATAGGTTCTTGCTAAAGAAGTAAACTTCGTTCTTTATTTTCAGTTTCAAAAATAACACTTTTTAAGTGCATATATAGATCTATTAAAGAGGTGAAGTCAACCCATAATTGTGTAGCTGCTGGACCTGTTTTCGAGCCTGATTATATCATTCAGTGAGAAACTCTTTTTTTTTCAAAGTATTACATAGTCATTTCTTGAGAGACATTTTTATTTGTATTGCTGTGGCTTGTGGTTTCAGAAGCTTTGCTGTTTGTTGTTTGTCAATAAATGTTCATGCTGTAGGTCACATTCAGTAAAGTAAATTTATAATCTTCGAATAAATCTCTCCAATGATCAACTTTAGAAAGATTAATTTCTGTTTTGGATTAGGCTCGTTATTTAACAGAAATTCATTAGGTTTACTTTTTGAGGGTTTAACTTTTTTGAAAAGGAAAGGGAGAGCTTAATTTGAGAAAGGTTGAAAACTAAGCCTAGCTGTCTGTTTTTCCTCTTATCCTCATAGATGAGTGAGAAAGTCATTTTTAGTTTTACACAAGGGAAACAAATTTCCACGTGTACATACCATATGACATACATATCATACGTCTTTAATATCTTGTATCTTGGGACTCATTTAAAGGGTTCCTCCAGACAAAGAAGATTGAGAAAGTCTGCTTGGGGTGGGGTGGGGCAGCCAGTTATCTTAGAAATTCACCTTTCAGGGATGTCAGAAAGTCCACACATTTCATGCCCATTGATACTATGGGCATTTAGCTCTTAGTAATCCCTGGGCAACACCAGGCTTTTTCTCTAATTAGAGTAAGAAACATTAAGAATACATTTTTATTTGTGAAATTAGAGACTCATGAATTAACACCCTTGTTGGAAATGGGCTCTCGGTGGTGAAATGGTACTTGAGTGGTACTCAAGACACGTGATTGACCTAAAATATTTTGGAGATACTTATTCACACTTACAGGGGCAAAATATATCCCCCAGTGGTCATGGGTCTAGACCTTGGTCAAAGGTTTTTGAATTGTCTGATGACACTCATAAGGGGAGCAGAATCCTGTTTCTGCAATGTTGTGTCTGCCTCAAGTTAGTTTCATGCAAGATGCAGCCAGACCTCCTAAAGATAAGGGAGTTGAACTTACAGAACTTTCCACCTGCGTGCTAGTAAATGACTGTATACAAAATGTCGACATGTTTCAATGTTTTTAACTGTGACCTGATTTTACTATAACCAAGTATGGATTGGGGAGGATGTATTAGTATACCCATTATATAGAATGGGAAGATGAGTCTCCAAATGATCAACCATCCATTCATCTGGTGATGGGCACCTAGGTTGCCTCCATATCTTGGCTATTGTAAATAATGCTGCTATGAACATGGAGGTGCCAGAATCTTTTTGAAGTCGTGTTTTCATTTCCTTCACATATATACCCAGGAGTGGGATTGCTTGATTATATGGTAGTTCTAATTTTAGCTTTTTGAGGAACCTCCACATTGTTTTCCACAGTGGCTGCACCAATGTACATTCCCACCAACAGTGTGCTAGGGTTCCCTTTTCTCCATATCCTCTCTGGTATTTGGTACTTGTAGTCTTTCTGATGATAGCCATTCTGGTAGGTGTGAGCTGATATCTCATAGTGTGCTGTGTTTTTGTTTATTTGGTTTTTTTGTTTGTTTGTTTTTGCTTTTTAGGGCTGCACTCATGACATATGGAAGTTCTCAAGCTAGGGCTACAATCGGAGCTACAGCTGCCAGCCTACACCACAGCCACAGCAATGCAGGATCCAAGCTGTGTCTGCAACCTACACCACAGCTCATGGAAACACCAGATCCTTAACCCACTGAGCGAGGCCAGGGATCGAACACCCAACCTGATGGTTCCTAGACAAATTCATTTCCACTGCACCACGATGGGAATTCCAATAGTGTTTTTTTTCTTCTATATTGGGTTTGATTTGCCTTTTTCTGATGATTAGCAATGTTGAACTTTTTTTCATGTGCCTGTTGGCCACCTATATATCTTCTTTGGAAAAATGCCTGTTTAGCTTTTCTACTTTTTCAATTGGGTTCTTTGATCCTTTGATACTGAGTTGTATAAGCTATTTATAAATTTTAGGTATTACCCCCTTATTTGTCATATCATTTGCAAACATTTTCTCCCATTCAGTACGTTGTCTTTTTGCTTTGTTGATAGTTTCCTTTGCTGCAGATAAATGGATAAAGGAGATGTGGCCTCATAAATGTTACTCAGCCGTTATAAAGAATGAAATTCTGCTATTTGCTAGAGGGTGTTATTCTTAGTGAAATAAGTCAAACAGAGATAGGCAAATGCCCTAAGGTATCATTAATATGCTAAGCCTGACTAAAAACAAACAAATGTGTGTAACAAACAGAAACAAATTCACAGATATAGAGAAAAGGAGCGGTTATCAGTGGGGTGAGGGAAGGAGGGGCAGGTTAGGGGTCTAGGATTAAAAGACACAGAAACTACTACGTATAAAACAAATAATAGTCAGGGATATACTGTGCAACACAGAGAATATAGCCAGTATTGTGTAATGAATTTAAATGTAGTATAAACTATAACGATACTGAATCACTATGTTGTGCATCTGAAGCTATATTGTAAATCAATAATACCTCAGTATTAAAGAAGAAATATATGTTTTAAAAGAATCAAATAATCCCCCTAGGTTATTCAACTAAGAGGGAGAAGGACCAGGATTTGAACCCTGGTAATTTATCTGTAATAGAAGCCCAAATTTATTTTTAAAATTTTTTGTGTGTGTGTCTTTTTAGGGCCATACCCATGGCATATGGGCTAGGGGTCAAATTGGAGCTGCAGCTGTAGGCCTACACCACAGCCACAGCAACTTGGGATCTGAGCCGAGCCTGTGACCTACAACACAGCTCAGATCCTTAACCCACTGAGAAAGGCCAGGGATCGAACCTGGATCCTCATGGATACTAGTTGTGCTGGTCAACCACTGAGCAGCCATGGGATCTCCAAAGCCCACCTTGTAAACCACTAAGTCTTTCTCGTCCTTTTAGATGCAGATGGCTGTCAACCATGGGAAGCACATTTTGCTGATGTTTCTTGTTTTTCTTCTAATCTATATGAGGAGAAGGCCTCATATAATATCCAGGCCCTGACCCAATCCAAATGCTCACTGTTCTAAACTAAAAATGGATCCAACACCATCTCAGGGAGTTGCTTTCCAGAGCCGAGTCATTCCCTCTCCTTTTAGAGCAAAGGCCGGGAGGAAAAGAGAGAGGCGAACATCTACTGTAATCTAGTCCATCAGTAGGGACAAGCTGGCTTTCATTTGAAGAAATTTACTGAGCAATTTATATACCTCACGAGTTTCACCAAGATCTTGGCTCACTGCCGCAGGTTGTGTAATGAGTCACTTAGTCACATTAATCTAGCAAATGATGGCAAAATTATTAGCAATGATGTCCAACTGGGCCATTTCCAGGGAGCCTTTGCTGTTTAATTAGGAGGTAATGGATGAGAGTGTAGAGAGCACTGGGTGTAAAAGGCCCTTGCATGTCAAAGTCTAGTTCAGTGTGATGGCTTCTAGGCCAACTGCTCAAACGAATGGACGTCATTATGGCACATGAATTCAAAAGGAGGTCATCATTCACTAACAGAATTTTTAATATTATTTTCATTAGGGTGTAGTTGATTCACAGTCATGTCAGTTTCTGCTGTTCAGCATGGGGATCCAGTCATATACTTATATTACATGTACATACATCCAGTCATACGTATACATATGAGAGTATATATGTATATTCTTCATCTCACACTATCTTCCTTCATGGTCTATCCCAAGAGGTTGGCTATAGTTCCCTGTACGGTACAGTAGGATCTCATTGCTTACCCATTCTAAATATAATAGGAAATCATCCTTTGACAAGTATGGTATCAAAACTAGCAAGTATGAGAAGAGGAGCGGACAA
The DNA here is from genome assembly GCF_054392235.1 of Sus scrofa. Taxonomy (NCBI): domain Eukaryota; kingdom Metazoa; phylum Chordata; class Mammalia; order Artiodactyla; family Suidae; genus Sus; species Sus scrofa. The sequence continues at coordinate 91,112,204 of NC_139392.1, read as the reverse complement.
ATCTACAGAAAAGAAACAAACTCATGGACATGAAGAACTGACTTGTAGTTGCCGAGGGGGAGGAGGAGGGAATCGGATGGTCTGGGAGTTTGGGGTCAGTAGAGCAAACGATGGCCTTTGGAGTGGATAAGCAATCACATCCTGCTGTATAGCACAGGGCACTTGTGATGGAACACGATGGAGGATAATGTGAGAAAAAGAATGTATATATATAACTAGTTTTCCTTGCTGTACAGCAGAAGTTGACAGAATATGGTAAATCAATTATAATAAAAAATTTTTTAAAAAAATCTAGTGGGGATCCCAATGCTATACAGTGGGGAAAAAAAATCACAACATCAAAAAAAAAAAAAATCTAATGGGAACCACAAACCTGAAACTACAATGGACACACATAAGAAAAAGCAATCCGGGAGTTCCCGTCGTGGCGCAGTGGTTAACGAATTCGACTAGGAACCATGAGGTTGCGGGTTTGATCCCTGCCCTTGCTCAGTGGGTTAACGATCCGGCCTTGCCGTGAGCTGTGGTGTAGGTTGCAGACGTGGCTCGGATCCCGCATTGCTGTGGCTCTGGCGTAGGCCGGTGGCTACAGCTCCAATTCAACCCCTAGCCTGGGAACCTCCATATGCCGCGGGAGCAGCCCAAGAAATAGCTAAAAGGACAAAAAAAAAAAAAAAAAAGAAAAAGAAAAAGCAATCCAAACACAACACTAAAGATAGTAAATCATACATAACTGTATTTTATTTATTTGAATGATTTTTATTTTTTCCGTTATAGTCATAACTGTATTTTAACATATGCTTAGGAGTAGAAATTACTGATGCCAGGTCATAATAAAAGATGCCCAGTGAGCAAATGTGCACCAGCATCCTGAGTACCAAGGATGAGGTTGGCGATCTTGCCTGGGCCTCCACTGCCCACCATCTTTCCCCGTGGAGGAAACCCCCCTCTTCTTAAGCAGGCAGCACCACACCATTAAATGGCATTTATTGTTTCCATTTGCAGTTCCTTTGAAAACAAATGAAGAGTTTAATCCTCTGGTTGTGTTTGTACTATTTCTCTCCCCAAGGATCATATTCAAATTTACATTTCAGTTTGGATGCTCTTAGTTAAAAGTCATGGAAACGCAAAACCTCAGAGTGTCTTGAACAGAAGGGGAGATGTATTGGCTAGAGGTGGCGCAGGCTCAGATCAGGGCTAGTCCCAGGGTTTTCTCTCCACTCTGCCCTCCTCCGTATATTGGTTCACCTTGAGCCTGAGTACTCTCACTGGAGGGTGGGTAACAATTTTATAATTTAAATGATCATTTACAAATGACCCAGGAGTTCCTGCTGTGGCACAGCGGCTTGGGTCTCTGCCGAGGTGTGGGTTTGATCCCCAGCCCAGTGCAGTGGGGTAGAGGGTGTAGCATTGTTGCATTGTCACAGCTGTGGTGTAGGTCGCAGCTGCGGCTGGGATTCCATCCCTGGCCCAGGAACTTCCATATGCTGTGGGTGTGACCATAAACATTAATTGAAAAAATAAAAATGATCCATAGGAAGTTCCCACGTGGTGCCTATGACCAGTCAGGTAAATTTGAGGATATTTTACACTATTTTCTTTGACAGTCTATGAACCAGAGAAAAAGTAAGATGTGGGTTGGTTTGCTTCTTTGATCCCAGAGGTCAAGTTGGACACGCTGAATAGAAAGATCACCTATATTTATTATGAAAGTGGAAAATAACTTTGAGCATGTTTCTGATTTACTACATTTTATAAAATTGAAGAACTGCAAACAATTTTGTTCTGCAGAAAAGGAGGAAGAGACTGCACTGGCCTCTACTTGTTTATTTGCTGAAACTCCGTTGACCCTTTTTAAAAGTCACGGATGCTGCCCATGAAATGCATGTGGGCCTTTTCACCATCCCCACACTCACCTGGTATCTGTCAGCTTTAGTGCCCTGCCCTCACCCGCTTCTCTGAGATTCTCATTCGTGCCAGTTTTCTTAAAATGCAGAGGGTTCTGTTGTCTTTCTGTTCACCTACTATCTGCCTTCCCATAAAGACTTTCTTCCATCGGGAATTCTCTGGAAGGAGGAACGCCCCAGTTTTGTGCTTTTCTTAGGAGTGCAGGGGGCCACGGAAGGGACGTCTGGGGAGACGGGTCCTCAGGCAAAAGGCATGGATGAAAAATGGCATCATTTGGATGGGCACGGGGGTCCTACTGGACAGCACAGGGGCCTGTGTGTGATTGGGTCACTTTGCTGTGCGACAGAAAGTGAAGACACATTGCAAACCACTATACTTTAATTTAAAAAAGGCATAGACAATGAAAGATAGTTGGAGAGGTCGTCTACTCCAAGCCGGGAAGAGGACCGCCCTCTTTTCTCTGGCGTGTTATCAGCTGAACCCTTTTCTTCCCATTCTCCATTTCAGTTTTAAGGCGTTTCTTGGGGATAACAATTGCTGGCTTTGTTCCCTCTCCAGTTCGGTGCCTCTGAGGCTTTGACACTTTGCCTATTTTTCAGATTTCATCACAAACAGATCTAGTCCTGGTGAACCAGGGACTGGGCGACGTCTGTCTTGTCTTCCTAATTTCAACAGCCTTTCCTTGAGAATCGGCGAGTCTCAAAATAGGAAGGGACATGAGACGCCTTCTGGTCTACCCTTCCCACCCGCACTCGAGACGCAAACCAGTCGTGGAATTCTATACTGAAATGCCCCCACTGAAAAGAAGGTCATTTCCACACAAGGTAGCTCACTCTCTCTCGCCACCACGTTGCTTTTGTTGTTGTTGTTGTTGTTTGTGTAACTTTCATCCATTAATTACAGCTCCAGCTACCAAGAAAAGACACTGGCTCTTTTGGGCAACAGTCTTTTAAATAATTTAAGGCCCTTGTGATGTGTGTCTTTAATTCTTTACCTTTAATTTCCTTCCCTTCAGGATAAACATGATCAGTCCTGCTTTTTTTAAAAAACGTCTTACAGCCATCAAATGTACTCCAGTGCTTCACACACTTGAGAAAATGCAGATCCCTTGAAAGAAAACACAGTGCATCATGTTTTTTTTTTTTTTTTTTGGTCTTTTCTAGGGCTGCTCCCTCGGCATATGGAGGTTCCCAGGCTAGGGGTCTAATTGGAGCTGTAGCCATTGGCCTACACCAGAGCCACAGCAACACCAGATCCGAGCTGCGTCTGTAAGCTACACCACAGCTCACAGCAATGCCGGATCCTTAACCCACTGAGCGAGGCCAGGGATCGAACTCACAACCTCATTGTTCCTTGTTGGATTCGTTAACCACTGCGCCATGATGGGAACTCCTGTATCGTGTATTGTTGACTTAAATTAATTTTAATGTAAACCTGTGTAAACACAAATAGGGTATAAAGCTCTTACGTTAATGATTCTTAAACATGCACCTTAGAATTTAAAAATAAGCAAAAGTGAAAAACTGCTAAAATTAGCAAACAATACTATATGACAGATTAAACTTGTATTTTACTGAAACCAAATTATTTTCCATGTGAAGAAGGTGTCGCTGTGATGCAAATTGTTTTGACGTTAGTGTGCATATATACCTTGTTGTCTTTGTGATAACTCACTGCTACCTTTTTTTCTGTTTATAAAATGAGGATACAGCAAAAAATTGGTCTTATAGGATTACTATAAGCATTGCACAAAAGCATGTAGGTTAACAGTTCTTGGTGCAAAACATTCAGAAAATGGCAGGCACTCTTATTATCACAATTGTGATTTCTGATGCTAAGTATAAACAAGTGTTAATAGCTGCTTACAGGTTTGAATGGAATACAGTCAAACCCCGGCTGATAAACATCTTCCACATTTAGGGCACTGCTTCCCCAACACTGCTTCCCTTCCCCAACATTGCTTTTCAAATTTGCTCTAAAAATTCCTGGGCATGACTCTTAAAAAGTCGGTCATCTCGCGTAAGCCAACCACCGGGAGAGTCACAATCACACATAGAGGATACTTCTGGCTACACTGCACCCACCCAGTCAGCCATGCCACTTCCAGCAAAGAGCTGAAATGTTATTTCGGAATCAAGACAAATATCACTGACCGGTCTTCATTCCCTTGGCAGCCCCTGAGATGGATTAAGTTTTGATTTTCTGTGTCTTTAGGTATAATAAGTGGCAGTTCCCTGAAGGTTAATGAATTGTTTAGCGTTTTGGGGCAGTGACACTCTGCAGGCACTTTTTTCCATTTCTACCAGCACAAAGAGGAGATTTATAACTTCTCTTTGGGTCCTGAAACACATTACCTTCCTACTGATGTCCACCAAACCTTGACTTTCATCACGCCGTAAGTCCAAGAGCCAAATGAAGTGGATACGGGTGTTAATTGTTATGTTGAGAGATCTTATCAAAACAGAGGTCATCTCCTCGGATGCCTTGGTCTTTTGGGGGATGACAGTATGTTGAGCCATAAAGTGACAGTAAAGGCCTAGCTCAGGTTTTTCCTGGGGGCAATGGGCTCTTTTGACGGAACACTTTCCCTGAGCTGGGGCTTCACGACTGGATTCCCCACGGAAGCCACCATATTAGATAAGACTTGACTATCACAAAATAGCCACAGCTGTATCACTTCAGTTTACGTTGCACATTTTTCAGAATATTCATTATGGAGACACACTGAAGAAAACACACACAAACACACACACCCCCCCGTGGCTTTCTGGGGTGTAGCTAAAACGAAACTAAAAGAACTTGGTTGTTTTGAATCAAGTTTTCTTATAGTAATTTCCAGTAATTGTTTTTTTTTTTTTTTTTAAATGTTTCTTTCAAGTCAAGAGAACTGGAGCAGACACATTTTTGCCCCAGTCCATACTTTTTGACGTTATACTCCTAGACGTTTTATTCAGGACTATTTGAATTTACAATTTCCAAACAAAGTAATAAAGGCTCCATGAAAACTTCCTAGATGGTACATGGTCCAGGCAGTTTTTAGAGAATCAATTTCCAGGTACTTTGACTCCCATGTATCTGTTTTCTTCAAAACGATCTCTATGACAACGGCCCTGGGGCAGCTTCTCAAGCTCTTCTCCTTGGCCTTGTCCCCTTCTCAATTCCCCTTCTCTTTCTTTACCAGAGAAAGACAGACCTCTCGCCCATCTGGGATCTTTATGTCAGATGTTCCCTCGGGGTCCAAAACCTTTGATGCCTTCAATCAAATTGTCAATTAAAATATTGGTGTCTGGAGTTCCTGTTGAGGCTTAGCAGTAACGAACCCAGGGAGCAAACCCGTAGTATCCATGAGGACACGGGTTTGATCCCTGGTCTTGCTCAGGGAGTTAAGGATCTAGCATTGTCATGAGCTGTGGTGTAGCTTGCAGACATGACTCGGATCCCATGTGGCTGTGACTGTGGTGTAGACCAGCAGCTGAAGCTCCGATTTGACCCCTAGCCTGGGAACTTCCATATGCTGCATGTGCAGCCCTTAAAAGACAATAAAATAGAATAAAATCTTGGTGTCTTGGAGTTCCCATTGTGACCTAATGGGTTAAGAACCTGATACAGTGTCTGTGAGGATGTGGGTTCTATCCCTGGCCTTGCTCAGTGGGTTAAGGTTCTGGTGTTGCCACAAACTGCAGCATGGGTCACAGATACAGTTCAGATCTGACGTTGCTGTGGCTGTGGTGTAGGCCTCAGCTGCAGCTCTGATTCGACCCCTAGCCTGGGAACTTCCAAATGCTGCAGGTACGGCCCTAAAAAGGAAAAAACATATTGGTGTATGAGAGTCGCCTCTTAATGAAGGCCTCCTAAACCCATGGGGGTGGCCGCTGCGGGGGAAGCCAAGCATAGGAATGATCATATTTTGGCCTGAAGGATATTCAGAACCCAGATATATCACAGAAAATGCCGTTGCTACAAAGACGACACTTTTGAAAATATTATTACTTCATCTTTTCCATCCCTTGAACGTTGTCAAAGAATGCATCGCTTCCAAGGGAAAATTCCGAAAGAATGAAATAGAGAATCCAGCAAGTCTGAAGAAGAGAACAACCATAAAGATACCACAGGCCACAGCGTTAGTTCAACCCTTCTCAGCCGTTTGTGCCTCCCTCCTCTGTCCACGCATCCCTCTGTTTATCTGAAAATATGAGAATTTCAAAGTTGATTAAAGGCTGGTATGCACACCACCTCCACAAGTTCCCCATTCTCAGTAATGAGTTGATGCTGGTGAATAACCTCATTCTTCCTGGTTTCATCTGAATCTCACTTGTGTATTTTGTGTGATTTCAGGGAAGAAGAAGAAGGAAATGGTTCTGTATTTATTTTTTAAAGATCATCTCTTGAAGAGAAATACATTAGTTTTCTGTGCTGTGTAACAAATGGCTACGAACTTTGGTCGCTTAGAACAATACACGGTTACTGTCTCACAGTGTCCCTGGGTCAGGAGGTGGGGACAACCCAATGGGGTTCTTCGTTTGGGGAGCCACCAGGCTGAGATGAAGGCCTTGGCTGGGGCTGCTGCCCTTCTGTGGGGTTCAAAATCATCTTAGGGTTATGGAGTCTGAGCTCATGCTGCTCGCTGCAGGACAGATCAAAAGATGAGTTGTTGGGGCGAGGAAGAGCGACTTTACTCAGAAAACCGGCAGACCAAGAAGATGCTCGCCTTATGCTGCAAGCAGCCATCTGGCCTGAGTGGGAACTCGGGTTTCTTTTATACTAAAAGGGAGGAGTAAAGTCAGACATTCCTGCTTCCCATCAGCCTCCTGCAGGGATGCGTTCATTTCTCCCTTCCCGCAGCCATTCACAGGTGGGCTTCCAGGACGTTTCCTGTGAGCACAACAAAGGTATTTTGGCTTGATGCTCATTACCTGAGAGGCAGGGTTTCCAGAGACGGACCATTAGGTATAATTCAGCTTCTAGGCAACATCCCTGTAGTAATGAACTTGTAATAGACCATAAAACTTTTTCCCTATTATAGTATTAGCTCACTGCTGGTTGGGAAAATCCCTTTCCCTATGGTCGTATGACTGGGGTCCCATTTTCCTGCTGGCTGTTACCAGGGACCACTCTCAGCTCCTAGAGGCCACCTGCAGTCCCCTGTTATGTGGTCCCCATGGGTATTTGTTGGCTTCTCCCAGCCCAGCAGGAGTATGGTTGTTGTGGCTTCCTTTCTCTAGGAGGGTCTCCTCGAGGAGTTTAGACTTGCTGAGGATGCTCTCCCTGGGTTGAACTCAAAGTGAACGGATCTGTAACCCAGCTGGGAGCATATATGCTCATATTCACGGTCCAAGCCCACAGCCAAGGAGCAGACATGCTGCAAGGTGTGTAAGCACAGGATGGGGATCTTGGGGACTGGGCCAGGTTTCTGCCAACCACAGTTCACCCTCTATCTCTCCGTCACTGTGGCCCTCCCAAATGTAAAACATATCCACACCCCCCAATGGTTCCCAAGAATTTCATTCTACTGCAGCATCCATTCAGTGTCCAAAACCTCATCTAAATTTCATCAGCTCAGGGAGTTCTCATTGTGGCTCAGTGGGTTAAGGACCTGATATTTTCTCTGTGAGGATGCGGCTTCAATCTCTGGCTTCGCTCAGTGGGTTAAGAATCCAGCATTGCCACAAGCTGTGGTGTAGGTCGCAGATGCAGCTCCGATTTGACCCCTAGCCTGGGACCCTTCCATATACTGCAGGTGTGGCCCTAACAAGAAACAAACAAACACAAAATAAGTAAATTTCACCAGCTCAAATACAAAATCTGAATCCGTGCCAGGTGGGGATGAAGCCCTCGATGTGATTCAGTGAGCAGAGCTGCTGGACCACAGTTTCTTGCCATTTGTGGACATGCGCAAGTAACGACAAAAATCGTTTGCTCCCGATGTATGATTGTGGGACAGGCTTAGAATAATGGATGCAGATACTGTGGTTCAAAAAGTGGGAAAACAGAAGGTAAAAACCTACCTGTCTGTTAAAGGCAGTTCAGAAATCCAGCTGAGCAAATGGGCATTTCCTGATTAGATTTCAAGGCCTGGGAATAATTCTCCCCAGTTCAGAGATCCAGCCCTGGGCTCTGGTTCCACTCTTTTTTTTTTTTTTTTTTTTTTTTTTTTGTCTTTTGTCTTTTTTGTTGTTGTTGTTGCTATTTCTTGTGGTTCCACTCTTAACCATCCTTCCCTTTTCACTCAAGGTGGCTCCTATTTGCAGTGGGGTAGTTTTAACAGCCATCTTTCTTCCAGAGAATCTGGGGTGGGGGGGGGCAACAGTTTCATTTTATTCCCTATTATCTTTGTCCCTGTTGGTCTGAGCGGGCCACGCTTCTGCTGAAACAATTTTCTTAAAAACTTTGTGGATCTTCAGTGAAGTTTACTGTTTCTCATTCCATTTGATAAAACCACACCTACCAATGTTTTCAGGATAATCATTTCACTCAGGTGGCTGGTGAGACAGCAGAAGGATGTCACCCTAAAACTTCCTAGAGGCCACCTATTTGTTTGTTTTAATGGCTGCACTCATGGCATATAGAAGTTCTCAGGCCAGGAGTCAAATCCTTTCAAACTGTGTCAGAGCTGGGGCAACGCTGTATCTTTAACCTGCTGCACTGGGCTAGGAATAGAACCCATGGCTCTGCAGTGACCCAAGCCACTGCAGTTGGATTTTTCTTCTTCTTCTTCTTCTTCTTTTTTCTTTCTTTTTAGGAATGCACCTAAGGCATATGGAAGAAGTTCCAAGGCTAGGGGTTGAGTCAGAGCTATAGACGCCAGCCTACACCACAACCACAGCAACGTGGGATCTGAGCCACATCTGCAAACTGCACTACATCTCATGGCAATGCTGGATCCTTAACACACTGAGCAAGGCTAGGGATCAAATCTGCATCTTCACAGACACTATGTTGGGTTCTTAACCTCCTGAGCCAAAACAGGAACTCCTGCAGTTGGATTCTTAGCTCATTGCAGCACAGCGAGAACTCTGAGGCCACATTGCTTGATTGAAGTACAACTTGGCTCATGAAAGGGCCCTCTGTGTGATCGAATATGCTAAACTTTTAATCCTTCTGGGGTTTATTTACTCATCAGCAGATGGACATTTGGGTTGTTTCCCATCTCGGGCTATTATGAATAAAGTGTCTATATAACCTCATGTAAAACGCCAGAACTTTTTACCAGTATGGTTTCATTTGATCTCTGTGCTGGGTTTTGTTTATTATACCTACATGTGTTATAAATCCCACAATACAATGCCACCATTTTTTTTTCTTTAAACAGTCCTAAGTCTTTTTAAAAGAGTTATTTAAATTTACTCATGTATTTAGCATTTCTGGTAACTTTATTTCCTTCTTGTAGATCTGTGATGCTCTCTGGTGTCAGCTGCTTTCAGCCTTACAATTTCCTTTTGCATTTCTTTTAGGGCAGGTCTGCTGGTGACGAATTCTCTACGTTTATTTGAAATGCCTTTGGTTTGCCTTCATTTTAAAAGACACTTTCTTTGAATATAAAATTCTGAATTGGCAGCTTTTTCCCCCCGACACTTTAAATATGACCTTTCATTGTCTTTTTGACCTCCATTGCCTTTTTTGGAAAAGTTAGTTGTAGTAGGAGAATGAATAGTTGGAGCAGAGAGGATTTGGGGGGCAAAAAAATTCTTTGCGCGATGCTGTAGTGATGGAGATATGCCGTTATAGATTTGTCCAAACTTGTAGCATGAGCAAGTCAAGAGTGAACTCTAATGTAATCTCCAGATGCGGTGTGATAATGGTGTCAGTGTAGATTCACCAGCTGTTCCAGTCTGTCGGGGAGGCTGCTGATGGGGAGGCTGTGCCTGTGTGGGGTTGGGGGTATCTGGGATATTTCTGGACATTCTCAATTTTGCTGTGAACCTAAAACTGCCTTTTTTCTTTCTTTCTTTCTGTTTAGGGCCACACTCAAGGCATATAGAGGTTCCCAGACTAGGGGTAGAATCAGAGCTACAGCTGCCAGCCTACCCCACAGCCACAGCAACTCGGGATCTGAGCCATGTCTGCAACCTACACTGCAGCTCACAGCAATGCCGGATCCTTAACCCACTGAGTAAGGCCAGGGATCAAACCTGCATCCTCATGGATGCTAGTCAGATTCATTCACCACTGAGCCATGGCAGGAACTCTTAAAACTGCTTTTTAAAAATTCTAAAAAAAAAAAAAAAATCAAACAACAAATGTTACTTATAATTCTTGTCCTCCATACATAGTGTGTCATTTTTCTGTCTGCTTTCAAGATTTTCTTTGTACTTTGGTTTTTACTAGTTTGCCTGTGATAACGCTTATTGCCAAGTTTGTTTGTTTTATTTTCTTCCTGTTAGAGATCGCCGAGTTTTTTGGATTTTTAAGATTATCTTTTCATACATACCATATTTCTGTACACACTGTATGTTTCATACAGTATGAAAGAAATGAATGTTTAAATGTTTTTAAAAATATTTTAAGACATTTATAGGGAGAAATTTTAGAAGTAAATTTGTGAATAGAACGATCCAGTACTAAGATATTATTGCAAAAAGGGAGAGTAGGAAAAATCATATACATTTGATGCAAAGTATGATTTATAAAGTAAAACTTTTATTGAAACGAAAAGGGTAAGCCAACGAATTTGTAAAGCAAACATTTCTTTGAATTACTTATAATTTTATTCTTAGAATAGCTATTATTTACATGCATCCATTCAGTAGATTGGGAGATGATTCAGATTCTTATCCTGACAACATTTTTCTTCTGTTTATCTCCTTTAATCTTTCCTTTTTTTTAAATCTATAGTCTACCTGGAACCTGGCATTTCTAATATATCTCAGATATTATTTTTTGAAACTAGAATAAAAATGTAAGATCTAATACTAAACATTTAAATGAAGGTTGGGAATTAACACTAATATATCTTATCTTCAAAACTGAGATTCATAAAATGCAGAATTTATTGATGTCATCTTTTGCAAATTAAAAAACTCAAAGAATAAGAAAATAGATTTATGATAAATCAGAGGTATTGTCCATTCAAATTGAGTGTATCAGGAGAGGAGAGAGGAATATTGAGAGTAACAAGAGAAAACTTCATCTTACATAAAAAAGTTATTCACCCTAAGCAAGTTCTTTTTTTAGAAGTAATTATAAGAATCAGATTTCTTTTGTCATCTTTTCTCTAGTTTGTATAATTTACCTCTGGTTAACCTATATTTCTAAAACCTGAGTCATGAGATGTTTTAAATGAATGAAGAGCAGTTTTTAATAAAGATGACATCAGTATTACTTTTTATATATGCTTTATCCTTATATAATGTATTGCATTTCCCCAGTGCTTTTTTAGACTTGGGAGTCCGATTCATAGCAGGAGCAGAAAGCCTGATCTCCATTGTTGTTACATTTTGAGCTTCAGAAGCAAACCTTCTCTCTTCTGAAATTAAGCTTCGGCAACCTTTTTTGTTTTGGAGCATCCTTCCTCTCCCTACACATACGTACTTATCATCACAGAATCTCAAAGTCTGCGCTGGTCCTTCACCTCTTACTTGCAGGTCCATTCCTCACCCTGCCCATGCTCTGCTCAGTACTTGACCTCTGCAGGATGTTTCTCAGGATCCCATGTCAATTGGCTGTCCATTGGGTGCAGCTAATTGATGAGAAATTGGAGAGTTGGGGACTGGAGAAGATGGGGCATTGCTTTCCTTCCCCAGTCTCAGGGGGTGTGTCCTGTAGCAGCTGCACCTCGTTGAAGTTCTAACTCCCAGCAGACACACCTGAGGTGGTCCCAGCTTCCATTAGGTGGTGCTGGTCTCAGGTCTCAGGTGGCTCTGCTTTTTCCTTTTGTCCCCAGCCTAAGCGCAGTCCCGACTTCCTGCTGTTGCTAATCTCTGAGTTATTTGATCCCTTTCACCAGCCATGTAACCACTTCTCTGAGTAAATCCCCTTGTTATAAGTATTTGGGAAGCTTTTTTTTCCCCACTTGGTTAAACACTAATGGATACAATCACTTAAAATTTGCCTTATTCTGTAATCGCTGTAACAGTACCTATTATCATAATTTCAATGGTGGGCCAGGGGTCAATGCAAAACTTCATTTTTTAAAAATTTCTTACGGAGAATGAAATGCATTTGTATTAAGAGCTCATTTGTATTAAGAGCTACTTACTAGTAACTTAGTAAGTGGACTATTAAAAGTTACAAACATTTAGTAACTTATAGTGGCTTGCCTATATATATTCATTTAGCAACACAGTTATTTACAAGATGGGGTTTTTATCTCTGATTAGCTTGTGAGCTTCAAATTGGACCAGGTATTACATGCTAAATTTAAAAATTAAATTTAAAAAATTTAAATTTAAAAAATTTAAATTAAAAAAATTTAAATTAAAAAATCAAATTAAAAAATTTAAATTTAAATTAAAAAAATTTAAAGACAGATGCACTTTGCCATGCACATGAGATGAGTGATAAGTACAACATTGTCAATCAAAGATACTCCCATAAAATTAAATTAAAAAAATTAAAAAAATAAAATGTTTTTCCTTTTTTGAAAAATACTGTTTCCTGGAACCTAATCCAGAATCATGGGTGACTCACTGGAGAAGGGGGGACCAGGATTCTGTGCTTTGAACAGCCTTCTTTGGTGACTCTATATCAGTTAAATTCTCATTTTCATTATGGGTGTTTGGGCAGACAGTGTGGCAAGAAGTCTGAACATAAAAACCATTTTCCAAAGCCCGAGTTGACAGACTGCTTGCTTCCTGCCCTTCACTGCTGAGGAAGTTACAGGAACTGGAAATGCACATTGGCCGGGGGCTGAAAGCATCTCCATCCAGCCCAGCCGCTTACGGTGCACAGATGGGGCCCCAGTTCTTTCCCTAAGCTACTGTCTTCTGAGGTTGACTACGAAACACTGAGTCATTCTGAGGTGTGACTGTGTCTGATGGACAGGAAAGGAGGAAAATGTTACTCAGATCAATTAATAAAGAAGTTCTGGAAAGATCTGATATTTCCAGAAAATAAGTCAACCCAGCCACACCACGGGTCCTCTTGGTACTTGTTTTGAATTACCTCCCAGATTCAGTCTGGGTGAGAAACAGGGTCACAGCCACTACTTCATGCAGATGAATCCCTTCCAAAGTTCCCATCAGCTCTTCCTCCGAGCCGCTGGGATTTTTCATGTATATTCACTGGGGCGGGGGGCATTGCCAGTTGCCTTTCGGGGCACCTTCCACCCGTCTGCCTTGGTATTAGGACTTTTAGGTGGGCACAGGCTGCCAGAACAGACGAACTCCTCTTTCAGCTGGGTGTAGCCCTGTGACTTAGCTCTGGCCAGAGGTTAAGAGTGGAAGTGACATATGTAATGTCTGGTTTAAGGGGAAGTGCCGGGCTTTCCACCCTCTTTCTCCTTTCCTCTTCCTGAGGTGCTAGGAGGCAGATGTGGCACGAAGGGTGGGCGTGCTGAGGACTAGGATGAGTGAGCCACTGGAGAGGAGGGGGCGGGGTTTGGTGGCTTCCCAGAGTAGCCCAGGGCATCAGCCAGAATATCAGCCAGGATTTCAAAGGAAAGTGAAAGACACGTCCATTCCACATGAGCCCGAATTCCTGATGCTCACCTCACCCGCATGCTCTCACATGTGAATGCATTACCTTGGCCACCACTGACCATCTGTTCCAGCTGTTTCTGGGCTACAGAGTCTGCCGGGCTTTCGTGGCAGCTGGACAGGTGCTAGAGGTTGGTGAGGTCTGTAAATGGCTGTGAAAGTATTTGCACACAGGCCAGTGGGGCCAGAGGCTGCTTCCCCCACAGCCCGCAAGAGACTGCTTCAATACACACGATGGCTTTTCTGGGTCACTGCTCAAGTCACTGGAATTGCTGGATGCATCAGTGCCCTTTCACCTCTCAGGCAGAGTTAGCTATGTCACAATCCCTGAGTGACCACAGCTTAAGATGATTTCAAGTCAACTGATGGTCAGATAAGTATTGAACAACTCTTATGTTGGGGTCTCTGCCAGATTCTGGCCATAGAAAGACATAAAACAGAAGACTGTGTCTTTGGGGATCTTTTTCTTTTGGGCTGAACCCAGGGCACGTGGAAGTCCCTGGGTCAGGGATCAAACCTGCACCACAGCAGTGGCAACACAAGACCCTTAGCACCCTGAGCCACCAGGGAACTCCAGGATCTTATTTTCAGGATAGAATATGGCGGCATTGAGTTGAACAGTATGTGAGAGCGTTTCCTGCCCAATCTCCCAATGTGTAAATGCAGAAAGATCAAGGCTCAGAGCTGTGATTTGCCCCATCATTTATCCTCTTGAGGTCGTTTTGTCTCCTACTGGTCTTTTCATCATAACACATTGTCCATTGGTCACTCAGAGCAGGGCTTCTCAAACTTTCACGGGCGCAGGAAACACATGGGGTCTTGAACAGCAGGGGTCTTGCTCACTGTTCTAGAGGCTGAGCTCCTGCAGGGCTTGATGTTCCATTTGCCTGGCTGCAGAAGGCCGCCTCCCCGCCGTGTGCTCCTGCTGAGCCCTCATGTGGTAGAGGGAGAGGACAGCCAGCTGCCGGAGTCGCTTCTGACAAGGACATTCATACTCCAGGACCAGGGTCCCACTCAGGACTCCGTTAACCCTAATTATGTCCTTACTCCAAATACAGACACCTCGATGGGGGTGCTGTTGTAGCTCAGTGGGTTAAGGGCCCGACGTTGTCTCCATGAGGACATGGGTTCGATCCCCGGCCTCACTCTGAGGGTCAAGGATCTGGCATTGCCATAAGATATGGCATAGTTTGCAGATGCATCTCAGATCTGGTACGGCTGTGGCTGTGGTGTAGGCAGGCAGCCACAGCTCCAATTCAACCCCTGGTCAGGAACTTCCATATGCTGCAGGTGTGACGATAAAAAGAAATCAATCAATCAATCAATAAAAATACAGACACATTGGGGGTTGGGGTTTCAGTGTATGGACTTTGTGGGGGATCTGATCCAGTTCACAGCAGCTCCCTTAGGTAAGAGGACAATCTGAGCTGTCATTCACCCTAAATGGAAAGGGCTGGAAATTAAGCCTAAGAAGCTCTTTCAAAGCAGCCTCTGGATGATTCTCTTCCTGGAGACCATGGGAAATATAAACCGTGGGAAGACG
Source organism: Sus scrofa (assembly GCF_054392235.1). NCBI lineage: Eukaryota > Metazoa > Chordata > Mammalia > Artiodactyla > Suidae > Sus > Sus scrofa. The sequence continues at coordinate 91,097,120 of NC_139392.1, read as the reverse complement.
ACAGGAAGGAAAGCTTTTTGGAAATACGCTCTTGGCAAAACTCACTATGTGCCCGAGATCAATGTCTTCTTCACAAAGTTTGTTTGTTTGTTTTTGATCCTTAAAGGTCTTCCTCTTTTTTCCCGTCTGTATAGGCAATCCACATGCAGATTCTTGCTTCAGGTCTTAGACCCTTTTCTTTCCTTGTGTGCGGAAAAAAAGTGACACTGTGTTTGGGTCGCCATGATGACCAGAGGAAATAATGGCCTCACTTGCTTTGGAGACAATCAAGGAAGGGAAGTGTCGGGGAGAGGCGCTTTGTCCTTGGCCATCTGGGTGGCAGGGCAGAAGGAGCTCCACGGTTCTAAGATCCGACGCCCGGGCAGCAGGTGTTCGTTCCGTGGAGCATCAGAGCTGACTGCTACCCTGTGGGGTGAAAATACCATCCTTCCCACTGAGGGACCCCACCGAGAGGCCCTTTTAGCAACTTAGCTTTGGAGCTTAGGTGTTGGAGCTTTAGTTCACGCCTGGATGGTGGATCGCCATCGGGTATGTATAAATCACCTGAGTTTCTGGAATGTTAATGAAATAACTGATTTATCATATGACTTCCATGACATTGAATGAGTAATGCTGAAGCACAGAGGCATATCCTGAAGGCTGTTTACAGCCACTGAATTTATTTCTCACATTAATCCTTTCCGGCAAGACACGCTCACATCCTATCTGTGTGTTTCTATCCTAAATCACAAGAGCAACGATTCCTTTCCTGTGCAGACTTTGATAAGCTTGCAAACATGTCTCGTTTCTTTTCTCTTGTAACTCTATTATGGGAAAGGACCACATATTTTAAATGCATTTGACCTCCATGAATGGGCCTCTCCATTTGACCGACCTGAGTCCCTGGGAATGTCCTGCATCCTGTCACTTTCTTGCCTGTAAGAAGGGGCGGCACCCTCTTCCCCCAACCCCTTCCCCAGCTGAGGCAACTTAATCCTCACTCATGGGGTCCCCTTGGCCTAGACTTTGGGGTTAGTCTGGCTAAAGTTGAAGGGATATTGCCGAACGCCTAGATCAGAGACTCAGCTGCAGTTCAGCTCAGGTTCATCTAATTCTCTCATCTAAGGAATCAGACCTATAGCTGTCTGTGAACAGGTCCCTTGCTGAACGCCTTTCAGTGTCTGGGTCTCACCCAAGCTCCTGGGAACTGACTTAACTCAGTACTTCTTGTTTTTGGACACTGACGCTCTGCCCTGAGTAGCCAGCCCTCCCAGGGACTCGGCTTTACAGACTTACCCTGTCGTCCAGTGTCGAGGCTTCCTCATGCCTCCCTTCACCCCTGTGAGCAGGTGCGAGATGGAGTCCTGGTTCTTTCAGGATCACCTGTGCCTAGGGTGGTGGACGGAGTTTGTACCTGCTCATCAAATTCTTGGTACTTGGGAATGGTTTACTATGACTGTTACTTAAAAGATTCTTTTTTTTTTTTTTTTTTTTTTTGAAGTCTACTTGATTGACAATGTTGTGTTAGTTTCAGGTACAGATTAAGGTGGTTCAGTTATATATCTACATCTATATCTATCTATCTAAATATTATTTTTCAGATTCCTTTCCATTATAGGTTATATAAGGCATTGAATATAGTTCCCTGTGCTGTACAGCAAGTCCCTGTGTATTCCTATAAAGACATTACTCTCCTGGCGTTATGATCTATTCTCAGAGGGAAATCACGGGGTGATGTTATAACTATCGCTCTGAGAAGCCTGAGGAAATCGGGGTACGGTCACAGAGCTGTGCCCCAACTATGATGTCATCTACTGCACATGCTCACAAGGAAAAATGGTGGCTGCCGTAACCCAGGGCGCAGAAAGTACGTAGGTGAAATTTAACTTCTAGGGCATCTTAGGAGGAGCCAGGGAAATAACTTAATGTGAAAATAACTTAATGTGAATACTTTCCAGAAAAAAATCAGCTATTGATTTGCTATTTCTATCAATAAATCCTGCCTAATTCCTAAAGAACTCCAGGTGACTGGGTAGACATAGTGGCAAGTGGTTTCTTTAAAAGATAGTGTCTTTTGGGCACATGTGACTGTCTCAGACCAGTATGTGTGGGGTAAAATCCAAGACAGGCTTCTAACCAGAGGCGCTTATTTTTCCATAGACATCCATTCCACAGGCACAATGAGAAGTGCCCTGGAGTCCCTGTTATAGTTTAGTGGGTTGAGGACCCAACGTAGTGTCTGTGAGGATGTGGGTTTGATTCTTGGCCTCACTCAGTGGGTTAAGGATCCTGCCACAAGCTGCGCTGTAGGTCGCAGATATGAATCTGACCTGGCGTGGCTGTGGCTATGGCGTAGGCTGGCAGCTGCAACTCCAATTCAACCCCTAGCCTGGGAACTTCCATACGTGTGCTGTAAGTATAGCTGTAAGAAGAAAAAAGAAAAAAGAAAAAACCTGCGTAATCAGCTTGATCCCCTTTTTTTTTTTCTTTCTTTCTTTGTCACTCAAATTTCTGCTGTGAGCATTTGTAAGTCTTTAGAAATTCTTCAAGAGCATCTCCTGTTACTGGTTGTCTGATAGTCAGTCCATCGAAAGGCAGTTCCTGTCTGATTATTGAATGTGTTATTCCTGGCTGGCATTATTACTCATGACCCTGTAGGCAGTGTAGACTGGAACGGCTCCATCACTGGCTTCTCAGGGGGTTTGAAATGTGACAGGTGGGGTGGTAGGAAAGTTTGATGTCACACGTCTGAACAGCTGCAGTGGCTGCACTAGAAAGTCAGTACAGATACTTTCTACCTCGAGTTTCATTTGTTGCTGCTGCTGTTGCTGCTGCTGCTGCTGCTGCTGCTGTTGTTTGGGCTGAGCCCGGGGCGTGTAGAAGGTCCCGGGCCAGGGGTGGAACCTGCATTGCAGCAGCGACCTGAGCCAGTGGAGTGAAAATGACAGGTCCTTAACCCATTGCGCTGCAAGAGAACACCTCATTTGATTTTATTTGCAACAAAATTACATTTCACCCTTGTCTCTGGAATCTCAGAAGTCCCTCTGAACCCTCCATCCTGTGAGCTCCCGGCAGGAGCCCGGACTGCCAGCAGCTTCGATTTCCTATGCCAGGGACGATGTAGGTGGTGTGCATATCCTACACGAATACCATGCGCTGCCCTGTGAGAGCCTGGTAATGATTCCCATTTTACAGAGAGGGAAGCTGAGGCTCAGAGAATCAGTCACTGCCTGATGTCACAATGAGTGATTCCCACAGCATCATCTGAGTCTATTCTTGGCCATGGAGACACATTCCTGGGGCCGCACGAGGCTCAAATGTCAAGTGACTGGCAGGCTGGGCCCCAGAGGGCCTCCACCTCGCAGGGAGCCAGTCTGAGAAACACGTCCGTGTTGGCTGACATACTACAGGTTCCGCTGAAGGAGAGCGAGACACCACGAGTTCGGGAGAGATGGGGTGACTGGCTTGTTTCTGGTTCCTCAGACAGTGTGTCTCAGATTTGGCTACACATGGGAGTCACTTGGGGAGCTTGAAAACACTCCTGTTTCCTGGTCTCTATGGCAAGATTCTGGTTTAATTGGTTTCAATGGGACTCAAGCATCAGAATCCACAAGCCTTCAGGTGATTCCAAGATGCAGCCTAGACTGTGTTCTAGGGTCTTCTGAGCGCTGGGATTTTTTTTTTTCTTTCTTTCTTTCTTTCTTTTTTTTTTTTTTTTTTTTTTTGGCCTCCCCATGACATACAGGGTGCCTGGGCCAGCCATCCAATCTGAGCTGCATTAAGACCTATGCTACAGCTGAATCCTTAACCCACCATGCTGGGCCGGGGATCAAACCTCAGCCTCCCAGGGCTCCGGAGATGCCACTGATCCTGCTGTGCCACAGCGGGAACTCCTGAGCTCTGGAACTTTGACGGTTGATGAAAGTACCTAAGTGTCCTCTCTAAAAACACTTTTCATTGTGTGAAATAATTTTGCAACCTTCACAAGCATCCTGGGAGGTAAAGCAGATGTGAAAGATGTGACGGATGGAGGAACTCTGGCATTTATTTACCTGTCCCGAAGTCAGAGGGACATGAATCCAGGGCTCAGAGGCACAGCCACGCTGGACACAGAAATGGGAAGATGTCTCTGGGATTCATCGGTTTTTCATTTCAGCCTAGAAGGGCCCTGAGCAATGAAGCCGTCTGTCTGTCCAGCTTGACTAGGAGTCACTGCCACCTAGTGTTACGGCTTTTCGTTTCTTTTTAGATGTTGTCTTTTTCCTCCTGTCTTGTGGTCCTTCCCTCCTGTCCTGCCCTCCTCCCTTCCTTCTTCCTGGCCTCCTTCCCTGAAATAAACTGATGGTTTACCAGGGCGACGACAGTTAGCTGCTCAGAGAGAGGGACAGTGTAAGCTCGTATTCCCAGGTCCATTGTCGAAGCTCTTGCCTGTGAGAATTTTCTCTCTCCTCAGTGAGGGTTTATGTTGCTATTACGCTTTGAGGGATCATGTCCAGATTGAAATAAAGTAGCCGTGATGAATTGCAGTTCGTGTACGTCGTCACCCTCCCGCCGTTAATTTTTTCAGAAGGAAAGTGGTGCCTAGCAATATTTCTAGAATCAGCCAGATTTTTTGTAGTGTTGGCTGTTTAAAAATCAGTTGTCGGAGTTCCTGTTGTGGCTCAGCAGTAATAAGCATCCATGAGGATGGGGGTCCCATCCCTGGCCCCGTTCAGTGGGTTAAGGATCCGGCATTGCTGGGAGCTGTGGTGCAGGTTACAGATGAGTCTCAGATCCCGAGTTGCTGTGGCTGTGGTGTAGGCTGGCAGTAGTAGCTCCAATTTGATCCCTAGCCTGGGAACCTTCATATGCTGCAGGTGGGGCCCTAAAGGGCAAAAAAAAGAAAAAAAAATTCCTTGTTAAACCAACCAGAACCCCTCTACAGAAGACATTGAAATACAAGGGGTGGCATTCTGGACAGAGATTACCTTGTCATTAAAGGGTAAAAAGAAGGTGACTCTGCAATTAGGGAGGTTTTGACTTGTCCTCTTTCAGCTTCATTCCCCACATCAAGTCTTGTCCTGCCAACCCCACCTCCAAAATCCAGCCCCAATCCATCCCTTGTCTTGGTTCCCGTTGGTACCACTTTAGTCCAAGCCAGTAGCATCTTCGGCCTGGCCCATGAATGTAGTTGCTTACTTGTTCTCTTTGCATCCACCAAGCAGATTCTTCTTTACCCAACAGCCTACATGCCATGAGAAATGGGAATCTGGGCATGTTACTTCCTTATTAGAACTCACTCATTTTTCTTTCCCTTACCATGGCCGGGGGCTCTCTAGGATATGACCCCGGCTTTAGCTATGACCTCACCTCCTACCACCCAGCCCACTGGCCTCAGGGCCTTTGCACTGGCTGTCTCCTCTGCCTGGAAATTCCCTCCCCGAATTGCACAGACATCATCCTGTAGATCTCGGCTTAAATGGCACAGCAGGGTAGCTTCAGATCCGCAAATCCCTCTCTTTAAAGTTACTCTTTAAAAAAAAAAAATACTTACCATTAGCTGGAATTTTATAGTACTTAGCATTAGCTGGAAATATTTCTATTCATTGACTTACTTCTTTTTTTTGCTTGTCATAATCCATCAATATCTACATGCCACAAAACCCAATGCTTGTGTCTTATTCACTTAGAATTCTAGGTGAATAGTCTATGGTCTAGAAAAATGCACAGAGTAGGTGCTCAATAAATATTTGTTGAAATAAATGATAAATGGTTGAATGAATTTAGGCTCATGGGTATTTCCTAAGTGCTACTCTGTATCACTCAGGACGGTGAGCAGAGTGAAAAGAAGGGAAATAAGCAGGCAGGTAAGGCAGGGTTCCTCTTGTAGGCAGAGTATATTAATACAAAGGAAACAAAACATACGTAATCGTTTGTGTAATTTATGAAACAGGTATTTTCATACAGTATCTCCAAATATGAATCTTAGATTTTTTTTTTCTTTAGCTTCCACACCTGTGGCATATGGAAGTTCTCAGGCTAGAGGCTGAATCGAAGCTGCAGCTTCCGGCCTACACCACAGCCAAGCAACGCAGGAGCTGAGCCGAATCTGCTACCTACACTACAGCTCAAGGCAATGTTGGATCCTTAACCCACTGAGTGAGGCCAGGGATCAAATATGCATCTTCATGGAAACTATGTCAGGTTCTTAACCTGCTGACACACAATGGGAACTCCTGACACTTAGGCTTTTTTTTAAAAGAATTCTACCTCTGCCCAAATTCCTCCTCAGTTGTTCTGGGTCTTTCCAGAAAGTACATCCTAAGTGCTGTGCTCTGTGAGCTAGATTTCTTGCTCCCAAATGACATTTCATTCATAGAATGAAAGCGAAGCAAAACAAAAAAAGATAGCAAGGTGCATCTCATGAGTTGTAAAGGAAAGATCCTAAAAGGTTCCTGAGGAAAAAAAAAATGCCATGTAAAATATCAGAAATCACAACGTCTTAAGACTTCTCACCACTGGTAGATCCTGGAGATAAAGGAGAGACGTCTCCAGCAATGGAAGAGCACAGTCATGTGCTTGAAAACACAGCCCAGCAGTTCAGGGTATATATTTTGGTTAAGGACACATGAAACATCCCCTCAAACTGATCACATAGTAAGTCTCAAGAAAATCTTTAAAAATCTCCAAGAACTGTCATCATAGCTTCATCTGCTCAAATCAGAACATAGCAACAGTAACAAGAATAAGAGATATTTGTATATATGATATGTGTGTGTGTGTGTGTGTGTATATCTGATGTATATTTAGGAGAGCGAAGAATGTCCATAAACATCCACATCTGGCCATGAAGGAATAACAGGGACCTGATTCACTCTTCTCACCCAAACAACTATACACCTGGACAAAACACAGGAAACAGCAAATGCAGACATTGGCCAACACGTAGCATGTGTAAGTCACCCCCAAGAAAGGGAGATGGCGTTTCCAGGGGGTCGGGCAGGGGGCTGTGCAGGAATGAGGACCGCTAACAGAGCCCGTGGTCTTACTTGAATTAAGGAGACAGAAGCCAGGGTTTGGGCGAGGCCAAGTTGCTGGAATGTGCAGGGTTGAGAAATGGAGAGGACGAAGCAGGGATTATCTGCACCTGTGTGAGGCCAGGAGCAGAACAACCAGAAAGGAACAGGAGGAGAGATTTCCTGCTGTGACTCAGTAGATTATGAACCTAATATCCATGAGGACGCGGGTTCGATCCCTGGCCTTGCTCAATGGGTTAAGGATCTGGTGTTGCCGTGACCTGTGATGTAGGTCGCAGACGCAGCTTGGATCCTGAGTTGCTGTGGCTGTGGCCGGCAGCTGTACCTCCTCCAATTCCACTCCGAGCCTGGGAACTTCCACATGCCACAGGTGTGGCCCTAAAAGCAAAAAAAAAAAAAAGAAAAGAAGGAAAGAAAGAAAAGAAAAGCAAACAAAAACAGGAGAAGTAGGAGGGGAGCTCCCACTGTGGTGCAACGGGATCAGCGGTGTCGTCGGAGCCCCTGGGGTGTGGGTTTGATCCCCTGCCTAGCACAGTAGGTCCAATCCCTTGCCTGGCACAGTGGGTCCAATCTCTTGCTTGGCACAGTGGGTCAGGGATCCCAGTGTTGCCACAACTGCAGCTTAAGTTGTGACTGTGGTTCCAATCTCATCCCTGGCTCCATGTGGGGCGGGGTGGAAAAAAATAACCAAAAGAAAAAAAAGAATAAAGAAACAGGAAGAACAATCCCAGGAGAAGACGCAGGGCTGGGCTAGTTCGAATGCCCACCAGCCAAGGTGAAAAGACCTCCAAGCAGTGGACGTCGGGTAGAGTCCTCCAAAGTGTGTCACCACGTGATTCCCACACCGCAAGCTCCCAGGACAAGGCCCTGCTGAGCTCTGCGGGGTACACTGCATAAGCACGGTGTCCTGCATACTCCTCAGGGGCTGGCTGTGTTCAGCTGGGCTGGAAGACCTCAAGACGTATCGGCATAAATTGCAATGTGCTGTGCGAACACTGTGTGTGTGACCCAAGGTGACTTCTCTACCCACCCAGGCGTTGCCCAAATTACCAGTCTCGGAGGAGTGATCAGAATGACAGAAGCATGTATGGTAGCAAAACAGACTCTGGGTCCAGGAATTTTTATCCTCAATTTCCGTATAGGAGACCTCTGATGAGCTCTCCTTCAGAATAAGGAAATGTTCGTGCTGGAAGGAGACAGCAAGAGCATCCCGCCCAATATCTTCACTCTATAGATAGAAACGGAGGCCCTGTCTCCCAGCCAGGTAAAGGCGTGTTTCCCTAGTTGTCTTTCCTCCCTATGTCCTCCCGCAAAATGCTCTGTGACCTGAGGGTCCTGAGTGGCAGAGTGGAGGGAAGGAGCCCAGCTTGAGCTTCAGCCGGACCCGTCACTGGTGTTTAAATGTGCCTGATCATGCCCATGACCAGAGCTTTGAACGAAGGAGGCATCTGTTTGCTTGGGGGGCTGTCCAGCCTTCTGGGAGACGGTTGATCCTAAAAAGAAGAGAGCAGAGGACTGGTGAATTTGATGCACTAACAAAGTTCCAGGCTTCTGAAAGAAAAGGCAGTTTCGGGCACAGTGTGGTGCTGCTCACTTTGCTTTGCCTCCCAGGCCTATGGAGGCGGGGGTGGAGGGTGGGCGGGGGGGGAAGATGGGCTGTAAATTTGAAAGATAAAAAAAAGGAGAGTGTTTCATTTAAAACTCTGGAAGGCAGTGCAGTACTACTAGCGGTTTCTCGGGTCCCTCCTAAGAGAAACGACAGAAGAGGGAGGACGGAGATTTCCTCCCCTTTAACCACCCCGATCGCCTGGCTTTGCTCTCTCGTGGGCTCTGAGTGCAGCAGGAGTCCGTCTAGGAACGTGGCAGAACTCAGCCAAAGCAGCAGCGCGTTCAGCAGAGACGTCATAGGAAGGAGGGCTGGGCTGACTGTTGTAGAGTCGGCAACAAAGCAAGGGAGGAAGAGAGAGCAGGTGCTCCCTGCGTTTGGCTGGAGCACAAATAGGACAGCAAACACCACCAGTTAGGCTTTCATTGGTGCTACGAGGTCTTGCAATGAGCAAATAAGAGCAAGAAACATGAGTAATTGCTGTCAATGCCCATTAGCCCCCACGTGTCAATGGCTGCTAACTTGAAACTACTGGTTTGATGGTTTCTGATTATTTTTAAATTATTTCATTTGCTTTTAACTTTTTTTTTTTTTAATGGCTGTACCCAGGCATTTGCAAGTCCCCGGACCCGGGTTGAACAATTTTTAAAAATTGTACCCCTGTCCTTTACTTGTAAAATTAGCGGAGGAAACATGTACCTTTAATATATGTACATTTGTTTCTTTGTTATCGATCTCTTTTATTTATATATTATTGTGCTAATGTAATGTATATGTTGGAAAGTTGATACAAAAATAGACATTAGAGAAGAATGAGATAAAGATAATAATGAAGTTAACAGTATTTTTAAATGTCATGATAAAGCATTACCATTAGCTAATATCCCAAGGTAGGGCTCATCTTAAATGACAGTGAATATATACAGATGTTTCACTGTCTCATTAATCAGAGTGGCATCAAAGAGGTCCTGATAATCTCAAACAGCATGTTGGTGGATGGGGAGGGAGAGAATGAAGAAGAGTGTGGTTTTAGAAATCATGCTAGATAAGGCACCAAAAAGATTAAAGTTGGAGTCAAAACTACTATGAGGTACCACCTTGCACTGGCCAGAATGGCTGTCATTAAAAACCTACAAACAATAAATGCTGGAGAGGGTGTTGATAAAAGGGAACCTTCTTACACTGTTGGTCGGAATGTAAATTGGTGCAACCACTATGGAAAATGGTATGGAGATTCCACAAAAAAACTAAAAATAGAATTACCATTTGATCCAACAATCCCACTCCTGGGCATCTATCCAGAGAAAACCATGACTCGAAAAGATTCATGTACTCCAATGTTCATTGCAGCACTATATACAATACCCAAGACATGGAAGCAACCTAAATGTCCATTGACAGAGGAACGGATAAAGAAGATGTGGTACACATACAAAATGGAATATTACTCGGCCATAAGAAGGAAATAAATAATGGCATTTGTAGCAATATAGATGGACCTAGAAATTATCATGCTAAGTGAAGTTAGTCAGATGGTGAGACCCCAATGTCATATGCTATCACTTATATGTGGAATCTAAAAAACAAGGATACAATGGGCTTATTTGCAGAACGGATAGTGACTCACAGGCTTTGAAAATGTTATGGTTTCCAAAGGAGACTGGTTGGGGGGTCAGGGGATAGGATGGGGGTTTGGAATGGAAATGCTACAAAATTTGGTTGTGATGATTGTTGTACAACTATAAATGTAATAAAATTCATTGAGTTAAAAAAGATTAAAGCTGGAAATTTTCAGGCCAAAAGGGGGATAAATCATTTCAGTCAAATATTATGTTAGTCAGCCAGGGCTGCTATAACAAAAATGCCATTAATTGGGTGACTTAAATACTAAATATTGATCCCTCACCATTCTGGATGCTGGAAGTTCAAGATTGAGGTGCTGGCATATCCCGGGTCTGGTGAGGGCTCAATTCCTGGCTTGTGGACGGCCACCTTCAGCAGCGAACAAGCCTTCTTATTCCTTTCCTTATAATCCCATTCATGATTTTTTTTTTTACCTCCCAAAGGACCCACCTCCTAATACCATCATCTTGGGAGGTAGGATTCAACAAGAGATGGTGGGGGGCACAATCTTTCAGTCCACACTAGATATAATCAGAGAATCTAAGCCTTTCCATATCCTTTATGCTGCAGATGAAGAACCTGAGTCCCTCAGAGGTAAAGATATTAAGCCAAAGCACAGAGTGCTACAATATCATGTTTTCTTTGAAGAGGTGGAAGCAGTTGAGTGGTGCTGAATGCAATGGGTAAGGGTTCATCTAAAGAAGGGAGTTATGCTCACTAGAGGAAAAAGGGACAACTGAGTGGTGAGAGGTGATGAAGGGTTGAGATTAGGCAGAGCTGGCATGGCACATCGAATTTAGATTTTAATCTTTTATTCCTGGCACTTAATCCATTCCAGACTAAGAATTCAATATGTGTGTCAACAAATATGGAGAGTCTGAGATTTTACTTTATGTGCAAGCTACCCAATTAGCTGCTACAATTTCAGGATGCTGGTAGGAAGGCATGAGACCCATAAGTCAGCAATTGCTGTGCACTCGTGTGACCAAGGGTGTGAGTTTTATGTAATAATTCCCCAAATCCCATTCCCATGGTCAGTGCAAAGAGGGCTGGGTGCTTACTTGGAGTGGGTTGCATTTCAGGAGAGGGGCCCCGAGTTTGGGGAACCAAATCTTTTATAACAGGCAGTAGGCATGTCTGCCCTGACCTCTACAGGAGGTGGTCCCTGTACCTTCCAAAGGTGTTTTCTATAGAAAGATACTTGAAAAGATAGCTTGCAACAAAGGGCCGTCAGTACCTTGTTCCCAAGGTATAGAAAGTGAGAGGCCTGTGGAAAAGATCTTGAAAGATCCATGGCTAATATGTCAAACCCTAGCTACCACACTCCCTGACAAGCTGTAAGAAACTCATTCAGAAATGTGGGTAGTTGTACTGAATCATTCCGGCAGTATCTTGTGGCCATGTACATGCAGGTGTTAGCCCAGAGCTACTGTGCGGGTCTTCAACCAATACCTGCTAAACTAGTGGAAATTTAAAATAATTCTGTATTTTAAGTGACAAGGATCATTTATCAAGTGGAGAAAGCCGATGGTATATGTTTTTATTGTTAATAGATTTATATTTTCCCTGATAAGAATTGCTTATTTTTATTTTTTTCTTTTCTTTTCTTTTTTGTCTTTTTGCCTTTTCTAGGGCTGCACTCACAGTATATGGAGATTCCCAGGCTAGGCGTCTAATCAGAGCTGTAGCTGCCAGCCTATGCCACAGCTCACAGAAACACTGGATCCTTAACCCACTGAGCAAGGCCAGGGATCAAACCCGCAACCTCATGGTTCCTAGTTGGATTCGTTAACCACTGAGCCATGACGGGAACTCCAGAATTGCTTATTTTTATAAACATCAGCAAAACACATACATTATATTTTAAACAATAACATATATATAACATAATATGTAATATAACATATATAAAATTTATATATAATATATAAATATAACACACATATAAATTTAATTATATATTTTTAAACGATTTTTATTTTTTCCATTATTGCTGGTTTACAGTGTTCTGTCAATTTTCAACTGTACAGCAAAGTGACCCAGTCACACATGTGCGCGCGCACGCACACACACACACACACACACACACATATACATTCTTTTCCCCACATTATCCTCCATCACGTTCCATCACAAGTGACGAGATAGAGTTCCCTGTGCTACAGCAGAATCTCATTGCTCATCCACTCCGAAGGCAATAGTTTGCATCTAGTAACCCCAGACTCCCAGTCCCTCCCACTCCCTCCCCGGCCCCCTTGGCAACCACAAGTCTGTTCTCTGAGTTTCTTTTCTATGGAAAGGTTCATTTGTGCCGTATTTCAGATTCCAGACATAAGTGATATCATATGGTATTTGTCTTTCTCTTTCTGACTGACTTCACTCAGTATGAGAGTCTCTAGTTCCATCCATGTTTCTGCAAATAGCATTATTTTATTCTTTTTTATTATATATATACCTCATCTTAATCCAGTCATCTGTCAATGGACATGTAGGTTGTTTCCGTGTCTCGCCTATTGTGAATAGAGCTGCAATGAACACAGGAGTGCATGTAGCTTTTTCAAGGAAAGTTTTTTCCAGATATATGCCCAAGAGTGGGAAGGCTGGGTCATTATATTTTAGGATTTTTCTTAGACAGAAGTCTGAAAGAAGAAAGCATGTTGACTAGCTCTCACCTTGGACAAGCTGCCTAACATTAGAACTTTTTAAAAATAGCGTATAACTTTTTACGTGCCTTGGTTTTTATGCTTGTTTGTTTTGCTGCACCCATAGTCTGAGGAAGTTCCCAGGTCAGGAATTAAACCCATGCCACAGTAGCGACCTGAGCTGCTGTGGTGACAGTGCCAGATCCTTAACCTGCTGAACCACCAGGGAATTTCAGCATGTGCCTTGGTTTTTACTTCTAACAAATTTAGAAATTGGGCTAAGTGATTTTTAAAATCTCTTCCTTTATGATTTTTTTTTGAAAAAATTAGATTTCAAGAAGAGGTATTAGGTTATATATTAGGCATAATTTTCATGCTCTAAGAATTGTGACACTAAACTTTTTTGTGTTTGTTTTGTTTTTTTAGGGCCGTGCTTGAGGCATATGGAAATTGCCAGGCTAGGGGTCGAATCGGAGCTGCAGCTGCTGACCTACACCACAGCCACAGAAATGCGGGGTCGGAGATGCACCTGTGAACTATGCTGTATTTTATGGCAATGCTGGATCCTTAACACACTGAGCAGGGCCAGGGATCAAACCCACATCCTCATGGATGTGAACTAGTCGGGTTCGTTACCACTGAGTCACAACAGAAACTCCTGAACTTTTGCTGTTGGGAGTTTTGTTAGTTTTGCTCAAGTGTTTTAAAACAAAGGTGGCCTGCATTCCTGAGTTCAGTGGGACTGCAGAGTAATTGTGTATTGATCCATAGATCACGGGGTCTGTAAGAAGCACACGATCTTTTCTCTAAGCTAAGGACTGGGTTTTAAGATTAGATTTGGTGTCAGGTTTTGACCTACTTTTTTCCACCTTGATAGTGAATTTACAAAAAGGCGGGGGAAGGAGAACAACTCCCACCACGTGTCGCATGTACATGAGCCGAGACGTGTTTATTTACCTGAGAGTTACGAGACTGTCATGCAGTGTCAGCAGAGTGGAGACCAGCCCTGGTGAGTTCTTCTGAGCTCCAGGCTCTCTCGGCCACTGATGTCTTCTGGTTACTTTCCAGAAGGCACAGAGGCTCCGGAAGTCAACTTTCTAAGGGAGCCAAGAAAAAGCGGTCAAAGGCCTTTGAAAGGATGATGGGGTGAGAAGAGGAGGGAAGAGAGGTGATCCCATGTCCAACGCCACCAGCCAGTGGTTTTGAACGGGTCTGTGTGCTTGTGCCTTACGGAATCCTGCAGTGATCCACCCCCAGCCTGAAGGTCCTGCCTATAGTTTCCATCTGTTTCCAAAGATTTTCCTTGGGAAAAACACCTGCTAATTCAGCAGAACACTTTGCTCCTCAAATTTGCGTGTATCAGCTTGTTTGCTCACTATGCATCACTTCATGCGCCAGGGGTTATCATCTTCTCTTGCATCAGTTGTGGTTGTGAACTTTAACCGTATTCTCCTTTAAGCTGAAAGAGAATTCTTTTCTGTTACAGACTACGTTAACAAGAATTATGGGGAAAATGATAATTCATATGAGTATAATATTATTACTCTAATGGCTCACGTTTGTGAATAATCATCACGTCCATGGCGCCAACCTAAGCATATCGAGTGTATTAATTGATGTGCTTAATCCTCGCATTAATCCTCCAAGAGGGTACTATTATGACCTTGATATTATAGACAGTGAAACTAAACATTGAGACATTAAGTCACATCGTGAAACAGAATGACAGGTCCCATACCTGTAATGATGCTGCAGGTAAAAGCCCAAATTTCTGTTCCATTACAGGAGACGCTTCTATCTGTGGTAAAGCTGGAATAGGTTTACAAATGATCCAAAGAGAGGCAATTTCTGTAAAGGGACCTATAGGTTTCATTACATGTCATTGCAATCCTACAGGCTGTCTGGGTACCTCATTTGCCAAAGCGGCTCAGTTATCTCTCTTTTTGTGTCATCGTCTCCAGTAGAAAAGGAAATTATGGCACCCATTTGCTTGTTAGTTGAGCTTTTGCTGGAAAAATAGAGATTTCCCTGTGATACAGTGGTTATTCAAGTTTGGACTCGTTCAGAGTATACAGAACTGAATTCTAGGGAGTTCCTGCTGTGGCACAGTGGGTTAAGGATCCAACTGCAGTGGCTCGGGTTGCTGCGGAGGCTCAAGTTTGATCCCAGGCCCTGATGCAGTAGGTGAAGGGATCTGGTATAAGTCGCAGCTAAGGTGCAGGTCGCAGCTGTGGTGTAGTTCGCAGCTGTGGCTTGGATTCGATCCCTGGCCCAGGAATTTCCATATGCCGAGGGTGTGGGCAAAAAACCAAAAACAAACCCCCAAACAAACCAAACTGAATCCCAATTCTACCACTTACTCCTTGGGTGATTTAGGTAAATTTCTCCTAATCCCTAGGGACTCAGGTTTGTCATCTGTAAGACGTGGAATCATAACACCATGTAGTTCACATATTTCTCCTACCTTTAAGGTGAAAAACAGAGTGATTTTTAATATATTCACATGGGTATAAAAATACCACCATTATGTAACCCAAAACAGGCTCCTCATCCCTTAAAGGAACCCCATATCCATTTAATGGTCATCCCATATTCCTCCCTCCACCCCAGCTCCTGGCAACCACTGGTAAACATTCTATTTCAGTGGATTTGCTGATCTGGACATTTCACATAATTGGAACTATGCATGACTTCTCATATTTAACTTTACTCACTTAGCATAA
This sequence comes from Sus scrofa, assembly GCF_054392235.1. Taxonomy (NCBI): domain Eukaryota; kingdom Metazoa; phylum Chordata; class Mammalia; order Artiodactyla; family Suidae; genus Sus; species Sus scrofa. The sequence goes on along the minus strand of NC_139392.1, from coordinate 91,081,531 downwards.
TGTCCTCAAGATCCATCCACGTCATAGTGGCCCTTTATCAGGTGGAGGGAGTTCCTTTCTACTCCCAGTTTGTTTGGCATTTTTACCATTAAGGGGCATCAGTTGCAATGATCATGTGCTTTTCATCCTTATTCTGTTCAGATGGTGTGTTACATGGGCTGCTGGTTTGCGGGACTACTCTGAGCTAGGGTTAGGGACATGGAAGTAGACGTTAAAATGACACACAATTCACTCTTCTTACCAAGATTCAGTTTTTCTTGAATAAACACTCCTTGGGTTTTTGCGAGCCTTTGGCTACTTTCTAGAATTCTCAGAATGATGATTGGACACCTTTCCCCAGTGTTGTCTTGCCTTTATGAAGGAGTGGATTTTCAGAGGTTTTTATTCCACCATTCCTGCCAGCATCCTTCAAGTGCTTTTGGTAAAGATTGCATAAGTTAGTAAATAGAAGTTATTTGCAATACTGCTTGATGCATCATCATATTTATATTTAATTTATTTTTGTTTAGTCAATTATCTCCAGTTCAGTTGGATTCTTGGAGAAAAATCTTCTGGGCTAGGAATCAAGAAGTGCTATTTTCCCCTTTGTGTATAGAAAAGAACTGGTAAGGAGCCCTGTGCATTTTGAAAAGCTCAGTAATAGCCCCAAGCTTTTATTTTGTTGGTAATAATGATAACTGTAAAGCATTTCTTCTTCCCACTCTGCCCACTGAGAAGACCTCCCGCTTCCTACAGAGTGAGAAGGATTCCAGTCCGACTGGCAAATCTGGTTCTTGCTCTTCATAGCTTTCCATAATCTGTGCATACTTTAATGCCCTGTGTATTACAATCAAGAGAAGAAAGGAGAAAGGTTTGGTAAGGTATCATATTATATCATATCATATTATATTATAAATTACAGAGTTTAGATGCAGAGTTTATCTGATATTCCCTGTGCCCTCCCCCGTCTCCAGATGTGAGAGGTTAAATTAAGATTTCTGCCTTGACGGTTGGTAAGTCTGTGGTGAGTAAGCAAATTATAAATTTAATAACTCATTAAAAAAATTCCACAGGGGAAACTCTTTTCCCAAATGAAACTTGGGGGCCATTGGACAAACAGTTGCAACAACATGTGCAAAGAAAACAAGATTTGCTTTGTTTTGGCTGTACCCACAACATGGGAACTTTCCCAGGCCGGGGACTGAACCCATGCACAGCAGTGACAATGCTGGATCCTTAATCACTAGGCCACCAAGGAACTCTGAAAACAAGATGTTTTAATGTGTGTATGTTCATGTGTGTTGCTGGATGGTGTGGGTGTGGAGAGAATTCAGGAAAATAAAGAGAAGGCTGAAGGTCAAACCTAAAGAGAAGTTTGGTGATCGTTATTTTTTAAGCTAGGAAAGCATCTGGAGGTCACTACCAGCCACTGTAATGACCCCTTCCAGAATGCCTTTCTGCAGAATTTGGAGATTCTGATGAGCAGACTTTTTTAAGCAGTTGCAGCCTCTGTGGATGTGATGGTTAATTTTATGTGCTAACAGGACTGGGCCGTGGAGTTCCCAGATATTTCATCAAACATTATACTGGGTGTTTCTGGATGAGATAAATATTTTAATCAGTGGAGTAAAGCAGATTACCCTCTGTAATGCTGTGGGCCTCATGCAATCAGCCGAAGACATTAATAGACAAAAAAACTGATTGTCCCCAAGGTAAGAGAATTCCCCAGCTGACTATCTTTAGACTATCTGCAAACTTGGCTCTCCCTAAAGGCTTTTTTTTTTTAATTTAAATTTAAATTTTTAATTATAATCAATTGTTCTTTCCTAAAGGCTTTTAATTGGGTCTCCAGCCTGCTGGTCCACCCTGCAGATTGAATTTCTCAGCCTCTATAATCACCTGAATCTATCTATCTATCCATCCATCTATCTATCTATCTATCTATCTATCTATCTATCTATCTATCTATCCATCTATCTATCTATCTATCTTCTATGGACTTGATTTCCCTAGAGAAACTCTGACTAATGTAGTGGTATACAACAGAGATTATACTGCTGAATAATTAGAAAGTGTGTGACATAAAAAAGAAACATGATATACTAACAAACACTAAGGCTGCATATTTATGGAACATCACAGACTGTCATCTGGTTAGAAGCATCCCTTGGGGTCACCCCAGTCTCTTAAGGGTCCCAGGTTGTTTGAAGACTTAAGGTGTCTGAAAGTTTACCCATTTCATTTTCAAAGCTGTGCTCTTAGACACCTATTTCCCTCAACATCTGTAAGAGAGGAGATATTTCTTCCATCTTGACTTTATCCATCTTACAAAATGAGTGAGACTGAATTAGCCAGATAGCTTGGGCTTCAAAGGAAGACTCCATCTTTGTGGGGATCTCAGCCTTCCTTGAGGTCACAGTCAAGGTCAGCATCTCCCAAACTGTCTTCTTAGCAACTCAAGTTCCTTGAGATGTAAACAGACGTTTGGGAAACAGGCATTTAATGTTCCCTTGGGATAGAGTTATAAGTCACCAAATCAAAAAAAAAAAAAAAAAAAGTGAGAAGGTGAGGTCCTGCGGTAAAGAAACATGCTTAAATTTGCCGTGATGTTTTGCAAGGCTTGGACCCTGAAACCTGGCCAACTGGATAGATTTCCTCTCTCCCTACTCCAGGCCTCCCCCTTCCTGCCCCATATCCTCCAGCCAGTAAAGTTTCCTGACTATTTTAAGCAGAAGAGAAATATATGCGTGGCTCTGTTCACAGTCAGGTCTGGATTTACAGGTGACACAATGCTTGAGATTTAAAAGATCTTTAAATTCTCCCACATGGTGGGAGAACTTTACAGAGTGATGAAAATACTCCAGATCTTGATTCGGGTGTTGGTTATGTAGGTGTTTACATTTGTCAAAACTGACCAAATTGTGCCCTTAAAGTCGATGCATTCTATTGTATATAAATTTTGCCTTAACAATAATAAAAAAAAAAAAAACTTTTGCTGTACCTCTTTGAAATATCTGGTACTGGCAAAATCTCAGAATGCCAAAATGACATCTTTAGGGCCATACAGCGCCTTTGCATTGGATACAGAATAAAAACAGAGCTTTTGCTCTCCTATTTCATGGCTCCACTTCCCAAATTATATTAGTGAGTTATTTTCTATGAAATCAGAAGTAGTTCTGTACAAGCATCCTCGAGATAAACTCTCTCTCTCAATATGATTGGAAGTTATTATCTTGCTGGCTCATGACTAGGAATATTGACAATTTGAAAGGGGAGAAGTCCGTATCCTTACGAATATATGTGGGCTGAAGATTGATAATAATTAATGTTAATAACCCCAAAGGGCAGTTAGCAACTAAATTTATTAAAGCTCTTTCTTTGCATCAATAAATCAATTTTTGGTATTTATTTGTTTAGACAGCTTCCTATGTTTATTATTATAATTTTTGCTTATCTGAATAACAATGTGCCTGCACATCCTTGTTTGCTTTTCAGTCTTGCTTACTTCCCTGGAGGATCCCCCAAAACATTTATTATTACCAAGGGATAGAACTGCCTTAAAGTGGCAGGTAGCCATAATCGAGAGTAAAGGTATAACTAGAGACCAAGTGTCTGCGAGCAGCTGCTTAAAGAACATTGTGGGCATTTGAGCAAGTAACAAAACAGCAAATTCGTTCCTTGAGCAAATGTTCAAGGCATGTGCCCTAATCATTATTTTTTGGTGATGTAATTATTATGAATTCATAATGTGTCATTTACTATTCCAAACTATGCTTTTGTAAGAAAAAACTGCTTTTGAGAAGGGAGGTCAACTTCCATTTAATTCAGATATTTTTGATAATTCAAAATACATTGTGTCCCGATGATATTATCTTGGTGCCTAATCAACCTAAGACTTCTAGAAAGCATTACAGGCTTGAGACGTGTAAATACTTTGTTTTGAAAAAGTACTGGTGTTGGAGTTCCCATCGTGGCTCAGTGGTTAACGAATCCGACTAGGAACCGTGAGGTTGCGGGTTCAATTCCTGGCCTTGCTCAGTGGGTTAAGGACCCAGCATTGCCGTGAGCTGTGGTGTAGGTTGCAGATGCGGCTTGGATCCCACGTTGATGTGGCTCTGGCGTAGGCCTGTGGCTACAGCTCCGAATAGACCCCTAGCCTGGGAATCTCCATATGGTGTTATTTAAAGGCATGTTTCAATAAGGAAGTTGCTGTATTCCTAATCTGCTAGGTAAGTAGAACAATTTATTAGTGGTCTTTTAAGATCTTGACTTCAAAGGAAAAGCCATATTGAGAAAGTCAGCAGTAATACTTCCTTGCAAAGTAGCTTATACACAACACACACACACACAAAATTCCCCACAATTATTCTTTGTTTTAAATAATATGATACTGATTCACATCCAGTCTTGATTTGTGCAGAGATGGTATCTGTTTCAAGCTGAGTTGATGCATCTCTTGCCAGGGATATTCGGTTTGAAACTGAGAGAGATTCAGCTTGGGGTCCGTCTTGGGGCTGAAGCTGTAAGATGGAAAGCTCAAGAGATGCTGTTAGCTGTGTTTCCTGTCATGCGGTTCTGCAGAAGGAGAGAGAGAAACAAATCAGATGGGCAGACGCGAGCAGAGTGGCCAGGCAGAGAAGGGGCGGACCTCATCCAGGTGCCTGGTTCTAGAGCTTCCTGAGGTCCGATTGCACCCCCATCCTCGGGTTCTGAAGCACACATTGACATCCTCATACCATTTTCTTCCTTAAGCTGTGTTGAGGGTTTATTTTTGTAAGACGACTTTTGGGGAAAAATGTTAGTCTGTATTTAGATATGTTTTAGTATATCCAAAATATGTGCTCCAGCTGGCAGGACTTGGAGACCTGTCTGCAAGCAGACGAAATGTCAGCTCATTCAGCAGGCAATGCGTTTAGAATGCAAATATGAAGTTACCCTATTTTTGATAAGCCCAATAAACAGTGAAGTGCCTTAGAGGTACTTGTCAGAGCTTGGTTTTGAAACAGAAGACAGACAGAAGACACACAAAAGCAGTTAAAAGAGCTGTCACACAGTGGAGGAATTGGCTCCCCTGTGGTATTTTCAAATAATAGAGCAGATGCCTGACATTTGGGAAGGAAAATTCACAAGAGATTTATCCAGACATCCTTCAAACACGCCATTCCTGAAACACTGCTCCAAGATACACTCTTCCCAGCTTCTTTGTCCATGTAACGGGGTTGGTAACATCGACTCTCCCTGGATGTACTGCATGGACAAACTGAGACTGTGCAGGAAACGGGCTGCACATGTGGCCATGGGTGGCTGGAACCACTGAGACCCAAGGGTCTCCTGCCTTTACACCCAGCCGCTGCCAGAGGACAGGTGAAATATCCCACATGACAAAATCACACCATTTGCAGCAACATGGATGCAACTAGAGATTCTCATACTTAGTGAAGTAAATCAGAAAGACAAATACCATATGATATCACTCATATGTGGAAACTAAAATAAGGCACAAAGGAACCTAACTACAAATGGAAAGGGACTCACGGACATAGAGAACAGACTTGTGGTTGCCAAGGGGCAGGGGGGAGGGAGTGGGATGGGCTGGGAGTTTGGGGGTGGTGGATGCCAACCATTGCATTTAGAGTGGATGAGCAAGGAGGTCTTGCACAGGGAACGATATCCAATCTCTAGGGATAGAACATGAGAGACGATAATGTGAGAAAAAGAATGTATATCTGTGGATGACTGGGTCGCTTTGCTGTACAGCAGAAATTGACACAACATTGTAAACAACTACAGTTTAAAGATTTTAAAAAAAGAAATTACAAAAAATATAAAGAGAATGCCTTTCAAGTCTGGCTCACGAAGAGGGGAGCACAAATGTTAAATCTTCTGTGGTTTTAGCAGGAAGGCTCTGAACATTCCCCAAGGGGGGCACTGGCACATTGCAGGGCCGTGTGCCACCTCTCTCTAAGTGGGGCATCCCCAGGTGTGGGGCTAACACACAGGTTCCGTGAGCCCGACACGCCTCCAGCTCGAGGGCATGACATTGGGTACATTGGAGAGGGGCATGATTCATGGCCAGTACCGGAGACTCACGCGAAGAACTGTGGTGACATTGGCTGGATGGCTCCCCATGGTCACAGGTACCAGTGGGAAAGCCTACTTCCTGCTAGGCTTCCTGCCTGTGCTCCTCCTTGGCGATTCTTTGTCATCAGCGTGTTACCTCGACCATTGCGTTTCCGGAGTCAGTAGAGACATCATCCCCTGGCGTCTTTTATGATTATGGTCCGAAGTCACATCTGTGTGAAGATGTGGCTCTCCAATCGACCCCATGCATGTATTCAGAGATGTCCATAACCATGAATATTACATGGTGTGATTTTGTATCTATTTTGCTACAAATATTCCACTCCACTGGATTGTTTTTTTCTTTCCTTCTGAAATTTCGAAGGTCAAAGGGGTGGCCAAGATTTTGAGTTGTGAAGTATTTTAGAGTTAGAGCAACACTAGCGTTCTATTTTGGTCCCTTACTCCAGCCGCAGCTGTGGAAGATCCAGTTTCCAGGAGAGGAAAATCCACGCTCAAGGCCAGAGGATCATAGCTCCCCCTCCTGGCCCTGCGTGAGTCTAAATCCTGCTTTTTGTCTTTGCTTTCCTTTCCTGCTTCCGTTCAACTCCCTGTAATTACAGGGGGCCCTCCGAGGCTTCTCAACGTCCGCTCTTTGGGCCGTTGATGATGAACTCTCATCGGAGCCCGAAATTCATGCGGAATGGGACTTATCCAGATGCCTTGTCGTTGCAGCTCTCTGTGATGACAGAAATGTACTCTCCGACACAATGATCGGTGCCCATGTGGAATGAGTGAGCTCTTAATGCTCAGGATATGAACAAACTGATGCCCCTAAGAAACTGAATCTTTAGTTGTATTTAATCACATTTTTTTTTTTTTTAATTTTAGGGCTGCACCCATGGCATATGGAGATTCCCAGGCTAGGGGTCAAATCGGAGCTGTAGCTGCCGGCCTACACCACAGCCACAGCAATGCAGGATCCTTAATCCACTAGGCAAGGTCAGGGGTCAAACCCGCAACCTCATGGTTCCTAGTCAGACTTGTGTCCGCTGTGCCACAGCAGGAACTCCTAACTGTAATTAATTTAAATGTAATTAGCCAAGTGCGGTGAGTGACCTCCCGATTAGGTGGTACTGTTTGGATGCTGGTACCTTCTCTCCACAAATACCTTGGATCTGCTAGAGTATTGCTATTTTAACTGAACTTGCCAATTTCCCTGGCTGGCGGGGACAGGATGGTAGCAAAAGTGCCCTTTATTCTTTCCGAAGCATCGCTCCACCTCATCTGCCTTCTGACAGCTTGAGCCATGGCTGGGTGGCACATACAGCTTAGCGTTACCTGCTGCCTCGTGGCATGGTTTTGCCCTGGCATCATTCCAATGACAAGAGCAGGTCTGACCTTCTCCAATGTGGTCATTTGTTGGAAGCTGCTGGCCCTGGTTTGGGAGACGCATTTAGACACAGTCAGACCGTGAGAGAAGGAAAAGCGGATGACGTAATGGCGGGCGTCTTGGCTTGACCACAGTCTTATCAAGGTTTGTAGAGCAGAAATGACAGGGGCGTGATGAGGATTTCAGCAGGAGTGCCAAAAGGTGACCGGAAAAGGGGGAGCTCCTTCGGCATCCCTACCAACTGCATCTACAGTCGTCCCCCCCAAACCGCCCAAGAGAAACACACAATCTAAGCAAAAAGTCACCCCATCTTCAGCCACTACTCCCCACTACACTGTTACCCATAAGATCCCTTTATAGGAAAATTCTAGAGCTCCCTCAAGTGAGCCTGATCTCCATAAAAATGGTTTGCTTAAGTTCTTCTCTAAATAGGAAGTCCTTCTAAAGCAGTAATGATGCAATAAATAGCCTGACTTTCAGAGACATGACAATTGCAAAAGCAAGGAAACAGTTGCATATTATGAACCAGAGACTCACCTCTTAAAACAGACCCAAAGCCCACAATGGCACGGCCTTCCTTCAGATAGGTGCTTATAACCTGGTAATATTACTAAACATTGAAAACTGTTCTGAGGCTGTTCGAATGGAAGACTTGGGACAAAGCAGGGTTATTGCATTTGTGTGGTATTGATCTAATCTTATTCTTTCACACACTGAAATTTGGGCTTTTTAAGGAAATAGATACTTGTTCTGAGCGTTTCAAGGCAGGTGAGAGATACTTCATGATCAGATCGAATTTTCAGATTCAGACTTCTCCTTCACTCAGATGAAGAAGAGATGGGATGATTCACGGGATGAATAAAAGGAGCAGGAAAGGGGAGAAAAGGCAGCATAAGGCTCTTGAAATTGTTATTACTAGTCTCTGACACAAGAGGGAAGCAGAAATTAACTCAAGAGTCCTCTCCAGCTGTTATCCATGTTATCCACAAATAGGCAATCTCCATAAAGTAAAATGGACAAACGTTTCAGTAAGATAGTTTAATGCTCCCATTAGGCAAGAATTTGTAACTATTTTAACTTGGAAAGGAGAACCCACAATACCTCTTTTTTTTTTTTTTTTTTTTTTTTTTTTCTGCCAAGGGAGATTAGAGAAAGCAAAGTACCCAGTGCTTGTGGGATTAGGATAGAAGTCAAGCAAATTTGGAGTCATCATGGCTCAAGTTCATAGTAACTGGGTGACCTCAGGCACCTCGCTTAGCCTCTCTGAAACCTAGTTTCTTCACCTGCAAAACTGGGGTACTCATGCCAGCCCACACCCTGGAATTGTTGCAAGAATTCCATGACATAACGTATGTAGGAAACATATATTTCCGTCACAGATGAGGTCCCCAATAAATGGTAGCTGCTGCGATTTCTTTTTTTTTTTTTCTCTTTTTTTTTTCCTTTTTTACTATTCTTGGCATGAGCCTTGCATTGTTCACCATTCTTGTAAGAATTAAATGAAAGCACTTCTCTAGAAAGTATTTGTACTGTGTACAGAACCTGTTTACAACCTTCTGTTATGTGGAATGTGTGTGTCTGTGTGTCTGTGTGCTGGGGGCTATTTACTTCCTGTCTCTGGGGAAATTAACTTTCAACTCTTTCACTTTCCGATGCCACTCCGTCTTTACTCTTGTTTTCTTCTTGCCTCAATTTCTGGTAAATGAAAAGAGATCTCCTTTCATTTTCAGTTTAAATATAATCTGGGTTGGGGAGTTGAGGGTATATGTCTCTTAAAAATATAAGCTATGATTTGCATCTCAAGAGGAAGTTGGGAAAATTTGGCGATGTTGACTTAGAGCGTAAAAAGAAGAGATTTGAAGTATGCATAGTTTAAGCAAATTGAAAGGACATTTTTCAATGAAACAAAATGACCAATCTATAAAATTTTAAATGTGAAATACTTCATACTAACACAAAATTTACTCAGGCCTATTGACATTATTTTTCCCCCTTTTTAGAAAAAAATCTCTGCTAATTATGTAGTTAGTATAAATCAAAAGTGCAAACAAATCTCCAGAGGGAGTGTTTAAAACATTAAGAATGGAAATTGTTGGAGTTCCCGTCGTGGCTCAGTGGTTAACAAATCCAACTAGGAACCATGAGGTTGCAGGTTCCATCCCTGGCCTTGCTCAGTGGGTTAAGGATCTGGTGTTGCTGTGAGTTGTGGTGTAGGTTGCAGACGTGGCTCAGATCCCACGTTGCTGTGGCTCTGGCGAGGGCCAGTGGCTACAGCTCCGATTTGACCCCTAGCCTGGGAACCTCCATATGCCACAGGACCTAGAAATGGCAAAAAGACAAAAAAAAGAATGGAAATTGTTTACAGTATGTTAAAGCCTTTTTCAAACAAACGACAATAACTGTGAGTTGTTTTGATAACTGTAATTGTTTTTCTAATCATCAGAAGAGATTCTATAAAGAGCCTGTAGTTGGCAAGAGCTTCCCGTCTGTGTGTGTGTGTGTGTGTGTATCTGTATGTAAAACAACACTAAGGTGACACAGGTGTTACAATTATCTGAGAAGGGGGAGTTCCTGTTGAGGCTCAGTGGGTTGCGAACCGGACATGAGGATTTGATCCCTGGCCTCGCTCGGTGGATTAAGGGTCTGGTGTTGCCATGAGTTGTGGTGTAGTTTACAGACACAGTTCGGATCCCTCATTGCTGTGGCTGTGGCTGTGGCTGGCACCTGTAGTTCCAGTTCGACTCCTACCTAGCCTGTGAACTTCCATAAGCTGCAGGTACAGATCGAAAAAAAAAAAAGAATTGCATGAGAAGGATCTTATAGCAGTTATGGTAAAAAATGCTTCAAAAAGCAATTATGAACACACTTGAAACAAATGAAAAGATAGAAAATTTTAGCAAGGAAACAAAAGATAAAAAATCAACTGGAAATTCTGAACTGAAAAAATACAATAACTGAAATGAAAACTTAAGAGTAGGATGAATGGAGTGGTCAAAGAAATAATCAATGAAGTGGAAGATAGAAAACTTGTAACTCTTCAGTGTGAAAAAGAGAGAGAATATCGACTAAAAAAATAAATAGAGGGAGCTGCATGACCATAAAAAAGATCTAACATTCACGTCAAAGTCTCAGAGAGGAGGAAGAGAATGAGGCTGAAAAAGTAGTTGAGGAAATATTGGCTGAAATGTTCCCACTTTGGCAAAAGACATAAATCTACAAATTAAAGTGGCTGTATGACTCCCCAAAAGGATAAAGCAAAAAAATCCATTCCAAGATGTATTATAACTGAATTTCTGAAAACTAAAAACAAAGCGAAAGTCTTGAAAGCAAGGAGAAACAACACTAACTTATAGGAGAAAATAATTCAAACAAAGGCAAATTTCTTATCAGAATCTGGAGGCCAGAAGGTATATTGTACAACAAAGGGGCGAGTTCAGTAAGTTTGCAGGATAAACATACAAGAGTCAATTGTACTCCCATATACTAGCAATGAACACGATGATAATCAAAATTAAAAAGATGACATAATCCAAAATTAAATACTTAGATATAACCTCAAAAACATCTCAAACTTATATACTGAACATTACAAAACACTGAGGGAAAAAAAATTCAATGCTCTAAACAAGTGGAGAAACGTGTTGAGTTAATGGATTTGAAGACTCAAGTTTGTGTAGATGTCAGTTCTTCCCGTGTCAATATGTAGGTTGAATGCAATTTCCAGCAAAATCCAGCAAAATCTTGTGTAGATTTAGATAGGAAGACTCCAAAACATATCGAAAGATAAAGGACCTAGAATAATTAAAAGAATTTTGTAACAGAATAACGAAGAGAAATCACTCTATTCTACTTTAAGATTTATTAATATAGCTACAGTAAACAAGATGATTTGATAGGGAACAGAAGCCAGAAATAGGTCCATACTAGAAGAGCCAGCTGACTTTTGACAAATGTGTAAAAACAATGAGTTGGAGGAAGGATGGTCTTTTCACTAAATGGTGCTGAAACAATCGAACATCCTTAGAGAGGAAAAAGAGGGAGTACTCACACCATATGTGAAAATTGAGGCAAATATGATCATAAATGTAAATGGAAAATATAACACTAGAGACTTTTAGGGAAAAAATATAGAAAAACAACCTTTGGGACCTAAGGCTGAGTGATGAGCTCTTAGATACCAAACACCAAGAGCATGTTCTGTAAGAGAAACAAAGATGATAAATTGGGCTTTATCAAAACTAAAAGCTTTTGCTCTGCAAATTACCCTGTCAAGAGCTGAAAAGACAAGCCACAGACTGGGAGAAAACGTTTTCAAACCTCATGGCTAGCAGAGGTTTCATATCTAGAACTCTCAAAAGTCAACAGTAAAAACCCAAACCATCCAAACAGAGAAGGGGCAAAACAAGTGAAGTGACATTTCATTGAAGAGAATACCAGGAAGGCGCATATGAACATGAAAAATATTTCAACATGATTAGCCATTAGGGAAATGCAAATTGAAACCATGATGAGATACTGTTAGGAACCTATTAGAAGGGCTTAAAAAGACAGTGATAGCATCGAACGCTGGGGAAGATTCAGAGAAACAAGATCTCTCATACATTTGTTGCTGGTGAGAACGTAAAATGGTATAGCCACCTGGGAAACAGTTTGGCATTTTTTTAATGATAAGAATATGCTTAGCATAAACACCATGCATTTATCTCCGAGAAGACTGACCTCCACAAAAAAAAAAAAAAAATTATACGTGATTATTCATAGCACCTTTGTTTTGAATAGCCCTCAACTAGAAACAACCTCAATGTCCTTCAACAGGTAAATAGCTCGAAGAACTGTGGTCCAGGCACACTGTGAACCCTACTCAGCAGTACAAGGGAAATAACTACTGGTACACGCATCTTGGATGCTTCTCAGGGGCTGAATGGAAAAAATCAGGCTTAAAGGTCACACTCGGCAGGACCCCACCTAGATAACACTCTCAAAATGACAAAAAGGTAGGGTTCGGGACCAAATTAATGATGTCTAGGGACTAGGGATGAGGGCGGTGAGGGATGTGTTCGACTCTAAAGAGAAGCAGGAGGCGAGAGATCTTTGTGGCGATCTGATGGCTCAGGATCCTGATTGTGGTGGTGGTTACGTGAGTTCATACGTGTGGTAGACTAGCTCAGAATTACACGCCCACCCTTTCCCAGTGTCGTTTCCTTTTGCCGTTACTCTGTGGCTGTGTGAGATGCCACTGTTGCGGAAAACTGGATAAAAAGCAGGATGACCTCCCTATGCTACCTTTGCAACTTCTTAGGCATTTGCAATTATGTAAAAATAAGGCTTTTTTTAATGGTACCTTTGACTTGGGAAGACGGGGAGAGAGGCCTCAAGGAAAGGCAACACCTGCCAGGAGCTTGTCGTGACATCCCAGCCTCTGGGGAGAACTTCTAGGGACCACCTCTCAGCTGGGACTTACTACAGGGGGTGGAATGGACAGAGCATCCAGCTGCCCCAAAGCCTGCCTCACCCCACACGGGGTGTTAGAGGAAGGAACAGACCCTGAAGAAGTGATACGGTGTGTTCTGGGGTTGGGGTCCCGGGGGCCACTGGGCTGTGTTTCCATGTTCTAACCAGTGACCTTAGAACTGCTTTCTCTACACCCACACCTCTTGGTTTCGTGCTCACGGCATTCAGGCCAAAAGTGTCTTGGAGGGGAGCGAGCGCGTATGTGACCCAGGTGAAACGAATTCCTGGCTTCAGATTTACCTTTCATCCTATGAAGTGTCAGTGTTTGGAAAAGAAGGGGCTTGTGGGCAGGGGATGCAGAGACCCATCTAAGTGTGTGGAAGCTTCATCCTTTACCTGAGGCTCCCTCCATCCAGCGGAGACCTGGGATTCTCTTCCAGAAGTTCAAACTGGCCTTTGGTTCATAGAGTGTAAAAAAGGTCACAGCCAGAGGGATGGAGACCACTGTCACTCAGCGGAGTCGTGCAGTTGTCACTGTGTCAGACTGGTAGGACAGGGAGAATGGACACTCTGGGCAGTCAGTCTGGCCCTGGAGGGGGATGAAGGGGAATGAAGCTCTGGGGGTTGTCTTCTCGGGGGAACAGGGCTCCCGAGCCCTTCTCAGCCCTTTATCCCACCCAGAGTAGAAAGTGGAGCCCACCGGGGCACCCTAACTTCAAGCGGGTGCCTGCAGTTTGAATGCCTTGACCCTTGACTGGGAATCACTTTGCTTTCCAGGTAAACAGATGAGGAAGGAGGGGAACCCAGGCCAGACAGGTATGGGAAAACGACCCAGCTGTGGACGTGGGAAGACTCTGTGCTCAGGCCCAGAAGGCTTCGTGCAGGTGTTTGCATCACAGAGGCCAGCCTGAAATGTGGAAGACACGTGGGGGCGGTGACACGGTGTCCCCTGAGAGGCTTGTCGTGGTAAGGTTATAACCCAGGGGTAGGCAGGAGTCTGGAAACTTATGACGAAGCAGGCGGGCATTTGTTTTTTATTTATTTCATTGACGTGTAGTTGATTTACAATGTCGTGTTAGTTTCAGGTCTACAGCACAGTGATTCAGTTTTGTGTATACACATTATATACATGATGTGTATATTCTATATAATATGTATATCGTATAATATATATAATATGCATATTATGTATATATGTAAATATATAACATGTATATTGTATATTATACATTACATATATGTGTGTATATTATGTACGTAATATATATCATGCTTTTTCAGATTCTTTTTCCATATAGGTTATTGCAGAATATTGAGAGAGTTCCCTGTGCTATGCAGCAGGTCCTTGTTGGTTATCTAGCTTATGTATATAGGAACGTGCATGTGCTAATCCCAGCCTCCTAATTTACACCCTGGCCCCTTCCCTCTGGCATTTGGAGTACGGCTTTGCTCCTGTTTGCAGCTAGAGAAGCTGAGCAGAATCCCAATCCTACAGACCAGGTTCAAACAGCAAGGAAGGGGTACTTGGTGGGCGCTCTGTCTCTCTCGGGCCCACCTGTTCTACGTCTATGAACAGCAAGATGAGGATTCACTTCTGCTTCTTGCCTCTGTGGGGCTCGGCCCAGGCACCCACAGGCAGATCCAGCAGTGGGTAGGTGGAAAAAATGTAGGCAGGGAGATAGGAAAAGAGGCCACCCAATGGGCTGTGGTAGCCACTGTTGTCATTAGTTCGCCTAATTTGTTCTCCTGCAGAATGATCGAAGCAACTCATTTTTTACTTGTACAAGCATACAGACTCTCATTCCTTTCATTAGTTGTTGAAGGAGAAAAGGAACTGTGAGCCGTCTTCGCAGTTTCGGTCTAGGGTGTAAAGGGTTGTCCAGGCCTGCTCTCTCGCTAGAAGGTAGGCACTTTCATTTTGCTTGGTTTATGATTTGTATTCAACAATCAGCTTGGGTTTCAGGTTTCTGAAGGCATGACAAGGTTTCAGAAACCTGAAGCCAAAAATGTCACTACCGTAGTACATAAAAGAGCAGTTGAAGATGTAACTCAGACTCTGGTGGATGGGGGTTTGCAGACCCCTCTTTAGAAAGGGCCCAGTGGAGACAGTGCTGAGTGGGGTAGCTGTGACCCCGTCTGCTGAGGTGCTTATCCACTATGTTGCTGTGCCGAACTCAAGTCCTCTTTGTTATGGAAGGTTCTGACTGCGAGCATGTGAATTATAAATCATAGTCTCCCCATTCTCAGCAGTATCTATAGAGTTAGCGATTTTCTGCCAATGCTATTATCTTTTTTTTTTTTTCCCCTAAAAGTGAGATAGAGGAATTCATAATTTCCCTGGAGATACCGAAGGTGCTGGAGGGAAAATTGTTTTCGGAACCGAGAACCTACTCTCAGAGGGCTAAACCAATGCCCGTGCCTCTTTTTGCCTGTTAATAAAATAGGGACGTCTTTACCTCTCGCTGCTGTTCTAAGGAACGGCGGATGCAGACAGACTGGGAGTACAGAGGAAACACGCAACAAGGTGTCAGAGTGGACAAATTCAAGGATAATTAGGTCAGTTTTTACGGAGACCTGTTCAGTTCAACTCCCGGAACCTAGCAAAATGGATATGACATAGATGCCACGTGGCAGGGAATCTCCAGTGCCTTCCAGAACTTTCCTGGACTTCAGGGCATGAGAAGAGAATTCTGTTGTCTCTCCTCCGGACTTGCAGGCATCTTAGGCCAAAGTCCAAGGACTTTTCATTTCAGCCTTAGAAATTGGACACATTTCCTTTCTTCTTCCTCACTCCCTCCCCTCCTTCTTTCCTCTCTCTAGTTCTTTCCACTTTTTTTTTTTTTTCGGCTTTATTCCCAGTTTTTCAGGCACATTTTACAGACTTGTACTGGGGATTGGTCTTACCAATTCTAGAAATTCTTCCTCATCAACTATTTTCTAAAAAAAATTCCCTCTTCCTCAGCAACACCAGCCACTGGATTTTGAGCCCCTGAGTTCACAGCCCTGAGGACATGTAACATACTCCAAATTGTCCACTGACTGAATAAAAACTGTGAATGGTTTTCTAGCGATGCTCATACAAAAATAATGTGGATGTGGTTACATCAGCACAGTGAGAGCCTATTTGCTTTCTGCTAAAACTTTCAGTACATTTTTTTCTTTTTAAAATAATTTGCTTCTTCATGGACCGCTCTATACATTTCTGTTTCTAGTCTCTGCTAGAAACTAGTTGCTAGTTCATGGGCAGAGCAAAGACAGTCGCAGACATTGCTAGGGATCAAAAAACAAACCCTCACTGGCTTTGGTTCCCACCATCAATTATCTTGGTTCTTCCTCAGTCATTATTCAGGTTTCCCTCTCCCTCTTTGGGAGGGTTTTTTACAATATCAAAACACTTCAAATGCATAGAAACACTAGCAGTCGACGTTCCCATCAAAGGGAGAAGATAAAGTCACTTTTCCTTCACTCCGTGGAAGCCAGCATTGTCATCCACGGTAGGAAAGATGCTGGCCCTGCAGTTCTTGCTAATTACCTTTTACTGCTACTGCTTCCTGCCCTGAAGGGAAGGAAGTATTCTGGAAACTGTAATTGGATGGTAGGTTATTTCCAACGAGGCCAGAGGTAATCATTAGTTTTAGCAACTCGTGGTTCAATAAAAACTATCTGTAACAAGGCATTAGGAAGCGCTCCCTTTCGGGGAACACAACTATTTTGTATTCAATCCCCGTTCTCTTTTAAAGACGGTGTCAATAGAAATAAAAACATTCCTGAAACAAATCAACCCAAACCAGTGAGTAGATCAAGCTTTTTGTCTTGAGATTTTGGTCTCAACTCTCACCTAGCATAGTTGACATACACCCTATTGAGGCAAAAAATGGAATATACAGTCCGGAGTGACAGTGGCGTCAAGTCTCAAATGACCCTGTACCTCAACTGTACACCATTGAAATATCAGACACTTTGAAAGAATAGACACACTTAAAACTCTCCTCTTCAGTGAGTACTGTAGCAGCTCATGATTATCTTAGCTTCCATGCCTGGGAACAATCAGGATGTGTCTTGTGTTGCAGAAGGACAAACAGCATAGCATTAGAGGGCTGGCAGGATTGGGTGTTACTGACCTTTGGAACAAATGTAACATGAAGCCAAGCAAGCCCAAACTGTAAGTAGTTAGCAGGAAATCTTAACAGTTTTTGGAAGAGAAAGACGATAAAAATCTTTAAAGGGTCATTTGCTTGGGGGTGGTCATGACCTTGAGAACACAGCTCCATCCACTAAGTGACCACTTTTAAGTCCCTACAGAGAGCCTCCAACTGCCTGTACCAGCTCAGTGACAATTTGATCTTTTTGTGGGTATTTTGTATTTTGTTTCTGGTTTTCAAAAGTTATTTTAAAGACACAAAACAACAACCAAACCCCTGCCTTTCTTTTTCCTTCTTCTTGCTTGTGAGCCATACCCACCTCCTTTTCTGCTCTTGTTTACCTTTGCAATTTCTGGCACACGCTGAATGCCACTTTTAGGTCAACAGATGTTGTCATGAAAAAACAAGAACTAGAAGATTAGAAAATCTCACTGCTTTGCAATGCTTATTAGCCCGAAACTGTGGCAATGTGCTTCGAACTTTTTAGAAGAGGGCTTTTGTGGGTATTCTACCCATTGCCTTGTATATTTTTAAACATTCTTTTTTGAATATGTGTTATTTCTGTAATGGAAAAAAACATCTAGTTTGGAAATTGTAATGATCTTTTAATCCACTTCTCTTTAGCCTAGGCTATGTGACAGAGTCAGATAGAACATATGCAAGTATGTAGAAAAACTATGGCCATTAACAAAAAGATTTCAGAGGAAACACATTTCTGAAAGCATGGAACTCTGCAGTTTTGAAAATATTTCAAGCCTTCCTTTTGCTAAACAGAAAATTCTTTGAAAACTGGCTAATGGTTTCAAAAACAGTTCAGACAGATTTACAGGAAAAAAAATTTGGTTCCTATGCTAAAAGAGTTTCTTTATAAATGAAAAGCCTGAAATAGGTTTGAATCCAGATTCAAATAATTTCAAGAGCACTTTGGATTAATCTGGGCGGTAAAGGGAACACTTAAGCTTTTAGAAGAAAGCTTGCTCCAGAAACTCATGAACTTGTTACATCCCTGGGATTTCCAAAAGTAAGAGCCTCCCATAAAATATGGACGATTTTCAGAGTGAGGCTGATGTTACATACGGCAACATAGTATATGGACCACCCCAGTTTCCAACCCCTCACCTCACTGTCTAATTTCATTGTTGCATTCTCATTTGTTCTTGATGAAAACAGATTCCTGGCCCTGGGAAGGTATTTTTGCTTCTTTATCTGCATGATAAGGGGTTTGAGCTAAATCCTTTTCAAGACCCTTAAGAGATATAAAATTCTGAAGTCCTTATGTTGCAATATATACTTTTGGAATTGCTCACAGATACAAATGTCTTGAAACTTTTAGCAAAGCCCTGAAACAAAAAGAGTATGCACGTGTGTGTGTGTGTGTGTGTGTATTTTTTGGTCTTTGTAGTCCATTTTTATTTATCATTCTATTAGTCTCACTAGAAGCTCAACACTGGGGACTAGTAAATTTTTGCTCTTACATCATAAACCCAGTGATGATAATTTTATTAAATGTTCTAAATTATTGCATGTATTTCAGTTATCTATTGTTTCTAATCCATTTCTTTAAAATTTTTTATACAATTTTTAAAGGTTAGTTTCTATTTACAGTTCTCACAAAACATTGGCTATATCCCCTGTGTTATACAATACATCCTTGAGTCTGTGTAACCCTTAGCAGTTTGGGTATATTAAATTGTGTGTATGAGATCTTGTAGCTTTTACCTTTGGTATTATCAATTTAGTAATAACAATAATTGCTCTGTTTCTTTAACTTTGTTTTATTCAAATAGAGGATTGTTCTCTTGTAGATTCCAGAGACCTCTTTATAACTACTTTCTCTTTTATCCTTATGTTTCTTTCTTTTTTATTTTTTTCACTGCTTATACTCTTTATTCTATTTCTTTTCCTTTTCTCTCGTTGTGTTTTGGTTTCTCCCTTTGCTTGCCATGGTGTTTTTTCTTGGTTCCCGCTTGAGATTTTCATGAAATTAGTTGTCCCTTGGATAAAATCAACACCACTGAGTGTCCTGGCTTTGAGGAGGTCTAAAGAAGAACATGATTTTTTTGCAGCACTAAATTAGAGCCACTTAAATGTTTTGTGAATCTGTGCCATCTTCCATTCATTTAATTGAAATGCCATCCTGATTGTGCTGGGTCACCATGCTTTTTCCCTTCCTACTCATCTGAATGTTCATTTTACTGCCATTTCCCCCTAAAAACCTCCTCTCGCAAATAGATTTGACATTTCGTGAGCACTGCATTCTACTTAAGGCCTAATGAACAAAATGATGCTTGGAGAAAAGCTTCCTGGATTTTTCAATGATTTTATTTATATCTCCAAGTCAAGATAACACAAGGGAAAAGAGCAGGGAGAGTCTGGATTTGGGAAACAAATGACCTTTTCACCTTTGGTTCCCCACCTCCTGCCCCCACCCTCCCAAAAGCTACAGGGCTCTGGGGCCTTTAGGATGGGTTTGCAGTTCCTGAATATCCACATAGTTAGAGGGTGAGAAGTGTGGGCATGGCTAAGGAGGAGAGATGATTTGTCTTCTGGTTGACTTTGGGGAAAACAGCTTGGGAATTTTTTTTTTTTAAAGGTGCTCTCCAGAGTACCTCTTGTGGCTCAGTGGGTTAAGAACCCAACAGCGTGTCCCTGAGGATGTGGGTTTGATCCCTGGCCTCACTCAGTGGGTTAAAGATCCCACCTTGATACAAGCTGTGGCTTAGGCGCAGATGTTCTCAGATCCCACGTGGCTGTGGCTGTGGCATTGGCTGCATGCAGCTGCAGCTCTGATTCAGCCCCTAGTCTGGGAACTTCCGTATGGTACAGCCCTAAAAAGATAAATATATGTATGTGTGTATTTAAAATGGTGCTCTGTGAAAAATTTAGTAGCTAATCCTGTCATTCCAGTCGCACAGGCCATCTCAAGCCAACAACAGAGAAAAGTGACTGGAAAAGGACCAATTCGATGACCTTATTTTTGTAGTTCAATATAGGGTAGCAATACAGAGATAAATTTTATTGGGAATAGCAAGAAATCTTGAAATTCAGAAGAAAAATCATGAAAAGTCTTTTAGAATGATCTAAAAATTTTGTCTACAGACCCCGCATCTCCTTACATAAACTTCATCACCGAAAGGAATTTCTAAGCTGGAAATTCTTAGAAAAATTTCTCAGAAATATACTTGGTAGTAGTGATGGTTGGAGGTGAAGGAGGGTGATGGCGAAAGTTTAATAAAAATGTATTCATCAGGATCTTCCTTGTAAAGAACAATTTTTTACCTTAATCCTATTGACAGGATACTCTAACGCTCAGCAACTCAAAGTTACCTTTGTTTTCAAGTGTCAAAATGGGCATATGCTTCTTAAGATGTATATTGGAAGACTGATTAGTGCCATGACCACACGGAAAAGAAAAACATTTCTTTTCAGTAACGACTTTTAAGATGCTCTTCCGTATCCCCTCCCCCGCCCCTCAGCTGTGAAACAATGCTGCGTCCAGACATGGAGAGGGATTCTCAGACAAGAGACATGCTCTTCCCCAGAGGGTACCACTTACGTCTAACCACAACTACAGAGCGTTTTTTCATGGTTGACATGTATGTATTATATAAATTTAATAAGTCCTAAAACTATTGGAAAATCTCCCAGTCCGTATTGACTGCCCAGGTGATTTCAAGATCCCTGGCGATTCTGGGCTCCTTGGAATGCAAATTGCTGGAGCTGTTTTTTGCAGGGGGACACCTGGGGTTTGTGTTGTCCTAAACCTCCTTGGTAACAGTTTTTTTGTCATTCAGATGCCAAAGCTGGGCTCCATGGGTCTGAAAAGGCCAGCTTTCCCTGGCCCATTATGAACAGTGATCCACTGCTGTTTGAAGGCCATGGCTCAGGACAGAATGGCTTCTTTTTCAGTGGTTTCTGGCCTTTTACCAAGATGTCCTTCGACCTGATCCTCCTCCAGGTGGATTTTTACACAGCGTGGTTACTGAGTGCATTGCCTGCCCCAGACAGGCACTTGGTCCTTGTCAATCTAGCATCGTTTCTGAACCATCCCCTGCCTCTACTTTCATTTTCCAAAGGTGGACAGGAACCCCGAGTCCTCAGAGTTTACAGCTTTATCGCAGGAAAGAGGATAAGGGGAGGGGGTTGGGGGAGGGGGGACAGTGCCTCTCGGGGATTCTAGTGTTCGCATTCAATCTTGAACTGAGAGCAGTTGCCTGGGAAACAAAACCTTTTTAAAAATCTCATTTTTGCATGCATCTTCAAATCTTCAAATGGCAGGACATGCTTCTGTGTGGAAAGGAAGTCTTCTAAGGCTCAAGAAGGCCAGTTTATGATCTGCCTGATGCACCTGAGCACCACGGACACTTTCCATCACGCTACTAATCAAAGAGAACATGTTTAGGGTACAAACAGAGACAAAAAAAGGTTCAAATGCTCTTCTCTGGTCACAAGAGTTCAAAGGCATCCGTAGTGAATGAATGCTGCAATGCCATCTGTTTTGGGGACAGACATACCTCTAATTTACATTTTAACTGAGAGTGGGGACTTGGACTGTGTGTCACAAACATACCTCCCAGGCTCAACTTCTTCAGCTGTAAAAGACACCACCTCTCCCCACACCCTACCCCCAGCTCCAGAGCTAATAATTACCTGGGTCTGTGAGGGTATAGCTCAAGACTGCTGATCAGTGTCTTTCAACAAACATTTATTGGGTATTGATGATGTCCCCAGTGTAGGGGTAGAAAAAAATTCTGTTACCCTCTTAGGTTCTGTACCTGAGGGCTGTGAATTAAACAGACAACCAACAGAATAATGGGAGCAAAAGTTTATTTTGTTTGTACCTAGGAGTTTCACAGAATAGGTTAAAAACTGAAAGAAGGGCTTCAAAACTTATATAATTAATACCGTTTTAACAAAGGGTGATAAATGGTAGAGAAATGACTAAAAGAGAAAGGATACAGGCTTCCAGGGAAAGTAAATATATGGGGGAAAGTGGTGGAAGATAAGGGTTAGTTAGTAAGGCTTGCTATGCAGACTCAAGTGTGTATGTCTCCAGGGAAATATATCATCTCTGGTGATCAGAGTCATTCTCCTTTTCCTGGTATTTGGGGGGGGGGACCTTTAAGAACAGAAGTGTATGCCCTACCTTCAGGCAGAAAGGAAGAAGGAAGAATGTTCCTGCTGCTTCTGCTGTTTCTCACTTGCCTTCAGCTCAAAATAATCCTTACGCGAAAGTGGCACGTTTCGAATCTTCTTCATTAGTGTAGTGCTGGATGTTTTTCTGGGCCTCCTTGGTGTAGGCGAACTGATTGACCCATCAACCCATCACTGACTAATTGAAGGCATTAATCACAAACACTGGTTTGTGTGCACTTAAAGCATCAAAGAAAAGTACCAAATTTTCAGAGATTATACCAGCTCAAGTATGTACACTTATTAGGAATTTTTTCCCTTGCAAAATAGAGTCAGTAGGAGTTCCTGCTATGGCTCAGTGGATTAAGAGCCCATCTATCATCCATGAGGACTGGGGTTTGATCCCTGGCTTCTCGCAGTGGGTTAAGGGTCCAGTGTTGCTGCAAACTGCAGTGTAGGACGCGGATTTGGTTCCAATCTGGAGTTACCATTGCTGTGGCTGTGGCGTGGGCCAGCAGCTGCAGTCTGATTTGACCTCTAGCCCAGAAAATTTCATATGCCATGGTTACAGCCCTAAGAAGAAAAAATTCTGTAAAAATGTTGATTTGCCAGAGATAATTATCACTGTGTGTGTGTGTGTGTGTGTGTGTGTGTGTGTGTGTGTGTGTGTGTGTGTGTGTGCGGCTGTGGCTGTATGCATCTGCCACCAAGTGTATGAACACAAAACAAATATTTGGGATGAAAATTATGCTTTCCTTCTAGAGGGTAGTGTTATGTGTTTTATTCTTCAAAAGCATTGTCTAATTAAAAAGAAAGCCTCATTCTTGGTCTATGGGAGGGAAAGGCAATGACTTTGCTGGTTTTATATAACTTACATAAACAAAAAAAATTTTTCTTGGGGAAAATAATTAACTCATTATTAAAAAAGTAACAATTTGCATCTTTTAGGAACAGAGCATCTTTTGTTCCCTTCATGTTCCTAAGGTCATAGGCACACAGGAGAACTCAAAATTAATACCTCAGTTACATGATTCTTTTCAACAGGAAGTGTCTTCTTCCAAATGAACCCTGCTTCTTCTGCTTGGCATTTTTTTATTTCTTGTTTTTAATGGCCACATCCACAGCATATGGAAGTTCCTGGGCTAGCTGCAGCTACCGGCCAATGCCACAGCCATGTAATGCCAGATCCTCAACCCAGGGATCAAACTCACATCCTCATGGAGACTATGTCGGGTTCTTAACTGGCTGAGCCGCAAGGGGGACCCCTTCTTGGCATTTCTTGAGCTCCTGTCTCCAAATGTCTAAATCTACTCAGTGCTTCAGACCTATTCCAAAGGCTCCATTGCACACAGCTCCCTTCGATGCATCTTTCCGCTCTGATCTGCCCCAGCAGATAATATTATCTGTTTCTCTTACACCAAGTACCACTTTCCGCCATGTGCATCATGGCTTAATTGCTGATGCCTTCGATTGTCCACCGTAGAATAAGCTCCTGAGGGCAGAGTCTCAGAGACCTTGCTCAGAGCAGTCCTTAGAAAATATTTCAAGAATTCATAAAAAGTGGAAGATGATACAGTGGATTCTTGACAAATTTTGGAAAGATTAGCCACCCTGTTGATTATATGTGGAAACCCTTTTATTCACTTATTTTCAACTGGTATATAAGCAAGGACCATGATTTAATATTATTAACAATCTGATCAAAGCAAAGAAGCAGCACAGCCAAACTCAGGCAACATGACAAACAGCAAACTGAGACACATCTTTGGTCAAACATGAAATACGACTAGTTTGAGATCATCCTCTGTTTGTACTTACTGGCTGCTGGCTCTGTTACATGGAAGAACAGAAGCTGACTGTAAGATCCGAGGGTCTTGGGGGGAACAGCATTGTGGGACTTAGATAAAACTTCTTTCAAAAGACTTCTCGCATTTTCAGTTGATAAAATGGTCCTGATTTACCACCATCAACAGAATCATCAGGGCTTATCCAGATGGAAACGTCCTAGAGAGAGCTGGTGAAGGAAGAAGAAGATAGAAGGAGAGCTGACTGTCTGAGCATCTTTGCAGATACATTTTTTTTTTTCCTTTTTGTCTGTATCTGAGGCATACAGAAGTTCCCAGGCCAGGGATTGAACCTGCACCACAGCAGTGAGCCAAGTCGCTGCCACTACAATGCTGGATCCTTAACCCACTGAGCCACAGAGGAGTTCCTTTTTAAAATTTTTTTAGTTCTCTTTTTTTGGATAAATATTTTGAGTCTCAAAAAACAAGGGGAGCGTTGCTAACACACAAGGAAATAAAGTTTCCTGTGAATGTGAAAGGAAGGGTAAATGTCATGATTTTCTTATGGTTGCCGACAGAAATAAGTCACTCGGGTGGTATAACCTGGCTTAAAAAAAAGATTGACAAATGAATGCACTTTTAGGTAATAACAAAGTCATCATGGAGATCTAAAAATAAACCTAATAAAAAAAATAAAAACTAGGAGTTCCCATCGTGGCTCAGTGGAAACAAATCTGACTAGGACCCATGAGGATGCAGGTTGGATCCCTGGCCTCGCTCAGTGGGTTAAGCATCCAGGGTTGCCATGAGCTGTGGTGTAGGTCAAAGACGAGGCTCGGATCTGGCATTACTGTAGCTGTGGTGTAGGCCAGCAGCCACAGCTCCGATTAGACCCCTAGCCTGCGAACCTCCATATGCCACGGGTAGAGCCTTAAAAGACAAATAAGAAGAAGAAGAAGAAGAAGAAGAAGCACTGCTAAGCACAATAATAAGAAATCGTGAAGTGCAGGTAACCATTCTCCATAAAAAGATATCCACTCTGTGTCTCAGTAGAGTGACCATTCACTTTGTACAGAAAGCAAAGTTTCCTTGCTCCTGCCAGGCGAAGAAATTAACCAAAGTACTGACCTGTACCAGTTCCTACAGATGAAGAAAGCTTTTTCTTGTCATAAAGGTTCTGACCCTGAGACGCCGAATTTGCAAAAAAAAATCTGCAATCACACTTGTCCTGATGAAGTAAGGACGTGAAACTCATAAACCCAATATGCTCTTTCTATTAAAGAACAGATGGGTCATAGTTTAGATGCCACATCTAAGTGATAGCATACGATATTTCTTTCTCTTTCTTTCTTCACTTGGTTTGAAAATCTCTGGTTGCATCTGTGTTGCTGCAAATGGCATTATTTTGTTCCTTTATGGCTGAGTAGTAGTCCATTGTAAATACATACCGCAAGTTCTTAGTCCATTGAACAGACTCAAAGACGCATAGAACAGACTTGTGATTGCCAAGGGGGAGGGGGGAGGAAGTGGGATGGACCAGAAGTTTGGGTTTAGTAGACGCAAACTATTGCATTTAGAATGGATAAGCAATGAGGTCCTACTGTACAGCACAAGAAATGGTATCCAATTTCTTGGGACAGAATATGATGGAAGCTAGTATGAGAAAAAGAATGTGTATATATGTATACATATACACATACATACACATGTGTATGAACTGCATCACTGTACAGTAGAAATTGATACAACACTGTAAATCAATTATACTTTAATAAAAAATTTTAAAAAGCAGGGGAAAAAATAGATGAATCAATAAAATACTCTCTTCCTACAAGTAAAAAATAATGTGAGTTGCAAATTCTACCTGGTGCAGACTCCTGAAGACCTACATGTTAGTATAAGCTGTTACCATGTACAGGAAGATGCTACCTATGCAGAATTCCATCACTACAGCCAGCTCTAAGCTTGATCTTCTGTTTCCAGATGGGGTTCCCTTGGGGCTGGGAAGAGCCCAGCTAATTGCATAAACCTGAAATACTTACTGTGAAGCCACTAGCCAGCCACATGTAGCTACAGGGCACTTGAAATGTGGTCCCCCTGATTTGTGATGTGCTGTAAGCAGAAAATACCAGTCAGATGGTGCAGACTCAGTATGAAAAAAAAAGAAAAGAAAATATCTCAACATTTTAAAATATTGGTTGCATGTTGACAATACTTTGGATGTATTGGATTTCGTAAAACATATTCCTAAGAATCATCTCACCTGTTTTAACTGACATGTGGCTTTTGTGGGGGTGGATTAATTTCCAGGAAAACAAAAGCAGAGGCAAGACAAATGCTGGTAAGCCCAGTGGGATGAGCAAAGGCTTGGAGAGAGTGAGCAGACCCATTCCTAAGACCATGTGGTGACCTTAGACAGAGGATGAGAAAAGAAATGCCTCCTTATCCATACTTTCTCACCTGATGTGTAGTCTCTGGCCTGATGATGCGATAGAGGCAACTTCACGTTGTTCCTTTCACAACGATCAGATGGTGTTTGCTGAGCATGATGAGCTGTTTGGATGGACATAAGACACATATTTCGGAAAGTTATCCATCCCTACAGCGAGCAGCCAGCAGGTAGGGTTCTTTCTCTTTACCAAACCATTTCCATGTGAAATTGAGAGCAGTGATATAGTTTACTTGGCAGCGTTTCTGTTTTTTTAAACAAGTTGGGATGAAAGCTGGAACCTAGAATATGTACCCTTATCTGAAATGTATGAAAACACTTAGAAAATACTTTTTTTTCATGCAGATGGGGAATCCTTAACGAAGCATTTGCTTGTGTCTGATTTCTCCTTGCTTTTTGTTTTGTTTTGTTTTTTACCAGGTTCATGTAATGAGACAGAGCCTTCAGCCTCAGAGGAGCGCCCCTGAAATCTTAGGAAGTCCCAGGAAGCTGCCTGAGGCTAGGTGAGCCATTGAGACCGAGGTGCAGCCTGGGTGGTTGTGGTTGTCCCTGGCCTTGCCTTTGCCAGGCCAGACCACCCCTGCAACATCACACAGACGGTACCTTCAGCAGAGGGCATCTCTCTTCTCCCTGTTCTGGAGGCTGGAAGTCCAAGATCAAAGTGCTGGCAGGGTTGGTTTCTGGTTGCTCTTCCTGGCTGTGTCTCACGGTGTCCTCATGTGGCCTTTCTACCATGTGAGCGAGAGTCCCTAATGTCTCTGCCTCTTCTTACGAGGCCACTGGCCCTATCAGAGCAACCCATGTCCTCCCGCCCCCATTAGGACCTCATGTAACCTTCATTTCCTATGAACGCCCCCCCCCCCAAATGCAGTCATGGAAGACTTCTCGGTGTGCATGGGAGGGGACGCAATTCAGTCCATAATAGGGTTGTTCTCAAATGTTCCATTTCTCCCACTGGGCATTTGGAGAGATGGCACAACCCTGCTCCCTCTGAACTCAGAGGTGGCTCAGGGGTGACGGGGTGTGGCACTTGCTTTGTGACTGCTTTGTTCAATGAAGTGTGTGATGGGGTGACAGGCAATGTCTTGGGAAGAGGCTTTAAAATATAAGGCAGGAGTCCCCACCATGCCTTCCCCTTAAGACAGTGGTTCTGGAGAAACACCTAAGAAGGAACTTTCAGGGGAGTCCAACAAGCAAAGCATCTCTACTGAACGGTGACGTTCATGTAGGAGGAGCGAGACATTTTTTTAAAAAATTAGTATTTAAAGGAGTTCCCGTCGTGGCTCAGTGGTTAACGAATCTGACTAGGAACCATGACGTTGCAGGTTCGATCCCTGGCCTTGCTCAATGGGTTAAGGATCTGGCGTTGCCGTGAGCTCTGGTGTAGGTTGCAGACGCGGCTCAGATCCCATGTTGCTGTGGTTCGGGCGTAGGCTGGCAGCTGCAGCTCTGATTCGACCCCTAGCCTGGGAATCTCCGTGTGCCACAGGAGTGGCCCTAGAAAAGGCAAAAAGACAAAAAAAAAAAAAAAAGTATTTAAAAATAGAAGTTGGTGTTCCCCTTGTGGCTCAGTGGGTTAAGAACCCAACATAGAATCCATGATGACCCCTAGCCTGGGAACTTCCGTATGCCGTGGGTGTGGCCCTAAAAAGAAAAAAAAAAGATCTGTTGTTTGTGTGTGATTGGGTCACTGTGCTGTACAACGGAGATTGAAGACACATTGTAAATCAACTATACTTTAATAAAATAAAATAAATAAAAATAGGCGTTCCCTGGTTGCTCAGTGGGTTAAGGATCCAGCATTGTCACTGATGTGGTGGAGGTTCTATCCTGGCCCAGAAACTTCTGCATGCTGTGGGTGTGGCCAATAAGTAAATAAATTGGGAGTTCCCATTGTGGTGCAGCAAAAGCAAATCCGACTAGTATCCTCGAGGATGTGGGTTTGATCCCTGGCCTCAATCAGTGGGTTAAGGATCCAGCATTGCCATGGCTGTGGTCTAAGCCAGCAGCTGCAGCTCCGATTCGACCCCTGGCCTGGGAATTTCCATATGCTGCTGGTGCAGCCCTGAAAAGCAAAAATAAATAAATAAATGGTATTTTAAAATGTATTTTGCCATTGACATCTGGAGGTTGCTTATTGCTTGTACAGACCTAGCCCAGCTTGACTTACATGGTGGACCAGGATTCATGCACTATGACATTTGGGACATTATCAAATCCTACTTTAAACTTTGTGTCCTCCCTTCTGGGCTTCCGCAGAAAACAGAGTACTAGGGTACTTTTTCTGGCAATTGCTCATTTGTTTCTTTTCTGATCACGTGTCTGTTAATGTCTGCAGTAGTTGCTCTCTAACCTGGTAGTTCTCTAACACCGACATCTGTGACCTAGGCCACAGCTTTCAGCAATGCCGGACCCGTAAATCACTGAGCGAGGCCAGGAATCAAACCCGCATCCTCACGGATACTCTGTCGGGTTCTGAACCCACTGAGCTGCAACAGGAACTCCATGTGTCATGATTTTTTTGTTGGCGCTTTTGTCAGTGTGTCACACTGACATAAGGTCCATACACTGCAGCTGGTTGACACGTTTCTTTAGAAATGCTCTATATCCCTTTCTTGCTCCTTTCTCTCATTCAATCCTTTTCTTTTCCTTACTGTTCATGTGTCGAAGATCCCAGCGTGTTTGCCTGTTGAGTTTTCCACAGTTGGATTTTGTTGACTGCGTTCCCATGATGGTTTATTTAGCAGAGTTCTAGGCATTGCCTACAAATTGATAGTTTGATACAGAGGCAGGACATCCATCATTTGACAAAACTGCATCATGGGAGACAGATTACACTCCCACCAGGAGCCTCAGCACATACGCCTGTCTCTCTATGATATCAGCAGCCATGGATAACACTGCCTGGGTCAGCGTTCCTCAGGCCTGAGCCTGTACCAGAATCACCTGGAGGGCTTCTTAAAATACACGTGGTTGAGCCCCAACTTGAGTTTCTGACTCCATACGTCTGGGGTAGGGCCCAGCATAGGCCCTTTAAACAAGCTTCCATGTGATGC
The DNA here is from genome assembly GCF_054392235.1 of Sus scrofa. Classification (NCBI taxonomy): domain Eukaryota; kingdom Metazoa; phylum Chordata; class Mammalia; order Artiodactyla; family Suidae; genus Sus; species Sus scrofa. Next base: position 91,052,084 of record NC_139392.1, on the reverse strand, counting down.
TGATGCTGCTGGTTCCGAGGCCGGTGTTTGACAACCACTGACCTGGAGCTGTTATTTCATCAGGTGATAAAATACGGATGTTCCAGTCTCTCTTTCCTTCCCAATTCCTTAGCTGTGATGCTTCTACAAAGGGTGAATTTCCAAAGCATCTCTTTGGTGACCTTGAGATAGATTTTGTGTAAGAAAGGCACTTGAAGGGTTTGATTCTTTTCCTTTATTGACCAGTTTTCAGAATAATGATTGGTTAATATCCTCCAGAAATAACCAGTGGGGGGAGAGAGACCCCACGGCAGTTATTATTCTCACTGATGTTCAAATTGTGCCATCTTTTGTCCTGGGAACCTCGGAGATATTTTAAGTCTACCTTCTCTCTTCCAGCTACTTTTTTTTCCTTCGGGTTTTGTTGAGATGTAATTGACACAGGGCACTGCGTAAGTTTGATTTCAGCATAAGGATTTGACTTACACATATCCTGATGAAACAATAATCATGGTAAGTTTACTGAACATAATTAGCCCGCATAGATACAGAATTAAAGAAATAGAAAAAAAATTTTTTCCTGGTGATGAGCACTCAGGATTTACTCTCTTAATGACTTTTATATGTAATAAACATTCCGCCATGGTAATTCTGCTTGTCATGCTGGACATCACATACCCAGTACAAATTTATCTTAGAATTGGGAGTTTTTTGACTGCCTTCATCCAGTTTCCCCTCACTGTACCCCCTGCCGCTGGTAATCACAAATCTGATCTCTTTTTCTATGAATGTATTTCTTTTCCTTTTTTTTTTTTTTTTTTTTTTTTTTTTTTTTTTTTTTAGGGCCGCACCTGTGGCATACGGAAGTTCCCAGGCTAGAGGCTGAATCAGAGCTGTATCTGTCAGCCTACACCACAGCCACAGGCACAGCAACACCAGATCTGAGCTGTGTATGTGAACTACACTGCAGCTCATGGCAATGCCGGATCCTTAACCCACTGATCGAGGCCAGGGATTGAACCCGTGTCCTCATAAACACTAGTTGGGTTTGTTTCCACTAAGCTACAGTGGGAACTCCCTATTTCTTGTTTTTTGGAAGAGCAATTGGCTTACAACATGATGTTAGTTCCTGTTACACAATGTAATGATTGGGTATTTCTAGATGTTTCAAAATGTTCACCATGGTAAGTCTAGTTACGATCCATCACCACACAAAGATAGTACCTAGTTACTGACTGTATTCCCACACTGTACATTTCACACCTGTGACTCACTTCCTTGCCAACGACCATGTCACTGGCTGGACAGATGCATCCTGGATTCCATTCTCACCATCTCTGGTCCGTCATTCTCCCTCCTCCCATGCACTTTACATATGAGCAGGTGTCCTATGAACCTGTCTATGGAGCACCTCTAGTCATGTCATAGCCTGCCCAAAAGTTCTCAGTGACTCCCCAAAGTAAATATAAACCCTTGACATGGGCATGTAAGTCCATCCCTGATACTGTACCAATCGGCATCCTTCTGCGTTTATCTCTGGTTCTCTTACTCCTGCCCTGAAGAAGCTCAGGGAAGACTCTCCTCTGAGCCTTGGTTGGTTCTCTCTCTCACCTCCGTTCCCTAGTCTCTCTACCAATACTTCATTCATTCCTTCCCTTCATCCTAGATATCCCTCATCTTGGGATTCTCTTCTTTTGCCTGTGGCATATGGAAGTTCCCAGGCGAGGGAATGAATTGGAGCTACAGCTACCGGCCTGTGTCACAGCCCCAGCAACGCAGGAGCCTTAACCCACTGAGCAAGGCCAGGGGTCGAACCTGTGTCCTCATGGTTACCAGTCGGGTTCATTACCCCTGAGCCACAATGGGAACTCCTTGATTCCCTTCTTGATTGCTTCGATGATGAACCTGAGCTCTTCGGTGGCATTTCCATGCATCGTGTTCTCCTCTGCACAGTATTTGTCCTTAGGCTTTGCATTAAGGTCACTAGCATAATTGTCTCTTACCCTTTGCAGGACAAATGGCCTTTTGGTTGCTTTATTTAACACCGTTTCTATGCCCTCAGCCTCACAGGTACTCAGTGCATACATATAGAGTTATAATGACTATGAAGCGTTAGTCATAAACTCGATTAATATCTCATTAATTGAAATAGACATGGATTTAGCAGTTTATATATATATATACATAATTACATAAATATTTAAATTTACATATATTTTCTATCTATGAATTCTAAGGCACTAAAAATGTTCGTGTTTTTCTGGATCATTCAAAGCACAGTCATCATTTTTCAGAGAGGCAGTTTGCAGAACCACTACTCTGTGGATTCCCACTCTCTAAGTTTGGAGGGCAAATATTTCTGTCCTTCCTGCTCTGCCTGTAACTTCCTTTCATGGGAAGTCATTGCTCTCCCTCCACCCTACAGAGAACTGGCCCCATTCACCCGATGTGGTATATGCTGCTCTGTCTAGGTACACTTCATTCAAACATGTCTGTGTTCTGACTAATCCGCCAGCTATAGCTTGAAAGATGGGGGTTTTTGAAAGTCAGCTATTGGGGGTAATAGGTGAGAAAACTCACCTACCGTTGTTTTGAGCACCTCAGAGAGTGTGTTTCCCACCTGGCGTGGTGCTGTACCCTGAAAGGCAGAAGGGAAAATCAGGTGGATAATTTTTATGTCTGTTGCTATGACAACGAACCTGGCCATGTCTGTGAAGATGTGGGCAATTACGCCAAGGCAGGGATTCTCAGCCTTAGGTCCCCGGGCCACGCTGCCAAGCAAACCCTCCAAAGTGCTCCCTCCCCCCGCCCCCGCCCTGGGTAACACGACAAACAAAGTCAAGTGCACCAAAGCTCCCATCCAGGTCTGTGGAAACACCTGTAAGAGAAGTCAGCAGTGACTCACCAATTAACACTAGAAATTGAAATAAATTGCCTTGATGCATTATTATGGCAGGAGCCATCTGGAAGGGCCCTGCCATTCACAAGCCATATCCAAGATCGCACTTGGGGAGCTGCTTACATTCACAGGAAAAAAAAAAAAAAAAGACCGCTTTCTCACTTTCTCAAAACCCAGGAGCTCTAGGTGGCACCCCACACCTCACTGTGGTTGCAGAGAGGGAGTTTCGTTTCAGGCGCTGAATACACGCCTCGCTCCATTTCATCTTCAACACTGGGATACGCTAAGCGCCTGGGAATACCGCTGCTCGTGATTCTAATCGAACCGCTATCTGAATTCTTAACATGGTTCTTGAAGGATTTGAGATCATTGGCAGAGTTCTCGTGAGACTCCATTTGGGGTTGAAATATAATCCCTTCACCGTGTACTGGTCCTTCACGGGTTAAAAAAGATGCCACCATTGTCATTTCATGAAGCTGGTCAGCTCCCTCTTTTTCCTCTTAAAGACTTAAAATACCATCCGTAGGGAGAACTGTATGTATATGCAACATACAGTCTGCATATAAATGACCTCACTTGTATTTTGAAAACAATACTCAGTTTAAAATGGGAAGGTAAATATATGTCTGCAAATGATTTCAGCATGTGTATGTGCGTGTATGTGTGTGTGCGTGTGTGTGTGCGCGCGCGCGCGCGCGTGCGCGCGATGGGAACATAGAGGGCAAAATTGGGAATCCTGGGTAGGTGTAGGGTACAAAGAATTTGGAAGGGCTGTTTTCTTCCCTTTTCTTTCCTGAGGTGCTAAGTTTCAGCTCAGCCCTCCTTGTTCCTTAATTAATGATTAAACAAATTCAATTCATGATTTAACTTAATTAAACAACTAATGAATTTGTGTACGCAGGAATCATTAAAGTGTGTCTCAGGCAAGCCTCAAGGGCCGGGCTGGCTAGTTCTCCGCAGCTCGGGAAGTCCTACCGAGAGAGGAACACACGTCTCCCTGCTGTATAAGCCACACCCCTGCCATATGGTGTATCACCCATTCCAGGTTAGCTGTTTGCCGAGAGCACTCTGCATAGACGCCCATCATCCTTCTGGCACATTTTCTAAGGGATCTATATTCAGAATTGTAGTTGCAATGCCATCAGTTTCGGTATTTTTTAAGCTGTTCCCGCCCATTGCAGAAAAGCTCATGGACAACTTGCATGAGAACAAAACAGAATCTCCTTCCATTTTGGGGTCGTCTCCTTTCATTCTGAAAGTACAATCGCATCTTGCAGATCCAACTCAAAGGCCACTCTGTGAAACAGAAAATTTGAAAAGAAATACTTTTCATGACTTTCAAGTGAGGCCCTTACGTGGGGGTGACTGGCTGTGCATTTCTCTCCTGGGCGGAGGGATGACTTTGGAATGAATGGGAGTGGGAAGAAGGGTACAGTAGAACCACCGAGAAGCAGAGCTTGATACCCGCTCGGTGCTTTGAGCCATCCTCTCCTTTGGGATGTTTTCATGTTGGTTGTCAAGGAGGACGTCAGGGCTTGGAGAGATGAAATAACTCACCCAAGGTCACCCAGCTAATAAGCAGTGGAGCTGGAATGGCTTTGACGTCTGTCTGAGTCTGTGCCACGCTGGCCACTTGAGCCGTGTCTGGCACTCATCTAATCGGTAGCTTGAGGGTCTAATGAACTTGACAACAGTTTGATTTGTAAAGTAGGCAAACATTTCCCTTGGACTCGCGCTGCCACTCTTAATACGCTGAGCCAACCATTCTCTCCCTGGGCAGCGCTGAGGAAAACCTTATTGGTTTCCCTCTCTTGATTACCCCTGACTTCAAACTAGTGCCATCCTGGAGCATGAAGTCAAAGCGGTAGATCCATGCCACAGACACGGAGGCTTCAGACCTGGGTTATTCTTGTACTGCAGGCCCAGACGTAGGATCAAATTTTGATAAGAAAAAGCAGAGGGAAGTTCCTGTTGTGGCTCAGTGAGTTAAGATCCTGACATAGTGTCTATGAGGATGCGGGTTTGATCCCTGCCCTTGCTCAATGGGTTAAGGATCCAGCGTTGCCATGGCTGTGGTGTAGGTCAGCAGCTAAAGCTCCAATTTGAACCCTGGCCCAGGACCTTCCATATGCCACAGGTATGGCCTTAAAAAGAAAAAAAAAAAAAAGAAAAGAAAAATTGGAGGGCAATTGGTCATGTCTCTGTGGGAAAAGCAAAAGTGTCAAGTGCTCACGTGCCTTTTAGGTTTGGGGATTGTATTTACAAAACCAACCTGGATGCTGTTTGTCAGTTTCTGTGTATCTCCATATTGGAGACGAAATTTTCTCAACTCCCTATTTTTCTAATCCTGCATAGACCAGGGGAGGATCTTCTGGTTTTAATCTGGGCATGTTCCTGCAGGCTGATTCCAGCCTTTCCACACAAGCAGGCTAACTCAGGGACTAAGATGAGTTTGTTTTGGGAGTTCCTGTTGTGGCTCAGCGGTAACAAACCCAGCTGGTATCCATGAGGACATGGGTTCAGTCCCTGGTCTTGCTCAGTGGCTTAAGGATCCCACATTGCTATGAGCTACTGGGTAGATCACAGATGTGGTTCGGATCTGGCGTTTCTGTGGCTGTGGTGTAGGCCTGTGGTTGCGGCTCTGATTTGACCCCTAGCCTGGGAAGTTCCATATGCCTCGGGTGTGGCCCTAAAAAGACAAAAAGAAAAAAGAGATGAGTTTGTTTGAACAAACTCCTGGATCTGTACTTACTGACCCATCCTGGACTTTTCAAAACTGCACGCTTTTCTCCAATAGGCTCATGATACAAGCGACGTGAATATGGCATTAGTCAACAGCTATGGAGTTTCTGAAACATGGAATCCAAGCAGTAGTGGTCCTTGGAGAGTAGGTGAAAAGCAACAGAGACTTGGGGTCATGGATGAGAAACCCTCAAGTGCCTCTGTCCTTAGCCCTTGGTAGATCAGTAGGACTCCGTGTCAGAGCCTAGGTAGTTGCTAAGGAGGGAGGCTCCTGGGTTTGAGCTTGGCGAAAGCGATGTCTGGGGTGAATTGAACCTTGTCGCAAGGAGGGAGGCCAGGTCCAAAGAGACGTAGCCTCAGTTACCACCTCTCTCGCTCCTCAACGTCCGGACTCCCCGACTAAGAGCAAAGGCAGCTGTCCAGTGCTCTGACGGTGTCCAGTCCTGAATTGAGATAAGAGAGTGTTTGAAAGAACATGGATGTGTCCTGGCTCTTCACCTTGACCAGTGTTCTTTCTTACATTCAAGTCCAGACCGTTACTAGTCAATCACCTCTTCCTAAGCATCTAGAGAGAGATTTCTCTCAGATCTTAGCACCGGGAACATCCGAATCTTGGAGTAACAACTGGTGTGTTCTCCTTTTGTGTGTATTCAACTTGGGAATTTTCTATTTGCCTCATTGTTATGACTCTTAAGAAGCTTAGAGGAGGAGTTCCCACTGTGGTGCAACAGGATCGGCAGCATCTCTGCAGGGCTGGGATGCGGCATGGCACAGTGGGTTAAAGGATCTGGCATTGCCGCGGCTGAGGCTCGGATTTGATCCCTGGCCAAGGAACGTCCATGTGCTGCAGGGAAGCCAGACAAGAAAAGGAGAAGGAGCATGAGAAGGAGGAGGAGGAGAAGGAGAACAAGGAGGGAGTTCTTGTCATGGCGCAACAGAAATGAATCCAACTTGGAACCGTGAGGTTGCCGGTTTGATCCCTGGCCTTCCTCAGTGGGTTAAGGATCTGGTGTTGCCATGAGCTGTGGTGTAGGTTGCAGATGTGGCTTGGATCTGGCATTGCTGTGGCTGTGGTGTAGGCCCGCAGCTATAGCTCCGATTAGACCCCTAGCCTGGGAACCTCCGCATGCTGCAGGCGTGGCCCTGAAAAGATAAAAAAATACAAAAAAAGAAGAGGAAGAACAAGGAGCAGGAGGAGGAGAAGGGGAAGGAGAAGAGGAAGAGGAGGAAGGGGAGGAAGCTTAGAGGAAAGCTCGTGTCCAAATCTTAGCAATGGTACACGAACTCCACACAGATTTATATGTGGCTAAAATCTATGTTCCTGTCCTTGCTTCACTTCTGTATTTTTAAAATTCTGTATTTTTAAAATTCTGCCAGAATGGCAGGCCAACTGATAAAAGAATCCTTGGACCACCCAAATTTGAATTTGAATTTGTGTTCAGGAAGCTCAGGTCCTGTCCCACCCTCTTGCATCCTGGGGTTTCCAGAAAAGGACCACCTCACTGAATACAGATCACAATGGCTGTGATGGCTTAGTACCCACCAGGAATCCTGTGCTTTCCTGGCAGGAGGTTAACTCTTCTCATAGCATTCCTGCAAGAAATGATTTAGTCATTACTTACAAATGAAAAACAAAAGCTTAGAGAGGTTAGGTAACTCACCCAAGGCTATACTTTTCAGTGGTAGAACAGGGTTTCAGATGCATCCTGTCACGGTGAAAGCTCTCCCACTCTTATTTCTTTTCTCCTCTTTACCAATACACTCACTTTTTCCTTTTAGTAGAAACTCCTCTTTCTAAGGTCCCCATTCTGAAAGTTTTGAGACATGTAAACCCTGTGACCAAAGAGCAGTACATTCTGTGCATCCTTTTGGGTTGTCCACTGCACAATTCTAAGAAATGTCCTCCACATAGACTGTAATATGAACACTATGTGAATGGAGTGCCCCCTCCCCAGAATTGTTCAGTGCACAACCTGCACAACCATCCATGGGTGCCCTGGAAGAAGACAGTATCTCCCAGAAGTCCCATTCTTCATCTACTCTAGGTGGGGAAACACTGACCTTCCACAGACTGGAATTCTTCAAGGAAATGGCTCCAAAAAATTGGAGACATTACTCAGGAAAGCTAACTTACGATGTTTTTTTCCTCTGTGGTTTCCTTTTAAAACTTAATGCAAATAGCTTGGAGAAAGTTCTAACTATAAAATAACGCCATAAGGGAGTTCCCGTCGTGGCTCAGCAGTTAATGAGTCTGACTAGGAACCATGAGGTTGTGGGTTCAATCCCTGGCCTTGCTCAGTGGGTTAAGGATCCGGCATTGCTGTGAGCTATGGTGTAGGTCACAGACGTGGCTCAGATCCCGCATTGCTGTGGCTCTGGCGTAGGCCCAGCAACAACAGCTCCGATTAAACCCCTAACCTGGGAACCTCCATATGCCATGGGAGCGGCCCTACAAAAGACAAAAAGACAAAATAAAAAATAATAAAATAAATAAAATAAAATAGCACCATGATATGTATTCTTAGAGAGCACACACAACTAATTCTGTGTCCACCTGTTCAGATAAATTTCTAGGAGGATGCCTGGTACCTCTTTTGTTACGGCAACTTTCTGGTGTTGATTTCCTTGTTTCCCTCTCTCACTGGGTTTGTCCCTCGTGGAGATGCCAAGGCGCTTGTCTTAATGAGATTTCCAGGTCAGAAAATTCCTTTTGGACTTACCTTGTCCTGAGCACAGCTGCAAGGGCATTTGCATCACCTCTTTGTTCTCTGTAATGAGAAAGGAGGAAAGAGAGCTTAGAGTTATACCCAAAGGGAAATAGTTCGTGTTTTCTGGTTATCAGAATGTACATCACATTCCCAACACCAGACACATCTTCATCTCAAAATAGCCCATTCATGTCATATGGGAGTTTCTTCTATAGTTTTCCATGTTTATTAAACCAAAAGTACATCCTATCATTCCTATGATCAGAAGCATCTTTTAGTCCACAGCTCTCCATCTGTTTTATGATTCTTACCCACCCGAAATAAGCTGATAATCCAACCGAAACACGCAAAGATAATACACACAGGAGCAAGTGATAATTTAGCAGCCAAATATTGATATTGTACAGAAAGCCAAGGTGACTAGATTTTAAGTATCAGGATTTAAAAGTAAATGTAAAACCGGAGATACTAACTACGCTAGACACAATGATCATTTTGTAAAGTGTAAAAATATCAAATCACCATGTCGTATGCCTGAAACTCATATCATACTGTAATTCAATTATACTTCCATAAATTAAAATAAAAAGTAGATGTATAATTGGCACGCATCTTCAAGAGTGTAGCTATGATAATTTCATGCATAGGCAGGAAAGGTGGGGATGTTAGCAATTTTCTTCTCTATCTGTACAGGTTTAGAGGTGGAAGATGAAAGTATAGACTCAAATTGGGTAAAGGAGCAGTCCAGTTTCAGAGAACGTCGAAGTGCTAGAAGTTTAGTGCAGAGATGTTGGAAGAGTGCAGACAGTATCAGGTTGGAGTTCAGGGTCTGTGACCCAATTTCCTCTTAGTAAAATCGAGACATTTGCCTCCTTGTGTTGCAAAGACTCTGAAATGAGGGGAAATACATGAAATCATCATGTGGCACACTTCAAGCAGAACAATCTTCTTCTCCATTGCTCAGAGCTAACCTGTTTTGGGACATGGCATCTTGATTATAATATTGTGATAAGATGCCCTCAAGGATTAAAGATGACCAGAAAGAGTTGTTAACAATTGGTGGATAGAAAAAAAGTGAAATAGAAACTATATTTTCTTTATACTTTACTCCAGCATAAACAAATATTGCATTATGGGGTGCTCTTATCTATTTCCATTTCCAATTCCTTAGGAAACTAGTTTAAAATATTTTTAAAGAAATAAAAATGAATTCGTAATAGCTAAGACATGGTAACAACCTAAATGCCCATCAACAGATGAATGGATAAAGAAGATGTGGTAAATATCCACAATGGAATACTACTCAGCCATTAAAAAGAATGAAATAATGCCATTTGCAGCAATGCGGATGGATGTAGAGATTATCATACTAAGTGAAATAAGTCATAAAAAGACAAATAACATATGATATCACTTATATATGAAATCTAAAATATGATAGAAATGAACTTATTTATGAAATAGAAATGGGCTCACAGACGACATAGAAAACAACCTTACAGTTACCAAAGAGAAAGGAGGGGGGAGAATTAGGAATTTGGGATTATCAAAAACACACTACTATATATAAAATAGATAAACCACAAGTTCCTACTGTATAGTACAGGAAACTGTATTCAATATCCTGTAATAAACCATATTGGAAAAGAATATGAAAAAGAATATGTCTATATATGTGTGTATATCTCTATATATAGATATATAACTGAGTCACTTTGCTGTGCATGAAAAACTAGCACAACATTGTAAATCGTCTATATATAAGTTTTTTTAAAAAGCAAAAGGGAAAGAAAAGAAACAGAACTCTTTGCAGGATGTGGCAAAAAGTAATCTCTCTTCTGGTCTGGTTTTCTGCTCCTCTTGTGTTGAGTGGGTTCCGGGGAGGCTTTGAGGTCTGCCTGTGCTCCTCTTGGTCCTTCCTGTCTGTGCTCTCAGGGACCAGGTGCCAATATCAAAGTTTCCACGCTCAGTCTGTGCTCAGGGTGAACCTCAGATTGTCATCTTTATCTATTGCATTTTTAAGTAGTTTTGCCTCCCCCTATAGGCTTGGCAAAGCAGCACCTGCTGCTAATTACTTGATCTGGGATGGCCTTGCTCTGTGTTTCCATCTCAGGTGCTGCTCTATATGTTCTGTATCCTGAGCCTGGTTTCCCACAAGAGCAGGCCCTGGCTGTTACGTGTGAGTTCATGTGCCAACGGTTTCCTGGGATTCTCATTCAAGTCCTGCAGTGGCCCTGCTACTACCCCCATCTTCAGACAGGCTCTGTGACATACAAAGGAAAGAGTGACAGGTCCAAGTCCAAGCTGGGATTTAGACCCAGCTCACCTGAGGACAAGCCCTACCTTCTTCTTGATGACATCTTCATCATTGCACTAGCTCCTATGCTGTGGTCATGGAAAGGACCACATGCTAGGGCTTTATGCCAGACAAACAAATTCCTTTATCAAGTTTGACTTGAAAACAGACCTTCACTGGGGATGAACACAAGTACCAGGATTGTCCTGTGTAACCCTTAAGACTTTTGCTGGGTAAACCTCTCCCAAGGGATATTACTATAAAATCACAAAGTACCTAGTACAGGGTCCCAAACTCTAAAAAGGGGCTCCTCCCTTTCTCTTTGTTCCCTTTTAGCTGGTAGGGATAATGCTTTTTCCATAGGATGCATACCCAAGTACCTTTTTTTATTTGTTCTAGGGGTTTTGATTTCTTTCAGGTATCTTGTTAATAGTAATAGATAAGAAAAATACATGGGAATTCCCTGGTGGCTCAGTGGGTTAAGGATCCAGCATTGTCACTGCTGTGGCTCTGGTTACAACTGTGGCGCCCATTTGATCCCTGGCCTAGGAACTTCCACAGGCTGCAGGTGGAGCCAAAAAAGAGAAAAAATGATGGAAATGATGATGATGAGGAGGAGGAGGAGGAAGATGGTCCTGATAATGCTGCAGTCATTTCCTTTTGCCTCTGAGAAACCAGAGTGTCATCTGAGGTGTATGCCAAGACAACATGTAAAATGTTACGTGGCTCATGCAGCTCCTGAGAGCCCCAGCTCCCTGCATTCTCTCCAGCCCCACTCCATGAAATGATAATGAGACATCTGTTCATGTGAACTTGTAAATATCAAGGTTGACACATAACACAAATGCCTCTGAAGCTGTTTCACCCCTGTGTCAGGGAGCAATACCCAGCTGCTAGGTCAGGCAACAAATATTTTGCAAGAAGGACATGTATTCCTGGGGGAGATGTGAGTGCAATTCCCTGGCAAAGCATCCATCATGTTCGTGAACATATTCAGAGAAGACAGTGTCTCTCCCTGTGGGTGTTCAGCTCAGAACGAGCAGACTGGGCTGAGGAGACACGGTGGGTGCCACATATACTTTAAACTTTCTGTCAAAACCCAGTTTAACCTGGAATTTTAAGAAATCAGCATCCATATTGTGTGATAAAACTGTGAAGCCGGAAAGGGGTTTTTTGGAATTTTGTCACGAACCCTATTTTAGTCTGAGTTCTTTGACTTATCTGAACTTATTTTTATTAAAAGGACACTGGGTTCATAAATGATCAGTGTCAGAAACTGTAAGTGTAGCAACAACATCCACCAAATGAGACCATGTTTCTCTTCTCAGAAGAATGCTGTGGATATCCCCAGACTCAGGGAGGCGCGTGTGGTAAGTTTCTGCGTCTTGAGTTTCCAGCGTGGCTGGTATGTTCTGCCCAAACAAGATGTTCTGGAAACAATTCGAAATCTCTTCTTTAACCTCAGAAGGTGTTTAGATGTGATTAGCCTCAACATGATGGTATAGCATGAAATTAAACCTGTGCATTTAAGAGAATAGAACCACCCACAAGTCGATAGTACATTACAACAGCTATAATAGTTAATATGAATAAACGAGACCCTAAAGAACCATGCAGAAACCAGAGGTCCAGACCACGTAACAGTCACCATGGCCCCATAACATTCACTCATCATTTAAGTACATTACAGAAAACATTTTTTTTTTTTCCTGAAATATAGCTCTAGGGTTCTCTGACTGCTTAGAAGCTTGGTTTATAAGTACCAGGTTTTGGTGACGCAGTTTCTTTTTTAAGGACCCAATAAGAGACTCTAACCTCCACCCTGACTTCTACCAGTGGAAGAAAAGGAAATACACTTAACCACATACAAGGGGAAAATTCCACAGTGCTTTAAGTGGAGTTCAGTTAAATGAACCTGGGACAGTGAAGACAACTCTATTTTGAGAAATTAAGGGGTTTTTCTTTTCCCTCGTTTATGTTTTTTTCTTCTGTTCATCTGATACAGTTTCTATGAAGAAGTTTGAGGACAAATGTTGGGGAGCTGGACAGAACTGGCCCTGAAGCAAAGATGGCGGGGCTCAGAGGGTTCCTCCCGTCCCTGCACAGAGTTTCTTAGAAAATCTTAGACGTCGATTCTGTGAAGTGCTTTACTACAAAATCCTTCTTAGGCTCGCCACCACCTTCTGAGAGAGGACACATAAATCTGCTATTTATTTTATATTAGGAAAATTCCGGAGTTCCTCTTGTGCTGCAGTGTGTTTAAGGATCCAGCTGGTCTCTGTGGAGGTGCCGGTTCGATCCCTGGCCTGGAATGGTGGGTTAAGGATCCCATGTTGCTGCAGCTGTGGTGTAGGTTGCAGCTCTGGTTTGGATTCGATCCTTGGCCCGGGAACTTCCATATCTCCTGGGGATGGCTGAAAAAAAAAAAAAAAAGAAAGAAAGAAAGAAAACTGAGCGTCCCACTGATACATGCAGAAAAATGAAGGCACACATCCTCAACCTGTGTTTCTTGGATTAGAAGTCCAGCAAAGGCGAGCTTCTCGTTGAGATTCTCCTGTTGCTTTAGAACTTTTATTTTAATGAAGAATTTTTAAAAATTAGGGCAAGAACTCCGACTTGAAACAAACCACTAGGCTTTCCTTAAAAATTGATTCAAGTATAGTTGATTTACAATGTTGTATTAATTTCTCTTGTATAGTGAAGTGATTCAAATATGTATATATATTCATTTTGTTAAAATATTCTTTCCATTATGGTTTATTACAGATTATAGAATACGGTTCCCTGTGCTATCCAATAGGACCTTGCTGTTTATCCATCCTATATATACTTGTTTGTATCTGCTAACCCCAAACTCCCAATCCATCCCTCCCCCATCCTCCTGGCAACCTCAAGCCTGTTCTCTATGTCTGGGACTTTGTTTCTGTTTCATAGAGAAGTTACTTTGTGTCGTATTTCAGATTCCACAAAGAAGTGATACCATAGGATATTTGTCTTTTTCTGTCTGATTTACTTCACTTAGGAGAATAATCTCTAGGTCCATCCATGTTGCTACAAATGGCATTATTTCATTCTTTTTATGGCTGAGTAGTATTCCATTGTATATATGTACCATGTCTTCTTTAGCCATTCCTCTCTCAATGGACATTTAAGTTGTTTACATCTCTTCTACACAGCCTTTTTTATTTTTTATTTTTTTAAAGAGAGATACAGGAAAAAATGACTAGGAAACTTTGGTGCATGCTTTTGATAACCTATCATTTTTGGATAGTTGTCCTTTGTTTTAATTTTCCAAGTTCAAATAATGCAAAGAGAGCCAGGATGGAGATGAATCCTGTGGCTTAGGAGTCAGACTGACTAAGGACAAAACATGGCCTCATGAGGCTCTTACCAACTCTGTGACCTTGGACAAAGGAGGCCAAGATTAGCCCTTACCCCACAAGACTGGATGAGGTTGGAAAGGCAGAGAGGTCAGGGCACTTTTTAGGGTAGACAAAAAAATTCCGCTTCTTCTCTTCCTTTATACTACTAGGACTTCAATTTATTTTTATCTCATTGCATTGGCTAAGATTTGTGGGACAATGCTGAATGTGACAGTAGTTATGGCAAGCAAATATCTTACCTTTTAAATTTTTAATGGGAATATGTATTTCACTTTCAAATGTTATGTAAAGATTTGTTTTCATCCTTTGCTTGCTGAGCATTTTCCTCATGGATAGGTTCTGAATTTTATCAAGTGCCTTTTCCGTATTGATTGAAATGATCATGTGAATTTCCTCCTCTCGTTTGTTCATTTGAGTCAGTTACATTAGTAAGATTGCACATTCCTTGCACGCTAAGATAAACCAGACGTGGACACACAGAGGAATGCTTTGGTCATTCTCTTAATAAACCATCAGTTTTAATCAGCTCATAGTTTATTTAGGATTTTAGCATCTATGTTCAGAGAAGAGGCCCATTAAGTATATTGAAGACAGGTCAGCTAGTACACATGGTGGCAAGGGAGTCACCCTACAGAAAGGGTAATGGGTATAAAACAGAAGCAGCGAAAAGTTAAATGAATTTCTCATGCGCAGAAGACGTGGACTTGATGAACCATTGTCTAGAGCGAGGATATTATTTTAAAAATCTGTAAACAGACACAGACCAAGGAAGCATGAACTGAGGTATTGGAGTTTTGTCATGTGAGGGCAGGTGTGCTGGACTTGGATTTAGAGGAAGTGGGGTGAAATCCTAGGTCTTTCACTTACTAGAGGGATTCTTCAACTGGAATCCCATGAATGGTCTTTGGGGAGACCACATTTCTAGAAATAATGGGGGAAATTTTTCTGTCTGCATTTTTCTGGGGCTGGAGTATCATTAAAATATGATGCTTCAGGAGTTCCCATTGTGGTGCAGTGGAATGGAATCCGACTAAGATCCATGAAGATGCGGGTTTGATCCCTGGCCTTGCTCAGTGGGTTAAGGATCCAGCGTTGCCGTGAGTTTGGTGTAGTCGCAGATGCAGCTCCGAGGTGGCATAGCTGTGGCTGTGGCGAAGTCCGGCAGCTACAGCTCTGATTTATTTGACCTAGCCTGGGAACTTCCATATGCCATGGATGCAGCCCTGAAGAGCAAACAAACAAACAAAAAACAAACAAACAAACAAAAAAGGAAAAGGAAATGTTCAACAAATATTTAGGCATCCAACTGCAGAAAAATAGAGTTCATTCATAAAATTTATTTTTTGAAGAGCAAAGTTTTATTTATTTATTAATTAAAAATATTATAGTTGATTTACAATGTTCTGTCAATTTCTGCTTTACAGCAAATTGACCCAATTCATGTATATATATATATATATATATATATATATATATATATATATATACACACACACACACATTCTTTTTCTCATATCATCTTCCATCATGTTCCATCACAAGTGATTGGATGCCATTGCCTGTGCTATACAGCAGGACCTCTTTGCTTATTTACTCCAAATGCAAAGTTTGCATTGCTAACCCCAAACTCCCTGTTCATCCGACTCCCTCTTCCTCCCCATTGGCAGCCGCAAGTCTGTTCTCTATGTCCATGAGTTTCTTCTGTTCTATAGATAGGTTCATTTGTGCCATAGTTTAGATTCTACATATAAGGTGATATCATATGGCATTTGTCTTTCTCATTCTGACTTACTTCATTTAGTATGAGACTCTCTAGTTTCATCCATGCTGCTTCAAATGATATAATGTTGTTCTTTTTTTCTTGTTGAGTTCTATTCCATTGTGTATATGTACCACATCTTCTTAATCCATTCATCGTCCGATGGACATTTAGGTTGTTTCCTTGTCTTGGCTACTGTGAATAGTGCTGCAATGAACCATAGGGGTGCATGTATCTTTTTAAATGTAAGTTATATATATATATATTTTTCTCACCCTCCAAACCCCACTAATATCAGCCCAATAGAAAGTGTACCAAACTGGACTGACCTTATGAAATGTCGCTAAAGCAAACATTTCAGGGAGGCCCCCTGATGTGTTAATAGCAGAATAACCACACATCCTCATTTTGATGGAACACAGTGTAGAGGAGACTTATGTTGTAGTGAGTAGAGCCATCAGAAGGTAAATTCAGTTTAGGGAATGCAGGTGGCCATCTCCTGCACTCTGTCTCCCTCATACTCTTTTTTAAAAAAATGTGTTGGGGTATA
The DNA here is from genome assembly GCF_054392235.1 of Sus scrofa. Taxonomy (NCBI): domain Eukaryota; kingdom Metazoa; phylum Chordata; class Mammalia; order Artiodactyla; family Suidae; genus Sus; species Sus scrofa. The sequence continues at coordinate 91,035,768 of NC_139392.1, read as the reverse complement.
GTTGATTAACAAGGTTGTATTAGCTTCAGGTTTACAGCCAAGTGATCTACAGTTATCCATATACACATATCCATTCTTTTTTCAGATTCTTTTCCTACGTAGGTTATTGCAGAGTATTGAGTAGATTGCCTTGTCGCCCATCTATTTTATAGACAGTGGAGTGTATATGTCAATCCCACTCCATAATTCTTCCCTTCTCCCAGCATTTCCTCTTAGGTAACAAGTTTGGTTTCAGAATCTGCACCCCAATGTTCATTGCAGCACTATTCACAACAGCCCAGACAATGGAAACCACTTAAATGTCCATTGACAAAAGAATGGATAAAGAAGATGTGGTAATATATACAGTGGAATATTACACAGCCATAAAAAGGGGGAAATACTACCATGTGCGGCAGCAGGGATGGACTTGGAGATTATCCTACTAAGTGAAATTAGTCAGACAAAGACAAACACCGTATGAGATCACCAATATGTAGAATCTACTCAAAATGATGCAAAAGAAGTTATCCACAAAACAGAAACGGACTGGAAGATTTCAAACTCCCTCATTCTCCTAATCATCTTTTCCATTTGATCTGGGGGAGTTGGCTGCTTCGGACTCTTTTAACTCGAAATCCCCACATGTGAAGGGTTGGCGTTGAGTTTCCTATTGAATCATGTAAAGACTAGCTCATTTCTCTTTGTGATTTGGGACCGTCAAGTAAAGTGGTCCCCACACTGCCATTCATTGCATGTAATGTGCTTCCCAACTGAACTCAATTGCAGAATTCTGAATAATCAAGGGGAATTAGGAGGGTGGTAATAACGTCCACTGCTTTTACATTCTTACTTTGCAATTCTCCACACAAAATTCGATTTAATGAAAGAGTTTCAATTTAACTCCCCCAATAAAACTTATCACAGATGTGTCAGAGAAGTAGAATCATTTCTCTTATGTAATTAGATGACTGAACAAGGGCAAAATGGATACTCTGAAAATTCTAAGCGCAGTGAATTTTGCACAAGTAAATTATATGTCAAAAAGAATAAACTGATTAGATATCAAGCCAAGGGGAACATTTTATTAGAAGATGTGTGTGTGTGGGACATACAATGTATAAATGTAACTTATATTGCATTCCTTCAGGGGGAAAGGCATATTTTCCAAAAGTTAGGCGTGTGATCTTCGTGTATTTGAGTGGGGTGTGTGTGTGTGTGTGTGTGTGTGTGTGTGTGAGAGAGAGAGAGAGAGAGATTTGGGCATTAGGCTAAGGGTTTATGTATGTAGGCACTTCAAATAATCTTCTATTATTGCTGTCATTTTACAAACTGAGCTTGTATAGATTGTCTAAAATTCCCCCAATCTCTGGAGGAGCATTTGCTAGCCAAAGTCATCTGAGTCTAGATTCTTCGTTCTGCAGTTTGCTTGTATGCAAATCTTTTGAGTACACAATCAAGTACCCAAATAAAGGGAATCATGTATTAGACCGTCAAGTGGCCTGGTAGGGGGTGGTCGCTGCAAATGGAAACTTCAGATGAGGAACCACAGACACAAAACACAACTGATCCAGGTCTGTTTTCTTGAAATCGAGCCTTCCGTCTTCAGGGAATCCAGTTCCTTTGTCCTTTCTTACTCTTGTTTCCAGACAAGTGGGAGAAGTCAGCAAAGAACATACCATTGTGCAGTTACAGAAACCACCCAGGGCCAGACCCAAAGCAGAAGGGCTAAAGAACCACCTGACCCACTGCCGTGTCCCCCCAAAAAATATTTATTACTACACGAAACCAGCCTGTATGGTGATGGACACACTTACGGATAATCCAGAACAAAAAGCATGTGTCATATGACCCTCTTTCTAAGGACGATTTTCATTAATATCAAGGAAATTTCGGGGGGAAAATATGTGGATAAAAATGTGACCCCATTCATTTCTGGCTAGTGAGGGCATGGGCAAGTTATGGGGGAAAGTTCCCTGTTAACTTATATTTTCTATTTTTCTAAAATTGAAGTAATACTCTGTCATAAAACTGGAAGTTTTTTTGGTTTTGTTTTTGTTTAAAAAAAAAAAACAGTTTAACCAACAGATATGAAGTGTCTACTATGAGTCAGACATCTTGCTGGGCACTGAGAATCAGGGCCTGGTCCCTGTTGGTCTCATTCACTTCTCTTGACCCACTGGCCTGGATGGATGCAGAATAGGGCTTCACCAATACCTGTTCCACACATGGATAGAGAGAGACTGATTTACAACTGGGAAATGAATATTATATTATATTATATTATATTATATTATATTATATTATATTATATTATATTATTACATGTGCTGTGATAGAAATATACCCAGGCCAGGGTGTATGGCTGGACCAAGGAGGGGGCACCCCAGACGGACGGTAGGTGGGTGAGGAGAGATGTTGCAAAGTGAGGACCTGATTCAGGATTTCATGCATGAACTGAGTCTTACATTGAGAGGAAAGTGGGGTAGGAAGCCAAGATGAAAGAAGCCTGTGAAACAGCACATGCAGGCTGGGTAAGAGCAGGTGGGAGAGAAAAGAGAGAAGAACCTAGGCAAATGAAGTCTCTAGAGAAGCTCCCTGGTAGCTCAGTGGGTTAAGGAACCCGTGTTGTCATCACAGCATCTTGGGTCACTGCTGCAGCGTGGATTCCATCCCTGGCCTGCACACAGCGTGGATTCCATCCCTGGGAACTTCCACATACCACGGGCGTGACCAGTACAAAGAAGGCTCTAGAATAGATGGAAGCATCAACCTTAAGATCTTGCAGGTGCAAAGACTAAGAATTACATGCAAAAAAAAAAAAAATGGTGCTGAAATAAAGTGACATGCCAATGCAGAACAGGGGAGAATCAACAGATAAAAGAAAACATGTGGAAAGGAGTTACAGATCAAATCAGAATAAGAGGCATTCTTTTAGAAACTCTAATTAAGTGCTATTCCATCTGCATAAAAATAGCACAAGTAATTTGCAGTGGTGAGAGTTTTGAGTGGTTTTAATGAACTTTTAGCTTACCCATCTTTTTTTCCTAAAATAATTATACACATTGTCATTGTGTTTTTAATAAAAATGTACTTCAAGAGGATATCAGAAACTCACTAAATAGTGACATAGTTATACAAGTATTTAGTAACGTGGTTTTTAAAAGCCAGTGTAGCTATTCAATTCATTTCTCAATAAATCCATTTAACATCCATCTAAAGCACTAAGTATTTTAGAAAGACAGGCAGATGAAAAGAGGAAGAAAGGGGAGGAAGGAAGGAAGAAGGATGGGAAAAGGGAAGGAAGGAGGAAGGAAGGGGAGGAAGGAAGAAGGATGGGGAAGAGGAAGGAAGGAGGAAGGAAGGAAAGAATGAAAGATGAGGGAGGAAAGAGAAAAGAAAGAGAAAGAAAGGAAGGAAGAAGAAGGAAAAAAGAAAGGAAGGAGGAAAGAAATAAAAAGGAAAGGGAGAAGAGAAAAAGAAGAAGGAAGTTAGGAAGGAAGGAAAGTGAGAGAGTGGTAGGCAGTGGGGAGGAAGGGGGAATAAATTCCTCTGGTTCTTGCTGTGCATAGAGACAGGACACCCCCACCTTAGGGCAAAAGCAAATTTTAATACTTAAAGAATTTGGCCTCAACAAGCCTTATTTACATCTGGGTCCTCTATGACTGTCACCCATTGAGAAATAACCCAAAGTATGTGCTCAAAGAGTCAGGAAAGAAACGAAGAGACTGTCTGATGCCATAACTACCAGGGCCACTGAGGACTGGTTGTCTGTCATGGTCTCACAAAGGGCATGTAAATCAATAATGACCATGCATCAGGGCCCACTGCTAACATGGGGAATCATGTTCCAGTTGGAACAAGAGTTGCAACAGCGAACATTTCTTTTTCCCTGAAGTATCTGACCAATGCATCCAGACGTCCTAAGAATCTGAGCTGTCTCCTCCCCTTTTTGAGAAAAAAAAAAGAAAGAAAGAAAGAAAACCTTCAAAACCATTGGAATGTCATCATAAATGTTTCTGCTCTAGTTTCTAACTTCATATCCTTTTAATCTTAATTACTTTAATCCGTAACCAAGGGCTGTGTCCGCAGTGCCAGAACCTCTTCCCACAGCTTTGCATGCAGTCTCTTTGGCAAATATGGAACATGTCATTTTCTGGATGAGTAACAGGCACAAAGCACATTGCAATATAGATGATTTTATGCCCCGGCTCCTTGTTTAATCAAATCAAAGCAGATATGGTTGATTACATGGATAAAAAGCTACTGAATAAACACATTTGTTCAAGAGTAACTAAGCATTAGATAATATTATGTAATGCGGAAGTAAGTAACTGCCTGGCTTAAATGTTATGGTTTCCATGGCAACTACATCAGTGAAGGGCAAAGGAGTTCAGAAATATTGGTTTCTCTCAGTGCATCAAGGGAACCTCTACATTCACAGGATCTTTTCAGGGTTTTTTTCTTTTTTAAGTAATCCACTCATTAGAAAGTGATCTTAGGTATTAATAAGTAAAAAAGAGTGGAACTATGATCTTAGAAAGCGTACAGGTTGGCTTTGCTTTTCCTGAGTTCTTAGGGGTTAGAAATTATGTTCCAGTTGAGAGAGGGAAGGCAACATGAATTTTACATGGGATGGGGCATATTCTTAGCTTAGCTGCCCTTGCATGTAGGGTCTGTGCGCCATGGATGCTTCTTCTTCTTCTTCTTTTCCAAAAACAAAGACAGCGATAACAAAGGAAAAGCCAGAGGATGAACACTGCTGCAAGAGGGTGGTTCCTGCGCACAGTGGAGAAGATTCATTGGGGGAGGGGGGGAGGGCCGGCTTCGTTTTGTATGCAGCCGGGCTCCGCAGCTCGCTCGCGTCCCCTTTATCTGCCGCCGCAGCGCAATTACAGAGCCGGGAGAGAACAGGTGCATGGCCGGACCACAGAGCCCCGTCCAGCATTGTTCTGGTTTCAGTTATTTCATTTTATCCCCCCGGCTCCGATGAGGATGAAGTTAAATATACCGATTCTTTTGAATTGCAAGTTATCCATTCATAAGACTTGGAGAAATCCAATTATTTTTGTTTCGCGTGGTTGAAGGGGAAATTCATTTCGGTGGTCGGAAGGATGCGCTGAGAACGGGCAGAGCTGTGAGGCCACCTTTGTCCCACCCACCTGCCTCTGAACACCATCACTGCTTCATGGTTCAGGGGTGGTTTGCCCCAAAGGCTGGGCTTTGAATTACAGGAGATTTAGAGGGTCCTTCCATCCTGAAAATGTGTATTTACTGCGGACCTTAACTTTTTAACCCTTCTTCAGAGGTTCTTTGCCACCCTCCCCTCACCCCCAAGAAGGTTTGTATCTAAGGTGTGCTTATGGGGTAGATGGTGCCACCACATCATAGTTTAATGATCCTGGGAAAGGTACCTAATTACTCTGGACCGCAGCGTTCCCTAGATATAAAGCGGGATGGGAACGCCTCCCCCGTGGTGGGATGAGGGTGTGCCAGAGCAAGCTCAGAGTTTGCACCAAGTCTTCGTTAACGTGTATGGTCCCTCACCATAACCATAACCGTTGGTCGGGGGTGCGTCTTTCTCGGGCGGTTCTCGAAGTCGCCAGAGCGCCATCGTCCTTCTCTAGGCTGTCAGGTAGTTCTGCCACACGCCTCCAACGACAGGACCGTTCGTAATCTCGCCAACACTGATTCTGTGTTACCTGCATGCTCTAGGACGCACGCACGTCAGAGAGCTTTAGCCCTCCGAGCCCAGTCCAGCCCTTGCTTGTTTTAGGAAACAAAGTATTGATGGAAAACTTCGCCATGCATTCCTTTACACTCTGTCTATAGCTGCTTTTGTGCTACACAGCAGCGCTAACTACTTGTGATCAAGCCGCTGGTATATATACTGGGCCCTTTGCAGAAAGTACTTGTGATCCCTGGTCTAGGGTAACTATTTCCAAATTTATATGAAAGGATTGAATGCACTTGGCTCCCTGAGGGCAAGAGGTGTATAATTCAAATCCCGCCATTTCCTGTATTCATAGTTCTTTTTTCTTTTTTTTTTTTTTTTTGTCTTTTTAGGGCTGCACCTGCGGCATATGGAGGTTCCCAGGCTAGGGGGTGAATCAGAGCTGTAGCCGCTGGTCTTCACCACAGCCACAGCAACACCAGATCCAAGCCGTATCTGTGACTTACACCACAGCTCACGGCAATGCCAGATCCTTAAACCACTGATTGAGGCCAGGGATCAAACCTGCATCCTCACGGATACCAGTCAGATTTGTTTCCGCTGAGCCATGACAGGAACTCCCATAGTTCTAATAAAGGCAGAAGTTCTAGCTTCTAAATGATTTGGGGAAAAAAGGTAGAACCAGGCCCAAGGATGGGTGACGAGTCTTGTGGCTGTTCTGCCAACCGCTGGGGATATTCATTCTTGTTTGTAGCAGAGTAAACATTAGGCATTCCTTGTCCTAGCCTGGTGAGCTTAAGATCCCCAGGAACAACCTATAGCCTGGTACATACTGGTTGATCAATTCAACTCAATGAGGGAGAATTTTGCCCTGGAGGCTCTCTTGAGGAAAGAAATGGAGGCATTTAGGACTCCGGGGAAGAGAGGAGTTTGGATGAAATGTGAATGAAGCAGTATTTGGAGAGGCAAAGTGGTGTCGTGGTCAGGCCAGTATCAGGTGTAGATGGAAAGTGTTTCCATGGAAATGATAACGTGAAGGTATATAAAGAATGCCCACCTGGATACCTTCTCTCTGAAGTTTTGCACCTGGACACCTTCTCTCCGAGGTTCTGAACCTTCTCTGTGTCCGTGACCAGGTCCTCCAGGCCAAAGTGGGAGACCTCCTTCTTCCTGATCCTGATAGGATTTCAGCCAGAAGGAGGTTCTGCCCAGCTACGAGTTTCTCAGTGATTCTCTCCAAGAGGAGGTTGCTAAGACTCATTAGAGTTGCCATAAAGTCCCTGGGGAAGAGACTGTTTCCTGTCTACATTGCAGCTGGCTGCGTCTCTTGGTCCACTGATGAGTGGCCAGACAGGCTTTTCCTTACTTGGCGTGTGAGCTCATTTTTACTATTTCCCCAGGAAGTGGGAGGTGAGGGATAGGCGTGGAAAGTGGGGGGACCAGAAAGGAAAGCAAGAGGGAGATGGGGGGACGAGTCAGCGGGGATGTGAATTCAAAGCCGATGATTCTCTGGAGGGAGCATCCTACAGCCTAGCGCAGAGCCTGACACCCAGCTCCTGATGTAATAAGCATGTGCTGATGTCTGAAGGGTAATGTTGGAGTGGCTGCGGAAGAGGCTTCAACATCAAGGAGCAGAAATATGCTAATGGCCCTAGCAGTATTAGCGACACTCTCCTGTGGAATTTCATGATGCTCATTTTAACATTAAACCAGAAAAAAAAAATGGAATGGAAATGCTGACAGCCAGCCATCAAATGAATCCTGAGCTTTTTCTTTAGACACTCACAGAACAACATCAGGGTCATTCTTCAGAGTAACAACTGTCCGTCGGAAACCACGGGTCTGAGGGATGACAGCCTCTCTGTGGTTTTAGAGAACAGATCTTAGACCCTAAGAAGGACCCAATTCCCAGGGCACCAAGGTTTTATCTTCAGGTGCGTTGGTGAAGGACAGGATGTCCTCAGGCTGTGTCAGAAGTGGGTCGGAAAAGGAACCTTGTGACTCTGGGAATTGAAAACAGCGCAATGCAAGCGTGGGCTGACCCCGTAATCCCCTCATTTCCTCCATGTCACCCTCATGGAAAATGCAGGACATGAAACTAGGGGAGGCAGCCCATCTTCTCCGGATGCCCAGACTTCCATCCCCCTAGGTGATGGCTGGGGGGCTCCCCATCTCCAGTGAGCTCAGGGGCCAGGATCCACAGAGAGAAAGAAGTTTGCACGTACAGAGTGCCTCTGCCTCTCAGATCAGGGACCCCTTGCCACCGTCACAGACCCCCCCCCCCCGTAGATTTTCATTTCTCTGACACCCTGAACCTTACACGTTCACTTCATGCAATCTCTGGCTTTTTACAAAGTGATTTTATGGCAGTAGAGGTGATTTACGGTGCGGTGTTCGTTTCTGCCGTGTAGCACAGTGACTCAGTTTGCACATACACGCATCCTTCTTCCTGTTCTTTATGGTGACCGCAGGACATTGATTATCGTTCCCTGTGCTGGACGGTAGGACCTTGCTGTTCATCTCCTCTGTATATACTAGTTTGCCTCTGCTCATCCCAGACTCCTGATCCATCCCTCCCCCTCCCACCTCCCCCTCGGTAACCACCAGTCTGTTCTCTATGTCTCTAAGTCTGCTTCTGTTTCATAAGTAAGTTAATTTATGTCATACTTTAGCTCCCACGTATGAGCGATAGCGTGTGGTAGTTGTCTTTCTCCGTCTGACTTACTTCACTGAGAAGGCTAATCTCTAGGTCCACCCGTGTTGCTCCAAAGGGCATTGTCTCCTTCTTTTAATAGTTGAGTCGTATTCCATTGCATAGACGGACCACATCTTCTTTATTAATTCCTCTGCCAGTGGACATTTAGCTTCCTTCCACGTCTTGGCTCTTGTGACGAGTGCTGCTGTGAACACTGGAGTGCATGCATCTTTCTGAGTTAGAGTTTTGTCTGAGCATAGGCCCAGGAGTGGGACTGGATGCCCAGGAGTGGGATTGGTGGATCATATGGCAATTCTGCTTTTAGTTTTTTGAGGTCTTTCCATGCTGTTTTCCACAGTGGCCTGCAGGCTCTGTTTTTCCAGTTGTTCTCGCTTTATCCTCCACAGATCTCTACTAGTATAAGTCACCTTCAGTCTGGAATAGTCTTTCCAGCCTCTGTTCCCTTTCTCTTGTCCTCCTCCTGACCACTTCTCATGAAGCCTCTGGGCTTGCGTGAACCCTTTCTGGAAGCATCTAGGAGTCTTTCACATGAATTAACTCCACCTCCGGGTCTTGTTCCAGGGCTGGGGAGGAGGTATGGTAAAGGAGACCGGAGCTGGAGGGTAAAGAAGCAAAAACAGATTTCCCCCTGGGAACTATGACAAGAGGGGAAAGAGACCTCTGCATAGAACTGGGCTCACTTCCAAGTAGAACAGGGACAAGTGGGGATTTATGGCCAAGGGGCAGGATGGGGTGGGGTGGGGTCAGTGGATGGAAGATTATTAAGAGGAGACACTGGGGGAGTTCCCTGGTAGTTCAGTGGGTTAAGGACCTGGCATTGTCACTGCAGTGGCTTGGTTAACTGCTGTGGCATGGGTTGGATCCCTGGCCTGGGCACTTCCATATGCTGTGGGTATAGCCTTAAAATAAAAGAAGTCATCTTTGGGAGTAAGTGGTGGGTGTGGGGGAGGCTGGCTAAACAGACAACAGATTTCCTGCTGAAGGCAGCCCAGGGCGATGAGACATCTGACGAAGAATTTTCAGATGTGGAGGCTGGAGGATTCTCTCTGAACTGATTTATCAGGATTGGATTCGGGCTAACGCTGGGCTACAGGCCCAACAAGGACAAGGCATATTTGGGACAAGCACAGGAGGGGCCTGCCTAACGTTGGGTGAAGGAGCCAGCCTTTACCACGGAGGGAACCAGTCCTGCTGTGGAGAATACCGACTCACAGGGTACCAGGAAAGATGGGCAGGGGAATGACGAGCTGCATGTAAAACAGGTAAATTCCCCAGGAGGCCAGCGCGAGCAGTGGGAAGGAGAGGGAGCGGGAATCTGCCTGCTTCTCCAGCATCCTGAGGCATCCTGCTCAGTGGGGAGGTTGGGGCCAGCAGTTGGAGCTGGACGGGGGTGGGAATTAACTTTGATTAGAAGCAGCTGGGAGCGAGAGCAAATCCCTGCAGTCCTCGGATGAAGGAAAAGGTGACCTTGTGGGATACAGTCCCAAGCTCAACCTCATCATTCAGCTCAAATAATTGCTTAGAGAACAAGACATCTATCAGGAGGAAGGAAAAACCCTTGCTGATGGAAACGAACTAGTGCCAAACCCAAGAATCGTGATGAAACCTAGGACCGACAGCAGCACGGTTTTCTTAGGGACCAGTACTGCCAGATAAACTTCGCTGGTCTCTTGAAAAGAAATGTGTGCATGAGCGTGCGCGCGCACACACACACACACACACACACACACACACACACACACCCCACCCAAATCAACGGTTAGGAGGAACACAGCAGATGTTCCTGATTTGGACCTTACTAAAGCACTTGATAAAAAGTCTCATGAAATGTTACTTGCAAAACAAGTTCAGATTGGCTGGAATGGGAGAATTCCGATGCAGGCTGAAAACTGGCTCCAAGCCCATAAACCAAAGATAATGGAACTGATACATAAGTGGCGGCAGATCTGGTTGCCAGAAAGTGTTTGGAAGAATATGCCCCCAGGGCTGCTGTGCGCACCGAGTTTATTAAAATCCTTTATCAATGAGTTGGAAGAACCAGTGAACAGGATGCCGGTGAATCCTGCCAGGAACGCAAAGTTGGCAAGCGTTAGAGAGAAAAGAAGGCCAAGTTCTGATGCAGAGGGTTGGGCAGAGTGGCTAGACGCGTGTAGAGGAGGTGGAAGACACAGTGGGATGTGTCTGTGGAGACTCTGCGTGGGCTGGTTTTAGAAGGTTAGATTGCGGAATTACGGGGATGTGACGGCAGAGGGACAGAGAAGAGGGGGAGAAAACAAAGTGAGAGTGACGTGGTGAAGCTACTCAGAGGCCAAAGAGAAAGAACTCGGGTTTGTGGGGTCTGGAGATGACGGAATGTGGGGAGCTCTCTCTAAGAAAAAGATACAAAGTATTAACTTAAAGTTAGGGAGCACCTGATAGAGCTCAGCCTGTTATGTACATACCCAGTGTTGACTCTCTGAGGACGCAGGTTCGATCCCTGGCCTCACTCAGTGAGTTAAGGATCTGGCATAGCCGTGAACTGTGGTGTAGTGGCAGACAAGGCTCAGATTTGGTGTTGCTGTGGCTGTGGCGTAGGCTGGCATCTGGGATGCAGGAAGCACCGGTAGAATGTTCTGGAAAACCTTAGAGATACATTAGAAATAAGTCCAGAATTTCTAGCAGAATTCAAATTGGAGGTTAAAAAAATGTTCTTAAATTTTCCTTGTGGTAAAGCCCACATAACATAAAAGTTACCAGCTTTACCACGTTGAAGTGTCCAGTTCGGGGTGTCAAGTTCATGTATACCCTTTGGGCAGCCATCAACACCCCACCATCTCCAGAACTCTTTTCCCTTTTGCAAAACGGAAACTCAACCCATTAAACACCAACGTGCCACTTCTCGCTTCCCCCAACCCTTGGTAACCACCCTTCTCTGTTCTGTCCCTCTGAATTTGATGATTCCGGGGAATTCCTATAAGTGGAATCTTACAGTATTTGTTGTTGTGACTAGCTTGTGTCTCTTAGCAGGATGTCCTCAAGGTTTATCCCTGTAGTTGCTTGTGTCAGAATGCCTTACTTTTTAAGAGGTTATCAAGCTTTAGCTTGAACGATTTCTTGGCAAATGGGGGACCAAGAGGTGAGACTTTTCCTTGCAAGTCCGATCGGGGGGGTCATTGTTTTTTTCTAGAGTATCTCGAGGCACTAGTGTGCCATGAAACACGACATGGGAGATACCTATCCAAGTCTTTATTATACGGGCTCTCGCCAGCTTATAAGAAACACTTGGGATGTTCAGCATCTGTGGACTGAGCGCACAGGGGGAGCTGTCTGCCTCTCGACTGCAGCATTGCCTCACAATGCAAACTGCAAATGGAAGTCTCAAACAAACACCAGAGCGTTTGGCTCACAGACCATATTTCCCCCATTCTAGACAGTGGCCCCAAAGCAGTGCCTCTCCACCTGGTGGAACACCATCCAGCCAGTAAGTTTTCTTGCTTGGCTTCCCCACAACAACAAAGCTAAAGAGCTCCTTTCACTCGAGTCTATCATTGGCACACAGAGCTGCACAACACCCGAAGATCTGACGAGACTCTCCTTCTCGCTGCCGCCCGCTTCTCTGCTGTATCTTTAGGAAGAACCTAGAGCATCCCAGGCATGAATGGCTTGCATTTTGTCATTTATGGGAAGAAAAGGGAGAGAATACTCTTCTCCTTACTTGTTTTTATTGTCTCTTCCTCTCATTCAGTTCATCATTCATTTTCACCAATATTTTTTGAGCATTTGCCAGGCACTGCCCTAGATGCTGAAGATTCGTGGAAAGTCAGATAGACCCTGAATTAATGGAGATTGTAGTCTGTGTGTGTGGAGGACGGAGGGTGACATTCCAAGATCTGCCAAAGTCATGGATGGTACCCTCTGTGGAATACAGTAAGAGGTATCTTTAGTTCAGGACTCCAAGATAACGACAACCAGCCAAAGGGATTCTCTATCCATGTATTCCTTATCAAAATTCGTTGATAAATGAATTATAGGTATTAATCACCCTGATTTAAGTGCTCTACTACGTTGTTGTTCTTGGTTTGGGTTTTGTTTGTTCTTGTTGGGTTTTTTTTTGTTTGTTTATTTGTTTTGTTTTGTTTTTGGTGAGGGTAGAGTTCAAACAGTTTTGAATCCCAGGATTGGCACAGCTTTCTTGGTGGCGGTGGTGTTCTGATGCCAATGCAGGGATAAGCCTTTCTGAGACCCATCAAGTGACTCTTTCAATAGAGTTTTTATTTGTCTGTTTTTGTTTTTGTTTTGTTTATAGCCACACCCATGGCATATGGAAGTTCCAGGACTAGCGGTTGAATTGGAGCTGCAGCTGCAGGCCTACGCCACAGCCATGGCAACACTGGATCCTTAACCCACTGAGTGAAGCCAGGGATCTCACCCACATCCTCATGGATACTAATCAGGTTTGTAACCCACTGAGTCACAAAGAGAACTCCCTAAAAAGGCATTTTTTTTAAATGTCTGTAATTCTTACATTTGAAACCAGGAAAAAAAAAAAAGCCATGTCATGGAAAAATCATTCCCAAGCTCAGATCATTAACTAGGAGGTTTCACATGGGATTATGTTTGGGAAAAGGCAAGAGCTGTAGACGTGTGAAACCACCCACATTATCTTACCAGCTTAGAGATTATAAAAAAAAAACTGTTGCAAGTTGGCCAGGATATTGTAATTTTTTTCACATTCAAAGATGTTTATTGCAACATAGTCATTGTAAAGAAAGAGGGGAATTTGTGGATAAATGAGGATAACTTCATGCAGCCTTTCAAAAGATGGCACAGCTGCCATTAATGAATCACAAGGACTTGCATAAGAGCTGTACAGTAAAAGAGCGAGCTGCAGATAATGATGAAAAATATGATCCCTTTTGTTTTAAAAACCAAGCGTTTGTTGAGCATGGAAAGATTGATTCATGCCAAGCTATTAGCAGTGGTTACCTCTGTGTGATGGCATCAGGAGGCAGAGGGAAAAGGAGAAAGCCCCTTGATATTGACAGGATGCTGGATTTTAGGTGAGATGATTACACACACAAATAAATATTGAATGGCTTTGGAAGGACTTTGAAAAAATTTTAAATGCTCTGTTCAGTAAAGAATTATTAAGCTCTTTTGTTGCTCAGTCTTCAGATCATTGCTCTACAGAAACAGATGGAAATCAGATGAAAAGCAGCTTGGCCATGTTGAAGTGGTTGAGCTAAAGCAGGCTGAGCCCAAGCTAGGTTTCAGTTCTGTTTTCCGAGAAGCCCTGTGACCGGGTGCCCATCTGTCTGACACACCCCGCAAAGCCACCCCCTGGTGGAGGATCTTGAGCCCATGTTGGCTCAGGATGACATTGAGTTTGTTGAAGTCAAACTGTAAACTGAAAACTGCCTGGGGCTGCACATGGGGTGAATCGAGAGAGACGAAACAAGTAGAAATATCCAGGAAAGACTTCTCTGTGCTGAGGAGCTGGGGTTTCTCAGAAGTTTCACTTAATCCGTGGAAGGCCTTGGGTTGCAGTCTTCTTTGCATTGGCCGTGACCTTCAAATCTGCAAAACTGCCTTCTTTACATTGCAGGGGAACCAACTTTGCTCATGGGACCATCATCACATTTCGTTTCCAAAATGAGCCGGAAATGCCCCCAGAAATGCTTTGTCTTGTGATGCTCGGTATCGTTTTATTCTGTTCGCATTTCCCATCATCTGTAAAGAAAACAAATAGCTTTCTTGTGAGCAGTGTGCTTGGAGGGCCGTAGAACTGCAACCAGCTTCAATTTTGAGCTTCTTCTGCTCATCTTTCATTCCAGCCGGAGGAGCTGGATTCTGACAGTAACTTCTCTTGATGTATTTATTGATCTTGGTCTCTAGCAATGGCCTGATCGACGTCAAAATCTTGTGTTTATCACCTGCCAGGGTTTTGTTGTGAGATTTAATTTTTTTTTCCCCTTTACAAGCTGTTCAAGTGTTCCAGCTATAGACACCAGATGGTTTTTCTATCCCCTTGATGCCTCCTTCACGGGAATGATGGTTTGGCGTTGTTCTAAGGCTGTACCAGGATAGCATAGTTTCTCTAGTTGGCATCACTGTGTTTATACCTTTTCCAGCAGGAAAGAATATTCCATCTATCAAAGTCCAGAAAGCACTTAAAATAAATGCTCCTGGGTGTTTTGAAATCATGTGGGGAAACGCCAGGGTTCAAGGAACGCTGGATAAGTAAGTCCCCTTTTGTTAATACATCCTGGCGATTGCATGATAAGACAGAGCTGCTGGATGACATAGGTGGGCTGGAGCCACACGTTCATTAAAATGTGCTTGTCCTGTACTCTCCACGGGTGTATGCTTCCAGAGGGCACAAGAGAAGCACGTCACAGCCACCTCCTTGTGGGTTTTTTTAAAAACATAGAGAAGTGTAGCTTTCCGCCATAAGCTTTAGCCCAAGGCTTAGACTGTAGGTGCCCAGGAAATACCCGCTTACTGATTCAGGATTTGGGGCCGGTGATGGGAGAGGTCACATTTGATACAGGTCAAGGAGAGAGCATCACAAACAGCCTAAAGGGAGGGGCTTCTTGGTGACATTGATGGTGGTATGGCCCCAGGATACCCAGGGATTCCGGACAAAGAAAGCATTCAGTAGTCAGCAGACAAAAAATAAGCACTGCGCCCTAAGAACAGTGCTTAGCTCTTCTTCACGAGATCAACTTGATACCAAGTTAGGCCAAGCCCTGCAGCTGAAGGCAGCCCAGGACACACCTGTGGATGGAGAAGGGGATGTGGTGAGAGGCAGGACCCAGGACACACCTGTGGATGGACAAGAGGATGCAATGACATGCAGAACCCAGGACACACCTGGTAGAGCATGGTTTGCCCTACACTGGGTATGTCTGGAAAGCAGGGGTAATTCTGAGTGGATACCTCAATAAATCCTCTCTACGGGGAGGGCGGACTAAAGCCAGGATATGGCTGGACCTGGTAATGAGGTGGCAGGGACTTATATCACCAGACTAGGGGTCTTGGGGGACTTGGGAGACCCGGCCTGGGAGGATGTTCTGAGGTTATTTATGTCCAATGGGAGAACGCATGGCTGGGCGGGAGGCATCAGGTGAGCTCGTGGTAATACTGGGCAGGATGTGAGGTCGCGTTTGTTCCCAGGTGTCAGTGGGCTGGAGTGGGGGGCTTGCTTGCTTGCTTTCTCAGATGTCACTGAAGAAGCCAAGGTGGGACCCAGAGACCCCTAGATCTTCGTTTCCTTGCTTTGCTGCTCAGGTTTAGGAAGTGACTTAACCCAAATGCTCCAAACTCAGACACCCACCGGTACTTCTCTCCTTCCTTCTACCTGTAAGATTGATGGACCCTCAGGTCAGGACAGTCTGTTCCTCTCTGCACACGAAAACACTCCTCTCCTTTGCAGGAGACAAAACCATCACTTCTCTATATGGGTTTATATGAGCTGGAAAGAAGAGGATTTTAAGACTTAGGCAAGTAGGTGCATGTATTTTAAAGTCCAGCTCAGGAGTTCCCGTTGTGGCTCGGTGGGTTAAGAACCTGACAAGTATCCCTGAGGATGCAGGTTTAATCCCTGACCTTGCTCACCTGATACCTCCCGCCCAGCCTGGCACTGATGCACGCTGCAGCTCAGATCTGGCATTGCTGTGGCTGTGGTGTAGGCCGGCAGCTGCAGCTCTGATTCGACCCCTAGCCTGGGAACTTCCATATGCCGTGGGTGCAGCCATAAAAATAAATGAATAAGTACGGAGTGAGTGAGACAAAATCCAACTCCCTTCAGCCACCCAGGTATGTGTTTTAAACTACTGGATGCCAAATGGTTTCCTGCAGCCATTCACTCTACACACTCTAGTCAACTCCAAAGTCAAGGAGCTTTTAAAGAAATTCTGAATGGGAATATATTTAGTTTAAAAACCTTAATGTACTGTACATGGGAGACGCTCTTTTACCCTTATTCTTTGGCTGTGGCCACGACTTGCAGAAGTTCCCAGACCAGGGATCAAACCTGTGCCACATCAGTGACAATGCCAGATCTTTAACCTGCTGAGCCACTAGGGAACTCCAAAAGACTCTCTGAGGAGAGCAAGGTCTGTACACATAGAGTGTGTAAGAGACACTGAGGAAAGTACGTGTTCATTGATTTAATTAGTCAACGTGTTTTCTTTACTTGGATCAACTACAAGGAAGGACTGTCTCAATTATTAGAAACCCTTTTTTAAAATCTGGTTGGAAAAGTACTCCATTCTTAGAATGAAAAATGCTAAGAGAAATAAATAAAAATTGCCATACATGTGGGCGCCAGCGTGGCAGGGAGCCGCTGGGGGTCGCTGTGGCGGAGCTGCAGCAGCTCCGGGTGCAGGAGGCCGTGGACTCCACGGTGAAGAATCTGGAGAGAGAGAACATTCGGAAGATGCAGGGCCTCGTGTTGATGCCACGCTGGCTGCTGTGAGGACAGCCAGGCATCCATGCAGCAGTGCATCAGTGCATTGAGCGCTGCCATGCACCTCTGGCTCAAGCCCAGGCCCTGGTCATCAGCAAGTCAGAAAAGTTCCAGGACCGCCTGGCTGGGTGCACTATGCATTGCAGTGACAAAGCCAAAGATGCAATAGCTGCAGGAAGGAAGGAGCTCCAGGGGAAGCGGCAGCTGGAGAGTTGGATGACCAGGCGTGTGGACGAGCACATGAACCCACCCCATCCCAACCGGGACCAAGAAGGTGGAGGAGTCGCCCTCGGCCAAGGGGAAATAGAAGCTGGCTGTTGGCCATCAGGGCAGAGGGCCGGAATCTATTTAAAAAGAGGAATGGGGCTTTTGGGTCTTTGAAGCGAAGTTTACGAATGGAGAAATCACGGATGGCAGCAAGTCTAAGGCCTCTGTCACTTGCCTCTGGACACTGGTTCCTTTGTGTTTCAGTCCCAGAAAGTGAAATGGAAAAAACTGATGCTAAAATTTGGGTCAGGGATCTCCGGGGAGAGTTTGAGAGCCTCAGTTTCGTGTGGCAAGCGCTTATCCTGGCGGAGAGGAGCCTCCCCTGTCCCAAGCCAGGTCTCTCCGAGGTATGAGATTCTCTTAGGACACAGATACCAGCCGGCCGGCAGCTTCCTCTGCCCGGCCTGTGGTCTAGCGGAGTGTGAGCAGAGGCGTTTCTGTTTGGTGCCAGCCGACCTCCTGTTTACCAGAAGGATCGACACACACCACGCCATTTTCAAAGAACTACAGTAAAACAAAATCTGCAAGGTCACCAATTTAGGAGGTGAAAGGGGGCTTCCAGGGTTTTGTTCTGCTTGGTTTTCTTTTATACACAGGGGCATGAAGTTAGCTTAAGATGCGGAGTTTGGGTAAGAACTTCGAAAGGGTCCTTGTGAGTATTCGTTTCTGGCCATGGCGACGTAGATGTGCCGTATCTAAAATGCTCGCACTTTCACATCTTTCAGCCTGGAGACCCTGCAAACATAAGAGGTGATGTCGCACTGGTGTGGGAAGCAAATCTGCCTTTTCTCCGGTCGCAGTGACGGCCCTGAGGCTGCAGCGGAGGGACAGGACCGTCTTACGGGACATTCCCCCTCGAAGGGGGTCTGGGTTGTGCCGACGATGAGGACTTAGGGGTGCACGTGAAAGAGAAACTGTTGTCTTCTTAATTAAGAGCGTTGTGAAGGACTGGATTTGGAAAAATCTGGTTTTCCCAAAACAGATAGAATGAAAGCCTAAACCCAGTATTGCTTGCTTTGCCACCTGAAATAACAAGGCTCTATTGAGACAATCCCTTGGCAACATGAAGGTCAAGGGAGAAAAAATAAGCAACTCAGGGGCCAGCTGTGACTCCTTGAAAAAGAGGGACAGCCCCTCATGACCAAATACCACTTTTTTTTTATTTATTTATTATTTTTTTTTTTTTTTTCGTCTTTTTGCCATTTCTTGGGCCGCTCTCGCGGCATATGGAGGTTCCCAGGCTAGGGGTCTAATCGGAGCTGTAGCCACTGGCCTATGCCAGAGCCACAGCAACGCGGGATCCGAGCCGCGTCTGCGACCTACACCACAGCTCACGGCAACGCCGGATCTTTAACCCACTGAGCAAGGGCAGGGATCGAACCCGCAACCTCATGGTTCCTAGTCGGATTCGTTAACCACTGCGCCACCACGGGAACTCCACCAAATACCACTTTTGTCGGGTCTTGTTCCTGTCCCAGTTCTGGCACCTTATTGTTCTGATAAGGACTTTGCTGTCTTTTTACCAGCTTATTACTTGAAGTGATAATATAGCCTGTCTGTTTGCTCTTTCGAGACTGTGATATATTTTCCTAGTGGTTTGGTTTTAAAAATAAATAAGGTTTAATTTTTTCTTCCCCCCAAGAAAAATTGCCATCCAGAAACAACCACTCTTGACAGTGTGGGTCTTTCATTCATTCAGCAAACACTTAGCGATTACCTTGTAGTTAGATACAGTGCCAGTGGCAGGGAAGAAACACATTAATAAGACACAATATCTGACCCCAAGTCTTCATGGGCATGACAGGTTGGATAAGTAGATAATTAAAGTAAAATTTGGTATATAATGCAATGAAAGATAGTCACAGGGCATTATTTTTTAAATATTATGTCATCGAAGTATAGCTGACGCAACAACGTTGTTAATTTCCGCTACACAGAAACGTGACACAGTTGTACATACACAGAGATTCTCTTTCATATTCTTCTCCATTATGGTTTCATGACAGTCTCTTGAAGAGGGTTCCCTGTGCTCTGCCGTAGGACCTTGTTGCTTCTCTATTCTATATAGAACAGTTTGCACCTGCTAATCGCAAACTCCCAATCCAACCCTCCCCTGGGTGGAACAGCAGGAGAATGAGGGAGGAACGCCCCCCCATAGACATGAGTGTGAGAGACAGGGTGGCGTATGAAGGAAGCCCACTTGCTGGGGGAGTTCCTCGCTGAATAATTTAGAAAATAAAGGTAGAAAGGAGGAAAGAAAGACAGCATATGCCATGCCCCCTTCCAGGAGTAACCAGACACTGGCCCCTTTCGGCAGCTCCGATTCCATCGCACTGGTGGGCTGCACTTGGCTCTGTTAAGTTTAACGATCTCTTTGTTGGTCAGAAGTAGGCGCTGCCCGGTGGCGCTATTTCTATGACCCACATCCTCATATTAGGCTGGTAAGGTTAAGATGTGTCGTCACAACGGCTTCATGCCCTGCTATTCAGGAGGAATGTGGGGGGACCTGGATTCATAATCAAGGAGACTAGGATTCCGAATGTACATTTTCTTCTAGTAAAACAGTTTGTTGGGTGGCTGGGGTGGAGGAGGAAGGGGCGATAGAAATAGTATGCACGTGCTCACACACACACACACACACACACGCACAGGAGTTTAGAAGGATCCCTGCCCCTTCTGCCCACTGCCCCCAGCCCTGTTTCTAAATTTGCCTTTATAATCGCCCCTGTTCACGGGGACCCCTTCAAGGAGCCAACCCCCAGCAAATGTCCTTTGTGGCCCCATCTCCGCCAAGATCCTCTTATCAAGATGGAGGGCACCAGGCAGGCAGCAATTGTAAGAGGAACCTGCATCTAAGAGAGCATCTCTAGTGTCCTCTAGAAAATGTGGTGAGGGGAAGAAATTTCAGCAAAACCATCTCAAGGTACGTACACTCGCTCTGAGCTCAAGGTAAGTAACATATTGGAGAGGTTTTGCTGCAGAGAGATTTCCAGGGGGGGGAAAATTGTGACTAAAACACCCACACGAATGACCCAGGCTAACATAGCAGAATGCATCTCTCTGTCAAACACAGGGAACTGACAGAAAGTGTTCCCTTGGGCATTTGTGAAGATGGGGTGAGCTGCTGACTGCAACATCTGCTCTGCCGGACACTCACTTTGAAACACCCTCCAGGTGCCTGCACCCACTTTGCATTTCAGACCAAGCCCTTGAAGATGGGGAGTCGATGATATAGCTTTACTTCTGCAGAGCACGAGAGGGGCCAGAACCAGCCCCGGGGCCACCACTGCCTCACTGCCGTGGAGACCCCAGCCCCACCCATGCACCATGTAGACCCCAAGGCCCAGGTGAACCTCGTCCGTGGAAACATCTGAGACATCAACCTCTTGCAGAGCTGTGGAGTCTATACCGGCAGGGAGCACTGATGCCACCACAAAGATGGCCTTGATTATTTACGAGGAAAATGAGGCTTTGAGAGGTTAAGGACATAGGTCAAGGTCCCCTAGTTCAAGACCGACAGCCGGGATTCAGGAAGAGAGTCTTCTGCTGTTAATGCCAATGCCAGCCGGATTCACCAGAAGCTATTTTACCCCCAACATTAAACAAGACACATTAGGATGAGTTTCTTGGGTTCCAGAAAGGTCAGCCCTACAGGAAGAGTTCTGGGGGGACAGTGTTGTAGCTGAGAGGTGGGGGGTCGTCCCACATACTGGCCTCAACCCCCCCCCCACGTGCTTTCCCTGATGGCTTTGCGGTTCCTCTGACGTGACGTGGATTTTCTCACTCCTTGACCCTCGGTTTGGCCCCGTGACGTTTGCCCCTAGCAGAGTGGAAAGACAGTGCAGACCGGACACGCGTGCATTTTCACATGCATGTGCGCACATCTGCTGCCCTCATCAGAAGGACGTGCTCCGGCCAGTTCACTGGTCCCAGGAAAAGGATGAGAGTCACATGAGGCAGAGCCACCCCCAGGGACACTTGCGCTAGATCAGCCGACCCGCTTGCCCGCGCTTATGTAACTGGGAATAAATCATGCGACATCTTTTTGGCAATTGCAGGCTGATACAAATTGTGTTTGAACTTTGGGATATGGGCCACAATTGAACTGTGGCCACGATTTTAGCTTTCTAAGCCACAAGGTCTGTCACAGAAGATAGGCGAATAGGGGTTCAACCCAGAGGAAATTGTTGGGTGGCTGTGGGCTGAAGGAGTGAGATAATGCTGGCAAAATGCTCACTGTAGCTCCTGGCATGAGTCCTGTGTGTTAGCTATTGTCACGCAGAACTAATACTGGGGCTGGCGCGCTGGCAGGTGCGCATCTGCTGACTGATTCTGTGATGTTCAGTCTTACAAGTTAACCCAGGTGAGAGCTACGTGGATATGCTCGTTCAGCAGAATCAACTTCCACATGCAAAGCACTGCAGCTAGAGAGAGCATGAGCATGTGTGCATGTGTGTGTGTGTGTGTGTACTTGCACACACACCTGCGTGAGTGCTCCTTCTGGCTGGACTGTGAGCAGAGATGGGAATGTTTTGCATCTCCAAGATGCAGCATGCTGTCCCTATCTAAGTCCCTGTTCTTGCAAGAAATTGGGCACCACATTTCTTGGCGTTCATGATGTTGCAAAGCAGAGAAATATTGCAAACATGGGCGGGCTCTCCAGCCTTTATTTCATTCCTACACATGCCTTTCCAGAGCTTCTCTGCTTGGAGAATCGTGGTTATGATCCTTCCAGCCTGAGGAGGACAGCGGATGCTGCAGAACCTCGTCACCCCAGATACTCTCAGACCGGCCTGCGGAGCAGCTGCTTGCCAGCCTGCAAGGCACTGCAGTGCCAGCCCCACCCGTCGAGGCAGGAGGAGGAGCCACCGGTACTTACCGAGGCTTATAAAACACTCAGCAGATCCCACCCTGTGCCTCCTGGCCTCCTGGTCGCTGTTTAACAGAGCTGGAGCCAGCATCGTGGCTAAGCTGCATAAAAAAACCCTTGGAGTCCTGCGGAGGCCTGGGGGTCGGGGGGAACAGGGTAGAGGCTCAGGAAAGCTGTCAGGACCAGGATCTAGGATATAAAGCCTGGGGAGAAGGGACAGGCCCTCCCAGGCTTCCATATCTGCAAAGGGAGGGTTTTGTGTTGTTTTGTTTTAATTTTTCTCTGTGATTTCTAAATCCTGTATTGATTCTGTCATGTGGGGAATTGATCCTTAGCAATCGTTAGCCAAAGGACTAAAGTATTTAGAAATCTGATTGACTGTGAGGCACTTTCCTCTCTTGCTCCCTCCTTTTCTCTCTCTCTCTTTTTAATGGCCACACCCACAGCACACGGAAATTTCTGGGCCAAGAATTGAATCTAAGCCACTGCTGCAACCCACGCCATAGCTAGAGCAACACCAGCTCCTTTAACCCACTGTGCAGACCTGGGGAATTGAAGCCAAGCCTCCACAGCTGCCTGAACTGCTGCAGTCAGATTCTTAACCCACTGCGCCACAGTGGGAAGTCCTCTTCCTCCCTCTTAAAACTGTTATTTCCCATTATAGTTTCTTCTCTTCTCTTTTTCATTTCTTCTAACCAGGAGTTCCCTTGTGGCACAGTGGGTTAAGGATCCGGTGTTGTCACTGCTGTGGCTCAGGTGGTAACCATGGCCTGGGAATTTCCACATGCTGTGGGTGCAGCTAAAAAAAACCCCAAAACAAAACAATTTCTCTAACCAGATCAGACATTTGGCTTTCAAACCTAATGATCTCTTTGTGTCTTGGGTCCATCCTCAGAAGCTCATCTTTTTTCAGACTGAAGCTCTTTGAGGAATGGTTTGCCTGAAATTAGTTTATTTAAACCTGAGCCATTGGCAGGATAGTTTGTCTCCATCAGTCTCAAGAATACCTTACCTCGTTTTATTTTAGCAACAAGGAGAGTAGCCCAGATGCCAACCATCAGGTACCATCCTGGTCCCCTAGTGGTGCCCACCCTCAACCCCAGTTGGGCCAAAGAAGGAGAGGGCCTGTCATATGCCTGGGCCAGGAAGGCCAGGTCCCCTCTTAGGAAGAAGATGCAGCAGCATGCAGCATCAGAGGTGCACCCGCTGTTGCCTTGCATGCATTTGACCACGTAGGCACTAAGTCCAGCCGTTGGTGAAGGAAACTGCAGATGGGACTCGGCGGGGTAGCTGGTCAGTGCTCAAAGCTCCCAGGGCCTGCGTATGAGGGAGCATGGGAACAGGCCTGTGTGGAGAGTCCTAAACCAGACACGGGGCTAGATGCCCCATGGGTCCCCTCAAGAGGCACAGCGTTGCCAATGCAGCGAGAGTGTGCAGGAAGCTTCTGCAGGTGCGCTGACATTCTGGCTCTGGCATTAATTCACACCAGTGTTCTGCAACCCATTTGTTCCAGCTGGGTCTTGCGTGGTTCCCTTGGATTCTTCTTGCTTCGGTTTCTGCTTTGGATGGAATCATACTCCCCGAATATTTATATTGAAGCTCTAACTCTGATGTAATGGTATTGAAGATGAGGCCTTTGGGGGGGTCATTAGGGTTAGATGACGTCACGAGGGGGGGCCCTTGTGATGGGATTAGAGGTTTCGAAGAAGAAAACAAGAGCTCTCTCTCCACTCTGTGGACGAGGGCAAGTCAGGAGGTGAGTATCACCAAGAGCAGAGTCTGCTGGCTCCTAGATCTTGGCTGTCCAGCCTCCAGAACTGTGAGGAGTAAATACCTGTTGTATAAACACCACCACCACCCTCCGCCGCCGCCGCTGCCGCCATCTGGGGTGATTGTGACAGCAGCTGGAGCTGACTATTTCCATTGTTTACTTAGATTTCTGTATGAAGCTAACAGTGAACTTGACCACATGTAGGTTTTCATTTTCCACCTAATTCTTTTGAAGATAGTATGGATTTAAAGCAGAACACCTGTGCCCTTTAGAACGAGTAGGCAGACAAGGGCAGGGAGCGGGGGCAGGGGAGGAAGTAAAACAGATCTCATAAAGGAATAAGAAGGGGAAAAGCCATAATACGTGTGTTAAAAAATTACTTAGAAATCCTTAAAAGCAATATAAAAACACCTACAAAAACATCCAATATAAACAAGATACAGTAACTCTGGTTAAACAAGAGTTATTCTTAAATTTTTTTTTTGACCGCCCCATAGCATATGGAGTTTCCTGGGCTAAGGACCAGATCGGAGCCTACACCACAGCAGTAGCAATGCCAGATCCTTAACCCACTGTTCCAGGCCGGGGATCGAACGCAGGGCCGGGGATCGACCCAGGGCTGCTGAGACACTGCCGATCCTGGTGTCACTGCGGGAAACCCTTGTTGTTCGGTATTCTAATGCCACAGGCTCAAAATATTAAAACCCTAATCTCATTTCTTTTCCAATGAAATTATCCCAAGGCTTTCATAGTTCCCTGTTATTTAGCAAAGAATAATATAAATGGTCAAAAGATTTTTTTTAACTTTTTCATTGTGAATTTCCATTTCTAATGATAGTACATTTTTGAGTCAGGAGGGTAAGGATATATCTTAAAGACACGAAACAACATCAATGAAAACAAATTTCTTTCTTAGGCTTCTCTGAAGTTACATGGTGTTATTTAGTGAAGTCCACGGGCTGCAATAGTTTCAAAGAGATGCGCTTGATGTGTGGGAGATATTCAAGTGCAAAGTTTTATTGTCAGCTTTGAACTTTGAAAGAACAGGCTGGAAAAGGTATCAGTGTTAAGTTCCAGTGAGTAACCAGTGAGCTGGCTCCTGATTATCTAACACAATCACACAAGATGCTGCCTTTTACCTACTCCTGCTTTGCTTTGTGTCTCTAGAAAAATCTATTTTCAAACTAATGTATTACCTACCGTAGGAAATTGGCTTGTGGTTGTGACTGTGCTGATGGCTTAAGACAAAACCCTCTCCAAAACTTGCTATATTTAAAATTCTTATGACTGAAGTGGCTTCCTGCTTCAACAGGCAGACCTCAGAGATATTTATTGCATGTTTGGTTCCAGACCACAGCAAGAAAGTGAGTATCATGATAAAATGAGTCATATGAATTTTTTGGCTTCCCAATGCGTATAAAAGCTTTGTCTACCTTGTGCTGTAGCCTGTTAAGTGGGCAACAGCCTTATGTCTTTAAAAAAAGACAATGTACCTAGCTTAATAAGAGATAGTTTATTGCTAAAAATTGCTAACCATCATCTGAGCCCTCTGTGAGTAGTAATACCAGCCAGGACCATGGGTCACAGGTCCCTGTAGCAAATATAATAATAATGAAAATTTTGAAATATGGAGAGAATTACTAAAATATGACACAGAGACATGAGGTGAAAAAAAGCTGTTGGAAAGTAATGGTGCCCCGACAGACGCGCTCTACACAGGAGTGCCAGAAAACTTCAATCAGTAAAAGTAATGAAAAGAACTCCCCCCCAAAAAAACCAAAACCAAAAAAAACAAATGCAATACCTATGCAGGGCGATAAAGCCAGGTTTTAGAGATCTGATATACGGTGACATTCCTCAAATTGTTTATTAGAATTCCTTTCTGCAAAATAATACCAAATTGTTTTCATTTTCCTGCTGACAGAATTCCAGGCTCAAAAACATTTAAAAATGACCTATTCTGTGTTCAACCAAGAGTGCAAATTTTATGATTGAGCGCCTTTCCTGTGCTATATTTTCTGTAGTCATAAATCTGATAGTTAGATAATATTTGGGTACAGAGATTGAACCATTGGTACCTATTAATGGCAAGTAGGGAGATGGAAAAGTATTTTCAGATCCTAAACCTATTTTCCAGGGAGCCCTCCATAGCAGTCTATGTCAAGTCATTCTGTGCTTTATGCTGAGGTCTGTGGAACGATTGGCCAATGGGGGCCTGCTGTATAACACAGAGAACTCTACCCAGTATTCTGTGACTATCTACGTGGGAAAAGAATCTGAAAGAGAACGGATACGTGTATGTGTATGAATGAATCTCTTTGTTGTACAACCAAAAATGGTCACAACCTTGTAAACCAACTATACTTCAATGAAACTTTAGAAAAATGGGGGAAAAATGCCTGTGATATCAGACTGATTGCACTGGGAGTCACTGGAATTACATACGCATTATGAGACATGTCAGAAGAATAATGTCTCTGCCCATTTACTTGGCTTTTGCAGGCAACAAGTTAACACGTATTACACCAGTTTCAGGGTGGTTAGGCTTTTTGCACCCCAGAAGGTTTATTTTATTGGGCTTGTTGCACTAAAGACAAGGTGTCCCATTCACATGAGATTTGATGCATGGATTTCAGCAAGCTCCGCCAAAACAGACTGTTTTATTTTGTCTGCATTTGAAATCGTTTTGGAGTTTGATGGGTTTTTTAGTTACATTAATAAAAAATTCACAAACTTTTCCTGCAGCTTCATAATCTAAATATTTTTTTCGGTGCGTCTTGCCTCCCTCCACTTGTTCCTGGTTTTAGATGCCATCCTTCGAAGGTACACGTGGCCAGGCAATCAACCGCATTCCCTAACAGGAAACTTTTCCTTTGGTCAGGGACCAGAGGTTATTGGCTGCGGGGCGCTCGCATTGAAAGCGGTCCATTTATGTCCATGCAACTCATGAGTCTGATGGACTTGACACACTCTGAACTTCTTTTGCCATCTCTGATGCCACATAGGTTCATATGTTTTGTTTGGTTTGGCTTTTAGAACAATTCTATGAAGGAGGTGTTGTGATATCTATTTATATGATATCACTTATATCTGGAATCCAATATACGGCACAAATGAACCTTTCCACAGAAAAGAAAACCATGGACTTGAGAATAGACTTGTGGTTGCCAAGGGAGATGGGGAGGGAGTGGGATGGACTAGGAATCTGGGGTTAATAGATGCAAACTATTGTCTTTGGAATGGATAAGCAATGAGATCCTGCTGTACAGCACTGGGAACTCTATCTAGTCACTTGTGATGGAGCATGGTGGGGGATAATGTGAGAAAAAGAATGTATGTGTGTATGTGTGACTAGGCACTTTGCTGTACAGTAGAGAATTGACAGAACACTGTAAACCAGCGACAATGGAAAAAATAAAAATCATTTAAAAAATAAAAAGATACGTGCAAAAAAAAATACTTTTTACCAACTTAAAAAAAAAAAGTCAGAGCAACTGAATGTGGAGGGTAGTAACTTGCCCAAGATCACAGAGAGTAAGAGGTGGAGACCAGGTCTCAAACTCCAAGTCGAGTCAGTGTACTTGCAATGATCCGCCCGAAATGAGAATTCCCTGTGGACCACGCCTGCCTGGTGTCATCAGCACAGCCATTCACCAAACTCTCCTCATCTCACCGCTTTTGGAGTGATACACGGGTGTTGACCCGCCCTTGGCTCCAAGCTTCTCATTTCAGCTATTCTTCATGGCTTCCCAGGACACTCACCTTGGAATCGTGATATAGCCATGAGCCATGATACACGTGAACATGATACAATTACTTGGAAGGGTAACATCATCCAGCCATCACCTACCTGTTACTACCTAACTATCGTGTGGTTAGACTATTAAACACTTACTCTGCCTTCTATCTCTTCATCTCTTCAGGGTGCTTTCGACACCTTCCTTTCCTTCTACACACTGTCTTCTTGCCTGTTAGCACTTTTCCTTGTCTTAGGCTAGCTCTGGTTTTCCTGGGTCCTTTTCACAGCAACTTCCTGCCTGCACCTCACCCCCTCCTTTCGAATGAGGGGAATTTGCTTTGTAAAAACAAAGAAGCAAATGGCAGTTAGAAAAGCAGGCACTTGTAATATTTCTTATCAGCCCTTGGCTGGATCATCTGTCTTCTTATGGCTGATGGCTCTTCTCCACTGCTGATTTAAAAAAAAAAAAAAAATTGTGTAATGAATTTTCTGGTTGGTTAGATTCTGGATTAAGAGCTGTTTATGCTAAAATCCCAATTTTCAAAGTGGGAAAGAGGCACTGATGGGTGAGCACCCCCCGGAGTGTGTGTAAATCAGCGGTAATGGCAGATAAGACAGGAATTCAGACCTTCTCATTATCTGAACTGAATGAGTGGTTCCCAGCCTTGGGAGGGAAAAGAGCACACATGGGGGGCCGGGGCAAGTCTGAGGTGGGGGGGGCGTGGGGGATGGGTGATGCTGGTAGGAAAGGTTTTCCCCACTGAGCTGGAAGGGGTGTGCAGTGCTCCCTTGTATAAACCCCAACAGGCTTGCAAGGTGGGTGTTGATCAAAGGAGTAATAAAGAGCAAGTTATATACTCCTAGCACTCTGCAAACCCCAAGGGTTTTGGAACCTCTGTGCAGAAACTGGCAACGAAGTATAAGTATGTATATGCGGGTGTGATAAATCCTACCATAGCCCCTGAATGAGGAGTGGCCCACGTTCTTCCCCAGTCAAAGCTGTCAAGGAACCACGGGGAGCAGGTTTTCCACGCAGTCATCATGGCCGGATTTACACCCTTCTCCACCTGCCTCTCTCTGGCTGGAGGGCTTCCATGCCTCACGACCTTGGGCTTTCGAGGAGTCATCTCGCTTCATCCATTTGCAGGTCTTCTGGCCCCAAAAGTCCTCACTGTCATGACCAGGTAAGAACAAGAGCAGCGGAAACAGAGCTGAGTATTTATCTGTCCTTGAGATACTGATAGTCATTGGGTCAACAACCTTGAGCTTTGCTTGGAGAAAGCAATAGCTGGAAGGTCAAAGGGGAGCCACTAGGGTGTGTGACGTGTGTGTGTGTGTGTGTGTGTGTGTGTGTGTGTGTGTGTGAATTCGGTGAAAGGGGCGGCCAACTGATTATGGAAATTAAATCAGTAACTAAAATAGGTTGGAGGATAATAAGGAAGAGGGTGTCAAGCATTTCAGGGGCTGGACATTTATTAGCTGTAACGTCTTAGGCATATAATTTAAATTCCCCATGCTTCATCTTTTTTTTTTTTTTTCCATTCAAAACAGTTCTGAAGTGTCATCCATGCTTCAGAGCTCTTTTTTTTTTTTTTTTTTTTTATTTTCCCACTGTACAGCAAGGGGGTCAGGTCATCCTTAGATGTATACATTGCAGTTACAGTTTTTTCCCCCACCCATCTTTTTTTTTAAATTGGAGCATAGTTAATTTACAGGGTTGTGTCAATCTTTCAAAGATTTCTTTAGCATTGTTTTATTTTATTTCTTTTTAAAAATGTTTTATTATAGTTGATGTACAATGCTCTGTCAATTTCTGCTGTACAGCAAAGTGACCCAGTCATGCATATGTACACATTCCTTTCCTCACATTATCCTCCATCATGTTCCATCCCAAGTGATTAGATAGAGTTTCCCGGGCTGTGCAGCAGGATCCCACTGCCCGTCCACTCCAAATGCAACAATTTTCATCTACTAACCCCAGACTCCCTCCCCCTCCCTGCTGGCAAAAACTGAGAGCCCTTTAACTGGCTTGTAAAGAGGCCTCTTACAAGCCCTCTTAGAGCTCTTAGGCAGAGTTAAAAAAAAAACCCAGCCTCATACTAATCCTGCATGCATTTACCTCCCAGGCGTGGCCCTGGGTTGGACACACACACACACACACACACACACACACACACACACACACACAGTGTTGTCGGGAAGCCTAGAGCTGAGAGCAAGTAGCCTGGGTTTCTGGTCCGAACTTTGCGACTCCCCTGCTGTGGGAGTCTGAGGAAATCCCGTGACCTCTTTGAGACACAGTCTGTCCACGTCTAAGAGAAAGGTTTAGGCGTGAATGTCACAGAAGTTTATTTCAGGCTCTTGATGCCCCATTTTCCTCTCATTCTGGAGCCCAACCAGGTGTTAGGAAAGTCGTGGGAAACTCACATGGCTTAAGATCCGTGGAGACAGTGCCCTTTGTCACAGCTGGAGCCTCAAGGCTCGTGGCCACGAAGTGTCCTGGCAGCAGACACAGCTGTCAGCAAAGGGGATTCAGATTGCCAAAGCAGGGGTGTCTCTGCTGAGGAGAAATGCTGAAACCCTAATTCTACCTTGAAATGGATCGGGAAGGGATAAAGACACCTCCTGCAACAGCCTCTCCCAAATGCAGCACCGCTTGCTCAGTTCTGCTCCGAAGCAGGTGTGGCTATACTGGATTTTGTAAATCAAAGTGAACAGGGGTAATTAAGAAATGAGTTACTAAGTGCTTCTCGGTAGCGTGTGTTCCTGCACTTGAGTCAATAAATGTACGTGCGGTTAGACTGCGGATAACAGGTCAGCGTTCCTTGTTTTAATTAGTCTTTGAGAAATGCATTTTGAGTATAGGTGAGAAATGGTTATGTTCATGCGTTCATATTTATAAACACAGCCTTCTCTTCTTCTTCCCTCCCTCCTTCCTTCTTCCCTTCGTTCTCTTGCTTTCTACTGAAAATCAAATCGTTGCTTGAAACGGAATCAATGCCTGTCGGCGGCTCCTTTGGAAATCGCCTCTTCCACGCTTCTGCCTGGGCTCAAGGTCACGTCTCAGCTCCCGCAGCCTCTCCTTGGGCCATGCAGGCCGCCTGTGTTGACTCTCACCCCTCTGCCCCTTTAGTAACACAAAAGAGACACCATGCGACAAGCAGAGAAGAAGAGACTTCTCCGTGGAAGGTCTCCTGAAAACAAAATATCGTGTTATTCTCAAGATCTGTCCCCAGTGTGTCCGGTTTCTGCAGTTCTGTTTCGATCTCTTCACACGGGCGCTAACCCTGAAGGTGCAGGGTTTTCTGTGAGTAGCATAAAAAGAGTTCCTTCTTTTTTTATTTTATTTTTTTAAATGAAAAAGACCACATGCTCTTTCATTTTGTCACGTGGACACCCAGGTTAGAGTCCTCCAGACAGACGGAATCACTAGGTGATAGATA
Organism: Sus scrofa; assembly: GCF_054392235.1. Taxonomy (NCBI): domain Eukaryota; kingdom Metazoa; phylum Chordata; class Mammalia; order Artiodactyla; family Suidae; genus Sus; species Sus scrofa. The sequence continues at coordinate 91,004,860 of NC_139392.1, read as the reverse complement.
CAGATCCTTGCACGTATTCCTAATAAGAAATCATATATAGTCGCATGTACGGTTTATTTTATGGGATAGGCTAAAGCAATTATGGAGACGGACAGGTCCTAAGATCCACAGTCAGCAAGCTGAGAGCTGACGGGGCAGCCCCAAGCCGGACTGCCGGGCTGGAGACCCAAGAAAGGCAGATGGTTCAGATTGGAGCTGAAGACAGAACACTGACACTCCATCTAGAAGGCTGCCAGGCAGAGAGAGCGAGACTTCTTTCTTACTCAGCCTTTTTTGGCGGCAAGGGGGGTGGTCTTCAGCTGATTGGACGAGGCCCACCCACACTGGGGAGAGCCATCCTCTTCACTTTGTCTACTGATTCAAAGGGTCATGTCATCCAGAAACGCCTCCCCAGAAGGACGCTTGACCACTTATCTGGCCCCCCTGGGCCAGCCCCGCTACACGTGCAGTTCACCATCACTGCATCCACGTGGATGTCAAGGTACAGAGACTGAGAGCACGCCGTCTTTTTCCCGTCTTTGGGGTGAATGCTCTTGGACATGCCGGGGCCCAGGGGTACTGAAATGTTCACCAGCTCTGAGCCAGAGCCATCCTAGGCCATGTGGGGGTGGCTGAGAAGATGCTAGATTTCTGGGATGACTAGGGGTGGCGATTCGGGAGGCGGCCCTGGGCAAAGCTCTCTAAAGATTTTCAGTCCATCCACTGTTTTTCACTGTGTCCAAACCTACGCCCGGACCCTGGTCCTTCCCACATCCCTCCTCTGTCTCCCCCCTCTCCCTCCTGACTCCCCGGGCATCCACTGCAGTCAGCTCACTCCCTAGGGGTCAACAGATCACTCATGCACTGGGTGATAAATACCCTTTGAAATTTGACTCCCTCCCAGAAGTATTGTATCTGAAAAGCTGATTCATTTTTTTTAATTGTTTTTCTCCCAGCTTTATGGAAGTAAAATTGACAAATAAAAATTGTGTCAGTTTATTACATGTAGCATGGATAAGCAATGAGGTCCTACTTACAGCATAGGGAGCTCTATCCAATGTCTTAGGATAGAACATGACGAAAGATGCTATGAGAAAAGAATGTATATACCTGTGTGACTGGGTCACTTTGCTGTACAGCAGAAATGGACACAACATTGTGAATTGACTGTACCTTAAAAAAAATTTAAAAAGAAAAGAACAAATCTAAAAAAGTGTCCATGTAAGGTGTCAATGTGACCAAGCCATAAAGGGACCCCCTGTGAAATGATTATTACAATCAAGCTCATAAAGGTACCCATCCCTCCCGTAGTTAACATCTGTGTGTGCGTCGTGGCCCCTTTAAGATCCGCTGTCTTTGCTCATTTCAACTAGTCCCCACGCTGTACATTAGCGCTCCAGAACGTACTCGTCCTGCTTGACCGCAACTTTACACGCTTTGACCAATATCTTTCCATTTCCCCTACCCTGAAAAGTTGGTGCTTAAGTACCCAAAGTCTTTGCATTGCAAAGGAGAGAAAATCTAAGATTAAAAGATAGCTCAGAGTCTGGAAGGCTGAGTCACTAAATCCCAATTTGAGGGTTGGGTGCCAGGTTTAGTGTTCAATTTTGTCTTTCAAATTCTGTGTTCACCAGAATCTTTGGCAGTGGCTGATTCAAACAAAATAAGTGTGTATGTGTGTGTGTGTGTGTGTGTGTGTTTGAGAGAGAGAATATATGCTGGTATGAGCTCAGAAGTTTTCACGGATTCTTATTTTCTTCGTCTTTTATCTTTTTATTTATGTATTCAGGTGCTTTCCTTATTTATTTTATTCGTTAAAGTTGAGTTCACTATGGCACTACGACCCACCTATGGGAATATATGCCATGTTAAAAAAAAAAAACAACTCCCCCTTCACCAATTTTAACTTTCTAGATCACACCAATATACAAATCACTGAGGCAGGTAGAAAGCTGCCATTAACCTGGGCCAAATTGCTTTACCTAAGAGACCATAAAAACGAAGTATATCCATTGTCAAATCGTGTTCTCCTCCTCCTACTATTATTATTGCTGTTGTTGTTGTTATTTCTATTAATTTTGAAGATGCACCTAAGGAACCAGCAGCACGCGGAAGTGAACACAGTTGGTGGAATTTCTCAGTATTCCAAAGAGTAGCTGGTGCTGAGCATCTTAAGCTGTGCTAAAAACGGGGGGAGGGATGGGGCGATGTCAGGTTCCTGAGGGACGGAGGACCTGCGACTACCTCTGATGTCTGAGCCACATGGAGTTAAAGACCCGATGTTATTTTTGCATTATTAGACACAATTATGAGAAGCCATAAAAGGGGGAAAATACACACATCTGTATTCAAATGGAAATAAGTGCCTCATTAGTGATAAAAGCTCCAGGTTATGTTACTCCGTAACCTTTTGCTCAAACACAATGTCTAGAATTTGCATAAGTAGCCAGCTGTGTATATCTCAGGGCTATTGAAATGATGTGACTCACCAATCGACGCAGCCTGGTAAACCGTGTTTTTCCCCTTTCTGGGCGCCCTTGTTTGCCCAGCCACACAGCTGTACAGCACCTACGGAGAGGTTGGAGAGGCGGAGAGCGACAGGGAGGCGCGGGACTCCCCCCGGGACCCTGCTGAATTAAGGGAGCCCCCCTCAGGGCCGCTTTGAGCAGGTGCAAGGCTGTGTTGTGCCATATGTTTCTGTTCCCCCTCCAAGGGGCAGCAGAGAGTCTGGGAGGACAGAGACGGTGCGAAGGTGCCGACCAGCCTCGAAGCCCACTTGGAAGCTGGGCTCATCTTCTAGGGGGGCCTTTGCGACATTTTAATGTCCTGCTGGAAGTGTTGGATGTGGGGGTGGATCGAAAGCCTGCTTGGGCTTCACCGGGACTCCCAGAATCATTTTCGGGGGCCGGGGGCGGGGGTAAGTGTAATTCAATCAGAAACACGTGGAATGCTTTTTCCTTCGTGTCTGCATGTGGAACTAGAAATTCAGTGAGGGAAGAGCTTGAGGAGGGGTGAGGAGGGGGGAGTGGCAAGAGGGAAGAACACTGGTCCTGCAGAACGAATCAAGTGGAAGTTTCCAGAAGGAGGTGTCTGGTTTTGTCACCTGCTTACAAAGCCTCTGGAACGCCCATCCCTTCCGAAGTCTGATGTCACATGAAAAGCCTTTGCCTCCAAGGAAAGTGAGTGTTGGAGGAAGACCCTGAAGGGTGCTGGCTCCTGGAGGCTCAGGGAGCAGCCTGGGAGAGCCTGCAGGTGACTCAGGCGGAGGGCCAGTGGGTGGGCCACCTGCCCCGGGCACGCCGGAAGCAATTTGCTTCGTGGATCCTAAACTGGTTCTCCAGTGAGGTGAGGCTGGATTAAGTCACTTTCAGCGGGTCGAACTCCACAGCTCCTCATTTTAAATGGATGAGACAGGCCTTGGGAGGGCAAGTGTTCCGTGTACTGGGATGGCCTGGGCACATCTGCTGTGGGTTTGAAAACTGTGTAGCTGATGCAGAGAGGAGGCCCGAATCCTCACCCTATTTTGTCGCTAATGTGTATGAACATGGAGAATTCCCTCTACCCCCTCTTCTAACTCCCTGTCCTCTTGTAAAATGAGAGGAGTGGAGCCTTTGGTCTCTTCTGGCACTAAATTGAGATAAGAATCTGCCTCAACTGACCAGATTACTGATGACACGGACATGTGACACCTGATGGCTTTGACTCCTGGGCCACCTGCCTGCGTGACCCTCCTCTGCTTTGGAGAGCACCATGTAGGAACCAGGAAACTTTCTAGAGAACTTGGATTATCTGATGGAGAAAGGTGGCCACAGTCGGGCTGCCTTGTGTTGAAGCCGTGGGACCAAGAGCAACCCACAAAGCAGGGGGTGATGCCCAGCCTTCAAAGACACCCGTGGTGACAGAGGATGGGCACGAGGACAAACAGGTAACGCCCTGCCCTGCCTCACTCCTCTGCACAAAGCCCTGGAGTCCAGACCAGAACAGCAATGCACATCTCGGAAGCAGAGAAGGGCACACTGCTTTCTATTTCAGATATTTGCAGAAATGTCAGCGGTCAGAGACTCGCCAAAGAACCAAACGCAGTTGAGGCAGCTGGTTCATAGCGAACGTATATTTGGTGGCAATTCCTCAAAGCCTTCCAGGGAGAACAAAAACCCTGCAGTTAATGCACTCCCAGGAACAAGCAGCTTCAGAACAGTGACTTGATCTAAGCTTGGAAGAATGATCGAGTTTCCATAAGGGCATTCTCATTGTGGCTCAGCAGGTTAAGAACCCGACTGGTATCTATGAGGGTACAGGTTCGATTCCTGGCCTTTCTTAATGGGATAAGGATCTGGCATGGCCACAAGCCGATGCATAGCTCCTGGATGAGGCTCGGATCTGGCGTTGCTGTGGCTGTGGTGTAGGCCAGCAGTTGTAGCTCCGATACGACTCCAAGTACTAAAATTTTTAAAAAAGTTTCCATAAGGAAGAATTCTTGCTATTTAATGATATCTACACTTGGCTAGAGGCTGTTCTGGGAAATAAACAAACAAAAACAAAAACGTAGATATTTTTCCAGGAATGAGGAAGCTATTTTTATTTTTTATTATTTTTTGCTTTTCAGGGCTGCACCCAAGGCATATGGAAGTTCCCAGGCTAGGGGTGCAATTGGAGCTATAGCTGTTGGCTGACCCCATAGCCACAGCAAAGCAGGATCCGAGCCACATCTGTGGCCTCCACCACCGCTCACAGCAACGCCAGATCCCTGACTCACTGAGCAAGGCGAGGGATTGAGCCCGCATCCTTATAGATGCTAGTCAGACTCATTCCACTGCGCCACAGCAGGAACTCATGAGGGAGCTATTTTTAAGTCAAGTCCTGCCATTCTCTGATTATACGACCTTGAAAATGTCACAGCCACAGCCTCTGCCCCATGGCCTCATTACGTTGTAATAAAAGCTCATACTTATGGAGCACTTTATGTTATCTTTACTTTACTCTGATTTAATCCTGCTAACAGCCCTCTGAGCAGCCTCCTCCGGTGGCTGGAGATAGATGAAGACTCAGAGCCCAGCAGTAACTTAGCCAAAGTCACACAGCTCAAAAGCGGCAGAGCTGGAACTTACATTTGGATCTTTCCAGCTCTGAAGCTTATGTTCCCAAACAGCCCTCGACGTTATCTTCTGCCTCCGCCCCCCGCCCCCCGCCCCAATCGTTAGGAAGATACAGTGGTATTTGCTGAAGGATGGCTCACCACGTACTGAATGGGCCAGATGTCTCAGTCCCAGGTATTGAACCCCGGCCCTGCCACCTCCACCCCCACTGCTCTTTCCGTCTCTGCTGAGAGCTGGAGAAACCATTGCCCGCCGAGGAGCCCACTTAACTATTTATTAATCCCTCGTGAGCCATATTTTGTGTTCTTGTTGTGCTCGACAACGTGCAAGGTCCCTGGTCTCCAAGGACAAAGAGAACATGGTCCCTGGGCTTTCATGAATCGTCGTCTTGAAACAGACCGAGAAATAGGCATCCTCCCAGCGGACAGCCACCTGTCTTGTCGAAACTTGGAAGGAACCGAGAGGTCCTTCAGTAGGTGAAGGGATAAGGAAAATACAGTGCCTACAGACAATGGAATATTATTCAGTGCTACGGAAAAATAAAATGTCACCCTGAAAAGACACAGAGGAATCCTAAGTGCATGTTGCTAAGTGTAAGAAGCCAATCCGAAAAGGCTATAAACTCTGTGATTCCAACTCGATTGACATTCTGGAAAAAGCAAAGCTATGCAGCTAATGAAAAGACCAGTGGTCGTGAGGGACGAAGGGGGAGGAAGAGATGAACAGACGGAGCACAGAGGATGTTTCGGGCAATGAAAATACTCTTTACGATTCTGTAGTGGTGGACACCTGTCACCATACATTTGCCCAAAGCCAGAAGTGAGCTTGAACCTGAACTATGTACTTGGGGTGTTGACGGGACATCCATGGAGGTTCATCCTTGGTGGAAAAAAAAAAGTAGTATTGATAACGGAGGAGGCTCTGCGTGTGTGTGTGAACCTAAAAATAGTGAAGTCTAAAAATAATAATAAAAAGCTCAGTAAGTCTCACGCTGTCCTTCTCACTTTGGTGGTAAAACAAGTACTGTGTGCATGTGCGCGCGTGTGTGTTTAGCCCAATTAATTTCTATCAAGTGACAGCCCTACTCTCTCTCTTCGTCCTGCTTGCTGCCTTGCTGATTGACTTGAAAACTCCCGACTGTTTCTACAGCAACATGAGGTCCTAGCTAATTGTCTTAATTTTCATGCTCCAGGGAACGTGGGTTTATCAGGCTGCCCGAATAAACCAGGGAGACTTTGGATAAACAGGCTTAGGAATTCTTCTTCTTCCATCCTCATCATCCATCTCCAGGCAAGTTAAATGTACCCTAAAAGCCCATCCCTGGGGATGATCAGCTTGTGTGCATCATTCTTGCAAGGGAAGATTGGAAGGGAGCCTGCCAGCCTGGAGCACCTGACCTGGAAGAGGCGGCAGAGATCACCCGGCTGAGGTCACTGATGTTAAAGAGGGCACCACGCTCAGAGAGCTGAAACGGTCCCAGTGCCTCGGCTGGGCTGAGAGCATCCAGCCCCCCATTCATCAACCTTTCATGATGCCTCTACGGTCCATGCCAGAACCAACATCATCTATCCCCAATATCACATGCCTCGACTCTTGGGCATGTTTACCTTTTTTGAGTAGTCCTGGAATTTCTGGGTCTTCTCCTTTCTTCCATATCTCCAATGCCCCCAGAAAACCTGGAGCCAATCCACTATCTCATAATCACGTATAACATGCCTAAAGACCTTACCCTACAATTCGCCTGCCGTTCTGGTCTGAACACCCATCACTCATACGAACTCCAGGGATTTCACACAAGTCCTACCTTTTAGTGACTCTTTCTAGAAAGTGTAGCACAGTAAGCTGGCTGTAAGCCATCAACGATTATGAGTTATTTTGTCATGTTGTTTTTCTATGGATTAGTTGATTGACGTCCTGGTGCTTGCAGAGGGAGCATTTCAAAGGAAGAGGTGGAAACAGTATAATTCAGGGGCGTGGGGATATAACAGTCTGGTGCCCCAAAGCCCAGCACCCATCGTGTTCTGTGGAACAACCATAGGTCAGAGTTTGGGCTTGGGTGGCTGAAGGAAAGGAGGCCAGCTCTACTTTGTACCTGGACCACAGGACAAAGTTGAGCATCCTTTGTGTTTGTTTTGTTGTTGTTGTTGTTTTTCAAAGTAATTAGCAGAGCCCTTGGTATGGTCTGTGTACCCAGAAAATGTTAGCCACAACTTTTATCATCCTAATTTTTTTCCTGCCACACTCACCATATTTCTCCTGGAAATAAGAAACGAGGAGGAGTTCCCATTGTGGCTCAGTGGTAACAAACCCAACTAGTGTCCAGGAGGATTCTGGTTCAATCCCTGGCCTCACTCCGTGGGTTAAGGATCCAGCATTTCCATGAACTGTGGTATAGGTCACAGACACAGCTCCGATCCTGTGTTGCTGTGGTTGTGGCTGGCAGCTACAGCTCCAATAGCCCGGGAGCTTCCATATGCCCTAAAAGTGCAGCGCTAAAAAGACAAAAAAGGAAAAAGAAAGAAGGATAGAGAAACTTTGACTAGAGGGTCCAGGGTCCGAGGGGCAGCAGGGTTGTGGATCTGGGTGTGTGATCTTAGGAAGAAAGAAGCATGAGCTGGGAAGATGCACGCGCTTCCAGCCACATCCCTTGGGTGAGGCTTTGGGTTGGAAGAGACGTGAGCTGATCTCCCCAAGTTCAATCTCCAGGCGTGTGGGGTAAACGTCCTTCATTGTGCTTTCTTTCTCTACTCTTCTCCCTCAAGGTTGCCTCCATGTGGACTTTCATACTTTCAAAAGCATTAACAAGGAGTTTCCACTGTGGCACAGGGGTTAAGAATCTGATTGCAGCAACTCAATTTTCGGCAGAGGCACGGGTTGGATCCCCAACCCAGCGCAGAGGGTTAGTTAAAGCGGCCGTGGTGTAGGTCACAGGTGAGGCTTGGATTCAGTCAATGGCCCAGGAAATTCATATGCCGTGGCTGCAGCCATTAAAAAAAAAGAAAAAGAAAAGCATTCACAAGTACGTAAGTGGGTGGGTTCGTCCGTGTGTGTACGGCGGGGAGACGGAGCAGCCAGCACTGATTTACTGCCAATCCCTGCAGCAGCAAAACAGCCCTGCGTGGGGAAGACAATATGTTTGAGTCACTTAAAAAAACTACTGGGAAAGAATATCTTAGTGTCTGCGTGCACGATATTTTTTCTATTACCTACCTTTCCGGGAATTGAATTTTCTAGGACTACATGAAATTTTGGTCGGAGATTCTATTTCAAAGCCATAAACAATAAAGAATCAGTCTAAATACGTGAGTTGGGATGGGGATGAGACTTCTCATTGCCTGTGGTTTTCTCCCTCACTCCCAGCAGGTGTCAACTCACCTGTCACCCCATCAAGGGGTCTTCCCTGACCACCTCTATTACTAGCCGCTACCACCCCATCCCCACCACACTCTCTCCTCTTACCCTGCTACATTCTTCTCCACCAGACTGTTCACACTGTAACATTTACAATATTGTATTTTACTTACTCATGCATGGATGGAGTTTCTTCTTCACCAGAATATAAGTTTTAGGAGGGTTCAACTCACCAGTGAATCCCTAGAGCCTAAAACTGTGCCTGCCTAGTAAATACTTCATAGTTGTTGGGTTGGAGTTCCCGTTGTGGCTCAGTAGGTTAAGAACCCGACTAGTATCCATGAAGATGCAGGTTCGATCCCTGTCCTTGCTCAGTGGGTTAAGGATCTGGTGTTGCCATAGCCGCATTAGGTTGCAGATAAGGCTGGGATCTGGCATTGCAGTCGTTGTGGCCAAGGCCTGCAGCTGCAGCTCCAATTGGATCCCTAGCCCAGGAATTTCTGCTGCAGGTGCATCCCTAAAAAAAAAAAAAAAAAAAAAAAAAAAATCAGTTGTTGGGTTAATAAAGAGATAAATGGGAGAATGGGAGTTCCCATCGTGGCTCAGCGGAAACGAATTTGACTAGGAAACATGAGGTTGTGGGTTCAATCCCTGGCCTCGCTCAGTGGGTTAAGAATCCGGTGTTGCCATGAGCTGTGGTGTAGGTTGCAGATGTGGCTCGGATCTGGTGTGGCTGTGGCTGTGGCTGTGGCTGTGGTGTAGGCTGGTGGCAACAGCTCCGATTGGACACCTAGCCTGGAAACCTCCATATGCCACGGGTGTGGTCCTAAAAAGACAAAAAAAAAAAAAAAAAAAAAAAAGGAAAAGATAAATGGGGAAATGAATGAAGGAATAAAATGCAACAGGGAGGAAAAAATTGAAGGAGAGATTGCTCTTCATTTTCTCATGGTTTAATGGCTTCGGTGCCTAAACAAACTAGTAGAATGGGGCTGCAAAACACAACTCCAGTGAACTGTGTATAGAATGAGTGTTTTATCCATGCAGGCTGCCATGAAAAAAATACCATAACTGTGTGGCTTATAAACAACAGAAACTTATTTCTCATGGTTCTGGAGGCTGGACATCCGAGATTAAGACACTGATAGATTTGGCGTCTGGTGATAATTCTCCTCTTGGTTCATGGACAGCATCTTCTCTCTGTGTCCTCACCTGGAGGAAGGGCTGAGGGAGCTCCCTGGCGTCTTGTTTATAAGGGCGCTCCTCCCATCGTGAGGACTCCACCCTCGTGACCTCTTCCCCCACAAAGACCCCACCTCTAATACCATTACGTTGGGGATCAGAATGTCAACCTATGAACTTGCAGTCGGGACACAAAGATTCAGTCTGCAGCAGCAGGTCTGGGCCGGAAGTGGGCAGCCTTGTGTGTGTTTCTGCCTCTCTTTCTGCCGGTTTCTCCTGGACTCTGCGTTTGATCGCAGTCTATGAATGTAAGTGACGAGCAAGAACGCGGCTGGTTTGGCCCATCCAGACTCTCCTGAGGCCTGCACCTGACAGAAGAGGGAGCTTGGGAATTGCCCTGCCTCCAAGGAGGGCTGCTTAGCTTGCTCGGTGTGAGATGTAAGACTTTGCTTAGCTTGCTCAAAGGAGACCCTGGTGATGTAGGAAATTGAATATGAGGTTTGGAGTCAGAGACTAAGCTCAAATTGCAGGCTTTCTATTTAACTAGCTACATGGGGCCATTTTTTTCTCATCTGCCAAACTGGTTCTAACACCTGCCTTGGGGCTGCTGTCAGGATTTAGACACATGCCTCTGACAAGGAGCAAAGTGCAATGTTAATGGCACAGACTCTCGGTCCTGGTCTCCAACTTAGGTCCCCTGCTGACTGGCCAGAAACCTACAAACCCCCATTTTTTTTATAGGGCTGCTGTGATGATCCAGTGAGTTAAGGCGCACCCTTGCATTCCTAGCATAGACATCATCAAATAAACATTAGTAGTTGTTATACTCACATAAGACACCTAATAGGAGTTCCCATTGTGGCTCAGCAGATTAAGAACCCCATGTCTCTGTGAGGATGCAGGTTCGATCCCTGGCCTCGCTCAGTGAGTTAAGGATCGGCATTGCTGTGAGCTGTGGTCTAGACTGCAGACACAGCTTGGATCTGGTGTGGCTGTGGCTGTGGTGTAGGCCAGCAGGGGCAGCTCTGATTCCACCCCTAGTCTGGGAACTTCTATGTGCCGCAGGTGCGCCCCTAAAAAGGAAAAACAAACAGACAAAAAAAGAAAGTAACAGCTCGGGGTGGGGGGGGGGGGCTTTCCCCCTCCTATTTAATGCAAGGTGTCTCGACCCCCAACGCTCTAATTCAAGGTACTGTGTGCTGGTGATGGCTTGTGTAGCAGCAGGAGAGCCACACCCTTGCCTTGGGAATAAAGGGGAGCCGGCCATCACCTGCCCCTGCACACGGCTGCCTCCTTGTGAAATATCAGGTGACATTCTCACGAATCTTCTGCACCATGTAGCCGTGGGGGGCGTGAGTTGTGCGCTGGAAATGCCTGGATTTCAACGCTGGCCTGATGCACCAGGGGTCGTTTCCGAGGGTCAGTTTCCTCACCTGCCCAATGGGCGTAAGAGTGAAACTGGAGCCGCAGCGTTGAGGGCTAGGTGAGGGGGGTGGTCCAGGGGTGCCTAGTGAAGGGCCTGACAGTGAGCGGTCCTGGGAACAGTGACATTTATCATGCTGTTGATTAGCCCGCAGTCTGGCAATGTCGGGTGTTTCACGAGAGAGGCACTTAGGGACAGTAGCCTGTCAGCTCGCCCTCAGGGCCGGATCTCAGCCTGGGCACAAGAGCGTGGGCTCGCTGGGTTGGCACCTTCAGGGTCCCCCATGTTTGCTGGCTGTCTCGTGGGACAGGGACCGGCTTTCTCTGTTTGGCCCCCTTCCTAGCGGGTGGGAAACTCCTCATCAGCGCCAGGCCAGGCTCGGAGGGGCACTACCTCCATCCTGTCCCTTCCGGGCAGCTCCTCGGCCTCCCAGGGAAAATCAGCAAAGTGACAATTTCTGCAATCTTCTAGGACCAATGAACCCGACCGGAAGCTCGGGACCCAATAGTTTAAAGACTTGAGCGCTCACAAGGAACAACGTAGCTGATAAGCAGCTTGGCCTCCTTGCTGTGTACAGGGTAACAGGTTTGCACGTGACTCTCAGCACACTTCCTCTGCCACCTCCAGCCTGAGCCATTCCAGTGACCAGGGCAACTGATTTACTGCAGCCTTGACCGTTCCCGTGAGCAGTGTTATTCTCAGAGCCCCGCGTCTGTCCTCTCACTACGTCTTCCACTTAAAACATGAACTTGTTATTAAAAGGAGAAAGAGCATTTGAATTGCTGCAGATGCCAGAAAATGGGTCTCAGATCCCAACGGTATGTAACAATAAACTTGGTGATGAGTCATTTTGCCAACACGGACTTTTTAAAATCTTAGAATAGGGAGTTCCCATGGGGACTCAGCCGTGATGAACCCAATTAGCATCCATGAGGATGCAGGTTCGATCCCTGGCTTCACTCAGTGGGTTACGGATCCAGCGTTGCTGTGAGCTTCAATTCGGGTTGCAGACATGGCTCAGATCTGGGGTTACTGCGGCTGTGGCATAGGCCAGCAGGTGTAGGTCTGATTTTATCCCTAACCTGGGAACTTCCACATGCCACAGGTGCAGCCCTAAAAGGGAAAAAAATAAAATAAAATAAAAATAAATAAAGTCTTAGAATAGGTAATACCCTCCCGCCTAGTCAATTCACTTCTAGGGATTTGTCTTATGGAAATAATCAGGGATTTCAACTCCCTGGCCATCCTGTCCCGATTTACATCAAGGATGTTCCTCCCAGGGGAAAAAAAAATCAGAGACAACTCACTAAAAAGGATTGGATAAATTAATTATGGTGCAATCATTTTGATAGATTGCTAAATAGCCATTAAGTGAGAAAGACAAGTTACACATCAGTACATAAAGGATGATTTCCAAGCTTGTGATAACTAGGAATAGATAGATGCTTCAACAGCCAATAGGTTAACCCTTTTCCCTGGGTGGTGGAACTATGCAAAGCTTTTAATTTCTTCCGTATACGTCTCCATACTGCTGGAACTCTTTTACTACAAATATATATTAACTTGCCATCCCAAAGGAAACAAATGTTATTATAAAAAAAAAAAAAGAAAGAAAGAGAAGGCTTGTTAGACTTCAGAGCTTCTGCTGTTAATTTCAGATGTGTGACCGTGGGCAAGTCACCTGATAACTGTTCTTGGCCTCAGTTGCCTCATCCAGAATATGGGAACAAAACATGGGCCCATCCATCATCAGAGGGCTGTTGTTAGGCTCAAAGGAGACAGTGAAGCAAAGGGGTTTTATAAAAATTTTACATTTATATATACATGTTTTAAAGTGTATACATATATATATGTTTAAAATTATATATTTTTTTAATTGTGTCTTTATGATGAGATAAAAGAGCTCTGAGGTACCACAAGGGTGGAATTAAGATTAATGGATCAAAACTATTTCTGCTGCATTATGGGATGTTCTTGGGAGAATCCCCATAATGGTACAGATGCTTATAAGGCTATATAATTTCCCTTCTGGGTGATAATAAGTTATAAATTTACTTGGTATCCCAGACAAGAACAAATTCTCTCTTTAAATGAGGTGGGTTTTTATTCTTTTCATCACAAGTCTGATACAGGCATTTTCTCTTCTACTGAGAAATATGCATTAAAAAAGAATGTCACTTTTATTTGTTTTCAATGGAATATTCGACCAATAAAATGAATGAGAATGTTTCAAAAGGCTGCGAGTTTTCTTTTTTGGAGTTGCCCATGTTTACTGGGTAATTTGGATACAATCTTAGAGCATAAGGGAGCAGAAATTACAACCAAAATGGGACGACTGGAGACAATGAAGGAAACAGCTATTATAAAAATTTTTTAAAAGCTGAGAGGGAGAGACATTTGGGGAATGGAAATTAGGGCAGGTTTTGAAATATTTTTAAACCCGTTTAATACCATCTGTTAGGACTCTGTGTTGCTAGGAATTTATTATTTCCTATCCATGAAATCTCCTGGCTGTGGGAAGCAAATTTGGTAAAAGATGATTAAATATCCTTTTAAATGGTGAAGAAGCAAAGCAGGACCATGGTGGAGCAGGCTTGGAAACAGAATCATGGGCACGGCTGTTAAGGAAAGTCCCTACTCCGTGTGTGTGTGTGTGTGTGTGTGTGTTCAATTAATTAATTAATTTATTTTGTATTTTTTAGGGCCACACCTGTAGCATATGGAGGTTTCCAGGCTAGGGGTCAAATCAGAGCTGTAGCCTCAGGCTTACACCACAGCCACAGCAACACCAGATCCGAGCCACATCTGCAACCTATACCACAGGTCGAGGCAACAACGAATCCTTAACCCACTGAGCCAGGCCAGGGGTAGAACCTGCGTCCTCATAGATACTAGTCAGATTGGCTTCTGCTGAGCCAGGACAGGGACTCCTCCATGTTTTTTTTAAATTCAAGGACTTTTGAAGCTCATTTTTGTCCTAAAGCCTCTACCACTGTGCCCCTTAACTGGGAGGGCCTCCTGGCTGATTATATAGCTGTTTACAAAGATCAGAGGTGAGTTCTGTGCAGTCATTTGCCTAGGACAGCTGGTTGCTGAATATTCCCCCAAATTCCTAAAAATGAAGCCAGTGTAGCATTTAGATCCATTTCTCAGATTACAGAGTTAAAAAAAAAAATCTGTAGGAGTTCCTGTCATGGCTCAGTGGTTAACGAACCCGACTAGCATCCATGAGGATGAGGGTTCAATCCTCAGTCTTGCTCAGTGGGTTAAGGATCCGGCATTGCTGTGAGCTGTGGTGTAGGTCGTAGATGCAGCTCAGATCATGCGTCGCTATGGCTGTGGCTAAGCCGGTGGCTACAGCTCTGATTCAACCCCTAGCCTGGGAATCTGCATATGCCACAGGTGTGGCCCTAAAGAGACAAAAAGACAAAAAAAAAAAAAAGTCTGTAAACAATGAATCTGATTGTTTTGTGAAAATGAAACTCGGACAGTCAATGAGAATTACTTTATAGCAAAATACTGTTTTGCCTGGATTTTAGAGATTAATGAGAGGATTTGTATATATAAAAAAAGCTTGTTTTAGCATAATGCCTCTACATCCCCAAAGAGCCAGCAAAGTAGAGCTAGAAATTCTTGAGCAGATCCCCAAGTTCTATTCTTCTCGCCGCTCATAATTCACCTGCTCCCAACCCTCTGTTACTTTCCCATCTCGCCCAGAATCAGATTGAAAGCCTCTCTTGTGTCATGTAGGACTTTCTATGCACTTACTCTACTCTAGACATGGCTTGATGTTTCTTACAGATGCGAGCTGGGTACTTCCCCAGGGCCTTTTTCAGGGCTATTTCCTCTGGCTGGAAAACTCTTTCAACAGATGGCGCTCAACTCTCAACCCATTCTGATCTTATCCTAAGAAGACTGTCCTCTCCACCTCTTAAATGAGGATTCCCATTTCCTTGAGAGGGAGCACCACCTAACTTGGTGTTTATTTATGGACTGTCTACTCCGCCCTCTAAAATGGAAGCTCCGTGACGGCAGTTATCTTCACCATTGTATTCCCAGCACAAAGCACAGTGCATGCATAGGACTGAGAGAGATTGGAATATTGATTGTCTAGCAAATATCCACTCCATCCTCTGCCTTTAGCTACTACCCTGCCATACCAATGTTTGCGTGGCTCTGTCACTTGCTTGGACCACATGGTGTATGAAGAGTATTTTCCTCCCCCTTGACTTTGGTTTTGACCATAAGACTTGCTTTAGCTGATGGAATTTTAGTGACCAAAGATAGGTAGAGGCTCCAACCATCCTTGCCTTCCTGCTATGAGAAAAATTTAACTCGGTAGCAGCTGATACTAGAATGATGAGAAACATGGGGCCCACCTGGACGCAGCTCACAGCCTAAAGCCAAGATTGGCCAAGTCCATCCTAAATCAACTGGGCTCCAGTGGATGGAAAGACACATGAGCAGGAAATAAACACATCACTAAGAATTTATTGTTTTTTTCACAGCAAAGGCCAAATAATATAAAAGATCCAAAATGCTTATGGAGTGAATTAAGAGTTTAGATTTTAGTGTTTGAAAAAAATATCTTCTATAAAATGAAATATTTTACATCCTAAAAATTTATAAGGAATTACACACACACACACACAAAACCCGAAGGAAGTTCCCGTCATGGCACAGTGGAAACAATTGCAACTAAGAACCGTGAGGACTCGGGTTTGATCCCTGGCCTCTCTCAGTGGGTTAAGGATCTGGCGTTGCCATGAGATGTGTTGCAGACGCAGCTCAGATCTGATGTTGCTGTGGCTGTGGTGTAGGCCGGCAGCTACTGCTCCAATTCGACCCCTAGCCTGGGAACTTATATATGCCATGGATGTGGACCCTCAGACCACTTAGTGAGGCCAGGGATCGAACCCACAACCTCATGGTTCCTGGTCAGAATTCGTTTCCACTGCGCCACATCAGGAGCTCCTACTGAATTATTTTAGATGCAAGTGAATACTTCATTCATAAATACACTTACCCCTACTATGTAGATGAAAAAATACATTTTCAAAGCACTTAAAAAATACATGCTACTGATTTTTCAATTAAGAATAGTTTCTTAAGTCAGAGAGAACACCATTGTTGCATTTTTAAAGACTTTTCAGGGGAGATGGTATTACAGCTTCTCAAAGAACACTATTTATGTAGGTTTTTTTTTTAAATTGTCGTGTTATTCAATATTTTTTATGGACTATAAAAAGAAGCAGTGAAGCCAAAAACAAGGAAATACTGCTGTTTTTGAACTCAAATCTGGCCTATTGTCCAAGTGTCTCTGCAGTTTTACTGACAGAAAAATTCCTTGGGGAATTCAAATATTAGCCAAGTTTGGGTTTGTAGGTTTTTCCAGTTAATGACCTTTCGGAGGCACTTATAGGCTGCAGGGGTTTGCCAATTGTGAAATACCACCAGCCATAAGATGACACCACCATTACCGCATCAACAGAAACAGGAATCGGACAGTGATCCAGAGAATGATGGACTGTGGGTGTCAATTTCTGAAAACCCATAAATCTTGGAGCACCCCCTAAAATGTATTCAGTTTCTGATGGAAGAATATTAATGTGTATTTGCCAAATCTGCCTTCTGCTCTACGAACATCCTTCATTAGAAGATACAAACAGGGAAAAAAAAAATCCAAACTCATTTGACTGTGTTCATGAACATTTCTGCAAACGGAACCTCATTTCACCATTATGATAATCAGATAAATATGTTCTGTTTGGTCCAGAAGGATTTAAGAATTTTTGACCTAAGTATGGGATTTTCATTTTAAATATTAAACATGTGGGTATATAGTCAGACATGACATAACATCCTCAAGTGTGTAAAGAGGAACATCCTGACAGATGTTCACAGATTGGATGGAGAAGAACGATCAGGTGTGATTTAAATGATGGCAGCAGCTAGAATGTGACTTTATTGCCAAAGAAGGGAAGACAGCTTAAATTCTGCATTGCCTCTTCCAGATCACGGCATTTCTCAAATGCACTTTCTTCCAAAGATGTATTTTTCCTGCCAAGGCTGACCTTACGAGGAGTCGGAATAGATTGGTTTTGATGGGTCTGTCTGGGATACTGGGATCTCCGTACTGCCAATAAAACAAGCCAACAAACGCTCTTTACTCCGAGGCTAATGATTAAACTCCTTCCATTCTTTTTAGGGCTTGGGATCTTTGTTATAGAAAAGCATTCCTCCAAAAGGAATTTTTTAATGTTTTCTCGGACTGTTCTCACTTGGTAAAACTAAGGAAGCTTAGTGATTAAATCATTGTTGTATGAAAGAATCTAACTCTAGGAATGTTTACTGTGGCTCTGCCAGTCACAGCCAAAAACTAAGAACCACCTAAGTGTCTGCCAACAGGGTCCTGGTAAAATAAATCAGGCTACTTCCATGTAATGGAGAATAATGTTAAAGAAGGATTATTGTGTAACAAAGAGGCACTCGCAATGTGGGAAGAGAAAAAGGTGGTTTATAAAACAATGCAAAGTATGATTTCCTTATTTTATACCACTGCAAAGAGGAAAAAAAGACAGAGGTTTTCTCTAGGTGATGCAGCTATGAATAATTTCAATGGTCTTTTATTTTATTTTATTTTATTTTATTTTATTTTATCTTATTTTATTTTATTTTATGTTAATTTTATGGCTGTACGCATGGCATATGGAAGTATTCCCAGGTCAGGGACTAAATCCGAGCCACACCTGCAACTGATGCAACTGCAGCAAGGCTGGCTCCTTTAACCCTGTGTGCTGGGCGGCTTCGCAGCCACCTGAGCTGCTGTAGGCAGATGCTTAACCCACTGTGCCAGGGAGGGAACTCCTTCAATGGTCTTTTTACAACATACGTATGTTCTAAATTTTCTGCAAATGAAATGATACAAATCACAACATACATCTGCCCAGGGGTGAGTACTCGGTAAATGTTTATTGTTATTGTTGTTACTATGATAACAATGATACATTTTAAAAATTGTTTATAAAAATAGATACAATTCCTACATTTATTTTTATAAAGTAAGAACTTGCTGCCAAAAAAAAAAAAAAAAATCCATTTAAATGCCTGAGATGGGGTCTGTTGGGTGTAGGGGATGAAGAAAGACATCACCTGGCAGCTGGGAGTCAGGGAGTGAGTACAGGGGAAATTTCCAGCTCTGGATGGGGCTGGTGGATGGGCATTGCAAGGTGGACAGTGGGGACACTGAGAGCAGACCCAACTTACTTTGTGCTGCTGCTTTGGGCTGCATTTTTTTTTCTCTCATGAAACCTGATGAAGTAATACACTCCCTCAGAACAGAAATCCCAGTAGTCTGTAGTTCCCTCCTCCATAGCATCTGACTTTGTCCAGAATTAATCTTATAGACATTTTTTCAAACCATTGAAAAGCCCTGGATGGGGAGTTTGGGGTTAGTAGATGCAAACTATCACATTTAGGGCAGATAAGCAATGAGGTCCTCCTGTACAGCACAGGGAACTCTAGCCAATCTCTTGGGATAGAAAATGATGGAAGACAGGATGAGGAAAAGAATGTATATATACCTATGAATGGGTCACTTTGCTGTACAGCAGAAATTGACACATTGTAAATCAACTGTACCTTAATAAAACAATATTAAAAAAAAAAGACATGGAGGATGGTTCTCTACATTTCTTTCTTTCTTCCTTTCTTTCTTTCCTTCCTTCCTTCCTTCCTTCCTTTCTTTCTTTCTTTCTTTCTTTCTTTCTTTCTTTCTTTCTTTCTTTCTTTCTTTCTTTCTTTCTTTCTTTCTTTTTTTGTCTTTTTAGGGCTGCGCCTGCGGCATATTGAGGTTCCCAGGCTAGGGTTCAAATCAGAGCTGTAGCTGCCAGCCTACACCACAGCCACAGCAATGCCAGATCCGAGCCGCATCTGTGATCCACACCACAGCTCAAGGCAACGCGGGATCCTTAACCCACTGAGCAAGGCCAGGGATTGAACCTGCAACCTCACGGTTCCTAGTTGGATTCATTTCCGCTGCGCCACAACAGGAATGCCTCTTCTTACCTTCTTGAGGAGCTTTTTCATCCCTTCTGCCTTTTATAACCACATGGTATTATCTTCATCATACACTCAAAGTGTTTTTTTTTTTAATTGCCTTTTTTAATTGGAGAAAAAAATGTAGATTAATTACATGTGTCTGGTTTTAAAAACAACCTTCAGGCACTTAAAAAAAACAAATATCTAATTTACAGTCAAAACAGTTTGTTCTTTGTTTTTGCTTTTTTTTTTTCACCTAAATTTCTCCTTCTGCCTTGTGAAATGATAGCGCTTTTAATTTAACTGACAGTAATAAGAATTCAATTTAAATGCATAAGAAGCATGGGATTTTTACATTCAAAATGATCAAATTCTCTTGGAAAATAAACCTATATTTCAAAATAAACTCAAAAATGGTAAAAAAAAAAAAAGTTTTATTCCAGCAGCTAATTCAGAAGCTACTCCCTTACAAGTAGACTGATAAAAAAACTGAGAACCCTCTCAAAAATCAGTTGATTATAAGTCATAACTGACATTGCTCTTTCTCAGCCTAGAAAGAGAAGAATTTGTGTATTGCGTGAGTGTGTTTTTGTATCTACTTTTACTTGCTAAGAAACTCATTAAAATTCATTATAGAAGGTTTGGACTTTGTTTTTCAAAGAAAAGAGGAATACAAACATCAAGAAAATATGGAACGTTGTGAAAGTGTTCAGCAAAGAAAATGGAAAATTCAGGAAACATTTAAACATATGCGATAGTTACCACGCAATCGCTACAGACAAATATTCATTTCGCTGTACTTGAAGCCTCAACTCCTGTACAAAAATCGCTTTGCTCATAGAATGTTCTTACTCATCATGTTTGAAGATTGAAAAAGAACCTTCAGGAAAATATTTTGTTTATTAGCTTGGAGAGGGAGAAGCATCCTTGGGGAAAATCATGATTTATTGAATTGATTCTTCTACCTGCTCCTGTCACCCTGGCCACTCCCAGTTGTCATCCTCTCCAAAAACACTATCTGGGTAATTTAAGAATGATTGTGCAGAAGTTCCCATTGTGGCTCAATGGTAATGAACCCAATTAGTATCTGTGAGGACGCCAGTTTGATCCCTAGCCTTGCTCAGTGGGTTAAAGATCAGTTGCCATGAGCTGTGGTGTAGGTCACAGACCCAGCTCGGATATGGCATTGCTGTGGCTGTGGTGCAGGCCGGCAGGTGCAGCTCAGATTCCACCCCTAACCTGGGCATTTCCCTATGCCACGGGTGTGGCCCTAAATTAAAATATATATATATATAGAATGATTGCACAGGGCATCTATTGTGGCATCACCCCAGTGAAGCACAGTGGTCTCAGCATTTGCCTGTTTTATCCACTGATAAAGAAGCAATAGCACAACATTGTGAATCAACTATACTTTAATTTAAAAAATTAAAAAACAGAAAATTCAAAAATAAAAAAGAAGCCATACATGAGAGAGAAAGTAGAGTTATTTTAAAAATTAAAAAAAAAAAAACCTGTAAGCATGTATTTTAAAGATGGCTGCACATTCTTTGAGGTGCCTCTCACTGAGAGCTTGGGGACTGATGGTGCCCTCTCTTCCCAGTGAATCTGGGTTGGCCTCAGTGACCTGCTTGTAGCCCACAGGAGGTGGCAGAAGCGACAATGCGTGGCTCACAAGGCTAACCCAGAAGAGGTCGTCCAATGTCCACCTTGTTGGCCCCAACATTCGCTCTCAGAGCCCAGAGCCACCATGTTGAGAAGCCCAGTAACTCCCAAGCCACCAAGCCATATGACCCAGTCTGCCCATGGTCCCACCTGAGCCCAGTCCTGATATCTCCCCAACTCAAGGAAGCAGACGTGGGAGTGAAGAGGCTTTTCTACCCACCACCCCAGAAGATTCCAGCCCAAGTGTTTGAGTAACCATAGCATTTGAGTTTTCCCAGCTAAGGCCCCCGACAGCAAGAAGCAAGCAGGATCCATCCTCATTGTACCATTTTAATTTCCTGTCCAAAAGAATCTATGCACATAATATAATGTATCATTGGAGTTCCCCTTGCGGCTCAGAGGGTTAAGGACACGATGTTGTCTCTGCAAAGATGTGGGTTTGATCTCTGGCCTCCCTCAGTGGGTTAAGGATCCTGCATTGCCTCGAGCTGCAGTGTAGTTTGCAGATGCGGCTCAGATCTGGCATGCTGTGGCTGTGGCTGTGGCTGTGGTGGAGGCCAGCAGCTGCTGCTCTGATTCCACCCCTAGCCTGGGAATTTCCATGTGCTGCAGGTGCAGCCCTAAAAAGAGGGGGGGAAAATGATTGTTTAAAATCACTAAACACTTTTTAAATACATCAATGGATGACAGGTGCATCACAAAATCTGGACTCATGAGGAAGTGGGACAAATATTTGGGGAGATGAGATGTTATAGACACGTTGCCTTTTATTTCTGAGGTAGAAACACCTAGATTATATACACTTAGTGTTTTAATAAAATATCAAGGGGAGTTCCCTGGTGGTGCAGCAGATTAAGGATCCAGCGTTGTCGCTGCTGTGGGTTGGGTTCAATCCCTGGCCCAGGAAATTCCAGACAAGACCCCCCCCAAAATTTTTTTTTAATTAAGTAATACAAGATAAAGGTGTGATGTGTCTTTAGCTTTCATTATAACAGAATCGTGAGGTATCTTTTTTCCAAGTCTTCACTTGGCCTGCTTCAAACTGGACAAAATAATTGCTTCCACAGACATGCCTGGAAGGAAATTACACTGTTTTCCGTTGGGCTCTGGTCCAGTTTTGGCCATTTCTGGTGTCAGCTTCCCAATAAATGCTCATCTGTGGGCTCTGGCTCTACAAAGTGACATACGCGGATCACATCATCAACCAAACACATCATCCAGGCAGTTCTGGGGTCTGTTCAGCGGTGCCAGGTTCTCGCTGGCGCAACAGAAAGGCTCATCATTCCATGCTTGTGGGTTTGGTGTCATAACCAGTTTTTGATACGAATTTTGATACAAGTCAGTCTAATTTTCAAGTCTGCAAAATAGAAGCAAATATGCAAAAAAAATTGTAGTTTAGGCTCAAGTAGCTTTAATCCTGGTAACGCTCTCTTATCACAGTAACAGTTCAAAGTGATATGATGGCCTATCAGAAAGAAAATGTCACCCCATTTATAACAACACTGGAAGCCCCTTGTTTGACTCTCGTATTCGTCTTCTATTTAAACATTCAAAAAGATTCCTATTTGAAGTTTTAGACCTAGAACCCAAATCATCAAGCCATCTGCTTTTGGGGAAAGTTTTTGAATCATCACTATCTAGCATTTATGTATTAATTTTAGAGAAGATGTTTATAATTTTCCAGAATCCTTAGAAAATTTGTATGAGCCCTGCACTTTGATGACTTGGTGGTTATGCTGCCAATTATCATGATGAACTATTTCCCATATGCCTAGGGGACCCTCCTGGGAAAGATGAGGGCGTTGGGTCTACCCTCTGAACGTGATGACAGTGAGTCTGGGAGTCAGGATAGAGGTTCGGCCCCAAGAAGTTCAAAGGGGGATGCGGGGATCAGAATGCGTCACAAATCACGATTCCTAAAGCATTTGTTTTCCCCGGATTCGTGGGGTGAATTGTGTCCCCTTAAAATTGACAGGCTGAAGATCTCACCCTCACTACCTCTGCAGGGGATCTTGTTTGGAAAAGGAGCTGCTGCAGGTGTGATTAGTCTGATGATGTCACACTGGGGCAGGGTGGGACCTGATCCAGGGGAACCTGGGCACGGATGCCGGACAGGAAGAGCTCCACGTGAAGATGAAGGCGGAGGTCGGGGTGCTGCCACTACAAGCCGAAGAACGGACCCCACCGAAGGTTCCGAAAAACCACCAGAAGCCAGGGGACAGGCAAGACAGCCCTCAGGAAATCAGGCTTTCTGATGCCCTTGATCCTGGATGTCTGGCCTCAGAACAGTGACCAGAAAAGTCTGCCGTTTAAGCCAATTTGTGGCACTTTTTTCCAGCCACCCTCAGAAATGCAAAAACCCATCATTAGCTGGATCCTGATTTAACATGACAGTTTTAATGCTTTGTTTTGTTTTTTGACTCGATGGCTTAAGGGAGCGTGGCTATTTACCCAGCGCTTTCACAGCCTGTCTGGACAAACTGAATTCATTCAGCTCCCTCGCTCAGTTTCGATGCTTATGTGCGTAAGCCCCGATTTTCAAAGTCCACCCGAGGAGCTCAGCCACCCCGATGGCAACGAGAGCACGGGCTGCCACCATCCCCCGCAGGGACAAACCGCCCTGGCTGCTGTCCCTCTGTGTCCCTTTTGTCCACATCAATTGCCTGCATCTCCGGTTCTTGCCCCTCCATCTGCGTCGTTTCTGGGCTTGGTCGTGGAGCCAGTGTCATGTGTTTCACTCTCCGTTTTTTATTTACACGTTGTGTCTACAGAGCTCCCACAGCCTGACTCTACCAGGGTCCCTGCCTAGAGCGTGAGATGAAGCGAGAGAAATGGGGTCAACAATCCGATAGATTTATTTTGTTTTCAGATAAGTAGCGACCACTCTTGATAAGAATGACTCCAACTGTATCCTTTTTTGATCCAGGAATAAAGTGCAGCAATTATACTCATGAATCAACAAAATTAGTCTCTGGAAAATAATGCCTATCGGCTAAGAGTTATTTACTTACTACTCTGAGCCAAGGCCTTGCCATGCATTAATCATTTAGCCCTCATAACAACTCTATGAGGCAGTCACTGTTTTTTCTCTTTTTTTTTTTTGTCTATTTTTAGGGCCACATCCGCGGCATATGGAGTTTCCCAGGCTAGGAGTCTAATCAGAGCTGTAGCCACCTGCCTATGCCACAGCCACAGCAACCCCAGATCCAAGCCGCATCTGCAACCTATACCACAGCTCACGGCAATGCCGGATCCTCAACCCACTGAGCAAGGCGAGGGATTGAACCTGCAACCGCACGGTTCCTAGTTGATTCGTCTCTGCTGCACCACAACGGGAACTCCGGCAGTCATTATTATCACTCTCTCTCTCTCCCTCTTTTATTTCAGAGCCCAGAAAGTTTAAATAATTTGCCTAAGGTCACACAGCTAGCCAGAGGAGAAGCCGGATCAAGATTTTAATTGGAATGAGGACTAGGCCGAGAGAAGAGAGTTTGGAGCGGAGTCGCCAGACAGAAAAGAAAAAGGATTAAAGGGGGGAGGTAACTAAAGGGACCCTGGGTATTATCAAGTGAACCCTCATTCACAGGTAATGAAACAGAACCAGAAAGCTTATGTGACTTCCCAAAGTCACACTTCTAATTAGGGACAGAGCTGGGGAAAAAAAAGCCACGTTTTTAAAATCCCAGCTCAGGGCTTTTCCACCACATCACTGAAAAAATAAAATAAAAAAAAAATTAATTGAATTTTTTTCCCATCATATCCAATTTTGAAATCTATCCCCAAGGGGACGGTGTTTTTTTTGTTTGTTTTTTCATTTTTTTCCTTTTTGGGACCGCACCTGCAGCATATGGAAGTTCCCAGGCTAGGGGTCAAATCAGAGCTGCAGCTGCTGACCTACACCACAGCCACAGCAACACAGGACCCGAGCCGAGTCTTCGACTTACACCGCAGCTCACAGCAACACTAGATCCTTAACTCACTGATCAAAGCCAGGGATCGAACCCATATCCCCATGGACACTTGTCGGTTTCGTTACTGCTGAGCCACAATGGAACCTCCCCAAGGGCACTGTCGGTGAGACGTTCAATCTTATAAAACTCAAGTACTGGATATGGCCTGGAGAGGTCCTACGGTCCTTGGCCCCAAATTTAAGCAGCATCTCCCTTAAACTACCCCATCCAGATGAGACTCTTTCCCAGCTTTTAAAGCTTCCCAGATGTTTCTCAACTGAATTTCTTCCTTTATTTACCAGAGCAAGAGAACAGAATTTGGGAAATAGCCTGATCTGCATAAGCCATTAATGGCTTCCCAGGAGACAGAGCAGCCCAAACCTTGAACGTCTGAAGCATTTTAATTCAGGATGCAGTGCGCCGAAGCCCTGGGGATTATTTTAATCAGAGTTGACTCTATGAATATGAATTACTTTTCATGCAGGGCTTGTGTATGGAGAGGGAAATCTACAAGGTTTGGCACGGGGACAAGTTGCAGAATTCAGGGGAATGTAAAAGGCACTGGGGTAAAGGTGAGAGGACATTTCCACCTGGCCTTTCAAAAGAGCCATCTGCACTGCATGGCTTCCCCTTTTCTTTCCTTTTCTTGCCAGGCTCACAGAAAACATGCCCCGATCACAATCCGATGTCCTTGGGGAGTCCCTCCAAACTGAGTCCCAGGTGAGTGATCCCTCTTGGGTCTCCAGCTGGAGCCAAGGCGGGATCTGCCATGATGCAAAGGTGTTTGTCGATGGTGGGACGCTGAGAGGCTAGGAAGCGAATGGGCAGGTTCTAGGCCTTGTTGGGAAACCAGTCTGAATCCTTGCTCATAGCACAGTTAATACATCCTACCAAGAACCACTTGACCACCTATGTGGGACCGTGGTATAGGATTAAAATCTTGGTGAATCGAAGTGGCTAGTTATGACACCCTATGGAGGTACATTGCTGCTGGAGTGTGGCCCGGATAGACCATGGCAGATGAGAGCCAGATCATTATCTGCTTTGAATAGAGACGTCTAAGAGTTTCCATTGTGGTTCAGAGGACCCAACGATGTCTCCGTGAGGATGTGGGTTCAATCCCTGACCTCGCACAGTTGGTTAAGGATCCAGTGTTGCCGTGGCTGTGATGCAGGCGGAAGTGGCAACTCCAATTTGACCCCTAGCCCGGGAACTTTTGTATGCTGTAGATGTGGCCACAAAAAGAAGAAAGAAAGAAATGTCCCAGCCACGTCTATGTGCTTCAGCAAGAAACCATCTTCCTTATGTAGGGAAGGTGGTTTAACACTAGACACGAAAGGTATGGAATGGAATTCTGAGAAAGGATCTCTCTCAGAACCTGCCCATGAGATCAGGAAACTACTCTTAGCAGCAACTAATGGGTCTCCCTCATGTTCACTTTGGATCCGTCTCTGGATGCCTGTTCCTGAGCTCAGATGCCCTGCCTGTGGTCCAGAGAAGGCAGGGAGCGTTTCCATGGAGCAGCATGCTAGGCAATTCTTGGTTTCCAGGGTGACGAGCTGGTTTCCTCTGCCAATGTCCTGGTGTGTATCTTGAGCAGAGTGAGGAGGTGGTCAGGAGAACATTCAAGGGCAGCCCTTGGTTCTCTCAAGGGCTCGGACAAACTCGTGGCTCGGCTCCCTTCTCCCCACAGCTACGTAAGTCTGAGGGCCCCTCCCTTAATTTCCTCAGTTCTCTCAGTCCTGGGGATAAACTTCGGATGGCTTTTCAGACAGAGACAATGGAAGACTTTTAGTGCCAGCCTCATTTTCTGATGTTCTGTCTCCAAAGTCTGAGATCAAAGGAAAATGTGAAAGCATTTATTAAAAACCTAGTATAGGGAATTCCCATTGTGGCTCAGTGGTAATGACCCTGACTAGTGTACTTGAGGACGAAGGTTTGATCCCTGGCCTCACTCAGTGGGTTAAGGATCCAGCGTTGCCATGAACTGTGTATAGGTCGCAGATGTGGCTCAGATCCCATGTTGCTGTGGCTGTGGTGTAGGCTGGCAGCTACAGCTCTGATTCAACCCCTAGTCTGGGAACTTCCATATACCACAGGTGCGGCCAACAAAAATAAAGAAAGAAAGAAGAAGAAAGAAGAGAAAGACAGAAAGAAAAAGCTAGTAAGGGACTTCTGCCTCTGAGTAAAATGGAGATATCTATGGCA
Organism: Sus scrofa; assembly: GCF_054392235.1. NCBI lineage: Eukaryota > Metazoa > Chordata > Mammalia > Artiodactyla > Suidae > Sus > Sus scrofa. The sequence goes on along the minus strand of NC_139392.1, from coordinate 90,977,969 downwards.
ATCCAGTCCTTCCACTATGGACAACTAGGTAACCCTAAAATCTAAAAATCACCTGTTTTAAAGGCACCAAAGAGCTACTTGAGCAGTGGCAGGTTGAGGGGTTAAGATTCAGGAGAGGGGAGCATCTGCAATGGCCTTTTATCATGGGGCACCAAGGGTTCCGGGCAAGGACAAGCAGCTCTGCATTTGAGCTGTACCTTGGAAAAGATACAGAACTAAACAGAGCCCCCAACACAGGATCAATTTCTCCTAAAGATGTATGCCGAATTCTGAAACTGCTCACAGGAGGAAATGGAGAAGTAGAGCTGAACACATCTGAAAAGCTGAATGGAGTTTTCTGTGGTCTAGAGATGCTGCAGAGACAAAGGTTAGATTTCAGCACTCACCTGTAGGGGTCCTAGGAAACCCCAGGCTCTCACTGGAAGCTTGGAGAGAGGGCTACATCCTAGGAAGAGGAGCAGACCAAAGGAGACTTACTCACGTGAAAGTTAAAGGTGAAATAGAAAGCTTTTCCCTTCGAGGGGTGGAAAGAAATAAGGATGTCTACTCTCACCACTTCCCTCCAACATTGTTCTGGAACTCCAAGCCAATGCAAAGGCAGGAAAACACGTGAAACACTAATTAAAGGAAGGAATAAAACTGTCATTATACATAGATGAATTAACTCTATATGGAAAAAACCCAAAAGAATCCACAAACAGCTCTAATTTAATAAATCTGTTTAATAGGGTCTCTGGATTTAAAACCAGTTATATCACTCGTAATAGCATTAAGAAACATTAAATACCTAGGCATAAATCTTTTAAAAATGTGTGAGACATGTATAGTGAAACTTCACAGCATTTTTTGAAAGAAAGGGAAGACCTAATAAGTGGAGGGAGATACGACCACAATAAATTGGAAGACTCATATTATAAAAAGGGCAGCTCTCCCTAAATTCATCTATAGTTGAGATGCCAGGAGATCGCATACACATGTACTTATAAATTGCTTAGCTGACCATAACATTTATATGAAAATGCAAAGGGCCAACGATAGCCAAAGAAATCTTGCGAAGAAGCTAAAGAGGTCAGGGGAGGCTTCTTGGAGAGATTTTTGAGCTAAATCTATGGGGGAAGAGAGGATAAATGGAATTTTGTTAGCGACAAGAACCCTAACTACTTTGTTGGGATGTAACACCTATCACAATGCCTGTCTGATGCATAGAAAGTGCCCAGTCAATGTTTGTTAAATGCAGGTGTGAATGGAGGATGAATGGATTGGATGGATCAATATATGAAGGGAGGAAGAGATGGATGGAGGGAGGGAGGGATGGAGGAAGGGCTGGATAGGTGCTTGAGATGAGAGCACTGCAGGTTAAAAAGACAAAAGTGGGGTAAAGAAACATGAAAATACATTACAGTGAGTAGTCAAATATGTCTTAGTCTTGTGTGGGGGATATCAGGAGAGGAGGCTGAGAGTTAAAGACTGAACTCTATTGTGTCTGAATGCTAGGCTTATAAGGTCTGGACTTCATTCTTTAGGGATCTAACATTTTAGAAGAATGTAAAATGGTTGAAAGGTTGGGAGATTAAACGAGACCAGTGGCAGGGGAGATTGTGGAGCCTGCCCCATCCCTTCAAGGAAACACATCCTCTGCTTTCTGTATTGAGCATGGGTAATAGAGTTAGAATTCTCTGCTAAGGTCCTTACTCATATGTTTAATATAGAAACATCCCCTAAATGCTTACACTGATAGGCGTTCAATTAAAAAATCGAAGTGCTCTCAATCAGAGCCTTGAGTATGCCAAAAACAAAGCATCGTGTTATCGAGAATGTAATGGAATGTCATTCTGGCTTTGGCTTTTTAAAAACCATGGCAACAACCACCACGATGTCTCCTCTGAATACCCTTAACCTTTTGCCCTGGTGAGTTTTCCTGGCCAGGAACAGGGGTCAGTGAACTCTAACAGGTGCTCTACACCTGTTAGGATGGGGTCCAGCTGTGTGTTCAGAAACTCAAAGTAACAGTTTTCTAAACACACACAAATTTACTCACACCTCGAAGAAGTCCGAAGTAAAATGGTCCGTGATGATTACAGAGGTTTCATGCTATCATTTCCAAGTAAGCAGCCCTTCTCGAAGGTCTATTCACCTCACCTCATGGCCAGAATGGGTTTGTCTAGTTCCAAAAGAAAGCTGGAAGGTCAGGTACATTGATGCTCCGAATAAAAGCAGAGCTTCGTTGATGAGGAAGAATGTTGGTGGATATTGAATAGGCAGCCAGCATCCCTGCTACACAACCCATTCTTCCATTCTAGGAAAGAGCAGTCTTGCAGGAAGTGGGAGCTTTGAGAATTTCTTTTCCGACCATTTTTGTGGTGGTGGTGGTGTAATCTTCCTTCTCTCCTAAAAAGGGTTTTCCAGGGAACTGGAATGTCTTTGTTTCTTGAGCTGGTTGAAAACGTGGCTCGTAAGTCTGGGCAGAAGAGAACAATTACTGTGAAGAAGAAGAAGGAGAGGGATACAGGCGGGGAGGGGAGCTCGCAGGGAGGACCAGGCGTCCTGGTGGATTAGCTGCCAGTGAAAGGGCGAAGGTCAGGCACAGGTGATCTGTCCACTGCTGCTCGGAGGAGAGAACTCACAGATGAAATCTGAACTGAGGAAGGAAAACCTTTCCCTGCGCCGCCCCCCACTTCCCCCACCACTGGAATGAAAGTACCCTCCCTGGCCGCGCTCCTGGCTTCTTTTTGGTTCTGCCTCGTGGTCGTGATTGACAGGTAGTGAAAGCCTGGACCGTTTCTTGGGCCAATGGACATATGGGTTTCTGGGCTAATTCACAAAAAATAAACCAAAAATGGTATCGAGGAAGAATTTGCTCACACAAATATTAAAACACATCATAAAGCATGATTACTTGGGGCGGTGTGAGGCTGGTTTAAACAAACCGATGGATGGATGGCCCAGAGAGACTGCAGTGAAACAGAATTTAGTGTGTGTGTGAAAGGAGCATATGAAGAGTGAAACTCAAGTGTCAGTCTCAGGAAAGCCTCGTGTTACCCACAAGAAGGTTTGGTGCCCCCATTATTCTCTGCCTATCCTGTTCCACACCCAAAGTACGATTCACAAATATATATTTATTGACATAATATCTATCCCCCCGCTAGGCAGTAAGCACATGAAAGAAAGACTGTCTGGTTTTTTTTCTTAATTTTTATACTTTGATTACTATGTGAGCAAAGCCTAGCATGATGCTTTGTACATTGAAAACACTCGTGTAAAATAACTGATTTAATGAATTATGTGACAATAAAAGTATACATTTAAAGGAACTTAGATTTCTCACCTTCCAGCCCTTAGGAGTCGCCCCCCCCCCAATAAATGTTAGATGTGTTAAATATGCATTATCAATTACAGAAAAAATAACTTTAAATGAAACCATGGAAAATAACAAAATATGGGCAAAACTATTGAAAATAGTCCATGAAAAAACTATTGAAAAAATCCCATGGTAGCAATGACAAAGGCAAATAAATATATGTGACTCTCCAAAATCTTAAACTTGGCTATGGGAAAGGACTTCATAAAGAAAATTCGAATGCCAACAGCAGGAGTTCCCGTTTAGCTCAGCGGTTAATGAATCTGACTAGCATCCATGAGGACGCAAGTTCAATCCATGGCCCTGTTCAGTGGGTTAAGGATCTGGCCTTGCCATGAGCTGTGGTGTAGGTCAAAGATGCAGCTTGGATCCTGCATTGCTGTGGCTGTGCTGTAGGCCAGCAGCTATAGCTGTGATTCAACCCCTAGCCAGGGAACCTCCATATGCTGCAAGTGTGGCCCTGAAAAGCAAAAACAAACAAACAAACACAAACAAATGCCATTAGCAAATTAGGAGAAATATTTCTAACAAATATCATAAGATAAATCAGTGTCTTTAATATGCTAAAATTCTTTTAAAACCACCAAGAACAAATACTCCTGATATAAAATGAGCAAAGTACACAAATATACAATTCACAAAGAAATACAAATGACTAAAAGTTATGATTAACTTTGCCTTTTAAAAATCAATTTGGAAAATATTTGAATAACTATAATTCTCAGTACTCTTAAGCTTGTGGCTTGGAAGAATAATTAGCAGAGCTTTTCTGGAAAGAAAGTAAAAGCATATATAATAAGCCTGTAAAACATTTTTACCATTTGACTCAAAAATATGACATTTAAAGAACTTTACTAACGATATGATATTTTCACAGATCATAAAATTGAAGGGTGCAAAACCCCCCAATAACGAAAAAAAATCCCCAATAACTCTTTTTTTTTTCTATGACTAAATATCTGTCTCAAGTTCCTATACCTCCTGAAATCGGAAAATACTATTTCATTTCAGTTAAAATCTGCGGCTTCTGTTTCTTGGGGATTTTGGACTTAAAATCGTTAATCCTAGAGTCTCCCCAGCCACTGCCCCCCAAAACCCAGGGATGGCATTTCAGATCTGGGAGGGGGCGGGAAGAGGTGAGATGCAGCAGGACTTTGGGCGAGGGTCAGGTGCTTGGATGTGACCCTGTATCTTCGTGGCCACCTCCTGCTGCTTCTCGCTGGTCTCTGACGGTCAGCATCCACCCTGGTGCCCTGAGCTGAGACGTTCTGACCCGCTGGATCTTTGAGCAGCCCTCACAGTGGCCTCAGCTGAGGTGGTACAACACCCTTTGCTTGTCCCCAGAGGGGCCACCTAGAGCCGCCTTTTGCCACAGCATCCTCTGGTCTGTGTGGAACTGTCCGATGCACCTGCTGGCTCAGACCCCGCAGCTACTCTTGAGGCAGGGGCTGCCCTTGGACTCTGGGACCCATCTGCAGAGGCAGTGCTAGCCCTCGGCTCAGGTACAGTGTGGGATGTGGCTTTTCTCTAGGGCTCACTCCCCTCCAGCAAAACCCTGGAAAGAGATTTCTTCTATTGTTAGCGTTCTCAGACTGTAACAGGTGAGGGCAGAGTAGCTTAGCGTTTGCTTCACACATACACCATACACCACGGAGAATGGTCCCCTCGCTCACAGACCTGTCACCAGGACACGTATGTAATGCCTCTGGGTCCCATGTCTCCCTCAACCCAATCAAGCCCCCCAAGTTTTTTGTTTTTGTTTTGTTTTATGGCTGTACCTGTGCGTGTGGAAATTCGCCAAGGACTGAATCCTAGCCAAATCCTTTAACCCACTTTAAACTGCGCATTGAACCCTCACCTCCGCAGTGACCCAAGCCGCTGCAGTCTGATCCTTAACCTCCTGCGCCACAGCAGGAGCTCTGATCCCCCCACTTTTGTAAGGGGGTCAGATGCTTTTCATCATGGGGATCTCTTAACCTCTTTTGTGCATGGACCCCGTCCAGGGACTGATGAACCCTGTCTGTTCTTTCTCAGAAAAATGCTTTAGATGCACAAGATAAAATACATACGGTCACAATGGGAAATAAGGTACACGGACATTCTGTTCTATTCAGAAACACTAGGCTAAGAACCCCTATTCCAATATTTTATTTATAGCGTGAAGTCTATGGCTTGATTCCTTTAAGGTTTGACTCTTTGAATGCAGAACAAGAAACAAAACTTTTCTGCCTCAAAAAAAAAAAAAAAAAAAAAAGCTGCTCCTGCAAATGAAAATATAGACGTTCAAAACTAGGGTCTGTGCCATGAGTTTCAAAACTTAAAGAGCAAACCTTGACCCTCTTCTGTCTTTATGGCTTTGGTCTTCCTCCCTGGGAACGCACGATGTTGACAAGAAAGGAACAAACACTGGATGCTCTGAAGGACAAAATACCTTTTGATATTTTATCCCACATTGTAAGAAAATAGCAGGGCACAGGGAAACTCACACGCAAGGTTATTACTGCATCCTCATTTTAAATTAGTAAGAAATTAGAAAAAAACAGTAAAACAAGGAATGGTTAAAAAAATTAAGGTATACCCTATGATAGGCTATTTTTTAAAGCTGTATAAAATAATGCCATGAATTATTTATAGCATAGGAAAATATCAATGGCATAAAATTAGGAGAAAAATAAGGAATAAGATTCTAGATGTAATATGACAGAGAAAGAGAGAGACAGAGATAAAACTGGAAGAACACTAAAGAAAACTACACCCAATGTTTATAGGGATCTTCTCTGAATGATGGAAAAATGGGTATTTTTCTTCTTTGTGTTTTATTTTCCAAATTAATGCATTTTTTTCAAAAGGAAATTTTCTATTTTTAATTTTTTAGCATTCTGGAGTATTTATTTCAATCTTTTCCTACATATGACTTTTATTGTTTTAATTGAGGTGTAATTGATGTGCCGTATTATATTAGTTTCAAGTCCACAACATAATGATTTGGTATTTGTCTCCACGGCAAAATGATCTCCACAATAAGTCTGGGTGTATTTACAACTTTTCTTGTGATAAGAATATGGATTTCCTGCTTAAAACAAACAAGTAATGAGCAAGTAATAAAATAAACAAGTAATAAAACAAGCCATTCCACGTTACGCTTTTCATACTTTTTTGTATTTTGCTGTGCTTTGTCTTAACATATTAAGAACACTCAAATGTTATTAAAGATTATTTGAAAACATAATTTTAATAGCCGTGTTTTTCTAATTATCATATCATTTTTATGTCTTAAGAAGACACTTTGGAGTTCCCCTGCAGCTCAGTGAGCTAAGGACCTGGCATTGTCCCTGCTGTGACTTGGGTCGTTGCTGTGGTGCAGGTTTGATCCCCAGTCTGGGAACTTCCACAAGCTGGTGGGCTTGGTCAAAAAGAAAGAAAAAAATTTTTTCAGATAAAGAAAATTTGTTGGAAAGTTGAGTGATTTTAACCTTTAAATATTCCCCAAACTAGTCTATGACAGGCAGCTATGATTATAGAAAATAACCAACACAAGTTACCACAGATCACAATATTCAGCGAAAAAAAAAAAAAGTAGAGTTTTCAGCCCTGATTTGCTTGTACGCTGAGTCAAATCTCGACATCAGGGGTCACCTAGTTCCCTGTGTGATGCATCTGGCCGACACGCAGGAAGCCCCTGTGGGAGGTACCCGACTCTAGCCCCATGACTGCTTCTGAATTGGGAAACCGCAGCGACTACATTTGGCTCTTTTTCCCCTCAAGGTATGTGCTCCCCCACGTTATTACACCCTTCTTTACTTCCAACAGCTTTCAGAATTCAGAACAGAGTCAAATTTTAGCGGAGGCTACTGTCAATGCAAGACAAGGTGTGTTCACGGAGGCCCGCTGGGCCCAGGTGTAGGAAGAGAGGAGTAAAGTCCCCCCCAGTTAGGGCTCGACTACTCACCTGAAACATCTGCATCAGAATCCCTGTGACAAAAGGTTTTCCAGAACCACAGTTTGGAGCAGCAGGCTGGGGTGCCACATCTTCTGTTTGAATGTGACACCATTTGTGCTTTTTAAAACCTGCTTTCATTGCAGCACTATTCACAATAGCCAAGACCTGGAAACAACCCAAATGTCCATAGACAGAGGAATGGATTAAGAAGAGGCGATACATATATACGAAGGAATACTACTCAGTCATAAAAAGGACAAAATAATGCCATTTGCAGCAACATGGATGGAGCTAGAGCTTCTCATAGAAAGACAAATGCTATATGGTATCACTTGTATGTGGAATCTAAAATATGGCACAAATGATCCTGTCTACAAAACAGAAACAGAAACAGAAACAGATCATGTTTCTGTTTTGTGTGGGGGAAGGGGATGGCTGGGGAGTTTGGGGTTGGTAGACGCAAACTATTACGTTTAGAACCGGTGGGTAATGGGGTCTACTGTTCAGCACAGGGGACTCTGTCCAGTCTCTTGGGTTAGAACATGACGGACGATAGTATGAACAAAAAGGAATGTAAACACACACACAGAGCTAGGTCCCTTTGCTGTACAGCAGAATTTGAAGGAACATTTTAAATCAACTATACTTTAATACAAAATTTTTCTTAAAAGAGCTTTGAAGGTATAGCAGGTGGATTGCATCCTAAGAAGCCGATGACACCCGCTGAGCCACCACAGGAACTCCGTTATTTTATTTTAAAATGTGAAGACTTGCACAAAACAGCTGTCCAGTTTGTGGCAAAGGATCATATTCCCACCCACAGAAGAAGAGAAGACGAATGGAACCCTTGCAGTGACAATGGAAAAGGAAGACAAAGATCCAGCCCCCAACTACCATTCATGCCATGGAGCTACTAAATAATTGGGAAAAGCAGGTTTGATCCCTGGCCTCACTCAGCGGGTTAAGGATTGGACGCCACCATGAGCCGTGGTGTAGGTCGCAGATGCAGCTCGGACCTGGTATTGCTGTGACTGTGATGTGGGCTGGCAGCTGCAGCTCAAATTCGACCCCTAGCCTGGGAACCTCTATATGCCACAAGTGTGGCCATAAAATAAAACAAAATAAAAAAAAATAAAATATCTGTATTCACCTTGCCTCTTTATTTTCTGTATTTGGGATGCTGGGACATCTGGAGCCTAGCTGACTGCCAACCCCCTGCTTGAATTCTACAAGCTCCGTGACTCCGGCTTTTGTCCCCAAGTTCCCCATAAGAAAGTACAACCTGCTTCTCCAAACCTTAACTCTACCCCTGATGATGTGACCAAAACCATTCCCAGAGTCCAAAGTCTCCTCTGAAAGTTTAAAATAGTGGGATTGACCTTATAGCTTGAGTTATCTCAACAATATATTAAGAACTAATACAATTTGGTTGGCCTCTAACTGAAATTAAATATATGTAATGTGTGTATACATAAATGTGAGTACATATATGTATAATACTGTTCTGTATATAGTGCCTATTATATGTTATAAAAATATATTTTCTTTATATATGTATAATGGACTGAATGTATTCCCCTGTATATAGTGTGTATTAGTTATATGTTGTACAATACACATTATATATATATATATTTATATAATGGACTAGGAATATTTCTATTCCCCCATATACAGTGTGTATTAATTACATGTAACATGATACAGATTTTCTGTATATATAATGGACTAGGAACATTTCTATTCCCCTGTATACAGTGTGTATTAGTTATATAATACATATTTTCTATGTATATAATGGACTGAATGTTTGTATCACTCCCCCCCAACCCCAATCCATATGTCGAAGCCCTAATCCCCAGTGGGGTGGTGTTGAGAGACGGGACCTTTGGGAGCTAATTCAGTTTCAATGAGGTCATGAGTGTGGAGCCCCTGTGATGGGATCGGTGTCCTTATACTGAGAGGCAGAGACTTGCCTGAGCACCACCTGTGAACCAGGAGCTGATTCCGGCCAAGACTCCAACCACACTCACACTTGATCTCAGACCTCCAGCCCCCAGAACTGTGGGACAAAATTGTTTGTTGTTTAAGCCTCCTGCCTGTGGTTTCTTTCTTTTTTTTTTTAATTAAAAAAAATTGGGGGGGCTTCACCCTTGGCAAATGGAAGTTCCTGGGCCAGGGGTTGAATCCAAGCCACACCTGCGGCAATGCTAGATCCTTTAACCCAGTGCACTGGGCAGGGGATCGAACCCGCGTCTGCTCAGTGACCCAAGCCACTGCAGTCAGATTCTTAACCTACTGCCCTGTGGCAGGAGGTCCCTGCCTGTGGTTTCTGCTTCGGCAGCCTGAGCTGGTGAAGACAGTGCATTTCAGAAAAGGGGGCTCCAGGAGACGAGCACCTGGCTGGTGGCGGGGGAGGAGAAATGGCTTTGGGGTGGTGTCTTGAACTCTGGCAAGAACAGGCCTCAGTGGCTTAAACTTTCTGCTCCTCTCATAGAACCAGTTCACGAGCCCTACTGGCCTTGAGAATCAGGGCCTAGCCTGGTCTCTCAGCATCATTTGAACCCCCAACTACTCTAGGAAATTAGGACTGTAATGAATCAGACAGCTAGGGCTCCTTTCTTAGGGTATCAAGGGGAGGGGAGTAGGGGGATTGGGAGCGTGTGTGTGCACGCGTGCGTGTGTGCAAGTATGTGTGTGTGTGCACGCGCACAATAATGAAATGTAGTTGTGGTGTCTCCTACCCGCACCATGAGGCCCCCACCTGTTTGCTCGTGATTCAACATTTGACCACAGAGCAAGTCCTATTTTCACGATTATCTCATAAGGCTCCCAGGATACAATAATTTAAACTCTACTCATTTTAGAGGTGACTAGAGAGCATCTGATCTGAGGGATCACAAGCATTTTTTAGGTGTAGAATCATTTAGAAAAAGAACCAAAACCCAAACCAAAAAACCTCCAGGGAAATATAAACAAACAAGGCTTAGGAGTCCACACTGGGCAAAACTCTCACCCGAGTCCACCGGCCTCGGAGACAAATTCTGAACACCCTCCTTGAACCACAGTTAAAAGCCATGGATTTAGTCCAAGCAGGTCTGTCTATGGGAAAACTGATCCCTAAGCAGGTCAGAGAGAATAAACCAGACTTCTTCCACATGCTCCGTCCACCAAGAAATGTTAACCTTCACATTAAAATTTATATAAACCCTGGAGGTAGAAACAAATCTTTCTTGCAAGCAACTGACACAGTCTATTTCAAAAGTCCTGAAATCGTGCACTCGAGTGTATCGCTTAGAGCTTTATGATTTGCATCTTTCTTAGTTTTTGATCATTTACACAATAAAGACTTTTCCTTTCAGTGTCAGAATTAATTCTTTCCATTTCAATCTGATGGGACCTCCCCTTGATAAATGATTGAGAATAGGTCTTGGGGGTTTCAAATTCTCAAATTTCTGTATAATATACTCCACTTTTAAATGATTGAGCCATAAGGCCTGGGACAGAATCAGAGATTAATAAAACAAAGCTCTGATAAGAGTAGGTTCACTTTGCCTACTATTAAAATCTTAAATCAGACTAAATTACTTGGAAGATAACTTTAAGACTTATAAATGGTCGTATCCCACCCAAAGAGGAGGCGTTGGGTATATAATCAATAGTGCGATACAAATTGAGTAATTTAGGTACCAAGTGGATGAGACTAGAAGCGTGGTGGAGACTTAATTATCTGGCTTAGCAGGCTAGGTTGATTAAATCAGCTAAATCATAGTCTAGTCTTGCTTTCCATCCAAATACAGAGAAAACAGTTCTAGGCCTTTCTGCTTTGGGAAATCTGTCTGCTCCCAGCAGGTCCAGTGGAACAGGATGGGCTGGTGAGTATTATCAGCATCATGGGAATTGCTTTATTAAGTCAGGAAGCTAATCACCCCTCTGCCTTCAACCACAGTTTTAATGCTGTTTCTTCTGAGTTTTCATACCCACCTCTGCTCCTTCCCTTGAGCTCTGAAATATCCAGACTTCTATTGCATTTCTTTCTTTCTTATTTATTTATTTATTTTTTTTTTGGTTGCACCCACAGCATATGGAAGTTCCCTGGCCAGGGATCCAATCCAAAATACAGATGTGACCTGCACCACATCTGTAGCTAGGCTGGATCCTTAACCTATTGCATCGGGCCAGGGACCAAACCTGCATCTCTACAGCAACCTGAGCCACTGCAGTGGGATCCTTCACCCACTGTGCCACAGCGGGAACTCCCTCTGTTGCTTGTCTTTACCTCGATGTCCATCTGCCATCACCTCAAAGCCAACCTGTCCAAATCTGACCATCACGTCCAAGTCCATGATGTCTCTCAATGACCCTAACATTCTTCTAATCACCCAAACCAAAACCCGGTGTCATCTTTGGTGACTCACCACTGCAGCTCCTGCGTGCAATACATTATTATGTTCTATAAAGAGGGGTCATTTTCCTCTTTTGTTTTCAATGGCCACTGTCAACACATTGATTTGGGTGGCAACCTCCTACCTGGACAGCCAGTGCAGTGGTGGTGGCGCATTTCAAGGACATGTTCCACCTCCATTTTTCCCAAAACCCACACATCTTAGTCAAGTTATGTTTGCCGATGGCTACGATCTGAACAACTCCCTTCACCTCCAATTCTTCCCTCTGAGTTGTTTCTTTGTAATTCACTTGCATGCTGCTACCAGGTCCTTCTTCCTTAATGAGGCGTTCAGACACCTCAAACCTCTGCCCAGAAGCAGAGGCCCATTCCAGCCATCGTGGCCTTGACCTGTATTTGTAAATTGTAAAAGGCCACAGAGATGTGTGTGTCATCTTTGGTATTGTCTTTATCACAGCCCTCTGTCACCTCCGCTCAGGAAATGTAAGCAAAACTTAACACCCTTTTCCACGTCTTTTCTTCCCTGTAATTCCCATGACAACATCCACGGTCACGCAAGAACCTGTGGTTCACTGTATACGCCAGAGCTTCCTGACACTCCTGCCTTCTCTATCATCACCTTTTCCGTACACTTACACCTTACGCGTGACTTCCAGATTCTTTTTTTTTAATTTTTTTTTTTACAAACAAAGCTCTGACTGTGTCACCGACTTGCTCACAAACAATGGTTCCATTGACACCCATGATGGGAAGCTGGTGTTTGAGTTATCTGATGTCCTGTCCAAGTGAAGAAGCTCCTGCATCTCTCCCAGCCTCCCCACACACTCCTGCAGAAGGAGCCTTGCACGGGAGCCTCGAGATGGGAGACCTGAGGCTCATCTCCAGTCCTCCAGGGGGAGTCGACGGCCTGGGCTTCCCCCTCTTGCCCAGACCCCCAACTAAAAGCCGGTTCAACAGTCTTTTTCAGAATAAATCCTCACTGGCTCTGCCAACCCACAATAATAATAATAGTAATAATAATAATGGTTCTACATAATTAAGGACAAATTTCCTTTTCATTTTCTTTTTTCTTTTTAGGGTTGCACCTGGGGTATACGGAAGTTCCCAGGCTAGGGGTGGAACTGGTTCACAGCCACAGCAATGCTGGACCTTTATTTAACCTGCTGAGAGAGGCCAGGGATCCAACCTGAATCCACATGGATACTAGTCTAGTTCGTAACCTGCTGAGTTCCACAGCAGGAACTCCCAAGGTCAAATTTCTTCTCCATTCTTTCACTAACTTCTTTTGAATATTCTGCAACAACCAAAGTTCCAGAATGCACACCTCACTTTCTGCTCCCGCACCTCCGGAATTGCCCCTCTCAGCATCCTTCACAGGAATATTAAACCCCATCTTACTGAAGAATCCTTTCTGCATCTTTCCAGCCATGCACCCAGCCTAGAACTCCTGCAGCCCCTTCTCATATTCACTTGACCCGTCATGTTTTCATTGAGCATCCCCTTTCCTGCCCATGATTGTATTTCCAAAGAGAGAGATTAAACACTCCAAAGTACTTCCATGTACAATATTTCTAAACGGCCCATTGGTCTTCGTGGTCTTATTATCCCCGTGAGTCATTGCGGAAACAGATGAAGAGCGTTAAGTGACCTGGTGAAGTTCAAATCCAGTTATCTAACTTAATAACCAACCACCTTCTTTGACCCCCTTATTGTAAATTGGCTCTGTATTCATTTATGAGTTTTTCAACTCTAGGTATCAGTCCTTTGCATTCAGGTGATGCATATATTATATATTAAATTCCTTACCACTATGTTTTTGTATATAGTATTTGTTAAGTGAATGCATATGGCATCGCATTGAATTGTGTTGATTTGATCTGAATTCTGGAGACCTCCTACTTTTGAAAATACATTTTCTAAGCTAGTCATGATCTCGTCTGATCTTCTCTTCTTTGTATACTCACCCAAAACATTTCTATTAACTAGTCTTACCCCCTAGTGTGGATCAGTCAAATGCCTTCCTCTGCTTGGCATCTTTGATTAGACGTACTCTCAGGTTTTTTTTTCTCTCTAAACAGGCTGCTTGTTTGTGCTTAACTACTTTATTCATTTTGTCATCCACCAGTGCTGCGTTCTTACGAAAACACTGACGAAGCAAAGTCTAATATGATAAATGGTGCAAATAACAGCAAGAAAACTGTCGCTCATTTTAGATTCTGAGAACCTTCTAGGGCAAGAGCTTAGAGATAGGATGATTTGTAACATCAGAAGTCTGTCTCTTTGGGAGCAAATTTAGCTTAGAAAATATAGACTCCAGGTTGGGCTCAAGGGACACACATATTTGAGACATGCATCTATTACCTAAATACTTGCTAACTTGCCTTGTGATTCCTAAATGATTCAGCCTCAGATGAACGTGGATTGACTGTCTTCATAAAATATATACAAGTTAAAACTACCTAGAGTCCTCCATTTTGTCAGAGGTCCTCTCGTTTCTAAATCCCCTTGAGTTGACCTTGCATCAAGAGCATGAGTGTGAGCACCGGGCTCAGAGGTCATAGCTTTGTCCAGTCCGAGGGCAGAAGGGTCTGGGGGCAAACTTGCCTGAGTTCCAGCCTTGTGTCTCATTCCTCACTGGCTTGATTTTCAAGTTCTTTCGAGAAAAACATGATTACTGTTAGCAAGTCACCAGCCAACACAATTGCACACCCATTAACCATAGTTTCTAAGGAGGACCAAAAAGTTGCAGTACTGTGAGTATATGCTGTATAATGAGCAGATGTGGTAAGGAAACTTTGATGGCTGTGTGGTTGGGTTGAAGGAAGGAGACAAAGTCAACAGCAGCAGCTTCTGAAAGAGACAAAGCTGGAGAGAGAGCAGCAACTTAAAAGGGGCAAGGGGAGTGTTTGTTCTAAGCCTCAATAGTATAATCCCAAACAGAAAATATTCCTACTGAAATGATTGGGAAATGTGACCCATTAGAGAGGGTGGAATTTACCCTTTGATTTACTTTCCCTTTGAAAAGAATCATCATTGCCCACAGCAGGTATGAATTTTATTAACTTAATTTGCCATCAGTTCAAGAAGTCATTCATTTCCTCAAAATAAACTCATTTTCAAAACTGAAAGAACGTTTCAAGCCTTAAAAATGCAAATATGTCATAGTTTGGCTGCATTCAGCAAATTCCTAGAATCAATCAGCCGAGAACAGAGTAATTCTATTACCGAAGAAGGAACTGAAAGCATGCAAATTAAAACAAGGATAAAAAATAACATGTACAAGACACTCACCGTGTCTACAGAAGCATCTTCCTTATAGATGCTGTGACATTTTAACAAGTAAACTATCACATATGAATAAAATAAGTATATAATATAAGACTAGGTTCTTTGATAGGATAGAAGACTTTTAAACTACTTGAGAGATGAACTTGCTTTACGAAGCAACGGCTGTCCTGGATCTGGTGAACTCATAACAACAATAATTTACATGAGCTAACATTTTTATTTTACAAATCGCTTTTATAAACCTTACCTTGTGTTATGTGCATGCATGCACACGCATACACACCCCTAAGACGTAGGTGGTGTGGATACAGTCCTTCTTGTTGTATGGAGAAGGACCCGAAGGTCCAACTCAAGCCTGGACAAAGGACCTGGAGAACTCAGGGCTTCCCTCAGCCCCACACTCTTCCCCCAGGTAACGGAAGCCTAGAGAACTGAACATCTCTGCTGGGGACCCCGGAGTGTCTCTGGTTTACACCTTAGCTTCATTTATTGAGCGTAGTGATTAAGTTAGAAAGACATGGCTTCCCTCTCTGCCATTGTCTTGGCTGGTTGAACTTGGGGAAATCACATAAGCTCTTTAAGCTGCCCAGTTTCTCCTCTGGGAAATAGATTATCAGACGAACCCAGTGGAAGGATGCATCTAAAGCACAGGGCGTGGTATTTACACCCAGTGATGATTTGCTATGGGGACCGCTCCATCCTTTGGAAACTATGGGTCAAATCAAAGTCATCTTGTCTTTGGTGGGAAATGGGGTGGTCTTCAGACAGGAAGTGGAACTTTTTGCAACGTGGATCTGTTCCCGTAAAAAGCACTGAGGGTTGTCAGCACGTGTAGATGCCCACAAAGGCGAGGTTGGAGTGCCAAGCTTCAAGGGCCTCTGGGTCCCTGCAGCCTGCATCGTTTGTGCTCTGAGAAAACCACAGGTGCCTGGGAGGAAGCAGAGACGCTAAATAGGCTGCAGAATGAAATATAAAACCCAGTGCTGGGAGTTCCCGTCGTGGCGCAGTGGTTAACGAATCCGACTAGGAACTATGAGGTTGCGGGTTCGGTCCCTGCCCTTGCTCAGTGGGTTAACGATCCAGCGTTGCCGTGAGCTGTGGTGTGGGTTGCAGACGCGGCTCGGATCCCGCGTTGCTGTGGCTCTGGCGTAGACCGGTGGCTACAGCTCTGATTCAACCCCTAGCCTGGGAACCTCCATATGCCGCGGGAGCGGCCCAAGAAATAGCAACAACAACAACAAAACAACAACAAAAAAGACAAAAAAAAAAAAAAAAAAAAAAAAAAAAACCCAGTGCTAAAACAACAACAGAGAGCATCGAGGATCCCCTTGGAAGCTACTGGATCAAAGAAGACTCCTCCTTTGCTGCTGTGACCATACCATCTGGCAGGTGTCCTAGGAGATTCCCACCTCAGCCTTCGGAGAACGCTCCCATCACTTGTGGCGGCTGAAAGATAGGATTCTCCCCTCAACCCCCCAAAATGTGGGAAAGCTTCTCCCTAGCCCCCCCATAGGTAATGCGTTGGATGCCAAATCTCCCTACTTTTAGGGGGAGCGTTATCCTCCAAGAGTGTACACAATGCTCTTACTATTACCATTTAAAAAGCCCTTTTATGCAAACAAACGGAACTGCATTTAAGGGGTGATTAAAACAGAATGGGGTGTGTGGTGCTTGTCTAGATGTAATCTAACTAGGCTATTCATTTAGTGAGGAGTCTAATTACTAGCTCTATAATTACACTACTCAAGAAAATTGTTTTAGTGATGGTTTTATTAAACTAACTTGAGACAATTTTTGTGCCAACATGAGCAGAACAAATGGAATTTAATTTCAAAACAGGGGCAAAGGAAGGTTACCCTGGAGAAGAAAACCTCATGGGCCGGACTGTGGATTTGAAAATGGGTTCAGAGAGAAAAGCAGTTGGAAGGAAACAGGCTTACGGTGCCACAGGAGAGGTTTAGGTAGCCATTAAGCAAAGCTTCCTGACTCAGATTTTCAAGCAAAAGGGAAGCTTCCCAGCCTCTCACTCAGATTTAAGTCGATCTGATTATTTCTTGTTATTCACCATGAAACCCAACTCCAAGAGTGATGCCCAGACCAGCAGAATCAGCAGAACCTGGGACCTTGTTAGAAATTCAGCCTCTCGGGGCAAAACAGAATCTGCATTTTAAACGAGACCTCCAGGTGAACATGCGTGTGTTACAATTTGAGAAAGACTGGCATAAATTATGACTGGCTTGTGGTTGCAAATGGAAATTTTAATTTTCTTGCTGTTTTTCAATGCAACATATGCTCAGGGAAGGGGAAAAAAAAAAGTGCCCAATAATATAAGGAAGAAAAAAGTACCTATCGTCTTACCACTTAGAGAGAACAGCTGTTAACATTTTGGTGCTTTTTCTTCCAGGCTGTTGTTATGCATATATATATATAGAAATATATATATTTACATTTTAAACTCAGTTTCAAATAAAGTTTTACCTTTTTTTTCTCTTTCATGTTATAAATATTTTCTGTGTTCTGACAAAGCCTTGTTGAGGTTTGTCTGCCTCCTCCCTCATGAGGGTACTAGTTCATGGTTCAAAAATGAGAGTTTCTTTTTGCCAGTGTACAACAAAAATCCTTCGGTGAAAGTGTTTGTATTTAAACTTTTTAATTTTTTCCTCAGGGAACATTCCTAGAATACGAATATTGTTAAAGCTCTGATTGTGACCGTCTCTTCTAATTATTTCTTGAAATCAGGTAAAATTTGAAAGAAGGCTTTGAACTTAATGTTTTGGAAAAAAAAAAGGGGGGGATAGGGTGCTAATTTATTTCATTATCGGGGTTCCTGACAATGTTATGTCCTATGAATGTTCATTTGGTTCTGTGTAGGTTGAGTCTGTTATAAAAATAGGATGACCAGGTTAGGTATGTGAAAAAATAATAAAACTGGTGTGAGTTCCACCTTGATCCTAGGGTCATGTGACATGGCTTCAGTTATTACTTCACCTCTTTGGGCAATAATCATCACCACTTTTCCAAATCACAATTTGTAAAGTTGTGTTAATAAAGCCCCTTTCCTGAGTTACCGACTGCATCATGGGAGACATGAAGCACAGCGTAGGGTCTGTGCAGAAAACATTTCCGCAAGTGGTAGCTGTTCTTTTTTTCCTCTTTTTTCCTAGTGAGTTGACTTCATACCAGCCACATGTACGCTAGGAGAAGTACCAAATTTTTACAGGAAACGGGATCATCCCTGAAAACGATGTCCTTAAAAACAGGTTGAGCTTCACGTAGAGGAGTCCAGCTGGGTCTCACTGTCTTCAGTTAATACCAGAAATGTTGCATCAGCAAGAATGAGGATAACGCATCCTTGAATGCTGCTCCTTAGCTGATGGATGAGCCTCTTTTAGCCATGCTAGAACAGTCAAGGTCGTCCAGGCAGAAGAACAGGGACCCATCTTGTATGCAGGAACAAGTGGCATCTCAGACGTGGGGCTCTTATTGACCTGCTATTGAAAATGAGAATCGCTTCCTGGTGTAACGTGAGTTTTGCTCACTTCTCATACCTCTGTGTTCCTGACTTTCAACAGCTTATATCATCTACTTATTATTAATCACGAAATAAAGTCCAAGCGATTTTCGTATATACTTAACCGTAATTATATACTTAATCATAATAAATAGCAAATAATAGAGAAACGTTTAGGACATGTGTTGAATTAAAAATCATGGACACAAGTATGTGGAAATGTCAATAGTGGATTTACCTGGGCAGTAGGAGGCTGGGTAATTTATTATGATGATTATAAAAATTTATTGTTGTCATTACTATTAAATCCGTACTTTTCATTTTTCTAAGCTATAGATATTTATATATCTCCTGTTGGTTCCGTTTCTCTGGAAAATCCTGATACATAAGGTAAAAGATTTTTCTTAAGAAAAGCAATCCCTTACAATAGAATTGTAAAGAAATACTCAATTTATTAATGAGTCTTTCCACTGATTTTTGATCTGTAGCTAAAGGGCAGACTACTGAGCCATCAGAGAATAAATTTCCGCTCCAATGAAGTCTTTCTGTCACATTAACCTATGCCTCGCCCCAAGTTAAAGGCGGGGGAAGAATCAGGCTCCGCCAGTGATATCAAGAGGCAAAAGCAAACCACTACGTTAAAAAGATGACTTTCTTATTCATTATACCTCACATATGCATAGAGGTGGAAGGAAACCAGCATCACCTGCCAACAGCAGGTATTTCTCTATCAAATTAGCTTTGAGAAGGCTTCTATTCTGGGAATTCCTGCAGGTACTCTCTCTGCAACGTCCCTGGCACCTTAAGACCAACACCAGCTTCCCCACCCAGATACAGGGCTGCTCAAGGAAAGACAGAGCCAACTCATCAGAATCCCTCCACTGGCATTTAAGGCACATGTATTTCATCTGCTGTGACACTCCTTAGAGGTGGAGAAGAGAAGCCAAAAGCAGTGGACCTCTATCAGGAGCTCAGCTGAGCAGGAGAGAGATCTGAACAAGCTGGTGCTGGAGCAGCCAATTCAAGGCAAGCCCAAACGAAAGAGAAACGCTTTCCATCATTCACTGTGCTGATATAAGCAAGAAGCAAAATAGGAAAAGGTGCTGGCTGCCCATTGGCAGTTTTCTGAACCCTGACTCCTGGGAATGGGGAGAGAGAGGGCCAGGAGTGGCGCAGAGGTGCCTAGGGAGGACCTTGGCAGAGAGCCCAGATACAGAGATAGAGAAATGGAGACATGTGGGCTAGGAACACAAATGTGCTTAAAAGCGTGACTGACCAGAGGGGCTGAGTCCTTGCCTGCAATTCCCTCGGTGCCTGGAGTGCACTGGCCGTGCACCCAGTCTGGTGTGGCAAGGACAGCTCTCCCCAGTGTAGCCGCTATAATTGCCCATGTTTGGATTTGGAAAATCTCCTAGGGTTTTGGTCTGGACTGGACTCCTGAATCTCATATTCTAGCTCTGTGATTTGGAGCAACCGAGTTAATGACACTGTGCCTGAGCTTCCTCATTCTGTAAATTATGGATAATATTTGTGCCTTTGTAGGTTGATGCAAATGTTCAACAAGTGAATAGGTGTAGAGCCCTTTACAAACGTTTGCAGAGAGCATGGCACATTCTGGCCACGACTAGTGATCACTGCTATCAGTGCCGTGACGGGAACAGGTTCATTTTCCTTCCTGGTGTTTCCAGCCTCTCTTTCTAGTTTCCACGACCAAGCAGAGGTTTGGGGCCTGCTTATGCATTTTCGTTGGTTTGTTTGTTTGTTTTTCCTCCTATTGGGACCATTCTATCTTCTCATTCTGGCCCACTTCCTGCATTCTGGAATCTTGCTAATCTGATTAGCAGGGTTTAATCCCACTGAGAACGATTATGCGCGCCCATCTCAAATATGCTGGACCTTTTATGCAACACGAACATTTATTGACTTGCTGAAGGAGGGTAGGTGTTCTCTCCCTGCTTCCATGTGTTTATCTGAGACCAAACACAACAGTCGAGTTATGTTTCCTGGGTGAAGATTTGATCTCTTTTCTCCTGTTATTTTTCAAAAGAATACACATACATTTTTAAAATATACAGGAGAGATCCTAAGTCTGGCACAAACCCTCCCTCAAACTGATTCCCTCGATATTTGAGAGTAAATGCTTTCAAACTGACTTAAGTTTGAATGTTATGGTTTTTCTGTCTCAAGCCAGTGTCTTTTCTCTTTATGACTGAGGCCTGCTTTTCCTCAGGTGACCACGGCCAAGGGATTGCAGTGCACTCACTGTCAAAATAGGGGAGAGAATGTTTCTTTGATTCATTATCTAACTGCAAACTTGTAGGAAGCCTGGCCTCATCCTGTCCCTTTGGCATCTCATGTGCTCAGCAGCCTAGGTGTGCTTACCCTCTGCGCTGTGTTTCTGTTCTGCGCCCCCCCCCACTCCCCCCATTCCCCCACCCCCCGCACCAGGGGTGCTTCTTCAGGCCCAACTTTGCTGCCCAGATGCCCCCCGAGGTCTCATGTGGGCTCTTGGTTTCCGTACAAGTATCTGCAGTCAGGATCAACTCCCTAATTTAATGTGCAGGCCCTGGGGCAAGATGAAAATGTGGACATCTGGTTAAAAATGACAACAACAAATAAAAGTTATTAAGAATTTCAAGGAGTTCCTGCTATGGCTCAGCAGGTTAAAACCCTCACCCATGAAGACGCGGGTTTGATCCCTGGCCTTGCTCAGCGGGTGAAGGATCCAGCATTGCCGCAAGCTGCGACGTAGGTCACAGAGGCAGCTTGGCTCAGATCTGGTGTTGCTGTGGCTGCGGTGTAAGCCGGCAGCTGCAGCTCTGATTGGACCCCTAGCCGGGGAACGTCCATATGCCACAGGTATGGCCCTAAAAAGACACACACACACAAAAAGAATTTCAAGATAGTGACAGCAGAGCATTAAACCGAGGGTAAGGCCCTTGCCAGCACAGGGCACAGGAGCTTGTCTACTTCTTCCTCATTCTTGAGTTTCGGCTGCATTCGATGTCTCCGTCATGGGTAGGATGTCCTCCGTCCCTGCAGGGACTCAGGTGGCCACTGCAATGAAGGGCAAAGTTATGTTCTGCTCCTACTTGCTCTGCGGCTGGTTCTAGGTCACACAGCGGTGTCACCTCGTGCCCTTAGTTTCTGACAACTTCACGGTCCTAAAACCGCCAGGCATCTGTGGGCTGGGGTGGAATTTTAGGGATTAAAGCAGTGGAAGTGAGATACATATATATATAGTTTGAGATACAGAGATAATATATACCCAAGGCATGTGAAAGTTCCCAGGCTGGGAATGGAACCTGCGTCACAGTAGGGACCCGAGCCACTGCAGTGACAATGCTGGATCCTTAACCTGCTGCACCACCAGGGAACTCCCTGGAAGTGATATTTTTTGAAAGGTGAACCTTGAACTCTTTAAATCAGGCTCCTTTAGGGACTCTGTGTAGGGCTAAACTTGAATGTAAATGAAATTTCTTTTGGGGATAACAGGCTTGAAAAAACCTGAAAGGGGCCATGCAAACCATCTGGCTGACACCCTCATTTCATGGGTGGGGAGGCCCAGAGGCTTTAAAACCTTGTCCGTCTTGCCTCCTGGTACCCAGAGCCCTTCACGTGTCTCTTCCTCCTGCTTACTAAGAGAAGCACCCAGTAATGCATCATGTTGAAAATAATCCAAGCCTCTAAATCTTAATCTCATATTAATCATTTCAACAGGGATATTTTTCATTTAAAAAAAATGAAGCTGTCATGGTACTATTTTTTTTTTTTAAGGGCTGCACCTGTGGCATATGAACATTCCCGGACTGGGGGTCAAATTGGAGCTTCAGCTGCTGGCCTGCACCACAGCTCACAGCAATGCCAGATTCTTATCCCACTGAGCAAGAAGAGGAATTGAACCCACGTCCTCATGGATATTAGTTGGGTTCTTAGCGCACTGAGCCACAACAGGAACTCCCTCTCATGGTTATTTTGTAGGCAAGATTGTTGAGCCAAAGTAGGAGGTACTTGATGGGAAGTAAAAGGGGGAATTTGCCAGTTCCTCAAAGTCACATCATATCGCCTCTGCTTCCTAGCCTTTTTCTCACTATGATGTCCATTGAAAATGGGAATATTGGCGTTCCCGTTGTGGCTCGGTGGGTTAAAACCCAACATGCTCTCCGTGAGGACGTGGATTTGATATCTGGCCTTGCTCAGTGGGTTAAGGATCTGGCATTGTCATGAGCTATGGTGCAGGTCGAAGACGCGTCTCAGATCTGGTGTTGCTGTGGTTATGGTGTAGACCTGCAGCCGCAGCTCTGATTTGACCCCTTGCTTGGGAATTTCCATAATGCTGCAGGTGCAGCCCTGAAAAACAAACACAAAAAAAGAAAATGGGATTATTTGTCAAGCATGTTGGCACAAACGAGAAAGACTTCTGACTCTGGAAACAACTGTCTGGCGGCTCAGGCTGCCCCACAGGACCCCTGGCTGTTCTGGAAGCTCCCCCCACCCCACCCCCCCTTGCCCCAGCACACCAGCTAGGAAGCTCCAAGGTCAACCACCACCCAGTTTGCCTGCCCATCAGGCCAGCTTTGTTTGCTCAGCGCCCTGCGAAGGACTAAGAAAACCCCCCTGGCGGTCTTAGTTCCCGGAGGTAGGCGATCCTCTGCTGATTAACTCAATGCGGACTGAGCTGGAGGTTGGGAGATAATCCAATCAAAGCCGTAGCCTGCCTGCTCGACCTCCCTACAGGACGGCTCTCAGAGGTCATGGACATGGGTGTTCAAGTCAGAGTCGACGCTCTTCCAGAGATGCTGTGCCCACCTGGAACAAGATTGAGGGCGCGGAGAAATGCCCGGCTAACTAGGTCAGCTCCTTGTGGATGGTGCAGGATTATCAGCTACCACCGTTTCCCCAGCTTTCTACCTGGTTCGATTTTAAATTACTCAAGAGATGGTGCAATCAATTTGTCATCCCTGAGCTGTGCATTCATCCAGGTGCCCAGGCAGCCAGGGTGGCTTGAGCTGCCCGCCTGGAAAGCAAAGGCAGAGAAGACAAAAACATCAGTACAAACAAAACCTGGAGAAATGACAGGAAGTGCTCATTCGGGAATCAAAGGCCCCTCCAGGACTTGGGCAGCAAATATGCAGAACTGCCAAGACTCCCTCGCTGGTTACTCAGGGTTCTCTAGGAAAGCAACAATCTCAAAGACTCCATCTACCAGGACTTAATTTTGCCAGTACATTTTGGTTTTAGTAGTGGGTTCACTGTTTCCTGAGTGAAACTATTGTCCATTTTAGACGGCTTTGGTATTTTCTTTAACCAAGTCTTTAGAGGCATAGGGTATAGACTTTCTTCCCTCAGGAAAAATGGCCCTGGGGAAAATACCGTATTTTCTTTAGTGCCGTTCCCTCCCACTGCTGTCCGCCCCCTACTCTGTTCCTCTGGAGGTCTCTCTACCCCTAGGCAAGCAACTCCTTGCAGGCTGCAAGGATGAAGTTCTATTCACCTCTGTGTCCTTGGAAACCTGCAAAAATCCTCCCCATAAGAGCCTTCAAAAATCAGTTGAATAAGTTAACCAAAAAATGAGAATGCTCTTTTAAAAACATGACACATTTGGGGGATGATAAAGGCATCATTAGAGGGAATTTTACATGTTTTATTTAAACGAGGGAACCTTAGAAACTAGCCTTTCAAGGTCCCCTCCCCACCCCCTCCCCTCCCCCCCCGCCCCCTCCCCTCCCTCTTCTCCTCCCCCCCCCCCTTAAGGAAAATCACACTGACAAGAAATGGAGGCAATGTAGGGATCTCCCATTTGAAGGGTCTAAAAGCTGTCCAGCATAAGTATAAAATAAAAATTAAATCTGTAAAATGCGAGGAGGTATATATATTGAGAAAAATGCATATGTAATTTTTGCATATACAAGCCTGAAGTGAAAATAAGAAATATCTATTTTTAATGTTTTTCTTTTATCAGATCTAGAAAGAGAGCCCACTCAACGGTATTTTTGAGAGTTTACTTTCCAGTGAAACTGAGATGGTTTTAGCACAGGTGGAAAACATCACTTAGAGTCAGGAGATTGGGTCTCACTATTATTAAGTGGTTCTGTGACCTTCTCTTTATGTGAATTTGTTATTAATGATCCCTGGTAATTAATCTTAATTGTTAACAACTATTAATTGTATTATTAATTATACTGATCATTAGAACTAGTTATTCAATTGTTAATAGTATGACATATTAGGTGTAATGCATTGATTGTTAATTGCAATTAATGTTATTTAAATCAGTAACAGGTCACTAATATTTATTAAAAGAAATTGTGCAAATGGCGTGCAAAGCCTTGTGCTCCGTGGGCAGCTTAATCTTTCACACATCGCAGTCTTCAAATCTGTGCAAAGTTGTAATAATAACATCTGTGTGGCCCATCCCATGAGAATGTTTTGAAATGATACTGAAATACCTGAAAAATAAAGTTGCTAGTATCAATATGGAAACGACCAGCATTTTTATTAAAGCATCTATTTCCAGTTGACAGCTTTGAACTTGACTCAATGACCTGGTGACTTGGGTGGAGTCGAGGTGGAGCATTTTGATGTCAGCACAGGTGTTTTTCTCCTGTTTTGATCTTGTTTTCTCTCAGTGCTTCTGATTCTTTGTATTAACTGGGCTGACTCAGAGCGGGATGACTCAGAGGGGTGGACAGTTTCTCCAAGCAGAAACTCATTTTTCCCACCTACTAAATTTACTCTGGCCCCATGAATTCCTTTGGGACCTGTAGGAGGACCTCATGATAATAGAACTGGAAAAGAGCTCATCCATCAAGTCCCAAATTTCAGCTAATTAGCGAGTTACGGACTCGAATTAATGGATTGTGACCCGACTGGATTAGAAGATATCAGCGTTCTTTTCACGCAGCAGAGCTAAGCATCGTTCCATTTCAGTTACACGCGTGTGCCACAGTGCGGAAGATGCTTCTGAATATCAAACATCGTTGAAATATGCCGGTAGTTCCATCTCCACATCTGACAAATGAAAATGATAAAGTCCAGAAAAGTCAAAGGAGTCGTCTATTTAGACACATCCAGGATAAAAATTTCAATAGCCAAACTTCCAGTTTAATTCTTTTTCCATTTCGAAGACCTGACATGATACAACAGCAAAAACAGTGAACCACACACGTTCAAATCTGGCACTTAAAAACTGTGCAACTTTGTACAAATTGCTTACTTTGTAGCCTTCACTATTTTCCTCGCTAAGAGTTAATAACGCATGTCCAAGAGTTCCCGTTGCAGTTCAGTGGTAATGAACCTGACTAGCATCCATGAAGACACAGGTTTGATCCCTGGCCTTGCTCAGTAGGTCCTGCTGTGACTATGTGACCACTTGGACTGGCAGTGACTGAAAGCTGCACCTCCAAGGAGATGTTCAGAGGCCGAGGCTGTCGCTTTGGACTGGGCTTTCAGGTGGGGTCACCTGGAGCCGGGCGGGGGGGCGGGCACCTGGAGCCCCTGCCCAAGAGTCTGTGTCTGGGGAGTGTGACAGCAGAGAGGGCTTCTGTCATTAGGACAACAGCTCTGCCTTGTGGGAAGTGCACGTACCCCCTGGAGCTGGAGGGGCTGCTGTGTTCCCCGGGGTGGGGGTGGGGGTGGGGGAGCTTTCTAAGGTGGCCCAGTTCAGATAATAGGAGGGCTAGGGCCCTGGAGACCGGGCGCCCCATTCTGGGGTGCAAGCCAAGCTGTTTGAAACATGGAGAAGCGGGGGAATGAGGCCACTGCAGGGCCTTCTCCACACAGCCCTGGAGAGTATTCAGTCTCCCTCCCAAGCAAACGTTGATAAAATACCTCATCCATATGCTTTCAAAGAAACACTGAGTATCAGCTGTTTAGAGCACCCGCAGTTGTAACTCTCCCTCCTCTGATTGTAATAATTATTTTAAAAAATAACTACAAGAGTTCCTATTATGGCTCAGCAGTAAAGAACCCAAGTAGGGGAGTTCCCACTGTGGCACAGTGGTTAACGAATCTGACTAGGAACCATGAGGTTGCAGGTTCGATCCCTGGCCTTGCTCAGTGGGTTAGGGATCCGGCATTGCCGTGAGCTGTGGTATAGGTCGCAGATGTAGCTCGGATCCTGCGTTGCTGTGGCTGTGGTGTAGGCCGGCAGCTACAGCTCCAATTTGACCCCTAGCCTGGGAACCTCCATATGTGGCAAGAGCAGCCCTAGAAAAAGGCAAAAAGACCAAAAAAAAAAAGAAAAAAAGAAAAAAGAACCCAGCTAGTATCCATGAGGACATGGGTTCAATCCCTGGCCATGCTCAGTGAGTTAAGGATCCAGCATTGCAGTAAGCTGTGGTGTAGGTCAAAGATGCAGCTCAGATCTGGTGTTGCGTGGCCGTGGTGTAGGCCAGCAGCTGTAGCTCCAATTCGGCCCCTAGCCTGGGAACCTCCATATGCCTCGGCTGTAGCCCTAAAAAGCAAAAATAAAGTAAAATAGAATAAAATAAAATAAAAATAAATGAAAATTAACTACAGCTGTCACTTTAGACCTGAGGCTTTTAACTGGATCTTACTGAATAAACTTCATCTCAGTTTATCAATAGCTGTTCATTTGTGCGAAAAGCACTTACATGTGTGCCATGGAATCACATCACACATAGATTTAATTTATAATCTTCTCACCCAATCAAAGTGGAGGTGACACTCCCTGTATTCCCCTCAATAGGAGGAGTTTTATATTATCCCAAGGGTGGCCCGGATTGAATGGTCAGGTATCTCTATCTCGGTCAAGGTTTTTCTTTTGCTCCTTCCTCTAATCTAATTTAGGATGTGTCATCTCATTCGGGTGCATAAGAATGAGCATAAGTGGCAGTTTTCCTGGTGTCATAGTGTGTTAAGGATCTGGCATTTTCACTTCAGTGGCTTGGATTCCATCCCTGGCCCAGGAAATTCTGCATGCCATGGGCTTGGCCAAAGAGGGGACAAAAAAAAAAAAAAAAGAATTTGTCTATGTGAGTATATACACAAAACCATGAGTTCTGTAGCCTATGAGCATTTGAAGGACTCTTTTTCAAGGATAATTTTGACTACGTCTGGTTTGCATTTGCTGCTCTGACTTAGCATCCAATCACGGCTTACAGGTAAGATGGAATTTACTGGGGTTCATTGGCTCACCCGTCCAATAACTCAACTAATAGTTACTGAATGCTGCAGTGTCACAAATTAGGGAAAATCCTGAGGAAACAAACAAGTAAGAGAGTGTCCCGCCTGCACCTGACCTGGAGTCTGGTAAAGGAGCCAGGCTTGCAGTGAAAGCTCGCGAACTTGGGTGGGTGCTGAGGGTTGGAATGGGGAGGAGGGCGTGGTAGGGGCCCCTAGGGGAAGCCTAATATCTCAAGAGCCAGAGCTTCCAGGAACAAAAATGGTCCAGCCCCTGGCCCTGTAAGCCCCCAGATCCATCCGCACTTCACACACTTGCTGCTCCATAAAAAAAGAGCTTCCCTGCGCCTGTGGATGAAGTAATCGTCCAGAATTTTGTGTGCTCTCTATCAAATGTTCCTGCTTTTTTCTGCCCTCACCCCCCTCAAAACTCTTGCTCTGCGACGTTCAGCCTTGACCTCACATCTGACTGGTTTGGGTGCGACGTTCCCACGGCCACTCTTGTGGCCCCGGGTTCCTGGGCTCGGCGGCCCCGCCCCCTCTGGGAGGTGTTTCATCCAGTTTTCAAGTTTCCCGTTTTCTTTCCGTTTTAGGCAGCGTGTGTTGAGGTAAGGAGCAATTGGAATATTTTCAGATATCCCGGATCTTTGCATCTTTTATGTTCCCAACAGGAGCCATGTCTTTCGAAGTTTTTTATCCTCCATAACTTTGATGGAGTCAAATGTGTATTTTTCTCTATATTTTTAACTTTGTGTTTTTCTTAGGGCCTATTGTTTGTTTCTTTTTTGCGGCCGCTTTAAGAACTCCTCCTCGGAGTTCCCACTGTGGTGCAATGGGATCAGCAGCGTCTCTGCAGCTCCAGCCCAGCACAGTGGGTGAAGGATCGCACGTTCCTACAGCTGTGGGGTTGGTTTCACCTGAGGCTTGGATCTGATCCCTGACCCAGGAACTCCATGTGCTGCAGGAGGCCAAAAAAACCCTCCTCTACCCTGTACACTAAATATACACTCTTGTATTTAAATTTCTTTTACGCGTTTGCCTGTATTTCTGGAATTTATTTCTATGAATGACAGGTGCCAGTAGGATACATTTGCCTTGAACTTTTGCTCTTTTAAAGACATGGTCTGTTATCTCAAAATCATGTCTAGAATAAACCATCCTTTCACCAAATGCCACCATTTTCATGGTCTAATTTCTTACACGGATGACTCTGCTTCTGAACTTCCTGTTCTGTCCCACTGATCTAATATTCTGTGGTGGCAACGAAGTTTTGTGGCTTCATCATATGCTCTGACATCTGACAGGGCTATTTTCCCCTCTGTGTTGCATGTTGGTTTCAGTTAGTTGAGATTCTAGAAAATTCCGTGGGGGTTTTGAGTAGGATTGCACTGAGTTTACAGATTGATTTGGGGGCAGGTGCAACATCTTCACGATAATGGATTTTCCCTTCTGGGAAGGATTCGGATTTTTTTTTTTTTTTTTTTTTTTTTTTTTTTTTTTGCCTTTTGTCTTTTTAGGGCCACAGCTGCGGTATATGGAGATTCCCCAGCTAGGGGTCCAATCATAGCTGCAGCTGCCAGCCTACACCACAGTCATAGCAACGCACCAGATCCAAGCCACGTCTGCAACCTACACCACAGCTCATGGCGACACTGGATCCTTAACCCACTGAGCGAGGCCAGGACTCAAACCCACATCCTCATGGTTCCTGGTCGGATTCATTTCTGCTGCGCCATGACAGGAACTCCAGGATTCGGATACTTAAAAACAGCAACATCACCCTTCGGCACGTTGTGTGATTATGTCATATTATTGTGTTATTAATTGGTTTACTGGCTTATTGTCTGTGTCTCTGTCTGGTATAAATGCTGAGGTTCCTGGGCCTGGGACAGTAATGGGACATAGTAGGTGCTCAGTAAATATGAGTTGCGTTGTGTAGAGACACACAATGATGACTTGCAGACAAGCAGCCTGGCTGACAGCCCACTTGTAAATCTGTTCATTTGTATTCTTCGCATTTGTAGCGCTGGATCAATTCCAATTAGGAGTTTAATAATGGACTAACTACTGATTTAAACAAGTGTATAAGATTAATGCTGAACCGATGAATTTAAGTCTAAATACATAAATCCTCCCAAACTATTCACCTGTGCTGCTTATTAAAGAGAGCATCAAACATCACATTGAGGAAGTCGGGTTTGTGAAAGCGGTGGAGGTCACGTGGCCTCGTTTCCGTCTCGAGTCCTCTTTGTCCCTTACACGGATGTCACACAAGCCACCCCGGCTCTGCTTTTGCTTGGGAATCAACGGATAACCGGGAGCTACATGATAATCTATGGCACAGGCTTGGTAAATCTGAATGGGCTAAGTTCTTCGGAATCCACTAGGTCCGATCAACTTTCACCAAAACTTTATTCTATGAGGAAACAAGGAAGATCCAATCCACAAGTCAATTCTGTTCTACTGGGGGAGGTATCACATGTTATTTTTCTCCCCAAATTTAATTTACCTTCCTAATGATGGCTTCTTTGGGTTCCTGTAAAATCGGTTAACATTTTGTTTTGTTTTAATTTTATTGACAGATACTTGATTTCCAATGTTGTGTTAATTTCTGCAGCACAACAAAGTGATTCAGTTACACACACACACACACACACAGATTCCTTTTCGGATTCTTTTCCATTATGGTTTATCACAGGATATTGAGTATAATTCCCTGTGCTCTACAGGAGACCTTGTTTATCCATTGTATATATACCTGTTTGCATCTGCTAATCCCAAACTCCCCTCCATCCCTCCCCCACGGCCTCCTCCTTGGCAACCACAAGTTGTAGGTAACATGTTTTGGATACATACGCACCAGTGACCAAGGTAAAGCTAGAAGTTATGCTTGCCCACAGGAGAGGATGAGCCTTCCAGGAGAAAAGTCCACAGGTGGATAATTGGTTATTGGTGCTACGAATGAAAACGAATTCCTTAAATTTAAATGAGAGCAGAAGCCTATCTCACATTGCGGGGGGAGCATAAAGTCTCTGGAATGATGAGCTGTGGCCCCGAGTCCTGACAGGATCTTGATGTCTGGAAGAGAAGCCTCGTGTCTTAGCCAAGTTACACACTCTGTATTTCCTACCCTTGCATCTGCCTCGAAGGCTGACGCAACCCAGAGCAAATCCATCACAGGACGGAGTTAATCCAGTAGACCGCCCTCCTCCTGCTGGAAGCCAAGCCTGACGTCTGGGAAGATAGTGCTGGTTGCAACCAATGAGATCACAAATCAGACCGTTTTGTTAGAATCCCTCTTCTGATGTTCAGGAACTGGGGAGGGAGGCTGGGTTGAAATTAAATGAAAACCCCCTTCGCCTGTGCTGATGGCAGTAACTGATAAAGCCCTTGACTCGCTGCAGATCAGTTGCCGGCTACTCAGAGTCCAGCTCTAAGGAGCAATGTCTGGTGTCATTCTAGAAAAGATTCAGAGATGGGAAAAGCATGAGATTAACGGTCTTTGACTTGAGGTCATGCGTGTCCGTTCCACTCCAGCCACTGACCAGGTTCTAAGAACCAGCCTCACAAGCCGTACTGGTTTCTAGTAGTGACAGTGGGCAGTGTCCACATGGCCACCTCACTGCATCCGCAGGGGTCTCTCCGTAGATATAAACCCAGCAGACACTCACCAGCCCTCAGGTCAATCTCTTCATTAAGGAGAAGCCCAGACGTGTGAGCATAGCGTCCAACAGGGCATCCGAATTCTCCTGTGTTTCCGCTCATCTGAAACTCAACTTACATAGCATGTAGTATTTCCTGCTTTCCAGAAGAAAAAGAGGATCCAGACAAACTAAAACATGGTTATCCACGATCTGTCACAGTATCAGCAGCATGCGGATGCCATTGAAACACTTTACCCAGGAATAAAACCCTTATGAACAGTAATAACAATTAGCCTTCGCTGCACCTCACCATGTGGAAAACACAACTTTTGTGGTCTTACCATCGTCTAAACCTGCACGCTCTTGGTGTCTATGTCTTATAGATAAGGACACCGGAGGTCAGTGAGATTAAATCCACAGCTTTAAGTTAGCTTGTCAAAGACAGAACTGATGTCTGACCCCAATGACAGGCCCTACGCCATGTTGCAGGTAGAGGTTTTCAAAGCTCCCACTGCTGTTGACTGAGATCAGCCATGACCGCCATAAGCCCAGTCTGTCACTCAAAGCAGCAGCAATTAAAGCACAAAGAATCTGTGCCTCATGGAGTCCCCGTCGTGGCTCAGTGGTTAGCGAATCCGACTGGGAACCATGAGGTTGCAGGTTCGATCCCTGGCCTTGCTCAGTGGGTTAAGGATCCGGCGATGCCCTGAGCTGTGGTGTAGCTTGCAGATGCGGCTCGGATCCCAAGTTGCTGTGGCTGTGGTGTAGGCCGGTGGCTACAGCTCTGATTCGACCCCTAGCCTGGAAACCTCCATAGGCCATGGGAACAGCCCAAGAAGTGACAAAAAGACAAAAAAAAAAAAAAAAAAGAATGTGTGCCTCTACCGGGGAGGGCATGCGAAGACCAACCGTATTTGTAGCCAAGACCTGTTCCCTGGGAATCCAGCACAGGAATTTGATACTCAGTTTCCGTCTTCACCTAAAACGAGGTTGGAGCCTTGCAACAAGGTCAGTAAAAGGCTGCTGGGCCAGAAACGAGAAGGTGGAGGGCCGGGAGGACAGAGTCACAGTGCATGCAAGAGTCAAAGAGATGTGACTTCACAGGCAGACTGATGCACCTGAGGAGGCCAGACACTTGGTCACCTTGGAGAGGAGCTTGAGCTGCACATTACAGAGCTCTACTCTCCCCATACATGGGAAGGGTTTAAGTTGGTAACGATCTGGGGAGTTCCCATGGTGGCTCAGTGGGTTAAGAGCCAGACCTAGTATCCATGAGGACCCGGGTTCAATCCCTGGCCTCGCTCAGAGGGTTAAGGATCTGGCATTGCCTGTGGTGCAGGTCGCAGATGTGGCTTGGATCCTGCACTGCTATGGCTGTGGCTGGGGTGTAGGCCGGCCCCTGCAGCTCTGATGCGATCCCCTAGCCTGGGAACTTCCATGTGCCGCAGGTGGGGCCATAAAGAAATAAAAAATAAAATGAAATCGGGGATGGGAAATGATTTCTTCTGACAAGTCAGTATGGTTTTTTTATTCTTCGATGTTTAGGCTCCTTTTTCTCTTTTTCCAATTACGACAAGTGACGTATAAAGGGGGAAAGGCGAGGACCCCGCAAAAGGACATGCAGCCGCTGCTGGCGAATTTTCTACTTCAGCATCTCTGCTTGTTCCCAGGACAACAGGAAAATTTGACGGGTGTGAAGAAACACTGTTGGCAGACTTTTGAGACATCACGTTGACCATGGCACACTGGGCGTCTCGAGAGGAACGTAGGCGGAGTAGATGCTTTTCAAAGGTGCACACGGGGGATGGAAATGCTTATACCGAGCACGCGCGACCCTCTCGTTACTCCAAGGAACATGGGCAGGGAGACCATCCAAAGGCGACTCTGGAGCGGCTTTCAGCAGCATGAGCGATGGCCAAGGCCGTGAGGCCCACGGGTCAGGCTCACGGGACCACCGCTTCTCCATGTGGCACTTCTGGTGCTCCCGTTTGCCTTCATTCAAGCCCATGCCAGAGGGCACAGTGTCCATCAGAAAGCGGACCCCTCCCTTTCAACCAAAGCAGTCCCCCATCGGAGACCAGCTGGACCGCAGCTCCCCGCCAACTGGCTGGGGCAGGCGCCCTTGTTTAGCGCCGAGATGCTACGATGCTGAACAGGCATGAGTGGCCTCTGTGAGACCTTTGGCGTTGGTCAGGCTTGGGTTAGCTCCAGATCACCCCCGCTACCTGCTTCGTGACCTCCCTGAGACACGAGCTCCCCGGAAACACTCCTTTCTCCTTTGAGAAAAAAAAGATCTGGATCACGAGGGGACAAGGGCTAATAAAAAAGATTTTATTTCAATGCAAGGAAAAATATTCTTTTAAAAAGCCATACAAAATAAATAAAAAACAGGCCACATTCTGATTAAAACAGAATGGGCTGCTCCAGGAAACTAGTCCCCGTCACGTGTGTGTTGAAGCTGAGTGTGGGCCACTCATATGAACATAAGAGCGGACAGGGAGTTCCCACTGTGGCTCAGCAACTTAAGAACCCAACTAGTATCCATGAGGATGCGGGTTCAATCCCTGGCCTCAGTCAGTGGGCTAAGGATCCACTGTTGCTGCAAGCTGCAGTGTAGGTCGCAGATGCGGCTCGGATCTGGCATGGCTGTGGCGTAGGCTGATTCGACCCCTAGCCTGGGAACTTGCATATGTTACAGGTGTGGCCCTAAAAGAAAAAAATAATAATAATAATACTAGCGAACAATGTAGACATCTCTCTTACAGGTGCCTTTTCACTGACCTAATTTGAAGAGTCTAAGAAAAGATTACATGGACTTTTAGAAGCTGTGTGAACATGTGGTGCTGGCATGAGCAGTGGTTGGATGGTGCTTTTTGCAGGAGAAACCCCAGGACGAAGGAGAATATTAAAAACAAGCAAAGAGCTGACGAGGAAACCTGTTAGACCTGCCCTGGGTCACATTTTGCTACAAACACCAAAATCAACTGGAATTGCTTAATGGCTGCAAAATAAAAGATGCTTTCTCATCACCAGAGGGAAGGTGAGGTGATTTAAAAAATCAGTGTCAGCTAAATATGTTGATTGTCTTACATAAAATGACTTCCCCCCCCGCTTTTATTATTTTTTTCACTGTGGAATCCATTTAAATTTGCTCTTTCTCAAAGGAGTTCAGATCATGGATTTTGCCAGCATATATAATTAGAAGTCTTAATTAATAATGTTCCCACAACCATTCTCTGTTCTAAGTTTCTATAGCTTAGGCTGCGGATTTAGTGTAAACATCACATTTGAATAACAAGTAGAAATCTTACACCAGCACTGGGGAGTTTCATTTATGCATAAAATAAAAGATGAGTCATTTTAAAAAGTCTTTTCCTCCATAAGAGTGTCAATTTGTTTGAAGTTTTAACACAGTCCTGAGACATTTCAAATAATGTGCTTATTTTAAATGACAAAGATTTTTAAAGGAAAATAGGGTTGAAAATCTAAAGCTATAAACGGCTTGCTAGGAGCGCAATTTTCTGGGCATAAATGACTTGTAAAAAGTAGCTGTGTGGGGAAAAATGGGTAAATAATTTACTAGTTCAATACGGAAGCTTGCTATTAAATGAACTTCAGTGAATTCTTTGCTAAAACAAGCAAAAAAGCATTTAACGAGTAAATTAGCATCCCCTGACCTAGATATATTATAATTTTGCAGGCCAGTTTTTTTCCAACTGTATCAAACTAATCATGATAAATAAGCTATATCTGTAAAATCTGAACACCAGCCTGTTTTATCTTATTTACAGTGGACAGCAGACACTTTGGGAAAGGAAGTAACTTGGGTAAAACCGAAGTGTGTGCACAATTTTGAACTCGTGACAGTGTGCGCTTGGCCAAGGTCTGTGGGTCCCGTTTTGCTTATCTTCACAAATGAAAA
The DNA here is from genome assembly GCF_054392235.1 of Sus scrofa. Classification (NCBI taxonomy): domain Eukaryota; kingdom Metazoa; phylum Chordata; class Mammalia; order Artiodactyla; family Suidae; genus Sus; species Sus scrofa. The sequence continues at coordinate 90,942,757 of NC_139392.1, read as the reverse complement.
AGTCGAGTTAGGTTAACACCAACATCCTTCATCTTTTAATAAGATTTTTAGGAGTTCCCTTCATGGCTCAGCGGTTAAGGGATCCGACTAGGACCCATGAGGATGCAGGTGCGATCCCTGGCTTTTCTCAGTGGGTTAGGGATCCAGTGTTGCCGTGAGCTTGTGGTGTAGGTCACAGACGCAGCTCAGATCCCACACTGCTGTGGCCGTGGTGTATGTAGGCTGGTAGCTGTAGCTCCGATTTGACCCCTGGCCTGGGAATGTCCATATGCCCTGGGTTCAACCCCCCCCCCCAAAAAAAAAAAGAAAGAAAAGAATTAAAATTGTAGAATACTTCTGGATTTACCAAAAAAAGGTTGCAAAGATGGTAGGGAGAGTACCATAGACTCCTGACCCAATTCCCTCTACTGTCAAAGTCTTAACAGGGTAGAGAGCACTGGGCATGACTAAGAAACTGGCATTGGCACACTGCTATTTACCAACCTCCAGCAGCTGAAGCTGTACAGCCACGGCCACAGACACAGCAACACAGGGTCTGAGCTGCATCTGTGACCCATGCCCCAGCTTATGGCAACACCAGATCCTTGACCCACTGAGTGAGGCCGGGAATTGAACCTGCATCTTCATGGACACTGTGTCAGGCTCTTAACCCACTGAGCCACAACAGGAACTCCCAGGTTGTCTGCTTGGATATTGAGTAGTATGAGCACACTTTTTTGATTCAGTAAGTCCAGGGTGGCACCTAACTTTTCTGTTGAGTTCCCAAGTACTGCTGGTCTGCAGTCTACACTTAGAGAACCACTGCTATAAATCACCAAATGAGTCCGAGCACAGTTCATAATTTAAAGCTATTTTCCTGATGCAGGTCACCAGCACACTCATTATTTGAAAACTCAGCCACAGAGATGCAACATCAATTTTCCTTTTGACAATCAAACTAAAAGTTTATGGCTTTTAGTTACCCTCAAATTGAGGTGAATGCCATTTGGAGAGGATCTAAATTGGGGTAACACTGGAAAGTATTGTGATATATTTTTCTCTCTTTTCCCAAAATCTAAGAATTAGAATGATGTATTTTCTATTCTAACAGAACCAACCCTTGCATCACCATTTTCCTATCGAAAATGTTCTCGCTTTTCCTGAAAGACTCCACTGGAATTGGAAACGTGAACTACACAGCCTCAAGCCATCTATTTCCATGGGAACCCTGAATCCAGAGACGTCTTTTGTACCAAACTGTATTAAGGGCAGTGAGTAGGTAGCATAACCCAGTCAAGCGATGACATTGGCCTTATGAGCCCAAGACTTCAACAATCATCATTTATAAAACCTACAGAACAACAGAAAACACTTTGCTTTCAGTAGGCTCCTTATACCCAGGATGAATCGTGTGCTATTATGACTTTTGTTAGTTATAGAATTTAATGCTTAGGGTGGTTCTGCATATCTCATAAAAGCATTCTTCACACAACATTTCTACAGGAAATCTATCTTCTCAGTAGATACAACATTACATTACTCTAAATCTGATAGATTCAAATCAAAGCTGATTTTTTTTTTTTGATACTAGAACAGGGGGTGGGGCTTGGCACTTACTCCTCCCTCTGGAGTAAAATCATCCTGGGATTTTTCCCACTGAGGATGAAGTTCAATGGTGCACAGGAGAGCATTTTGTAAAGAGTGGAGAATGATATAAATATTAAGTACGCCAAGTACCCCTCACTTAAAACTAGATGGTCAACGAATAGAAGCCAATGGCCTATCAAGGGACCATTGTTCTTTTCTGATATTCCAAATCAATGGTGTGTTTGGTTGTTTCATTTTGTTTTTAACATCCATCTGTGAAGGATACACACAAAGATAAAACAGTCACATTATATTCTTTCTCGTCCTCAGAAAATAGATACTGTAGAGTCGAGGAAATGCAGGTGGACATTTTTATTGCTCTTCGATTTTGCTGTTGTGTTTTTCTACTTCTTTAAAATTCTCAGATATCACAAACATAATAAAAACGTGCTGCAATGAGAAGACCGAAACAGGGCTTTATACCAAATCACAGACATAGAGAATGGACTTGCTGGGGAGGGGGAGGGGAGGAGTGGGCTGGGAATTTGGGCTTAGCCGATGCCAACTATTATACACAGAGTGGATAAATAACAGGTCCTACTGTACAGCACAGGAGAATATATTCGACCACAGATAAGAATGGAAAAGAATATAAAAAATAATACACGTATAAATAAATCACTTGGCTGTACAGCAGAAATTACTACATTGTAAATCAACTCTACTTCAAGTTTTAAAAATGCAACCAGTAAAAACAAAACAAAACAAAATTCAGAGGTTTATAAAGAAATGGTTGGTTAATTCTTCCCACTCCTAAAATTCCATATCGAGGAAGATGCTAGCTTTTACTCAGTGCACCCCTGTATTTATTCGTCTATTCTTAGGTCTGTGCTCATGGGATCGGAGAGGTTACCCTTCTCTCTCCGCCTTCTTTCCCTCCTTCCTTCCCTTCTTCCCTCTGTCGTTCCTCTTCCCTTCCCTCTTGCCATTCTTTTTTCTTTCCTTCTTTCTTTTTTCTTCACTGTCAACAAAAATGGCATATACCGGGAGTTCCTGTGTGGCTTGGCAGGTTAAGGATCCAGCGTTGTCACTGCTGCGGTGTGATGCCATCCCTGGCCCAGGAGCTTCCATATGTCTCAGGTGCAGACAAAAAAAGGGGGGGATATATACCCCTCACCACTTACCGCGAAACTTGCTTATGATTTTCCTTATTAATACATTATCCTTTGCAGTAAATACATAGAGAGCTTATGCTTTTTAAAATTTCTTTTAAAAATAGATACACTTTGTAAAATAGGTTTATACCTCACCTCATGTCATTTATTCAACCTGTACTCTATTGATGAACATTTGTGTGTGCTTTCTTCTTCTTTTCTTTCCTTCATCATTCTTTTTCTTTCTTCTTTTCTACTGTAATTCAGTTCCAGTAAATTCCCCTGTATATGCATCTATATGAGTTAGGCACCCCAAATGAGATGTTACTTATTATTTTGAAAACAGGAAAATGTGCTTAGAATTTTGATAGAAGACAGAGCTAGAATCTTCATAGTCGACTATCTCTTGATTGGAGAAAATGGTGCATTACATGTTAATTGCATGAGGTGACTATTATTTGAGCAGCAGGCTATCCACTCCGTGGCATAATGACATCCTTTGAGGATTTTACTGTATTATTATCACTATTACTTGCCTCTTGAAGTCTAATCTTATCATATTTTATATTAGGTGTAAATGTGCGATGGGCAGTGATAAAACCAATTTAGTTATAATGGTAATTATTAATGGTAACTATTATTCATTGTGCATTAGAGTCACATATTATTTTATTATTCAGATAAATCTAACATCGTGCAGATTTTAGTGCCGTGCATTTTATATTGATATTAAAAAGATGTCTTTTAAATTCCAGGTGACTGGGCGTTCTGCTTTGAGACCTGTCACTGAACTCTGGCAGTTACTTGGTCAATTTCACTATGGGGACGTGCCCCCAGCAAGTCTGGAAATGGAGGTCACGTACTTTTTAGGATGCAGGAGACTCGGCCTTATTCGCAGGATGTGTGAAAGGTGGGTACTTCTCGCCTTTTCCCTGAGTGCGTTCTGTGGAATTTGGAAATGCAGGGAGTGAATTCATGTTTGTAAATCAAAGGCTATACTGAAAGCCCTGGTTTTGGGAAAGCAAATCCAGCGTGTTTTTGTGAAGCAAGCTTTTGAAACAAGGAGGCCCACTTGTAAAAAGACATGTCTTAAGAACGTGGAGGTAAACCAACTATAAAGGAAAAAATAAAAATCATTTAAAGTGCGAAAGAAGAAAAAAAAAAAAGAACTTGGAGTGTTTGTAAGATCATATTTCCTTAGAGGACCGAAAACACAGTAGGAAATCTTACCCCGCTTTATTTTACACTGGAAGCCTCATCCTGCAAGAAGAAGGCTGCTGCCCTCCCGCCAACAGACCTCCTCTCCTCACGTGAGCAGCTGAGCACCTGCCCAGCCTCACTTCCTGTCCTCTCATTCCTCACTTCCGGAGTGAGAGCTTTCTGGTCTACGGATTCCCTTTCGATGGATGCTGGGGTCAGACAGTCGGTCCACGGGGCTGTCCTACCAGGGTCCTCTAGAGCTGATGGAGCAGAGGCCTCCCACCAGCCCCCACGCTCCGAGGAAAGGGAAACGGGTCATGCCTGGGGTCTGCATCCTCTTTGGTTCCTGTTCTTACCAAAACTACAAATGGCACCAGGGCATCTTTGAGGGTGTTTAATGATGGGGTGAAATCTTAGAGTTCAAAGGGAGCACAGATAAAAGTGTCTGTTTTCATGGGATTCTGTGACTTGAGACAGGCCCCACGTGATGGGATTTGGTAATTGTCAGTCTTGTCAAAATGGCATTTCTTTTTCCTTTGCCCATTAGTACTGCATCTCTGAAATTTGTCACACCAGCTATCAAACAGAGCATCAGAGAGAGTGAGGAGACCAACAAAAGCATATGCACACTCTTCGTGTCGACACCTCTCTCACCCGTTATTAAATCAATTACTCGGGCTGGGCTTAGCGTGGGCTCCTCTGGGTGGAATCGTTCTTTTATCATCTGGCAACTATCCTCTGAGGCTTTAACTCTTTACTGGTGAAAACTTTTTAGCTTCCTGAAAAGAGACTGTAGCTATCAATGAAATAAAATGAAGTAAAATAGAATAAAATCAGTCCCCCAAATGAGGGAAGGTTGATGCCTGATGCAGAGGCAGCATTTGGTGATTTGTTTTGGAGTCAACAGCGAAAACACGGAAGGCCTGGGACAGAGGCTGCCTCAACGAGCACAAAGAAAGGAGGAGGCCACATTAAAAATGGTGCTAATTTACCTTCTTTACATTCCAGGCCAAATTCCTCCCCGGGAAAGTTGTTTGTGTCTAGTGAAAACGCTTTCCTGGAGTTCCCAATGTGGCTTGGGGGTTAAGAACCTGACTAGTATCCATTAGGATGCTGGTTTGATTCCTGGCCTCACTTAGAGGGGTAAGGATCCAGCATTGCCATGAACTGTGGTGTAGGTCGCAGATGCGGCTTGGATCCCTAGTTGCTATAGCTGTGGCGTAGACCAATGGCTACAGCTCTGATTTGATCTCTAGCCTGAGAACTTCCATATGCTGCCTTGAAGCCCTAAAAAGAAAAAAAGAAAAGAAAAAAGTAAATGCTTTCCTCCCTAGGATGTTCAGTAACACTTATTCAACATAAATTTCTTTAAAGGAGAATCAGTCAGGGGGCAATTCACATATTATCTTGGAAAATGGGTTGTGATATCAAATTGTTTGAGTCAAAACTACATTCTATTTTTTTTTTTTTTAATTTGAGTAGACAAGGTATGTAAACCTCTCCGCCCTTCAGTTTTCACTTTGTAACCTGGGGATGCTAATTCTATTTCTCTGGAAGGGTTTTATTTTTAATTTTTTTATTGACATGTAGTTGAGTGACAGGGTTGTGTTGGTTTCAGGTGTACAGCAAAAGGAAAAAAGAATATATATCCATTCTTTTTCAGATGCTCTTCCATCATAGGTTATTACAAAAATATTGAGTTTAGTTGCCTGTGCTATATAGTAGATTCTTATTGTTTATCTATTTTAAATACAGTAGTGTCTGTATATCTGTTAATCTCAAACTCTTAATTTATCCTCCCCCGCTCTGGTAACCATAAGTCTGTATTGTATATGAATCTGTTGGTATCATTTTGTAAGATTTCACACGCAAGTGATATCACGTGATCTTTGTCTCTGACTTACTTCACTTAGTATGATCGGCTCTAGGTCCATCCACGTTGCTGCAAGTGGCATTATTTTTTATGGCTGAGTAATAGTCCATTGTACATCTATGTACTCTTTAAGGGTTTGAGTGAAGACTGAACGTGTTAATATATGCAGGGGGCCCAGAACAACACCCAGTACATGAGAAAAACGTGGGAAATATTAACTGACATCATCACAGGCCAGAAACAGGGCAAGGCGCTGGCAGCATGGGGACAGAATGGACTGTATTCTCAGTTCTAAGAAAACCGGAATTAGCAGTGAAAATATAAACACACAAATAACACGAGGTAGAATATGCTCGGTCAGAAAAAGAAACAACTCTGCGGCAAGAGATTTTACCTAAAGAAGGCTGTCAGGATCTTCCTTGACACAGCGAGTTCAGTTGGAAATGTTTCAGGTGCGATTTTGAGTCATTATGCTGGAGAGATTTGTACCTCAGCATGTTGGCGGGAAGATTATTGCAGGCTTGTGCTTTCTGGAGCCACAGGAGTCGAAGCAATTAGGAATTGAGCACTACTGTTGCCAAAACTTGGCCTCTGTCCACTGGTGCCAAATAGAAATGCGGAGTTTGGGGCGAAGGAGGAAAAAAAAAAAAATCTTTATCGCTTTGCCAGGCAGAGGAGTTCCCAGCAGGCTGAGGCCCTGAAGACTGTGCCCCCACTTGGGAAAGATTAGGAAGTGGTTTTATAGTTTCCGAGGAGGAAATAGGGCCACAGAAAAGGATCGGGGTCACTCTTCTTCCAAGTTGGTGTTTAGTGGCCCCAGGACTGGTTCTGGGGTCCTCCTCTCTGGCTTTCATTTGTTGGGGGTTTTAGTTCTGCAGATAACATGTATAGTCCTTGAACAGGAATCCGGACCCTGCCCCAAGGCTGTCTTTTTGTTTCTTGATGGTTCCTCTCTGGTTTCTCTCTTTCTTTTTTTTTTTTTTTTTTTTTTTTTTTTGTCTTTTTGCTGTTTCTTGGGCCACTCCCGCGGGATATGGAGGTTCCCAGGCTAGGGGTCCAATCGGAGCTGTAGCCGCTGGCCTACACCACAGCCACAGCAACGCTGGATCCGAGCCGTGCCCGCGACCTAGACCACAGCTCACAGCAACACCAGATCCTTAACCCACTGAGCAAGGCCAGGGATCGAACACACAACCTCATAGTCCCTAGTCGGATTCGTTAACCACTGAACCACGACGGGAACTCTTCTTTCTTTTTTTTAATGATTTTTTTTTTTTTTTTCATCCTAGCTGGTTTATAGTTCCTCGCTGGGCTCTGCATCCCCTTCCTTCCCAATGAGCGACTGTTTGACCTTGCCCTTTGGAAGTCCGGGGAAGGCCTAGAGGCTGAAGCTCATTCCCTAACAATGAGAAATGGGGGACACAGAAAGTCCAGGGCCCTGGAGCCCCACAGCATCCTGCTCGCTTTCAGTGTTACTGCTAGGATATGGGAAATGTAATCAATAGGTCCTTAAAACCAGTGATCGTTTATCCATACATTTATTCAATGTATCAGTTAACCACTGATCAACAAGTTTATACTGAGAACCTGCTGTGTGCCATCACCAGGTATAAAATGGTGAATCCAAACATAGCATTTTTCCCCTAAAAGTTAAACATTTAGGCAGATGTCACATCTGTTTACAAGATGCTCATTCAATTATAATTTATCCTTATTCTAATGACTTTAAACAAAGTTAAATGGATGGGATTTATAATTAATCGAGGCTCAGAAAGATCATCTCAGCTGAGGCCACAAGTCACCTTGACACTGAAGCCTTGAAAGCTGGGCTGGGGCTGACTCTTCTTGAACGACCCTGGCCACCTACAGCAGCCCAGCGACAGGACAGAGCCCTGCAGAGCACCTGCCAAACCGTTCTAGGATGCTCTTAGCACTTCGAACTGCACTTCCTGTCATCTTCTTTAGCTCTTCCGCATAATACACTGTGTGGTGTTTGGCAACGTTACCAGCATTTTGAGATTAGACAAAAGCAAATCTTGGTACAAAAAAAGGATAAGGTGGGAATCAAATGAGAGAATTTCTTAAGTGACCCAAGGTCATATAAGCTCTCACAGCAGAGCTAAGATCAGAAGTCAAAATCATATAATCGAATTAAATTATGCTTTGTTAGGGCTCTTACAGTTGAACGGATAAGAAAAAGTTGTCAACCCTCTAAAAATAAAAAATAAAATAAATTGCTTTGTATAAGTAAAAGTCCAGAGTGGGGGTGGCTTTAAGCAGGGTGGACTCCAGAGCTTTTACTGTCCCCTGTTCTTGAAAAGATGGACACCAAGCCCTTTAGGTCATCTGTGCTGGCACTTAGCAATAGGAGAGGAATATTAGTCCGGCTCAGATCCTGTTTGCCTTCTCTTGAACCAATCATGAAAGTCAGGATCCAAGCCACATCTGCGACCTACACCGCAGCTCACGGCAATGCCAGATCCTTAGCCCACTGAGCGAGGCCAGGGATCAAAACTGCATCCTCATGGAGACAACAGGTTCTTAACCCGCTGAGCCACCACAGGAACTCCTGCTTCCCATTTTTATATTTAGTCTCTACTCTGTTGGCTCTCTGGAACCTACTTTGGGAAGCTCTTCTGTAAGATATCTTCTTGTCTGGCTTCCATGAAAAGGAAGGAAACTGATCACGAAGATGCTTTGGAGGAGGCTGTGATCGGTCTCATGTGGAGAGTGGGCTCTGCTTCCTGCTTCAAAGATGTTGCAAAGTGTAGGATGGTGGAGCAAGAGGCACCTGGGGATTCTTCCTGGACAGCAAACCGCTCTTACAAAACAACAATTTGATGAGCTCAGTGCAAATGAATCGGAAACATATGGATTCAATTTCCCTTGGAACCCACGCGGCTTTAACAATTAAACACCATGGCAATTGGTAGGGAAACGAATACACAACAGGGATTTGCTGGAGTCCAAGCATTGGAAAACGTGTCTGAGGTCTTTCCTGCGCCCCAAAGGGGTCATCCCCAAACAACACGCCAAGTTGCAGCTGCACTGGCAACGAAGACTCAAACATCCTTTTCCCACCGCATCCTTTTCCCACTGCAACCTGTTGGGGACCTGAAAAGTGGCTCCCCCAGCAGCTCAGTGGAAGGAAAATGGCTTTTTTTCTCAACGATAATGGGTGGAATAGATTTATGATTTCCTGCTTATTAGACTGATCATGTACATGAAGAGATAAAATGTATCAGTTTGTGTGTGCCTGTTTCACGGTCATGCTCTCCAAGGAACTCCACTCTCTCCAAACACATTATCTCATTTGTTTGCATTATTTGTGCCCAAGAGGCATCTGTCCAATTATTCTGGTTCCACAGTTAGGGACAGAAATCTGGACTAAGGTGTGACAAAGATCACACAGCTGGCCTGTGGACTGGCCAGGCAAGAGGGAACCTCTCCAGCCAGCAGTCTGCTGATTTCCGCCTCCATCCACCTGCCCCTGGATTAATAAAGCCATGTACAGCATGACTATATATTAACTTGAAATTGGGTCTCCTAAGGGGCATTCTGGCTTTTGCCAATGAAGCTGTAGCACTGAGCAACTGGCTGAGGAAGATGCAATTAATTTTTCCCTCGTGAGTAAAATCATTTTATAAACGATCTCAGCAGCCTCCGGGGCCAGATACAAGACACTGAATTATATATCACTGAAGCTGATCTTTCCATCAGACAGCTCGAGACCACAATGAAAACCCATGAGGTCATATTATTGCATGCCACCACCCTAACTTAATGGGCATGGCCGTTTCCTAATTGGTGCAGATACGGGGAAAAACTTGGCCCCCTTCCACTTCCTTTCAAAAGCAGAGCAAATGTATTCTTTTTGCACCCCAGGGGGCGAGTCATATGATCTCATATTTGGAGCTTTCTATCTCTAATTCATCTTCCTTGAACGGCTTCCCCCACAAGATGATCCTTCAGTATTTATTTCATACTGTAGTTTAAAGCTTGAGAAGAATTCACAGGTGGCCCCCACCAGCAGTTCTGAGTCCTGGCTGAGCCTTAAATTCAGGGGAGGGGGCTTTAATTTAAAAAGAAAGAAAATCCACACCAAGAGGTGCTGCTGTGTCTGCCCTAAGAAGGGGCACTTCCTCAACGCGCTCGTGTGGCTGTGATGGGCGGAGAGAGAGCAAGCGCTGACTTACAGTTGCTCCAAGCCAATTTCCCAGAAAGGTGAAGCATCGCCCAAACTCATAGCCGTGGTCCTTTCTGTCCTCTGGGTTTGTTCCTTTCCAAAAGTATCTGCGTGGGCCCCTGTTTTAAAAAGTGCCTGGGATTTGTTTGAGCCAATGGATTCAAACACACAGACATGGAACTGACGGTCATGAAGGAAGAAGTTCAGAGTCACAGACCCCTAGAAACGGGCACAGAGGCCAGGCAGGGCCAGGCAGGGCACCAGGGCCAGCCGGGAGGCAGGGAGGTGGGTGTGAGGGGGACACCTAGGCAAAAGCTTTTATCTCACAGGGAGGGATGACTGAGGCAAAGTAAGCAAGCTGCACAGGTCATAGGATTGGGTCATTTCCTAACTGCAACAACCTCTGGGGTATAGACGGGTGCTACTACCCCCGCCTGGCCCTGGGGTGATTTAAGGGGAATAAGGTCTTGCCTGCAGGAGTCTGATGAAAGCAGGTAGTCGGGGGTATGGACTGATGGCTGGCTGGTTTGCAAATCAAAGGCAGACATACAATGAGTCTCTTACTCTCTCCAGGAATTGGCTACAAGAGGGAGCAGGGAGGGGCAGCGCTTCCTCTGGTCCATGAGGCCCCAAGAAGCCACAGCCTCAAAAAAATACAGAAAAACTTAAACACATGATTGATACAGTATGACAGCAGCCATCATGACCCTGAGGATAAAATTGTCATAAAAAGATTTTGACGAGATGCTTTTAGTTTTCACATCCTTTTCAGACTGTCCTACTCTTCCTGGAAAGTCTTTTAGGTACATAATGATATCATCTCTAGATTTGGACACCACGGCAGAAAGGGAAAGTGGCATCATTTCCCTGTAGGGGAAGTTGCAGAAATGCCAGATCCTTTACCCACTGATCAAGGCCAGGGATCAAACCCACATCCTCAAAGAGACAACATCAGGTTCTTCACCCAAGAAGCCACGGTGGGAACTCCTGAAACCAGATCTTTTGACTCCGGGCACCCAGCTCTGCCTATGCCCATCACAGCTGATGCTTCCTCTAATAACTGCGCAGCACACTGGCTGTCAACTATTTACAAAAGCATGGCAATTTGTCTCCCACACCGAGGCAGGCGATGCTGGCCTGAATATGATCTGCTGGAAAACCAGAGCAAGCTTGCGCTCTCTCTGCTTTTCAGAGCAAGAGGAGAACATTTCTTCAGCAGTCAGACGTGTGAGTTTTTCTTGGAAGAACATCATTAAAATGGCATCTGTGAATCACATACAAATACCAATGGGCCGGCCACAGAGAACGTTGCAGGTGTTGACAGGCGAGACCGACCAGCAAGTGAGCACCGCGTCACGTCATCCCTAATGAAATGCACGCACTTCGATGAGAAGAAAACGTATCTTTGGCTGAGAGTCCTTTCTTACTGTCCTTCTAGAGCTATAAGGACATCAAACAAACACTGAGACAGGGAGCCCTTTAACGAGCTTCTCAGTGGCACTGAATCAAGTCAGAAACGTAATTCAACCCTCACTCCCCAGGTTCAGGGGAAGGGAAGGAAACTGTTTCTTTAGATTCCATCGTCCCCACGGAGCCATGTGTCAGCTTGCTCCCAGAGGCTGCATCAATCCCATCTGGACCACTTGCTAAAACGAACTCCAGGGGGAATGGAAGCGGCTGCTCGCTCTGCTTTTCTGTGCATCTTCCTTTCTTGGTGTAGCCGGGAGGTGACTATAGAGGCGTGACGTACAACAAACAGCCACCCGAGCACCTCCTGGCCCTTCTGTGCTGCTGGATGGGGCCTGAGCCCTCCCCTGCCTGGGCTACTTTTCTATCAGCCTGTAATACTCCTTCAAGAACTTGTTTACAGGTGTTAGCAGCTGTGGGATTCGTTTGGGGTCCTCGCTAAACGTGTAACAAGCTCACGTGGAAGCTTTGCTGAGCACACCAAAGAACTATATCTGAAATATGCAGATAATCCCTGCTTCCAAACGCAAAGGGCGAGGTGCTTGATGCTGAAGCTGGGCAGACCTCAGGAACTTCCCAGGAAGATGCAAATATTTTCCCTTGATAGTTCAAAAATAAAATAAAATAAGGCTGAGAGAGATGAAGTAACTCACCCAGGTTAAACCGTTGGGGAGAAAATCTACAGATCGTGAGTCAGGATGTGTCAGGGTTGGTTCAGAACAAGGACCCAGGACCCCTGACCTCCAGCCAGCGCCCTCCTCTCTGTACCACACACGGCAAGTCTGTGTTTTTCCACCAGCGAGGGATTTTTAGACAGTGTGTGTTTTGTGGGGTTTACTCATTTTAATCCAAGAAAGAAAGAAAGATCCCTTCCACGTTGTAAAGCCAGTCATGGAAGGGCTACACAGCAGATGTCTTATTATGAACCAGTATTCCCTGCAGAAAAGACTCCTTCTGATTCATCTCAGCTCTCACAGCTTCCGTTCTGACAATGAAGTTGTATCAGGCACAGCGTCCTGACCAGACCAGACCCACTCGTGTATGGAACACTGGACCATTTGAGGGATGCGTAGCAGGGCTTTCCTCTTCCCGTTCATGCTCCCAGGATGGACAGCGTCTTGGGACCACTGGGATGCAGGTTCGATCTCCAGCCCAGAACAATGGGTTAAGGATCTGGTGATGCCACAGCTGTGGCTGAGGTCACAACTACAGCTCTGATCTGATTCCTGGCCTGCGAACTCTGAATGTGAACTTCATGTGCTGAGGGGTGGCCAAACAAGGGGGAAAAAATTTTTTTTAAACCCAAAGATACCTTCGAGGAATCCTACATTCCTTAGAGTAGAATGACTCTCTCTTTAAAATTGCCACTCATGGGAGTTCCTGTCATGGCTCAGTGGTAATGAACCTAACTAGTATCTGTGAGAATGTGAGTTCAATCCCTGGCCTTGCTCAGTAGGTTAAGGATCTGGCATTGCAGTGAGCTGTGGTGTAGGTTGCAGACACGGCTCAGATCTGGCATGGCTGCGGCTATCACTGTGGCTGGCAGCTATAGCTCAGATTCGACCCCCAGCCTGAGAACTTCCATATGCCTAAAAAAAAGATAAAATAAAAATAAGCCACAGCCTTAGTGGCTTAAACAACAGACGTGGTTTTTTTTTTTTTTTTTTTTTTTTTTTAATTGTAGAAAAAGAAAAAGAAAAATGCCAAGTTTCCTTTCTTGTGAATAATTTGTTAATTAGGACAACAACCACAACAAAAAGGTGTTGATAGGTCACAGCCCGCCCAGAGAGGTCCACAAAACTTGAAAGACGTTATCGACAGGCAGGTACGAGGGAACGTTGCTGTCTTTCGCTACAGGGAGGGGAGTCGTGGGTTTGTTTTTTAACAAGAGCTGTATCCACTGGCCAGCCTATCTTGGTGGACAGCGCCCAGCAGTCTACCCCGCCTCCAAATTCACGATGAGTCCAGATTGTGATTTCTCGGGACTCCGTGGTCTGAGTCTTTTTTCCCTTTCCACACGTTGTCCTCTCCTTACACACACACGTGAAAAACAAACATGGCTTGCGGTGATGCAGTGAACAATCTTATATGGGTAACCGCACCCTTTTGCTGTGTGAAGGGAACAGAACACCCATATTCCTTTCTCTACTGCTGCTCCTTTGCAGCCTTGCATCGCCAAGTGGGATTCTGCAGTTGGGAATAGCACTTCTGGGAAAGGCTCACAAGTCGTGGTACAGGAGAGGCCGTAGATCAGTTCCTTTGTGCCATATGTTAGATTCCACATATAAGTGATATCATGTGGTATTCGTCTCTCTCTTTCTGACTTATTTCACTCAGTATGAGAATCTCTAGTTCTTTTTTCCCTTTCTTAAAGGAGGCAATCACTTCACTGTGAAAACTCATGCAGTATAAATAAATGCTGATATTGAGGCTGGTGTGTGAATATCTTGCTCATTTTTCTTCTAAAACCATCAGCTACAATGTTAGGCTTTGTCTCCTTTCCTCGTATTCTTTCGTTCCTTCGACAGATGATCTGAGCATCTCCTAGGCGCCTGACTAAACTTGGCTCCAGGATTACCAGACTGAACACTCTGGATCTCATCTGTGAATTGCCCTCAGGAAGCTGTGCTTGGAAAATGAATTTATCACAGTACCAGCAGAATTCACCACCCCCCACACCCTCACGGCAGCGTCATCATTAACATAATGTTAGCATTCGTATGTTCATATTTTATTGGTTCATTAGAAGCATAATTAGCAAAATCATCTTAGATAAAAATACTCTTACAAGTCCCATTACTGAACTGTTGAAAGGACACACAGATGTCTGGAAGTAAGTAGAGGTTTGGGAAAATGCAGGAAGATTGTGTCAAATGCCTGGCCCTGAAACTTGACAATTACTCAAAAGACAGATTTCTCTTTAGCGAACTGTTTTCTTTTGAAAAAGGGGGAAAATTGTATCAGCTGGAACGTGAAGTGTGCACAATATGAGAATAATACCGAATTTTATAGCCAGTCACAGCTGTGACTTAGATGTTTATCGGTCCCTGTTCCATTTTGATTACCGTTGGTCGATGGGTCATTCCTGGAGCATCTGAGGGATTTGCTCTGATGTCCAATCATTGTTCTTTCTTCCGCATCCTCCACTCATCCTCAGCACAGTGTCTCATTTTGGTCTAGTAATCTGTGTGATCTTTGCTCTAAGATTTCATTAGCATTTCTTCTGTAATTCCTCAGAGGTCTCACATCAGCTGTTTCTCACACCTCTGAAAACTTGAATAAGAAAATAAATGCACAGGGAGTTCCTGTTGTGGCTCAGCAGGTGCAGAAGCCGACTAGTATCTAACGTTTGATCCCTGGCTTTGCTCAGTGGGTTAAGGATCCAGCACTGACATGAGCTGTGGTGTAGGTCGGATCCCATCTTGCCATGGCTGTGGTGTAGGTTGGCAGCTGCAGGTTCTCATACTAGCCAGGGAACCTCCATACGCCACAAGTGTGCCCCCCACCAAAAAAAAAAAAAAAAAAAAAAGAAAGAAAGAAAGAAAAGAAAATAAATGCACAGAGACGGAAAGACTTGTAAACACTTCCCACCAACCTGTCATCTGCTCATACCAGCAATTTGCAAGGAACTTGGGGTGATTCTTCCATACTCGCTGCATGCTTGCTCTCACTGGACACATGGAATCATATAATCACATGAAAATTATACATAGCTCGACCTGAGCCAAACACATATTGCTGTTTCATAGGGAGAGATAGTAGCAAACCCAGAATCATGTCCAAGGAAGGACTCTATAGAATATTAGCAAGATTAGCATTTTCTGTTAAAAGTGTATCATTTCTGGACTTGCAAATTCTATAGTCAACTGAAACAGTATTTGCATGAGTTATAAAGAGAAGAAGAGAAGGCACTATGCTGAGGTGGGAAGGGGTGGGTTTTACAGACAGATAGGTGTGGATTGAAATTTCTGTTTTACTTCCTTTTAATATTAAGACCAGGCTCACTCAGCTTCACTTTTTAACCTGTAAAATGAGGCTGAGAAAACAAATATCATAAGACACCACGTGAATGCATGCTAGTTTCTATCCTTTTTCTTCCTTCGAGGAAAAAAAAAAATGTGTCTAAAATATGCACCACGCAACACCACCAGACAGGAATAATTTGCGGTACAAAGTTTGAGATCCACGTCCGGGGAGATGCAGATTGGTACATTTCCTTGTTGGGAAGAAATATAATTAACAGGATGAGTTTGGAATCTTTTTCATGCCAAATTCGCTTGCTCGCCCTGAAACAATGTTGGGCAAATTCTTGGCAAGTTGTTTCGTGTTCATGCTTAATAAAACGAGAAAAATCTTTTTTTCTTTCTTTTTTCTTTCTTTTTTTTTTTTTTTTTTTTTTTGTACTTTAATGCCTCTTTAATTCCCTGTGGGCCATTTCCTTTGAACTGAATGCGAATGAGCGAGGGTTACAGCTACGCTACCCACTGGCTGCCGGCTGATATACATCATCTTAACTTAATTCTGTGTTTCATTAAAGGATTTAGTATTTTCATGAACCAGAATATCTGGGTCGGTGCCATAGAAACTTGGATGAAATGGCAGGGCTCCTGGATTGAATGATCATTGCCTGGGATAAAGAGGGCACTCCTACCCAGCCCTCATGCTGGCCTCGTTAGTACACAGTTACCTTTCCAGAGTTCCAGGGTTTAGAAGAGGCGGGTGGGTCCCGGGCCCCGAACAAATCTCGATCTCATACGATGTCCTGGACATTCGAAGAGCATCCCGTCTGCTTTCTTTTTAGCCCCCACACCATTGAAATACTTCTATGATTCTTCTATTTGCCCTTTTTTTTCTCAACCATCCTAAAAGACAAAATTGGCAGTTAAAGAAAAGCACACTTAAGAATGCTTCCTGAGAGTTCCCGTCGTGACTCAGTGGGTTAAGAACCTGACTAGTATCCAAGAGGATGCTGGTTTGATCCCTGGCCTCACTCAGTGGGTTAAGGATTGGGAGTTGCTGTGCACCCTGGTGTAGGTCTCAGATGCAGCTTGGATACGTTGTTGCTGCGGCTGTGGTGCAGGCTGACAGACGCAGCTCTGATTCAACCCCTGGCCTGGGAACTTCCTTATGTGGAGGGTATAGCCCTAAAAAGAAAAATAAAGAACTATGTAACTAACTAACTAAATTTTTTTTTAAAAAAAGAATACTTTCTAGGAGTTTCCATCGTGGCTCAGTGGTTAATGAATCCGACTAGGAACCATGAGGTGGCAGGTTCGATCCCTGGCTTTGCTCAGTGGGTTAAGGATCCAGTGTTGCCGTGAGCTGTGGTGTAGGTTGCAGTGCGGCTCGGATCCCGCGTTGCTGTGGCTGTGGTGTAGGCCACCAGCTACAGCTCCGCTTCGACCCCTAGCCTGGGAACCTCCATACGCCTCGGGAACGGCCCAAGAAATGGCAAAAAGACAAAAAAAGAAAGAATACTTTCTAAAGGTCCCTTTTCACTTAATACCGTATACCCCAGGAGAATATTTTTTTCTTTTTAATTCCTATGAGACGAATAACCTAGGACAAGCCCAGCCTGAAAATGTCGCTATACTTCCACGCCCCAAGCACTTCTGTATCTCACCTGAATATTTTTATTTCCTTTTCAAACGGCAGGTCCAAGAAAGTTTCTGTAATGTTCATGAGAACATAGCGATCGTTGAGAGAAGACGCCTGGCCTCCCCAAGAAGGAAAGTGAGGAAATCTGGAAAGAGGATGGAGCGCAAAGCTAACGAAGGTGTCAAATTTCAGCTGGTGATGGTCCTGGGAGATTTTCCACTGGATTGTGTGCCGTTTATAAGAGCTTGGGCCCGGCAGTAATTTGTGGGGGTCACTTTTTGTTCTTTCTTGCTCTGTGTGGTTTGGAAATTCTAGATTTTTTTTCTTTGTCAATTTCTGCTCTTTTTTTCCTAAAGTTGATTTCATCGACTTATTAAACCATAGAGCCCTGGAGTGGGAAGTCATGGGAACTCTGGAGAGACTTTAGTTCAACTCCACATGTGGTTGTGGAAATACTGACGCCCTGAGTGGCGAGAAGACTAGCCCAGGCTCACGCCGCAGAGCTGGGACTGAAACAGGAAAATAGCAATGTCCACAGCTTCTCTCGAGAGTGAACCTTTCGCGTTCAAGTTAGCAAAGGCGCCTTCAGGTCCTTTCTGCTCATGCTCTTGTTGGCATCAGTATTAAGGCAAGTATCTGTTTAAATGTTAAGCCAAAACTAAGAATAGGACCGATTTAGGGTTCCCACTGTGGCACACATCTCTGGAGCCCTAGGACGCAAGTTTGAGCCCCAGCCTGGCACAGTGGGTTAAGGATCCAGCGTTGCTGCAGGTGGGGGATAGGTTGCAATTGTAACTTGGATCTGAAACTCCATATGCCATGTGGCAGCCAAGAAAGAAAGAAAGAAAGAAAGAAAGAAAGAAAGGAAGGAAGGAAGGAAGGAAGGAAGGAAAGAGGACCAGTTTTTGCTTTGGTTCATGTTGGCTCAACTTAATTTCAATCACCCACTAACATTTTAACTTTTATATTTTCTTTTTTTCTTCTTTATGTGAATTTTTTAAATTGACATTTTTGTGATAGGTGTAATTATTCACTGTTTTGCTCTCTTCCCCTTTCAATGACACCCTCTCAAAGTCAAAACATCATTTGGGGCTATGCCAGCTGTTTTCCTCCCAGGTCAGAAAAAGAAGCGTATGTAGGGCTTCTGGATTAACTGTAAAGAAGCTAATTTTACACACATATATAATTTAGTCTTAAAATATATGATCAACCATGATAACATCTGAATGCAGGGATAATAAGGGTTTGTAAGATTCATCAGCCGAGTGGTACTTAAAAGCTGCATCATTTGTAACCCAATATTTTTACACTAAGTGAATCAGTTCAATTCTTAGTAAATGCTCAAATTGGTGACTGGAATTTTTTAATCCAGATACCCAATGTTTTTTTTTTTTTTGTTTGTTTGTTTTTTTTTTTTTTGTCTTTTGTCTTTTTTTTTTTTGTCTTTGTTGTTGTTGTCATTGTTGCTATTTCTTGGGCCGCTCCCGCGGCATATGGAGGTTCCCAGGCTAGGGGTTGAATCAGAGCTGTAGCCACCGGCCTACGCCAGAGCCACAGCAACGCGGGATCCGAGCCGCGTCTGCAACCTACACCACAGCTCACGGCAACGCCGGATCGTTAACCCACTGAGCAAGGGCAGGGATCGAACCCGCAACCTCATGGTTCCTAGTTGGATTCGTTAACCACTGCGCCACGACGGGAACTCCCAGATACCCAATGTTAAGTGTTCGCTCCACTCCTTTCTAGCGCTCTGACTTAAGAAAAGTCATTCAGCAATACTGAGTCTCAGTTTCCTCAACTGTAAAATAACAGCAGTAATATAACACTCATCATCTTCTTGGGAGTTCCCTGGTGGCTCCGCAGGTTAGGGAGCCAGAGTTGTTACTGCTGTGGCTCGGGTCACAGCTGTGGCATGGGATCGACACCTGGTCTGGGAATTTCTGCTTGCCGAGGGCACAGCCAAAATAATAATAATAGTAATAATAACAACCTTCTCACATATTTCCCAGGGTTTCAGTATCACTCCTCTTTTAATCTATAAGGATAAGGTTGTTCCCTGGGGTACCCTGTCCACCTCCACTGCCCCACGGCCCAAAGAGGCATCAATTAACTAAAATACAGCAAAAGGTTCCCAGGACCTAAGCAAGTCATATACGGGTTTGAATTAAAACTCTTTTGCCACTTTCTCTATACCATTGCTCATACTTCTGTTTCCTCCTGGCTCAGCCGGTTAGGGATCCGGCACTACCACTGCAGCAGCTCAAGTTGATGCTGTGGTGTGGGTTCAATCCCTGGTCTGGGAACTTCATATGCCAGGGGTGTGCCCCACCCCCCCCAAAAAAAACAAGCAAACACAACAAAGCAAAAAAACAGAAGCAAAGGTGACAGGATACCAACAGTCTGGCTAAGGGCTGGAGACATGATATGAGAGTATGTGTGGGGGCCACGGACCTGCTGGTGAAGGAGATAGGTACTCGGCGGTAACCCCTGTCGAGGCAGAAAACCATGGCTCAAAAACAAATGAGAAAGAATGAGACTAAGGGAGAAAAAATCTGACCTGAAAAGATGATCAACCTGGAAATCCAGAAACGAGAAGACCCCAGGGAAGGGTTAAGGCTGCCACCCAGTCTCTTCTTCTTTTGGTTAATCAGACATTTGTCAGAACAGAACACTTTTTTGCAAATGTTGGGGAAAAAATCAGAGATTTCGAGTAGGGCCTGGGACACATCTGATTACTTTCATTATCACTGGGGAGCCATTTCTCAAGCTGACCCCCTAAAAGGCATTTGGGCTTCTGTCTCCTGTACAAAGATAATTATTTCTGTCATGATGAACAATTTAACCACTGTTCCCAACTGCCACCATCAGACCACTCAGGGCTTTCAGTGAAGGGGATTCGCCGCTTTGCAGCATAACAGCTTCTCTAGTTTATGGACCCAGCAGGAAACGGAATGAAAGCCAGCGTGTTCCCAAACCTTCATCCCCAAAGGGCTGGTTGGTGTCACCTGGTTTTTTCCAACGTAGAATCACAGAAGGTTAGCACTGAATGTTCCCTTAGACGGCTGCAGAAGCCTGATGAATTCTGTGCTGCCATCAGGGCCTGGAGAGTGGCGCTTTAGACCTGAATTTCTCTCCCGATGAAATAATTGGCTTTCATCTCCCAGCCCTCTAATTCCAGTGAAAGTGTTGCATAATCAAAGTCTGTGAAGCAAGGATCTTGGCCCACAGCCATCCCACACTGGCTGGGGAACCTCATGCCCTGCAGGACACTGTTTGATCACCTGTAAAATGGGTCTCATAACAAGAAACTCTTTTAATCTGAAACAGTCTCAAACTTGGGGAAAAAATGGCACCTCCCGTACAAAGAACTTTCTCTCCCTGAAACTTCTGAGAGAAGGTTGCCAACATGGCACCAACATGGCGCTCCATGGACCCAAACGCTTGACTTGGATGACAAAATCACCACCCAAATCAAAACACATTCCCGTTTCAGGAGTTCTTCCAAGAAGCTCCTTTCTAGCGCGGGGAATCTCTCCCTCACGGTACCTTGCTTTTGTTGTGTTGTTTTCATCATTGCGTCCATCATTTCCTTCAACCCAGAAGTTTCTAAGTCCTCCCTTGGGCTTCATGGCCTGGACAAGTTCCGTAATTTCAGGCCACTTACCTTCCAGGATACCCCGAGTTTGGGTTTTTCTGATGTTTCCTCGTGGTTAGACTCGGGTCTCTGATGGCAACGTGACACCACACCAGCGATGCTCTTCCCTGCTGACTGTGTCATCCCCTCACCTGTGTCATTACTGTAGCCACCTGATTAAGGGGACCCCTCCACAGACTCTTCACTCTAGGGATGTTTGCCTTTCGTAATTGTTAGGCGCCTTGTGAGGAGACACGTGGAGACAACCCAAATGTCCTCTTCCTTAAGAAGCTTCCAATTTATTCGTTTACTCATATCAATATGAACTCATGGAGTTCTCACTATGGCACAACGGGATCAGTGTTAGCTCTGCAGCATCAGGACACAGGTTTGATCCCCGGACCGCCACAGTGGATTAAAAGACCTGGTGTAGGTCACAACTGCAGCTCAGATCTGATCCCTGGCTCTGGGCAAAAGAGAAAAAAAAAAAATGAACTCATAGTAGCTTTTTTTTTTTTTTTTTTTTTTTTGCTTTTTAGGGCCTCACTTGCAGTTTATGGAAGTTCCCAGGCTAGGGGTCAAATCAGAGCTGCAGCTGCCGGCCTACAGCACAGCCACAGCAATGCCAGATCTGAACCACATCTGCGACCTACACCACAGCTCACAGCAATGCTGCTTCCTTAACCCACTGAGCAAAGCCAGGGATTGAACCTGCAACCTCATGAACACTAGTCAGCTTCATTCTCTGCTGAGCCACAACAGGGAACTCCATAGTAACCTATTTTTTTTATTGAATTATTAATTATTCACAATGTTGTGTTACTTTCAATTGTGCAACACAGTGATTCGGTTATGACACATACATGCGTCTGTCTATACGCATGTAGAGTCTTCAGATCTGAGCTCAGAGCCACAGGCCTGAGTCCTGGCACCCGTCCCCTCTCACGCCCAAGTCCCTCCCTCTGCCTCAAGCTCCCTTTTCGCCTTGTCTTCAGGAAGGTCCCCAGGGGGCTTAGGTGGGCTTTCTGGGAAGATCAAGGTGTCAGCTGAGTACATGATGCTGAGAGTGAGCGTCGGTGTCATCTCATCCCTTAGTGAGGACAAGGCTGACTCCTGTCACAAACGACCCAAAGTCGAACACTTACTTCTCACTTGTGTGACGTCCACCGTGAGTGCTCTTGTTAGGTGAGTGCTCCAAGTGAGCCGCTGTGGGCTACTTAAGCAAGCACCGCAAAGCGAGTGGCTTAAACAGAAATGCGGAGATGGCTTGTCTTCCAGTTCTGGATGTTAGAGACCAAAATGGAGGTGCCGGCGGGGTTGGTCCCCAGAGGGCACGGGGTGGGGGGCAGGGCAGGGCGGGGGGCTCTGTTGTCCCTTTTCGCCCTGTGTCTTCACCTCGTCTTCCCCTGTGCACGTGTCCAGCTTCTGCACTGGTAGACCCCAGTCGTGCTGCATTAGGCCCAACCCCAATGGCCTCTCTTTAACTTGATTATCCCCATAAAGACTCTGTCCCCAGGTGAAGTGACATTCTGAGCTACCAGGGGACTTCAGCATATAGATTTGGGGGGAACACAATTCATCCTCGAACAGTGGCTGTCGTCCTCCATGTACTGATTCA
This sequence comes from Sus scrofa, assembly GCF_054392235.1. NCBI lineage: Eukaryota > Metazoa > Chordata > Mammalia > Artiodactyla > Suidae > Sus > Sus scrofa. The sequence continues at coordinate 90,920,461 of NC_139392.1, read as the reverse complement.
GAGACCGAAATTCGCTCAGTCTTATGGCTGGATCACACTGAACACAGGCTTCCGAGATCTCTGCATGGGGGGGCAGAGCTGGTGAGAGGACGAAGAGCAGAGACCATCGGACATTGGCAGGTTGGATGGGTCCAGGCTGGAAACAGCCTATCACTTGCTTTCCTTTGGCCAGAACTCAGTTTCATGAGGATAGGTTCCCAGGAGGATGGAGACAGACCCCCGCCCCCACCAAATGTGGCTCTTCGCCTTAGACACCTGCTGTGGACATGGGTACCACCCAGCTCGTGATTTACATCTTTTCCCAGAATGTGGATGCTCAAGACGGGCTGCAAGAAACCATGGCCTGTGGCAAACTACCTACAAGGATGAACTGCCCTCTGTCAAGGGGAACCCTCTCCCCAGACCTCCCCCTCCTCCTCTTCACTGTTCCCACCACAAGTCCACTCTATAAACTCCCACCCCAGATTCCTACCACAGATCCTCTATAAGCCTAAGGTCTCCCATCAGGTGGGGCTGGCATCATCTTGAGCTCAGCCCGAGCGCTGCAGATGCCGTCGTAAATCTCTCCTGCGTTACCAACTTGGCCTTGTGTATTCCTCCCCTGCACACCTGACCCATAGCAGACAGATGCGGAGGGGGGACACGATCTGTGCCTAGAGAGGAGAGGACTTGGCCTTGGTGGTCAGCTTCCACTTTCTTCTCTGGTCCAAATAACCCTTGTTACCCAGGAAAGACATCGTGATCAGGAAATTAGAATGCGTGTGCTGGTGCAAGATCTCCAAAGAGAAAACCAAAGAAAAGCTACCATTTCTCTGTACTTCTTAGGACACCCTCATTGGTTTAATTATCAGCGTGCGCTCAGCTGAAAAATGGTTGAAGAAATGGGAGGTCAGTGGTGGTTCCATACAGCCTGCACATTTTGAGCAGGTCAGAGATCCTGCTCGGGGTGAAAAATCACCTTAGGACCCTGGCACACTTGCTGCTCTTTTTTGTTTGGCTGAACAGATTAGTCAGACCTGGGTGAGAAAGTCTAGCCTTCTCTTGGGAGGTCATTCTTCTTTCCCTTGGGCTCCCGTTATCTTTATTTTATAACGCTAATGATAACAGTGGTTGCCACCAGCTGGGTCGTGCTAAAAAAGAGCCTTAGCTCGCAAAACTGAAATTCACTGCTGGGAATTTTTTCTAAACACCCGTATCCAGAACACTATTGTTCATGGGGGTGAGTCTTATCAAGTGGTTCACAAAAACTCTTGCCCCCACCCTTTGTTTTTTAAAGCAGAATTAAATAATGCCAGGCTGCAGAGTGTGGAAAGCATACATTACAGATGGCAGGAGGGCAAAGACATTGTTGGGCGAATAAATTAAAGTCCTCAATTGGGAGGCCAGTAAGAAACTATGAGGAGGGAAAAGGGAGGCCACTACAGAGAAATGTTTGCAGAGGACATTGAAATTGGGTCATGAGACCATGACTGCTAAGGCCCAAGGGCTAACAGTGCCCCTAAAAGAGATCTCTACTACAGAAAAGAAGGATTTTCCCAGGCATGAAAAATCACTAAAAAATGGAAGCCTTTCAGAAGAAAATCTTCCACTCGGTTGTAAAGATCTAAAAGTTTGGGTCATGTTTATGAGATGAGCTCAGAGCTCAAATATCTCAGGGGCGGTAATGAAATGTATAAAGGGTCAAACACTTTGGTCCCAAGAAGGTCTGAGCTTTACTGAAACCTCAAATTAAAATGAGGTCCTTTTGGAAGTCCAGAGACCAGATGGATGGATGGATGGATGGATGGATGGATGGATGGATGATAAGGGGAAATATTTGATTTCTTTGCAGCCCTCCCCTTTGTAGGGATTTAAGTATTGCCTCGTGAGCCTCAGAAATCTCTCCCAAAACTCTGCCTTTCTCCTGACGTGGATGGATTTGAATCCTCAGTATCACAGGCCCTGGCTCCTTACCACCTCTTCCAAATCCCACTGCCTCTGGTCTTGGGCTCTTGTCCCAGCCTCTTCCTGATGCCCTCCTCCTCCATGCTGCTGCCAGGGTCATGTTTTCCGAGGCAAAACTGATCGTGCAGATTCAGTTATAATTTTCTAGCATGAAAAGTTCATCTTACAGGATAGACTCCAAAATCTCTAACGTGCCCCGAGAGATTCTGATACCATCTCCCCAAGCACAGTTCTCTACGTCATCTGAGCTTAAGCTTCACTGGACAGCTCAGCCCTCCTCAAATAGGTCACAATCCTTCCCAGATTCTTGATTTACACAGACTCTTCTAGGGTGACTGACAACACATACCAAGCATCTGTGCAAATCAGAAAAAGGCCCCTTCCTCCAGCGTAGGGCATCCTGGTGCCCAGGGCACTCTGCTCATTGAGAAGCACTTGAGAATGTTTCAGCCCCTACTTGCCCATCTCCCTACCCCCACAATCGCTTTCCAAGCCCTGAGCTGTTGCCGTAACAACTCCGCAACTCCGAGCTTCCCCTTTTTCCTTTCTGAGTCAGAGCAAATGTCACTTACAAACCCTCCCGGGCAGGGGGCCATGTCTTCATCTTTGATCGTGCAGCATTTTGTTCATACAACTCTTACTTGCCCCCAGCTTTCTGAAAGACAGTAAACTCAGAGTTCCTGCTGTGGTGCAGTGGGTTAAGAATCCCGCTGCAGTGGCTTGGGACACAGAAGAGGCTCAGGTTTGATCCCCAACACAGTGGGCTAAAGGACCCAGCATGGCCTCAGCTGTGGCTCAGATTCAGTCGGTGGCCAAGGAACTTCCATATGCCACAGGTACAGGTACAGCCATAAAATAAAATAAAATGAAATAAAATGAAATGAAATGAAATGAAATAAAATAAAATAAAATAAAATAAAATAAAATAGCAAGACCTTAAGCTCAAAGACCATGTATGTGGTTTTTTCCCCAATCCCCAGTGTCAAGCAGACGACCTGGTGTGTAATAGCTGTCTAGTGTTTGATGGAAAAGGCCAGCAGGAGAAAGGAAAGTCATTATATATACGTCTGTCAAGAGAACTGGAAAGGAAGGTCCTTTGCGGTGCAGTGGGTTAAGGATCCAGTGTTGCTCCAGCTGTGGTGAAGGCTGAGACTGCAGTGTGGGTTTGGTCCTTGGCCCAGGAACTTCCACATGCTGCGGGTAGAGCCAAAGAAGAAGGGGGATGAGGACAGGGAAGGGGACGAGAGGGAGGGGGAGGAGAAGGAGGAAAGGAGAAGGAGAAAAGAAAGAAAAAAAAAAAAAAAAAACTGGGAAAAGACAGATTTCCGGCAATGCTGGAAAAATTAATGCTTAGTAAAAAGGGAAGTTAGATTATAATCACAAGCTATGTTCTGGGAGTTCCCATTGTGACTCAGCAGTATGGAACCCGACTAGGATCCTTGAGGACACAGGTTTGATCCCTGGCCCCTCTCGGTGGGTTAAGGATCTGGCATTGCTGTGAGTTGCCCTGTAGGTCGAAGATGCAGCTTGGATCCCATGTGGCTGTGGCTGTGGTGTAGGCCGGCAGGTGCAGCTCCAATTAGACTCCTAGCCTGGGATCTTCCATATGCTGCTGGTTTGGAAGACAAAATAAATAAAGACAAAAGACAAAATAAATAGTGAAATAAATAACCTATGTTCTGAAGGAGAAATTCCAAAAATCATTAAATATTTAAAAGTAAAAATTACATGGAGTTAAGAAGTATTTAAATTTCAAAAAGCTTAAATATTTAAAAGGAAAAAGTAAATGGAATTAAAAGATCTCTAGAGGAAAACACTACCCGTGATGGTAATTACATCGACGTTAGCAGGATAAGAAATTTTGTTCTCAGCACGATACCAAAACCAACAATCACAAAGGAAAGACCAACAATGATGACAAACACGCAAAGTGAAGCACGTAAAAAACTGGAACTATTTATGATATATGTGTACGAGTTAAATTGTTTTAACTTCCTTACAAAATCATAAGCATAAAGCTCTTATAAATCAGGCTAGGAAAAAAGATGAACAGTAAAGAGAAAAAAGTGATTCACCTATCTTTACTTTCTGTATAATCAGTATTTGCTTCATAGATTTGAAACATTTTTAAGGGCATGCCAAGTTATATTATTATATCTTGCTGATTGACTGACTGACTGGTCATGATAAAATATACCTCTTTCTTGCCAGTAAGCTTCTTTGTCTTTGAGTATATGTTGTCTGATGCTGATGGAGCAACTCCAGCTTTCTCAAGATCACTCTTTGTAACACATATCTTTTCTACACATTAAATTTTCACCGACAGGTATCTTTATGTGATGTGTATGGCCATGCCTTCAGCACTAACCTATAGATATCTTTATATTTAAAAGTGTATTTTTCACAGATAACCTATGTTGGATCTTGTTGTTTTATCTAATTTGAAAAATCTCTGCCTTTTAATTGAGGTGTTTAGACCATTTACCCTTAGGATGATTTTTTTCCTTCCCTTCTTTTAGTTTATCTGCATTGTCTCACTAATTTCTTTTCTTTTCTTTTCTTTCTTTTCTAGGGCCACACCTGCTGTATATGGAGGTTCCCAGGCTAGGGGTCTAATTGGAGCTGTAGCCACCAGCCTACGCCAGAGCCATAGCAACTCCAGATCCAAGCTGCATCTGCAACCTACACCACAACTCATGGCAATGCCAGATCCTTAACCCTCTGAGCGAGGCCAGGGATCGAACCTGCAACCTCATGGTTCCTGGTCGGATTCATTAACCACTGCGCCATGAGTGTGTCTCACTAATTTCAAATGCACACATAATGTGTGTATAATGATGAAAATAAAAGTTTATGGTGCTATTGCCATTGCTATGTTGTTCTCAAAAAGTCAGATAAAGAGGAGCCTGGAGTGGTCATGTGCTTTGTGGAACATTATCAAGCTAAGCATCATTGAGGTAGGTGACAGAGGCCCCATGTTTTTAGTCTGGGTTTGTGGACAGACACTAAACGCAGATGCTATGACCCCTTCCTACTTCAAGTTTTTCCTGGGTGAATTATTTTGTGGATTCCATCAACCAATGGATGCTTCTTGACAAATCGGTTTGGAGAGAGAGCTGCTTTCGGAAGAGCAAGCGGTGTTAATGAAGAGAGTATGGGGAGTTCCCGTTGTGGCTCAGCCGGGTATGAACCCAACTAATGCATAACTGTTGCCGTGAACTGCGGTGTAGGTCGCAGACACGGCTTGGATCGGGTGTTGCAGTGGCTGTGGTGTAGGCTGGCAGCTGCAGCTCCAAGTCGACCCCGAGTCTGGGAGCTTCTGTATGCCGCAGGTGCAGCCCTAAAAAACAAACAAATTTTAAAAACCCCCCAAAAGATGACAGTAGAGCGAGTGTAGGCTCAAATGACCTTATCGGCTGAGAATGTGAAGTCCTCCATTATATTCAGTCTATCAAGAGAAGTCCTGTCTCCAGGAAACAGAAGGTCCTGACCTCTTAACCTGACGCAGGAACACGTACAGATCTTGGCCCCGGGTTGCTAACATGGATGCGTTAAGCGACCACATTGGAGTACCCTTCGCTGGAATTCCTCGAGGCCCTCTGCATCATCTCATGGCCAAACACTTACCAAGTATCTCTGAAATAATTTGAGCCCTGGAACTGAAGAGCTGTCTAAATGAGACTTGGGGGCTCTGTGAAGTCCTACAAGGAAAGGTTCAAAGAACTGGGTTAATTAGCTTGGTGGGAAGAAAGCTGAAGACAAATGTCATAACTACCCCTAAGATTCTGAGAGATTATTATAAATAGGCAGCTTCCCCGCTGCTCTCAGGGTCCACAGGAAGCAAAGCTTTGGGTGAAGGAAGAGGAATTTGAATAAGAAATGGCTAAGAACGTCTGGATTTGACACTGAAAACAGGTGACCGACACATGAAATATTTGTCCCTGGAAACCTTTCAAAATAGGTCAGCCAACCCGCTGTTCAATTACCTGGATCGAGTTCTGGATCAAAGAATTAAACAAATACCCCCTGTATTTCCTCCACGAGGGATTTGTAATTCTGTTTTAACAAGCGAGCCCGTCTATCAGAAGAGGGTGGAGGACACTCATTGAAGTGGCCATTAAAGTGCTTAGTGTTAAGTTTTCTAAAGACTACATGTAAGAATGGTCATGATTACATGGGGAGCTCTGTATTTTGCAGAGGTTGTGCAATTTTTAGGATTTAAAAAAATGCAGCCCATCAAAACACTTCCAGTTGCAAAAAAAATAAAATAAAATAAAATAAAGCTAACATATACACTTTGCACCCTGGACAAATGTCTTTTTTTTTATTTTTTATTTTTTTTGGAAAAAAGTCTTGAGGCATGCCATGCCCAGACCACCATGCAAATATCTACACTTTTGTCCACTGTCGAGCAAGAAATCAGGTGAGTTTGTGTGCCCGTCAGTAAAATGCAGTCTTCAGTTCTGGTTACAAACAACAAAAAAGCGATGGAGGTTCATTTATTTCCCTGAACCATTTGCAAACATCGACTCTTTTTTGGAACTGTTCCAAGACCTACGGTGCCATTAGGTCCCAGTAGTCAAAATATTCAACAGCAGCAAAACCAGCAAATGGGGTATTAACCACACCCTGGTGAAATTCTTTGAAACAGACTGGTGGTGCATTCAATTAAAAAAACGACGTCAGTTTATTTAAGCCTCAGCCCATGAAAACATTCCCCAAAGCTTTAGCTCTGAATAGTTTTCTTGTGCATTTTTCCTGCAGCTTTCCAAAGCCTGCCCTCAGGGGCCCGAACATTCTACATAAAGCACAAGATCTTGGAAGTGAGACTCAAGGGTCTGTTTTGTTTTTTGGGTTTTTTTTTTTTTCCCCCTGCAAAGCCTTTAAGAATGCAAGCTGCTCGCCCACTTTTGTGCCCAGTCGGTTTCCAGGGTACCAGAGCAGTAATTAACAATTAGCATTGGCATCCAAATAAAACACCCATATCTTTTGGCAAAGAGGCAAACACAATACGTGCGTCATTAGGCATTAGTTAATGAACAACGATTAATTAATCACCTCCGAGATAAATAGCCATCTTCAGTTTGGCCAGAGATAATTTACTTCCAAATTATTCCCTCATTACCAGTAACAACCAATTTAGGGGCTATGCTACGGCCTCAGTTGTATTAATGCCACATTGGTGAGGCTATCCTAAGGGTAAAATGCTATACAGATGTTAAAAGAGTTTTTCCTTATGTATTTATAATGTATCTTGGTAGATTTGAATATTCTGTCTTAAGCTACAGTGCTTTCCATGTTCTATTGTTCTTACCTATTCTCACAAGAAAGACTAAAATAACATTGCCCAGCATTTCAAAAGACATTTATGTTTACAAACCATTGTTACCAAAATCTACTTCTTAAGGGATGTTTTTGCAGCAATCCCTCGGTATCCCCAGGACCTCAGCAGATGCCCAAAGGACGTTCAAATTCCTTGTATAAAAGGGCATTGGTATTTCATATAATCTATGCAATGCTCCCGTATATTTTAAATCATCTCTACATTAGTTATAATACCTCATACAATGTAAAGTCTATGTAAATAGTTGCATGGCACATTTAAGCTTTGCTTTTTAGAACTTTCTGGAATTTTCTTCCCCAGTATTTTTGATCTGTAGTCATGTGTGTCAGCAAATGCAGAACCCTCTGGTACAGAGATCTGATTGTTAATACAATTTGCAAAACCCCTCAGTTAAGAAGCTTCGTAGGCGTTCCCGTGTGACTCAGCAGGTTAAGGATCTGGCCTTGTCACTGCAGTCTCAAGTTGTTCCTGCGACTCCGGTTTGATCCCGGGCCGGGAACTTATGCATGCTTCTTCAGGTGCAGGAAAGAAAAGAAAAAAAAAAAGGAAGTTTTGGAATCGATTTCTGCCTGATTAATGGGTCTCTTTGAAAATGAGAGAGAACAGTACTTTTCTGCTTTTCCCCAGCTTGCTTCTGGGTAAAAGTGAGCAGTAAGCTCTTTCAACAGTGACTATGTCAGCTAATTAAGGATGATATAGGGCAGAAGCTTATTATTTTTGTTTTACTGGCCATAGGAGAAGACTTTAGGAAATAAGTGTCCAGCTAGAAAAAAAAATCAGAACAGAGAAAGCCACAAAGAGATTGGTTGCACATCTGTAAAATCACCATGGGAAAAGCTAGACGTATGTTAAAGATAAATTGAAAAAACAATGTTTTCTCAAAAAAAGAACTCTGCCAGAAATCCTTAAAATAACAGCTCCTCTTGGTGTTGTTAATTGTGCATCTGAAAGCTGATATACAATGCGCTTGGCAAGAATACACATTTTATAGAAGGAAGTGAGGAAAGAGACAGCAGAAAGTCTTTGCAACGGAAATGGACCTACATTGAATTCCAGTTCGGAGTGTAGGAAATTCATTTCTGGGAACCTCATTGCTCATCTATAAAATGGGTTCATACATTATCTTTGCAAAGCGATCATGAGGACAAAATCCCACAAGGTATGTGAAATGCAAGGTTTACCACAGGTACTCAGCTTCGGAGTACATTCCAGGAAGTGACAATAGGGGGAACTCCAGAAGAAAATCCTTCATCGAGCCACCCACTGGGCCAATTCTAATTTATTAAGAATCTTGCACTAAGTGTTCTACAGGGCTCTGCTGGGTGGGGACAAGGTTGCCATTGTCTTATGAATTAAAATAAAGAAAGAAGTAAGGAATAGTCTTTTTTCTTTTTCTTTTTTACACCTGCACCTGCATTATGCGGAAATTCCTAGGCTAGGGGTCGAATCGGAGCTGCAGCTGCCAACCTACACCACAGCCATGGCAACACTAGATCTGAGCCACATCTAGTGACCTATGCCACAGCTTGCAGCAATGCCAGATCCTTTACACCCTGAGTGAGGCCAGGGCTCGAATCCATATCCACATGGACACTATGTCAGGTTCTTAACCTGCTAAGCCACAATGGGAACTCCAGGTTGTTGGCTTTATTTCTTTTTTAAGGAAAAAGGATGAAGTTATTTTAAGCTAACAATGATGGGAGTTTCCTGGTGGCATGGTGGGTTAAGGATCTGGCACTGTCACTGCACCACTCTGGATGCTGCTGTGATGCAGGTTCACTCCCTGGCCTGGGGACATTCACATGCTGAAGGTGTGACCCAACAAACAAACAAATGAAAATTTCCTTTACTGAATCAAGTGCTGGGTCAGATTTGATCCCATCCAGGGTTTTGTTCATTTCAGTCATCCTGACAGATCAGCTCACCCCAAACCCTTAATACATTACAATCTTCTGACAGTGATTTGAAATATTTAAAAAAATCAATCTCAGTTACTGTTTTAGTTTTGTTTTTTTTTTCTGAATTACAAGTGACTTTGAATCATTTTTTTGAAATAAGAAACGTGTAAGCTCTTTCAAAGCACAACATAATTGGAGTTCCCATCGTGGCTCAGTGGTAACAAACCCCACTAGTATCCATGAGGACGCAGGTTCGATCCCTGGCCTCGCTCAGTGGGTTAAGGATTCGGCATTGCCGTGAGCTGTAGTGTGGGTTGCAGATGTGGCTGGGATCTGGTGTTGCTGTGGCTGTGGTGTAGGCTGGCAGCTGTAGCTCTTCCAGCTGCCCGGAGTGGGGCCCTAAAAAGCAAAAAAAAAAAAAAAAAAAAAAAAAAGAGAGAGAGAGAGAGAATTGGGGCAAAGGTCGAGAGTCCAAGCAGATTGAAGTTGGGAAGGTCAACATCATCCCTTCGTCCTTCTGTCCTCCACCTGGATGGGGGCCTTCGTTCCTGCAAAGCCCAGCCTGCAACAGATGGTGACCTTGGGGGAGGAACTAGGACTCTGTTTTATTGCTGAACTATTGTTCCTTGACGGCTCTTCCTTTGTTCCTGCTTTCCCTTACTGTTGCCAAAACTTGGCCTCTGTCTGCCAGCGCCAAATAGAAACACTGGAGGGAGCATTTGGGGTGAAGGAGAAAGGAGTAGCTCTTACTGCCCTGCCAGGCAAAGGAGGCCACAGCCGGCTAATGCCCTAGACACTGTGCCCTCCTTTGGGACAGACTCGCAGGGGGTCTTGCAATTTAGGAGTGGAAAAATAGGGCCACAGATAAGGATCAGGATAGATGCAAGGCTTGCATTCTTTTTCTTTTGCTTTTTTGTCTTTTTAGGGCCACACCCACAGCACATGGAGGTTCCCAGGCTAGGGGCTGAAATCAGAGCTACAGCTGCCATCCTATGCCACAGCCACAGCCACAGCCACGCCAGATCCAAGCCTTGTCTGTGACTTACACCACAGCTCAGGGCACCACTGGATCCTTAACCTGCCAAGCAAGGCCAGGCATCGAACCTGCATCCTCATGGATGCTAGTCACATTCATTTCTGCTGAGCCACGTGGGGAACTCGGCATTCTTTTTCAAAGCTGGTGTTTAGCAGCCCCAGGACTGGTTCTGGTGGTTCTTGAGATTATTTTACCCACGCCCTTCTTTCTGGAATGAAGAAGGCTTCATCAAGTGGTTAACATTTTCCATTTGTTGGAGGGTTTAGTTCTGCAGAAGAGCTCAAAGATATTGTTCCCTTGAGGAAGAACCAGGACCTGCCCCAAGCCTGTGCTATTGTCCCTTGACCGCTCCTCCCTGGCCTCTGCCTCCCATCCCTTCCTTGATTAGCAAAGGTTTGAACTTGCCCTCAGGGAAGGGAATGGAGGCTGCCGCTTATTCACCTACAGGCAAGAAATGGGAGACCCAGAAAAGCTTCTGTGCCCAGGGGTCCCACGGGGTCCTGCTCGGTTTCATTTCTTCCTTTAAAATCATTGATTATTGGAGACTTGCTCAAGGGCGAAGCCTTGTAGCCAGGCTTGGACCAAAGGACATCTCTTATGTCAAGAAAGCCATTCCTGGAGTTCCCGTCGTGGCGCAGTGGTTAACAAATCCGACTAGGAACCATGAGGTTGCGGGTTCGGTCCCTGCCCTTGCTCAGTGGATTGATGATCCGGCGTTGCCGTGAGCTGTGGTGTAGGTTGCAGACACGGCTCGGATCCCGAGTTGCTGTGGCTCTGGCGTAGGCCGGTGGCTACAGCTCTGATTCAACCCCTAGCCTGGGAACCTCCATATGCCGCGGGAGCGGCCCAAGAAATAGCAACAACAACAACAACAACAAAAGACAAAAGACAAAAAAAAAAAAAAAAAAAAGAAAGCCATTCCTGGTTCTCTTTCTCCGGGAGACCCCCTAACCTACACAAAGACCTTACAAAGATGGTCCTCAGTATTTTCAGAGCAACACCGACCCTTTAGTGTAATACGGTGATTCTGCTTTTGTCCAAGCGCCGTGAGAGCTGGGTGATTGGGATGCTTGGGTTGACCTCCAGGTGGTGAAGAGGGAGCCACAGGTGTCACTCTTCCTGACAGTGACCCATCCAACCCTTCGCCCTAAGCATCGTCCACCTGTTCGTCCACACCCAAAGGGAAGAACCCGTTCAATGTATTGCTGAAAAGATGGATGAGTCATAGCTGGTGACCTCTTGTCAAAGGCGTCCTCGAAATCACCAGGCAGGAAGGTCCCAGCGTATGTTAGAGAGAGCAATAATTCTTTGCAGAAAGGAGGTGAAATGATTAAAAAGACAGGTCAAGGGATAAAGCAGAGTAAGTAGAGGAGTGATGATTGGCGATTGGCGGGTGAAAAGTCGTGCTCAGGCTTCCCTTTTCCCACCACTGCTAACAGGAAACAACTGCTCCTTTTATCATTTAAATGACAGGCTTTTAAGAAGCGACCTCAGCCATTAATTTTAAACAAAAGCCCCTCTTTAGTTCTGTCCCTGGGGGACCAAACTGCTTCCATGAAATAGCAATGAATTGATGTGCTTTCCTTGGAGAAGAGATGGCCTCTCCCCTCCCACTTGGGCTTGGGAGGTAAAGGTGTTGGCTTTTTTTAAGAAAAAAAGTTGATGAATCTCATTTATACAGTCTTCAAAAAGTATAATAAGGAATGATATGGAATCTACGGTATCTATTTTCGGTTCCTTATTTTGCTCTTTTCTCCAGAATCCATCAACCTCCCCAGCTCTTCAGCCCTCTCCTGGACACACACTCCCAGCTTTTTCAACCTCCAGTTCCATTTATACCCAACATCATTTGCTGGCACATCTGAGTCCCCCAGGTGTTTGGTTCTGTTGCAGGAAGGGGGACGCTTTCCAGGGCCCGAGCGTGGGCTCTTGTCTAACACTTGGAAATGAATTGTCTGAGGAGACACACGAGGTGACAACGCAAGAGACTTTATTGGGAAGGGTTCTTCAGGCAGAGAGCAGCAGGTGAGGGAACCCAGGAGAACAGCTCTGCCACGGGGCTCCCAGTCTCGGGCTTTATGGGAAGGGGGTTAGTTCCTGGGTTGTTTCTGGCCAGTCATCTTGCTCGCCCTGTAGGTGGTCTGGCTCAGGATCCTTTCGGGTGGCACATGCATCTCTGAGCCAAGATGGAGTCCAGCACCAGGGTTCCTGGGAAATTGGTCTTCTCCCTCCTTATGGCCCCTCCTGAATTTTCCCCGTTAGTCTTCAGGGCAACGCCATGTTCCTTAGTGTGGGACTTCAAGGCCTGTCCAAGGACATAAAACTCAACAAGCCTCTGGCTAAGATTAGAATTACCAGACCCTCATCATGCCACCTGTCTCACTGCAATTGTTACAATGTTACAACGTTCCAAGGACCTCCCCCCACCCCTAGCCACTTGTCCCCCTCCTTCCTGCCATCTACTAGGAAAGGCGTGTGGCCCACTCCTTACTCTGGCCCTATAGGGGTATATATGCCCCCAACAAACCAACAAGTGTATCCTAAGACCCCATCCTTTCCCCAGCAATTGGCAGGTCCGCAGGGATGTGGCAAGACCTCGTTTCTCTCTCCTTGGTCTCCGGGCTCTAAAAACAGACCTAACCCTGTACCGGGGGTCAGCTCTCCCTGATGATCAGGGAGTTGGCCCCTGTGTTAACAGTGTCTCTTGCCTCCATAAACTAGTCTTTTCTTCACCTTGCTTTGAATCTGGAAAATTCTTTTTCCATTTGCGTGCAGAGACCACAGCGCTCATCAGGGCCTCCTGTTGGGAGACCACTCATGCAAGTGGCTCATATGGTGCCTGGCCAAGGTGGACGGTTCCCCTCAATGGTCCCCTAACTGTTCCTGGGGTCATTCTCTCTGCTTCAAAGTCACAGTGTGATGATTTTCAGTGGTCCCCAGGGGACAAACTAAGGCCAATGACTATTATTTAATTAATATGTGCCTCTGTCTTCTGACCTGGCGTTTCCCATATCTGGACTTCACATCCTTCTATACAGGTACCCAGGTCTCAGATCACGGTCCTCAGCAGGGACCTACCTGAGCCAGGAAAGCTCAGCTTGATTTTGGGCCGGCAGCAGAAGGGGAGCCTGGGCCTTGTTTTCCACATTTGTAAAAAAGGAAGATGACACACATCCAATGTGCCAGGAAAGGCCCTCAGGACCAACTGCCACGCAGAGCAAACCGGCAACAATAGCAAAGGTGCTCCATTCTACAAGGAGAAATGGTTCCCAGAGGTGGCTCTGAAATCCTCAAATGGCTAAGAGCAACTCTCCTTTAGCTTACAGGTGATCCAATAAAGCATCCTTAGAAAGTCAGCCTCTTGGACAAGATGCTCACACTTGGAGTCTTCAGAAGATCTAATAAATGACAGGGTGGTGCTCTTAAATATTTATACGAGAAGGTGAGAACCTGCCAGTTTCCTCAGCTAGAGGCAGTGCATTTTATGCCAAATATGAATCATCCTACAGTATTCTTTCTCAAAAGGACTATGCTACTGGTCATAAATCAGTAAGCTGGAGTTATCTGGACACTTTTATTTGTTTATAATCTCTCCTCCCCCCACCCAGTTGCTGCAAAATCATTTTCATTTTACTTGCGAGAAGCTCTGCTTGGCTCAGCAGAGCTGCGACTCCCCCTTCAGCCACATGCCTTCTTAAAAAAAAAAAAAAAAAAAAGTGTTTATCAGACCAATATGATGAAAAAAAAACTGCAACGAAACTAGAACCTTAAAGAGCAATATAGGAAGTCCTTTTTTGGCTCAGTGCATTAAAAACCCAATGCTGTCTGTCTGAGGATGCAGGTTTGATCCCTGGGCCTGCTCAGTGGGTTAAAGAGCCAGCACTGCTATGGCCATGGTATAGCTGCAGCTCCAACTGGACCCCTGGACTAGGAACTTCCATATGCTACAGGTGTGGCCCTTACAAAAAAGAAAAGAAGAGAAGAGAAGAGAAGAGAAGAGAAGAGAAGAGAAGAGAAGAGAAAAGAAAAGAAAAGAAAAGAAAAGAAAAGAAAAGAAAAGAAAAGAAAAGAAAAGAAAAGAAAAGAAAAGAAAAAAGACCAACATGACATGATGGTTAAGAATCGAGACCCGGATGTTAAACTGGCTTACGTTTCCGCTCTGTCATTTACTAAATGTGTCCGTTGAGTAAATCAAACCACAAGCCTCAGTTTCGTCCACGGTAAGATGGGGATGGTAATAAGGGAGTGGTCCCCTCTCACACAGCTGCTGGGAGGAGTACACACAGAAACCCATCCATTTACCCAAATTTTACATGTGGGGCGATCGGGGTTTCTCAATCTTGGTAGGATATTGATATTTTGGACCAGATCATTCTTTCCCGTGGTGACTGTTCTGTGCATTTGCAGCATTCCCGGCCTCAGATGCCAGCAGCACCGTCCTCCACGTGAAAAGTTGTGATAACCATGCCTCCAGATTGCTACGGCCAAATATTTCTGGGGGACAAAATTGCCCCCAGCTGAAAACATTTTTAGATAGATAGATAGATAGATAGATAGACAGACAGACAGATAGATATAAATACAGATAGGGATCTACCTACCTATCGCCTTGGTGGGAGTTTCAAAAATTAAACAAATAACCCATATAAAACACTTCACATGGTACACACCATGATTAGGACTCAATCAACAGATGCCATGATTATTATTACGATTTATGATTTGCTTGGTCTCATGTGAATGAAGCTTGCCTAGGGCTTTGACTAGCCCTGTCCTGATAAAGGATCCTTCAGCTCAAACCCATGGCCTGTGCTGACTGTAGTTACGGAGTCCTTTGATCAGTTGAGAGAGAAAGAGAGAGAGAGAAACTGGGGCGTCACTGCTCCCCTCCCCATAGCCAAGTGCCCTCCAGAAGCTGTGGCCACAGGAAATGGGTCTCCCGACCTGGAGGCTCAGTGAGTCGAGACGTGGTTTCTTCTGATGAGGCTGGAGGCAGTGGGCAGTGACACAGGCTTGGGTGCAGGGTGGAGGAGACACGGTCAAGGCGCAGAAGAACCTGGGAGGCCTGTGGCTGCTGAGGCTGAGCAGCACCTTCCCCTTTGCTCTCCAGAAAATGGGCCTGGTCATCGCAGTCCTGCCTCCATGGGCGGCATTTAAGAGGCTCCCTCCAGGTACAGTAGAAGTGCTTTTTAAGCCCTGCAGGATTAGAGAAGTTTGAATTGTCGTGTCTGGCATATTGTGCATTCTAAATAAATATTTAAGAGTAAATACAAAATTATTCAGCATTTCAATGCTGTGCGCTTTCGCAGAATGTAGTTTCTCTCCTATAAATAAAAATGTAGATCGGGTTTGAGAGCAGAAGGAAGACACTGTCCCTGCATTTTAATACCTGAAGCCTTATTTACCATAACAAAGCTTCAACAGAGTAGAGCTGGAAAGACCTGCAAGATGAATTCACCCAAGATCCTAATTTTCAAGGTGAAGATGCTACGCCTGGTCAAGGTCAGCCCCAGGCACAAGGCCTCCTGGCCCAGCGAGATATCAGCCACACCACAGGGTCATGTTTCCAGATGTCCTATTTTAGGTAAAAGAAAACAAGAACACACCACTTCCCTTTGGTCTTTACGGATTCCCCAGTGCATTTCCATGCGGTATTATTTCCGTAGGTCCTTTACAAGGTGGAGATGTCACGACCCAGGCTTTTCCGTCAGCCAGGAAAGTCAAGTTCAGGTGTGCAAGATCACCTGTTCAGGAAATGACGAACTGCACGTAAGGCTCCTCTCCCAGGGCTCACCCTGTACAGAAAATGTCTGCAATTTCTGCAGCGGGAGAAGAAGACAAGCGCTGTGTCACGGACACATCCAACAAGGCATCCCACCACGGCATCCCAACAAGGCAATTCAGCAAGATTTCTGGGTCCGAAAAAAAAAAGTGAGACTTTCTTGGGTTTGGGGGGAACAGATCTGAAGGGGATTAAAGCCCCAAGGAGGTGCTGACTTCAGTTTAGAGGCACTGATGCTCTGTAGGTTCATTTAGAGAATGTATAGGACTCGGGTCGCCAACAAACCAAATCGTGTGACTAGATTTGGTCTTTATTGTCCCTTGGAGTGAAATGATACTAAACGGACTGTGTGAGGCGATTTCACCCTAATTTAACAGGAAGGGCTGATTTGTACCTTTGGAAAGCAAATTTCTCTCTTTCATCCTAGGATGGACAGAAACCTAAATGAAAGGACGATCCACGGCCCTGGAAAGATGACAGGCATCGGAGGAGCTTGGCGAGAGGTGGAGTTCACGGTACACGGTTCCAGATTTTCCTTCTTTCGTTACCAGTTTCTAGGAACATGGAAAAGGAGTGTTTCCATATTTTTCAATCACTGTTGAGAGGGAGTCTTTTATTACCCATTCAGTGAATTTGTTGAGCATGTATTTTGTTTTATGAACTAATCGGAAACAAGATGAGCTTAGATTCTAGTGGAGCGGCAGGTGCTAGTAAATAAGGAAAGACAAAAGTGAAGGAAATACATCAGCCGATTTGATTGACACTGACAAGGAGCTTGGAAGGGCTTCTCTCTGGAATAACAACGAAAGTGAACCTGAAGTGTGAGAAGCAGCCTCGGGGCGCGCTGAGACCAGAACCTTCTAAGTAGAGGGCTCAGAAGGTAAAGACCTCGAGGCAGAAACACTGAGTGAGCCGGAAGAACACCAAGACGCCAGTGTGGCCAGCGCGTGACGAGGAGGCAGCAAGGGTTCAAAACGAATTTGGAAAGATGGGCGGGGCTGTGATCATGAAGAGACACCTTCAGGACACAGACTTTATCTCAGATCTAACGAGAAAGGACTGGAACAGGGCAGGAGGGCTGGTGGATCAAAGGAGAAGCGAGATCTGCTTTAGAGGGAGGATACTTTATGTTCCCAGGTGGCTGTGTTGAGGTTGGATTGTGGAGTGGATGTGGCCAGCCGAGGAACCACGTAGGAGGCTCCCCGTTCATGTGGGAGACGAGAGGCGCTCAGCACAAGGCCGGTGCAGGGTTTATGGAGAGACTTCTGTGCCGGGGGACTTACTCTGAAGATGAGAGAGAGGAGAAACGGGGATGGCACAGGACATTTCAGCGTAAGCTAAGAGGACGAGGACTGTGGTTCCAGGTTGAGAGAGGGAACACTGGAGATGGAGCCGACTGGAGGTGGAAGGCGGGAGTCCAGAGCGCCCTTTCAAACGTGTTAAAGTTGCTTAACCACTGACAAGGCAGGAGACAGACTTAATATAGGACTCTGGAGCATGGGGTGCGTCTAGGGTCAGAAATAAAATCTGGGAGTCAAACATATGGAAGGTATTTCCAGCCGAGAGATGCTAACGCTTAGGTGCAAGTGCACAGGGCGAAAGGGAGGGGGCGAAACCTGGTGTCTACTCGCCAGTGTGTGTCTCACCTGCATGAGAAAGATCCCCTAGAGAACAGAGAGGGCAGTTAATGTGGGAGGGAGAGAAACAGCAGGCACAACGTCTTAGAAGACAGGGCTGTATTGTGTCTGGTTGAAATTTTGAGTATGATCAGCTTGCAGTGGAGGCCATTGCAAAATATTTCTCTCAAGTACAATGTTCAAGAACCTAAAATAATGGTGGTTCAGTGAGTGGCTGAATTAAAAGATGGACAGGTGTCTACAAAGGAAGCAAAAATTCTGAGTCCAGCCTGGGTTCTGCCGGGGAATTGCTTGATCTGGGTTTCATGTAGGATGTGAGCTCACATGGAATGTGAGTTCTTGCAGGTCCCAAGATCTGCAGGGTGAGTTAGCAAGTTGGAGACCCAGGAAGGCTAATGGTGTAGTTTCTGTTCAACACCCAGCAGTCTAGAGACCCAGCAAGAACGGATGTTTTCGTTTGTGACTCAAGCAGGGGAAAAAGCTGGTGGTCCAGTTTGGAGGCCATTAAGGCAGGAAGACTACTCTCGGACTCGGGATAGGGTCAGCCTTCACCTGATTGGATGAGGCCCACCCATACTTGGGAGGGCAGTCTGCTTTAGTTGGTCTGCCAATTCACATGTGACTGTCATCCAGAAACGCCTGGAATAATTTTGGACCAAACACCTGGACACCCCATGACCCAGGCAAGTTGACCGATAAAATTAACCATAGCACAAAACTTGATAACTCCTTGTCAGGGTAGCTTCTTCGGGTTAAAGTGTAGACTGGATTGCTTTAAAAATTCCCCTCCACCTCAGAGCGTTCATAACTCTAAGATTTGCAGGATAGATGCAAGGGAAACGGACGCTTTTAAAGAACAAATTGAAAAATAATATGTTTGAATATAAATACACCACAGACAGAGGCTAAGCCAAGAAGCCCAGGGTGGTGTCTACACGTTTGCTATTGTAAAGTCAGACGTTTTAGAGCCCTGGGATTCTAACTGGTGTCCAAGTTTATTTTTCTTTTCTTTTGGTTTCTCTTTTTGACATCACGGTTCCTTTAAAGTGGATTATTTATATCACCTCAAGGCCCTCGGGTACCCTAAGCATCCTACCTGGCGGAGGTGAAGATTGGAAAGGGCTGTGTCACGGGCAAGAAGATGCTCTCTTTGGCTCTTAACTTCCACGTATTCACCTTACAAGCCTCTTTATTCTCTCGGTCCCTCTGATTGGGATTCCTCTCCCTCCCACCCTTAGGCATCACTTACTGCAGATGCTCTCAGACAGCGACCGATAGGTGGCAGCAACCTTCTGAAACTTGCAGAGGAAGATGAACTTCTACCTTCACACTCTTACTTCGGAGCCCTGCGCAGGGCATGGATCAGGTGAATGTTCACACAGACTGTGTATATTCTTTTCCAAAGCAAGGACGGGACACTGTCCTGGTACTTGCTAAAATATTTGTCATTCCAATTTTTTTTTCTTCTACTACTTCATCGCAGATATTTCTAAATTTTATTTATTTGTTTGTTTATTTATTTTAGGGTCACACCTGCAGCACATGGAAGTTCCCAGGCTAGGGGTGGAATCAGAGCTTCACCTGCCAGCCTACACCGCAGCCACAGCAACTCGAGATCCGAACCACGTCTGCGACCTACACCACAACTCGCTGGATTCTTAACCCACTGAGCGAGGCCTGGAATTGAACCCTGATCCTCATGGATCCTAGTTGGGTTCATTGCTGCTGAGCCATGACGGGAACTCCTTGATATTCTATATTAAACGGATGCTCAGGGTGGAGAGAAGGGTGGTTTCAATTCTCAGGCTTTTAAACTTCCGGTTCCCGTACTTGAAAAGAACAGGTTTTACCTTGTGTGTGACTGTTGTTTCTAACATGAGTCAAGCGCTTATCATTTCTCAGCAGCTGCCAGAAGGAGGCCAGGGCTAACCGGTCCACTCTTGTCTGCATCAGTTACGTGCAGATGTCCTAAGAGATGAATCTTCCCTGCACCCTAAAGATACTGCTTGTGGGGTAAACAGAACAGGAAGCACATTGTCCCAATACAGTTGACTTTTTGTTGTTGTTGTCAAGGGTGAATTTAAATTTACTAATAATAGTTTATATTTTAAAACGCTGAACAAAAATTTTTAAAACATTACGTTTCATTATTATCACAATAGTTGTACATACAATTGCTGAATTGTTTATTCCTTCTTTCAATTGCATCTTTGGATTCCAGGTACCAGAGGTTTATTGTCGGATACATGTTAATTTTCTTTCTTTCTTTTTTTTTTTTTTTTGTAAATTAACCAATACAGTTGACTTTGCCTGACAGAAGTTTGTCACAGAGGTCATTCAACTTGACGCTTCAGTAATGTCGCATCAAAGTATGTCCTTTATGAGAAAAATCACTGATTTTTCTATGGAGTTTGTCTTTCCACTTTCAGCGTTGCCATATCTGAGGAGCTCTGCAGGCTGCAGGAAGCAGTGGAACAACCCAGAAAAACTGTCCACCTCCTGGGGACACCCAGCAGTGTTTGGGACATTCATTTAGGCCTTTCACTGACTTGAGTGATTTTTCTAACCGGAAAACTAGAGCAAGTGTTTTTCATCGACAGCCAGGTTCCAGGAAAACCTCTCCATAGCCTCATGGTGGTGTATCAGCAGCTCTGCAAGGTCATTTACCCCGCAACACTCACGGTCAGGCTCCAAATTTGAGTTAAGGCGGTGGTGGACACGTGACCTTAGCTGACATGCACCGTTCTCTAAATGATTTGCAAGAATATTTCTTCTAAATATTTTATATTTGCTTTTGAATAGCTAATTCGCATGCAGCGTTTAAACAATTAAAAATACATTAAAAGGAATGTAGTAAAAAGATGCCTCCAAATGCCTGCTCCCCATCGACAGGTTATCATTGCCAAGGATTGTTTTCTTTAATTAGAGTAGAGTTGATGAGCTGTGTTGGCGTGGATGTTTGATGTCTCCCTCCAAAGTAGGAATGCGGACAAAGAAAGGCAAGCAGGTGGCCTTACTTTCTCCACTGTTAGCACCAAAAGGGAAGCTCTTATTTACATTGTTCCTCATCTCGCTACTTCAAATAATGCCATAGCTTGGGCATCCTTCCATGTCAATGCATAGAAAGTTCCCTTATTTGCAAATGCCGCCCCGCTTCTCCACATGAGGGCTCAGGGAGAAGATGGGGTCTATGAACCAGAAAGTGGGTCCTCACCAGCCACCACCAAGTCTACTTGCTGGTACCTTGATCTTGGATTTCCAGCCTCTCCAGACCTGTGAGAAATAAATGTCTGTTGATAAGCCACCCATTCTGTGGTGTCCTGTTACAGCAGCCCAGATGGAATAAAGCCATCTTTTATATTCATGTTTTAAAGTTTTCTCTACCTGAATCTTGCACATGCGGTGTTCATTCCTATTTTTTTCCTTGTGTTGCTATTATAAAAGGGGACTTTGTGAGTTTTTGTCGTGGCTCCGTGGTAACGAACCCGACTAGTACCCATGAGGTTGTGGGTTTGATCCCTGGCCCCGCTGAGTGGGTTAAAGATCTGGTGAGGCTGTGAGCTGGGGTGTAGGTCCCAGATGAGGCTCTGCTGTGGCTGTGGCGGAGGCCAGCGGCTGCACCTCCAGTTCGGTCTCTAGCCTGGAAACTTTCATCTGCTGTGGGTGTGGCCCTAAAAAAATTAAAAGAGCATGTTGCTTCCATGATATCTTTCTTCTAACTGGATACTATTCATAGTTATGAACCATTGCGTACTTTCTTACTTGAGTAATTCACTTATATTTTGAAAAATTAATTAATTGATTCACTTTAGTTCTTCAAATATTCGGGGTTATGGTCTTCCGCATAGAAGGGTGGTTGTATGTTTTCTGTTCCGTTTTTAAATCTCAGTTCTTTCTTTTGTCAAATTTCATACTTACTCCCTCAGCGAAATAGTAAATAGTAATGATATTGGTGGGCATCTTTGATTTGATTCTGATATTTAATGGGAAGACGCTAGTGCTGGCTTTTGAACCAGATATGAGTATTTTACCACATCGAAGTAGTATTCCTGCATCCCAACTTTACCGATGATTTCCACCAAGAATGGTTATTGAATTTTTAAAAATGCTATTTGAGAGACTATGTAAATAACTGTAAGATTTTTCTACTAATACGATAAATTGTATTAGCCTTCCTCCTATTTAATCACCCTTGAATTCTAGGCTAGGCCTAACGTGACTGTAATTCTTTTAATGTGTTGCTGAATTCCATTAGTTAGTATTTTATTTATGGTTTTGGAATTACTATTTATAAAGAAGGTTTGTTGATAGGGTTTTTACATTTTTTTGGTCACATTTTGGTATTAATATTACCTTTGCTTTAAAAATAATTTGGAGAGGTTTTTTTTGATGTTCTGCAATAATTTCTAGAACATTGAAATTCTCTGCTCTTTAGTTTTGGTAGAACTTCCCTGTGAACCTGTCTCGCTCTTCGTCATCTCTCTGATTTTTCTATGAAAGCAAGTCTTTTTAGATATTCTCTGTCTCATCTGGTGTCAACTTTGGTGAATTACGTTTTCCTGGGAAATTATCCATTTTTTCCCAGCACTGAAATCCTTTTCAGAGTTGAGCTAAGTGGTCTCGTATTGTTCTTTCATTTTCTCTGCTCCTTATCTTCCGTATTGAATGTTTACCCTTTGTAAAATGTAGCTTTTCCAGGAGTGCATATTTTTTATAGTTTTTAAAATTTATTTATTGACACGACAGCTTTTCTGTTTTTTAACTCACTAAATTCTTTATAAGCCTTTAATAGACTTTATTAAAACCTAGCATGGTAGGTCTCTTTCTAATGTTTTGAGTGTTTTTCATCATTTTGACATATGTTCTTAATGTTATGAAGACTTTATTGTGCACTGCTTTAGCTATTCTTCATACAGTCTCATAGGCAGTGTTTTTGTTATCATATTTTAGACTAGTACTCGCCACTAGAAAGTTCGGTGACAGTGGGAATTTTCTACATCTGCAATGTCCAGGGTGATAACGATTAGCCTTCTGGAGCTGTTGAGGGGTTAAGATGCGGCTTGAGTGTGTGAGGAAGACTCAATTTTTTAAATTCATTTTTTATTAAAGTATAGTTGACTTACAAATGTTGTGCCCATTTCCTTTCTTATATTATCTTCCATCATGGTCTTTCTCAAGAGAGTTGATAGAATTCCCTGTGCTATACAGTAGGACCTCACTGCTTATCCATTCTAAATGTCATAGTTTGCCCCAAAACTCCAAACTCCCAGTCTATCCCACTCCCTCCCCCTCCTCCTTGGCAACCACAAGTCTGTTCTCCATGTGTGTGAATCTGTTTCTATTTTGGGTGGATAGGTTCATTTGTGCCATATTTTCTATTCCACATATATGTGATATCATACGGTGTTTGTCTTTCTCGTTCTGACTTCCTTCGCTTAGTATGATAATCTCTAGTTGCATCCATGTTGCTGCAAATGCCATTATTTCATTCTTTTTTATGGCCAAGTAGTATTCCCTTGTACAGATGTACTACATCTTCTTAATCCATTCCTCTGTCAATGGACATTTAGGTTATTTCTGTGTATTGGCTCTTGTGACTACTGCTGCTGCAAACATAGGGAGGCACGCCACTTTTTGAATTATAGTTTTGTCTGAGAAACTCAGTGTTTAATTTAATTTAATTTTCAGCAGCCACCTATAGGTGGTGTCAACCATAGGCAGAACCTCTCTAGACATTTTATCATTTTCATTTGTATTTCTTCTTTGATGCAATAATTATAGGGTTTATAGAATTATTCAAGACATAAGTGTTTTAAAAATTATGTTCAGATTTAAAGACTATTTTGTTATCAACCCCTGGTTTTGCTGCGTCGTGAGCAGAAAACATTACTTGTACTATGTACGCTAGAGGACTTATTTAGGATTTCTTCGAGGCCCTTGTATAGTCTACTTTTACGAGAGGCCAGGGCCATTTTACAAAGGTGTGAATTCTCTCTTCTCAGGATAGAAGGTTAGGTAAATATCCACCTGCCACATAACATTTAAAACGTCCATATTCACAGTTTTTGGCGCTTAACTGAGACAAATGAAAGAGAAGAACTGAGATTTCTTATGATTTGTTTGTTTCTGTTTTCCTCTCCCTGTGTCTCCTTTCATCTGCCTCGTGCACGCCACGATGTACAGTTGGCACAGGAGGATACGTTTTCACTGTGAGGTTACAAGCTAGTGTTGCGAAGTGTCTTTCTCTGTTTTATTCTGGCCTGACTTCTTCCTGGTCTGATATTAAAGTTTGTGATCCTGCTTCCTATTCGATTACATTGGCCAAGTCTCTCTCTACCCATTCTTTGACTTTCATTCTTTCTGAATAAACAGTTGCTTGTATCTAGTATAGCATTGTGTTGGTTTTATATCCAACCTGAAGCCTTTTTTTTTTTAGGGCCACAGGTGTGGCACATGGAAGTTTGCAGGTTGGGGGTCAAATCGGAACAACAGATGCCAGCCACAGCCACAGCCACACAGGATCTGAGCCTTGTCTGAGACCTACGCTAGTTCTTGGCAACCCCGGCTCCCTAACCCACTGAGTGGGACCAAGGATCCTCATCGATACTGTCAGGTTTTTTCCCCTGAGCCACAGTGGGAACTCCCGAAGTCTTTTATCTTAATAGACAGGTTGAACTTAGTCATGTTTATGAATGTAATAGAGACGTACAACCTGAGGTCCACTTGTTATTTTCTGTTTATGCGTTTATATATATTTTTAAAGGTCTTTTCCTGTTCCTCTCTCTGTGAGTACTGCTTTCAACATGTACAGAGATTTAAACATTGTTTCATGTCGATGGTTGGTTGCTGGTGTCATTGAACTTGGTTACTTAATCAGGGGACCTTTCTGATCTTGAGTTTCATCTCCTCTTCACTTTCAAGGACCCAACTTCGGTGAGTATTACCTTTCTTAGTACTTGACTATACTTTTCAATATTCTAACGCTTATATTTCCTCGTTCGTGAATTGTAAATTATATTTTTTTTCTTTTTGTCTTTTTTTTTTTTTTTACGGTCGCACCTGCAGGGTATGGAAGTTCCCAGGCTAGGGGTGGAATTGGAGCTGTAGCCGCCAGCCTACTCCACAGCCACAGCAATGCCAGATCCGAGCCACATCTGTGACCTACACCACAGCTCACAGCAATGCCAGATCCTTAACCCACTGAGCAAGGCCAGGGATCAAACCTGCGTCCTCATGGATACTAGTCAGATTTGTTTCCGCTGAGCCACAGCAGGAACTCCCTAAATGATATCTTTGACTACTGGCTAACACAGATGAGGCAACCTCCAAACCCACCACCCGGCATTCTTGCCCTCTTCCTGTCCCGTTTTTGTTAGTCATCAGATTTATACCTTGTCTGGGCGTGTAATATTCGCATTTTATTCTGTCCCACTGATTCACCATTGTAAACTTCTACGGTTAAATACATTCCTCATGACCACGAGTCCTTTTGCAGCAGTTTTCTCTTTTCTCAATTATCTCTCAGTTGGAGAGAGATGAAATGAATCCGACTGGGAACCATGAGGTTGTAGGTTCGATCCCGGGCCTCCCTCAGGGAATTGAGCATCCGGGATTGCCGTGAGCACACGCAGCTCGGATCCTACGTGTTGTGGCTGTGGTGTAGGCCAACAGCTGTAGTTCTGATTGGACCCCTAGCCTGGGAACTTCCATATGCCGTGGGTGCGGCCCCCCAAAAATAATAATAAATAATTATCATCATCATCTCTTAGTTGAATAAAGTTCATCCTTTAGTTACCCCAATACAGGTTCATGGGAACAATGTTATCTGGGTTTTTGTATGTTTTGTTTATTTATTTACTTATTTGGCCACACCCATGGCATGGTTCTGGGCCAGGAATGGAACCCAAGTCACGGCTGCAGCTACGCTGCATCCTTAACCCGCTGCACCATAGCAGGAACTCCCAGGTTCCTGTATGTTTAAAAGACCGGTTTTCTATATTCATTATAAGGGAAGAAGAGCTTGGCCCAATGTAAATCCTTGGCTCACACTTTATTTTCTGTATCTCTCTTAAGTCTTCTGAAGGTACCGGAATAATATCACTTGAAACACCATAGTCTCCGGATAATAAATGTGACACTGGGGCTCTCTGAAGCGGCCAGCCCTATTTTCTCCCTTTTTAGTGACAATATTTTTGCCTAGCTACTCAAAATTTTCTTTGTTTATTCCCTTTATTGTTTCAAAATCATTTTAAATAATTTGACTATATATATATTTGCCACATCCATGGCATGCAGAAGCTCTCAGGCCAGGAATCAAATCCGCACGACAACATTGATCAGAGCCACGACAGTGACAATGCCAGATCTCCAGCCCACTGAGCCACGCAGGAGCTCCTCCAAGTTTTTAATGGAAACTGATTTCCTTGTCCTATCTTCTCC
This sequence comes from Sus scrofa, assembly GCF_054392235.1. Taxonomy (NCBI): domain Eukaryota; kingdom Metazoa; phylum Chordata; class Mammalia; order Artiodactyla; family Suidae; genus Sus; species Sus scrofa. Next base: position 90,894,381 of record NC_139392.1, on the reverse strand, counting down.
CTGTTTCTACTCATCAATCACCAACTTTTTTTTTTTTTTTTTTTTTTTTTTGCTGCAACTGTGGCACATGGAAGTTCTGAGCGATCGAACCCGTGCTGCCGTTGTGACCTACACCGTAGCTATGGCAATGCCAGAACCCTACAACTTGCAAGAACCTTAACCCACTTCCAACATGCAATGTCTTTAACTGATAGTGGACTGTCATGGCTAAGTTATTTTCCCATGAAAACTTTCCTTCTGAAAACAATACGTCTCACTGTCAATTTTTGCATGTTAATTTATTCTCAAACTTGAAAATTTCTCTCTCCCGGAGTTCCCATCATGGCACAGTGGAAACGAATCTGACTAGGAACCATGAGGTTGTGGGTTCGATCCCTGTCCTCGCTCAGTGGGTTAAGGATCCAGTGTTGCCATGAGCTGTGGTGTAGGCCAGCAGCTGTAGCTCCGATTCCACCCCTAGCCTGGGAACCTCCACATGCCACATGTACAGCCCTAAAAAGCAAAAAAAGAAACAGAAAATTTCTCTCCCATTTCCTCACTTAGTTTCAAAAAACGTGGAAATATATATGTGTCCGCATATAGTACGTAGCTGTACAGTCACTTCGCTATCATCATTTTTATTGCACATGGAAACCTAATATTGACCATTGGTCCACTGATTATTTTTCGACAGAGCGATGCAGGGTGCTGCCTATATCCATAAGGGTTCCTTGATTTCAAGGAAGTTTGTGATCTGCTGAAATCACCTGCCGTTCAATCATCACTTAATTTAATTCAAACAACGAAAGAGAAAAAAGATAAGAGGCAGGCTTGACTGAAGTTGAGAACAATGCCCCAGTCGGTAGCTATTTTTATCCAAAGAGCCAAGAGGACGGCAGTCACCTCGAGCTGCGGTTTCGCGCTCTCTGTTTCCTGTGCAGCCTGAGTTCCCCGCCTGCTCTGCCTCCCTGCCTCCACTTCTATAAAAGGAAAGGTTCCGTGTCCTCTGATCCCCGGGTGTTTTCAACACATCCCTCACCCACGGGCTGAGGCTCAGGCACTGTGTTAAAAACGTGCACGAAGGCCGCCTCTCTGCTTCCAGCGTGGCCCCTTTTCCTGGGTTTTGCCTGATGCTACACGACGCAGCTCCCCACAGCCCCTCTCATTTCGAGCCCCACCTTGCAGAACAGGAGTCCAGACGAGGACTCTGCACCCCTCTGCTCCCTGGCTTAGGCGGCCGCTCACCAAGAGCCTGTAAATCCACAGTGTTCCCCAGCTGCGTCTCATCACCCACCTGTCGTTTCATGTGGTGTGGGTATTGTGGGCCAGGAATGAGGGTTTGGGTTTTCTTTGGATTCACATTCATTCCTGCTGAAAGACTTTTGTTCTGCAGACAAACCCATTTTTTTCCTTTCAGTGGTTTGCCTCTGTTTTATGCTTACTTCTACAGACTGGCACGTCAAAGAGGTTCGAGAGAAATTTCTGTCTCCCCTCCACCCCACCCTCTCTCTGTCTCTTGCTTTCTCTCCCTCTCTCTCTCTCTCTCCTTCTCTCTCTCTCTCTCCTTCTCTCTCTCTGACACACACACACACACACACACACACACACACACACACACACACACACACACACCGTGGACCCACCTCACAGGAAACGCAGAAACTCGCCTCCATCCTGGGTCCTGAAATGTCCAGCTCTGAGATTTTACTCCGATTTTCTACCTCAGGAAATAATGCTAAACCTCCCCCCCACCCCAATTTTTCTTTTCTTCCAGAAACAGATTGTGAACAAGGCAAGGAAGTTGAAACTCTCCTTGAATACAATTCTTGGAAGTTAAAAAAACCTCAATTATCACAGTTCTCCCACGAAAGGCTTTGTGCTACTAAATTGTTTATCTCCCTGACAGCCGAGGGAGCTGGACTTTTTTCTTTTCTTTTCTTTTCTTTTTTTTTTTTTTTACTTCACATCTAAAATAATCGAAGTTAAACAATGTATATCCCAACACCCCACAACTAGTCATTTCCTGGGTCAGAATTAGGACACAGGCTCTCCCCCATTTGGGGGGCTCAATTGCTGTTATGATGTTGGCTGTCGGTTATTTTAAAACCCAGTTTCCCCCTTGCTAGTCCTATGACTTTAGGGAGGTTAATTTCTCACCTCCCATGTATTTGAGTTTCTTCACATGGAAAACTGTGAGAGAATTTGACCTCAAGAAGATTCGAGAGAAAAATACCAAATCGCCTAACAGTGCTGAACACATAGACCCCCACAAAGCCCCTCCATAAAATGCCTTGACACCTCCGCCCCCTAAAAAAGAGAAGGAGTTCCCGTCATTGTCAACAGCATAGAGGGAAATGGAGGGCATCGTGCTAAGTGAAATAAGCCAGACAGAGACAAGTATTGCATGATATCAACTCTACGTGGGTTGAAAACAGCTGCAGCAGAGAGTTGAATGGTGGTTGTGGGGGCTGAGGAAGGAGAAATAGGACCAGGCTGGTCAAGGCGTACGAACTTCCACTTGCAAGAAGGAAAACGGTGGCTGCCGTTGCGGGTACCGTACCGGTCACCGAGATGGGCTGAGTAGAGCGTGTGTCTTCTCACCGCCCCCCCAAAGGTACCCATGTGAAATGATGGGTGGTGAGAATCCTTTTTCCCTGTCGGCACACGTCCAATCCTCCCACCGCAGACTTTCGCTCATCCCCGGTGACCATGATATTTGTCACTTATACTCTGTGAGGCCGGGGAAAGGACCCATCTAGAGTCTCCATCACACACCTGCCAAGCCTCTGCCAAGTCCCTGTCCCCTGACGCCTTTTAGTTCCTCTTCCAAGAACCTTTGCTGAGAACCTCTTTTCCCTTCCTCATCCTTCCAGCAGCCAGAAAAAAAAAATACACCTTTATGGCTGAGAGCTGGATATAAAGACTGGATCCTGGCACGAGACACGTGGGTGCCAGTGAGACCACCGTATTTCACTCATATTCATTCTGGGCGCCAGTTAGCATCAAATTTAAGGTTCATTTGTATCTCGAAAGCTGTTAAGTTGGATTCCTATGTTTCTTTTCCACCTCTCTGTAAAATTTCCATCAAGCATGTTGAAGCTGCTTCATAGAAATGCTAAAACCAAATTAATTAGCTACAAGGGGACATAGGCTGAGTTCCCGAGAGTATCTCTGGATCCAGACAGAGGTCCACCCTGTCCCTTCCCGGCAGGTTAGAAAGCCCTTTAAATCTGATAGGTTTTTTGGTTTGTTTGTTTTGAGTTCTCCTTGCAGCTCAGGGGGTTACAAACACAATGAGTATCCATGAGGACCTGGGTTCAGTCCGTGGCCCCGCTCAGTGGGTTAAGGATCCAGTGTTGCTATGAGCTGCCGTGTAGGTGGCAGACATGGCTTGGATCCTGCATTGCTGTTGCCGGGGCTGTGGTGCAGGCCGGCAGCTGCAGCTCCTATTCAACCCCTAGCCGGAGCTTCCATATGCCACAGGTGCCACCCTAAAAAAAAAGACCTCCCCCAAAAAATCTAACACTTTTTTGTAATTGAAGTTTAGTTTATTTGCAATGTTGTGTTAGTTTCTGGTGTATAGCTAAGTGGTTCAGTTGCCTTCTTTAAAAAAATGCATAACCTAAAATTTGAGGGTTCAGTTTTATTTGGGGCAAAAAGAGGACCGTAGCATGGAAAGCAGCATTTTTCAGAGAGCTCTGAAGAAACTGCTCCAAAGAGGCAGGGGGAAGGTTGGTACGTATGTGATTTTGGTGAAAGGGGAGGTCCCTGCTACCAAGCATGCATTTTACAGAAGGTCACCGCTGGTCACGAGGAGCAGATGTCACCATGAAGGATTTTAGTGCTTTTCCAGATACAAGGAGAGGCAAGAATTGGGCTCATAAAATCTTCTGAAACTATCTAACTATCTGAAGACCTATTCTGCCAGTTTTCCCAGACCTCAGAGTGCCCTCACCCCTGGTCTCCACGCTGAGCTCCTTTCGGGGGTGCTGAGCATCGGGCACCTGCCGTGGCTCACGATTCAGTCCCTGTAGAGCAGAGGGCACGTGCCAAACTCCAGTTCACACAGTGATATTTTCTTACACATGGATATATTCTTTTCCATAGTCTCTTCCATTATGCTTCATTACAGGATTCAATCTGATACATTATCTATAAACCAGAAATAAGGAAAAATGTTTATTGCGGATTGGCTAAGATAAGGCACAGGCAAATTGCTTGGCACGGGCCTGGCACCTAGAATGCGATTTACCTGTTAGCTGTAATTGTTATTTGTCTTAGCCATCTTCGTGACAAACAAGTGGGGGAGGGAAGTAGCGTAGCAGAGGCAGACACCCAGAGAGAATTAAAACGAGCTCGCGTGTAAAAAGATCTTTTCTAGCTGTAAACCACTAATGCATGTTTTTTTTAAAAGGATGAAATCACCTCACCTCACCCTTGGCTGGGTTATCATAAAAGATCAGCATTGGAAAACATTGCCCATTTGAGGACCTGCAATTTCTAAAGCACTTTTAATTTCCGAGTGTGCGCACTTTTCTGGGAGAACTCTCAAAGCACCTGCGGTATTATGCCTTTCTCTTTCAAGAGAGCAGCGAGGTTCCTTTAAGGCGTCATCTTTTGCATCCTGCATTGCCACGGTGATTTTTCGGCCTGATCCCAACATGTGTTCTTACACCGTGTGTAATTTAGGAAGATTATAACCCGTGATCAGCCGTGGCTCCCACCTGGGTTCCTCATCATCTGTATTGTTGTAGAAAAAGCTTTTGAGGTTTTTGTGCTTTTGATTTTCAAAAGTATTTCTGATTACCATTTATGGCTCACAAAAGCCAAGGATCGCTCACGTTCCTCATCTTCCTCTTTCCTAAATGTCCCTCAGGTCCCATGAATGGCTTTTTTAATGTCTGTTTCCCTGAAAGACCCAAGACTTATGCAGGCAAGTTCTAAGTGTGTGTTATTCACCACTGAGCCCCCAGGGGCAGCTAACACAATGCCTCCTTCCGGGGGGCGGGGGCGGGGGGGGCACATGCTAATCACTTGCTAATTGTTTTGAGCTACATGGCTTTTCCTCCTCTGCTGATGAAAAGCAATGCTATAAGCCACGGGGGTAAGAACCAAGAAAGAGGGGCCACGACATTTCCAGTCCTATACCTGTAATATTTTGCATCCTGGAAGATACTACTTATAAAGCCCACTGCTTTGTGTACACACACACTCACACTCACACTCACACACACACACACCCAGCGACGATGGGGAATGAAACCAGTATCTTCAAGGAAAGCAGCTGGTGTCTTAGCTCTCAGGCTGAGACCAAAGAGTGAAGCAACTAGGCTGAGTCCCTTCATGAAGACTCTGCCCACGACCCCCTTTCTCCAAGTTCTACCAACTCCTTGAAAAATGGAGAACAGGAAAGGTGGAGGCAGTTTCCCAAGAATCAAACAGGACCGGAAGCCTTGTATCCACTTAAAATATCAGCAAAAGCCCATGGAGAAAGGAAGGGAAGGCTTGTGCTCTCCCTAAGCTCTGACCTACAGAAAAAGCACCGGGAGGATGGGAGCGGCCATGAACTAGGAGGATGCATTAGTTGCCTGTATCTCTCTCCTGGGTCGAGGAGGCTTTGTGGATGGCAGTGACGGTAATGCAGCAACATACATGTATTTAATGCCACGGATTTGAACAGTTAAGACGTGGGGCTCCCTGGTGGCCTCGCAGTGAAGGATCCAGCATTGTTATTGCTGTGGCTCAGGTTCGATCCCTGGCTGGGGAACTTCTGGATGCTGCTGGTATGGGGGAAAAGGTTGAGATGTTCAATTTTATGCTGTGTATCTTTTACCACAATTTTTAAAATGTTCTTTCCCTCCTTTCTGGTGTTCCTGTTTATAAAGGGCGTCGCCGTTGCTCTCAGTCTTCGTTGAATCTCAGTAACATTATCACGGTGCGACGTCTTTTCGCCAATGCTCCTCTTCTCATCTGGACTCTTGCTCTGCCCTTGGGGACGTCAACCTAGAACTGAGGCAACCAAGCTGGGTACTTGGGCTGCGTTAGTCAGCGTGGGCCACTATGACTAATGCCACAGACTGGGGGGCTTAAACAACAGATATTTCTTTCTTTTTCCTTTTTTAGGGTCACACCTGCAGCAAATGGAAGTTCCCAGGATAGGGGTAAATCAGAGCTGCAGCTCTGGCCCACACCACAGCTCAAGGCAAGGCCAGATCCCTAACCTGCTGAGCAAGGCCAGAGAGCAAAGCGCACCCTCTTGGGTGCTAGTCAGGTTTGTTACCAGTGAGCCACAGTGGGAACTCCCTTTTTTTTTTAACAGTATTTTTTTTAATTGAAGTATAGTTGATTTACAGTGTTGTGGCAATTTCTGCTGTACAACAAAGTGACCCAGTCATATATACATATATGTATAGATAGATATGTGTGTATAATTTACGCACACACATGCCTTTTTTTAATTTTATCTTCCATCATGGTTTATCCCAGGAGACTGGTTATAGTTCCCCGTAGGACCTCAGTCGTAGGACTTCATTGCCCACCCACTCTAAGAGTTTGCATCTCCTAGCCCCAAACTCCCAGTCCATCCCAGTCCTGCCCCCCTCTTCCCGGTTCCCTTGGCAACCACAATCTGTTCTTTATGTCAACAGCAGGTATTTCTCTCCCACCATTCTGAAGGCTGGAAGTCCAAGATCAAGTGCAGACAATTTTAGTTCCTGGTGAGGGTTCTCTTCCTGGCTTGCAGACGGCAACTTCTCGCTGTGTCATCACATGATGGAGCGAAGGTGGCTAGTCTTTCTTCCTCGCCTTATAAGGACACGCATCCCCTTGTGAGGGCCCCACCCTCATGACCTCATCTAAACCTAATTACATCCCAAGGCTCCGCTTCCAATACCATCACATTGGGGTTCAAGCTTCAGTGGGTGAATTTCTGAGGGACCCAAACATTTTGTCCACAATATGGGCCAATTTTGCATTTTAGGTCATAGAGGGAGTGAGACTCTGGAACTTGGAAACATGGAAAGAAAATATGTTGAAGAATCCCCCAATTCTAAAATCAAAGTTGGCCCTCCCCTCCGGAAACTAACTCACCACGTTAAGTTAGAAAGCATAACCAACAATGTCAACAGCAGCCTTTCTGGATTATTAAGAGAAATCCCTCCGCTAACTGAGCTAATCACTCAACACCGTGGGTGTGGTCCAAAATCCCACAAAGAAAGCTTTCTTTCTTTTTTTCACTTTTTCAATTTTATGTTTTATGGCTTCATGCTTTTGCTTGAGGATTTCCTTTCTCCCTTCTTTGGGTTTAACTCGGGCTTTTAATTTCTCGAGACAGTTGGATTGCTCCCTAATATTTGGATTTTCTTCTTTTTACATAGTTGTGGCTCAAGCGAAAGACTTTTCTCTGAGAACTGACTTAACGCCACCCCATTAGCTAAGATATTTACTATTTTTTAAAAAAATTTTATTAAAGTATAATTGATTTACAATGTTGTGCCAATTTCTGCCGTATGGTGTAGTAACACACACACACACACACACATTCTTTTTCTCACACTGTCTTCCATCGTGTTCTATCCCAAGAGATGGGATATGAATCCTTCTGCTGTACAGTAGGACATCCCTGAGCTTTATTTCTCAGATTTATGTGTTGAGCCCTAAAAAGCTGGAAATATCATTGGTCTCTAAAAGAGGAGGAGTCCCTGGCATTTCTTTCTCCTTCCTCCTGCTGGGAGCTCGTGACAGGAATAAGTGGAAGAATGTGTGAGAAGATTCCAGTCTGAGAGGCAGAGAGGGAACCAAACACACAAACTCAGAGCGGCTTCCCACACCGAACCAGGACTGGCCCGATGACAAGCACTTGTGGGATCTGCCTCGAAACCATAAGATGGTCTCAGAATCAGTACAGTTGAAATGTATTTCACTAAGCATCGGAGAATTTCCTTTTTTTTTTTTTTTTCTTTGTCTTTTTAGGGCCGCACCCACAGCTTATGGAGGTTCCCAGGCTAGGGGTCGAATCAGAGCTGCAGCTGCCGGCCTGCCCCACAGCCACAGCCACGTGGGATCTGAGCTGCCTCTTCAACCTACACGACAGCTCACGGCAACACCGGATCCTTAACCCAGGGAGGGAGACCAGGGGTCCAACCTGCGTCCTCATGGATACCAGTCAGATTCATTTCCGCTGGGCCAGGACGGGAACTCCAGGGGAATTTCTTTAAACACTGAAGCTCAACATGAGTCCGTGAGTGAGCGCCAGGCACTCAGAATGTTAACTTCCTCTCCACGGCATTGTCACCTTTTGGTGCCTTTCACACACACACACACACACACACACACACACACACACACACACACAGAGTTAATTTTGCTGTTCGAGCGATGCTTGTTGAGTCCTCTGCATTTCTATGCTAACATATGATATTATTGGGAACCTAATAAAATAAGTGTTCAATGGAAACCTCCAGGCTTGAAGAGGTGCGTGTTTCCTGAAGACAGGCAGAACGTCTAACAAAAGTGAGCTTGAGCACGGTGACACCTGGACCCATGGAATCAGAGCAAGTCACCCTTTTATCCTGGAACCCACGGCTCTGGATGTCGAAGCATCCTCAGAAGGCAAAGTTTTCATAGGCTCACAGTCTCTGCAATCAAACTTGGAAGTTGCGCATGGCTCTTTCAGTCCGGGGTTTGGCACCTGCACTTGCCTCTTGCAGAGACGGTCTGGAGCTGTCAGATGAGAGCAAATCTCGTCATCGTCCTGTGTTTCATCCTGGAGTCAAGGCCACAGTTCTGAGGATGCTGGGCTCTGGGGCAGAGGCGGCACAGCTTCGATTGCTTGTGGGGGCACTGCGGACACAGAATTTCATTTATTAGAAGCAGACAGCTTATGAAATTGTGCAAAACAACAGGTGCCAGGAGCAAAGCTGGAGGCTCTAGAGGAGGCGCTCGGATGCTCGCTCTGGAGAAAGTGGGGGTACGACCGACGCCGTTTGCATGTCTCTTTAGACCCAAATCAGTCAGAGCCTTCCAACTGGATTATCGCAGCATGCTCCTGCAAGCAGTTTTCATCTGAAGTTATTGATGGTTTTGCTTTTAACCAAGAAAAAGGATGAAACGGAGGGAAAAAATGGTGTGCGGTGCAAAGACCCAGAACAGGCAGGAATAGAAGACACAGTTTTAAAGGAAAAATAAATAATCCGAATATACCTAGTGACACTCCATTTGGCATCTTGGAAAGTAAAGTGTTATACATAATGAAATTTTCAAGGGCAGTTCATCCATTTCAGGAGCCAAACTTTTAAATGGAAACCATATTTGAGAGAAGGAGAAACATAATAAACATGATATACACCCTGCTCTCTACCCTGAAATCTTTGGAAAGTTTTCTTAAGCACATGCATACCTATTACAGCACGTGTGCTCACGCATTAGCTCCAATAAGTCTTTGTGTTCCCCACAGGCTGTATCTACGTTAAACAGAATGTTCTTTTGTGGATATGAGAGCCAGCTTGGTAAGAATTTGTTGTAAGTTATAGTGGATAGCTGTGTTTAAAAAGCATAGGTGTAGGAGTTCCTGTGGTGGCTCAGTGGAATAAGGATCCAACATTGCCTCTCTGTGGGTGCAGGTTCGATCCCCAGCCTTCCTCAGTGGGTTAAGGAGCCGGTGTCTCTACAAGCTGTGGCATAAGTCACAGATGTGGCTCTGATTTGGCATGGTGGTGGCTGTGGCTGTGGCTGTGGCATGGTCCCTAGCCTGGGACCTTCCAAATCCCCTGGGTGTGGCTGTAAAAAGAAAACAAAAACCGGAGTTCCCGTCGTGGCGCAGTGGTTAACGAATCCGACTAGGAACCATGAGGTTGCGGGTTCGATCCCTGGACTTGCTCAGTGGGTTCACAATCTGGTGTTGCCGTGAGCTGTGGTGTAGGTTGCAGACGCGGCTTGGATCCCTCGTTGCTGTGGCTCTGGCGTAGGCTGGCGGCTACAGCTCTGATTCGACCCCTAGCCTGGGAACCATATGCTATATGGGAACCATATCCATATGCTTTGGGAAGCGGTCCTAGAAAAGGCAAAAAGACAAAAAAAATTTTTTTTAATTTTAAAAATTAAAAAAAAAGTAAAGAAAACCCAAAAAACCTAAAAACTTAGTTGCAAAGCTGATGGTGTCCGAGCATGGGTTTTATTTCCTGACTTTAGGTCTGGAGCTCTGTCCCAGAGAGTTGAAATCCGGGGAGCTCAAACCTGGGATACATAGTAAAGTGTGACTTGGCTGTGCGTGTGGCTGTCCTTGGAAATCTCTGTGCGTCGCTCGAGTGGGCCGGCAAGACCACGACCGTCATTTCTCGGACTGGACTTGCCCAAAATGCAGCAAAGCCCCAGGCGCCGGCTGGGAGTGGTGGGGAAGGGAAAATGAGGCCTATGCCTCCCATAAACTGGGCCTCGTGGGCCAGCATGCGGGGACTCTCCAGGCTGGACTGACCCAACCCTGGCCTGAACACCAAAGCCTGCGGTCTGGGGAGATGGTGCATGTATGACCAGGACGTGGGGCAGCGACCTCGGTCAGCACCCGGGTTCGGGAGGCCGCGGGGCATGGAGGGAGCGGGGGGTCTACCCTGATGCTCTCTGAGGGGTCTTATGTTGGGGACGCAGGGATGGCTGACCTATCGCTTTTGGATCCTTTTATCCAAACAAAGATGTAGTCATTCTGTCTCCTGAAGGATGCCAGGAAGCCTCAGGCCTTTCTGGCCTGTGCCCAAGCAGCTCTCATAGGCCCACCTGCCAACACCAACCTCAGAACCGCCCGGCTGACCGGACCCCAAAGCCATGATTTCCTTGCGGATCAGCAACCTTCCAACAACAGGGACAGAGATGGAGACAATGACTTCTTGGGATCCTTGACCTTGGCTTCAACCACTTTCCTCTGTCTCTGCCAGCCCCGAGGCCCTGAAATTGAATAAGGCCACGTTTGGACTCCCTGTTCCCTCCCCCGCCATCCTTGTCCCTGAGTGCCAGCTTGGTCTTGCTCAGAGTCCCCCCAGCAAACCTAACGGAGCTGGAGGACCCTCCACGGGACTTCTGCTGAAAGTCACGAGTCTTCGCCCTGCAGCCAGAGCCAGGCCCCCGACACCTACAACCCGGCCACAGGGTGCCCCAAGGTGAATTTCACTGGCCCACCTCTAAGTCTAGAAGTCAGAGGCCTTCTTCCCTCCTGGGTTCCTGCAAGCCACCTTCCCAAACTCAGGTGTGGCCTCGGGCACCGCTGCCTTAAAAAGACCTCCAGCCCAGCAGCTTTCCCATAGCCACAGTCGTCTGCTTTCTCTGCCCTGATGCTGTCGCCGAAATCTCAGCTGCCTCTGTGCACCAATGCCGAATAGAAACATGGAGACGGAGTTGGAGGAGACAGGAGAAGGAGCTTTAATTGCCAGGCCAAGAGGCCACACAGCAGGCTAGTGCCTCAGGGACTGTGTCCCCCCAGAGGGGGTGGTGAGGAGTCTGAGAGTGTCGAGGAGTGGGGTGTGGTCAGCTCGTGGACGTTTCCTGATTGGCTGGTGGTAAGGTCATTGGGATTCCTTGTCATCACCCTTCTGGTTCCAACAGATCTGGGGTCAACAGGTGCTTGTGGGCAGAACACAGTCGACTTCTTCCACCTGTGGGGGTTTCAGCACCTGCAAAACAGCCCCAAGGACATGGCTCAGAATACTATCTATAATTTTTGAAGAAAAACTCACTGAAAATCCTTGACTTTGTAGAATGGCTGGACTATCATTATTTGTCTTGCTTGACTGTTTTCCTTTTTTTTTTTTTCCTGCATTTTCTCACTTCTCTGATTAAATGGATTCTTTTACTAAAGGTTTTCTTCCATTTCCTATACCAGCTCTGATTGCTCCAAACTCCTCTGTTCATTTCTACTCTGTCTTTTATGTTAAATACTTTCATAAATGGTGATTCGCGAATGTCTGTTCATGTTTAAGAGGGAGGCACTGAAGAACTCACTGGAACCTCTGTGCGAAGGGGGTGCTCGATCACTGACAGATGGCACTGCAGGGTCATTTACCAGAAAGCTTCACTGAGAGACCACCGTCTAGAGGTCACTTCTTTTAGATTGAATTTGGGGATAATTTAGAGTAAATATTATTCTAGGGGTATATTGCTAGGCTGAAGAATTAGCACGTACTTGATCCCTCAGCTAGGAGACACAGTAGAAAGTCTTCTACGAGTTCCCGTTGTGGCTCAGGGGGTCAAGGACCGGATGTTGTCTCTGTGAGGACGTGGGTCGGATCTCTGGCCTCACTCAGTGGGTCAAGGATCTGGGGGTGTTGCAAGCCTCAGCATAGGTCACAGATGTAGTTTGGATCTGGTGTTGCCGTGGTGAAGGTGTAGGCCCCAGTTGCATTGGGCCCCTGGCCTGGGAAATTCCATGTGCTGCAGGTGCAGCCATTAAAAAAAAGAGAGAAGGACAGAAGGACAGAAGGAAGGAAGGAAGGAAGGATGGAAGGAAGGAAAGAAAGAAGATGGAAGGAAAAGAAAAAAAGGAAAGTCTTCTAGAGCAAAAAGATCAAAGTTCATGCTACTTGCTTTCCTCCTTCCATCTTTCCCTTCTTTTTTCCTTTCTTTTTTATTTTTCTTTTTTATTTTTACAGCCACACCTGTGGAGTATGGAAGTTCCCAGGCTAGGGGTCGAATCAGAGCTATAGCTGCCGGCCTTCACCACAGCCACAAGCAATGCCAGATCCAAGCTGTGTCTGTGACCTACACCACAGCTCAGGGCAACACCAGATCCCACTGAGCCGGTTAAGGACAGCAGACCCAAGAGCGTTTTATTATTTTATATTTTATAATGTGATATTATCCACATGTGATGTGTCAATCTCTTACATCTTCATTAGTAAAGCTGTGGAAATTTCCAGACTAATATCATATCAAAGTTTTTCAAGGGAGCAGCGAGGGGAAAGTGATTTCATACCAAGAGCACTGGAAGTGGCGCCCTCATCAAAGTTTTGAGTCGGTTAAATTACATCCAAAAAGGTTCATATTTATCTTGTCTTTACTGACACCCTATCAGATGCCATCAGCTTTCAAGTCAAAACATTCTGTTTCTAATTACACGACAAATGGCCTGGGATCTGGGGCTCAGCATGCTTCCTTTGAGCTCTGTACCTCCTTCCCTGAGACAGAGTGGCCTCCGCCAGAATTCAGCTGGCAGGCCGGAGGATGACTCATCAGAGAGAGCAGGATTCGACTGGGCTTTTCCGAGGGCTGCACAGAGCCAGCAAGAAGCCAAAATGTGTTTGTTTCCACAAAACAAGCAGCTTTCACAAAGTCCCACTTTGGGGGGCAAAGGCAAGGAAGAAGACAGTTTGAGATTTTTCTCTGCAATATGGCCTGTTGACTCAGTCAGAGGACGTATCTTTATGCAACATGTGAACCACCCAAGGTCAGGAAGGTTCCCCACTGAAGCCTGGCAAACAGACCCCGTCCCCATCTACGGATGTGTAAAGGCTGAGAATTGAGACAGGTTTTTGTTTTGCTTGTTTGTTTGTTTTGCTTTTTAGGGCCGCACCGGAGGCATATGGAAGGTCCCAGGCTAGGGGTCGAATCAGAGCCACAGGTGCTGGCCTACACCCCAGCCACAGCAACACCAGATCGGAGCCGCGTCTGCGACCCACACCACAGTTCACAGCAATGCCGGATCCCTCACTCGCTAAGCAAGGCCAGGGATCGAACCTGAGTCCTCATGAGTATTAGTCAGGCTCGTTACTGCTGAGCCACAACAGGAACTTCTGAGGCAATTTTTGATAAAACTCATCAGAGACTCTGGTTTTTTAAATTATTATTTGTTATGGATGCCCCCATGGCATATAGGGAAGCTCCCAGGTCAGAGGCTGAATCTGAGCCACAGCTGCAACCTATGCCACTGTGGCAATGCGTATCCTTTGACCCACTGCACCTGGCTGGGTATCGAACCCGAGCCTCTGCAGAGACCTGAGCCGCTGCAGTCGGATTCTTAATCCGACCATGCCACAGTGGGAACTCCCAGAATCTGCTTTTAGGAGGGAGGTACTCGGCTCTGCCTGTGGGGTTGATCAAAATTCCTCAGATATTATACTTGCCTTTCTCAAAACCACAGGAACGAGCAGCATTGACGCCCCTGCCCATCAGGCTCCCCCGCTGCCCGAGGCGAGCTTTCCCGTCGCGCCCTGATGTGCAGGCACCTGCCGCGCTGCAGAGACCCCCACGGAAGCCAGTCCGTGGCCGCTACCAGGCTCTCGGATGCTCACAGACACAATACGCTGTCCTTACAGGGAACGGCAACTTCTCCCGAGGCGTCTTGTTCCCTTCATCGCCATGGACGACAGGCGGGCCTTTCCCACCACACCTTGCAGTTAAAAGTCTTCCTTCCACCATTCCCTTTTCCAGGTTAAGCAGTCCAGACCAAATAAACCCTTTCTCGGTAGCACTTTTTCTCCCTTCCTAGACCATGAGCTTCGGGCAGGCAGGTGGGTGTGTGTGTGGGGGGGGCACATTCTTAGCCCTTCTACAATCCTGGGTTCAGTATAGGGTCTGGCTCAGCCGTAGCTGCTCGGTGAACATGTGCTGAATTAAATACCTTCAGTTCTCCAATTACTGGCATTGCTCTTTTCTGGCTCCGTTACGCTTTTGCACACATTCTATAATCACGGTTACCTGTCAATGCAGCCGTGATAACTGTTAAAATATGGAAACGCCTCCTGATCCCCCAAATGCCCTCTTCCCAGGCATCTGGGTCACTGTAGCTTCTCACACATGACTCCCTGGTCCTTCCAGAAGTTTCCATAATCCAGCAACTAAAAGGTTAACGCCAGCTGCAGCAGGGAGCTTCCAGGACTTTGCTGACGGGCCAGTGCCCAGCATGGTGCCTTGAACCCGTTTTGCAGTATTTTGCATACATTGCTGGCTCCGATGACATCAAAAGCAAGATATGAGCAGTAATAATACTTATTCTTGTCATCAAAAACTCGTACATTTCATTTGTCGTATCTGCGTCGCGCATTGACCTGCTGTGGCTGGAGGTGGCACTTGAGGACAAATGCTTAGGACATCAGGGAACCAGAAGAGAATGAAGCCACAACCAGGGACGTGATGAAGGAGCTTTAAATACCAAGATTCTGTCCCTTCTGCAAAGGATCCCTCGAGAATATGGTCAAACTTTTAACATCTCCTTAAAGCACGACATTTATAGAAATAAAATTTGACAGCGTCTTCAAAACTTTGAGAAGAAACACACTTGCTGAATAATTTACTAAGTTTGGGGGGTTTTTTTAGATCTGAGTTGACTTGGGTGTTTTTATTGTTGTGTTCTGTTCTATTTTATCTTTACTTTTAATGTACGTTATGGGACAGTAGGGAAGCACCAGAAAAGGAGCTGGGGTTGGAAGAAGAAAATATATTCCCAATCAGTTGCTTCCTTTTTATCCTCTCCTTGGAAGCAAAGAGGAAAACAAGTCCTTTGTGCTTTACAGGCACCAAGAGAGACATTTGTTTTGCGGTTGGGAAGGGAAAGTTCTGAATTACTGCTTAAGGGACAAAATGTCTAACAATAACCCGGTTCAATAACCCGGTACATGGCCCCCCAACCAGAGGTGTCGAGCATCTTTTTGGCAAGAGAGTAATAGGGGAAGTGTGTGTGTTTCCCATTTCCTGCCTTAGAAACTTTAAATAAAGGATAAAAAACAACAAAACAAAAGGCATCCTCCCAATGCCAGCACATATGTAATTCTTTTCATGCTGCATGGTAAACCATTTTAGGGAATGCAATGAATTCAACAAATCTTTAGTGGGAGTTCCTGTTGTGACTCAGTGGGAATGAATCTAACTAGTATCCATGAGGATGTGCGTTCGATCCCTGGCCTTACTCGGTGGGTTAAGGATCCAGCGTTGCCGTGAGCTGTGGTGTAGGTCACAGAGGCGGCTAGGATCCCAAGTTGCTGTGGCTGTGGTGGAGGCCAGTGGCTACAGTTCCAATTTGACCCCTAGCCTGGGAATGTCCATATGTCATGGGTGAGGCCCTAAAAAGGGAAAAAAAAAAAAAGTTCAGCTTTGCAAAGGCGTCAAGCACAGAGATGAAGCTTTCAGGAGTCAGAGTCTGATCTCCTGGGTTTGAAACCTCCCACCCCATTAAGTGGCCTTGAAATGTCAAGTTCCCCGTCTTTCTTGACCTCCGTTTCCTTATGGAAAAATGGGGGGAATTGTACAGTACTTTTTCATTCATTAAATAATTGAGAGAGTTAATGAGGTAATACATGCAGCACACAGCACAAGGCCTGAGGGGAGCACTCAGTGGATGTTAATTATGTTTATATTTCTATCATTATTCTACAGAGCGAGCAGCGCATCTAAAGAAATACCAATTTATAGTATCACTTTGATTGCACTAAGGTAAACACCAGAGTCAACTAAAATTTCTTCAATGGGAGAAAAAATCAAATATTAATAGTTGTACCAATAGTTGAGCTTCCTGGCCTGACATCTTCTCTTTAAACAAGTGCGAAGACAAGTCACCGGTCATAGCAAGTTAATTTTGGTGAGTCAAGAAACTGTCTTTCAGTGTTAGGGGCCAGAGTCTCCCCAGTTTGGCACTGTTGATTTGCATGCAAGGAGGTAAACACATCCGTTTCAAAAGAAAACACGAGAACCTGCTCCAAGGGAGATGTTTCCTCCACCTGCCCTTCGTTGCTTCTGCCTCTGGCTTGACCTGTCCAGGTTCTGGATGGGGCTTCAGAACCACTCTAGTCCTGAGCCCGCCCCCGGAAGGTCTTCCCCAGGGTCTGCTCACAAACCCACCTCATTGGACTTCGGCCCCCAGGACCTACCGCTTCCTTCCTGATCTGTCCCTTTTGTCCCCAAGATTCACGGTGAATGCTTCTTCATGGATAAGGTCATAGCCTTTGGTTTGAGCAAAGCATTGCATCACCTTGGCTCTGCAGTGTGCAGTCTCCTTTATAACCAACCACTGGCTCCCAGCAGCCCTGGAGGTCACGCCCGTCGCTACATAACCAGGCTTCCATTCACACCCAAGAAACCTCCAGGATGGGCTCAGATATTTGGTTAAACTTCTTTCTAGGCGTGCCTGTGAAGGGGCCTCTGGATGAGATTAACATTTAAATCAATGGACCCAGTAGAGCAGACGGCCCTTCTGAATGAGGGGGCCTCAACGATCCATTGAAGATTGACTAGGACGAAAGGCTGAGTGGGGGGAACGTGCTTTCTCTGTCTCTCTGTCTTTAAGCTGTGATGCTGGTCTTTTGCCCTCAGTCTCAGATGGGAACTAGACCTTTGGCTCTGGCACTCCAGCTTGCCAACTGCAGACGTTTGGACTTCCCCAAAATTCACAACTGCGTGAGCCAACCGCTTATTCCATAGATAGATAGATAGATAGATAGATAGATAGATAGATAGATAGATAGAAAGGAAGGATAGGTAAATAGACACATACATAGGATGGATGGATGGATGGATGGATGAATTGATGGATGGATGGATGGATGGTTAGATGTATGGAAAGGATAGATAAATAGGATAGAATAGATAGGTAAATACATACATACATACATAGGATGCATGGTTGTTGGATGGACAGATGGATGAATGGATGGATGGTTGGAGGAATTGAATGGATAGATAGATAGATAGATAGATAGATAGATAGATAGATAGATAGATAGATCGATCAATCTGCAGATGCATATCTCTATTCATTCTGTTTCCCTATGGAACCTAGACTAATGCAGTGGGTATTCAGAAAGGAGCTTTTAAAAGACACAGAAGAATCAAACAAAAACTAGTAGGTGTGGCGTATGCATGACTAATTCTACTTGCTTTGATCAGAGAAATAGACATGGAGACCGGTTCCCACACTGCCGTCCTGCAGGAAAAGTGAGCGTGACGAGGAAACTCCAGGGACAACATAGCTACAGAACCCAACTGAATCGTCTCAGTGCAGATGCTGCTGTCATCTTTCGTATGCAGAAATACTGCATCTTTACATCCTGGGTACCCCTCAAAATGGTTGATGGTGGAGGCTGGGACTGAAGATAAAGACTCCCCAGGAGAGAAAGAGGAAAACCCGGGGTCCGGGAACGGGATTTCATACCGGACTCCACACAGCCACAACTAACTCCCCTTCTCTTTTGGGCTCCCCTGCAGACTGAATCTGGAAAACAGTCTATTCGAGGGTGACCTCTAGCATGGGAGGCACCCCTGCTAAGGATGAGGATTTTATCCTTGTTATCACTATCACGCTGTTTTTTCCTTTTTCTCTGTTTTTAATTACTTTTCATCAAAGTATACTTGATTTACAATGATTCAGGTGTACAGAAATGTGATTCAGTTATGCAGACATATATTTTTTCAGATTTTTTCCATTATAGGTTATCCTAAGATATTCCATATGGTTCCCTGTGCCATACAGTCCTTGCGGGTTTTCTATTTTATGAAGAATGGCGTGTATCTGCTCATCTCAAATTCCCAGTTTATCCCTTTATTGGTGACCTTAATTATTTTACCGAGATGGTTTTATTTTATTGCTCTGGCACTGTGCTGTGCACTTTTGGAGCTTATTTCAGGTAATTATCCTAACGGCTCTGGGAGGTTGACGTTATTGTCCCCACCTGATAAGTGATGAGACTGAGATTCTGAGACATTCAGGGAATTCTCCAGGGAGTGACAGGGTCAGCAGGAGTCAAAGCCGCACCTGCTGGACACGTGTGCCTCTCCCCCTTTGCCGCCCCAAAGTTGTGGCTTTCTTCTAATTCCGAGGTAGGTGCAGAAGCTGGAAGGGCCTAAGTCTGCAGCAGAGATTAGCAAACTTTTTCTGGAAACAGCCAGAGAGTAACTATTTTAGACTCTTGGGGCTAGAGAGTTGCATGGTTATGTTTTGCATGATAGCATGAAAGCAGCCTGAGACAATACAGAGGCGAGTAAACATGGTGCTGTTCCAATAAAACTTTATTTATAAGAACAAATGGAGGGCCCAATGTAGCCTTTGGCCATGGTCAGTCCAACTCAGTATGCAAGAACAACTCGTGGGAGAAATAGTTGTGGGAGATGGAAGAACTTTGCAGCAAGAAATTAAAGACCTTGTCTTTAATCTCATGATGCATTAAAATCCAGCAAGGAATGTCAGGCAACCCTGATTTTTTGTTTGTTTGTTTGTTTAAAGAGGACTAGAGATTCAGGGAGAGAGAACAGTAAAATGAATATAATGCAAAATATGAAAGTAATTTCTAGAAGCAAAAAAAAAAAAAAACCAAAAAGCAAAAAATAAATGATGCTTGTCAGACAAAGTAGGTGCAAAGATGGGTGTGAGAGACTGAGTAGGGAGTGAGTAGGAACAGAGAAGAGTTTAAATCCTTCTCAACTCAGATTTCTGAAATTTACATAACGCAGAAGGAATAAAGGAACTTGAGACCCACCATGCTCTTATAGATAAATAAGCAAAGGCATTTGTGTGCTCAAAAAGAAAAAAAAAAAAACACACAAGCACACCATAAATTTTATACTCCCCTTCCAAGAGCATCTATTAAAATAAATGTCATCTGCCCAGACTAACAAACTGATAAGACTGAATTATTGATCGTGCAATGAAAGTTTTCATTTGAAATGTTCTCTGGGTTAATGCAATAATCCAAGTCATTTCCCTAGGCTGCCTCTGCTCCTCCTCTCAGCTCCAATTTCAGCTCTGAATTGTAAAAGAGGACACGGCTTTATCTGGAGCTCTCTCGCTCTCCATAACCCGGTGCTCTCCGGCCTCCTCAGAAACCAAGGCCTGAAAGCCCAGAGAATCAGCTGGCAAACAGGAGGACGGGCTCCGTGCCATTTTCCTGCAAAGTCATTTCCAAATGGAAATTGGATGTGATTGCGTGATGGGGTTTGACTTCCCTCTGCTTGAAGCACGGACTCAGCAGGCTCCAAGTCCCCAGCCCCCTGCCTGGCAAACACCCTCCCGGTGCCCCGGTCCCCTTGTGCTGTCAAATTTCTACTGCAGGAATATTGGCATCTGGGGGCAGGGCTTTGGGGGCACCACACAACCCCCATCCCCAGCTCAGAGATGAGCAGGTGGGAGAGCCAGACAAATATCTTAGCAAAGTTAGGCCAAACAGATGATAAAAGTACTGTACAGAAAGCGTGTCCTCACCCCGCCAAAGAAAATCTGACTGATTCAACTCCCAAGTCCACGAGGCAGAAACGGTCTGCCCGCCTGCGTTTATTGCACCTCTTCTTATCTTCAGACTCATCTGGGGTTCCTTGCTTTGGCCCCACGATGTAACGGAGGTGCCTGTGTTCTGCTGGCATCCTGTTCTTTTTTTTTTTTCTTTTAATCTTTCTGCCTTTTCTAGGGCCGCTCCCTTGGCATATGGAGGTTGCCAGGCTAGGGGTCTAATCAGAGGTGTAGCCACCAGCCTACACCACAGCCACAGCAATGCAGGATCCGAGTTGTGTCTATAACCGACACCACAGCTCACAGCAATGCTGGATCCTTAACCCACTGAGCAAGGCCAGGGATCGAACCCGCAACCGCACGGTTCCCAGTCGGATTCATTAGACGCTGTGCCACGACAGGAACGCCAAGCATTCTGTTCTTCAGTCTCATTGATCCCATTGTCTTGCTCAATCCAATTTTGCCTTATTCACCTCTAAGCTCTCAGCCTAATTGAATCAAAATTGAGTTTTGGGGCATATTGGCCCAGAATCTTGGCTTCCATTTCTCTCCGTCCAGGAGCCACAGGGTGGCTCGCTCAGCTCAGACACATGAGCTAAGACACTGAATGCATCTCTGCCCATTATGCTACCTGCTGGCTGTGGATGGTTTCTGAGCATCTGGAATAGGTCGGTCTGAACAGAGATGTGCTCTCAGTGTAAAATACACACCGATACAAAGACTTAGGACAAATGTAGAATGCAGAAGAAGGTACCGAACGCACCCGTATTTTTTTATATTGAGTACAATTGAAAAGATATTTAGGATACACTGGTTTAAATAAAATGTTTCTGCAATGTTCACCTGTTTCCCTCAACTTTTTAACTGTGGCTTGTAGAAAAAAATTAAAATTACATATGTGGTTCTTCTATTTCTATTGGGTGGTACTGACCTAAGGTTATGGAATAACAAGGAGCTGGCAAACACAGCAAGCTCTAGTGTGCAGAATCGTTGCACTACACCAAGAATACGTTCTGAGGGAAACAGTCTCAACACGGGGCAAGAATTCTTAAGCTGTTGTCAAAACTACCTTCTTTTCTGTCCCTGATCAACCTGGAATTGCTCTTTTTCAATTAGTGATATAACATTTGCTGTCATTTATTTATGAGGTGGTTTCGCCATGTCTGTCTTTAAGAGGAGGGTTTTCCTGGTTCAAATCATTCCCTCCTCGAGATTGTAAGAGCCACAGAGGAAGACCTGGGGACCTTCGTCCTTGAGTGCATAAAACAGCGCCTGGAACTCAGGACTTCTGAACAACCATCATCAAATGATAAATGTCAGGAGAGAAATGAAGTTTGCTACTCTAGCGCGTCGGTAGATGCTTTGGCTGTGGCACCAAAACGTGATCACGACTATAATTTTTCCACTTGAACATAGATAATAAAATGTGAGTCCTATAGCTGAACTTAAATAATAGGAGTTCCTGGTGAGATGCAAACGGATTGGCAGCATCTCTGCAGAGCTGGGACGCAGGTTCAATCCCCCATCCGGCAGGGGGAAGGATCCAGTGCTGCCCCCACTGTGGCATAAGTCGAGACCGAGGCTTGGGTCTGATCCCCGACTCAGGAGCTCCAAATGCTGTAGAGTAACAAAAAAAAAAAAAAAAAGAGAGAGAGAGAGAGAGAGACAATAATAATAAATAAAGTCAAGCAATTTTTCAGCACAGTGGTTCTTGTGATGGGATAAGACAGGATGGAGTCTTTCCGAACAAGACAGGCGACCCCATGGATCACTCTTCCTTGTCATTTGGCGGGATTGCTTCTTCAGCCTCAGGCGTAACAAGTTGGAAGAAAAGACTAAGAAGAAGCCTAAGAGTTTGATTCACTAAGCGCTACTTAGGGTCTCTTTCCTTACCCTTGACTCCGTTCCTTTAACTCCACTCCCAGCAGGGCCAGCTTCAGGAGCATACAACTTGGGCTCGCTCTAACCATCTGCCACCTTGCGCTTTGTCATTGAACTTGCAGTTTATAAATGAAGTCAGATGGGACCATGGAGCCTGCACGTGAGCAGAAGCGCTCCATTGGCCTGTTCCCCATTGCGGTTGCCCTGGACAAATAGCATGCATGATGCCCCAGCGGAATCCTGGCTGATTCATAACTTGCAGGGATTTAAAGTGGGTGCACGGTAGGTGTGTTTCATCTACGAATGAGTAAGCCGGGATGCTGACAGCCCCAGAGGCCCTCCTTGTGGTGTGGAAAAAAGCTTGCTTCTCCTGAGGAAAGCAAGCCATGACAGTGTAAGAAATAAAACCAACTAAGGACCCTATTGTATCCTTTCTGCTCATGTTAGTTCCCCGTGGTAGGAGCTACCCATACTAAAAATGATGACAAGGGAGTTCCCGTTGTGGTTCAGCAGGTTAAGGACTCAACGTTGTCCCTCTGAGGATGCGGGTTTGAGCCCTGGCCTCGATCAGTGTGTTAAGGACCCGGCGTTGCCGCAAGCCGTGTCGTCTATCGAAGATGCAGCTCAGATCTGGTGTGGCTGTGGCGAAGGCCTCAGCTGCAGCTCCAATTCCCCCCCTAGCCTGGGAACTTCTATATGCTGCAGGTGCAGCCCTAAAAAGAGAGAAAAAAGACCTGATAACAGGGAGGGGAGGGAAAGAGGAGACCCCAGCATCCCTTTCCCTTCTTGCTTGTTTACTCATCTATAAGCCAAAGATGGAGAGTGCTGGCAGAATGTGCCCAGGTTGGAGGGGAGGAAAAAACATCCTCCTTCCCTTCAAGATGCTCTGGCTGGTCTAATAATTAAATTGACATGAGGCAAATGAACGGGGGAAAAATAAATTAAATTTTGTACGTGCCGGAGCTCATAAATATATGAGACACTCTGCAGTGACCAAAGCACGCAGCCTTTACACCGTTTTGACAAGGAAACAATAGACTGCAAGGAGTTGACAAAACCAAAGGGTTTGGGCTCGGACTAGCAAATGAGTAAAGAAGTTGCAAGGCTGGTTTATACTGCCTTCTCGGCTTTGAATTCCCTCTCCAGCGCCACAAGGATGCCTTCCGCCCTCCTGGTACCAGGTGGGGTCCTTCGCCTGGGAGACTGATTTCCTGCTTTCAAAAGGATGAAGAGGGTTGGTGTGTCCTTGTACCTGCTCTTTGTTAAGTAACTTTAATTTAAAAGAATCCAGGAGTTCCCGCTGTGGCACAGTGGGTTAAGAACCTGATTGCAGCGGCTTGGGTTGCTGGGGAAGAGGGGTTCAATCACTGGCCCAGGGCCGTGGGTTAGAGGATCCCGCCTTGTAGCAGCTACTGCTCCAATTCAATCCCTGGCCCATATGCCTCTGGTGCAGCCATAAAAATTTTAAAAAAGAATAATTAAAAAAATAATCCACATGCCAGAATGGCATCTTCGGGACGGCAGGGTTCGCCCCCCTCAATATCAAGACATAAAATACAAACGGTTGCGCTAGTTTTGTGCTAAGGCCCTCCAGGATCACGCCTGTAATTTAACAAGTTGGGTTCACTGGTCATTGAAGCATCACTGCAGCGAAGCGTTCCCCTCCTTGTGGTGAAAACCTCGGCCTGTCTTAGGAGGGTGTTCGAACCTATCCTGGGGCTGGGGCTCTGGTTGGGGGAGCGTCTAAGGAAGGAGAGAGTTGTGCTAGATCCGCTGCTGTCAGAAAACAGGGCGAGACTGAGAGGATAACGCAATGCTTTTAATCTGCGGGGAAGAGCAGAGGCGAGGGAGCCGCAGCTGGGATTGGTGGGCATGGCTGTCACTCAGCAAGGGGGGCGGTGTTCGCTGTCTCGGGCTGTGCAGTGACCCGGGGAGGGTCTCTGAGAAGGTTTTGTCCCACAGGGGAACGTTCAGCTTAACTGTTAAGGGCCACACCCGTTTGCAATAACACGGAGACCAAGCTGTGAGGTCAACGGCTGCTTTTCTCTTTTCTCACATACTTCTGTTAAGGGAAAAAACCCCACCAAAACCAAAACCAAAAAACCAGACATGAATGGATAAACTATGAAATCTGAGCCGCATAATCGTATTCCTTTGGCATGTCTTTCCAAAGACACTGATATTTACATTTAAAATGCAGAACTGCACAGTATAAAGATGAACCTAGTGCTCAAAGTTAAAATTTTTAAATGGTCTTTATTTAGATCAATGTTAAACGGAAAATTGAAAAAAAAAAACACAACTCATGAGAAGTCAAGAGAGAGACGAGGGGGGAAAAAAGCTTTACATGTCAGTGCCTCTAGTGACACTTTTTCTACTTTTTGAACAAAGGGCCCTGCTTTTTTATTTCGCATGAGGTCCCGCACATTCGGCAGCTGGCCCTCTTCCCTGGTTCGGTTCTTTATTTCTTTCACCCCTTGACAGTGTCCTAAAAAGAAATGCTTAAATGTCCTGCTTGTCCCTTGCCCTTTAGGGATCTCTAGAGGCTGCGTGTCTCCCTACGAAGGCAAACGTTACCGGGGTTCAAATCCCCGTGGCTTCCTCGGACGTGTGCGCTGCGGTTGACGGAGCAGAGGCCCTGGCCTCCTCTGCTCCGTCCAGGTCCCCAGACTGAAGTCCTTCCTGTCGTGGGGTGGGGGCGGGAGAAGCAGGGAGACGCCGGAAACCGTGCCCCACCCCCACCCCCTGTCTTCCATCCTCTCGTCGGGGGGGAGAAGCGTGCCCTACGGTGACCCTGCCTTTCTGGTTGGGGGCGTCTTTTTATTTTTCCCGGGCCAAAGATGTCCAAGTTCCCTTTCACTCCTCTGATCAATATCTTACTGATAAACAATTTTCTAGTCCTGATCTCCAGGTGCCCTCAGAACACCAGGCCGCAGCCTCTGATGGCATAAATTTGTCTCGGATACACATTTAGAATGTGTCTTAGAAAGGCCTTTCCCTACCCCTCCCACAGAATGCAGCTTTGCGAAGTAATTTAGAGAAAGACCTTTCAGCCGAGGGTTCAAGTGGCTTCAGGCCACTCCAGATGAGACCAAACAAAATAGTCCGGAGCTGGCGGATGAACCCTCTGTTCTGTTCCGAGACGGGAAGGTCTGACCGGTTTTCCTCTGGTCACCTGAAGGAAGCCCTTTGCCCCAGACGCAAAGGGACCGTGGAGATGGGCAGAGACCTTGTCTACTGTTCTGCTCCCATCCGTCCAAACGGCTCCGACCCGTCCTTACAGGCCAATACAATTACACACGGCAAAGCAGGCGCTTCACGTTAAGTGGGGATCATATTCATTTTGGGTGAAGCAGGTAAAGGAGGAAGTAGAGGTACCCGTCCCCCCCCCCCCATGTCCATCCCTTTCCCGGGACAAGAGTCTCTCGCCGCCTGGACACCCTCTCTGGGAGCACGAGCCTGAGAGCGTAGGCGTCTCCAGGACGTTGGCCTTCCTCCCCTCCCCATGACCAGGGCTTCTGTCTCCTGCACAGCATCCCTCGGTTTCCCCCACGCCCAGCCCTTTCCAGCCTTTTCCAGCCCTCTATCAACCCTCCGAAGATGGGGCTGCCCTCAGGCAGCCACACAGCTCTCATCTGTTAGCGCCCAAGCTCCATGTTACTTCTCTCGGATTGACCTCGAAGAGAAACACCTTAGGGCCTCTTGGCTCCACTGCCTTAGCCTAGACAGCGAGGAAAAGGTTGGCAGCTGTAGAAAATCAAACATCACCGACTTTCTCATCGTAGCACTTGCAGTGTATAAAATCTGACCCTAATCTCGTACAGAGAGTCCTTATGATAATGGCATCTTACATTTTGGGGGCGCTACCAAGAGGCTTCTTACTTTACAGGCAGTATCTCCTTTAATCTTAGAATACCTAGGAGGAAGCACTGCTCTTATAAATGTTTACAGAGAAAGAAACAGGTTCAGGAACATTAAATAGGTAGCTGCTATAGTTTGAATGCTTTGAGTCCCTCTGAAATGCCTATCTCAAGACCTAAACTCCAAAGTGATGGTATTTGGAGGTGGGGCTTTGGGGAGGTGATGAGGTCGGGAAGGTGGAGCCTTCAAAATGAGATTAGTGTCCTTATAAAGGAGACCCCGGAGAGCCCCCCGCCCCCTTCCCATGCCAGGGCGATTCTGTGAACCAGGAAGTGGGATCTGACCTGACACCAAAACTGCTGGTGCCTCGGTCTTGCACTTTCCAATCTCTGGAATGATGAGAAATAAACTAAGCCCCATAGCTTATGGCATTTCAATATAACAATCCAGAGGGGAGGCAGCTATGCTTACCACTCTGCTGCCAACACACCCTAACAACCCAAACGGAATAAGACTCTGGCCAAGGTAAAACAGCTAGTAAGGGGTGAAGCCAGAATTCAAACCCAGGGGTGTCCCACTCCAAAGTCTAAGTTCTTAGCAATTAGGATCTGAATTACCCATGTACACATGCACATCTCTTTTATTACCCAAACTTATTCGTTACCAAACCATAGCCTGCATGGACTGCCCTGGAAATACTGGAGTTAGCATTTGGAAGTTTGATTATTTGCAATAAGCTGCCAAGTTCTGTGACAGGTAGTTGTCCTTCCGCGGCAGCCTGATTGGAATCTTGATGGCCAGTGCGGACGTTGTGGGAAGTATTCACAAGACGAAAAAGAACAAGAGGCTGCGGAGGAAATAATCGAGAAAGACTTTGAAGCCCTTGAAATCAACCATAAAAAAGAAAACATGCAAGCATGTCTTAGAAGGGGGAGCCCAGGAGCCCTAGTCATGTGCTTCCACCCACTGCTTCCTACACAACCCACTGCAGAGACCTCACGACATGCGTGTAGAGTCTCCTCATTTTTCGAGGCTCCAGAGATCATTCAGAACAAATTTCCATCCCTTCCTGAGGACTTATCCCCAGAGGCAAGTCAGATCTTAACAGCACCTGTCACTTCTCTGTTCAGCGAATGTCAACAGCACCCACTAAAGAAACTTCTAGGTTGTTTCCAGGTTTCCTGCTGGATGAATGGGGCCCTAATGGGGTCATCTCTCCTTGGCTGAAAAAAAAAGGAGAAAAGCAACATGTCTCTGAGTTGAAACATGAACTCTGTCAGTTCCTCCTTAGTCAGAAGCATGTTCCTGAGAGTGCTGAAGACTTTGGCTTTTATTACCTGAGTGAGAGAGAATTCTCGAGACAGATGCGGAGAGAGGAGAAAAATCAGCTTTGGAGATATCTGGGTTCCAGCAGAGTGTGGCAGTCAGTGACAACTCTGCTAATCAAATTGTGTTTGGGATTCTGTTTGTCTGCACCTGCCGTTGTCCATTCTATCAGCAGGAGAAATAAGTTACCTCCTCTCTAATCCCATTGGCTATATCTTCTTCTTGGATAAAATCTACAGAAGAAAAACCAATTCTCCTACTACTAGCGGTAGTCCTTTTAAGAGAATATGCAGGAGTTCCCGTCGTGGCGCAGTGGTTAACAAATCCGACTAGGAACCATGAGGTTGCGGGTTCGATCCCTGGCCTTGCTCAGTGGGTTGACGATCCGGCGTTTGCCATGAGCTGTGGTGTAGGTCGCAGACGCGGTTCGGATCCTGCGTTGCTCTGGCTCTGGCATAGGCTGGCAGTTACATTCCAATTAGACCCCTAGCCTGGGAATCTTCACATGCCGTGGGAGCGGCCCAAGAAATGGCAAAAAGACAAAAAAAAAAAAAAAAAAAAAGAGAGAGAGAGAGAGAGAGAGAGAGAGAATATGCAACGAAAGTCAAAGAAGACTTCCATTTCCGGCACTAGATCTATTACAGACACGTGTGCAGTCTGGAAGGGAGTCTTAAGCTCTCTGAGCCTCAGCTTCCCCATCTGTAAGATGAGGACGACAGAGAATTCCCCGCACCGTCGTTCTTCAAGTGATTTCCCAGTTTCCCAAGCAATGCTTTTAGCCCTGTACCCATGTTTGTTTGCCGCTGTATTGTCCTTGGATTTATGGGTGACCCTGGTGCATTTCTCATCTCAATTTCCCCACCGGACACTGTGCTAAAATAAACCCTGGGGACAGAGGCGGGACACAGTCACCGTCCCTGCGTTCAAGGGGTTAGCTGTCCAGACAGGCGAATGGTTCTCCTGGGCCAGCTCTCAGGTGTGCTTCAGCTCTCATGCTTCTAGGCTGGAAGCATTTCTCGGCCCAGCATCTTCCAGAGCTCAGACTAAGAGAGGACAGCCTTGCCATTCTGATTCTCTGCAGAACGCTTCCCGCTGCAGGAGCGGCTCCCTCTGCGTTCCCAGGAGGAGACTCTGATGTACAGACTCTGGCAGCAGGATCTTGGCGCCCCGGGAGGGGAGCAGAGAAATGAGGTCAGGTGCTGGATGCCAGTGGCCCCATCTTCAAAGAAATGGTCCGGGCGGGGCTCCTTTCCGAGAAGAGACCGCCAGCTCTGAGAACTGCATCACAGTCCTCCGGGTGGTCTCCAGGCTCCCCCGAAGGGTAGCGCCTTGGTCTTGGTGTTTGGAAACGAGGCCCCCTGGCCCGTTCTGGGAGGGACAGGGCGTCCACACAGGATTCCTCACTGTGGTAACCAGCGGCCCTGGGGACATGCGTTCCTTCCTCCGGTCAGCACCAGGCGTCGTGAGGGGCAGCCCAGGGAAGCCAGTGGGACCAACAGCTGAGGGAAGCTTAGACCGGCACTGCGACTGAGTCGGCACCAGGGTCTCAGTCACAGCGGCAGTAGGTCACACGCAGAGATGAGGATCTCAGGCAGATGTGTCACCATGCTTCTCAACATTGTCACCCAGGAGTGACAGTGAGGGAGGTCTCCTCCCCTCCCCCCCCCGACACACACACACGTGCATACACTCACACAAGAGACATATACACACATACACATGCATATACGTGCACACACAAACATGCATGCACAGGCGTACAGACAGGCACAGACACAAAACAGAGATGTGCACACACACAGGAGCATATGCACACCCAAGCATGCACATTTCCAGACTAATACACACTTTTACACACATATATATGCACACAAGACACACACACACACACACACTGCCTATCAGTAACGGTCAGATCGGAATCGTTCCAGAGCTCCCAGAGCGAGCGTGCTCATGGCTCCCTTCAATGGTAAAACTCTTGCCCAGTGGAGAGGCCATCCTGGCGAGTGCTTAAGGCTTCGGGCTCCGTGGTCAGGCAGGACTCAGGGCACCCCAGCCCCAACAGCTCCCCCTGAGGCACAGCCCATCCCGCTGCAGCACCTTGACTCCCATCTAGACCAGGAGCCTCTTGTGGGCTCAGAGGGGGACCGTGAGGGGTGATGGAGGAGCAGAGAGGGCTGCGTGGCCGCCGTCAATCAGCTCACTGCTCAGGCAGCCCTGCCTGGGATTGGGTTTTCAGAACACCCTGGCCTCCCAATTTCTTGGGAGTTAAACTTTCTCTGAAATGTTTATATTAAATTTGGGGGCGGGTACAGCATGCAGCGGCTCGATGTGGGATCTCAGTTCCCAGACCAGGGATTGAACCAGGGCTGCTGCAGTGAAAATGCCGAATCCTAACCTCTAGACCATTAGGGAACTCCCAGTATTAATTTTTAATTATTAAAAGACTATGTATAAATAAGTCACTGTTGTCCGGCAGAAATTAGCAGAACATTGTAAATCAACTATATATAATATATATATTTATATTTATGGCCACCCCCATGGCATATGGGAGTTCCTGGGCCAGGGACTGAATCTGAGCTACAGCTGTGACCTACCCCACAGCTGTGGCCACGCTGGATCCTTTAACCCACTGTGCTGAGCTGCAAATTGAGCCTGAGCTTCCAAAGAGCTCTAGGCTCCTGCAGTCGGATTCTTAACCCACCGCACCACAGCAGGAACACCTCAACTATGATTTTTTAAATGTTTTAAATAAATAAAACCACAGCCTTTAACAAACAAAGATTAACTCACAAAACATCTAGAGGTCTTTGGAAGGAGATGCATAGGTGAAAATCTTAGATAGCAGAACTCAATGCTATATAAATTGTCGCATCATAAAAAGCCTTTAATTAAAAATACATCGTCCTCCAGAAGACTATGTGTTTGTGGTAGAAACTTCAAACACAGGGTGTGTACAGGAGTAAAAAATGATTGTCCTCCTGGCCCCATTCCCTGTTGGCACATTTTAGTTGAAACTTTTCAATGTGCGGACACACACACACACACACAAACACACTTATGAGAGAAAAACACACACCCACAGAGAACACACCACTTTTAACAAAGCGTGGGCACATACTGTACTGGCTCTTTTCATGGCTTTTTCATAGAGAGGAGAGAACCCTGAAGAATTACAGGATGCTTTTCTGCACACCAAAATGCAGGTGGTGCTGCCATTACTGGAGTCCTCTTCCCACGAGCCTAGAAGATGCTGCAGATATTAATATATCTCCCACAGTTGTTTTTATTTCCATTGGTAATAACAATGTACAAGACATCCTGGAAGACTCAAGATAACCATCGCCCTTTCAAGGTCAAATAACTTGGGAGCCTAAGTGGATGCGATGATAGAGCAGAAGGGGCTTGTGTGCAGCTAGTTAAATCTGTCCTCATCCAGAAAAACAGCCTAGATGACTGGTTTTGACTCCCTGCTTGTGCCGCCCCGACATTGCTCCCCATTCAGCCACGGCCTTTTCCTGGACCCTGCTCCTTGAGAAATCCAGACAGCACGATACGCAGAGACCAGGATCCCATGCACTGCCAGGCGTGCCATGAACTCCCCTGTCTGCTAGCTTTTCTGCGAACATAGCTGTGCCCCGCCAGCTCCCAGGAGAAAATACCAGCTAACAAAAACAAATGCTTCTATCTACTCCTTTAAACACAGGGGAAAGACTCTGGCATCCTCCAGAATGAAAGGATACTATTCTGAAGGGAGAAAAAAGTCCCTTTTAAGGACCATTAAGTATAAATTGCCTGATTAGCTGCTAGTGAAAGGTTTCAATTAACACCTAGACTTGCCATCAGCTTTGCGGGAGCCTCTCCCCGAATCAGGACTCCTCCTTGTTGGACTGTTTGGTCACACTCCGGGCAAGTCAGCAGCAATTTATTAGCATAATCCCATCTAATATGGTGACTCCTCCTTCGGGCTGGTGGAGGCGAATTGGATGTGTCAGGCTGGTACTTTGCCAGCAGGAAACACCAGGATCCCAGCTCCTCTTAGTGTGGCTAACGTCACGTCTACTCCCAGGCTCTGGAGTCAGATCTTTCTCTAAGAAAACCTTCTGGGACTCTGTTCCCTGTGGGTTAATCAAGAATAAACATCCTGGAGTTCCCGGTGTGACTCAGGGGTAATGAACCTGACTAGTGTCTATGAAGATGTGGATTCGATCCCTGGCCTCGCTCAGTGCTCAGTCCGTTAAGAATCTGGATTTGCAGCAAGCTGCTGCAGCTCCAATTCAACTCCTAGCCCAGGAAGTTCCATATGCCACCAGGTAGGCTCTAAAAAGGAAAATAAATAAACAAATAAACAAACAAACATCCCATTGGAGTTCTTGCTGTGGTACAGTGGGTTAACAGTCCAACTGCAGCGGCTCAGGTTGCTGCCAAGGTGCAGGTTCAATCCCCAGCCCGGCACCGTGGCTTAAGGGATCCAGCATCGCCACAGCTGTGGTGAAGGTCACAGCTGTAGCTCAGATTCAGTCCCTGGCCCAGGAACTTCTATATGTCGCGGGGGGCGACCAAGAGAGAAAAAAAAAGAATAGACATCCCATGTCCCCAGGATTTCTTTGATCTAGCAAACGCTCTTTGTGACACTGGGGCTGGGAGGAGGGTGATACTGCTACACGACATGCGGTTCTTCTCACTTATGTTGTGTATACAGGGAACTAATTTCTGTGAAAAAGAAGACCGATTTGGGGAGTTCCTGATGTGGCTCAGCCGAAACAAACCCAATTAGTATCCATGAGAATGTGGGTTTGATCTTTGGCCTCACGCAGTGGGTTAAGGATCCAGCATGGCCACAAGCTGTGGCTCAGATCACAGATGGGGCTCAGATCCCGAGCTGCTGTGGCTGGGGTGTCAGCTGGCAGCTGTAGCTCTGATTGGACCCCTAACCTGGGGACCTCCACATGAGGCAGGTTTGGCCCCCCCCAAAAAAAGAAAAAAAGAAAAAAGAAAAAGACTGATTCTGAGAGAGCTGTCTGCTGCGTGTCCCCACAAAAAAATAAAAGTAAAAAAAATAAATCCTGGTAAAATCTACGGCTGCCCACCCACCCCCAGTTCTAAGAGAGCAGAGGCGGTTTCTTCCTTCTTACCTCTCTTGTCTTGCCCCCAGCGCCAAGCCCTGCCTGGCACAGGGTACCCAGATGAGTGAATGACAGGTTCCTGGCTGTGATGGGAGGCAGCGGACATAGAAGGTGGCAGGTGGATGGAACACGACTGGTTCTTCCAAATAAAATGCTTGTCTCTGTTTCTTTTTTTTATTGAAGTACAGTTATTTACAATGTGTTCATTTCAGGTATACAGAAAAGGTGATTCTGTTATTTGCTGCAGAGACCGATGTATTTTCTTTCTCAGATCCTTTTCCATCTCTTATGACAAGATGCCGAAGATAGTTCCCTGGGCTATACAGTAGTAGGTCCTTGCTGAGTGTCTCTTTAATGAACAGTATTTTGTATCTGTGAATCCCAGACTCCTAATTTATCCTTCCCTTCACTTTGGTAAGTTTGTGTCTATGTCTGTGAATCTGCTTCTGTTTTGTAAATCATTTCATTCACATCATTTTTTAGATTCCACATATAAGTGACACCACATGACACCAAATAAAACTTTTTTTTTTTTTTTTTTTGGCTGTGCCCACATGCAGAAGTTCCTGGGTCAGGGACTGAACCCTCGCCAAAACTGTAAGCAGACCCATAGCAGTGACAACACCAGGTCCTTTACCTGCTGAGCCACGAGGGAACTCCCAAAGAAAACCTTTTGGGGGGTTGCCCTTGCAGCATATGAAATTTCCCAGGCCAGGGATCAAATCCAAGCCACAGCTGTGGCAACACCAGATCCTTAACCCACCACACCACAGCAGGAACTCCCCACAGAAAATATTTTTTAAATTGTGTCTGTCCATGCTGGATTTGGGCTTCCTGGCTCTTAATCTTTTCGTTGGCACAATCTGTGGTTGAGATTGGTCCCTGGAAACCAATTTTTTTTAACCTTGTTATTTTATATATGAGGCATCTGATGCCTCAAGAGGTCAAGTTACTTCTTTGGGAAATCATGCTAGTCGGTTTTCACAATATTATACAACGTTATAAATCTATAAATTGGATTTTGTGCAAAGGCACAAAGTCCTGCCGTGAACTTGAGCTTCTCTGTCTCTAATGACCAGAACATTTAAATTATCAGAAAACAACGCTCCCTCCCTATGGTGGCTTGTAGAGGATTTATAGCCTGTGGATCCATCAAATCTTAGACACCAATTGATTATAAGACCCACATATTGATTGTCTTGTTACTGCTAAGAAAAGAACACACTGCAAACACAGGGTTTTCTTACTACCCAGAAGTTTCAGATTTTACTTACGATGTGAGTTCTTTTAGAGATACTTATGCGTTTTTAAAACGTCTTTGTCTTTGTTTATACCTTAAAAGGAAAATACAAGCAAGGTAATTTGGTTATGGAACTTCCAAAAATTTTTCCCATTCAGGAAATCTGCTTTTATGTTACTTTGAAACTCGTTCGCTGATGGGCAGCCTTATCCATGGCACTGCCATCTGTGCCATCAAAAGTATTGATGGGAGTTCCCATTGTGGCTCAGCGGTGACAAACCTGACAATATCCATGAGGATGCAGGTTCCGTCCCTGGTCTCGCTCAGTGGCTTAAGGATCCAGCGTGGCCGTGAGCTGTGGTGTAGGTTGGAGATGCGGCTCAGATCTGCCGTGGCTGTGGCTGTGGTGTAGGCCAGCAGCTGCAGCTCCAGTTTGACCCCTAGCCTGGGAACCTCCATATCCCACAGGTGCAGCCCTAAAAAGACCCCCCCCCAAAGTTGATGCAACAGCTTTTCTCGAAACAAAAGAAAAGGAGACCTCTGTTATTGTCTCATATGGTCTTTCTAACCACGGCTCACCTTTCTGTGAGGTTGTGTTTGCTTGCTTTTTTGGTTTGTTTTGCTGCACCCACAGCATCTGGAACTTCCTGGGCCAGGGGTTGAATCTGAGCCACAGCTCTAATCTACACCACAGCTGCAGCAACACTGGATCCTTAACCAGCTGCCCCATGGCGGGAGCTCCCCCTCTCCATGAGTTTTGATGTCAGCGCCTTCTTGCTTGGCTGGTGTGGCAAGAAGTCCTCCCGCGTGGTCGCAGAGGGAGGCCCACACTCTCCAGCTGCAGGTGTCAGACTCCAGAAAGCATCAGGTCGCTGTTTTGCAAGGACATAGGAACTTAGGTCATTCCTTTAATGACACATAATTGTTTTCCTCACACCACATCTGGGCCCTGTCTCCGCTTGCCTGCCTTTCTTGCTACTCCAGAACTTTTCGTTCAAACGCCAAATCATCGTGTCATCTTCTTGGAAAAGTTGCAAGCACCCGGTCAACCATTAAACACATGCAATTGCTACAATTCACACGACACAATGAAAGCGCTCAAAGTAGGAAGGACTCTGACCAAGGGTCCCGTGTGAAGCAACCAGAGCTTCCCTGGGACCACGACTTGGTCCAGCAGAGATCGAACCCTCCCAGTGATTGTAAGATGCTTCCTGGTTTCCGCCGCATGAAAACGGGGGTGGGGAGGCGGCCAGCGGAAATGCGAACTTGGAGATGATGAAACAGAACTGGTTTCAGCCTGTGTCAGAATCTCTGCTTGGGAAACCCGTTGGTCCAGCTCATGAAGCTGGGCTCGTACATTGCACTTACAACTGGAAAGTGCCCACAACATCTGCCAAAGAGAAGGTATCCAAGGCAGTTGTTAAAAAGATGTTGGCGAGTCAATAATAGCAGCGCTTCTCAACACTGACTGCACATGAGACTCGACAGAGGAATTTTAAAAGAAGAAGGATGAAAAACAAACCCAGGGCTCGCCCCAAGCAGATCCAATCAGAGTTGTGGGTGAGCCTTGGCAGCGCAGAGACTAACACTGACACTGGGCAGAAATTCACGTGGCCCCTGCACAAGGATGACTGGCAAATTCGTGAAACATTCCATATTTTTAACAGTAGTCTTCTTTATAAAAAATCAGAATCTCTAGGAGTTCCCATTGTAGCTCAGTGGGTTAAGAGCCCGACATTGTGTCCATGAGGATGCAGGTTTGATCCCTGGCCTTGCTCACTGGGTTAAGGATCCAGTGTTGTTGTGGCTGTGGTGTAGGCCAGCAGCTGTAGCTCGGATTTGGACCCCTAGCCTGGGAACTTCCATATGCTGTGGGTGTGGCCATTAGAAGAACAAAACAAAACAAAACAGAATCTCTAGGGACGGTCCCAGGCATCAGGTCCTTTTGAAGGACCTTCAGGGGTGCTGGTGTATAGTCCAGGTAGGGAACCACTGACAGGAGAGAAGAAAACTCCTGGATTTCCAGAAAGCCAAATTCCTAGCACGTTCCAGGCACAGCTAAGAGCTGCTCACCCTCCTTGAAAACATCTGGATGAAGCAGCAGCACCCCCTGGGGTGGGGGAGTCTAGGGTTTACTTCCTCTGGCCCTCCTGCTCCTGCTCTGGGCACTTTTTCCCCTCCTCTTTCTTTCCTCTGTTGTTTTTTTTTTTTTTTTTTTTTTTTCTCTTCTCCTCCCTCTTTTGAATGTCAGCCTGGCAATCTTTCTGCACGGCTCTTTTTTAGCACAATGACAACCTGAGGTCTGAAACCTTTCAAACCGTGTCCTTCACAACCACGCATGCCCCACCATGCAGAGAAAATAGACTCGCGGAGGTGGTGGTGGGGGGTCCTCTGACCTCAACTCCTGCCCACGCGTCCTCCCCCGCCCCTCTGTCGGGCTGATCCGTCTCCTCCGTGACTTCCGTCTGCCCCTCAGGTGTCCCCAGCCTCCGCTGGCTCCACGGAGGGCCAGGGACGGGCAGGCAGGGCAGCTCCTGGAATCTGCAGGATTCCAGGATCTCATTCAGGAGACCTCGTCTTGGCTGCAGACAACACCGGGGATGGATCAGAGCGGAAAGCTGCAGCCTTCCGCCCCAGGGATGGCAGGTCAGAGGAAACCCTTCCCGTTCCTCCGCCATCACATCGTGGCCTCCGCGAGCCCACATTGTGTGCATACTGGCATCTGTCTAACAAGGGTTTTGGGTTTTGCCATCACGAAAGGGAAGATCTGCTTTTTTTTGGGGGGGGGTCTTTTGTCTTTTTAGGGCCATGCCCACGGCATATGGAGGGTCCCAGGCTAGGAGTCCAATCAGAGCTGGAACCGCCAGCCTACCCCACGGCCATGGCAACACTGGATCCAAGCGCCATCTGCGACCTACACCACAGCTTACGGCAAGGCCGGATCCTTAACCCATGGAGCGAGGCCAGGGATCGAACCCGAAACCTCATGGTTCCTAGTCGGATTCGTTTCCACTGCGCCACGATGGGAACTCCAGATCTGCTTTTTTATAGAGATTCCCACAGCCTCCTGGTCCCCAACCTTCCTCCGGCTCCCATTTCATCTCTGGTTTTGGGGGTTTTTTTGGGGGGGGGGGCGTGTAGGTTTGTTTTTAAGTATACAAACCCTGCCTAATTGGAGGGAAAGCACTCTCGTGGGGAGGCTTTGGCCAGAGAGGGGAGCTCCAACCTGGGTGTGGGGGGCATTGCTTAAAATTCATCCTCTGCATCCATCACATGTTTTCAAGAAAATAGATCCTGACGGGCTCTGTTTTTTCAACTTCCATGAGATTTTTATGGAGGAGGCGCTCTTGGCGCCTCTGCACATTGTATTCAGAGTTTGATGGTATAATTTAAATAATGATCTAAGGTTCCCTGGTGGCTCAGCAGGTTAAGGATCTGGCGTTGTCACTGCTGTGGTGGGGGTTCAATCCCTGGCCTGGGAACGTCCGCGTGCCACGGGCACAGCAAAAACTAAAATTAGATTTAAACAAATAATGACCTATTGAGAATGAAGCCCTCACATCCCTGGGGGGTGGTGCATTTCCGCAACTTCACGAGGGGCTTGGTCAGCAGAGACTTTTCTTTTCTCTTAACAGACACAGGACACATTTTTCTTCGTGTAAGTTTTTCGCAAGACAAATAAACCAGACAAGGTAAGATGTGTCATGATCAGAAAAGAAAAAAACTCTATTACCTGAAACCTCTGCTCCCTACTCTTCTTCACACTCGGGTGCATCTTCTTAACAACCCGTGGCTTTTAGGAGAGACCAGAGTTCATGTGAGCGACACACAGTGAGATATATTTTTGCAATGGACTCTTAACAATCCATAGAGTTATACCCAATGGACACTTTAAATTTTTTCAAAGAGTCGTGTTAGAATATAGATGTCGCTACCACTTGTTAGGCGGCAGTGTCTTCATTTATAACAAGAGGTATTAATAGGATCTGCTTCGTAGGGTTTTTGGAAGAATACAATGAAAATCAATTATGGGACTAATTGCTGGGCATTCGGTGAAGCTACACAATAGCGGTTGTTCCTGTTTCTTTTGTTTTTAGCAGCCAAGCTGTTCCTCGCTCTCCATCCATTTTCCTCCTCTCGTGTGATAGGTAAAAAGAAAGCACAAAGCAGGGATTTTTCCAGAATGAAATTCTGCCATTTGCGGCAACATGGGTGGACCCGGAGAGTATTATGCTTTGTGGAATGTCAGGCAAAGACAATCACTGTATGATATCATTTAGACATGGAGTCTAAACATAAAACAAGTGGATGTGTGTAGCAAAACGAAACGGACTCGCAGATAAAGAGGACAAACCCATGGTCACCAGTGGAGAGCGGGAAGAGGGAGGGGAAAGATGCGGGGAGGGGGGAGTAAGGGGCACAGACTATTAGGCGTAAAGTAGATAAGCAACAAGGGTGTATCGTACAACACAGGGAACTGCAGCTATTGTCTTGTGATCACTTTTCACCAGGTATAATCCGTAAAAATACTGGATCGCTAGGCTGTATACCTGCAATTCATATAACACTGTACATCGGCTATACTTCAGTTAAGGAAATGAATGAATTTTTAAAACAATAGATTTTTCCATAACTTAAAATTTACCAGCTCACCCTTTGTGTGGCATTCTAAAGGGAGAGAGAGAAGTCCTGGACCACGATTAATGTGTCTTGGAAGCTGGATTCTTTCCTGCCCGCAGATTGTCTCACCGATACGGCGCCCCAAGAGCCGTGAAGACTGCGAGCTTTCCCTCTGATGAGCTCACTAGCCTTGCCCACAGCTGCATCTCCAGAACTCCCTGACAGTCGTTCACTTTGCATTCACATAGTAATTTGGGGTTTCCAAGCGTTATTACGGTACCTGTCCACTTGACAACATCCCAGCAATAGAGCATCAATTCATTACTATACCATTCATTAAATTAGCATCTCAGGAATGGTCTTTGTCATAGAAAGTTAAAAAAAAAAACAAGAATTTAGGTGACCTGACCCTTGACCCTCAGTTCACGTGAAAAGTAGGGAACTCATATCTCTGTGTTTTCTCCAGTACGTGCTCGTCAGTGCATTCAGAGACTTCGCCAACGTGAAGGGGGCACACAGCTGAGGACCCCCAGATTACTTTTCTAACCTTGAAGTGACTGACCGTTGCCATGGGGACACAGCTGCTCCTGGGGGGCTCGTGAGCTGGCCAGGTAGGGGTGAGTGTGCTGCATCCTAACCCCTAGACCCCAAGGGCCAGCGGGTAAGATGGGGCCCTGGCTTTTGGGGTTCTTTAAAGGAATTCAGCAAAGAGGTGGAAGGTAGCAAAACAAGCGAAATGTTTATCAGGAGGACAAAAATACATGTGGGTAAACCCACCAGCGGGCTCAGAGAAAGGGTCCCACCCCTTTGGGGCGGGTTAAAGCATTTACATGGCCGATCATCTTGCTTTGTCTGGCTTCAAATCCGTATTTGTTCTGACTCAGGGCCCTCCCCTGTGCGCGCACATGCATCTTTAGCCAAGATAGACCCCAGCACCGGAGGGTCTCTGGGAGTTGACGGAACTTATTATGGTCTGGCGCCCCCTCCCTCCTCTGACCCCTGAGGAGCCTTTCTGGGCATGCGTCATGCACAAGGTCTCCTTGACCTGAGCGACAAGAGACACGTGGTCTCTTTGTCTTTCATCCACGTGGGGCCGGTTCCCCCTGGTCCCACCATTTCCGTTACCTCGAAGACTCTGTCCACAGGGGACAGGTTCCAGATGCTCCCCTGCCTCCCAGCCACCTGGCAACACACATCCTTTTGCTGCCGGGCAGAGCTGACAACATAAAATCCACAAAGCATCCCGATGCCGGAGGGTTTCCGAGTGGAGTTGAAACCTCTTCCTGGTCGCACCTGTCGGCGTTGACCTGCCAACGAAGAGCAAAATGGACTTTCTTTTTTGTTTTGCCTCTTCTTGTCCTCCTTAAGGTTTCTCGAAGGGACAAAACGCCAGGGGCAACAAAGGCCAAGAGAAGAAGGCGCGGAATGTGTGAAGGAGGAAGGGAGAAAATAGGAGACCTG
Organism: Sus scrofa; assembly: GCF_054392235.1. Lineage (NCBI taxonomy): Eukaryota > Metazoa > Chordata > Mammalia > Artiodactyla > Suidae > Sus > Sus scrofa. The sequence continues at coordinate 90,854,696 of NC_139392.1, read as the reverse complement.
GCTTGTTCACCCCAAGGCCAAAAACACCCCCACAACTGCGGTCCTGGATTTGACACCGAGCCAGTCAAATGCATAGTTGATGATGCAGGAGCCTTGGGGTGGACACCCCTTCTTGGGAGAAAATCCCTGCGGTTTACAGGGGCCCAAGGGGTCTCCAGCCTGATGGCACCTGTGTTCTTATTTAAAACTCAAGGGTATCCCCCCTTTTTCCATCTGAGCTGTTAGCTTTTCAAAATACTTAAAAACCAATCAGCAGCTAAATTGCATCTGAAGAGCTATTTCAATTATAGAATGGAGGCAGCTCCTCGGCAACGGAGTATTTAAGAGCTTGCAAAAATTAATGTGCATTTTAATGCTGATTTTCCGAGTATAATACACTTTGTAATTCATTTAAATGTATTCTGTGTGTTTTCTCCTAGCTGAAGGCACAGCGGCAGTCCTTGAATCATCATAAAACTGCATTTTTCAAGTTTTTCTTCTTAAATAGAAAAGTATTTAAAACCTAAGAAAATAAACTGAGTGAAAACATAATTGGTCAGGAAAGGAATGTAGATTGGGTTCTTTTCCTTGAATAGCATGACTTAAAAGCACTCCCGTGGAATCATTTGTGCTCCCGAGAAAGACTGCCTGGAGTGTGGATCGGATCAAATGAAAGTCTCATCTCCAATTGCTTTGTCCCTGTTGCTGGACTAGACAGCAGCTGTACGATTCATCCAAAGCTACAGACTTGGCAGAGAAGCACAGGAGTATCAGTGCCTCCATGCACGATGTGTTATTTTATTTTATTTTAATTATTTTTTTTGTCTTTTCGCCTTTTCTAGGGCTGCTCCCGCGGCATATGGAGTCGAATCGGAGCTATAGCCTCCAGCCTACGCCACAGCCACAGCAACGCAGGATCTGAGCCGCATCTGTGACCTACACCACGGCTCACGGCAACACTGGATCCTTAACCCACTGAGCAAGGCCAGGGATCGAACCCACGACCTCACAGTTCCTAGTCGGATTCGTTAAGCACTGAGCCACGATGGGAACTCCCCTGGACGATGTGTTTTAAAACTGAGTTAATCATGGAGTTCCCTTCGTGGCTCAGTGGGTTACAAATCCGACTAGGAACCATGAGGATGCGGGTTCCATCCCTGGCCTCGCTCTGTAGGTTAAGGATCCGGGGTTGCCATGAGCTGTGGTGTAGGTTGCAGAGGTGCCTCAGATCCCGCATTGCAGTGGCTGTGGTGTAGGCATGCAGTGGTAGCTCCGATTCAACCCCTGACCTGGAAACCTCCATAGGCCACAGGTGCGGCCCTTAAAGAAAAAAAAAAAAAGAAAGAAAGAAAGAAAGAAAGAAAAGAAAATCTGAGTTAATCAAACATAAGTGTTTTGCCCCAGAGCCACAGCAAGCTGTACTCCTGTCTACAGCCCGGAGACCAGAGAGTCAGCAGAACCGACAGCAGCTTTGGCTCAGCAGTGGCCACAACCAAGATTAAACGGTTGCGTGAGGGAGAGAACGTGGCTCCAGGCAGGAAAAAGCAGCTTGGGGTGGACGCAGCGGGCTTGGGTCACCCCTCCGTGGTCTTTGAGGAGGAACCCAGGAGGCTGGATTGCAGCCAGGCAGAGGATGGTGTGCTGACCTCATTCAAGGCCGTTCCCCCTCCCTCCACACATCAGGAGGCCTAACACCCAGAAACGGAGTTACTGCGGCTTCACCGAAAGAGCCGGGCCCCCCAGCAGCCCGCAGCGGAGGTGGGAGCTTCCTCTGCCCTCTGCTCCGTAGTCACCTGGAAACAGAAGGGCACCCGCTTCCTCTGGGTGCTGTCCGGGGCAGGATGGGATTGTCTGCAGCTTTGATCAGCCCTGGATTCAGTGTTATTGGTGTTGGCGTTGCTGGGGTCGCATTTGAACCCTTGACTTGCACAGAAATCTGACCTTCCCTGCCCTCCCCTGACTCCTCTCTCCTGAAGTTTATTCTTCCCCCAAAGTCAAGGTGGTTAGAAACCAAGCCAATCAATGCTGCAGAGAGAGAGGTGCTTGCAGAGCCTGCCCCGGGGGGCGGCGGGCGCTGCCCTCTGCCGAGATGTCGCTGCCTTTCGAGGTCCTGGGCAGAGACGTGAAAGGGCCATTTATGTATCCAGCAAGGGTTCACTGGGCTCTTACTCCAACTGTGTTTGGCAAGAGGTCCTAGGAGAAGTCGGGGAGCTGAATCGCAGCCTCGCTCATCAAAGAGAACCAAGACCGAGGTTCGGAAATGTGGGGGCCTCCCTGCTGCTTAGTGAAAAATAAAGATGCCCCGATGCTGAGCACTGGGGTGTAGCTGAACGCAGACATCACCCACCATTAGGAAAGCAGTTTGGAAGAGGCTATGAACACCCACCTGGTGTTGCCTCTCCGGACCGTCCAGGCTGAGGAAGCAGTATGTCAGGATTGCAGCCTGGCTGGCTCTCGGGCTGAGCATCCGGCGGGGCTGAGCTCTCCGCTACCTTTGGGCCCCTCTGGTGGGTAACTGATGGCTGGACCATTTTCATGCTGCACCATTAACCCCTGGAGCCCCTGCCCCAGGCAAACGGGACATTGTCCCTGTGCCTCCTGCCCTTGGGACTTGCATGCCTCAGCCTTCTCTAAGGAAACCATAGAGTCTGCCCAGAGCTGTACACAGTGGTGGCTTTCATTTCAATTCCCACCGCTGTTCCCGTCGGTACCAGGAAACAGGGGGCACTATTTATACGCTTCCTGGTGTCAATTTCCACAGTGAGGAGGTGAGGCTGGTTTCTGATTTACGCCTTTCGAGCCAGCTGTCCCCCGTCATTTTGCACATGCTGGGATGACATTTCCCTCCAGCCAATTTCGTCCTGAAGAGTTTTGTTTCTTTCACACGTGCGGGAAGAAAGAAGTCTTTGGCGTGAAGTTTCCCCCACCCCTCGTAAAACTGTCGTTTCATGGGCCCTGTCTAATTCGTGCTCGTATAACTTACTAAACTGTCCGGAGACAAGATCGACTCTCTTGATAAAGGCGCTGATGACTTATTCTGGGGACTCGCTTCTGTAGGGAAGAATTTAGGGGCATCACTCGAATCTGAATAATTTTTTTTTAAAAAAACCGAAATGTTCTTTTTATGTCCTTTTCTATGTATTTATTTTAAAGTTGAAGATACCCTGTACTAGCAGCTGGTTGGAAACTAAGCAGACTGGAAAAAAAATGTAGGAGAAGAATAACATTGAATGATGTTAGCGGTTTAAGTCAAAGGGGTGATGGCAACACGAAAGGGAAGTTATCGTTAAGTCAAAACCTGGAGAGCAGCACAGACAAATGGCAGATGGGGGGACATGCTCTGGGTCCTCGAGAAACCTGAACTGTGATAAATCGCAGCAAATCTCTAAGCTTCTCTGGAGATTCAATACAGCCAGAGCTTTGGCTTTGGAGCAGAAATAACTGCCAGCAACCCCGTCCCCATCAGTCTGCACGAGCCCTGTATCTCTCTGGGGCGATGGTTTGATGGTTTTATTAGTGAACTTAGCTCCGGAGGCGGGGCTTTAAGGAACTTAAACCACGTATCATGAAATGGGTGAGACTATAAAAATGAAGGCTCTTCTAACCATGACATTCCTCGAGTTCTTTGAAACACACCTGCCGCACACCCATCAAACGTAATGATTCAATTTTAGACGCAAAGGCAGAAAACGAGGCTGAGGACAGCCTAGGAAAAGTGTGTCCTAAAACAAAACCCTACCCACATCCTCACTCCGTAAGCGTATTCAACAAATACTCGCTGAATACATAAGCAGCGGGATGAAGGGATGAGTCTTGAGCACAGGGATGAAAGCAGTATCGAGCGCTTTTCTGAGAATGGACGAATTGAGGTAGCATCCAACACGGTGCGGGAAAAAGGTCTTTATCACAGCGCTCGGGGGACCCAGGAGGCTCACAGGTTTTCTTCGTGGTCTTAGTTACAGAGAGAGTGTTGGAAGCGGTTTAAGACAATCGTTTGCCATGAAGGACCAGAGAATTAGCCAAAAAAAAAAAGAAAGAAAAAGAAAGAAAGAAACCGATCATGCAATTCTATTGATAGCTCCTCCCAAAACACTGTAACATATCATCTCTTTTTCATGACGAAAGATTTCAAGGACACAGAAATATATGGCGAATGAGCTCTGCTAGATGGAACATTTAAATAAAGCTTTAAGAAAGTGAGGTTTCACTGTCTTTTTTTTCCCTGTTCCTCCCACTTTTTGTGAAAGAACCACACTCATGAAACTGACATTAATCACCTTAGGACTTTTTTAGAAATTAAATTTACTTGCAGTTGTATGTATCCGTAAATTACGCATTGTTTTGCATCTTTTTTTTTTTTTTTTTTTTTTTAGCTTTTTAAATAAACACGACTGTATCCTGCCTAGCTTTCATACTGTGTTTGGGGGATTTACCCATGTTGATTTAGGGAGCTGGAGGAAATTTATTTTTCCTGATGTATAGCATTTCGCGTACCTTATGAATAGGCCATAACTTATATCTCCATTTTCCTGCTACTGTAGATTTTAGTCCTTTTTTTTTTTCTCTGCTTCCTTTATGTTTCCTTGAGCATCAACCAAGGGAAGCCTCCTTGGGTATTTTTCAGCCTCACCCAAATATTAGAGAGCTTTATGGATCCCACCTATTGCTGTGGCTGTGGTGTAGGCCAGCAGCTACAGCTCTGATTTGACCCCTAGCCTGGGAACTTCCATATGCTCTGGGTATGGCACTAAAAAGACAAAAAAAAAAAAGAAGAAGAAGAAGAAAAAAAAAAAGACAGAAAAGAAAATTATGCAGCCATGGAGTTCCCTTTGTACCTCAGTGGAAACGGACCCAACACGTATCCATGAGGATGAGGGTTTGATCCCTGGCCCCACTTAGTGGGTTAAGGACCCTGCATTGCCTTGGCTGTGGTGTAGGCTGGCAGCTGCCACTCCAATTTGACCCCTTGCCTGTAAACTGTGGCCCTAAAAAAGAAAAGAAAAAACAAATATGCACCCTGAACTCTGCATCAGAGATTCTGATATAATTCATCTAGGGTATAAATTCTAGCGATAGAAGGCAGCAAATGAACAAAGTCCTAGCTTGGGAAGCATCCAGGCAGGACAGGACATAAAACAGGATGACCCTATGGAGCCTGGATTTCGGGGGAAGCCTCACACGGGGGTGACATTGAGGCTCAGATGAGTGACCCAGGGGCCTCCATGAGAAGACCTCGGATAAAGAGGGTTCCTGGAGAGGACGTGGCTGGAGGAGGCTTGTTATCTAGAGAAGCAGAGAGAAAGCCAGTATGTCCACTAGCTGCTCCCGACTGTTGTGGGCCCATGTCAGGGTGCCACATAGGCCCAAGCACCTCAACAGTTAAACGCCATAAACTAAGTAAAATATTAAGGGGTATCATTTTACAGATATACATTCTGTCACAATGACAAAACTTAAGATAGGGGTAAAGCTATGGTCTCGATCTGATGCAAAGTCCAGATACGCGTGACAGTTAAATGTGACTCCCGTTGTCCACCTGTGGGAACTGGGGCCGGACCATGGGTGCTCCGAGAAGTAAGAAAGAGGTAAATCATCCATAAATTGTAGTTACTCCACTAAGCTTGCTTTGTTGGCTTTATGTCAGTGAAACCATCATTTATGCAGTTACAACAGTCGCCGCATAACGTGTTCTTGACAGTAATGACCTAGAGGATTGAAAAGAAAAGCTATGTCTGCTGAAGAGTTACACACTTTGTTTTATTTATTTTTTTTCTTATTTTCTTATTTAATTTTTTTCCACAGCACAGCAAGGGGACCAAGTTCCTCTTACATGTATACATTTTTCCCCCACCCTTTGTTCTGTTGCAATGTAAGTATCAAGACATAGTTCTCAGTGCTACTCAGCAGGATCTCCTTGTAAATCCATTCCAAGTTGTATCCAATAACCCTAAGCTCCCAATCCCTTCC